>NC_060128.1:169903483-171220983 GCF_021461395.2 Schistocerca americana | reverse complement strand
AACGGGCTATCCCGACAATATGGTCTTTAAATAAGCTCTTGTCCGTCTGCGAAAAAAAAAAAATGCAAATAATTGAAATTGCGTAATTAGCTCCTTTTTCGAAGTGATGAGGTGGGGTCAGAAGGGTGGTGTTGGAACATCTCACTTTAATTACTGGACGCTCCGTAATTTGTGCGATGGTTAGTGCTGTTACATTGCTCTAGAAGTTAGGAGTGGTTTCTTGCGTAGCAGTATTTATCGAGTTCCGAGTCGTTGCTGTGAGTAATTGTTTTGTCGGTTGTATTTTGCCGAATTTGCGTTAACGCTGCTTGCAGCAGTTTGTTCACCTTGCAATGAAACAATTCTTTTCCTATGAGGGAATTCTTGTACTGAATATGCTAGAAATTGAAACTGGATGCCGATTTGGGATTTGAACGCAGCTGTTAGTCGTCATTTGCCATACTGCATACCTTCGCGAAGAAAGATCTAATTTATCGCCACTAAGCTTCTTTCTGCTAGTACTTCAGAAGCAGCCACGCTAAAGACACCGCATACGTTACCGTCGATTTTTAGCTGATGGTGTAGCTAGAAATGTGCGGCGATTGCGGTCCGCACCGAGAACAATTTCCATGTGGGGTCACAGAACTTGCTAGGTTCTGTTCCACGAACTGTAAAACAAATATTTTTGTTTTCGTCTCGTTACGTTCCTGAAATTTTTTGGGCAACTAGAAGGCTTAAGGCCCCGCCCCACATACGTACCAGTCTCCAGCCATCCTGATTTAGGTTTTCCGTGATTTCCCTAAATCGCTGCAGGCAAATGCCGGGATGGTTCCTTTGAAAGGGCACGACCGATTTCCTTCCCTAACCCGAGCATGAGCTCCGTCTCCAATGACCTCGTTGTCGACGGGACGTTAAACACTAACCACCACCACCACCATACGTACCAATTTATCGGGCAGTCGGTCGCCCGATCAACCAATTTCGTATCAGCCTCCACACGTCCCAACCAACTGCACTAGTACGTGCCTACAGCGCCACCCTGTTGTGATGATTTGTTTAGCTGACGTTCATTGAGTTTATGTTGTAGGAGATCCTGATTGGTTTTGCACAGATGTTTTACACAGGAATTTGCCTAGGCGGTTTCAGAGACCACAAGGCTAAAAAAAAAAAAGAAAATGCCGAGAGACAGCTGTGGGCAAAGAAGTGGCTAATGCAAGGAAAGAAATTCACCGACGTTCTGTCACTTAAGCAGCTGGAAGCCGATGACTTTTGTTATCTAAGAATGAATGAATTCGGAGCTGCTGATCATCAAACCACTCTTAACGAAAAAGAATGCAGTTATGAGAGACGCTGCTATAAGCTGTAAAAAGAGGCTCTTAGCTACATTACTATTTCTAGCCAATGGCAGAAGTTAAGAGGTCTTCAAATTCAGTGCTGTTGTATCTCCAAACTGTTAACTAAAATGATTCCTGAAACATGTAACATGATTTACAGTTGACTGAGAAAATACTCCATAATAAACCACAAGAAATAAAAGGAAAGACATTCGTGTAAACGTTATTAATTCATGTATGTAGCATAAAAGATGACCTGTAAGTTTAAAAAATTCATTTTAAATTCAAAGAGGAAAGACGACACATGGTGGTGGCGCACATCATCTAATGAATGCAACACACACATAAGAAATGAAGCATTTAGCAACTGTTAGAACTATGAAAAGCTCGCACATTCTCATCTTCATACCAGTGGGCCTGGACGTAGTCTGGAATTATTTAACACTGATAACAATGAAGCCAGGATATTTTATTAATTAGCGTCCATTGGATGTAGATATTTCTGTTGTTAGATTTCATTTCTGATAGGCATCGGGAATATAACCTAAAAACAGAAATACATAAGGTCAACTGACTACTTTTCTCTCCGTGTCACACGAAACCATCGTTAAAAAAATGAGAAAAGTGTTTCATTTCTTGTATCTGTTTTGCAATACGCCTCGCACGACATGTCCCACAAACATCTGCAATCTTTAAATTACGCCTTGCACCTACATCTACATTTATACTCCGCAAGCCACCCAACGGTGTGTGGCGGAGGGCACTTTACGTGCCACTGTCATTACCTCCCTTTCCTGTTCCAGTCGCGTATGGTTCGCGGGAAGAACGACTGTCTGAAAGCCTCCGTGCGCGCTCTAATCTCTCTAATTTTACATTCGTGATCTCCTCGGGAGGTATAAGTAGGGGGAAGCAATATATTCGATACCTCATTCAGAAACGCACCCTCTCGAAACCTCGACAGCAAGCTACACCGCGATGCAGAGCGCCTCTCTTGCAGAGTCTGCCACTTGAGTTTATTAAACACCTCCGTAACGCTATCACGGTTACCAAATAACCCTGTGACGAAACGCGCCGCTCTTCTTTGGATCTTCTCTGTCTCCTCCGCCAGACCGATCTGGTACGGATCCCACACTGATGAGCAATACTCAAGTATAGGTCGAACGAGTGTTTTGTAAGCCACCTCCTTTGTTGGTGGACTACATTTTCTAAGCACTCTCCCAATGAATCTCAACCTGGTACCCGCCTTACCAACAATTAATTTTATATGATCATTCCACTTCAAATCGTTCCGCACGCATACTCCCAGATATTTTACAGAAGTAACTGCTGCCAGTGTTTGTTCCGCTATCATATAATCATACAACAAAGGATCCTTCTTTCTATGTATTCGCAATACATTACATTTGTCTATGTTAAGGGTCAGTTGCCACTCCCTGCACCAAGTGCCTATCCGCTGCAGATCTTCCTGCATTTCGCTACAATTTTCTAATGCTGCAACTTCTCTGTATACTACAGCATCATCCGCGAAAAGCCGCATGGAACTTCCGACACTATCTACTAGGTCATTTATATATATTGTGAAAAGCAATGGTCCCATAACACTCCCCTGTGGCACGCCAGAGGTTACTTTAACGTCTGTAGACGTCTCTCCATTGTTAACAACATGCTGTGTTCTGTTTGCCAAAAACTCTTCAATCCAGCCACACAGCTGGTCTGATATATTCCGTAGGCTCTTACTTTGCTTATCAGGCGACAGTGCAGAACTGTATCGAACGCCTTCCGGAAGTCAAGAAAAATAGCATCTACCTGGGAGCCTGTATCTAGTATTTTCTGGGTCTCATGAACAAATAAAGCGAGTTGGGTCTCACACGATCGCTGTTTCCGGAATCCATGTTGATTCCTACATAGTAGATTCTGGGTTTCCAAAAACGACATGATACTCGAGCAAAAAACATGTTCTAAAATTCTACAACAGATCGACGTCAGAGATATAGGTCTATAGTTTTGCGCATCTGCTGGACGACCCTTCTTGAAGACTGGGACTATCTGTGCTCTTTTCCAATCATTTGGAACCCTCCGTTCCTCTAGAGACTTGCGGTACACGGCTGTTAGAAGGGGGGCAAGTTCTTTCGCGTACTCGTGTAACCCCGCGCGCAGTTACAAAACATGAACTTTTGTCGGGTAGTTGGCACGACGGCGCTAGACACGTCACAATTTGTTGGGCGGACCTTTGGCGGAGGGAGGGGGGGGGGGGGGGGGGCGAACGAGGCCAGATGGGTTTTCGGGTGGTCCTACCCGCCCGACATCCCGACAAGAAAAGTTCGTCGGTCGTCATAACGCTTACACACGTGCAATTTGTCCGTCGGAAGCTCGGTCGATTGTTGTGTGTATAGGGCCCTTTATGGGCTGAGGCTGACGCTTTTGCTTGCATACTCGCATTTTACTGAGCTAAAATCGCGTGTAAATAAAAATAATTTTCATACAGTACTTGAAAGCGATGTCAGTGTTTTAATCATATATATATATATATATATATATATATATATATATATATATATATATATATCTTCAAGGGGCATTGTTAAGATAGCTTGTCAGTCACTGAACTGTTTTTTCGATTTGGTTGTGCTGTGGAGGTTTTCCTGCTGTTATTATTTTGAGGTGTATAGGGATTTGAGAATTTAAACTAAAAGAAATTCGGACCTTTATTAGCGTAGTTACTGTGGTCGAAGAAAAGAGAGGCTGTGGATGGAGGAGATATCCGCTTTAGGATTTTGGAAATTTGGGGTAAGGTCTTATGGGACCAAACTGCTGAGCTCATCGGTGCCTAAGCTTAAACACTATTTAATCTGACTTGACCCAACTTACGCTAAGGACGTCCGCCCCTGGTAGCTGCACCTCTCTTACTAAAAAAAAAAAAAAAAAAAAAATAAAGTGGTCAGCGTGACAGAACGTCAATCCTAAGGGCCCGGGTTCGATTCCCGGCGGGGTCGGAGATTTTCTCCGCTCAGGGACTGGGTGTTGGGTTGTCCTAATCATCATTGTTTCATCCCCAACGGCGCGCAAGTCGCCGAAGTGGCGTCAAATCGAAAGACTTGCACCCGGCTTACGGTCTACCCGATGGGAGGCCCTACACACACACACACACACACACACACACACACACACACACACACACACACACACCCGGGAGAGGACTCGAATGTCCGACGGGGTGAGCCGCCCGGACCGCGACAAGACGCCTGAGACCGCGCGGCTACTACGCGTCTCTTTAGGGCTTCCTGGATCTGAGTATATATACCGATGTAAATATACTGAATTACAGTTTTCGTAAGTATCAGCTTCTCCGGTCAATCGTATGTGTTTACAGCAAAGACAGGGCTGTTAGGTTTGTTGAATCACGTTCTTGGATGTGGCGCCCTTTCCAGAACCGTTTTATTGTCTACATGTTTCGAATAGTGTAATCGGAGACATTGTTGGTATTCAAAGTACATAAACTAGAAATCGAGATTATTGTTTTAGATCAAAGGATGTAGTGTGCAGTGTTGACAGTGTTTCAAATAGTGCAGCTCAAGACATACGTTCATGGCTTGCAGAAAATAAGCTAACGATAAATCACATAACACTCAGTTCTTACAGTTCTAACACACAGTTCGACAAAACCCGGCGTTTGAATTTCACACAGTCGGCAGGGTTGGCCGAGCGGTTCTAGGCGCTACAGTCTCGAACCGCGCGACCGCTGCGGTCGCAGGTTCGAATCTTGCCTCGGGCATGGATGTGTGTGATGTCCTTAGGTTAGTTAGGTTTAAGTAGTTCTAAGTTCTAGGGGAGTGATGACCTCAGATGTTAAGTCCCATAGTGCTCAGAGCCATTTTAATTTCACAGAATGGGCAAATTAATAGCAAACTTGAACAGCTCAAATTTATAGGAGTTCAGTTAGTAAACAGTCGTGGAAATCCCACGCTCAGGATCTTGTTCAAAGACTTAATGCTACCATTTTCGCTATTCGAACGCTATCTGAAGTAAGTGATAGTTCGACACGGAAAGTGCTGTCATTTCGTGTTAACAATATCAGCTTATTGCCAAGAATTAGCAGCTTTCACTCAGTTAATATTAGGCAGAGAGGCGTGCAGTATATTGCTACATCCATTTTAAATAATCTGCCACCTTCCTCATGGGTCACCCCTATTCTGCCGAGGAGTTCCATGAAAAATTAAGCTGATTCCTGGGTTATATTTTTCATTGCGTTTACATAAACATTTTATTTTCTCTGTTACTACTTTTATGTTATTTCATGTACTGGCACGCTCCGTGACCTTGGAGATTTGCTCCCCAGTTTGGTCCTACGGAACTAGACGCGTAAAATAAAAAAAATTAAACAGTCTATAATGTGGTCTTATCCAACGTGTTTTCCACTGCAAGATGTGGTCTACAGAAGATCGAATAAAATATTTATTTACTAGCGAACGTATGAGTGTTTGCAAGGTACCCACGAAATTACCACGACGAACTGATAGCAGTCCAGTCAACACCAAAGGTATGATCACCACCGATGACACACAGAATTTTCGCAAAATATCAATATTCAGTGTGGAATTCATTGTTATGAAAAAAAAAAAACCACAGCAGACCTGTCAAATTGAACGTCACAATTTTTAATGAAATATGTGACAGCAGAACTGTCAAACCGTCACATTTCAATGGTATTTTCATACAAAAATACCATCAAAATTACCGAGCGAGGTGGCGCAGTGGTTAGCACACTAGACTCGCATTCGGAAGGACTACGGTTCAATCCCGCGTCCGGCCATCCTGATTTAGGTTTTCCGTGATTTCCCTAAATCGCACCAGGCAAATGCTGGGATGGTTCCTTTCAAAGGGCACGGCTGACTTCCTTCCCCGTCCTTCCCTAATCCAATGAGACCGATGACCTCGCTGTTTGGTCTCTTCCCCCTAAACAACCCAACCCCCAACCATCAAAATTCCCGACTTTTCCGCTGGATTTTCCAAAAATTTTCTTTCAGTGGCAGTTGATTTTTATTTATATAGATAGATTAGTGCGTAAGTTAACGGAATAGTGTACTAATATTTTTTTGTATACCATTTTTCTTCTCTTAATCAGTGACAAGGGGTTTATTGTTTCATGTTGCAAAATGCTTGAAAATTATTGCAGAATTACTTTGTGACGATGATAAATCTGAAATGTTTTTCTGAGCTTCAACATAAAGTTGAAGAAATTGAATACGATATTTATTCTGATATTACTGCTGCTGATGGTACTGAAACGGTCACTGTCAACAGTGGCTCCTTTTTTCTGACGGGAATCGTAAAAGCAAGTGAAATAAGCAGCCGTTTAGCCATTGGAGCCGAGCTGCAAATATTATCACACATTTACCTAGAGCTGGCTAACAGATACGAACACAGGGCCGAACCATAAAACTCTTCTAGCAAAACACATGTTTTTCGCGTTAGGTAGCAGTATGGTACGTTATAATGCATGGCGTAATAATAATACATTGAAAATTTCAAGAGAATACAATGTGGTTTGATTATTTAATGGAACTGTGTCGCCAAATAACGGTGTCACAGTTTGGTATTTACCTATTAAGTACGTTATTGAGATGAAGTAGGCCTATTGTTGGCTATGCGTGAATTTCTGACCCTTATAGGAAAAAATAAAATTACATGAAAGCACATACCCTATGAAATGGTAGGCTTAATTTATACTACCATGGTGTGGCGCACCACGAACATAATAATTCTTCAGTATAATTATATCGCACCCGGACAAGAATAATGAAACACTCAATCGACTTGGAGAATTCTATAAAACTTATATTGAAATACCATAAACGCACTCTTTAACTTTCAGGTAAGTAATTTTGGCAGTAAATTGCATTATAGTCTATAAACTAGTAATATGGGCATGCAGTTCTTTATTTGTCGAATGTATTACTACGTAATTCTTTGAGTTGTTATTTTCCTTGATATTCTAACAACCTTTTTTGCTGTTATGACCCCTCAATAGTTTTGCCACTTTTACACACCAAAATTGTATTTTTTTTACTTACTGTAATATGACATGAATGTCCATCAGGAATAATTAGTACTTAAGTTAAAATAAAAAACAGGCTAAAATTGTATTAGAAAAATACAAAATTGTAATTTATGAAAATTTAATAAAGAACATTAATTAGATACAGTTTAAGGAACATAACTTACGAAAAGACGAAATAATAAATGGGCTTGTATAATGTAGGAATACTTTTCGCCGAGAAGAGAGATTAAATATGAACTTTCTTTATAGCAGAAATTTCCATTTTTCTTTTCTGGTACGCTTCAACGAACGAAATTTCGTTATATTTACTACAGCTGTAATCGTCTGTAATGCAAGATACAGACGCTTGTACACACACACATTGCAATAATCAATAATATTAAAAATCACATTCAGCTTACCAAATACATGAAGTGTCAACTCAGAATGTGTCGCTCTTCTCCAATGGCCTTTGCAAATATGCCATTAGCAACGCTAAAGTGACACTACTCTTGCCGCACCGAAAGCTGACCTAGCGAACAACAAAACTGACACAACTACCTTGAATTGAATAAACTGCGAGATAGAGATGTGACGTTTTTCGGGCACGTTGGGACCCTTAACACGTATTTTTCAGTGACAAAAACTAAAAATTGCCGTGCCACGTTTCTCGGAGGGGTGCGATATGTTCATTGAGTTGTTAAATATCAGTATGAGTTCACCAGGATGCAAGTTCTTTCAGGAATATTTTCTAGTTGCTATCCAGATAGCTTCTGGATTCGGACGATGCAAGATAGCCGCTTCGGTATACTGTTTATTTTTCGTTGCTATAGTGTTGGCCAGAGATAATCAACACTACCGCGGTGCCACTAACGTTACTCTCTGACAAAGAGTTCTGTCTGTGCAGCAGCCGCAACTACTGTCTAATAAATAGTAGAGCTGTGAAAGTAACGAGAAAATGTGCATCCGTTTGTACTCGTTACTTCAGACAACAATACTAGCTCCAAACGTATCGTTACTCTTTACTTTAGTTACCGACTGTACCGTATAACTCGTATGGAGTCGAGTCACATTCATACGATTACATTTTGGTACTTTGGTGTATTTTTTGTACATGAATCAGTTGGAAGCGGGTTTAACAACTGAATAAAAACAAAAACCAGTAAATCTTGAATTACGTAATGTGATACCTAAAGACAATTTGTTGCAAATGCATTAGCAAAAAGCCGGCCGCGGTGGTCTCGCGGTTCTAGGCGCTCAGTCCGGAACCGCGCGACTGCTACGGTCGCAGGTTCGAATCCTGCCTCGGGCATGGATGTGTGTGATGTCCTTAGGTTAGTTAGGTTTAAGTAGTTCTAAGTTCTAGGGGACTGATGACCACAGCTGTTAAGTCCCATGGTGCTCAGAGCCATTAGCAAAAAATAACGGCGCAATAATCAACATAATATGTATCCTATTATGGGAGCCTTTATATTTTATGAAGTAACAGCTTTTTCATGAGATGAGAAAACATTTTATTTTCCAAGCACAGATCAAAAACTAACAAGAATAAACAACTCGTAACCAAGCCGACTACGGCAAAGATAAATGTCTATCAGCTGCAGCTTTCACCCGCTGTTTTTGGCGCAGTGGATAAATGACGTCGCCACATCAGCCCCCCTCCTTTTGAAACCGGGTGCACCAGGTATGTGGGGAAACTTGCACTTGATTTTTCTACCAGCTCTCGTGAAAACATCTGGTGCAGGCAATGGCTGCTCCTGTTCTGCACTTGCTGCTTCGTTGTCCTCTTCTGAAACCGAGGGCTCGGCGAGACACTCTGCTGTTTCTTTGGCCTCCACGTTTGAGGGTGATTTTGCAGACCGAGGAAGGAGTGTACCCTCTTGGGTGTAAGCAGGTTGAAGCCGCTCAATTGCGACTGTCTCTTCTTTACCATCCTTACCGATTTTGAAGCTGTGACTTCCTCTTGTGATTACCCTGTACGGCCCAAAGTAAGGCGAAACAAGCGGCGGGCGCACCGTATCATCCCTAAGCCACACGTGGGACGTTGCTTGCAGGTCTTTATGTACAAACACTCTCCGGTCTCCATGTCTGACAGGGTTAGTGGGTTTGATGTTTCTCATTCTAACGCTGAGTTGTCTCGCGAATTGCGTGCATAGCTCAGGGGCGAACGGCTGGGTAGATGCTGGAACGATAAATTCTCCAGGAACCCTCAATTGCTCGCCATAAACCAATTCTGCGGAAGAGCATTGTAAGTCCTCCTTCACGGCCGTTCTCAATCCGAGTAGGGCCAGCGGTAGTGCTTCAGGCCATGAAGTGGAACTACACATTAATGCAGCTTTGAGCGTGCGGTGTAGTCATTCCACCATTTCATTACTAGATGGATGATAGCTTGTGGTGCGTAGGTGGTTGCACCCGCCCAGTAGTAAAAGTTCATTGAAAAGTTGGCTTTCAAAATGCCTTCCGCGATCTGTTGTTATGATTTGCGGAACGCCAAACCTGGAGAACCATGAATGCAACAGTACTTTTGCAACCGACTCCGCAGAAATGTCTTGTGTTACAACTACTTCTGGCTACCTGGTAAAACGATCAATGATTGTGAGCAAATAGCGTTGTTCTGAAGAGCATGATAGCGGGCCCACAATGTCCGCATGTATATGTGAAAATCTTGCAGATGGCGTCGGGAAGTCAGCAGTAGGTGCAAAGACATGTCTGCTGATTTTATTACGCTGGCATGTTAGGCATGCACGCGCCCATGCACGACAATCTTTTTGTATTCCAGGCCACACTACTTTGGAGGAAACTAACTTGGCTGTAGCTCGTACTCCTGGATGTGATAGGTTATGTAGTGCACTATAAATTTCGCGACGATATTGTTCTGCTATGTAAGGTCGCTCCTTTCCTTTTGCTACATCACACCAAATTCCGTCTGGAACATTTGGGACAGACACACGTCTGAGCTGCAGCGCAGTTCTCTGTTCCTCTATTAGACGGCGCAAGAAAGGATCTTCTCGTTGTTTAGACGCTAACTCGGTCCAACGAATTGAATTTAAACTGGCACAATTCCTAGACAGGCAATCTGCGACCAGGTTGCCTTTTCCTGAAATGTGACGCACGTCAGTTGTGAACTGTGCAATGTACTCGACTTGCCTGCACTGACGTGGTGAATTGAGCTCTGTGTCTCGTTGAAATATAGCTACTAACGGCTTGTGATCGGTAAAAATTGCAAAGTGCCTCCCTTCGACAGACGTGCGAAAATGCTTTATGGCTAAGTAAATAGCAAGCAACTCACGGTCAATAGCACTCCATTTTTGCTGCTGTCGAGTCAGGTTTTTAGAGAAAAATGCGAGCGGCTGCCATCTGCCATCAACTTCTTGCTGTAGCTCTGGACCCACTGCTGTTTGGCTCGCATCAACCATGAGCGCTAAAGGAGCGCTCAATCTTGGATGTCCCAGTAGTGTTGCCCGAGAAAGACATTTCTTTGTCATGGAAAGCTGCTTCAGCATCTGGACTCCATGGAATTTTACGATTTCCTGTTGTATTTTTACCTGCAAGTAACGTTGTGAGTGGCTCTTGGGCGGCAGCTAATTTAGGTAAGTGACATCTGTAATAGTTGAGCATGCCTAAAAACCTGCGAAGTCCTTTGTAAGTTGTGGGAAGGGGCACCTGTTGTACTGCTGCAACCCGCTCAGGCAAAGGTGACAGGCCTGCTGCTGAAACCAAATATCCCAGGAACTTAACCTCGCGTTTTCCAAACGTGCACTTTGTTTCGTTAATAATTATGCCATACTCTGTCAGACGGCGGAAAAGCTGCCGCAGATGTTCGACATGCTGATATACAGAACCAGAGATTACTAAAATGTCGTCCATATAACAAAATACGAATGGTAATTCTCGAAGCACCTCATGCATGAATCTTTGCCATGTTTGGGCAGCGTTTCTGAGGCCAAATGGCATAAAATTGTACTCAAACAAACCGAATGGTGTGATAACTGCTGTTTTTTTAATGTCAGATGGAGCCATGGGAATCTGGGAAAATGCTTTGGCGCAATCAATCACACTAAATATTTTGGCATTGCTAATCGTACTGTTAAAATCAGTCGCATTGGGTACTGGGTGGCCGTCGGGAATTGTGCGCGCATTGAGCGCCCTGTAGTCGCCACATACTCTCCATGAATTGTCTTTTTTACGGACCATGTGAATTGGAGATGCCCATGAACTATCAGACCTACTTACAATACTTGTTTTTAGATGTCCGCCGAACTCAGCTCGCGCCGCGAGCAGCTTCTCTGGAGGCAGACGCCGCGGGCGGAAGGCAACGGGTTGACCTTGTGTCGTGCTGATGTGGTGTTGAGTATTGTGTCTGCATTTCCTGGTTGCGTTGACGGGTTCGGTAAGTGCTGGAAAGTCTTGAAGCAGTTTACGAAAAAGTGATTCCTCCGACAGTGCTCTGATATTGCCTACAGTATACGAATCGTTACGACTGTCGGGTGTCTTCTTGCGTGACGCACACGTGTGCGCTTCACTTAGTTGCGGGTACGAAATCGTATCACCATATCCCGACGCGGATGACGCGGTAGAGGAGCCGGAAATCTTCGTGCGGAAAGACACGGGCACATCGCACTGCACTTGAACCGACGCGGAAGAAGCAGTAGGCAATATCCCTTCTGTGGGAACTGTCACCAAACGACGGTTAACCAGGTCGGGCATAAGTCGGTAGTTCCGTAAAAAGTCCGCTCCAATTATAGAGCTCGGCACATCAGCAACCACAAAAGTCCATTTTGGATGGAAGTTGGCATTCAGATGTAATGCCAACTGTTTCTCACCATAGGTAGATATTCTGGAATTGTTTGCCGCAGTCAGCACATGTTGCGTTGTTGTCGTGAGTAGATCACCTCTCTCTCTTGGATTAACACTGACTTCTGAACCTGTGTCAATCAGAAACTTCTAACCTGAAGTGAGGTCCAACACGAACAATCGGTGTGATTGGTTGACTGCAGATACCGTGCCGTTTTCACCTCTTTGAATCACGCTATGACTCGGGCGCCTATGTTGTTGTTGACGAACGTTAGCGCCCTTTAACATCCGCCTTTAAGTTTGGGTAGCTGCAGGGTTGAATACACTGACTGGCAGTGTTACCGAAGCGTCTGTGGTACCAGCACCATTGATCTGTCAAATCCTGTTGGACAGCATTTCTTCGTCTTTTCCAACTGCGACTTCGTAGCTGCTGGTGGTGTGAAGTTACTAGCACGTTGAGTTTTGCCACTTGTGCTGCCAGTTGCTGTATGGTGGATTCGGTCGAAGAGCACTGCTGTTGGGAAGCATTATTGCATGTTCCTGACTCACTGACGTCAAATTCCATCACACTACACGTTCTTGGGCCTCTATCCTGGCTGTAGTTTAATTCGGGACACGCATAAACTTCGGTTAAGGTGTTTGCGATGGTGTCTGCCTTTTTTGCTAAGACTTGCAATGGTAAGTCTGTTTCTGCTGCAATGACGGCACGGATGTTGGCAGGAAGTTTACGAAGCCATATTAGACGTAAAGACTCTTCAGGTAGGAGTTCCGGGCCGGCTAATGTACGTAAGGCTTTGAGTACTTGTGACGGAGTCTTGTCGCCCAAATCTTCGTATGCGAAAATTTTTTGTAGTCGTAAATCTGGTGACAACGTATAATGCTGTATGAGAGCTTCCTTTAGCACAAAGTAATTTTGTTGCGACAAGGTTTCTTCTACTTGCTCTATGACTTCTAAATTTAGATGTGAAACCACTATATTAAATTTGTCAATGTTGTTAGACACCCCACGCTGCCGAAATATGCATTCAGCCTGCGTAAACCAAAGCTGGGGGCGCGTCGGCCAGAACGCGGAAAGCTTAACATTTCCGTGTCGCGCGTAGGTACTCCCATCTTTTGCGTTAACATCTGTCGTTCCGTTTTGTGGCGAATCAAAGGGCGTGGACCGCGATCCTTGGTCGAACAGACTGTAGTCTTCAACCTTGATTCCACTGCCCCATGCTTTTGTCTCTGAATTCATTATTCTCGTCGGTATATACAGGGTATTCAAAAAGAATACCACAACTTTAGGAATTTAAAACTCTGCAACGACAAAAGGCAGAGCTAAGCACTATCTGTCGGCGAATTAAGGGAGCTATAAAGTTTCATTTAGTTGTACATTTGTTCGCTTGAGGCGCTGTTGACTAGGCTGAAAACCAAACTATCCGAGGCAGCCCGTGACAGAGCACTTCATCACTGGCCTCCAAGAAGCCCTGATCTTACCCCCTGCGATTTTTTCTTATGGGGGTATGTTAAGGATATGGTGTTTCGGCCACCTCTCCCAGCCACCATTGATGATTTGAAACGAGAAATAACAGCAGCTATCCAAACTGTTACGCCTGATATGCTACAGAGAGTGTGGAACGAGTTGGAGTATCGGGTTGATATTGCTCGAGTGTCTGGAGGGGGCCATATTGAACATCTCTGAACTTGTTTTTGAGTGAAAATAAACCTTTTTAAATACTCTTTGTAATGATGTATAACAGAAGGTTATATTATGTTTCTTTCATTAAATACACATTTTTACAGTTGTGGTATTCTTTTTGAATCGCCCTGTATATTTTCTTTATGCTTCTGCTACGATTTTTCGGGGTCACCACTATGAGAGCCTTTATATTTTATGAAGTAACAGCTTTTTCATGAGATGAGAAAACATTTTGTTTTCCAAGCACAGATCAAAAACTAACAAGAATAAACAACTCGTAACCAAGCCGACTACGGCAAAGATAAATATCTATCAGCTGCAGCTTTCACCCGCTGTTGTTGGCGCAGTGGATAAATGACGTCGCCACACTATACAACAGACAGACAAATGTACAGAAACCTTTGGTTCAAATTTAAAAATAATTTTTTTTCTATGGCTTTCGGCTTCAGGGAACTCCGCCTATCAGATAGTATTTGGCCTGACTTCGAGAATGCTGTTTCTGACGGTACTGAAGTAGCCATTACAGATAAATATTTTTGTACTAAGTATATATGACGGTAGTATCTGTTCCCGAAAGAACAGTTACCGTCGATGATCATGCATCTTTGCTAGAATTAAATGATGATTTAAATGGACACGCTAGCCGGAAACAGGAGTTGACATACTTCATTGGGGACATGTTGAAAATGTGTGCCCCGACCGGGACTCGAACCCAGGATCTCCTGCTTACATGGCAGGCGCTCTATCCATCTATGCCACGGATGGCACAGAGGATAGTGCACCTACAGGGACTTATCCCTTGCACGCTCCCCGTGAGACCCACATTCCCAATATGTCTACACTACCACATTCATAGTGCGCCTAATAGATGTTTGCCCATCATACTCCTTCTTTTCGACAACAAGCTCACTTGGCTGCCCCATATCAGACTCCTGAAGGTAGGATGTTTCCGTAAACTCAATGTCCTTCGTTTCCTTGCCCACTCCTCTTGGGGTGCGGACCGTTCCCTCCTCCTCCGTCTTTATCGTGCTCTCGTTCTGTCTCGTTTGGACTATGGTTGTCAAGTTTATGGTTCAGCTGCTCCTTCCACACTGCACGTGCTGGATCCAGTCCACCATCGTGGTATCCGTTTGGCCACCGGTGCCTTCCCTACTAGCCCTGTTGATAGTCTCCTGGTTGAAGCTGGGATCCCCCCCCTTTCTGTTCGGCGGTCCCAGCTTCTGGTGTCTTATGCCCTCACTATCCGTTCTTCTCCCACTCATCCTTCCTATTCTATCCTGTTCCCAGACCATGGACGTCGCCCACCCGACTCCCGCCCTCGGGCGGGTTTACCGGTTGGACTGCGCCTTGCGTCTCTTTACCGTCATTTTCAGCTTCCTTCTTTGTCCTGTCTTCCTCGCTCCCTCCCCTCCACCCCTCCTTGGTTAGTTCCTCGGCCTCGACTTCGGATGGATCTCCGCCGCGGACCGAAAGATTCCATCCCCCCGGTGGTGTTCCGTACCTTTTTCCGCCAAATTTTATGGGAGTTTCGGGATGCTGTTGTTTTTTACACTGATGGTTCTAAATCTGCTGATCATGCTGGGTATGCCTTCACGTCCTCTGTTGGAACGGAAAATCATCTGCTGCCACCTACATGTGGGGTGTTTACTGCGGAATTGATGGCAATTTCCCGGGCCCTTACCTTTATTAAACAATCCCCACACAATCGCGTTCTGTTATGTACGGACTCGATGAGTGGCCTTCTTGCTATTGACCGGTGTTTTTCGCGCCATCCCTTGGTCTCTGCCATCCATGACCATCTCGCTGATCTTCACCGTGCTGCTTGTTCCATTGACTTCCTATGGGTCCCGGGCCATGTGGGTATCCCGGGTAATGAGCTCGCTGATCGTTTGGCTGGGGGAGCAGTTACTTACCCCCCGTTTTCCGTAACCCCTCCTGCAGCGGATTTACGGCTTCACATCAAATCCCACTTCGCACAGGCATGGGCCAATTCTTGGGAGGCTACTCCACTGTCTAATAAACTTCGTGCAATTAAGGTGACACCAGGCCCATGGCGTTCTTCCTTTCGCCTCTCCCGAAAGGACTCGACTACACTGTGTCGTCTCCGCATTGGCCATACCAGGCTGACCCATGGTTTTCTTTTGCGTGATGAGCCACCCCCGCTTTGTGGTTGTGGAGCCTTCCAGTCAGTGGCCCACATTTTGGTTGAATGCCCCCTTCTTTTAGCTCTGCGTGTTAAGTACAGACTCCCCCACACTTTACCTTTGATGTTGGCTGACGATTCGCGGATGGTCTCTCTGGTTCTCGGTTTCCTCCGGGAGAGTGGTTTTTATTCTCAGTTTTAAAGTTTTTAATCTCTCTCTGGTGTTGGGGCAGGGCGGTGAGTGTTTGGGTTTCTCCCACTGTAGGCAGTGTTCAGAGATTCCCGATTCACCTCCCTGACTGGAATCCTCTTTTCTTCCCCTTTTACTCTGTTTTTACCCCTTCTTTTTAAGGCTTGGCTAGTCTTTCTATTCCCATACGTACTTTCTGCATTATAGCAGTTGTACCTTTTAAATCACAGGTGGTCTTGCCTATGCTGCTTCAGCATAGTGTTGGGTTCGTTTCTCTTGCCAACTTCCCTCATTTGTTTTTACCAATGACAACGTGACTGCCCTTTTACGTTTTTCCCTTTTTCCGTTTTATTGTTCTGACTTTTCTGAGATGTCTCGTTAGCAGAATGGAGTATATTTGAAACAAGGGACTGATGACCTCGCTGTTTGGTCCCTTACACCTCAAACAACCAACCAACAACCCATCATACTCATTACTCGTGACATTTTAATCTACCAAGTCGTTTCTTTCGGGAACAGATACTACTGTCATATATAGTTAAAATATGGCTTCCCGGCCATTGACCTTCTTGTGCGAACGCACACGCTATGCCACGAGTAATGAGTATGATGGGCAAACATCCTATTAGGCGCACGATGAATGTATGTAGACATATTGGGAGTGTGCGTCTCACGGGGAGCGTGCAAGCGCAAGGGATAAGTCCCTGCAGGCGAATTATCCTCTGTTCCCTCGGTGGGACAGATGGATAGAGCGTCTGCCATGTAAGCAGGAGATCCCGGGTTCGAGTCCTGGTCGGGGCACATATTTTCAATATGTTTCCAATGAAGTATATCAACGCCTGTTTGCAGATTGGGTGTCCATTTAATTATCATTTCTTTTGTGCTAAGCGTGACAGCTCAGGATAGAGAAATGTTCACACTTGCCACCATTTTATAGGACACTTATGCCTACTTAATAACTGTTCTTCCATATATTGCCTACTGAAATTAATACCTGATGTCGTAGAGCTTGACGTTGCCTTAGCATCAAATTCTTTCCAGATTGAGTCCTCTTTGTCAAAAGTAATGACCGATACAGACTCTGGCAACTCTGCTTCAAGTGGTGTTCTTGAATGAATATTTGTTTCCAATTCAGTTTTTAATGAGCTTTTGGCGAACTCGTAAGCAGATTCGTCTTTAAAAGCAAGTCTCTTAAATCTTGGATCTAATAGGGCCGCTTTCGAAAGGACTGGATGTCTAGCACAGTTTTTAAACCGGTTATTAAATTCTGTCTTCAACAAAGTTCTTTGCTGTTTCTGTACTTAAATTAATATGCAAACTGTAAAATATCTCCTCTACACTGTCGGTGGCTGCTAGCACCTTTGAAATCGACACTTGCGCTTGCGAGGACATTTCTTCTGTAAACTGTTTAGAAGGCTTTAAAACTTTGATAACTTCTGGTAGAGCTAACCATTCAGCTTCGAGGAGACTTTCAACAGGATTGTGAAGAAGTCCAAGCGCCGCTTCAATGGGTTCTTGTAGAATAGAAATTACCCATTGCGTATATAAATTACTCACTTCACAATAAATATTAACAGTGAATATTCCAAAAACAATATTTCATTTGAAGTTAAATTTACTCAACAAAGCTTGTACAGCAGAAACCATATTGTCGAAATAGCATCTACTGCTCCGATGCGCGCGCATATTTTCCGAAAACGGGCGAGTAGAACCGAGCGCAAAGCACAGTACGGTAACGAGTAACGAAATTATGAGTAACGATTCGGTACTTCGTGTCCGCCAAAGTAAACGTTACTCAGTACCGAATACATGATCTTGGTACTATGATGTATTTTTTATACTTGTGAATACGTTTGAAGTGGGTTTAGTAATAAAATAAAATAAATAGTAAGTTTTAAATTATTTAATGTGGAAGCTGAAAACAATTTTTTACAAATGCAAGATACAACGTATGTATTTTAAATAACTGATCAGCGAAATGAAAATAATGTCAATGATTCAATCAGTTAAATAAACTAAAAAAAATTGAGCTTTATTTCAAAGTAGGGCCCCAATTACAACGAGACCAAAAAACAAATAGTAACCATTAAACTGAAACATTTACTGGTAAAAAATTTTAAAAAAAAAGTGTGTTTGCGTTAAAGGCGGCAGACCTGCAGATCATTGAGGATTAATCTGCAAACACCGTCCAAGAAGTAAGATCGAAAATATTTTATAACAGTAACCATCTAAATCATAGAGCCACGCACGTCAAATTCGTCAAGAAGGTCTATACAAATTACTCACCTCACAATAAATATTAACACAAAATAGTCCAATTACAAAAACAATATTAATGAAACTAAATTTGCACGACAATAAGGCTTGTACAATAGTAGCTATATTCTCTAAATACTAACTACTGCGCTGACGGGTGTGCCTCCTTAAATCTTCCGCAAACGGCTGCGCAGAACCGAGTGATACGAGCCGAACGCGGAATACGGTAACGAGTAACGAAATGTATTTATGAGCAGTGCTGTTTTTCTGGGGGATGCGTACCCCTACACTTTTTTGTCGACAAAACAATTTTTTTACGATTTTGAGAACTTGGAAGAGTGCCAAAGATTTATTTCACGGACGTAAATTTTATATTTCATTTTTTCGTGGTGGTAATTGCAATACGAACGATACCAGTGCAGCTTTTGGTGGAAAAATGTTAAAATATGTGTTCGGCAATATTTCCTTGTATTGTGTTGTATGTCGGTCGGTTGATTGGACTCACCTGTTTCGTTTGAGTTGTATTATAGGTCAACTGAAATGTACGATACCATTTTCTTTATTGTTCAGGGGTTGATAGGAATCGCACGCTTCATTTGAGGTGATGTAAACTTAAGTGTTCAATACCACTTTCTCTTGTATGGGTGTTTCTCGGTATCGCCTGCTTCATTTGAGCTCTAAGTCAACTGAAGAGTCAGATCGACATGTTGATGACGTCACGGCTAAAAGCAGACTGGTGGTATCCCATGCTTCAGTTATAAGTAATTTTCGCTGCATTATATCCAATGTCGGAGTACTCTCAAACTTTTTTCTAGAAAAAAGCCCTGTTCGTGAGTAACGATTCGGTACTTCGAGTCAGCCAAAGTATTCGTTACTCAGTACCGAATACATAAGGTTTGCTACAGCTCTAATAAATACAGTCACGTCACGCTCTCTGGTGCGAAAATCGTTACCGTGTGACAGCCGGAGCAATACTAGCGCTCAAAGCGGTGAGAAAACAGTCACATGCTTCGAAAAGATAATGTTTGTTTTTAATTTTCAGTTTAATTAACGATCGTTGTTATATTTTGCGTTCCATGCGTTGGAGTTACCAAGAGACGTGAATTATTGTTAAAATACATGTAAAACAGCCGAATCACACTGATTCATTTGGTTGGTTAGTGCAAACGGGGGGTGGGGGGGGGGGGATGGCTTCAGGCGATTGGTTTTAATTTTTTATGCTAGATAATAGAATAACTTGTGTGTTCCGTAACCGGTCGTTTATGCTATAAAAGATTGTTGTTTGGGCAACTGTTGTTCGGTTTCTTCATTTTAGAAAATATTATTGTGAGTCAGTCTAACAATTCTCGAGTATATTTAAGTTGCTATTATAGGTACAGTTTGACTATGAGTACTTTCAACATTTGAGAACGTCCCCTCAGAAAAATTAATGGATTACTGTGCTGATGAACCTCTTACGTTATTTGATTTTCAAACAGCTGAGCAGAACTGAACGTACTCAAACATTTCTCTCTTTACTTATTCTGATCAACACTAAACTGACACACAATATTTTTAGCGCAACGCAATCCGACTTTCAATAATCCCTACAAAAGAATGGCCCTGACTAACAATAACCTATACCCGTCTTGATTCACTTACCTCACAAAAATCTTCGTTACTCGAACTACTGCAATACAGCGAGCGCCAATACTGCCAGCTAAATAAAGGATTCTAACTACTGAAGGCACTAACTACTGATAGGCACAGTTAGCAAATGAAACATTTTGATAGAGAACAATGTATTTACCTTAATAATATTCAAGTCGTCATATATATATACACACAGGGTGTTACAAAAAGGTACGGCCAAACTTTCAGGAAACATTCCTCACACACAAAGAAAGAAAATATGTTATGTGGACATGTGTCCGGAAACGCTTACTTTCCATGTTACAGCTCATTTTATTACTTCTCTTCAAATCACATTAATCATGGAATTGAAACACACAGCAACAGAACGTACGAGCATGACTTCAAACACTTTGTTACAGGAAATGTTCAAAATGTCCTCCGTTAGCGAGGATACATGCATCCACCCTCCGTCCCATGGAATCCCTGATATGCTAATGCAGCCCTGGAGAATGGCGTATTGTATCACAGCCGTCCACAATACGAGCACGAAGAATCTCTACATTTGGTACCGGGGTTGCGTAGACAAATGCCCCCATAAATGAAAGAGGGTTGAGGTCAGGAGAACGTGGAGGCCATGGAATTGGTCCGCCTCTACCAGTCCATCGGTTACCGAATCTGTTGTTGAGAAGCGTACGAACACTTCGACTGAAATGTGCAGGAGCTCCATCGTGCATGAACCACATGTTGTGTCGTACTTGTAAAGGCACATGTTCTAGCAGCACAGGTAGAGTATCCCGTATGAAATCATGATAATGTGCTCCATTGAGCGTAGGTGGAAGAACAAACTAAAATGAGCTCTAACATGGAAATTAAGCGTTATTTGTGTATGCGGAATGTTTCCTGAAAGTTTGGCCGTACCTTTTTGTAACACCATATATATATATATATATATATATATATATATATATATATATATGAGTTAATTATATACAGTATTACAAATTTACTCTTTCTGATGGACACACGTCCAGATCGTCCGCTCTCCAAATTCTGCCGTCTCTCTCCCAACATCCACAGCTGCTGGCGGCTCACCTCCAACTGCGCAACGCTACGCTCAGTTCACATCCAACTGCCCAACACTACAATAGCAAATATTCCAACAATGCAAACAAGCCACAGACTGCACACAGCACAGCCAGTGATTTTCATATAGAGCGCTACGTGGCGTTACCAACATAAAAACCTAAACAACCTACTTACACATGAACAGGTATTCTGCCTTGGGAATACTGAAGAATGGTTTACAACCCGTCGGCTTCGAAAAATGACGACAAATGTTACCACAGATACAAGATATTGACGAATGTGGGAAAACAAAGGAATGTAGTACAGAGAAAACAGATCGTAGACATATATCACGTATATCCATATTTCGAACGTAATTGTACACACATCGCTTTTTTCTCAGTATAAAGTCCTAGTATCCTGTTCTTCAGTTGATCAGTGTACGTCAGCTGAAGGATAGGATACTAGTGCTAGCAAGAAAAAAGGACCGAAGTAACATTGGCATGGAATACCGCCGTTGTATCCTGTACTTCACCTATAATGGACAAGTGAAGCACAGGATACAAATTTTTCGTATGTCCGTTTTTTCATCTTCGCAAGTACTATTATCAACTGAAGAATATGATACTAGTCTAGAAAAGGCGAAAAAAGCGACAAACGTAAAATTTGCAACCTGTACTTCAGCTGAACTATGTAAGCCAACTGAAAACAGGATACAACCTTCGTCGTTCAACTGGGGTACAAATTGCCAATGTTATGTCCATCATCATCAGTTATCTGCTATATTAGCAGGTCCTTTGCCTCTCCATTTTCTGCGATCCATTGCTTCCTTCTTAAGGCTGCTGTATGTTGTACCGTCCATCATGTCATCCAGTATCTGGAATCTCTTCCTTCCTCGCTTCCTTTTCCCTTCTACATAACCTTCTAAAACTGTTTTTATCTGTCCGTCATTCTTTCTTAATATATGCCCAATCCAATTTCTTTTTCTTCTCTTTATTACATCTAGTAACTGTCTTTTCTCTCCCACTCTTCTCAGTACCTCTTCATTTCTACTCTGTCCATCCAACTTATTCTTTCCATCTTCCGCCATCTCCAGATCTCAAAAGCCTCCAGCCTTTCTCTGTCTTTTTTCCTCATAGTCCATGTTTCAGCGCCATATAGAACAACACTCCATACAAGACATTTTGAGTCTCTTTCTGAGTTCTCTGTCCAGACCGCTGCAGAAGATTCTCCTTTTCTTATAAAACGCCTCTTTTGCCATTGCTATCCTTGTTTTAATTTCTGTGGTGCACTTCTAGTCGGTGTCTATCCTGCTTCCAAGATACTTAAAATTTTGCACCTGTTCTAGTGTTTCTCCATTCAGCACAATTTTTATTCCCTTATTTCCTCCTATTGCCAATACTTTTGTTTTATTTGTGTTAATTTTCATTCCATATTTTTTCCGTTAGTTGCAATGGTGTCCACCAAATCCTGTAATTCTTTTTCCCCTGTGGCTAGGAGGACCATATCATCAGCAAATCTCAAGCACCTTACTCTTCTTCCTCCAATTTCTACTCCTTTGTCATCTAATGAGCATTGGTCAATCATATTTTCCAAGTACAGGTTGAAAAGAGTAGGTGATAAACAGCATCCTTGTCTTACTCCTTTCCCTAGTCTGATCCAGTTTGTACTTTCTCCTCTCACTTTAACTGAAACTTTTTGATTAAGGTATAATGAGTTTATAAGTCTTCTGGTTTTCCAGTCCACTCTCTTTTCCCTCATAATAGTCGCCAGCTTGTCCCAAACCACATTGTCAAATGCCTTTTCTAAATCGATGAAGCACATATATAGGTCTCTTCCTTTTTCAATAAACCTTGCTTCCAAGATTCGTAGGAGCCCTATGGCATCTCTGGTGCCCGTATTCCGTCTAAAGCCAAACTGCTCCTCGCCAAGATTCTCCTCTATTACTTTTTCAAGTCTTTTATTAATTATTCTTAACATCACTTTAGCTGCATGTGAAATGAGGCTGATTGTCCTGTGCTCCCTGCATTTCTTGGTTCCTTGTTTTTTCGGTAATGGAATCATTACTGTTGTCAAAAAGTCCTCAGGCCATTCACCACTGTCATATATTTTATTACATAACCTCAATATTTCTCTTATTCCATTGTGGTTCAAGCATTTTAGTATTTCTCCCGGTATTGTATCTGTACCTACTGCTTTGCCATTTTTCATTGCAGCAATGGCAGACTTTACTTCTTCCATTATGATGGTCGGTCCTTTCTCTTCATCACTTACACTGTTGTGTGATTCAAGTCCCAGAGTTTCTGGTTTGCTATTTGTGTCATATAGCTCTTTTATATATTCTTCCCATCTCTGGAGGACATCGTCACGATCTTTGTACACTACCTCTTCGTCTTTACTCAAAATTTCCATAGTAGCACTTCCTGCTCTGTTTTGTTCCCATGTCATGGTCTTTACTCTGTTGTATAGTAAGTCGTATCTTCCCTTCCTGTCCAGTTCTTCAATTTCATCACATTCCTCTTTTAGCTATTTTTTCCTAGCCTGCTCTGTTTCTCTTCGCAGTTCGTTATTTAACCTTCGGTATATCTTTCTTGCATCTTCAGTGTTCTTGTTTTTTAATTTTCTTCTCTCCTCCATCTTGGAAATCATTTCTTGTGTGACACATGGTTTTTTTGACCTTTTCCCTTTTACATATCCTATATTTTGCTGTCCTGCTTCAATGATTCCTTCTTTCAGCATATTCCAGTACTCGTTGGCATTATCAGGTGCTTCTTTGTCTCGTATTGTGTTTAGAAAGTCCCGAGACAGCATTTCTGTAATTTGTTCTTTGTTGGACCTTATCTCCTCTAAATCCCACTTCTTCACCATTGTCGCCTTTTTCAGTTTTTTCATTCTTATTTCCATTTCTGCCATAAGTAAGTTGTGGTCAGTATTAATATCTGCACCTGGTAATGTGTGCACCTTCTTGATTCCATTCCTGTATCTTTCTTCTACCAGTATAAAATCGATTTGGTTTCTGTATTTATCCCCTGGTGATTTCCAAGTGTAGAGCCTCCTCTTATGGTTCTTGAACCATGTGTTTGCCACTATCAGCTGCCTTTCCCTGCAGAAGTCAATTAACCATTCACCTCTGTCATTTCTCTTTCCAAGACCATGACTGCCTACTATGTTTCCCTCTTTCCCTTCTCCCACAATGGCGTTCCAGTCTCCCATTATTATTTTGCAGCATTTTTTATTTTCGTCCATTATTCTCTCTATTACACTGTACGTTTCCTCTACAATTTGGTCATCATGTTCTGAAGTTGGCATATACACCTGGACAATCAGTAAATCTTTTTGTGCTCCTTTCAGCCTTACGCCAATAACCCGGTCATTTGCATAGTCTACATGTTCCACACATTTAGCCAATTCCTTTGTCATAATCATTCCTACTCCATTAATTCCTTTTACTTCTCCTCCTGAGTAGTAGAATACATATTCATCTGACTGCAACTCTCCATGTCCATTCCATCTTACCTCAGCAACTCCTACGAGGTCCATATGATTCTTTTCCATCTCTCTTTTAAGGTTTTCTAGTTTCCTGCTTGTAGCAGAGTTCTGACATTCCAGGTACCAATTCTCGTTTTGATTTTTTGCCTCCTTTCAAGTTGTCCCCCCCCCCCCCCCCCCTCCCCGGAGATCCGAATGGGTGACTATTTTACCTCCGGACACTGATTTAACATGAGGAAGCCATTTTTTTGCATAAAATGGAGACTGCATTATGCAGGGAAGATAATCTGCGGTGGTATTCCGTTGCCTTCCGCAGTTCTGGAGGCCGCCCCTAACATGGGATACAGACGCCTTTTGCAGCCGCCCGCTCCGGGTCAGACGCTGCATGAGAAGTATAGGTTGGAAAATGAAAGACCCCTAGCCCTCGAAACCTAATAGCGTCAGGGTCGGAAAAGAACAAGAGCTGGCCGAGGGTGGCCAGACAGCAAAGATAAAAGTGAGGAGCCTGGCATAAGTAAGTGGAAGCAATGCCAGGACTCAGCTCGGGACCCCGTGGTCGCCAGCCACGTATCACTAGGTGTGACTCCCTGAGGACAATGTTATGTACGCCGCCTTTTGGTTTCGCTAGTACTAGTATATTCTTCAGTTGACCTACATAGCACAGGATACGAATCAACTTCAGAGAAAACAACTACTGGTACGACTCTATCAGAGAGAGGTGTAATTCATAATGTCTACACACATGACTTAAAATTACCACAAGCGACGAGAATCATAAACACAGTCATTAATTTTTATTTACTGTTATGACATATTGCCGCAGAATATAACAGATTTGTTATCTACGACTTGAAAATAAAGAACTAATAACTATAATAAATGATAGTTAATTGAAACCCTCAGCTGCCGACAGGGGTTGGTGATACATCTCGATGGGGACAGCCCCGACCGGGACTCGAACCCGGTATCTCCTGCTTACATGGCAGACGCTCTATCCATCTGAGCCACCGAGGACACAGATGAATAGCTCGACTGCAGGGACTTGTCCCTTGCGCTTCCACGCTCCCCGTGAGACCCACATTCCCAGCTGTCCACAACCTACATACGTAATGTTCCTAATAGACTATAACTAAAATATGACGTCATTGGTCAAAGCCGACGAGTTGTATCCCATTCTTCAGTTGACACCGCGTTATTGATACCAATATTTCGATATTTTACTGTCCTATATAAGAAACCTATTCCAGATATGGCGGTGGATATGCACAAACAGCCACTCTATTAATTCAACGTAGAAAGCATTAGTGGACCACTAAACGTTAATGTGAAAAGATAGTAGTTGAGTGGCACCGTGGTTAAGAGGCCGTATCGAACTGTACGTTGCAGCTCGTGGTCGTGCGGTAGCGTTCTCGCTTCCCGCGCCCGGGTTCCCGGGTTCGATTCCCGGCGGGGTCAGGGATTTTCTCTGCCTCGTGATGACTGGGTGTTGTGTGATGTCCTTAGGTTAGTTAGGTTTAAGTAGTTCTAAGTTCTAGGGGACTGATGACCATAGATGTTAAGTCCCATAGTGCTCAGAGCCATTTTCGAACTGTACGTTGCCTAGAAATGTCTGGTTGAAGCCCGATTTACACGAGCGACATTATGGTCGAAATCGACTACTCGTCGTTGGGTGCGCGTAGCGTACTTGCGTGTAAGGCGCGGTTTTCACTGCGGCAATAAAAAGTGCGATACGACACGTTGCAATGAAAGATCGCGCAACGCTTCGCTTAGGGGCGCGACACGTGTTTTCACAGGAGCGATATTGCAAGCAGCCAGGCACGGCATGAGGCAGTAGTCTCGCGTGCGGCGCGTCGCTGCAAGCTAGGACTACGATATTTTTAAGAATATCGAGAATTCGGTGTATCGATATTTAAAAATGTATAATTATCAGCCCTCAATATAATGAAAGAAGTTATTGAAATATCGACGGAAAAAAGTCGACGTACCGGCCTATAAAAATATCGGCTGCACATTGTAAATGCCCTGTAAAACTGGCGGGGTTTCAGAGATGTGTATTCAAATATTGATTTATTATTAGATATTCTGTACATCAACGAGGTGTCCGCCTGCCTAATCCCCCACGATTGACGTCAACGCTTGGCGATAGCCGCTTTGTTGACAATGGTAACTGCATCCCAGTGCCACAATAAAAGGTGACCGTTGGGCCCGTCCTTCGGTTTCGTCACATATTCGACTTGTCTGGAACACATCATGTCGACTTTCCTTTCCTCCATTTCTGCAAACGTCAGCGGCTAGCAGTTGTAGTGTCAAGAGTTCGTGGTGAAGTTAAATGTTGCGGCTTCTGTCGGTGGCGCTGAGCGCCGATTACGTCATCATTTCCCCTCACACGTCTCCACATCTCGCAAAAGCCAATCCTGTCATTTAGATTTTTGTTCGTCATTTTCAGCAACTGTTTTTCAAGAATGCTAGTTGCGTTAAAAATTGTTACTCCATTCACACGGCCACCTCCCAGTGCAATCGGACCACTTCTTCGTGCCACCCATGTTTGCTTCACACAGTCAAAGTGAAACACTGGACATGATGAAAGCTCAGAAAATAGTAAGACTCCTTCACACAGTGAGAGTAAAATTACGTTCTACTACAATTTCAAAAGAACAATTTCAGATATTTACCAAAAACTGGGAGAAATATTAATAAATTGGCGACTCCATGACGTGTTGTGTGCACCACGACCAAATAGTGGATAGAATTGGAAGGAAAATAAGCATTGGCCGTGTTTTGTTGTTTTATTGTCAGCAAAATCGATTTTCGGTCACTTAGTGACCATCCTCATTATTGTAATATACAATTAAAATTGGTAGGCACTGGTATCAAGCTATAATCACAAGCTTAGAGCGATCACAAACTCAATGTGACTTCACAAGAGATTTTTTGGCCTGTGATTTTTTGGCCTGTGATTTTTTTTTTGGCCTGTGATTTTTTTTTGGCCTGTGATTTTTTTTCGCCTGTGATTTTTTTTTTGGCCTGTGATTTTTTTTGGCCTGTGATTTTTTTTTGGCCTGTGATTTTTTTTTGGCCTGTGATTTTTTTTTTGGCCTGTGATTTTTTTTTGGCCTGTGATTTTTTTTTTGGCCTGTGATTTTTTTTTTGGCCTGTGATTTTTTTTTGCCTGTGTTTTTTTTTTTTTTTGGCCTGTGAGCATTTCTTTGGGTGGGTTATTTTTTTTTGGGAAGGATGACATTTTTTCCGATTTCCTAGTATGTGATATAAATCTTCGATTGGTGCCTCTTGAAACATCAACATTTTGGTTACTGAAGCATCCACCATATGAGCACAATCAATTTGGCCACGTTCAAATTCACTGAGCTGCAATATAATGCACTCACAAGTATACAGAACACTGTAATGACCACAACTAACACTTGCAATACATTGAGATCATTGCACAGGAGCCGTTCATGATAAAATACTCATGTGTAACTTGCAGGCTTGATTAGCATCTGCGTTTACCTTCAAGCATGCATTTCTCGCGGTGTTTCCATATTTTTGTCCAACCCATGTTTATATATCTTCTGCAGGTTGTGGAGTATATTTGTTTACAATAAGATGGGGATTTTATGGTCTATTACGCCGCATGTTCTGAGAGTTGATGTACCCTGACCACTTGAACGAGTCCCCAGCTGAAGCATTGATGAACAGAGGCTCCAGAAGTCATTCCACTTCTCAGAAATCACCGGCAGAATTCAAGTCGCGATAGTTTGTCCGGACAGGATACAGATGCAGGTCCTTTTTGATAATGTGTATAGAGGACCAGCTCGTAATTCCCAGTTGCAAAAATGAATGGCGTTGAGACTTCGCCGGACTCTGGTGGAGACTTTCCTTCACCCGAGCAATGTTTCTTTGTGTTCGAACTGTTTTTGGTTTTTATTCAGCATAGAGCCCGTCTCCTGTTATTTTGCCAGTTAGTTTTGCTCTGCTGACCTTGCTGGTGTATTACAATCTTCAAGGCCCTTTACACGCTAAGGTTTGTCTGAGCAGACCATGTTTACAACGATCGTCTTCACATCTCGTCTGCGGTATTCAATTTGCATTTACACCTTCCAACCACAGCGTAGCTTGCGCACATTACTGAATGAGTAACCGTCGAGTGCAGAGTTTTATGGCAATGGCGACTTTATTTTCAAGAAACACTAGTGAGATAGTTTAGAGAACCGGAATTTGAAGCTGACTGCCACCGAAGTACATTTCGCGCAAGGACCAAGCAGGTAAGAGAAACCTGGGCTCGTACGGAGGTTTAAAAGTGGAACAGGAAAGGAAATGACTAGTAGTAGCACTGGGTACCCTTCGCCATATGTTCGCGTGTGCAGGATTACAGATCGGTTATACAGGCTGGCGCACGATAAGTCACCCGGCTGAATTTCGACACTACAAGTATGCTATTGGGGCAATAGCTTTCAAATTGTGCGCTCAACTTCGTGCAGTTCTTGGAAATTACGCCAGATGTCGTTGCGAGTTCATCGCTTCCGTTGAGAGTCCGCCATTTCAGTTTGCCGCGATGGCGGACAAAGGACGGTTGACCGTCGCACAAAAGACGAAGATTGTGTTACTGTTCGCGGCGACGAACAGCGTTACATTGAGACAGAGAAGGTTTCGTGCTCATTTGGGCACACGGTGGGCTCCCAGCCCACAGACAATACGCAGATTACATCAAAAATTTGAAGGTACTGGATCTGTTTTGGAGTGTCAGTGGCCACACGCACGCACCGTACGTTCGGCGCAATACACTGAAGCAGTTCGAGCGGCTTCGACTCGTAGTCCGAGTAAATCGACAAGAAGAGCCAGTGCCGAGTTGGGGATTCATGCCAATCTGTACATAGAATTATTCAATCCGATCTTCGCTTGTATCAAGATGACTGTGGCGCATAAGCTTACTGCGAGAGATAAGGAGCGGAGACTCCAGTTTGCAAGGTGGGCAATCGACCAAGACCAAGAGGCAGTGCTAGACAACACACGGTTTTCTGACGAAGCTGATTTTTACGTGAACGGTGTTGTGAACAAACAGAACGTTCGATTCTGGGCACGTGAACCTTTGCGAATAATCCACACGAAACAGACCTATGGGGAGAAAGTGTGCGTGCGGATCACCGTGTCAAGCCGTGGAATCATCGCTCTGTTCTTCTTTGATGCTACAGTAACCGGTGAACACTATTCACACATGCTGTGAAACCAGTTCTTTCCCCAATTCAAGGCCTCATGACTCCCATTGCAGACACAATGGTTCATGCAGGATGGAGCACGCCCCCATACTGCCAACGTTGGCCTTAGGGTATCGTCAAACAAATTTCCAGAACGTTACGCAGGAGAGGGATGTGGCTGCCACACAGCCCGGAAATCAACCCATGTGACTTCTACTTTGGCGGTTCCTTAAAGAGAAGGTGTACCACAGAAAATCGGAAAATGCAGTGCAATTTAGGGTCATCATTGTGTAGTTATGCCGCGCTATTCCAGAAGATTTTTGTGGGAGAGTCGCCACAAATGCACGTTGAAGAAGTTGTAAACCAAAACGGCAGTCATATTGAACGTGTGATTCATTAGGTTGTATTTCCAAGCTGTATTCTTTACGTCTACATCAATAAATTACAAATCTTGTCAACAACAAACGTGTTATTCATGAAACAAATCAGCTGACTTACCGTGCGCCGCCCTGTAATTAAACTTCGCTACTTGAGGGACCCTATGCAAAACGAGTGATAGTAGGAAATGCAACTTTGTTGAAACATTTGTAAGGACATCGGTAAAAAATACCAAATAACCCATTGAATGACAGATATCTTAATTTCCACGTTATGAGGCAACATTTGGTTTGTTTATAAATAACTCATCTGCTACCAGTCACGATTTTCTTCATTTCATTTTTCGCACGACTCGTTTCGGGAAATGATTCCCATTTTCAAGTGCGTTTTTTGTGTTTGTTATGTCATTCCTATGTGATGTTGTCGATGTGTGAGATTCTGATTCATTTCGTTGACTTTACTGCAATATATAAGAAAACACGCGATTTTTAGTTGGTTGTCGATCTTTTTGTGAAGTTAGTGACGAAATTTACAAGAATAAATGAAGGACATATAATGGATTTACTAGAAGAACTGGAGATATATTCACATTACAGAAAATATGAAGATAAAATATTAAACGAAAAACTTGAAAGTGAATTAGTGAATTTCTTCAGATGCTTCGATAGTATACTTAAATAAAAATAGTAACACATAGAAATAAGCATAATTGTAAAATAGACAGAAGTAAATTATGATCCAAATTGTTAAGGTAAATAACCTCTGTACAAAAGCATATCATACTCGGTGGAAGACCTATAATGTCACCTCTGTTGACTACTTGTAAGAACATCTGTGTCACTATTTTGTTTATGTAAAATGTTTTCGATGTTTAGAAGTGTACAGCAAGTTGCGTGTGATGTTTAGTGTGTGATGAGACTGCACAAATGGACTATAAGGAAACTGTAAGTACAAATTCTTCTAAATTTCGCCACTAACTTCACAAAAAGATCGACAACCAACTAAAAATCGCGTGTTTTCTTATATATTGCAGTAAAGTCAACGAAATGAAGCACAATCTCACACATCGACGTCATCACATAGGAATGACATAACAAACACAAAAAAACTCACTTGAAAATGGGAATCATTTCCCGAAACGCGTCGTGCGAAAAATGAAATAAGGAAAATCATGACTGGCAGTAGAGGAGTTATTTATAAACAAACCTGTTGTTTTCACAGTCGCAGGCTTTCAGAACCATTTATAATGGATCAAATCAGGGGTAACATTTAATTGCGCACCATGTTTACGTTCCAGTTTACAAACGTTGCCCAGTGTGACGACCACCTGCATCCACGACAGCCCGCAACCGCACTAGAGATACATCACAATTGTTCGCAGCACTTTCCGAAGGCTCAGCTATCGCGACACAGTTCGAAGATCCTACATTGTCCAGCATTCTCAACCATGACAACAGTAACTACTTAAATTTGTCCAGCATTCTCAACCATGGCAACAGCAACCTCAACAATTTGTGGGGCCTCTTCCAACAGCAATTTCCAAGTTGCCAGTTAATCCGAATTTACGAATCATGTTCTTCAAGCGAAGGACAGCATCACTTGCTGTTTTGATAAAAGAGCCTTAGGAGAAAAGCCCTGTTCACCTAGTACCGACCAATGTTGACTGTCTGCAGTTGTAGTGCACACTGATGCTTGTGTTTCAGCCCTACGTCGCCCTATCAGTACCGGCGCCTAACTGCAAGTCATCATGCACACAACTAACAACACAAGTCCTACAGCGTACTGTCTGGACTTAATTCCAATAAAGTTGAGTACCGATAAGATAAATAGTGTTCCTTCTACACCGGCTCAAACAGCAAAACTTAAATTAGTACTACCTTGTATATTCTTATATTGTCTTTCAACTCTCAATCTTTTGTCACGATCTGTGTGTTTTTTTTTTTTTTCTCTTCGGATGCAGGCCAACTGAATCTTTTTAATCCCAAATAGAGCACGTATTCCTTTCTTCTTCGGCTTATTTATCAAAAAGTCTACGTTCAGATGTTTTTGATTTGTTGACGAGTTTAGGTTCCTATGCCAAACTTCGACAGCATTCGTGGGCCTGTGCCACTGGCTCAAAACATTCCACATTTCAATTGGTACTTGTACAGGTCCCCCTTGATCGCGCAGACTTTCACACTTCACTATTACCGGTTTCGGCTACTGCCATCTTCAGATCTTTTACAAACAAAAACAGTGTGTAACCAATTTGCTGGTGCTAAATCTATAAAAGGCCTGGTGCTACATAAGAAAGGTAAAGTGTTTACATGATTAACAAGCGTGTATACCAGCCATACATGCCATAAAATATTCTGATATGGTATCAACGTAGTATCCACTGCGGGGCCGAACTTCGACCATAGATACTAGTAGACTGGTCTTGCTGTGCAGAAGCTATAGGGCTAGTGTGGCTCCAACGTAAACCACGTGACTGTTGGCAAAACGGGGCGGGATTTCAAATCAGCGGTCTGCCATCCTATGTTTGTATCGTATTTTACCCACATTTATCAATTGACTGCCAAACGCTTCCAACAAAAATTACTTTTTTATTTGCGAAAAATTATGTCAGGACTATATTTGACCTGGATTTGTTCACAGTACCATTTGTAAAATCTAACAAATACATCGAACCCCTCCGGTGGGCAGCGGGACGAAATTACTATAAACTATCAAGTAAAGTAAAATGTCGTTAAAATTCTTTTAAACAGTAAGAGAGGGCTCGTGTCAAAACTTTAAATATTGGATTCGCCGCGTTTTGAGCTCTAGTCACTTATAAAAGAAAATGGGATATGGGAATTACGTCAACTATAGGTGCCAAAATTGTCGACTTTAGGAGCAGGTCCATTTTAGAGTATCAATTTTAGGTGCACTTCAAAGGTTCAGTTCCTACTATTTTTACAAAAGTTTAAACTATCAGTTTAAAAAAAATGTTATTTTAGATGAAAGGAGAGAGTTTGAAGTTTCAGAAAATAATTTTGGAGCCTACATTTATTTAATAGTACTAGAAGGTAGGAAAAATTCTCTTCATGTGTCGACTATAGGTGCTCTTACCTTATTATAATCTCACTTGTATATACAAAATGGCGCGTATGTGCAGATGGCTTAAAGTTTTTCCGTTTCAGGGCCTGTATCCAAAGCTGCCTTCGGTTTTCATCCTTAGGGAACCTACGAGTAGGAACGAGAAACGGTTATACTTACTTCTGTAACCGAATTATCACAGATACTTTCCAAAATGTAATAGGAGTCTGACTTTACAGGCATCACTTTAAACACTTTAATTTACGTGATACTCTATTTCAAGTGTAAAAAACATATAAAAGTCACTTCAGGAGATTTCAATAAACGCATCTGCACTATTATAGAAACACACGTCAAATGTTATGCTATTTTCCCACAACAAATCGCTGAGTACAGCCGTAAGCGCAACAGGAAACAACCGTGTTCTGCCAACATTCACGTGACTTTAGCCCAGAAATGGTGGAGCCACACAAATGACGTCAGGGCCATTCTATTATATTTATGGTCGAAGGGGCTGAACCCTGGGTTCGGTGTGGGGCTGCGGTGGGGTGAGTGGTGGGTGGACTGCTGTGGCCTGTTGTGAGGTTGTCAACCACTGAGAGCTAAAACTTCCAGTGTATTGAATACAGTCACGTTTGAAGCTGCGAAATATGGATAAAATTACATTAGATAGAATTTGTAGCTGGTGTGACGAATGGCAGCTCGGTGGTGCACGAGTTGGTAACGTGCCAGCCAGCAGTGCAGACGAGGCAGCGCTGGCAGAGCGACCGCACTAAAAGTGAAGTCTGCAGGGGAAAGCGGGCTGTGGGTCAAGTGGTGGCGCCTCTGCCCTTTGTTCTTCCCGTGCTTTCCCTCCCCGGCACCTGCGGCTACGACGCCGGCCCAGAGAGCGCCAGCCGAGGCGTGCGCCACGCGGGTCGATACCGGGACCGGCGCTGCCCGCATTTCTGCGCCGCGCCGCAGCTGTGCGGCCGACACCGACTCTGTCGGCCGCTGACCGCCCGCGCTGTGCTGCACGCTCCTCAAGGTGGCCCGTATTACCTGCCGCGGAGCCTTAGTGCTGCACTGAAGATCCAGAGAAACTGGTACACCTGCCCAATATCGTGTAGCGCCCCTGCGAGCACGCAGATGTGCCACAACGAGACGTGGCATGTACTCGACTAATGTCTGAAGTAGTGCTGGAGGGAACTGGCACCGTGAATCCTGGAGGGCTCTCCATAAAGTCGTAAGAGTACCAGAGGGTGGATCTCTCTTCTGAATAGCATGTTGCAAGGCATCCCAGATATGCTCAATAATGTTCATGTCTGGGGAGTTTGGTGGCCAGCAGAAGTGTTTAGACTCAGAAGAGTGTTCCTGGAGCCACTCTGTTTGCAATTCTGAACGTGTGGGATGTCGCATTGTTCTGCTAGAATTGCCCAAGAACGTCGGAATGCACAATGGACATGAACGGATGCAGTTGATCAGACACGATGCTTACGTACGTATCGCTTGCCAGACTCGTATCAGGGGTCCCATATCACTCCAACTGCACACGCCGCCCACCATTACAGAGCCTCCACCAGCTTGAACAGTCCCCTGCTGACATGCAGGGTCCATGCATTCACAAAGTTGTCTCCATACCCGTACACACGCAACCTCTCGAAGCAATTTGAAACGAGACTCCTCTGCTGGGACAACATATATTCACAGCTAATGTCGGCGAGGCCTTAGGCAAGACGTAAAGTTTTGTGTTGTGCAGTCATCAAGCGTACAGGAGTGGGCCTTTCGCCCCGAAAGCCCATTTTGATGATGTTTCGTTGAATGGTTTCCACGGTGACACTTGTCGATGGCGCAACATCGAAATCTGCAACAATTAGCGGAAGGGTTGCACTTCTGTAACGCTCTTCAGCCGTCTTTGGTACCGTTCTTGCAGGATCTTTTTCCGGCCGCAGCGACGTCGGAGATTTGATGTTCTACCAGATTCCTCATATTGTCGGTACAATCATGGATTGGTCGTACGGGAAAATCCCCACTTCATCACTACCTCGGAGATACTGTGTCTCATTGTTCGTGCGCCGACGATAACATCACGTTCAAACTCGTTTAAATCTTGATAACCTGCCACTGTAGCAGCAGTAACCGATCTAACAACACCAGTCGCTTGTTGTCGCCAACTGCAGCGCGTATTCTATTTACATATCTCTGTATTCCAATACGCATGCCTATACCAATTTCTTTGGGGCTTCAGTGTAATACTCTGACGGAGAACAAAATCACAAAACCAAGAGTTGTGCGACATAAACGGTAGTTGGTAGGCCTATTTCTACATCTGAAAGATATCTCAGATCTCTTGCCCATCGCTTAAGATTGGCTCTAGTAGCGCCACTATGAAGTTGCAAATCAGGTTTCACTTCAATAGACGCAGAAACGGTCATCAGCGATAGTTAGCTTTGAGATTCGACTTAGCGAGTCGATATTAGCCGAGAATGTCTTCAAGGCGACGAGGTGCCATGATCTACGCCTAACTGAGTCTAAATGAGGTCCTGTAATAGGGTTGCGAGAATCTGGATGTTGCTTATGCGGTACTGAAGAAAGACTTGCCAAGTACGTAGCCACTGTACATGACTACTGGCAGCAGCAGCCACGAGAACATACGGACGCAAGAAGACCGGGATCCGTGGCAACAGCGAGAAGAAGACCATCGTGTTCGGCGTATGGCCGTGGCGCATACTACTGCATCTCCAGCAGTGACTTAAGTAGCAGGTGGCGCCACAGTGACAGAAGGAACTGTTACAAATCGGTTACTTCAAGGACAACTCCGAGCCAGCGTGCATTCAACTGATCCCAACCACCGCCATTTGCGGCTTCTGTGGTGTCAAGTGAGAGCTCATTGGAGAGCAGGATTCTACCATGGTGTGACTGTTGGCCATGGGTTAGGAGCAGGGAAATTGAGGGCCTGCAACCAAATTGTCTGCTTGCTAGACGAGCTTGACCTACTGCTGGACTTAAGGTCTAGGGTGCGATTTCGTTTGACACAGGAGTATTCTCTTGATCATCCCACTCGCCCTGACCACAAATTTGTACGTCAATCTGGTGATTCGACCTATTGTGTTGCCATTCATGAACAGTGTTCCAGTGGGTGTTCTCCAACAGAATAACGCTCGCCCATATACAACTGTTTTAATCCAACATGCTCTGCGGAGTGCCTTGCCCTGCTCCATCACTGGAACTGTCATCAATCGAGCACATGCGGGGCATCATCGGACGACAACTCCAGCGTCATCCAAAACAGCATTAACAAATGGTTCAAATGGCTCTGAGTACTATGGGACTTAACTGCTTAGGTCATCAGACCGTAGCGGTCGCGCGGCTCCAGACTGTAGCGCCTAGAACCGCACGGCCACTCCGGCCGGCCAGCATTAACAGTCCGTGTATTTTTATTTGTTATCAAGTACAGCAGGCTTGGAACTCCATCGCACAAATTGACGTCCGACACCTGTGCAACACAATATATGCACGTTTGCATTCTTGGATTCAACATTAAAGGGGTTATATCGCTTATTCATGTACCATCATTTCACATTTGCAGTGGCGTACCTTGCGAATACATATACCTGTTATCAAACAATGTTAATCACTTAAATATGTTACCTAGACAAATGTATTTTCGACATATTATTACCCTACATTAATGATTCTTTTGATTTTGGCTATTTCTTTCTTTTTCGTCAGTGTATACCGCGATATCGGGAGACTGACGCATCAGTTGTCCCAGAAGTGACGTTTATTTAATTCAACCCTTTCAGACTAATTGGCTACAGTTGTGTTCATTGTTTGCTGTGTATTACCTGCAAGAGAAATGTTTTGCCTCAGTAGAAACCTCTTGTACACTTTTGTGAATGTTCAGCCTTTTCAGCACGTACAAGTGCTGCGACCTGTTTATAAAAATATTAACAATCGAATGAATGTAGCAGTAGGCACCGGCTTCTGACCTCCAGAATATACGGAAGTGATTAGTTAATTACAGGGTGACAATTATTGAACTGTATGAAATAAAATCATCATAACTTCTGGAAGGTTGGCGTTAGGACGTTCAAACTGCACGGTTGGCCGCGAGGCATGATGGGAATTAGTATACGCATGGGCTTTTGCTTTAGCGACGAAGCCTACTTTCATTTGGATAGGTTCGTCAATAAGCAAAATTGGCTCATTTGGGGGACTGAGCTATCGCATTTCGCGACCGAGGAATCTCTTCATCCTAAATGGATGACTGTGTGGTGTGCAGTAACCGGTCACGGAATAATCAGTGCGATATTCCTTGATGGCACGGTGACTAGCGAACGGTACGTGAAGGCTTTGGAAGATGATTTGATCCCCATTATCCAAAGTGACCCTGATTTCGACAAGATGTGATTCATGCAAGACGGAGTTCGACCCCATCGAAGCAGGAGAGTGTTTGATGTCCTGGAGGAGCACTTGGCGGACCGCATTCTGGTTCTGGGGTACCCAGAGGCCACTGGTATGGCCCCCGATTGGCCGCCATATTCTCCGGATCTGAACACATACGACTCCTTTGTGTTGAGCTGTATTAAAGACAAGGTGTACAGCAATAACCCCAAAACAACTGCTGAGCTGAAAACAGCCATTCAGGAGGTCATCCACAGCATAGATCTTCCGACACTTCAGTGGGTCTTGCAGAATTTCGCTATTCGACTACGCGACATCATTGCCAATGATGCTAGGCATATCGAGCATTTCATAACCTAAATGGGAATATCTGAAGTGCCATTTATATATTGAATAAGGTTTGTGCACACAGCAGTTTGTAGCTAATTTTCGTTTCTTTTTCATATAGATCAATAGTTGTCACCCTATATACTCCTCTGTATTACTGAATATTATTACCATTATTTTGCATGGGAATTATTGAATGGTCAGTTTATTTATTACAACAGTGAATATTTCAGAATTAACTAATTTAATCCATAAAAAGAAGCCAGGCTTACAAATCATGTTTTGAAAAGGGGTACCTAAATGTTTATAAAATGGTTCAAATGGCTCTGAGCACTATGGGACTTACCTTCTGAGGTCATCAGTCCCCTAGAACTTTGAACTACTTAAACCTAACTAACCTAAGGACAGCACACACATCCATGCCCGAGGCAGGATTCGAACCTGCGACCGCGCGGTGCCAGACTGTAGCGCCTAGAACCGCTCGGCCACTCCGGCCAGCAAATGTTTATACATCTTGCACCTAAAATCATTAAAACCATTAGAGCATGTAGGAAAATTACTCTTTCTTCAGAAGAAATTCGGATCTGAAACGGTTAAAAATACGGGACGATTCAAGAACGAAGGACAGATTTCATTTGTTTACAACAAAGTATGCAAAATAGAAAAACACTGCGCATGTAATTGGATAGAGCAAGACACAGTTTTATGTTCGCCCAGACTCTATACCATACACTCAACATTAATACAATGCGTTGCACGAGAAACATCGAAACGGTTGTCCATTTCATTCCACACATGAATCAACAAGCAGATGCTTAAATCACGCGCCAACACCTCGCGCGCGCGAACGGGGTCCGTCGCTCCCGGCCGCATTTCCCGCGCCGCGGCGCTCATCCGCAGACCGCGACCCGTTCCTCCAGCAGAGGGCTCTGGTATTCGACGCTGTCTACGATTGGTCTTCGATGACGTTATGCCCCGCTGGCGCCTGCGCCGTTCTAAAAAGCCAGCATATAAATTGGCGAGCTTCTCAGCACCTGAAGATGACGGGCAGTTGTCTCGCTGAAATATTATCCGGCGTAATTCCCTGGAACCTATCAAGCAAATGCAGCGCCGGGAAAGCCTCAAACAGCATAGTTTCGTTGTTGTTTCGCAATAGCAAGCCCCTACCTGTTCCTGCATTATTGTTACAGCTAGCACAGTGAGAAGTTGTGTTGTCATAGGTTCACGTGAGCTACAGTAATTTAAAATAAACCGCGAGTGTGTCGTCTTAGTGTACAAAGTACGTCACACGCCCGGTCATGTAAGTAATATTTCCTTCCCGTGTGGTCTAACGTACGGCTTTCCGCACTGGGAAGGAGCTCCTGGTCTCCGGCACGAATCCGCCCAGCGGACTTGTGTCGAGGTCCGGCAAGCGGGCCAGTCTGTGGATGGTTTTTAGGCGGTTTTCCATCTGCACCGGCGAATGCGGGCTGGTTCCCCTTATTCCGCCTCGACCATGTCGGCGATTGCTGCGCAAACAAGTTCACGTACGCGTACACCACCATTACTCTACCACGAAAACATGGCATAGGGGTTACACTCGTCTGGTGTGAGACGTTCCCTGGGTGTGAGGGGGGGGGGGGGGGGGGGAGGGGGGTCCACCGCGGGCCGAACCGCACAATAACCCCTGAAAGAGTGATTCGGTGTGGGGCGGCAGAGGGTTGAAGGTTGAAGTGGACCACTGCTGCTGTGGCGGGGACAGAGCCTCCCGTCGTTTCTAGGCCCCCGGTTAATATACAATACAATTTTTCCTTCACTTTTATTTCATTCCTTTTTAATCGAATCAAAAGACAACGCGTGACAAGCAGGTATATCGCTGTGCAGGGTGAGATCAAAGCTGACAGACAACGAGCTTGATTGGTTACTCAACGAGGGTCCAGAGTTCAACTCTGTACCAGACAACGAAAACGATGACGACTCTGAAGAAGGAGAGGAGTTTATCACACGAAGTGGCCTCGATTCAGATGATGACTGTGAAGAGCCACTCTCCACTCGTGGTATTTTTATTGGGAGGGACAAAGGTTTAAATGGAATAAAATGTGTCCTAATGTGACTTTGTAAACAAAAAGCAAGAATATTGGGAAAATATTCCCTGGGGCTACACGTGTTGCCAGAGGGGTCACGAGTGAAACAGAGGCTTTATGGACAACGCTTATACACGAACATATACATTCAAACTAAGAAAGAATGTGTACAATATTCCAGAGAAAGGGACGCTAGGAAAACTAAAACATGTGAAATAATGGCATTGTTGGGATAATTGTACCTCATCGGGACTAAGAAAGCAAACCACACAAATGTCATTGAACTATGGACAGCAGATGGTACTGGTATGGAGGGTACGAGAGCTGCTCCTTTTACAATGTGCCCGTTTCGACGACAGGAGTTAAAGTCAAGAAAGAAGAGTAACTGATAAACTTGCTGCAGTAAGGAAAATATTGGATGCCTTTTTGGTGAACTGCAAGATCTCTTATAGTGTAGGACAATTTGTGACAGTAGACAAAAAGTTGCAGGCTTTCCGGTGTCGCTGTTCTTTTGTTCAGTATATCCCGAACAAACCGGAGAAGTACGGGACAAAGAATTTTGTTTTAGCGGATGATAAAACATTCTTCACTAGTAACATTAAAGTACATTGTGGAAAACAACCTAAAGGGCCATACGATGTTTCTAATTCTTCCTGTGATGTATGAAGGCTAGTTACACTGAAGGCTCAGGAAGAAACGTTACAATGTATAATTGATACACTAGTTATTCCTTAGCCTACTCCCTTTCGAAAAAGCAGCTCACATGCATCGGCACATAGAGAAAAAAGAAACGCGAGATTCCACCAGAATTTTTACTTGGAATATGTAGGGCTATCCACTCCTCTTCATTTAGTTTTCAGAATGATGTGATCCTAGTTTCGTATGTGGCGAAACAAAACAAGGCAGTTAAATTACTTTTAACTATGCACGATCTTGGAACCAGTGACAAAGTTATAGATAAACCAGAGATTGTTTTGGATTACAATATGGCGGTTTACTTTGCCCGATACCTAGTACCAAGGTGGTCGTTCTACCTAGACAACTGGAACTTGTTCTGTATGTACAAAGTTACATCGTTCTGCGAGCCTGTCTTCTGTGTCTGACATTACATGAGGGTACTCAAATCTCTGTTCCACCTTATCCCGTTCTATGCAGTTCCTTCACAAGACTTGCGAACTGACGGCCCCATCAGCTCGGAAACCTGATTACATTTGTCTCAACTGTGACGTAATACTATTGCTGCAGACTTGGGTGGGCGTTATTGCGATTGTAATAAGCCCATTGACAGCTGTAGCTCAAAGGCAAAACAACACGATGTACAAGGAACACCAGCACTTAAGCCTCACGTCGCGGAGCTCTTAAATGCGAGCAAACTTAGCTACTTGTAAATACCCAGCGAGAAACAAGACGCATCATAAAATGGGTGATCGTACTTTCTTCCTTTATAGCTTTTGTGGCAATGATTCTCTGTTTTTGTGTGTGACTATACTGCCCTAGAATGAATGTCTCCTGCACAACGGAGTGTGTGTCTATTTCTCTATCTTCCGGGGACTCTCCTCTGTGTACTGCTCTACATTGCCTCGTCACCTCCCCCTCCCTACTTTCTCCCCCTCCCTACTTTCTCCCCCTTCCTTCCCTACTTTCTCCCCCTTCCTTCCCTACTTTCTCCCCCTTCCTTCCCTACTTTCTCCCCCTTCCTTCCCTACTTTCTCCCCCTTCCTTCCCTACTTTCTCCCCCTTCCTTCCCTACTTTCTCCCCCTTCCTTCCCTACTTTCTCCCCCATCCTTCCCTACTTTCTCCCCCATCCTTCCCTACTCACTCCTGGTTGCTGCCCACACTCCTGTCTCGCTCTGTTATGTGTGGTGGAAGAGACAATCAAAAAGTTCAAAAGTCTCTAAGTAGAGAATTGGTGTGCTAGTCAGGCAAAATCGTCGTGAGCATTGAGTCAACCAGGCTATAATGCCCGAATCATGAAGGGACTGTTAAAAAGAAAAGTCATCTTGGTAAGAATTTTGACAAGTAGAGCCTGGTAAACCAGATGGAGATGTACAGTGCTTGACACTTTCCCCAGCCCAGTGTGAGATGATGAGAATTAAAACACAGCTTCTTTCGAGCTGGCTGAATTGAAGTAAAAATGCAATGCGGTGATGTACCATCTATAAGCAAACGGTCCCAACGCGATATAAAGAGATCACTAGTTGACAAGCAGGCTAGAGTTCAACAGGTCGAGAGTTCCTGCCAGCCGACTGCAGAAAATTATGTGAGTGAAAGAATCTGTACAGTAAAGCTTGTACACTAACAAGGACTTGCATTCTTACCTGTCCTATCTGTGTACTGTGGATAGTTAGTCTGTCATGGCTTACTGATTGTCACTTACAGTGTTACGGGTAACGCAAACTGAGGGTTCGATTTGAACAATAACAAACTGGCGCCTTTTCATGATTAGAGTCAAAGTGATAGGGAAGGCAGGCCATTTGTTCTGGTAATATGAGTATCCAGTAAGCCTCATTTATAGCCTATGCTCATTGAAAATTATGACCCAGTGCTGATGAAAACTCGGACTCGGAAGGAAGTAATAAAATAAAAAGATACCAATCCAGAAGCTCGTTTCGTCATTTCTACCTCCCTTGCTTGATACCCATGTATTTTTGTATTTTTTGCAACAACAGAGACTTAATAAACCTCAAGTAGACTCTGTTGCCGACGTATTCCTCAGCCAAAGAGTCGGTGGAGCTGAGAAATGCCACATCGGTTCCTATTCGACTGAGAGCCACCTAAGTACGCTGCGACCGCCGTCCGGTTACGACCAACGCCATCGGCGCACCGAGTTGGAGACACTCGTTTGATAAAACACCGTGCCCTGCTGCTTGTAGAACAACTGCCTGCTGACATCCTCGTCGGACAGGAATCGTCAGCCGGTCAAGAAATTTTTCTAATGCAGCGCCGGCCTGTGTGACCGACCGGTTCTAGGCGCTTCAGTCTGGAACCGCACCACCGCTACGGTTCGAATCCTGCCTTCGGCATGGATGTGTGTGATGTCCTTAGGTTAGTTAGGTTTAAGTAGTTCTAAGTTCTAGGGGACTGATGACATCAGATGTTGAGTCCCATAGTGCTCAGAGCCATTTGAACCATTTCTAATGCACCGACGGCGTAATAATCGTATGGGAAGAGATCAGGACTATGGGGCGCGTGCTCGAATGTGTCCCACTTGAGATGGCGCAAGTTCTGCGGTACGATATTTGCGGTATGGGGACGTGCATAATCATGAAGCAGTACGGGACTTGGCGCACCATTCCACTACGGTGGTTTTCGACAAGCATGCTGCCCCATAAACATTCTTCATTCTGTAATGGATGTCTGCCAGTCTTTGGTAGCCAAGAAAGAAATATTAGCACGTTGGTCCTGTTTCGATACATTTGGTAATAACGTTCCAGCACTTACAGGACGCAGGTCAGAAAACACGAATAGCACGCTAATCTCTTGACTACATGTCGGTGCTTACATACCCGCATCGAAGTTGCATGTACGCTGCAGCAACGCCCCTTGTATATAAAGGCTTTATTGCAATAGTGGTACACCTTCAGTTATGTTCATTTCGAGATAATGAGGCTTAAACATAGTTGGGTGATGACAAATCTCTGACTAGGATATCTGAAAGATTTTTTTCTCCTCCCCCTCCAGCACAGACCATGAAGGCCCAAAGGTACCGACTGGCCGCCGTGTCATCCTCAGCCCACAAGCGTCAGTGGATGCGGATATGGAGGGGCATCTGGTCAGCACACCCCTCTCCCGCCGTATGTCAGTATCCGAGACTGGAGCCGCTACTTCTCGGTCAAGTAGCTCCTCAGTTTGCCTCACAAGCGCTGAGTGCACCCCGCTTGCCAACAGCGCTCGGCAGACCGGATGGTCACCCATCCAAGTGCTAGCCGAGCCCGACAGCGCTTAACTTCGGTGATCTGACGGGAACCGGTGTTACCACTGCGGCAAGGCCGTTGGCATCTGAAATATTACAGACAATTATTTGTTGCAAGGGCTTACGGTTTCTTTCTATTGTCATCACTTAATTATGTTTAACACAGGAAGGACCACGTGGGTAATTTTTGACCCACGAGCTGTTTTCGAGGACCCTAACCCCCTGTATAATCATCACAGGTTCAAACTCTCCCGTGACTTTTTTCGTTTTTTCGTGTTGAACAACTCACCAAAATACCATCCCCTTAGCGCACCTAGAAGCAGGAAAAATTTGCCTGTTATACCAGTAGTACCATGTGGGTCATTTTTGACGCATATGCAGTTTAACGCAAACTGATGTCTGTATTACTGGTTTTGTGACACTAAATAGCTTTTGGGCGTCCCTCGACTTTATTCACGAGATTACGACACTTTGGGCAAAAAAAAAAAAAAAAAAAGAAAAACAAAAAAAAAAAAACCATGAAATACGAAGAATTCGAAGGTCGAGCGATATTTTATATCAGCGTGGCTTTCTGTTTTCTATGGACTGGCGACATACTGAAATAGGGAGTGACACTGGGAAGCTACTGAATAACATATTATACAGTGGTGAAGCCCCCCCCCCCCTCCCCCTCCTACGTTGCTGTCTGTGCACTGCTGTAGCTCTGTTCCACGACAGCAGATGTCAGGCGCGTCGCCGTTACGTAACTTCACAACTTCACCTCAACTGGCAGATGAGCTGAAACAAGAAGGAACAAGTTTAGTTGGCACACTTCGGAGGTCGCTCACAGACCTGCGGTGGGAAGTGGAGAGTAGGCATTGTATCAAACCCACTTATAAGTCAGGCGACAATCTTGTCCCAACATACCAAGGGAAGAAGTAAAAAAAAAAATCCTTATTCTGAGTAACATACATGCTGGATGTCAGGTAAATGAGAATCGTGAGAAGAAAATTCCAGAAACTGTGAACTTTTATAATGAAACTCAGGGTGGAGCCGACATAGTTGACCAAATAGCTGAACACTACAGCGTCTGAGCTGGCACCCACCCATGGCCCGTGCACGTCTTTTACAACATTCTTGACCCTGCCATGATCAACGCTCACACCATGATTTCACGACGAGACTTTGAAAAGTAGCAGATAAGCCTGGTGCCCCCTACAAACTACAGAGAGGAACCAGCGTCTCCTTGCAGACACTCGATATCGGCGCTGGCCGATATGGAAATAGAGGTGTTGTCCAGTTCAGGTTTCCTCCGAACAACAGGGGGAAATTAAACGTCGGACGTATGCTTCAAGTGCGACAGACGTGTGCAAAAGCTGTCAAACAAAAACACTCCTCGAATGTCTGAACTGTGAGCCTATCCCAGTTTTGGCAATTCTCTCAAGTCTTTGTTCTTAAATATTTTCAAATGTTTATAATTATAGACTGAAGTTATTTGTTCCTATGTTTTAGTTCTTTGAATGAAACAAGCAAGAAAACACGCAGAGCATTATAGTCACCTGCTGCGTTATAAAAGATTTCACATATACTTGTTGTTGTTGTGGTCTTCAGTCCTGAGACTGGTTTGATACAGCTCTCCATGCTACCCTATCCTGTGCATGCTGCTTCATCTCCCAGTACTTACTGCAACCTACATCCTTCTGAATCTGCTTAGTGTATCCATCCCTTGGTCTCCCTCTACGATTTTTACCTTCCACGCTGCCCTCCAATGCTAAATATGTGATCCCTTGATGCCTCAGAACATGTCCTACTGACCGGTCCCTTCTTTTTGTCAAGTTGTGCCACAAAATCCTCTTCTCCCCAATTCTATTCAATATTTCATCATTAGTTATGTGATCTACCCATCTAATCTTCAGCATTCTTTTGTTGCACCACATTTCGAAAGCTTCTATTCTCTTCTTGTCTAAACTATTTATCGTCCATGTTTCACTTCCATACATGGCTACACTCCATACAAATACTTTCAGAAATGACTTCCTGACACTTAAATCAATACTCGATGTTAACAAATTCCTCTTCTTCAGAAACGCTTTCCTTTCCATTGCCAGTCTACATTTTATATCCTCTCTACTTCGACCATCATCAGTTATTTTGCTCCCCAAATAGCAAAACTCATCTACTACTTTAAGCGTCTCATTTCCTAATCTAATTCCCTCATACTTAATACTTACCTTACTTGTGTTAAAGTAAAAATACTATTGGCACTCAAATAAACGATATGGTTTCGATTCTGTTTCAATCTTTTTATAAAGAAAAACATTGTAACGTTCTTTTTCTTATTTGTTTTAACGATGATTGGTGAAAGATTGTGGAATTACTTCTGTAAAACTTAAAATAAATAAGTTTTTTTCTGAAAATTTATGTTCGACAGTGTACTATTTGCTTTAGAGTCCAAATTATCATTTGGTTACACTTTAGAGTCTTCCTGAACGAATTGTCAACAAGGCGACACTCGAAACACCACCCAAATACAAATAAAACGGTGGTTTCCTGCTGTCGGTAAATAATAACCCACATGGGACTACTAAAGGTACGGCGAAGTCCGGTAGTTCTAGTGTTAACTCTCGTATAACTCGAAATGAACAGAAATGGAATTGTACCACTATTCAAAAAGGCCTTCATATGTTTTTTATAGTTCTCTCAATTTTAATGACACCACTATATTGTTCATGCTTGTGGTTTCGCAGCACACAATGATAGCGTTTTGCCTTATACGACACGGTCAGTATTCTTGCGCTAACTGTCTCTTTCTCATTTGTTTCAGGTACGTTGACGAGTTTCCTATTCTACATCTCGTTATTGAGTTGTAAGAGGCAAGCTGCTGTAATCGTTATAAAAAGCTATGGAACGTAAGTGTCTGGCGTCTATTTCCATTTGAAGGGTTTCGATTCAAAATCGGGCACGAGAGACTGCAGTTGCTCTCACGTCTTAGAAGTGATGTAAATACAGAAACTACAGTAGTACGATATGAGTAGATATCCAATCCTTTAAGAATCGAACTTCAATGTGTAAAACAGTTTCAAACTTGTGACTACTTTACAAATAGTGTTAATGTGTTGAATATTTGTCATTACGGCTGTAAGAGAGAATGGACTTCATAAAGGTCTGAAATTACAAGTTTGTGTAAAGTTTGTCTGAAGTCGCAAAATACTCTAAATCTAAATTACTGGGTGAGTATTTTCTGGGTAATTTTCCTGTCGCGAGTCACATTGCCTTCACATATATTACACAGATCTTACTTGTAGCACTTACCTCACTGAATCAAACCTGTAACGTATGCTTGCATCACTTAATGAATAGATTATCGCAGCATTTTAAATTTTGAAATTCGGCCCATAGTTACGAGGAATACTGAAATTCAAATTGTTCTTTCCCCTGGAAGCCGTTAGGTAGGCAACCTGTAAATGAGAACCATGAAGTTGGATAACCGTTGTTGTTCTTGTTGTTGTTGTGGTCTTCAGTCCTGAGACTGGTTTGATGCAGCTCTCCATGCTACTCTATCCTGTGCAAGCCTTTTCATCTCCCAGTACGTACTGCAGCCTACATCCTTCTGAATCTGCTTAGTGTATTCATCTCTTTGTCTCTTTACCCTCCACGCTGCCCTCCAATACTAAATTGGTGATCCCTTGATGCCTCAGAACATGTCCTACCAACCGATCCCTTCTTCTAGTCAAGTTGTGCCACAAACTCCTCCCCAATTCTATTCAATACCTCATTAGTTATGTGATCTACCCACCTAATCTTCAGCATTCTTCTGTAGCACCACATTTCGAAAGCTTCTATTCTCTTCTTGTCCAAACTATTTATCGTCCATGTTTCACTTCCATACATGGCTACACTCCACACAAATACTTTCAGAAACGACTTCCTGACACTTAAATCTATACTCGATGTTAACAAATTTCTCTTCTTCAGAAACGATTTCCTTGCCATTGCCAGTCTACATTTTATATCCTCTCTACTTCAATCATCATCAGTTATTTTGCTCCCCAAACAGCAAAACTCATCTACTACTTTAAGTATCTGATTTCCTAATCTAATTCCATGAGCATCACCCGACTTAATTCGACTACGTTCCATCATCCTCGTTTTGCTTTTGTTGATGTTCATCTTATACCCTCCTTTCAGGACACTGTCCACTCCGTTCAACTGCTATTCCAAGTGCTTTGCTGTCTCTGACAGAATTACAATGTCATCGGCGAACCTCATAGTTTTTATTTCTTCTCCATGGGTTTTAATACCTACTCCGAATTTTTCTTTTGTTTCCTTTACTGGTTGCTCAATATACAGATTGAATAACATCGGGGAGAGACTACAACCCTGTCTCACTCCCTTCCAAACCACTGCTTCCCTTTCATGTCCCTCGACTCTTCCAACGGATAACCGTTAAAGATACAAATTGTCAATTGGGGGAATGAGTGGATGTGCGCGAATCAGTTCATGTGATATAATTAATTGAAAATTGTTTATCCTTGGATTACGAGAATGAAACTTCAATTGCTCAATTAAACGTAATAATTGAAGACTCTTCACAAAAGTCAACGTGTACAAAAAAATTCGAAAAACGCACTTAATTGGATTATTTAACGGTATACATTGCTGATATCTTACAAAATTATATTTCAGAAGTAGACTCGAGAGGCATAATACAGGGGTGAAAAACATGTTTATAAGATTTCAGTTGGAAATGAAAAACCTATAGATCATATGTAAAAATAACAGCGAATAGACATAATTTGGTACCAATTAACTGTATACCTGGTGTAATTCTTCAGTTTCTCCCGTCGTATTTGTTGCTCGAACAGTCCACGGGTATACTGCTGGTTCATAGTGTACAACGGGCACAATATTTCGGCGATGTATACCTGGTTCTTATAGTTAAACTTGCCCTATTTAACACTTTATAACACAGAAACTAATTACCGTAAGAGGATCAAACTTGGCAGCATTAATGTGAAGGACATGGGGAAGAGAAATAAAGCAGAATCAGTTCAATTGAAACAATTTTAGTGTGCTGCTACGGTGCATCATATCATTCCATATCGGTACCATTATTGCTGCAAAAGGGGCTCCATATGGCGTCCATCAGTGTCCAGAAGAGTCTGAAAGCGCAGTATTGCATTCTGCACAGAGGAATGAAGCATGCCCGTAGGTACGCTGGCTACCTCTCTCGATATGCTGCGCTTCAGATCAACACGTGTGTGAATGTTCCCCTGGTACACCCTGTCCTTCAGGTAGCCCCACAACCAGAAATCACAGGGAGTGAGATCAGGTGGTCGTGCCGGCCAAGCATTTGGGAAATACCGGCTGATAATTCAATCGTTTGAAAGTGTGTTTCGGAGAAGCAGGTTAACTTCGCAGGAGATGTGCGGTGGGGGCCATCTTGAATGAAAACTGTCCTGTGCCTCTCTCTCCTGTACGGTGGGTATGACATGCTGGCAAAGCATATCGCAGTAGCGCTGGCCAGTCACACTCCACGCCTTTAGTCCTTGAGCGCCAACCTGTCCAAAAAAGAATGGACCAATGATGAACGCAGCCGTGAAGCCACACCGTACGGTGACATGTTCACCGTCGAGAGGAACTTCATGCACAGTGACTCCCGTCAGTAATATAAACAACGTCTCTGTCCTTGTTACGATACTATGTTGTTAAAATTTCAACTTTAGAAAAAAAAATAGACCAATCCTTCGTATTTTCTGTATTTTTAAATAGATAAATCACTCTTACATCCTTTTAAACAAAGACGTAGCCCTAATTATTTTATCATCATTTTATAAATTAAATGATCTTGGAGTGAAATTTCTTCAACTCATAAATACTTTGGATTACGTATATTGCGTTAATTTGTCACTCAAGAATCTCTAATTTTGACTGTTATTTTTAGTCGTAAAAGCTGAGTCAGGCGTTTTTTGAGGCACAGAGTAACGGCCGTTAATATTCCACCGTTTAACATCTCGCTTTTTTAAATCATGAGGAATGATTTCTCTCAAACAGCAATTACTTAGTAACTCTGGGCTACATGAGAAGACGTGGACTAGGTTTTGACTTTTGAACAAAATAACAATCTATTTCCTTCTCTTTAGTAACTATGCGCAGAGAGAAACGTTGCGTGACAGACAGACCTACATCCCCACTCCGAGCGAAATGAAGTAAAAAAAAAAATCAAACAAAAATTCTAGGTGGAAAATTTTCACCCACTTCAAGTGTCAACTATTCGCGATCAGACTAACAAAACCTAAATGAAACTGTCACTATTAACTACAGGAATAATGGTTGCAGTGGAACTCCACTTAAATATGGTTCAGCTCTGGTCTTGATCAACACGAAGCACTACTATCGCAGCTTTATAAAACTGAAAAAAAAAGCACACTGGTATGGGTGTTCCGGCAACACTCTTCAAATCTCTACAAAAATCGAGAACACCGCTCGACAATAAAATAATTCAATATCCACAAAATCCTATTCACATATCACCTGAAATAACACAATCGTCCAGTACTGTTAGGGCCGTTACTCTTTGCCTCAGAACACGTCTGCCTCAACTTGTATCCTTAATCACAGCACCCACTTTGCAGGCACGCTATAAACACCATAAACGGAACCCAGACTCAAATAGCTTCGGTTCGATCTCTGAAGACAAACTGTACTTCTTCGATTCACGACTGACAATAGTCAGAAAACGCGTAGCAGCGTTACAAGTACAAAACTTAAACCCCTACTCACCTAACCGAAGAATGCGTCACTGCGATAATTCTTTAATTCAAATCGAGGATGGCAATAAAATTAAATTATTTCCAGTCTTTGATATTGAGACCTGTACCCATTGCTGCAATCTCTCACCGAAATCATACTTTTGAAATTTCGGAAACCTCCCACCTGCACAGTACATCGATACAACCGTCCGATTAATAAATATCGACAGCTAACCGCATCAGCTCAAGTTAGCGAAGAAACAGCAACTAAACATCCGGTCCTTACGACCCTCTACGTACAAACTTACTTCCTCTTCCAGGGTGGCAGTTATTGAGCTATATAAATCAAAATCGTCATAACTTCACGACGGTTTGAGTTAGTACGTTCAAAGTGATGGGGAGTCGCATGTACATTTATAGTCTGGTTTAGCGACGAAGCCGACTTTCTTTTGGTTGGGTTCGTCAATATGCAAAATTGGCGTATTTAGGTGGGGGCGGGGGGGGGGGGGGGGACTGAGAACTCGCATTTCGCGATCGAGAAGTCTCTTCACCCTCAAGGGGTGATTGTTTTGTGTGCAATGACCAGTAACAGAATAATCGGTGCGATATTCCTCGATGGCATGGTTGACTACCGAACGGTACGTGAAGGTTTTGGAAGATGATTTCACCTCCATTATCCAAAGTGATCCTGATTTTGCCAAGACGTGGTTCAAGCAAGATGGAGCTCGATCGCGTCGGAGGAGGAGAGTGTTTGATGTCCTGGAGGACCGCATTGTGGCTCCGAGATATCCAGAAGCCACTGCAATGGGCTTCGATTGGGCGCCATATTCTCCGGATATGAACACATGTGACTCCTTTTTGTGGGGCTATGTCAAAGACAAGTTTTACGGCAATAACCACAAAACGATTGCTGAGATGATGAAATCAGCCATTCAGGAGGTCATCGACAGCATCGATGTTCCGACACTTCAGAGGGTCATGCAGAAGAATTTCGCTATTCTTCTGCGCCGCATCGTCGCCAATGGTGGCTTGCGTATCGAACTTGTCATAACTTAAATCCGAATATCTATAGTGACGTTTACATGTTGAATAATGTGTGGGCGTGCCGTAGTTTGTAACTAGTTCAACTTTTTTTCGTGTTGTTGTTGTTGTTGTTGTTGTTGTGGTCTTCAGTCCTGAGACTGGTTTGATGCAGCACTCCCTGCTACTCTATCCTGTGCAAGCTTCTTCATCTCCCAGTACTTACTGCAACCTGCATCCTTCTGAATCTGTTTAGTGTATTCACATCTTGATCTCCCTCTACGATTTTTACCCTCCACGCTGCCCTCCCATGCTAAATCTGTGATCCCTTGATGCCTCAGAACATGTCCTACCAACCGGTCCCTTCGTCTTTTCAAGTTGTGCCACAGACTCCTCTTCTCCCCAGTTCTGTTCAATACCTCCTCATTAGTTACGTGATCTACCCACCTTATCTTCAGCATTCTTCTGTAGCACCACATTTCGAAAGCTTCTATTCTCTTCTTGTCCAAACTAGTTATCGTCCATGTTTCACTTCCATACATGGATACACTCCATACAAATACTATCAAAAACGACTTCCTGACATTTAAATCTTTATTCGATGTTAACAAATTTCTCTTCTTCAGAAACGCTTTCCTTGCCATTGCCAGTCTACATTTTATATCCTCTCTACTTCGACCATCATCAGTTATTTTGCTCCCCAAATAGCAAAACTCCTTTACTACTTTAAGTGTCTCATTTCCTAATCTAATTCCCTCAGCATCACCCGACTTAATTCGACTACATTCCATTATCCTCGTTTTGCTTTTGTTGATGTTCATCTTATATCCTGCCTTCAAGACACTGTCCATTCCGTTCAACTGCTCTTCCAAACTCTTTGCTGTCTCTGACAGAATTACAATGTCATCGGCGAACCGCAAAGTTTTTATTTCTTCTCCACGGATTTTAATACCTAATCCGAATTTTTCTTTTGTTTCCTTTACTGGTTGCTCAATATACAGATTGAATAGCATCGGGGAGAGGCTACAACCCTGTCTCACTCCCTTCCCAACAACTGCTTCACTTTCATGCCCCTCGACTCTTAGAACTGCCATCTGGTTTCTGTACAAATTGTAAATAGCCTTTCGCTCCCTGTATTTTATCCCTGCCACCTTTAGAATGTGCGTTTGTTTCATATAGTTCAATAATTGTCATCCTGTAAGTATCTCTCACTGCTCCTCGACAGCATCTCCACATTCCTCGAACATAAAACCATAGCTGAACCATTTTATCCCTGCCACCATTATTCCTTAACAACTAACAATGAGCAACATACAGTCGTCGGTCGTTCTTCTAGCGGTCAGCTGGTGCACGATGGTCTCTGGCTCCAGAGCTCTGCGGTTCTCTCTGGGGTGACGGATGATCTTTGCCGATACGTCCCGAAGACCCTGTGCAAGGTACTCTACTATCTGCACAAACACACAAGACATGCATCACCTACAGGAAGTTACAAATTTTTACATGTCCCTTTACGAATATTTTGTCTCGTGCTGTTTCAATAGAGTGAAACGGACCCTGAAAACAATTACCTCGCCAAAACGTAGGAAATCATTCAATACCAGCACAAGGGGCATCAGTAGATAGCTCTTACTCCAGTCTCTCGCTGTCGGCAGCGTTCTGGCAAGAATGTTTCCCTAGAAAAGTGCTCTGCGTAAACACGCTCTTGTCTCGCCCGTTCTTCCCTTGACTGAATTTGAAGAAACATTCCCCAGGACATCCCCAAAACAAAACTGTAACGTCGGGAGATGGTCCTGATATTGATTAGTGTTTTAGAGGTGGTCTCCTAACGGTATTTACTGAGGTGACAAAAGTCATATGATAATTATATACATGTAGCGGTAGTGTCGCATACAGCAAACTTCGAAAAAATTCTGTGGATATATGCGTACACAAATATGTATCATCTTCCTTTCAAGGATTAGGATGTTGCCTGTTTCAAACGCACAAACAAAATCTTTGCCATTTTTTGGGGGGTCTTCCGATATCTCTCTTCACATTGGGCTTGTAATTCAGGATCTTCTGGGAAATTCTGTGACCTGTCATTCTCATGAGGTGGTGTCTCCAATATTCACGGTATTTTAGAATTTTTTCATTCACGTTGAAAATATTTGTGTTCTAATATCTTCATTTGTAATAATCTCTCTTCTTGTTAGCCATTCATCTTGGTTAGGAATCTCATCTCCGCTGACTGAATTTTATTTTCTTTTTTCTTTTTTTTTTTAACCCAGCTTTCGCTTCCATAGGATAACTTAGAACCGACATAACTTTCAGAATTTCATTATGGTTTCTTTGTCTACTTCGTAACACAGTGTTTCTCTAATGGTACCACAGACTGCTTATAATTTGTGTACATTTTCTATATCAGATTGAAAATCAAGACTTTCAGCACAGCCTAAATTAGAGATTTGAGAGACTGGTTCTAAAACTGAATTATCGAAAACAATTTTTGATCAGACTGGATTTTACATTTCCATTTACAAAGAATGCAGTGATTGTAAATGTTACAAAGAATAGGAAATAGTCGACACTCCTGTCTTCTACTTTGCTTAGTAGTTATTTCTTGTGATTTATTCCTACCTTTATTACATTGCGCGTATTTTTGTAAAGGTTTTTCACTATCTGTGTTGGTTGATCAGGATATCCATGTTGAGACTTTATATACATTGACTGAAAAAAAAAATCGCAACACCAATGAATAATTAATGCACAGTAATGAAATTTCGGGACTAAATTGGTCTAGGTAACATACTGAAGTGAAGATTAATGTAAGGGCGAGATAAGTCATTGCAAATTTGAAATGCTGGTACATTAGAAACTGGTGTAACCGCCATAATGTTGAATGCAACCATGTAAACGTGTATGCATTGTATTGTACGCGTGCCAGGCGTCAATTTATGGGATGGAGTTCCATACCTGTTGCATTTGGTCAATCAAATGGTTCAAATGGCTTTGAGCACTATGGGACTTAACATTTGAGGTCATCAGTCCCCTAGAACATAGAACTACTTAAACCTAACTAACCTAAGGACGTCACACACATCCATGCCAGAGGCAGGATTCGAACCTGCGACCTTAGCAGTCGCGCTGTTCTGGACTGAAGCGCCTAGAACCGCTCGGCCACCTTGGCCAGCAGGTCAGTGAATCACGGATGGTTTAATGCTGTTTGTGGATGACCCTGGAGTTTTCGTCAGATGATGCTCCATACATGCGCGATTGGAGATAGATCTGGTGATGGAGCAGTCCGAGGCGACATACCGTTGATCATGTTGGATTTCAACAGCGTTGTCCTGTTGGAAAACACGCGCTGGAATGCTGTTCATGAATGGCAGCACAACAGGTCGAATCACCAGATTGATGTACAGATTTGTAGTCAGGGCGCGTGGAGTAATCGCGAGAGTACTGCTGTCACACTCCGCACCATATCTACTCCAAAAAATGGTTCAAATGGCTCTGAGCTCTATAGGACTTAACTGCTGTGGCCATCAGTCCCTTAGAACTTATAACTACTTAAACCTAACAAACCTAAGGACATCACACACATCCATGCCCGAGGTAGGATTCGAACCTGCGACCGAAGCGGTAACTACTCCAAGAGTACGTCCAGTGTTTCTAGCAGATACGGGTTGCTTGCAGGCCCTCAGCTGACCTCCTCCTAGCCAAAACATGTCCATCACTGGTACAGAGGCAGAACCAGCTTTCATCAGAAAACACAACCGTTCTCCACCCTGTCCGCTAGTGAGCGCTTCTTGACACCACTGAAGTCGCAGATGGCGGTGGTTTGGGAATGCACGCTACGGGGCTTCTGGCTGTTCTCTAAATAACCTTTTTGTGGCAGTTCGTTGCGCCACTGTGGTGCCAGCTGCTGTGAACCGTGGATTTCTTTTCAAAGAATATTCTTAAAATTTTATTTTATTTACTAGCGATTCATCAAGAACATTAACACACTTAATCACACTACGTGAGGGTGGAAGTAGTTGCCAGGGAGTAACTGATGAAATCCTAATCAAATTGCTTCTAACAAATGGGAATTTTATTCCTAAAAGCGTTTTTTTAAGAACAGATTTAAAATTATTATCAGAAAGCACCCTCTAAATATCAAATTACAATATATTCAGAGGCGGAAAGAACAAATTTTTGACTGTATGAGCTTTCGGGCTGAGAACCTTGCCGCTCCCTTTTGACACGGCCATAGTCACGACCGCTCACAACAACCCCTGAAAGACTACACTGGTGCAAATCTGCAACACACCAGATTACTTTAAACTGAGAGTTTTAACAATTCACACAAGCACATAAACTATGCACCCTGTAGGAGGGATGGAAATGGTACAAAACACTAAAATTAAAATATTAACTTGCCACCGAAGGTGCAACTTGATTTTAACTTCTAAGAAAGTCTTACGGTGGAAGAGTGGCAACTTTATATACTAAAATGACCATTTAAATAAAAGCCCATGAAATGCAATTTTATATAAAATTATACAAGGTTGGCCAAACGAGTTAACATGCTCCACAGTACACACATACCGCCTCTCAAGGTGATAGGCAAGATGAAAATATATTTCAGGAATTAGGCCGTTACACTCCAAGCAATAAATTCGTTAACACACCGAATCCGACAAACATGACAGAAGCAGCTACTAACGTACGACAGATTGATAGGGAGATTACCGATCAACCCGAACCGCAGGTTCCTCTAACTCGCCCCTACTCCACAAGGGAAAAACGAACCACCCAATTTATAAACAACCTCATTCCCGCGGGTGGGCAAACGGAGAAGAATGGTGGGACGACCCCAAAGCAAAACGGCTGGTGACCTCACCAAGAAAACAAGTAGAATTTAACAAGAGTAAATCAAACAACATATCACCAATCACTTCTAATAAACTGCGATTTCTCGAGAAGACTTGGCGCAGCACCCCCAAATCGCTCTCCCGAACCGTCCGTTGCCAGCCGCCTCAACGGACGCAGGAAGGCGCGCCGATCTCCCGTCTCACGGCGTCGCAGCTCGCCCTGGCCAGTTCGATGTCGTGGGTTGACTCCTGTCGCTCTCGTGTCGGTCGCCAAGCCACTACCCCCCGCTATACGGCGCGGCCCACTGGACTCACGTGGCGACCTCACATGCGCCGACGCTCAAGGCGGACCAGTCATCTTGTGTCTCAGTGCGCGACCGACCAACCGATCGATCCAACCGCCAATCACCGTTGCCTGAGCAACTCGAGCAGACTGGCGGCCTAACGCGCAGACTCAGATGCAGGAACTAAGCCCCGACCTGGCGACCGCTCGCTGAGTTCTTTTACTGGCGGAGTGGAAAGACTCATTTTGCCGGCTTTAAAGGTTGATCCGAACGAAAGACATACTAGCACCCCGAACGACAGACAGACACTAACTGCCTAACAAATACGGACGAGAGACAGACCCAGACTCCCCACTGGCGAGCTCATAGCGCCCCTTAAATGCACGTGAACAGGCAGCCTTTCCCCTTTCCCACCAGAGGGAGACACCAAAGCTGCGATCGCCACAGCGGCGCCACCGCCAGAAACGGAGGGCGACTGCTTCACACTACTCGCTGCGGCGCGCTCTTCAAAAAGCAATTTTTACCTCGGCTCATGCTGCTCAAATTGCTGCTGCAGGTGCCAGTGATACGCCGAACACCATGAGCTTCGCATTCGGTAGTGCCACGTGGCCGGCCTTCTTGCGGCTGCACATTCCCGAGACCACCGCTGCTGGCAGTCGCGTACAGTGGCTACATTCCTGCCAAGTTTTTCTGCAGTATCGCAGACGAAATATTCAGCATCTTGTAGCCCTCTTACACGACCTCCTGAGGTGTTGATAAGGGCGTGTCTGTCGCCTTTAGGGCGTTCTGGACTAATGTCAACTCACCATGTCCAATCTGAAAGTTAACTAGCGCTCACGACCTTTGCAGCGCGTATTTCAAGCAAACCTGATTTGCTTTCTCATAGTGGCGCTGTTACGCGACTGGCGCAAATCTGAACAGACATTATCTTTCAGATATACACTCACGCTGTGACGGTGCGTCACATAAATATTGACATTTTATCGGTTGTAAACAGTGAACAATTTTGTGAAGTGTTAAGGGTGAACTAACACTTATCGTATTTTATGAACATAATTAGTATAAAAGATACAGTTAATGTTCTTGAAATAACTGGTATGCAGCGATAATTTAAAAGTAGCATCTTTATTTAAAACATGTCTATGAAAATAAAAAATGATCGTAAAGAGACGCGATTGTACGGCTGAGGACGACGGACGTACTCTATGGTACACACACTGTTTTGTTTCGCGATACGGAAGGCAGCCGTTGAGGAGCGGCTACATATACACTCCTGGAAATTGAAATAAGAACACCGTGAATTCATTGTCCCAGGAAGGGGAAACTTTATTGACACATTCCTGGGGTCAGATACATCACATGATCACACCGACAGAACCACAGGCACATAGACACAGGCAACAGAGCATGCACAATGTCGGCACTAGTACAGTGTATATCCACCTTTCGCAGCAATGCAGGCTGCTATTCTCCCATGGAGACGATCGTAGAGATGCTGGATGTAGTCCTGTGGAACGGCTTGCCATGCCATTTCCACCTGGCGCCTCAGTTGGACCAGCGTTCGTGCTGGACGTGCAGACCGCGTGAGATGACGCTTCATCCAGTCCCAAACATGCTCAATGGGGGACAGATCCGGAGATCTTTCTGGCCAGGGTAGTTGACTTACACCTTCTAGAGCACGTTGGGTGGCACGGGATACATGCGGACGTGCATTGTCCTGTTGGAACAGCAAGTTCCCTTGCCGGTCTAGGAATGGTAGAACGATGGGTTCGATGACGGTTTGGATGTACAGTGCACTATTCAGTGTCCCTTCGACGATCACCAGTGGTGTACGGCCAGTGTAGGAGATCGCTCCCCACACCATGATGCCGGGTGTTGGCCCTGTGTGCCTCGGTCGTATGCAGTCCTGATTGTGGCGCTCACCTGCACGGCGCCAAACACGCATACGACCATCATTGGCACCAAGGCAGAAGCGACTCTCATCGCTGAAGACGACACGTCTCCATTCGTCCCTCCATTCACGCCTGTCGCGACACCACTGGAGGCGGGCTGCACGATGTTGGGCCGTGAGCGGAAGACGGCCTAACGGTGTGCGGGACCGTAGCCCAGCTTCATGGAGACGGTTGCAAATGGTCCTCGCCGATACCCCAGGAGCAACAGTGTCCCTAATTTGCTGGGAAGTGGCGGTGCGGTCCCCTACGGCACTGCGTAGGATCCTACGGTCTTGGCGTGCATCCGTGCGTCGCTGCGGTCCGGTCCCAGGTCGACGGGCACGTGCACCTTCCGCTGACCACTGGCGACAACATCGATGTACTGTGGAGACCTCACGCCCCACGTGTTGAGCAATTCGGCGGTACGTCCACCCGGCCTCCCGCATGCTCACTATACGCCCTCGCTCAAAGTCCGTCAACTGCACATACGGTTCACGTCCACGCTGTCGCGGCATGCTACCAGTGTTAAAGACTGCGATGGAGCTCCGTATGCCACGGCAAACTGGCTGACACTGACGGCGGCGGTGCACAAATGCTGCGCAGCTAGCGCCATTCGACGGCCAACACCGCGGTTCCTGGTGTGTCCGCTGTGCCGTGCGTGTGATCATTGCTTGTACAGCCCTCTCGCAGTGTCCGGAGCAAGTATGGTGGGTCTGACACACCGGTGTCAATGTGTTCTTTTTTCCATTTCCAGGAGTGTATTTTATGTAAGTTATTCGGTATTCTGCTAAAATAAACTAATTATTGTTATCACAAAACGAATTTCTTTGTAATAGTTGTCACCTCAAATGGTCGCAGCGGCTAATTATTTTTAATAAGCATTTTTTTCAGTAATTTGCGCTTATTTTTCAAAGTGTTAACAGTAACTGTAAATGAGAGAGATTTCGTTGTAAGTACCTTTCTAAATTGCGACAGATAATTTACGTTAAAGTTCATTTTTTTAAATTGTACAGATTCCATGATTTCAGTAAGTTTTATCTAGGCCGCTCCACGGCGACAATCGAAATTCTCTCGAGCCTTGCTTTGCAATCAATAAATAGAAATTAACAAAATTACATTCAATTCAGCTAACTGCAACCACATTTTAGTCATAACGTTCAAAATCTACAGTTGGTACATGAATAACAGCGGCCCTTCAAGAACCCGTTTCGTATTTACTTATGCACGTAAGTAAAAGTGATAAGAAAAGATAATATCCCTGAGAGAAAGAATCATGCCTTAACAAAAAGTAAATTCACGCTAATTTTATATATATACACCAAACGGGAAAGCTCTGGTAGCTAGACACAATAAAAAACACACACACACACACACACACACACACACACACACACATATATATATCAAGCTTTCGCAACCCATGGTTACTTCAGCAGGAAAGAGGGAAGGAGAGGGAAAGACGAAAGGATGTGGGTTTTAAGGGAGAGGGTAAGGAGTCATTCCAATCACGGGAGCGGAAAGACTTACCTCAGGGGGAAAAAGGGACAGGTATAAACTCGCGCACACACTCATATCCATCCGCACATATGTTGATAATGATAGTGACACGAAGCCAGGTCAGGCGGTGTTTTGAGTGTTGTCCATCCGAGTTTTGTGATCGCTTCCATGGTTTTTTGACTGACATGTGGCCGTGCGTTGTCGTGCAACAGCAAAACATTGTGTGTGTGTGTGTGTGTGTGTGTGTGTGTGTGTGTGTGTGTGTTTGCGTGTTTTTTATTGTATCTATCTACCAGCGCTTTTCCGTTTGGTAAGTCACAGCATCTTTTTAAATATATTTTTCCCATGTGGAATGTTTCTTTCGTTTATGTCTCACTGCACTTTCTTGGTGAAGCGAATTTTTTCCTTGATCTCGATTAGTCATTGTACTGGTATATAATAACGGTCATGCTAACAGTTGCACGTGTTCCGGCAATTCCGCGACCACCTGCGCTCGCTCTCTTTTCTGCGCTGGTACGGTCCACTCCTAGCCGACAGTGACCCACGTGACTGGTTTCTCGGCCAAGTGGGCAGCGGCGGAGATTGGTAAGGCGAATCTCCGTGTTTACGGAGATGGCGAGTTTGGACTCGCTGGAGACTTTAAACCGAGTATAGGGAGCTCATTCCTGAGGTGTAACGGGGAATCGGAGCGCCCCCCTCGTCCACTCCTCCGCAAGGCCGCCGCCTGCCCCACATTCCGCAGACAGCTGTTGCGTCACACGCTGCCCCACCCCTCCCCCCTCCCCGTCATCCGCGCTCGTCGCTTTTGCAGCGCGGACAGACCGCTCCATCGCCACTCGACTACGCATAGCTGACCTCACAACTCACCACGCCGAGCAGCTGTCAGTTTTGTGTTTATATTTATATATTAAAAATGAAGAAATTCCTCCGCTGTATTTAAGGTGTCGATTTTATTTTGGCAACTAGTTTCAACGTTGTAACAACGTCATCTTCAGGCCCATACACTTGTTGACGTCAACTGCGTGCGGCTGATACTAGAAGTCAGTGGTGAGATACGGACGTGCTCCGTGTGGAAGGTGTTTAGTAACTAGTATGAAGTTTAAACCGTCAGTTCGTACTAGTTACTAAACACCTTCCACACGGAGCACGTCCGTATCTCACCACTGACTTCTAGTATCAGCCGCACGCAGTTGACGTCAACAAGTGTATAGGCCTGAAGATGACGTTACAACGTTGAAACTAGTTGATAAAATAAAATCGACACCTTAAATTCAGCTGGAGGAATTTCTTCATTTTTAATATAAATGTATACCAGCTGACGTCCCAGTGTCCTCCATTTCAACTATGGATGTACGAAGGTCAATTTTAGGAGTCACCAGTCTTCTGACTGGTTTGGTGAGGCCCACCACGAATTCCTCTCCTGTGCCTACCTTTTCATCTCAGACTAGCAGCTGCAACCTACGTGCTGGAATATATTCCAATCTCTGTCGTTCTCTACAGTTTTTGCCCTCTACAGCTCTCTCTAGTACCATGGAAGCCATTCCCTGATATCTTAACGGATGTCCTATTATCCTGTCCCTTTTTCTTGTCGCTTTTTCCACATGTCCCTTTCCGATTCTGTGCGAAACTTCCTTGTTCTTTACCTTATCAGTCCACCTAATTTTCAACATTCGTCTGTAGTACATCATCTCAGATGCTTACAATTTCTTCTGTTCCGCTTTACCCACAGTCCATGTTTCACTACCACACACTGCTGTGCTCCAAACGTAGATTCTCAGAAATTCCGTCCTCAAATGAAGGGCTATGTTTGATACTAGTAGACTTCTCTCGGCCAGGAATGCCCTTTTTGCCACTGCTAGTCTGCTTTTGCTGTTACCCTTGCTCTGTTCGACCTGGGTTATTTTGCTGCCTAGGTAGCAAATTCTATAACTTTGTCTACTCTGTGACTGTCAATCCTTATGTTGGGTTTCTACCTGTTATCATGTCCGGCCCCGGTAGCTGAGTTGTTCAGTCCTAAGGGCCCGGGTTCGATTCCCGGCTGGATCGGACATTTTCTCCACCCAGGGACTGGGTGTTGTCCTAATCATCATCATTTCATCACCGGCGCGGTTGCTCAGGGTGTTCGGTCAGCTGCCCTCTGTAATAAAAACAAAAACTGAGTTAACCGATCAACGACGTACTTAAACGGGTATCTCAAGACTTCCTCCCCGAGCAGATGCAATGAACGAAAGCGAACAAAATGAGATTAAAACAAAGTGATCAGCGCGACAGAATATCAATCCAAAGGGCCCGGCTTCGATTCCCGGCTCGGTCGGAGATTTTCTCCGCCCAGGGTCTGGGTGATGTGCTGTCCTAATCATCATACTTTCATCCCCATCGACGCGCAAGTCGACGAAGTGGCGTCAAATCGAAAGACTTGCACCCGGCGAACGGTCTACCCGACGGGAGGCCCAAGTTACACGACATTTATTTATTTATTTAGCTGTTGTCATTTCTGCTATTTTTCATTACTTTCGTCTTTCTTCGGTTTACTGTCAATGCAGTTTTCCTTCCCATTCCTTTCGGAGCAGCCGAGGCCACTCTATATTTCTTTGCAGAACCTCCATGTAGATGCTGCGGTGCTCAATTCTCAAGTAGTTGGCTCGCACCCCAGCCCCTAAACAGACTACCATCATCAATGTTATACAGAGAGAGTGCATACCTAAAACGGTGTTGACAAGCCGTTGGCATTCAGAACAGCCTCCAGTCGTCCCGAAATGAATAATCACATGTCCGGGGTTTCTGTGGCATCTGTCCACTCCCGACTGATGGTGGTGTAGCGGGCTCGCTTAGGGTTTGCAACGTCTGCTTTTCTTCGTAAGTAACAGAGATTCTTCGATGAATTTTGGACAGTATACAAACCATAATTACAGGTCTATGAAACTCTAGAATTTTGCAAATATATTAAAAACTGTGGTAAAAATTGAGTTAATTAACGATAAAATTTGAGTTTTTTCTAAATATGAAGTTTGAAATGAAATAACTTATTCATTTTTTCATAAATGAAATAAATTCTAGTTTCATACATCTGTAAGTATGGTTTGTATGTTGTACAAAATTCATCGAAGAATCTCTCTTACTTACGAAGGAAAGTGTACCTATAGCAAAAAATGCAGCACATAGTAAGTGAAAAATGATAAAATATCGCATGTAAAAAAATTTATTTTGCTGTGTGTGAGTGTGAATCCTGAATCACTCCTGGTCATGCAGACAAAGTTTTATGAAATGATTTGTAAAAGTGTAGATAGAGGAAATTAAATGGTTCAAATGGCTCTGAGCACTACGGGACTTAACTTCTGAGGTCATCAGTCCCCTAGAACGCAGAACTACTTAAACCTAGCTAACCTGAGGACATCACACACATCCATGCTCGAGGGAGGATTCGAACCTGCGACCGTAGCGGTCGCGCGGTTCCAAACTGTAGCGCCTAGAACCACTCGGCCACCACGGCCGGCAGGAAATTAAAATTTCCTGTGGTACCCGTTTGAGGTCCTACATTCTTAACACATTTGCATATAATTATGCCAACTGTTAATTTGGGTGATGAAAGTGGCTGGAAAGTTATTTGTTCTGCTGCGAGAAATTGGAGGTGTTCTGCCCTACGATTCTTCGTCGTGTGCGTGATCGTGTAAGGGCAATAGGGAGTTTCCATATCACAGCAACCAAGAGTGGGAAAATGGACGTAAAGGAGCTACAGCTACAGCATGAGCACTGCTTTTGGCCAATAGATAGTCAAAATAACTTGCTTCTGCTCCATTCCGCCGGCCAGGGTGTCCGAGCGGTTCTAGGCGCTACAGTCTGGAACCGCGCGACCGCCACCGTCGCAGGTTCGAATCCTGCCTCGGGCATGGATGTGTGTGATGTCCTTAGGTTAGTGAGGTTTAAATAGTTCTAAGTTCTATGGGACTGATGACCTCAGATGTTAAGTCCCATAGTGCTCAGAGCCATTTGAACCATTTTTTGCTCCATTCCTGGTCTTCATGTAAATACCTTACTGCTTTAGAGCAAACTATTCCCCGTGAAAAGTGTGTGACATTGCAGTTCATACCACCTGGAACCACTGGACAAGTTCAACCTCTGAATTCTTTTTTTCGTGCCTATGAAAAATATTATCCCACTATCTGAAGCTACACCTTAAAGGATATTCGGTTTCACGATAAGCTCCACGACAGACTATTTCGCACTCAGTTACATGCCATCACATTCCATCGCCGCGCGGGATTAGCCGAGCAGTGTAAGGCGCTGCAATCATGGACTGTGCGGCTGGTCCCGGCGGAGGTTCGAGTCCTCCCTCGGGCATGGATGTGTGTGTTTGTTTAGGATTATTTTAGGTTAAGTAGTGTGTAAGCTTAGGGACTGATGACCTTAGCAGTTAAGTCCCGTAAGATTTCACACACATCTGAAAATTTTTGAACACATTCCATCAGTTTTCATCACACTGTTACACCAATATGAGTGGATACCTTGCTGAACTTCGTGCACAGTTCGTAACACCCACAGTCTAACATAACAGTCGGGACACTTCGCCTCGATTCTGTTGGCTACTGCGCCAAGCGGCCAGTAAGTTAAACTGTTGAGTTCGTCGCGGTTGTCAAAACGAAAGCGAATAGTAGTTGTTTATTTTGGTTTGTACAATGGTTTTTACAAATGGGAACGTAGCCCAGCGCAATAAATTGCAGTAAGAACAAGGAAAAGATTCCCCATGTCTTTTTTTTAGGTTTTCTAAGGACCCTGAGAGGTATATACCATCATGTTACTAAACTGTATCGTCAGGATTCGCTTGAAAACTACATGTATATTGATGATGAGAGAAGGCTCTGAAGGGAATTGGCCGTTCTATCTCTTCCTAAAGATGCTCCATTGGTTTCATGTGGGGAATCTCGGCAGGCCAGTTTATTTTAGGAATGTCAGTGTCTACAAAGCATCGCCTCACAGATGTTGCTGTATGACAGGGTACAGTCTCAGGCTGGCTACTGTGATCTGGAGGGAATTAAACGTTTTAGCACATTCCTAAGCTTTTTCCATTGGTTTCAGGTCGGCAATCTAGGCAGGATTTGTTAAGTGACTAATCCACGATATAAGTGACCCAGCTCTCCTGACGTCCCATTCTGCTGTTACTTGATTTGAGTGCCCTATATTCGCCACCTGAAGACTACATGCATGCGGAAGCTTAATACTCCTTGACTTTCGTAAAGCATACTACACAACCTGGCGACATCATATCCTTGCCACATTGTATGAGTGGGGTCTCCAAAACATCTTGTCGCTCCGTGTCCAAGTCGGTGCCTCCCTCAGTTCCCCCCCCCCCCCCCCCTCCCCGTATTCAGGAGAATGGCGTTCCGCAGGGCTCCGTACTGAGGGTCCCTCTGTTTTTAATGGCTATTAACAGTGTAGCAGTAGCTGTAGGGCCGTCGGTCTCACCTCCTCCGTATGCGGATGAGTTCTGCATTTCTTACTGCTCCTCCGGCACTGGTGTTGCTGAGCGGCGCCTACAGGGAGCCATCCACAAGGCGCAGTCATGGGCTCTAGCCCACGACTTACAGTTTTCAGCCGCGAAATCGTATGTCATGCATTTCTTTCGGCGTCGCACCGTTCATCCAAAACCAGAAATTTACCTTAACGATCCACTCACTGTAATGGAGACGTATCGATTCTTAGGACTGGTTTTCGGCGCCCGATTGGCTTGGCTACCTCATCTTCGTCAGCTGAAGTACTGGCAGCGCCTCAATGCCCTCAGCTGCCTGAGCAACTGGGGTGCAGATCGTTCTACTCTGCTGCAGCTCTACAGAGCCCTTGTCCAATCCTGCTTTGACTATGGGAGTCAGGTTTACGGTTCGGCGGCGCCCCCTGCGTTGCGTTTACTCCATCCAGTGCACCACTGTGGCGTTCGCCTAGCGAGGGCAGCTTTCAGAACGAGTTCAGTGACCAGTGTCCTGGTGGAGGCCGGAGTCCCTCCACTGAAGGTTAGGCGTGCACAAGCGCTCGCCAGTTACGTTGCACACGTTTGTAGTTCGACTTCGTATCCGAATTACCGTCTTTTCCCAACCACGGCGGTTCATCTCCCGCATCGGAGCCCCAGGTGAGGGCTTACGACTTGCGGTTCGCGTCCAGTCCCTTCTTTCTGAATTTGAGTCCTTCCCATTACCACCTCTCCTCGAGGTCCATTCACGTACACCTCCATGGTGTATACCTAGGCCGAAGATCCTTCTGGACCTTTTGCATCGCCCTAAGGACTCAGTTAACCCTGCGGCTCTCTGCTATCACTTCCTCTCGATTCTCGACATCTACCAGGGCCATGAAGTGGTTTACACCGACGCCTCGATAGCTGATGGTCACGTAGGCTTTGAGTACTTTCATGGAGGACATACTGAACAGCACTTCTTGCCAGATGGCTGCAGTGTTTTCACTACAGAGCTGGCGGCCATATCTCTGCTTATGCCCTGGTGAGTCATTTCTCCTGTTTACTGACTCCTTGAGCAGCCTACAAGCTATCGACCAGTGCTACCCTCGCCAAACTTTGGTAGCGTCCATTCAGGAATCCATCTATGCCCTGGAGCGGTCCCCCAAAACACGTCGGAATCCCAGACAAAGAACTTGGCGACAGGCTACGCGTAAACCGCTTCTGAAGATGGGCATCTCCGAAATTGGCGTGCGTTCTGTCTTACGCCGCAGTGTTTTTCGACTTTGGGACACGGAATGGCATAACAATACGCGCAACAAACTGCGTGTCATTAAGGAGACTACGAATGTGTGGAAGTCTTTTATGCGGGCCTCCCGCAGGGAATCAGTTGTCCTGTCAGCTGCGCATTGGCCATACGTGGCTAAGGCATGGATACCTACTCCGTCGCGAGGACCCACCTCAGTGTCGCTGTGGCTCACAAATGACGGTCGTCCACCTCTTGTTGGGCTGCCCACTTGTAGCCGCTCTGTGGCGGACTTTTAACTTTCCCAGCACCCTACCTTCATTGTTGGGCGACAATGCCTCAACAGCAGCTTCAGTTGTACGTTTTATTTGTGAGGGTGGGTTTTATCATTTGATCTAAGTTTCAGCGCATGTCCTTTGTCCCTCCTAGTGCCTTTAGGGTGGAGGTTTTAATGTTTTGATTGGCTGGCTTCTCCTTTCTATTCTCATGGTCAGCCAGCCATAGTAATCTGCTCTCTTGTTTTGATCTCTTCTACATGTTTCTTGAGTGTCTCTGGGGTTTTCTTGTCCGATTTTGTCCATTTTAATGCTTGTTGCCCTTCTGTTATTTTTGTGGTTTTCTGCTTTCTTCCAGCTGTGTTTTGTATTATTTTACTCCCACCCTTGTGGAATTATTTTATTTGGGACGAGGGACCGATGACCTAGCAGTTGGTCCCCCCCCCCCCCCTCTTTTAAACCAGCCAACCAATACTCTTCGCCTTGCAGCCCACACATCTTGGTGTGCAGACCATGCTACTTTTCACCATCTTTACCACGCTCTGCTTTTTTACAGACTAATTATGGTTGTTAGGTTTATGGCTCGGCGGCTCCTTCCACTCTGAAACTCCTTGACCCTGTTGACCCTGGGGTGTGTCTGGCTATCGGTGCCTTTCGTACTAGTCCTGTCAACAGCCTCCTCGCAGAAGTGGGGACTCCCCCTCTGGAAATACGCAGTCGCCATTCGACGATTCTCTGACCATCCCATCTACCCCGTCCTCTTTGTAAACGAGGGATGTCATCCTATGGACACTGGTGGGATTGCTGGTTGGGATGAGTCTCACCTCCATCTGTTGGGTCTCCACTCACTGGAATGTGCCCTGTGTATTTCCACCCTCTACTCCCTCCCTCCCCTCTTGGATGGTGCCTTGACCACAGATTACGACCGACGCATTCTAGGGTCCCAAAGTCTCTGTCGCGCCTGTGATATTTCGGCGTCATGTATGTTCCATCCTTGAAGAGTTCCAGGGTGCTACCATCTTCTACACTGATGGTTCTAAAAGGATACATAAGGCGGGATAAGCTTTTACATCTCGCACTGCCATGGAACACCATCTACTGCCGGGATCATGTAGCGAGTCCAAAGCAGAGCTGCTAACCATTAACAGGGCCCTCCATTTTGTTACTCAGGGCTCCCACCACAGTGTTTTTATATATACCGATTCGATGACCAGCTTGCGGGCTATAGACCGATGCTACTCTCGTCACCCTTTGGTCTCTGCTATCGATGATCTTCTCTCTGCCCTTGACCGTGCCGCCTGCTGAGTTCTCTTTCTCTGTGTCCCAAGTCATGTGGGCCTGCCAGGGAATGAACTGGCTGACCGTTTGGCTAGAGAGACGGATACTTATCCCCCATTCCAGGTGCAGGTATGCGGATTCACACCTGATCTCTCTTCGCTCAACAGTGGAATGACATCTGGTGCGCTACTGCTGTCAGTAATAAACTCCGCAGAATCAAGTAGACTCCTTCAGCTACTCTAGTAGGGAGTCCATTGTATTATGCCTGACGGTATGCGATATACTGGTGGAATGTCCCCTTCGTTTCGCCCTGCATACTAACTATAGCATTCTAGGATCATTGTCTTTAATATTAACAGAAGATTCACGGATAGTCGAACTGGTCCTCAGTTTCCTATGCGAAAGTGGTTTTTATTTTCAGTTATAAGGTTTTCCTTTATTCCTGGAGTAAGGTCATGGTTGGAGCCTCTCTTCCAGTTTTGCAGGTCTGGGACCCATAACCGCATCACCTTGCATTCTTTTATCCCTCTGTTTTTCCAGTTTTTAGATTTGTCCTTCCCTTTTATGCCTTCCATTGTGTTTGAACTTCCTCGCTTCTGACTGGATCCGTCCACTTTTTGCGAACCCTGCTCTTAAGCAAGTAACTTTGGAATTGCGGGACTGACCTTGCCGTTTAAGTCCCATAACCCCCTCCCCCTCAACCAATCAATCAACCAACCAACCAATCAATCTGCAGTTACTGCTTTTTCTATTGACTCCCCGCCTCCTTCTATAGTGTCGGTTGCGGCTCTCTGGTATCCAGTGATCAGCTGCGCATTACACGGGCTGTCCGAATACTTTTGGGCAGATACTGTAGACTAATCAGCGTTCCGCAGCATCGCTACTCACCGCTACTTGGCGGCCTTCGTGTTTTGTGTTTTCTGTATATCTGTTACACGTGTCGTTAGAGGGAATACCGACTGATACGGTACCGCTCTATTGAAGGAACATACAAAACTGAGCTTTAAATACGTTGTTTTTGAGGCGAGGAGCAAACGGACGTTTTTCCCCCTGGCACTGCACGTCGCACGAGCCACGTGACCCAGGTGGTCACAGTATTACGACGAGACGTTACACGTACCGGGTGGATATGGGTGAATTCTGTTGCGTCACTGTGACTGGGAGAACCGCAAGCGCTGAATTTCCGTACATTATCTTGTGTAGGAGAACGGCTTTGGCAAGGACGAGGAATCACGGGACGCAACCAAGTCGCGGTTTCGATATCTCGGTTGATCACGCGATCTACCCCCCCCCCCCTCCCGCCCCCGCCCCTCTTTCAGGGCCGTCAGACAGATTTACTACCCATCTGACACGCGAAGGCCGACCCTCGAGAGCGAGCGACTTAAAAGCGCCGATTCATATCGCAGAACAGAGTAATGCACAACGAGTCCTAACCCAACATCGATCATGCGAACCGCGCCTTCCCTGAGCTCACGTGAAATCCTGAATGCCGTGGACCAGTGTGTAAGACCACAAGAGCACGTGAACACCCTAACTTTTGACACCTTGCGGATTTACTGGTTATCTTTCTTTCAGTACTGCTAAACGTTACGTAGATGCGGTAATCTGAAAAACAAGACACTAAATATGCCGCTTTGTGCTACATATTGCTCCTTCAGACTCGGTGAAACTTGGCTTCAGTGTCGCGAGCACACCTTCAGTTGTCCACGTTTTAAGGAGCTTCTGCGCTTGCGCAACTGGCGTGACGTAATTGCCTTAAGGACCAAATACATACGGATCTGATAAACAATCCGCACGGTTCACGGCGTGCACTACTAGCCCCCTACCACTCAACTACAAGTTCACATGAATGCCACCAGGTGAAAAATCGGTTTCCGTGTGTAGTGTGGACATGAACTCTGTTGAAACTGTACTAAGCGCTAACAGAGAATCATCAGGAAAAGCTAGCCGCAAGGAAAGCAGAGCCTCCCACACCAGATGCGTTGTCTGAGAAAGTGACGAAATCAAATAAGCGTGACCACAAGCGAACAAAGAAGTGTATTATAAGCGCTAGCTGTTGTATGGGTACAACGTAAGAATGTCTGATTTTCAGCCCGGAAGTCAATTCGTTAACTAGCGCATGTATCAGGGATCTTGTACATTTGTCCGAAAAAATCAAAAAAATCACGAAAACGCCCACTTACACAAACATGCGAAAAGGAGAGTAGTGGGAGCTTATAAATTATTTCGTTCTTGCCATAAACTTACTTAGATACATACAAAACAACAAAATTTCACAAAAACTATTCTTCCTTTTTTCAGACAAGTTATTCATATCAAACTAATAATTGTTATCGGTACTGACAGACGCTAAAATTGTATAAATATGTTGATAAGCATAAGTGTTGCTTATCAGCATATTTATACAATTTTAGCGTCTGTCAGTACCAAGTGTTACTTCAACAAAAGCAAAACGAGGATAATGGAATGTAATCGAATTAAGTCGAGTAGTAAGTAGTAAAGGAGTAGTAAGTAGTAAAGGAGTTTTGCTATTTGGCAAGCAAAATAACTGATGATGGTCGAAGTAGAGAGGATATAAAATGTAGACTGGCAATGGCAAGGAAAGCGTTTCTGAAGAAGAGAAATTTGTTAACATCGTGTATAGATTTAAGTGTCAGGAAGTCGTTTCTGAAAGTATTTGTATGGAGTGTAGCCATGTATGGAAGTGAAACATGGACAATAAATAGTTTGGACAAGAAGAGAATAGAAGTTTTCGAAATGTGGTGCTACAGAAGAGTGCTGAAGATTAGATGGGTAGATCACATAACTAATGAGGTGGTATTGAATATAATTGGGGAGAAGAGGAGTTTGTGGCACAACTTGACATGAAGGGACCGGTTGGTAGGACATGTTCTGAGGCATCAAGGGATCACAAATTTAGCATTGGAGGGCAGCGTGGAGGGTAAAAATCGTAGAGGGAGACCAAGAGATGAATACACTAAGCAGATTCAGAAGGATGTAGGTTGCAGTAGGTACTGGGAGATGAAGTAGTTTGCACAGGATAGAGTAGCATGGAGAGCTGCATCAGACCAGTCTCAGGACTGAAGACCACAACAACAACAAGCATAAGTGTTATAAATCAGATGCTATTAATTTCTCACTCATATTTATCTGAAAATAAAAATTTGTGGACACCGAGAATGTACACCTACGAGTCGCCACTGTCGTGGACCAAGCAGACAGGTGGATGCGCTATTTGAGTAAGACACACAATAACGTTCATTAATAAACATTCGATCGTACTGTGTGAAACTAAATTTGCGACTATTTTGAAGATTGCTTTTGCTTGATCTGGAGGTCACATGATGTTCTCTTGGAAGATGCACTGTCCCCCCCACGCTCTTTATATACCCTCCACTGCTGGTGCTGCCACTTGCCGTATGTAAGCGGTTGTTGTACGTTGACGTCGGACATAGGCGCTGCTCTCATTGACGGGACTGGACCGTATAGTATTACATTAATATAAACACTTTTCCGTGTAACCACGGTTACTGATGGCCATTTCTACATCTACATTTACATGGATACTCTGCAAATCACATTTAAGTGCCTGACAGAGGGTACATCGAGCCACCTTCACAGTTCTCTATTATTCCAATTTCGTATACCGCGCGGACAGAACGAACACCTATATCTTTCCTTACGAGCTGTGATTTCCCTTACTTTATCGTGATCGTTTCTCCCTATGTAGGTCGGTGTTCACAAAATATTTTGACATTCGGAGGAGGAAGTAGATGATTGGAATTTTGTGAGAAGATTCCGTCGCAACGAAGAACGCCTTTCTTGTAATGATGTCCATCCCAAATCCTGTATCATTTCAGTGACACTCTCTCCCTCATTTCGCGATAATACAAAACGTGCTGTCCTCCTTTGAACTTTTTCGAAGCACTCCGTCAGTCCTATGTGGTAAGGATCCCACACCACACAGCAGTAGTCTAAAAGAGGACAGACAAGCGTAGTGTAGGCAGTCTCCTTAGTAGGGGTGTTACATTTTCTAAGTGTCCTGCCAATAAAACGCACAGTCTGGAACAGCGCGACCGCTACGGTCGCAGGTTCGAATGCTACCTCGGGCGTGGATGTGTGTGATGTCCTTAGGTTGGTTAGGTTTAAGTAGTTCTAAGTTCTAGGGGACTGATGACCTCAGAAGTTAAGTCCCATAGTGCTCAGAGCCATTTGAACATTTTTTTAATAAAGCGCAGTCTTTGGTTAGCCTTCCCCACAACATTTTCTGTGTGTTCCTTCCAGTTTAGGTTGTTAGTAATTGTTATTCCTAGCGATTTAGTTGAATTTACGGGCTTTAGATTTTACTGATTTATCGTGTAACCGAAGTTTGAGTTCCTTTTAGCACTCATGTGGATGACCTCACACTTTTTATTATTTAAGGTCAAATGCCACTTTTCACACCATTCAGATATCTTTTCTAAATCGTTTTACAATTTGTTTTGATCTTTTGATGACTTTATTAGTCGATAAACGACAGCGTCATCTGTAAACAACCTAAGACGGCTGCTCAGATTGTGTCCCAAATCGTTTATATAGATAAGGGAAAGCAAAGGGCCTATAACACTACCTTGGGGAACGCCAGAAATGACTTCTATTTTACTCGATGACTTCCCGTCAATTACTACGAACTGTGACCTCTCTGATAGGAAATCACAATCCAGTCACATAACTGAGACGATATTTCATAAGGACGCAATTTCACTACAAGCCGCTTGTGTGGTACAGTGTCAAAAGCCTTCCGGAAATCCAGAAATAAGGATCGATCTGGAGTCCCTTGTCAATAGCACAACACTTCATGCAAATAAAGAGCTAGCTGTGTTTCTCAAGAACTAAGTTTTCTTAATCCGTGTTGACGGTATGTCAATAGACCGTTTTCTTGAGATAAATGGAAATGCCGTGTGGCTATGGCCTCCCGTCGGGTAGACCGTTCGTCTGGTGCAAGTCTTTAGAGTTGACGCCACTTCGGCGACTTGAGTGTCGATGGGGTTGAAATGATGAGAATGATAAGGACAACACAATACCCATCCAGATGTCGTCTACACCGATGGTTCTGTGGTCGATGGACGCACTGGGTTAGCTTTCATCCACGGCGACTACGCTGAGCAGCATTCCCTGCCTTGTGGGAGCAGTGTTTTCACTGCGGAGCTGGTTTCTCTTTATCGTGCACTCGCTCACCTTTCCTCCTGTCTTGAGGAGTCATTTGTCATATGCAGTGACTCCCTGAGTGGTTTGCAAGCACTCTACCAATGTTTTTCTCGGGACTCTTTGGTGCGCGGTATTCAAGATGCTGTTTTTGCTCTCGCCGAGTGTGGTCGTTCAGCGACGTTTGTGTGGACCCCGGGCCACATCGGCATTCCGGGAAACGAACGTGTCGATCGGTTGGCCAAGCAGACCACCACTTCGCCACTCCTGGAGCTTGGTCTCGTGGAAAGAGATCTCCGGTCAGCTCTACATCACAAGGTCCGCGATGTCTGGAGCTCTGAATGGTCTGTGTTGAACACCCCAGATAAGCTCCGGATGGTACAGTCGTCCACGGCCGTATGGAACTCATCCTTGAGGAGCACGCGTAGGGACTCGGTTGCTCTCTGCCGTCTCCGAATTGATCATACGCAATTGACCCACAGCTATCTCCTTCGTCGTTAGAACCCGCCCAAGTGTCGCTGTGATGCAGGGCTGACAGTGGTCCATCTTCTGATGGACTGCCCCCTTTTAGCCCCCTTGCGGCAGTCCTTTAATTTACCAGCTGCACTTCCTTTAATTCTAGGTGACGATGCCTCTATAGCCGGCCGGGGTGGCCGAGCGGGTTCTGGGCGCTACAGTCTGGAATCGCGCGACCGCTACGGTCGCAGGGTCGAATCCTGCCTCGGGCATGGATGTGTGTGGTGTCCTTAGCTTAGTTAGGTTTAAGTAGTTCCAAGTTCTAGGGGACTGATGACCTCAGAAGTTAAGTCCCATAGTGCTCAGAACCATTGAACGATGCCTCTATAGTTGACTCAGTTTTACGTTTTATCCGTGCAGCTGTGTTTTATCACTCACTCTAGTGTGGGCGCTCTCGCACGATTTCTCAGGCTACGCCCACTCCAACGACTTCTAATTGTGACGTAGATACCAAAATTGTGTCTTTTATGGCAACAAGTTGTGTTGGTACCTCTATCAACGCTTTCCAGCTGGAGGTTCTTCGTTTGTAGTTGAGTGGTTGACCTTTCACCTGATCCATCAACCACTGTAGTCTGTTCTACTCTAGTCAACTATTTGCTCTGCTCCTTTTAAGTGTCCTCTATTTTGTGTTATTGCGGTGTTCATCTTAGCTCTGTACCCCTTGGCGTTCCCTCCCTCTGGGAGCAGAGGTTACGCTTTTACTGTATAGGCTTTTTACAAGTATGTCTGTTTGGAACTGGGAACTGATGACCTCGATGTTTAGCCCCCATCAAACCCCAAAACCAACCAACCAACACAACACCCAGTCCCTGAGCGGAGAAAATTTCCGATCCAGCCATGAATCGAACCCGGGCTGTTAGGTATGACATTCCGTCGCGCTGACCACTCAGCTACCAGGGGCAGACTTGTTCGAGGTAATTCATAACATTCGAACACAATGTGTGTTCCAAAATCCTTTCCGAAACATTTCAGTAGCGTACTTGTGGCCCTTGCCAGTAAATTTTTATCGTCATCTTTCCCCGTACAGCAGTATCTTTTGTGAAATCGTGAATGAAAAGTTTCTCTCACATTTTTGCTATGCACATTACGTAAAGCGTTTATTTATATACGAACTGGAGCGTATTCTTACCAGGTGCTCATTTTTCATTCCCAGATGAGGATGCGATTTTCAGGGCGAATGCTAGTGAATCGAATGGAACGGGAATTTAATTATAGCGCGCTCCCGGAAACCGGTAAATACGATTTGTGTGCATCGGACTTCCACGAAGCGCAGTCAATTTTCCGCGCACGGCGCCCGTTATCTGCGGGAACGCTCCAATTAGTCTGCGCGACGGATCGCTGGGCGGCAAATATTGGGGGACCATTAGTCATCTGAACGAAACGAGCTCCTGGTGGCCGTCTAATGGAGTCGTAATATCCAGGTCTCGACTGGCCGCCAGCGGGCTGATTGTCAACTGTCGCGCTCAATATGGCGCCCGCCCGTGCTCTGACAAGCAGCTCGTCCAGAGATCGAAGCAGAAATGAAAAACCGCTAACTTCAAAACGATCACCTGTAATGCTACATGGTTTTCGTAGAAATTCGTGGATAGAAGTTGGGGGCGCAGACAATTGGTCTGATATTTTATGGTATTGAACCGTCAATTAGGGCGATTAACAACAACAACAACTTAAGTACACATGTTATTCGAAAAACGTTATCGTAGAAGTAGTGGCCAGGAGGTGCTGGTGAAAAAACACACATTGATAAGGTTATCTTTTATTTTAAAAGGCTTTCTCAGTAATAAATTTTTAAGTCTGGCATTTCTTTAAAAAAATAATTTCAAAACAATTTCAAATTGCTGGACAATTTTCATTATGAAAAGGAGATTACCAGGTTTGACATTAACAACTTGCAAATAATGAGATTTTATATATATATATATATATATATATATATATATATATATATATATATATCCCCTACTGGCCATTAGAATTGCTACTCCAAGAAGAAATGCAGATGATAAACGGGTATTCATTGGACAAATATCTCTAGGCAAATGCTGGGATGGTTCCTCTGAAAGGGCACGGCCGACTTCCTTCCCTAATCCGATGAGACCGATGACCTCGCTGTTTGGTCTCTTCCCCCAACCAACCAACCATTGGACAAATATATTATACTAGAACTGACATGAATTACGTTTTCACGCAGTTTGGATGCATAGATCCTGAGGAATCAGTACCCAGAACAACCACCTCTGGCCGTAATAACAGCCTTGATACGCCTGGACATTGAGTCAAACAGAGCTTCGATGGCGTGTACAGGTACAGCTGCCCCTTCCTTTTCTTTGTGGAACGTCTCATATCCTTCCATCATGGGCAAGAAATACATATGTAAACTTTTTAATAAAATTAATCATATACAGCTGACGTTCCTGAGACACATTGAGTTTCACCTGTATCTAGGATAATGATGTCGGCTGAAGCAGTGAACTGCAGTTTGTATCAGGGAGAGAGATGTATTGACTTAATCTGTACAGCTGTGGTAAGAAGGGAGATGGGGCTGTTAGAGATGGAGCACAAGCAAGGATTGTGTGAAGTCAGGTCAAATGTCAAAGCCACGCTGATAGTGTTGATCAGTACATCATGTACATCATGAATTCGTGCTACAGGGACAAACTGTTAATCGATGGTATTAGCAGGACTTGTTGCGACACCTGAAAAGTGGCGAGACAATTCAGGGCTCTTGCATCATGACAACGCATCCGCACATTCATCCTTGTTGGTGCGTGTCTACTGCGCAAAAAACGAAATCACTGTGTCGCCTCATCCCTCATACTCTCCAGACCTGGGGTCCCATTCTGTATCTTTCCGACATTTTGCCGATCGGTTAGGTACGCGAGCGCACCGAATGGTCTTCTTTTCGAAAGGGAGCCCCAACATTATTCTGTAAGCATTTCGGAAGCGATCCCGCACGGTCCTAGGGAACTGAAACGCTGTAGTCAATTCTCTTCGTTAGGTTGGCAACAAATAGGTAAACATACTAAAGAAGATGAAACACGTAATGGAGTCGCAATATTTACAGTGCGAAAAGCAGTGTACGACGAAATAGTTGTATCGAGTGACAAAACAACAATAGTCCACCACAAAAAAAGAGTGAGAAACCTGGTGAACAGTGTGTGGAAGGCGAGAACACAGAGGTGATTATATGGCAGTGATAAATGCGGTAGTGCGACCTCCAGACCAGATGTGAGGAAACGCAGATCAGAAAATTGTAATTATTTTTTTTTTTTACAAAAAATCGCGAAGTGAACTGTTTAATAATCTAAAACTAACAAAACTGTATCGTTATAGATCCCAATGATGATGCCTTAGAACAGGAGAAGGCGAAACGCGTATGGGAGAAATAAAGTAACTAGCAGCAATAAAAGGCAGTTTTATTGCCATACGCGTTCCTCTTCCTTTATTCTTGATGATGCTTCACAAATAAAAGAATCAAAACGCATATGGGAATAAACTGGCTTCAATTAGTTGCATAGATGAAACACATCCCCACAAAACCGGAAAATTGTTTGAGAGTGTCAGAGAATATGAAGATTCGTAGAATGTGGTTGTAACCCGCTCCTAGAGGTCCAAATGATGGAGTCTACTTCCCTGTGTGATACATCAACGATTAGGTTCATAAAAACAATGTTTAAAAAAATCGCCTATTCGAGAGCGTGTGGCCAGTATAATTCGTTGTAGTTTATAAAACGCATCTGATGAATCAAAATGTTTCATATATGGTGGTATAGACTGAAAATATTGTGGCGGGAATCTTTCATCTGTCTACTGTTGTTAAGGATTCGATCGCAGATAAATATTTGTGACAAGCTAGAATATAAAGATGATTGCTGCTAGTTTCATTCGCACTAATTTACGTTGTGCTCTTAGATTCCTGTCTGATCACACTCTCGGAAATCGCTACGTATTCCGAAAAAAAAATGGTTAATTATTTGTGGCCAGAAGAAATATAAATATCACTGTCAATTGTTTCATGCACAGTAATTTTATCTTTCATTTCTTAAACATATGGAAGTCACGAAACCGAAGATATGCATTAGTGAGGAAGCGCGCTCTTACGTGAAAATTACAACCAGTATTTCAGAAAAAAATGCTTAACTTTGATGATTAACGAAGTCTAAGAATGTGTTGCAAACACGAAGAGGAAAAAAAAATTGCATCTAGTAGAACCTATGACCTTTGCCACAGCAGTTCGCCGACTTACCAACTTCGCTACTACAACTCGCGTGCTGTTGGCACTTTATTTTGTGTAATTCCATTCGAGAGAGACGCAGGCTGACTTAGTTGCTGAATGATGCGGGCTTAAGCCGTAAATGCATGAAATCCGAAGCTAAAACCGCTCAATATGTTTAAAGTAACAAATTCTAGGTGTAAATAAACCACAGCGAACCGAGTGAGAGGGCCATACCGAAATTCAAAACCTCTCGGTACAACTGTCGAAAAATCGGCAGGAGGACCGATCGGTATCAGGTCTCAGAAGCTTACTGGATACGAACTTTGGATTAAAAACCGAAATTGACATCACTACCGAGGCTAACTTACTGCCCTGATCGGTATGAACGATACAGAATAGGGGCCCTGGCCGCTGCAGAGTCCTGCCATACAGTCTTGGTTGTTTTGGTGCCCCAGCCGTGATTCTCTGCACCTATCGGCGCAAGGGTACACCGGCTGCGGTCATTGCATTTGCACACCCACTTCCAGTCTCCGTATCACCCACTGGGCAGCAGTGATGAGCATATCGGCAACCCAGGCCTATTATCAGTCTTTGTCTGAGGACACAGTCTTCGCTGCAACGACTACATCAGACCTGCAGCCCAGTATTTCAACCAGTCTGCGTCGTGTTGACATTCAGCTAGCGGTTCACCATCTCGGGCAACGCCTCACATAGTCAGAAAGCGTTGTTGCTGTTATCCTGAGGGAGGCATCGTTTTATCTTGACCCTTCCTTCCCCTTTAACAACTTTGCCAGCCATCGACATCGTCTGTCACAATGTATTTGTTGTGTCTAGACAAGACAGCCTAGACACAATGAGAGGAAGCCGAAAGGCACGCGCTTAAACTCACGCAGGCTGGCGTGAGGTCTGAAACAGGACGTAATGAATGCTATAAAGAAAAGTACGTAGCTGCTGGAATACTTAACTTTAATCCACAATTGGTGAACATTGCTCTTGTTGATACAGTATTATCATCTCAATATAACTTGGTGATGGCGCCTTGCTAGGTCGTAGCAATTGACTTAGCTGAAGGCTATGCTAACTATCTTCTCGGCAAATGAGTCTTCGTCAGTGTAGCATCGCTAGCAAAGTCCGCTGTACAACTGGGGCAAGTGCTAGTACGTCTCTCTAGACCTGCCGTGTGGTGGCGCTCGGTCTGCTATCACTGACAGTGGCGACACGCGGGTCCGGCGTATACTAATGGACCGCGGCAGATTTAAAGGCTACCACCTAGCAAGTGTGGTGTCTGGCGGTGACACCACAGTATTTTGTTTCATATTTTTTTGTGATTTGATCTGTATGCTAATTTTGGAAACGCACATGTTGGATTTTTAATAAACTAAGTCTGAAAAGCCGCGCGGGATCAGCCAAGCGGTCTCAGGCGCTGCAACCATGGACTGTGCGGCTGATCCCGGCGGAGGTTCGAGTCCTCCCTGGTGTGTGTGTGTGTGTGTGTGTGTGTGTGTGTGTGTGTGTGTGTGTGTGTGTGTTTGTCCTTAGGATAATTTAGGATAAGAAGTGTGTAAGCTTAGGGACTGATTATCTTAGCAGTTAAGTCCCATAAGATTTCGCACAAATTTGAACATTTTTAAGTCTGAAAACAGCAGTATTTCATTTCAGTACCGTATTCATCATGGCCATTTGAATTACAATAGATGTTTGTGAGTTCAGAATACGTGATAAGCGTAGGCAAACTTAAAAGTGCACTATAGTTTCCAAATTACAACGTAATTCGTAGATGTTACATAAAAGGCCGTCGTTATGCAGTTGTCACATTAAGTAAAAACAAAGAAGCTGTTGAAATAAGTGTAGGTGGTACCTATCATGTTACTAAACAACTGAATGCGGCTGCGAAATTATATCATTGCACGACACACAGTTCAAGATATATGACGTCGTAAACATTGAATGCGTGAAAAACCAGATTTTCTTAAAACGCGCTTTTATATTTACATAAGTGTTACATGGTGAGAGAACTTAGCGACATCCACCAAACATTAAATATGCTTAACGAGTTTGTCTGCATGGCCATCATCCACCATATTTTATTTCTCCCAGACGTGTTTTGCCTTTTTCACTTTAAGCATCATCAGTAGGGTGTAGAATGTTAAAGCTTTGTTTTTATATGTGTTATTTGTAGATTATAAAACAGTTCACGTCTCGTTTTTTATGTAAATAAGTGATTGCTTACAGTTGTTCGCGTTTTTATTTGAAATCTGCGATTCCTCTCACCTGACCACATGCTGGGGTTCTCTCTACAGTTCTATTTTCGAAACATTAGCATTTTTTATGTTCAGAACTTTTTTCTTCCCATTTGTTATCTTGTTTGGCCTTCTTGTGATGGAGTATCAGTTTTCTGTCCCTAGTTACAGATATTTGATCGAAAACTGTGCTTTCAAGACGTTTTTTATGTAAATAAGTGATTGCTTACAGTTGTTCGCGTTTTTATTTGAAATCTGCGATTCCTCTCACCTGGCCACATGCTGGGGTTCTCTCTACAGTTCTATTTTCGAAACATAACCTACTGATAACAAACAGACCCGAACTTTTCGACTCTGTATGTGCAGAACAGGGAATCAGTGATCATAAGGCCGTTGCAGCATCCCTGAATATGGAAGTTAATAGGAATACAAAAAAAGGGAGGAAGGTTTATCTGTTTAGCAAGAGTAATAGAAGGCAGATTTCAGACTACCTAACAGATAAAAACGAAAATTTTTGTTCCGGCACTGACAATGTTGAGTGTTTATGGAAAAAGTTCAAGGCAATCGTAAAATGCGTTTTAGACAGGTACGTGCCGAGTAAAACTGTGAGGGACGGGAAAAACCCACCGTGGTATAACAACAAAGTTAGGAAACTACTGCGAAAGCAAAGAGAGCTTCACTCCAAGTTTAAACGCAGCCAAAACCTCTCAGACAAACAGAAGCTAAACGATGTCAAAGTTAGCGTAAGGAGAGCTATGCGTGAAGCGTTCAGTGAATTCGAAAGTAAAATTCTATGTACCGACTTGACAGAAAATCCTAGGAAGTTATGGTCTTACGTTAAATCAGTAAGTGGCTCGAAACAGCATATCCAGACACTCCGGGATGATGATGGCATTGAAACAGAGGATGACACGCGTAAAGCTGAAATACTAAACACCTTTTTCCCAAGCTGTTTCACAGAGGAAGACCGCACTGCAGTTCCTTCTCTAAATCCTCGCACAAACGAAAAAATGGCTGACATCGAAATGAGTGTCCAAGGAACAGAAAAGCAACTGGAATCACTCAATAGAGGAAAGTCCACTGGACCTGACAGGATACCAATTCGATTCTACACATAGTACGCGAAAGAACTTGGCCCCCTTCTAACAGCCGTGTACCGCAAGTCTCTAGAGGAACGGAAGGTTCCAAATGATTGGAAAAGAGCACAGGTAGTCCCAGTCTTAAAGAAGGGTCGTCGAGCAGATGCGCAAAACTATAGACCTATATCTCTGACGTCGATCTGTTGTAGAATTTTAGAACATGTTTTTTGCTCGAGTATCATGTCGTTTTTGGAAACCCAGAATCTACTCTGTAGGAATCAACATGGATTCCGGAAACAGCGATCGTGTGAGACCCAACTCGCTTTAGTTGTTCATGAGACCCAGAAAATATTAGATACAGGCTCCCAGGTAGATGCCATTTTCCTTGACTTCCGGAAGCCGTTCAATACAGTTCGGCGCTGTCGCCTGATAAAGAAATTAAGAGCCTACGGAATATCATACCAGCTGTGTGGCTGGATTGAAGAGTTTTTAGCAAACAGAACACAGCATGTTTTTCTCAATGGAGAGACGTCTACAGAGGTTAAAGTAACCTCTGGCGTGCCACATGGGAGTGTTATGGTACCATTGCTTTTCACAACATATGTATAAATGACCTAGTAGATAGTGTCGGAAGTTCCATGCGGATTTTCGCGGATGATGCTGTAGTATACAGAGAAGTTGCAGCATTAGAAAATTGCAGCGAAATGCAGGAAGATCTGCAGCGGATAGGCACTTGGTGCAGGGAGTGGCAACTGACCCTTAACATAGACAAATGTAATGTATTGCGAATACATAGAAAGAAGGATCCTTTATTGTATGATTATATGATAGCGGAACAAACACTGGTAGCAGTTACTTCTGTAAAATATTTGGGAGTATGCATGCGGAACGATTTGAAGTGGAATGATCATATAAAATTAATTGTTGGTAAGGCGGGTACCAGGTTGAGATTCATTGGGAGAGTCCTTAGAAAATGTAGTCCATCAACAAAGGAGGTGGCTTACAAAACACTCGTTCGACCTATACTTGAGTATTGCTCATCAGTGTGGGATCTGTGCCAGGTCAGGTTGACGGAGGAGATAGATAAGATCCAAAGAAGAGCGGCGCGTTTCGTCACAGGGTTATTTGGCAACCTTGATAGCGTTACGGAGATGTTTAGCAAACTCGAGTGACAGACTCTGCTAGAGGGGCGCTCTGCATCGCGGTGTAGCTTGCTCGCCAGGTTTCGAGAGGGTGCGTTTCTGGATGAGGTATCGAATATATTGCTTCCCCCTACTTATACCTCCCGAGGAGATGACGAATGTAAAATTAGAGATTCGAGCGGGCACGGAGTCTTTCCGGCAGTCGTTCTTCCCGCGAACCACATGCGACTGGAACAGGAAAGGGAGGTAATGACAGTGGCACGTAAAGTGCCCTCCGCCACACACCGTTGGGTGGCTTGCGGTGTATAAATGTAGTGTGTGTCTCATGGTGTTGGGTTTGTTTAGAAAAATGATAGCGCCTCACAACAACAGGGCAAACAAGATGACAAATAGGAAGAAAGAAGTTGGGAACATAAAGACGTGAGTTCTTGAGGTAGAACTGTAGAGCGAAGTCCAGCATGTCACTAGATGGGAGGAAAAATAGATGCCAACCAAAAACGCGAAGAACTGTAAGAAATTGCTTATTTGTATAAAAAACGAGACGTGAACTGTGTATAATGTACAAATGACACATACAAAAACAAAATTGTCTAATTCTAGACCCCACTGATGATGCCTTAAAGTGAAGAGGCGCAACGCAACTGGGAGAAAAAATACAGTGCAACAAGAGAAGGCGCTTTTGATGTACAAAACAAATATTAGATATCCTGTTTCATATACTGTATACAGGGTGTTACAAAAAGGTACGGCCAAACTTTCAGGAAACATTCCTCACACACAAATTAAGAAAAGATGTTATCTAGACATATGTCCCGAAACGCTTACTTTCCATGTTAGAGCTCATTTTAGTTTCGTCATTCCAACGTGATCAAATTGTAAATTTTCACAATCAACATGTGTGGGCTGACGAGAATCGGCACGCAGTTGTGCAATCACGTCATCAACACAGATTTTCTGTGAACGTTTGGGCATTCATTGTTGATGATGTCTTGATTGGGCCCCATGTTCCTCCACCTACGCTCAATGGAGCACGTTATCATGATTTCATACGGGATACCCTACCTGTGCTGCTAGAACATGTGCCTTTACAAGTACGACACAACATGTGGTTCATGCACGATGGAGCTCCTGCACATTTCAGTCGAAGTGTTCGTACGCTTCTCAACAACAGATTCGGTGACCGATGGATTGGTAGAGGCGGACCAATTCCATGGCCTCCACGCTCTCCTGATCTCAACCCTCTTGACTTTCATTTATGGGGACATTTGAAAGCTCTTGTCTACGCAACCCCGGTACCAAATGTAGAGACTCTTCGTGCTCGTATTGTGGACGGCTGTGATACAATACGCCATTCTACAGGGCTGCATCAGCGCATCAGGGATTCCATGCGACGGAGGGTGGATGCACGTATCCTCGCTAACGGAGGACATTTTGAACATTTCCTGTAACAAAGTGTTTCACGTCGCGCTGGCACGTTCTGTTGCTGTGTGTTTCCATTCCGTGATTAATGTGATTTGAGGAGAAGTAATAAAATGAGCTCTAATATGGAAAGTAAGCGTTTCCGGACACTTGTCCACATAACATATTTTCTTTCTTTGTGTGTGAGGAATGTTTCCTGAAAGTTTGGCCGTACCTTTTTGTAATACCCTGTATAGGAATTCGACTCAACAAAAAATATGGGGTTGGGGGAGGGATTGCTAGTTGTTTTGCAAGGGAGTTTCTGATTAGCAGACGAATTTTAATTACACAGTGTCGCACCAGAAACCCTCGCAGGCGTGTAATGAGGTAGGAAAACGAGATTTGTTTGACGGAAGAGCCGCCACGGGCAGGTGGCTGCAAAGAGAATCTGAAACTTTAAGAGATCCATTCTTGCGGATAAGCAGTCGCAAGGCAGTGGCGCAAAAGAAAGCCACAAAGGCAGTAACGAGGTGTAGAGACAGGGAGAAGGGAGGGGGTGCCGCCTCTCCCTTGTTTGCCTAATTAGGCGATACGTATCCGTAATAAGCGCTGACTGTACCAGCCGTTTCTTCTCTTCCGCCCCGTCCTCTTGAGAAGCGGCTGCAGGCCCCCTAACAGGAAGGCAGATCACAGCGAAACGTCCCGCGGGCAGGCACGTCGTTACAGACTGAATACAGATCTCGGATTCGACATAAACGTCCAACTGCAGGCTGGCGCACGGAAAACCGGGACCGAGCACTCGGACAGGTCGACAGTTACGCGCGAATTGTTGCCCACCACAACAACAAATAAACAAGCGATAATTAGATAATAGAGAAATACACTACTGGCCATTAAAGTTGCTACACCAAGAAGAAATGCAGATGATAGACGGGTATTCATTGGACAAATATATTATACTAGAATTGACATGTGATTGCATTTTCACGCAATTTGGGTGCATAGATCCTGAGAGACCAGTACCCAGAACCACCACCTCTGGCCGTAATAACGGCCTTGATACACCTGGGCATTGAGTCAAACAGAGCTTGGATTGTGTGCACAGGTACAGCTGCCCATGCAGCTTCAACACGATACCACAGTTCATCAAGAGTAGTAACTGGCGTATTGCGACGAGCCAGCTGCTCGGCCACCATTGACCAGACGTTTTCAGTTGGTGAGAGATCTGGAGAATGTTCTGGCCAGGGCAGCAGTCGAACATTTTCTATATCCAGAAAGGCTCGTACAGGACCTGCAACATGCGGTCGTACATTGTCGTGCTGAAATGTTTCTCAGGGCTCGAATGAAAGGTAGAGCCACGGGTCGTAACACATCTGAAATGTAACGTCCACTGTTCAAAGTGCCGTCAATGCGAACTAGAGGTGACCGAGACATGTAACCAATGGCACCCCATGCCATCACGCCGGGTGATACGCCAGTATGGCGATGACGAATACACGCTTCCAATGTGCGTTCACCGCGATGTCGCCAAACACGGTTGCGACCGTCATGATACTGTAAACAGAACCTGGATTCATCCGGAAAAATGACGTATTGCCATTCGTGTACCCAGGTTTGTCGCTTCTGTCTGTGATGCAGCGTCAATGGTAACCGCAGCCACGGTCTCAGAGCTGACAGTCCATGCTGCTGCAAACGTCGTCGAACTGTTCGTACAGATGGTTGTTGTCTTGCAAACGTCCCCATCTGTTCACTCAGGGATTAAGAGTGGCTGCACGATCCGTTAGAGCCATGCGGATAAGATGCCTGTCATCTCGACTGCTAGTGATACGAGGCCATTTGGATCCTGCACGGCATTCCGTATTACTCTCCTGAACCCACCGATTGGTTCCATATTCTGCTAACAGTCATCGGATCTCGACCAACGCCAGCAGCAATGTCGCGATACGATAAACCGCAATCGCGGTAGGCTACACAGTTTTAATCTGCCAGGAAGTTTCATATCAGCGCACACTCCGCTGCAGAGTGAAAATCTCATTCTGGAAACATCCCCCAGGCTGTGGCTAAGCCATGTCTCCGCAATATCCTTTCTTTCAGGAGTGCTAGTTCTGCAAGGTTCGCAGGAGAGCTTCTGTAAAGTTTGGAAGGTAGGAGACGAGGTACTGGCAGAAATAAAGCTGTGAGTACCGGCCGTGAGTCGTGCTTCGGTAGCTCAGTTGGTAGAGCACTTGCCCGCGAAAGGCAAAGGTCCCGAGTTCGAGTCTCGGTCGTGCACACAGTTTTAATCTGCCAGGAAGTTTCATGTTACTATACACTTTGTGCAACCCTGTCGCATGTAATCTTACCCCCTCCTTCCCAAAAACTAAAACTATACTCCACCCGAACAGGTCATGGAGGCCCAAGGGAACCGACCGGCCGCCGTGTCATCCTCAGCCCCACAGGCGTCACTGCATGCGGATATGGTGGAGGGGCATGTGGTCAGCACACCGCTCTCCCGGTCGTATGTCAGTTTACGAGATCGAAGCCGCTGCTTTCAATCAAGTAGCTCCTCAGTTTGCCTCACAAGGGCTGAGTGAGCCCCGCTTGCGACTAGCGTTAGGCGGACCAGATGGTCACCCATACAAGAACTAGCCCAGCCCGACAGCGCATAACTTCAGTGATCTAACTTGAACCGGTGTTACCGCTTTGACGAGGCCGTTGCCCCTCCCCCCCCCCCCCCCCCCCTTCCTCTCCTTCCTACTTCCATCAGTTGTGCACATTAAACAATGCCCAGTCCAAGTAATTAATAAGCAAAGTCTGTTATGAAGATTTGAGAGGAGCGAAGATTATAGTAGACTTACAGGTTTACTTAGCTTGTCATGTTGAGGTGGCTCCAGTTCTTCTTGTCTAGCGATCTGATTCTTGAAACTGAAAATCCTCCATCAGGTGCTCACGGTTGGTTTAAACTAAATAAATCGGAAGTTGTTGCTGCAGCACTTTGTTACGTATATATATCATACAGTATTTTGATATTTTACATTAACGAACCGAAATTACGTTGTTCGCACCTATTATACAAAAATACGTCCGATCACATCAGAAGCAAGCTTACGACTCCCTGACTCCGCGGAAATAACAATATTACGAAGGGTTTGCAATTTTTCTTAACAAATGAATGTCTACTAGTTTCCGTTACATTATTAACTTCAATTATTATTTCATAAATGAATCCATAAATAAATATAGACGGGATTGTTTAATTAATAATAGAAATTTTAAGTGTGCAAATAATTCGTAATTTCAAATGTTTGAAAAAAAAATAATTTTAACTGTACATTCAGAACCAGGACTTATCGATTGTAGGATCGAAACTAAAATATTTTATAAAGTAATTCCTTTTCAAAAAATTTTAACTTGAAATATAACATACTGATAATAAAATTATATGAAAGTTTCCGGAAAGCAACTGAGATAATACTGACATGCCGTGCGGGATTAGCCGAGCGGTTTAAGGCGCTGCAGTCATGGACTGTGTGGCTGATCACGGCGGAGGTTCGAGTCCTCCCTCGGGCATGGGTGTGTGTGTGTTCGTTCTCAGGTTAATTTAGCATAAGTAGTGTGTAAGCTTAGGGACTGATGACCTTAGTAGTTAAGACCCATAAGATTTCACAAACATTTGAACAATACTGACCTATCCAGAATGCGAAAAATAATAGTGGTATCGACAACTACTGTTGAGGAAAAGTAATGTTAGAAGAGGATGTCCCGTGACACACAGCAATTCTTAAAATTAATTATGAATAGTGTCCTTAGTCTTCTAGCATTATTGGCTTACTTGCGTGCACTTTTCCCTTTAGTCTGCGCCACAGATAAGCCACAAGTCTTCAGGTCCGTCGAACGCGGCCCCTACAGTCCTTAGCTGAGTGTCCATTCTTCTATGAATCATTCATGAATCCGTGACATTGACTCGAGTGAAATGTGGTAGGTCGCCCTGTTCTCTTGAACGACAGCATATGTTCGCTCATTGGAGGCGCGTGGGGAACAACTGTGCGTAAAATTCCTCAAAGATTCGCATGTACGCAGCTGCACAATCCGACTTTCTGACACGGTACACCACGCACCCGACTTTTCCCGGTCAAGAGGTTAATCGTTAATCGTATAGGGATAGTTTGTTGATCAGTTCGTGGTGGCCTGGGAGTTCCCATGCACTGTCAGATGGAACCAGACTTCATTTCTCATGGAATACAGAAGCGGATCCAACATTCCACTCTCAACTGTTCGAAGTAGCCACGTGCAGTAATTCACACGCTTTGCCTCATCTTCCTCCTTTAGTTAATTTCATGTCATTTTGTAGGTCTTCATCCGTATATGGCATAAAACTCGTTGACGAGACGTACACGAAACGTTCACTTGTTGCGACAAGTTACGTGTCGGGTTCTTCGGACTCTGGATCGTTCGTGCTCGAATATCCGCGACCACAGTAGGTGTACGAACGGACGGAGGTAGATTGTTTTTTGCGTTTGCAACTGATCCTGTAGTACGCCACTTTGTCGTCAAATCCTGTACACCGCTCTTAGCTGTAACTGAAAAGCCAGGAAACTTCTTTGTATTTCCTGTATGGCAGAGCAGTTTTAGGCGCTTCAGTCCGGAACCACGCTGCTGCTACGGTCCAGGTTCGAATCCTGCCTCGCGCATGGATGTGTGTGATGTCCTTAGGTTAGTTAGGTTTAAGTAGTTCTAAGTCTATTGGACTGATGATTTAAGTCCCATAGTGCTCAGAGCCATTTGAGCCATTTTTTTTTATCAACTGTCGTAAGTAATATTAAACATCTGGCATCTAAATGACTGTTAGTGGTACAGTGTACCCTCCGCTACACGCAATACGGTGGCTTGCGGAGTATATATGTAGATATAGACATGTTAAGGGGGGAGGGGGAGAACTCAGTTTGGTGCGCCTGTCCGTTTGGTGTTTTGGTACGGCAATACGTACGCGAGCGCGCCCGTGCCATTTGGCTAATTGAAATGTGCGCAGTAAAGGTCAGAAATTGATTTGCGGTCGAAGAGGCGAACGGCTGCAGCGAGGTTTCAGCGAGCCGTACCCTCTGCCGGACCGCCATTGCAACTCAGTGAGGCATTTAGCGAGTTACTGACGTGTTCCACAGCTCAAATGCACTCTTTTCCTCAACCAGCAGAGGGTCGTAGAGTTTCGAGACAACCGGGGATATTTGAGGGAGTTTTAATGCATGCCCTAGGACTGACGGGCGCCACTTGGATTGCTTTCTGTAGGCCGAAGTTGTTGCAAGGTATCGGCTGTTAGCTGCTTGTGTCTATAAAACATTAAAGTATGTAAATTGAATATGGAGGGGGAAGAAAGAAGAGAGAACTGACAATATAAGCTGCATCGGGACTTGATGCGGAATCAGCTGCGACGAATGAAAAGGTGTGCCGGATCGGGATTCGAACCCAGGTTCTCCAGCTTACCAGGCAGCTGCGTAGACCGCTCCGCCATCCGGCACAGTGTTTATTGCAGATGCGCGGACCGCCTCGGCACGCTCCCACATTCCCACCTATCTGCAGAGCCCGTCCATGTGCTCCAACTCGCTACTCTGTCATTCCCACAGGGGTCGAACGTAACTGTGCATCCGTAATGAAGAAGGTGGATTCATTGTACATTGAGGCGAATCAATTACATGAATGAATGCGTGGTGTCCTTTCGGACATATCCGAAAGGACAGAAATAAATTAAGTATTAATTTCCGACCATTGCTTCCTGAGCTCCAAGTGCACGACTTATGGTACATAGTGTACAGTTCCGTGGCGAGTGAGACGCCCGCTAAACCCGCTGGGCAGAACAGGTGATTAGGGTCGAGGAAAGGGCCAAATAAGGTGTCGGACAGTTTCACTCCAAATTGTAATTTATTGTAATTTAATAACACCTTTAAACCAAAACGGCACATAGCCGAACCTTTACAATTACAAGTTTCAAAATGAAATTCTTTCACGGCTGAGGCCTCCAAACAAGAAAAACAAAAAATAAAAAAAAAAAAACAGAAAAACAAGAAGTTGAAAATACAGTTAAAATAGCAAATAAAATAATAGAATTTGTTTCTTTTAAATCATTGGCTATAATAGATTACCAACAGACACTTAAACACCCGTGAGGAAGACAGTAAAGACAGCGGCACTCAGAAGTCTCCAGGGGGTCGGTCTGCCGTCGTTCACTAGGTGAGACGGGTAGTGAGCCGAAGTACACTTGATGCGTCGGTAACCCAACCAAGAGACAGTCAGGGACCGACCGACCAAACTACTTGCTTGCCACCAATCGGTCAATAAAAACTCAGACCAAACTGTTACAGACGTGATTATCCACTATGAAATATGTATTATATATTAAGCTGTCAAAAGTAAACGCCGTGTTGGACAGCGACAACAGGTGAGGAACGGGCACTGCCTGAAATTACGTTAGTGGCCATGGCAGGTAACCGGGACACTAACGGCCACAAGGCAGAAAATTCCGCTGGTGCACTTGGATTGTAGTCAACCAGTATAGTTAATTCAACAGCATGGCGGCTAAATACAATACAAACACTCAGTGTTGCTCACAGGAGAACCTCCCCAACAGCGAACTACCGAAACGAACCACACAACATGAATGGACGTGGCTTGAGTACTTAAAACCACTACTCAACTTTGACGTCCTGGGTCGGTAAACCACGAAGCTCGTAGCGATCGGGCAGCTCCACACACGCTCCGACACTGCGCAGGGACCGCCAGCGGACCCAGCTGACTGCACGGCGCGGAGATAAACTTCCCTGGTCCGCACCAACCGATCGACTCCTCTCAGAATGCCGACAACATGTAAAATAGTCCTCAGTGGAAATAACGCCAAAGTGCGCACACACACACACACACACACACACACAACCTGACAAACACTTGTACGACGACCTGAACGATACCCAACAGTAACTAAGTACGCATGAAGACAAATCGGGAGTAGATGCACACACACACAGCCGACTCATGAACGATCGGCGAGCCAAAACGCGTCGTCCCGTTGGACTACCGACCGACGATCCACCAAGACCGTGGCGCGGCTCAAGTGATGCGTGGCGGCAATGGTCGGGCGAGCCATGTCGACGCAGACCTCACAGCTCCAACCCGACTGCACCAGTGCCGCATTGCAGCTCTCCGACTGGTAGGTCCGGACTGCGCTCCAGACGCGTTCCAACTGACTGGCAGCCCGAAATCGCGACTCGCACGTACTCACGACAGACGACGACTGGGAAGTATCGCAGTCCAGCAAAGATACTACGAGAGGCGATATATCGATACGCGCTGCTAGCGCCGCTAACGGTCAGGCAAAGCAGCAACTCGGTGATAGTAGTAATTAAAATTAACGTAGTGAGGTGAAAGCGGTCGCAGGTTCGAATCCTGCCTCGGGCATGGATGTGTGTGATCTCCTTAGGTTGCTTAGGTTCAAGTAATTCTAAGTTCTAGGGGACTGGTGACCACAGCAGTTAAGTCCCATAGTGCTCAGAGCCATTTGAACCATTTTTTTTTTAGGTGAAAGTACGTTAAAAACAGGGTGTAAAATATATGATGGCGGGAACACGAGCCACGCACAACTCAGGGAGATTTACGAGCGGCGTTCATTAACTAATGCAACACCTTTTCTTTATAAAAGCAGGTTGGTTCTATTCAGTATTCCAGTACACCAAATCACCCAGCACTAGTTTGGCTACAAGACCATATTTTTCCAACATAACCCCTTTTAATGCTATGGCCTTAACCCGAGTTACTGGGAGAGTCTGTATAACGGCATGGCGCCACGACGCGAGAACCAACGTCTTGCTTCATCAATAACCTCCCCATTATCCACGGACTGCATATTGTGGTGTGCATCCTTCAGTGGGCCAAACAGGTGGAAGTCGGAAGGTGCGAGATCCGGGCTGTAGAGTGGATGAGGAACAGTCCAGTAAGTTTTATGAGCCCCTTTCGAGTGTGCAGATCTGTTGGAGGGCTGGTTTTGTCATGGACAAAGAGAAGTTCATTGAATTTTTTGTGGGGACAGACAGACTAATGTCGTTTCTTCAATTTCATGAGGGTAATACAATAGACTTCAGAGTCTGTCGTTGCACCAAGATGGAGGATAGCAAACAGAATGCCCCCTTCAGATTCCCAGAAGACAGTCCCCATGACTACCGTCTGAGGGCGCGGCTTTCAACTTTTTCGTCGGATGGGAGCTGGTGTGGCGCCATTCCATGAATTGCCGTTTTGTTTCCGCTTCGAAGTGATGAACTTATGTTACATCGCCTGTGGCGACGTACGACAAAGAATTGTCACGGTCAGCCTCGTAATCTGCAAGCAATTTCACACATTGACCTTCGCCACTCCTTGTGGTTTTCTGTCCTGTGGCGAAGAACCAAGTGGGCACACACCTTTGAGTTTCCCAGTTGATGGACGAATGTGCAGCGCTACGAACAGAGTCGTAAGTTGAGCAGTGAGGTTTTTGATTGTGAACCGCCGATCACCTCGAATGAAAGTGTCCGTAAGTTCCAACATATGGGTGCGGCCGGCTGGCACGCTGGACATCGCGCAGGTTTGCGCGACGTTGATGAGATGACGGCGTACACATCGGCCAGTGACTCGCCGTGCTTTTGTTCACTGGCAGGTGCCCGCAGACTTTCTGCCAGCGCTTGTGAATGTCTGTGGTGGTGTGGTTTTCAGCGAAAAGAAAATGACAGCTGTGTGCTTGGAACGCACCTCTGTTACAGACGCCATTGTGAAGGCTACCTACAGTAGAGCACTTCATGAAACTATAGAGGCTGAAGCGGGAATTTTCCACGATGCCCCATAACAAATTCCACATTTTTTCAACCAGAATCGGCCGAGAACGAAACGTGTTGCGTTACGTATTGAAAGCCGTTGGTATGTTCTATGCTGCCAGTGTTAAAATAATTTTTGGAAACATTTTAGGACGCCAAATTTTCCGTAATTAAAGGTTGAATTTTCGAGTTATACCGAAACATAATTAATGCATAAATTGTATTATGAAGCGTGTTACCATTTTTTTCTCAATTACTTTTTCTGTCATAGTTTTGTAACGCTAAAGATCGTAAGATATTTTTGTTATTCTAGTCCACATGTGTTAAATCTTGTTCTTGGCGTGCTACAAAAATTTCTAATTTCTACATTCAGCCCTTCTTGAGATAACGGGTCACTTATAGCAAGAAGAGTAGTTCCGAGATACTGAGGTTGAAAGTTTTTTAATTAAAAACTTTTATACGGAGTAACAGTTCCGTTTCATGCCATAGAATTGTCGTGTTCCATATTCTGCCCCCCTTTATTGTCACAATCGCCCAGTGCCTACCTCCTGCTTCCGTTTCTTGCTTTGTTGCTGAGCAGCGCATTCTGCTTGGATTGCACAAAGAACATTGATTTTGTTTTCTGCCCGTACCTCACCCCTTACATCCGCAAAGCTTCCAGTCCTCTGTAGCTCCAACCTTTAGAAGTTGTGACAGCATAAAATATAACTACTTTACAGTCACAGTCAAGTATATCAATCAACTACTTGTTTCTCGCCAAAAACGTTCGCCCATTGCATCTTAGTGTCTGTGTGTACTATATACATTAAAAATATATATCGTCAATGGTGGTCCAAATTTTATTAGAGCGTCGTCTAAAAATATGAAGTAAATACATTAAGAACTTTCCGAGATCTTTTCTAAGGGTCTTTCCATACACCCCCCCCCCCCCCCACACACACACACACACATACACACACACGAAGCGAAAGGTGGTTATTCTGATTTCTGACTGGTAGGGACATTAATGTGACTGGATGATGCTTAATTGTAGGTACGTTTCTTCTACCCTTCCTACAGCATCTCCTGTAGGAATATCTGATAGCGTTTAAACATTCTGTCTAGGGGACGTTAAAAAAAGTCAATTACTTTGAGAGGCGGCAGTACCCACCAAAACAAGAAAAAAATTCCTGTATACATCCGTTCTAAAGAACACTACTGGCCATTAAAATTGATACACCAAGAAGAAATACAAATGATAAACGGGTATTCATTGGAAAAATATATTATACTAGAACTGACATGTGATTACATTTTCGCGCAGTTTGGGTGCATAGAGCCTGAGAAATCAGTACCCAGAATAACCACTTCTGGCCGTAATAAGGACTTGATACGCCTGGGCATTGAGTCAAACAGAGCTTGGACAGCATGTACAGGTACAGCTGTCCATGCAGCTTCAACACAATACCACAGCTCATCAAGAGTAGTGACTGGCGTATTGTGACGAGCCAGTAGCTCGGCCACCATTGACCAGACGTTTTCAATTGGTGAGAGACCTGGAGAATGTGCTGGCCAGGGCAGCAGTCGAACATTTTCTGTATCCAGAAAGGCCCGTACAGGATCTGCAACATGCGGTCGTGCACTATCCTGCTGAAATGTAGGGTTTCGCAGGGATCGAATGGAGGGTAGAGCCACGGGTCGTAACACATCTGAAATGTAACGTCCACTGTTGAAAGTGCCGTCAATGCGAACAAGAGGTGACCGAGACGTGTAACCAATGGCACCCCGTACCATCGCCGGGTGATACGCCAGTATGTCGATGACGAATATACGCTTCCAATGTGCGTTCACCGCGATGTCGCCAAACACGGATGCGACCATCGTGATGCTGTAAACAGAACCTGGATTCATCCGAAAAAATGACGTTTTGCCATTCGTGCACCCAGGTTCGTCGTTGAGTACACCATCGCAGGCGCTCCTGTCTGTGATGCAGCGTCAAGGGTAACCGCAGCCACGGTCTCCGAGCTGATAGTCCATGCTGCTGCAAACGTCGTCGAACTGTTCGTGCAGATGGTTGATGTCTTGCAAACGTCCCCATCTGTTGACAGGGATCGAGACGTGGCTGCACGATCCGTTACAGCCATGCGGATAAGATGCCTGTCATCTCGACTGCTAGTGATAGGAGGCCGTTGGGATCCAGCACGGCGTAGCCTTTCGCCCCTACTCTTCAATCTGTACATCGAGGAAGCAATGATGGAAATAAAAGAAAGGTTCAGGAGTGGAATTAAAATACAAGGTGAAAGGATATCAATGATACGACTCGCTGATGACATTGCTATCCTGAGTGAAAGTGAAGAAGAATTAAATGATCTGCTGAACGGTATGAACTGTCTAATGTGAGTACACAGTATGGTTTGAGAGTAAATCGGAGAAAGACGAAGGTAATGAGAAGTAGTAGAAAGAACAGCAAGAAACTTAACATCGGGATCGATGGTCACGAAGTCAATGAAGTTAAGGAATTCTGCTACCTAGGCAGTAAAATAACCAATGACGGACGGAGCAAGGAGGATATCAAAAGCAGACTCGCTATGGCAAAAAAGGCATTTCTGGCCAAGAGAAGTCTACTAATATCAAATACCGGCCTTAATTTGAGGAAGAAATTTCTGAGGATGTACGTCTGGAGTACAGCATTGTATGGTCGTGAAACATGGACTGTGGGAAAACCGGAACAGAAGAGAATCGAAGCATTTGAGATGTGGTGCTATAGACGAATGTTAAAAATTAGGTTGACTGATAAGGTAAGGAATGAGGAGGTTCTATGCAGAATCGGAGAGGAAAGGAATATGTGGAAAACACTGATAAGGAGAAGGGACAGGATGATAGGACATATGCTAAGACATGAGGGAATGACTTCCATGGTACTAGAGGGAGCTGTAGAGGGCAAAAACTGTAGAGGAAGACAGAGATTGGAATACGTCAAGCAAATAATTGAGGACGTAGGTTGCAAGTGCTACTCTGAGATGAAGAGGTTAGGACAGGAACGGACTTCGTGGCGGGTCGCATCAAACCAGTCAGTAGGCTGAAGACCAAAAAAAAGGAAACACATCCAACAAGATCGGTCGTATTTTACGGAAATACGATGTGAAATATGTTTTCCGACCTCTATCTAAAATAAGAGCACTTTAGAGCACCGTTAAGGATGATCTTGGACTGCGTAAGGCGAGTGTATATCGCATTCCTTGTAGCTGCGGCATGGCATATATTGGTCAAACTATCAGGACCGTGGATGACCGATGTACTGAGCATAAACGGCACACACGATTACAGCAGCCAAGTAGATCTGCTATTGCCGAACATTGCTTGGATACTGGTCACCCCATGTTATATAATAACACCGAGATATTGGCATGCACGTCCAGCTATTGGGACAGTGTTATTAAGGAGGCAGTTGAGATTAAATTAGCGAGCAACCTCGTTAACAGGGATGGAGGTTTCTGTTTAAACTCTGTTTGGAATCCGGCTCTCTCCCTTGTCAAAAAACAGAGGAACAGAGTTAAAGCTACCTCACCTGAGAATTCATAGTCTCACTATCGATAGCTCTGACTTTGGTCATCTTTGGTGGCTGTAGTGTTCAGTGTGTGTGTTATCTTTCGTGCTTCAGTCCGAGAACCGAGGTTTTAAATTTGCACGTACGCCGCCTGTCTGTTGCAGTTTTGCCTTGAAAATGGCGGGGTGTTCTCCCGCCGAAATATCGGCGGTCGCTGAAAGTGTTACTTGGTTGAATTCCAGGAAGTTATTTGAAACTTTATCTAGGTTTCGGCTATAATAATGTAGCCTCCTTCAGAAATGTCACAATATAAAATTAAATTAAAACATTCCAGATATTGGCGTCGTCAAACTTAAAATGCTAGTACCACAGTACATAGTCATAAGACTCAGCTGGTGGTCGCGCGCATGCGCGTGCGAAGTAATACGGACTTAAAACCAGTATTATAGCCGAAACCTAGGTAAAGTTTCTTTGCGTATGCAACTGCAGGCTGAAATTTAATATAATTACATTTTACAGTTGCTGACTGGGCTGCACCATGCGAAAAATATTCACTTGAACATGTTAGCTAGAGAAATGTATTCGCGACGTTTCGTTACTGTACATTATTTTTTGGTGTTGCGGTTTTTCCGTGAATGTAATAAACATCGTGTATGCTGTGGCGCCGGTGAATCACTTGAGGTCGTGAGTCACCTGAGATGAGCTAACCTCCGTGGCGGCGGACTGCGCCGCGGGTCTGCCTACACGCAGGGGGCAGCCGGCCGGCGGACAGACTACCTCAACGGCGCGGACCTTGAGGAGAGCCCGCGGCGACCTTCCTCCACTCCGCGATCCCCCACCAGGGGCGGCGCCGGCCGCGTGCTGGCGGCGTGGAGGGGGGAGTCGCCCGCACAGATAGCGGCCAGGGGGGGACGACAATAGCCGCAGCCGCACACAAGGGCAGTGCGACCCGGGACGCCCAGCGCGAGCCATCCGCGAGTGCGCCGGACTGGGGAAAACCGCGAGAAAGAGCAGCCGCCGCGCTCTGTGACACGAGTGACCTGTGTGGCGTGTGCTTGTGTACCATCTGGTCAGGGAGTGCGGTGAACAGGAGCAACAGCAGCGAGGAACCCAGCCAGCGACCACCTCTCCCAGAAAGCGCATAAGGAATGGCATCGGCAGTGGCGGAGGTCAGTGTGCGCCTAAGCTGCGGGTTATCGCTCTTCCATACAGTCGTAGGCAGTACGCACTGACTGAAGCAGATACGAAGACAGGACTCACAAGGAGACAATCCGGCAATGGGATATTCGTATTTTTTTTTTTTTTTTTTTTTTTTTTTTTTTTTTTTTTTTTACTTACGATACGTGCAATCCAAAAAGATATTCACAAAGTATTTCGATGCATCCAGAATGAATCTGCAGCGGAGTGTGCGCTGATATGAAACTTCCTGGCAGATTAAAACTGTGTGCCCGACCGAGACTCGAACTCGGGACCTTTGTCTTTCGCGGGCAAGTGCTCTACCAACTGAGCTACCCAAGCACGACTCACGCCCCGTCCTCACAGCTTTGCTTCTGCCACTACCTCGTCTCCTACCCTCCAAACTTTACAGAAGCTCTCCTGCGAACCTTGCAGAACTAGCACTCCTGAAAGAAAGGACATTGCGGAGACATGGCTTAGCCACAGCCTAGGGGATGTTTCTAGAATGAGATTTTCACTCTGCAGCAGAGTGTGCGCTAATATGAAACTTCCTGGCAGATTAAAACTGTGCCGGACCGAGACACTCGGGACCTTTGCCTTTCTCGGGCATGTGCTCTACCGACTGAGCTACCCAAGCACGACTCACGCCCCGTCCTCACAGCTTTACTTCTGCCAGTACCTCGTCTCCTACCTTCCAAACTTTACAGAAGCTCTCCTGCGAACCTTGCAGAACTAGCACTCCTGAAAGAAAGGATATTGCGGAGACATGGCTTAGCCACAGCCTGGGGGATGTTTCCAGAATGAGGAGCTTTAAAAATTTTTCGACAAACCCGACTCTCACGACACGTACATTAGAATATTCTGCAGAACTGATTTGAATTTGTCACCTCGGTTCAGATATGTCCTGTTACCTAGTAGGTCCAGGGTCCGCCATGGGCCCTGATAACTTGTCCATGCATCATGGTATCGATTCGCATACGGCGCGAATGGCGTCCTGTGGTACAGCCATACATGCTGCATTCACCTGGTTCCAAAGTTCATCTGTGGCAGTTGGTATTGGGTCACGGCACCATATTCCACACATTTCCGATTGGTTACAAGTCTGGTGGCCCAAGGCAAGAGGCTGACATCCTGTGCCGTCAAGAAGGCATTTGTTCGTACAGCAGCAAGTGGTCGTGCATTGTGTTGCTGAAAAATGGCCTCTGGGATGTTGTGCATAAGGGGCGTGGCGACGATCACAGGATGTCATTCACGTAGGTCACGCTGGTCACAGTGCAATGGACGCGCGCCGACTGTGATTTGTGGTTGTACTCAACAGCACCCCACACCATGACGACTCGACTTGGCACTAAGCAGTTAGTGTGATACTCCCCCCTGTCTGCGGCGAACCAAACATACAGCAACTGGACTCGGCCCAAAACAGTGTCTGATGCCATTCCTGTCCCCAGTGACGTCCAGCAAATTTCTGGCCTTTCGTCCAAGGTAGGTGGAGAAGTGAACGACTCGCACGTAACCCGTGCTATAATAAATGGCGACGGACTGTCACCCCTGATAGTGTATGATGTGTTATACGATTCCACCGTTGCACAAGTGCCGTGGAGGACTCATATCTGTCCTGGAGCGCCATGAGGTGACGATCTTCTCGGAGGGGGGATTGGGGGGGAGGGGGGGTCTGAGTGGTGCGACCTGACCCATCTCGTCGTGTTGTACGGCCTTCCGTGAACCATTCTCCACACACCCGTTGCACTGCCGGAACACTTCATTCCACACGAGCAGCAATTTCCCCGAAGGATGCATCACAATCTCTCATGCCTGTAATGGGCCCTCTTTCGAACTCACGCTATTGCTCGCACATATGTCTGAGAGATACCTGCGCGTCTGCTCGAGTCACACTGATCCATTAGCTTTGGTTTACAGCAGCGACAACGAGAGCCGCAGGCATATTTTTCCCGGTGTTCCGCCGCGCCGCTATATCGATGTTGACCTGTTGAATTGCTAATCGTGTATGCAGAACATATTGATGTAAATGTCCTGTGAATATCAACGTCCTGTCTGTAGTTGTTCAAGGTGTTCTCTGTTTTTCTGAACGTGTGTATAAAATTCATCAAATGCATGCTAATTGCGGATACCTGCACATCTTCTTGTTTCGAATTACGCATGACATGCAATGGAAATATAATTTTTTGAAATCACAATGAAATGAATACCCCTAGCTGCATACAGGCGTTGATATAAGTCAACGGGGACATGTTGGAAATGTGTGCCCCGACCGGGACTCGAATCCGGAATATGCTGCTTACATGGCAGACGCTCTATCCACCTGAGCCACCGAGGACACGGGGGATAGTGCGACTGCAGAGACTTATCTCTGGCACGCCTCCCGTGAGACCCACATTCGCAACTTACTGTCCCGCATTATATTCATAGTGCCCCTGCCCATCATACTCATTACTCGAGGCTTTACTGCCGATTCCTGTAAGAGTTCGGACACTGTTTGTGCATCCGCACAGAAGAAGATGGTCAAATGGCCGGTGAGCCTGAACTATATACAGGGTGTTTCGAAAATGACCGGTATATTTGAAACGGCAATAAAAACTAAACGAGCAGCGATAGAAATACACCGTTTGTTGCAATATGCTTGGGACAACAGTACATTTTCAGGCAGACAAACTTTCGAAATTACAGTAGTTACAATTTTCAACAACAGATGGCGCTGCGGTCTGGGAAACTCTATAGTACGATATTTTCCACATATCCCCCATGCGTAGCAATAATATGGCGTAGTCTCTGAATGAAATTACCCGAAACCTTTGACAGCGTGTCTGGCGGAATGGCTTCACATGCAGATGAGATGTACTGCTTCAGCTGTTCAATTGTTTCTGGATTCTGGCGGTACACCTGGTCTTTCAAGTGTCCCCACAGAAAGAAGTCACAGGGGTTCATGTCTGGCGAATAGGGAGGCCAATCCACGCCGCCTCCTGTATGTTTCGGATAGCCCAAAGCAATCACACGATCATCGAAATATTCATTCAGGAAATTAAAGACGTCGGCCGTGCGATGTGGCCGGGCACCATCTTGCATAAACCACGAGGTGTCCGCAGTGTCGTCTAAGGCAGTTTGTACCGCCACAAATTCACGAAGAATGTCCAGATAGCGAGATGCAGTAATCGTTTCGGATCTGAAAAATGGGCCAATGATTCCTTTGGAAGAAATGGCGGCCCAGACCAGTACTTTTTAAGGATGCAGGGACGATGGGACTGCAACATGGGGCTTTTCGGTTCCCCATATGCGCCAGTTCTGTTTATTGACGAAGCCGCCCAGGTAAAAATAAGCTTCGTCAGTAAACCAAATGCTGCCCAAATGCATATCGCCGTCATCAATCCTGTGTACTATAACGTTAGCGAATGTCTCTCTTGCAGCAATGGTAGCGGCGCTGAGGGGTTGCTGCGTTTGAATTTTGTACGGATAGAGGTGTAAACTCTGGCGCATGAGACGATACGTGGACGTTGGCGTCATTTGGACCGCAGCTGCAACACGGCGAACGGAAACCCGAGGCCGCTGTTGTATCACCTGCTGCACTAGCTGCGCGTTGCCCTCTGTGGTTGCCGTACGCGGTCGCCCTACCTTTCCAGCACGTTCATCCATCACGTTCCCAGTCCGTTGAAATTTTTCAAACAGATCCTTTATTGTATCGCTTTTCGGTCCTTTGGTTACATTAAACCTCCGTTGAAAACTTCGTCTTGTTGCAACAACACTGTGTTCTAGGCGGTGGAATTCCAACACCAGAAAAATCCTCTGTTCTAAGGAATAAACCATGTTGCCTACAGCACACTTGCACGTTGTGAAGAGCACACGCTTACAGCAGAAAGACGACCTACAGAATGGCGCACCCACAGACTGCGTTGTCTTCTATATCTTTCACATCACTTGCAGCGCCATCTGTTGTTGAAAATTGTAACTACTGTGATTTCGAAAGTTTGTTCGCCTGAAAATGTACTGTTTTCCCAAGCATATTGCAACAAACGGTGTATTTCTATCGCTGCTCGTTTTGTTTTTATTGCCGTTTCAAATATACCGGTCATTTTTGAAACACCCTGTATATGAAGATGGTGTCTGTTCTTTCGGACATGTCCGAAAGAACAGACACCATCTTTATATATATATATATATATATATATATATATATATATAATTTTTTTTAGTTAACGTAATTTTATAAAAGACTAGCAATTGCTAAATACGCGTATGTGTGAGAGTTCGATGTACGTAGTATTGTCGTTCTCCTCTCTCTCTCTCTCTCTCTCTCTCTCTCTCTCTCTCTCTCTCTCTCTCTCTCTCTCTCTCTCTCCCCCCCTATATTTCTCGACCTTCTCCCCCCGCCTCTTCGTGGTCACGTCCTCCTGCCCCCTCTATTTCCTCTCCCCTCACCCTCCTCCTCTCTCTCTCTCCGACCTTCATCCGTGTTTATTGCTACTGCCGGCGAAACCATGATTGGGAACTGATATCGCTTAAAATGAGTGGGTGAACTGGTTGGGATCGTTGGTATACGGAATGTGGCAAACTTCTCCCGCCGCATAGTTTTAACCTGCAGACGGGTTGGGTCACAAGGTATCGGACGATTCAGATTCCGTAGTAGTAGTAGTCCACAGTGTGATTCACGAGCGAAGGCGGTTGGCGCAGGTCGACTCGTGGGCGGAGACTGCAGTGTTGCCGGTTCCAAACGACAGTTGCGATGCGCCCACGCACATGCTTCGCGCTAGGAAGCGGGCGTCCCGCAAACTGTGCGCCTCGCTTGCTGATGTAGAATTTGTCGCTCACCACCACCTTCAGCGGTGACAGCTCGCACCGAATAGAATAAAAGTTCAGAAAATACCTCGCTACAGTCACATAAAATGCTCAGATTGGTTGCAAGATTCACAGCAGACCGCTCAGAACACTACTCTGTATCTCTGTCTGAGAACGCGTGACGTAGGTGCGCGACAGCAAGCACAAGATCGCCCGCCATCGTTCGTGACTCCCAATTGCAGTCATAAGCCATAAATACACAACTGAGACTTAGAGAAAGCTTTTGACAACGTTAACTGGAATACTCTCTTTCAAATTCTGAAGGTGACAGGGGTAAAATACAAGGAGCGAAAGGCTATTTACAGTTTGTACAGAAACCAGATGGCAGTTATAAGAGTCGAGGGACATGAATGGGAAGCAGTGGTTGGGAAAGGAGTGAGACAGGGTTGTAGCCTCTCCCCGATGTTGTTCAATCTGTATATTGAGCAAGCAGCAAAGCAAACCAAAGAAAAATTCGGAGCAGGTATTAAAATCCAGGGAGAAGAAATAAAAACTTTGAGGTTCGCCGATGACATTGTAATTCTGTCAGAGACAGCAAACGACTTGGAAGAGCAGTTGAACGGAAGGGACAGTGTATTGAAAGGAGGGTATAAGATGAACATCAACAAAAGCAAAACGAGGATAATGGAATGTAGTCAAATTAAATCGGGTGATGCTGAGGGAATTAGATTAGGAAATGAGACACTTAAAGTAGTAAAGGAGTTTTGCTATTTGGGGAGCAAAATAACTGATGATGGACGAAGTAGAGGGGATATAAAATGTAGACTGGCAATGGCAAGGAAAGCGTTTCTGAAGAAGAGAAATTTGTTAACATCGAGTATAGATTTAAGCGTCAGGAAGTCGTTTCTGAAAGTATTTGTATGGAGTGTAGCCATGTATGGAAGTGAAACATGGACGATAAATAATTTGGACAAGAAGAGAATAGAAGCTTTCGAAATGTGGTGCTACAGAAGAATACTGAAGATTAGATGGGTAGATCACATAACCAATGGGGAGGTATTGAATAGGATTGGGGAGAAGAGGAGTTTGTGGTACAACTTGACCAGAAGAAGGGATAGGTTGGTAGGACATGTTCTGAGGCATCAAGGGATCACCAATTTAGCATTGGAGGGCAGCGTGGAGGGTAAAAATCGTAGAGAGAGACCAAGAGATGAATACACTAAGCAGATGCAGAAGGATGTAGGTTGCAGTAAGTACTGGGAGATGAAGAAGCTTGCACAGGATAGAGTAGCATGGAGAGCTGCATCAAACCAGTCTCAGGACTGAAGACCACAACAACAACAACAACTGTTAAAACGGACAAAACAGCACAGTCTTGTGTATACACTTACTGTTTAAAACGTATATAAGAAGAAACAATACATACGGTTTATTGAAGATACGATTTGTCTAATGTTTAAATTGCACTACTATTGTCATTAAAAATGACTGCGGGAAAGAAAACAAAACCGCACTTTTTTTTCTTCGGCACGGCATAGCCCAGCGTTTTCTTTCTCGCAGTTTGTGTTAAATGAAAACCTACACGTTGTCGTTTAAAAGATATATAGCTGTTTGAAAGTTTATTACAGCATCGTATAAAAATTTCAAGTAACTTGACCGAGAACTTTTCGACAAACAACATTTAAACTCTTTTATATTATATCGTCCGCAGCTCGTGGTCTTGCGGTAGCGTTCTCGCTTTCCGCACATGGGGTCCCGGGTTCGATTCCCGGCGGGGTCAGGGATTTCATCATCATCATTCATCCCCATTACGGTCGGAGGAAGGCAATGGCAGACCACTTCCGCTAGGACCTTGTCTAGCACGGCGGTGCGGGTCTCCCGCACCGTCCCCTACGCTCCTCGCAGTATGGGCCTCATCATATATCTATAAATAATAATTTATATTTGTAACGAAATCTGGAATTTTACGTGCGATATGTAATTCGAAACAAGATGGCATGCATTTTTCATAAAAATGGTGACTAGATATGTGCTAATTAGCATCTATTTGTCGATTTCTACATTTACATGATGAAGGTATTCGAACTGAGCGAAACAAATGAAATGGAAAATAGGTCACGAAACTATTAGAAACGAAGACCCATTAAAAACTCAGTTACGGAGTGGGTTGTCGAAATAAGTAGCCACAATTTTAGTAAGTCAGGTGCCTGGGGATAACTTCAAAGTCGATTTTCTCGAGAATTTCTAACAGTTGCATCGAAGAACTTCGGGAGATTCATATTTGAGTTCTGGCATTCACATACCATAAACATAAAAAAACTACAAAAATGCGATCGCTGGGTGGTCCCGTTGTTAGTTTCTTGTAGAAAGTAGTGCTGTAGTCAGTTCAGATGTAGATACTACGAGCGTTATATCTGTTAATTTACAGCTTATACGCAATAGGTACATGTTTCGAAGTTTCACAGCCCTTCAGAGTAGTCACCAGCAGTGTGTGTATGACCCGATACCAGCGACATGAAAGTCGTAGGACACACGGAGAAGCGCCAGCTGTGTTGATAGAGTGGAGCGGTGTATGGCCCGACGAATCTCTGTAGCACTTCTGAACAGCGTCAAGTGTCCTTCCTTCAGTTTGAGAATCGAGTTGAAGTCACAAGCGCTTAACGGCTTAAGTCTGGATAGTGTGGTGGGGGGTTGCCACGTTACTGTCTTTAATTAGATTCAGAAACAGTTATTTCTATGATTTAACATAAATTTAAAAAAAGGATAGGTGTCATCAGATGGTGGTTGTGCTTATTCTCGCCCGCAGTACGTACGGCTCGGTACGGTCGTACAGCCAGTGCTTCGTATCGAGTTCAGCGGGGAGCTGAGAACGCAACATATGAGGGGAAATTAACCATCATCAAAATCATTTTCTAAATGTTTTTCGGGGTCGGTGTTCGGCTGGTGTAGACTGCACAACTGCGTCATTAGTAGTAGACGAATAGCCGAATCATTCTTTGCATAGCTTGAGTGAAAATGTTTCTAGATACAAATAAAGTGACCGTTCAAGATATCTCAGCGATTTGAAGCGTAAGATGCAATGAAAAGTAATGACTGAACACGGGAAGTGTTCGGTCATTAACGTTCACTAAGGAAGTGCCGCCGACACACCTCTTTGACCCGCGATCCTCTGAAAACACATCATACAAATTAAAGATCGTGTAACAGTGACGTGGTTTTTGTTAGAAATTAAAGGCAGAATAACTTGACTTTACACTATATTCAGAAAACCTAATTATCAATTACATTATAAATTTCACAGTGAGCACAGCAGAATTGCGTCCGTACCTTAAGAAAGCAAGACTACGAACGGCAAAACCCACAAGACATTTCAAAACATCCGAAGTACAAAGAATCAGATGAACAAAATTTGTCCCGTGATTAGATATGATGTTTTAGGAGTGGATACACTCACGAAAGTGCGTAAATTTAAAGTAAGAGCACAGGTGCATCGTTTACAGAGTTATTTCACAAACAGTTCATACATACGAAGTAGGATAAGTAGAAAAACACGGTACAACTCTTTCCAACCAATCGATCGAACAAGTCAGTCACAACTCGTGCCATGCGCGACCGAACACTGTTCTCTGGAAAGCGATACATAGGCGGGGCCTGCACAGTGTCGCCGCTTCTTTTTCTCAGCTGGTCGCAGGCTGTGTTGCAAACATGATTTTAGACCTTTCTCGCTCCAACTTGACTAAAAGATGATGGAAGCACTTCATGGCATTCGCTTCAGAACTGATGGAGAGATACAGAAGAGGCGCTGCTAAATCTATCATGCGACTTCCACATTGTTCGCAACGAATTATACACAATGCTGGTGACTACTTTGACGGAGAGTAAAACTTTGAAACATGTATCTACACTGAAGAGGCAAAGAAACTGGTACTCCGGCCTAATATCGCGTAGGGTCGCCGCGAGCACGCACAAGTGCCACAGCACAACGCGGCATGGACTCGACTATTGTCTGAAGTAGTGACGGAGTGAACTGACACCATGAATGGTGCAGGGCTGCCCATAAACCCGTAAGAGTACGACGGGGTGGAGATACCTTTTGAACAGCACGTTGCAAGGCATCCAAGATATGCTCAATAATGTTCATGTCTGGGGAGTCTGGTGGCCAGCGGAAGTGCTTAAACTCGGAAGAGTGTTCCTGGAGCCACTCTGCAGTAATTCTGGCTGTATGGGGTGTCGCATTGTCCTGCTGGAATGCACAATGGACACGAATGGATGCAGGTGATCAGACAGCACGCTTATGTACCTGTCGCCTTTAGAGACGTATCTAGGCGTATGAGGTGTCCTATATCGCTCCAACTGGACACGCCTCCACCAGCCTGAACAGTCCCCTGCCATGGATTCATGACGTTCTCTCCGTACCCGTACACGTCCATCTGATCGATAAAATTTGAATCGAGACTCGTCCGACCAGGCAACATGTATCCAGCCATCAACAGTCCAATGTCGGTGTTGACGGGCCCAGGCGAGGGGTAAAAGTTTCTGTCGTGCAATCACCAAGGGTACACGACTGGGCCTTCGGGTCCGAAAGCCCATATCGAAGATGTTTCATTGAAAGGTTTGCGCGCTGACAGTTACTGATGGCCAGCATCGAAATCTGCAGCAGTTTGCGGAGGGGTTTCACTTGTGTCACGTTGACCGATTCTTTTCAGTCGTCGTTGGTCCCGTTTTTGCAGGGTCTTTTTCCGGCCGCAGCGAAGTTGGAGATTTGATGTTTTACCGAATTCCTGATATTCACGGTACACTCTTGGAATGGTCGTACGGGGAAATCCTCACTTCATCGCTACCTCGGAGATGCTGTACCATCGCTCGTGCGCCGACTATAACAGTACATTCAAACTCACTTAAATCTTGATAACTTGCCATTGTAGCAGCAGTAGCCGATCTAACAACTGCGCCAGACATTTGTTGTCTTATATAGTCGTTGCCAACCGCTGCGCCATATTCTGCCTGTTTACATATCTCTGTATATGAATACGCATGCCTGTACCAGTTTCTTTGGCGCTCCAGTGTATTTTGTATGAGTTGTACATAAGCAGCCTCCAATATTGTCCCCCCTGCTTACCAGAAAATCTGTGTAGTGTTGCCTCTCACTCGACCCTGTTATGCCGTGTTGCTTAAAGTGAGACTATTTTGCCTTCTTATGATACCTACTTTTCAGGTATAAACATTTTTAAAATTTAAGTAAATAAAAGTCTACAATTAAAAAAAGACAGTTTATACTCTTATTTGTGGCTTTTATTCTTATTGCAGAATTGCGCAGGGTGTAGAGACAATAGCAGAATGTTCAGAGCATACGGATTTGGTGCACTTACAACATGTAACATGTAACCTGATGTTTTCTGCTTTCTTCCCTACACAATATGCGCATCTCCTTATCTTAGCTGGTGCTTTCACTGCCCTTCCCTGATCTGGTGCTACTAATAAATTCATTAACTACCTTACTCCTGCTACTTGCTTCCCCAAATTGGTGATGAAAGTCCGGCGCCTCGATTTTTTATTGGTAGCCAGCCAGCATTATTATGTATGCATTTATTACACTTACATCGATCATACTGAAAAAATCATCAACGGCCAGCGCCTTGTTTTTATCTTCACATTGTAACATCACGTCTCCTGGGCCATGGTGTCAATGCCGCCCTTTGTGGCATTAAATGCCATTATAACTTCAGCCTTGTTTGCTTGTGATTTTGACATAGTTGGTTGGTCACGTAGAGAACTAAGGACTGCAACAACTTTGTTTCTCAGGGAACACAGAGGCAATCATCGCAACTGGTTGAAAAAAAAAATAATGTTGAGCATACTTCACGTCCTATAGGTGTAATAAAATCGGCTGGCAGTTAACCTTTTTTTTTCCGGATGGTCCGACTAGTGACAGATTTTTTGACAACAAATAATGAGCTAAATCGAGAAATGTAAAAAAAGTCTCACAGGTGATATTACGCCCAGATTTCTCAAGTTCAATCTCCAGGGTTTTAACGGCATTCTCTGCAAGTCGCACAACTCTGGATTCTTCCTCCTTCCCCAGAACTTTATTCCGTATCTACCAGGTTTTGATGGGATGTGTAAATGGAAAGCGAACTCGAAATGTGACCTGTTCATCCACAGTATACACCATACTGCAATGTAGGCATCCCCAAGCAAAGTTCCCCACATCTCAAAAATTTCTGTGATTGGTTCCAATTTGTCACATCTGTTTTCACGTCGCGCAGCTGCAATGTCAAAGCGGAACGCCCTCGAATAGCATGGAAGCGGCAGTGAGACATAATCTCATTGAACAGTGGTCGGCCATTCTCAACATTCCAAAGGTGACTGATACTTCATTTCTTGACTTGTAAACTGCAGTCAGGATCAGAACACCAAGAAACTTCCATTTCATGCATGTCTATTCCCACCCAGTCCTCGTAAACGATTCCAACTTTCTTCTTGGCCCACATACAAACTTTGTCAATGAGAGTACACGAAAGAATAACACAAGATTCTTCATTATCACAATTCGCAGTCGAATAACTTGTAGATCCCTGGTCTTCTTTCAATACATCATTTTTTGCTCCGCCTACTAGAAATTCCAACTTAAGGAGCTGTAGTCCATAATTCATTCCCATTACGAGAAAACAATAAGTCACACTCAATAGAATTTGCACTAAATTGTTCTTATCCGTCTGCGGAAAGGGATTCTTTATGATCATCATCTTCGTGCAGTTCTGACGTTTCAGCGTCGTCTACCCCGTTATTGTCGTCACTGGAAGTCATTCATTAGGTGCGTTTTCAGAATCAGAAGGCTGCTGGAACAATTTCCTCATCTCCTCATGTGCCAGTTCTCTTCTCCGTAACATTTTCAATTTGTAGAACGGACAGTTATCATGAAATAATGGACCAAAATAAGCATGTGCGTATCACAAGGACTGTTGAACACCGTGCCGGCCGCGGTGGCCGAGCGGTTCTAGGCGCTTCAGTCCGGAACCACGCGGCTGCTACGGTCGCAGGTTCGAACCCTGCCTGGGGCATGGATGTGTGTGATGTACTTAAATTAGTTAGGTTCAAGTAGTTCTAAGCCTAGTGGACTGATGACCTCAGATGTTAAGTCCCATAGTGCTTAGAGCCATTTGAACCATTTTTTTTGTTGAACACTGCAAGAATAACAGCGCGAGTCAACTACGGCAAATGACGTAACAGACATCTGCTTGTTGAAAAATTGCTTCTAAACGCATGGGCCTGCGAGGCCCGTACGGGAGGATACGTGCACCAACGGTTTAACATAAAGCCATAGGTAAATTTTTATAATCTTTTCCAATATTATGACTAACTTGATAAATCAGAAAGTCACAAAATTTCATTAAAATAGTGTATAGGTACTAACATAGAAGATATTAAACGTCACGGACGGTCCTCTGATGCCCGATGGTTCAGACTCTCATATTTCAGCAGAGACAACCAGTCGACTGGTTGGATAAAAAGAATAACAGGAGAAAAGACGATGGTGGAGTAGAAAGAGCACTATAGTATCTGATGTACGTGGAAGTCGCGAGAGGTGCCCAGATCATTTCAAGAACCGGCTACAAGTGTCTGAAGACCGGTTTGGTTACATAATGGAACGCGTTTCTGCACTGATTTCCGAATCAGTTACTAATATCAGACAGGCAGTAGGTGCAACACGAAAACTTAAAGTGACTTCACGCTGTTTACACTGAGCAAACTCGTTACAAGAGTCTGGAACTTTCTGATCGTGTTGCAAAAAGGAAAGTAACTAAATTAATGCCTGATAAAAAGGCACTCAAAAACCACTTACACAGTTCATAAGGACTCCCAAAGGAGTTGACTGAGAGTCTCAATGATACTTTCCAGATTGGTGAAGGAAACCGCTACGGTCGCAGGTTCGAATCCTGCCTCGGGCATGGATGTGTGTGATGTCCTTAGGTTAGTTAGGTTTAAGTAGTTCTAAGGGACTGATGACCTCAGCAGTTAAGTCCCATAGTGCTCAGAGCCATTTTTTGAACGAAACCTGTAGCGAAACGCGCAGCTCTTCCTTGATTTTCTCGATCACCTGATGTTCGGTGCTGATCCCAGACTGGAGTTTTAGTACTGGTCGAATGAGGGCTTTTTTAGGTACGGTTTTGTTAGGTACCACCTCCTACGTGGGTGGACTGCACTTGACGAATCTGTGTGGCAACTGCCGCACATGCGATTACCTCTATGTGGCCGTTCCACTTCATATCGCTCCTCACGCCTACGTCTTGATATCTTATGCTTCCAGTGTGTAACTACGAGGCGTGTTCTTTTAAGTAAGTGCCGTTTTGAAATTAAAAAAAGACGTGCTAAGAAATCGCAATAATTTTATTTTTACATGAAAGCCTGTACCTTAATCTACGCACTGACGCCATTACAGTCTGATTCTTCCTTGTTTACGTTGTGTACTGAGTGTTTAAGATGCCTCCGATAATCGTGAGTCCCGTCGACTGTGAAGTATGGGTTGTTATAAAATTTCTTAGTGCTAAAAGGCCTAAAAGCGGTCGATATTCATCGTGAGATCTGTGCAGTTTACGGAGAAAGCATTATGAGTGATGGAATGGTAAGAAAGTGGGTAAGAGCATTTAAAGATGACCGCACAAACGTGCATCATGAACAACGGAATGGGCGTCCTTCGGTCGTTAATGAAAGTTTGGTGCAGGAAGTGGACAATTAGGTGACAGAAAACAGACGCTTTACGATTTCCTCCTTGCGGGATGACTTTCCTAATGTTTCTCGTAGTGTTTTGTATGGAATTGTGAACGAGCACTTGAATTACCGAAAATAATTGTTCGCACGTTGGGTACCGTAAATACTGACGGATGTGCACAAAATCAAACGTTTAGACAGTGCATTGACTTTCCTTGAGCGGTACCACAACGACGGTGATGATTTCTGAAGCCAAATTGTTACTGGCGATGAAACACGGGTGGCCTACGTCACACCAGAATCAAAGCAACAGTCCATGGAAGTTGAGCAAGGGCATCGTTTTGCTGCAAGACAATGCCCGTCCGCATGTGGCGAATCAGACCAAATATCTCATCACATCTTTCCGATGGGAAACTCTAGATCATCCTCCGTACAGCCCCGATCTTGCGCCCAATGACTACCATCTGTTCCTGCACTTGAAGAAACACCTGGGCGGTCAGCGTCTTCAAGACGATGACGAAGTCAAAACAGTGGTGATGCAGTGTTTAACAAGTCAGGCGGCAGACTTGTATGAGGACGGTATTCAAAAACTGGTACAACGTTATGACAAGTGCCTCAATATTGACGGAAATTATGTATAAAGGTAGATTAAGGTACAGGCTTACATGTAAAAATAAAATTATGGAGATATCTTAGCACGTCTTTTTTTAAATTTCAAAACTGTACTTACTTACAAAACAAGCCTCATATAGAATAATGCGCCAACCCGCATATTCATGCTCAGCGTGTTACATTTCATTATATTGTCAACTACCAACCCCTGCACCAAGTTTGAACTGTCTGCAGATTTTCCTGCAATTCGCTACAATTTTCTAGCGTTTAGACATCTCTGAACACAGTTTCAGCGTCAACGAAAATCTTTATGGAACTTCCGACGTTATCCACAAAGTAATTTAGATTCAGTGTGTTGCAGGAGGAATGGCCAGTATTCAAGGATACAACAGAGACGATCATACGAAGCAAAAAAAGTGCAGTAGATATGCGCTCTAAAATGCATACGTTAAGGGCTGTGACCTCTTCTCCATCTCCGATACTACGAAGCACATGTCTTTCAGTGCACGCTCTTCGCTGTCCATATTTTGAGAGATGGTAGCACAGGCCAAAACAAGAAAATAAAATTGCAGTATACATGGGCTTCAAAGTGCATACCTGAAGAGCTATGGAGACTTTTTCATTAGATGAGACATATTTCACGGCATCGAGCCGAACAAGTGGTTATAGCTCTTTAAGGTATGCACGTTACAGCCCATGTTTATTAAAGGGTTTTTCCCCTTCTTCTTCTTCTTCTTCTTCTTCTTCTTCTTCGAATGATCATTCCTGCCATAATACTGAATGTCGAATATCCCTCCTAAAACACCTTGCATATTATGAATGGTGGGCTCCATGTGGCTCCCAAGTCGTGCAGCGACCGTAAACCATAAAATTACCAAATATACAACAACCAGTCGCAAAATCATGTTTTATTTATTCACTTTTGCAAATCGATTTCAACTGATTAACAGCTATCATCGGTGCTTTCAACCAATATGTGCCCTGAGTAGTAATGCTGTCTTCAGCAGAGGTCAAATACTTCGCTACCTGATTTTGCGGCTGGTTGGTGCATATTTGGTAATTTTACCTTGCATATGACCCATTTCCAATGGCGTGCGCTCGAAGTTACTTTACAAGAACTCCGTTAAGAATGCCATGCTGTGTGTGTTTTGTTTGTTAGGAGCTCTGCACTTTGGTGACAAAAGTCGTGGCATCCCTCCCGACTTGGCACCATCTCAACAAGTCGTTCGAAGCCTCCTGCACAAATAGAGCTGTTCTGCCTTTATAGCCGTTCATAACTGCGAAAGTGTTGCCTCGGCAGGATTTTGTGCACGAACTGACCTATCGCTTACATCCCCTAAATGGTCGATGGAATTCATGTCAGGCGATGTGCGTGGCCAGACCATTCGCTCGAATTGTCCAGAACGTTCTCCAAACTAATCGGGTACAATTGTGGCCCGGAGACATGACCTCGTTGTTCGGGAACATGAAGTCCACGAACGGCTGCAAATGGTCTAAAAGTAGCCAAACGGAACCGTTTCCTGTCAATGATAGGTACAGTTGGGCGAGATGACCCTGTCAATTCCGTGTAAACAAACTCCACACCACTATGGAACCACGACCAGCTTTCACTGTACCTTGTTGACAACTGGGGTCCATGGCTTCGTGGGGTCTGCGCCACACTCAAACCCTACCACCAGCTCTTACCAACTGGAATCGGGACTCATCTGACCTGGCCACAGTTTTCCAGTCGTCAGGGGTGCAACCGATACGGTCACGAGCCGAGGAGAGGCGGTGCTGTCAGTAGACACACTCGCGTGGGTCATCCGCTGTCATAGCCGACTCACTCCGAATTTGTCCGAGTTGCCCTAATGGATACGTTCGTCGTATGTCCCCCATTGATTTATGCGGTTGTTCTACGGAGTGTTGCTTGTCTGTTACGAGGTGTGGCTAGAAAAAAACCGGACTAGTGCTGGTGAAACAATAAAACGAATGCAATAAGGCTGAAAGTCGCGTGGCCTGTCACGTGACTCTCGCTCCGCCTACTGCTCGAGTTTCATCTGCCTCCTGCACTCAGTCTGCCCGTGGCGTCTGTTTTAAGTAGTTGACGTTTTGTCTGTGCGTCGGAATATGTTGAGTGTACAGAAAGAACAGCGTGTTAACATCAAATTTTGTTTCAAACTAGGAAAATCTGCAAGTGAAACGTTTGTAATGTTACAACAAGTGTACGGCGATGATTGTTTATCGCGAACACAAGTGTTTGAGTGGTTTAAACGATTTAAAGATTGCCGCGAAGACACCAGTGATGACACTCGCACTGGCAGACCATTGTCAGCAAAAACTGATGCAAACATTGAAAAAATCGGTAAACTTGTTCGACAAGATCGCCGTTTAACAATCAGAGCAGTGTCTGACTTAACAGGAGTTGACAAGGAAAAAGTTTACCGATTTTTTCAATGTTTGCATCAGTTTTTGCTGACAATGGTCTGCCAGTGCGAGTGTCATCACTGGTGTCTTCGCGGCCATCTTTAAATCGTTTAAACCACTCACACTTGTGTTCGCGATAAACAATCATCGCGATACACTTGTTGTAACATTACAAACGTTTCACTTGCAGATTTTCCTAGTTTGAAACAAAATATGATGTTAACACGCTGTTCTTTCTGTACACTCAACATTTTCCGACGCACAGACAAAACGTCAACTGCTTAAAACAGACGCCACGGGCAGACTGAGTGCAGGAGGCAGATGAAACTCGAGCAGTAGGCGGAGCGAGAGTCACGTGACAGGCCACGCGACTTTCATCCTTATTGCATTCTTTTTATTGTTTCACCAATACTAGTCCGGTTTTTTTCTAGCCACACCTCGTATAACCGACAACTCTGCGCAAACGCCGCTTCTCTCGGTTGTTAAGGGGAGGTTTACTATCTTTGACCAGAAAAAAGCATGTTCTTTGAGAATTTTTTTCTCGCAATATGTTATAGATACCAATGTCAAATTTGGTCAAAAGTTTGATATTTCCTCTGCAAACTGGAATTTTTTCAACGGGAAATGTCGAAGAGCAAAGGCCGTCGGAACGAAACAAAATTTCGATGTAGACCTCCACCCGCGGTATGTCACAGGTCAGCCGGCTCGTTTGAAATCAAAATTGAGTTGACGTTAGCGAAGTATATAAGATTCTTTAGGAGTTGTACATCCCTTAAGCTATTTGGACCATACGAAACAAAATGGCGGCCATTTGAAAATAATAGTTTTTTCATAGATTTTTCGACTTCGTCGGCCAAGTAAAAATATAGTTGATGGATCGGATTAAAAGTGGTACAACTCCTAGACAATTTAGTTAGCTTCGTCGGAAACAGAGAATCATGCTAATCGGTTCAGTATATTTGAAGTTACCATACCGCGCGAAAAAATAGTCATTTCGAGAAAATCGTGTTTGAAGTTTTGACTTCATATATATACAATATTATGCAACTTACGTTCAATCTACAATTCCGGGTCCATAAACTAGTCCTTCCTCTTCCTCACAGAGGGCGTTCTGCTCGATCTGGGCCATCCTGCGCTGCTCCAGAGCCGCTCGTACAGCCGGTGACAAGCGGTTTTCGGCCGCTTGAGTCCGGTGCTCGCCCGAACGCTTGGCGAACTGCGTGGAATAGAGTCCCAGGGTGACGTCCATCGTTGTCATGGTCTTCAGAATTGATGAACACCCTTCGTTGAAGCTGCTCGCTGCCAGGAAAGTCTTAGCACCAGAATGCAAATGCTTGGCGGCTAACTTCCAAACACACACGTTCAAACTTTCATTTGAATTTTGTGTGTTTCCTCCCAAACACCGGTACAATAACTCGTCCTTCGAAAGGAAAAAAAAAACTGGTGCGTGGAAAAGGCCGATTTCAGGCAGGTGCATTTTTTTTGTTCAATTGCGAATAACACACATTTCGGTTCCGTATTCGGAACAAACCGTTTCAAGGGTGGATTCTAAACACTTTCATGGATCCATGATTGCAATTAAAAACCGATTTTTTGAACCTAAAGATAGCAAACCTCACCTTAAGTTCGCTCAATGAAAGATCCGTACCCAAAAACTGGAAAGCTGCACAGGTCACACCAATATTCAAGAAAGGTAGCAGGAGTAATCCACTAAATTACAGACCCATGTCGTTAGCGTCAATATGCAGCAGGATTTCAGAATATATATTGTGTTAGAACTTAATGAATTACCTCGAAGAAAACGGTCTATTGACACACAGTCAACATGGATTTAGAAAACATCGTTCCTGTGAAACACAACGAGCTCTTGATTCACATGAAGTGTTCAGTGCTATCCACAAGGGATTTCAGATCGATTCCGTATTTCAGGATTTCCGGAAGGCTTTTGACACTGTACCACACAAGCGGCTCGTAGTTCGTAGTAACTGACGGAAAGTCATCGAATAAAACAGAAGTGATCTCTGGCGTTCCCCTAGGTAGTGTTATTGGCCCTTTGCTGTTCCTTACCTATATAAACGATTTGGGAGACAATCTGAGCAGCCGTCTTCGGTTGTTTGCAGATGACGCTGTCATTTATCGACTAATGAAATCAGAAGATCAAAACAAATTGGAAAAGGATTTACAAGAAATATCCGAATGGTGCGAAAAGTGGTAGTTGACCTTAACCAACGAAAAGTGTGAGGTCATCCACACGAGTGCTAAAAGGAACGCGTTAAACTTCGGTTACACGATAAATCAGTCTAATCTAAAAGCCGTAAATTCAGGTAAATACCTAGGTATTAGAATTACGAACGATTGAAATTGGAAGGAAGACACAGAAAATGTTGTGGGGAAGGCTAACCAAAGACTACGTTTTATTGGGAGGACACTTAGAAAATGTAACAGACCTACTAAGGATACTGCCTACGCTACGCTTGTCCGTCCACTTTTATAATACTGTTGCGCCGTGTGGGATCCTTACCAGATAGGACTGAGTACATCGAAAAAGTTCAAAGAAAGGCAGCATGTTTTGTATTATCGCGAAATATTTGAGAGAGTGTCACAGAAATGATACAGGATTTGGGCTGGACATCATTAAAACAAAGGCGTTTTTTGTTGCGACGGAATATTCTCACGAAATCCCAATCACCAACTTTCTCCACCGAATGCGAAAATATTTTGTTGGCACCGACTTACATAAGGAGGAACGATCACCAAGATAAAATAAGGGAAATCAGAGCTCGTACGGAAAGATACAGGTGTTTATTCTTCCCGCGATTGGAATAATAGAGAATTGTGATGGTACTTCGATGAACGCTCTGCCAGGCACTTAAATGTGATTTGCAGAGTATCCATGTAGATATGAAGACCGTCGGCCACTGCGTTTTCCGTGGAGAGAGGTAATGACTAAAATTTGTATTCTCGCCACACTCTTGTCACTGTGGGTCTCGGAATATTGAATTCCCTAACGATTTCCGAAGTGGGATGTCCAATGCATCTAGCTCCAAAAAGCATCCCGCGTTCAAAGTCTGTTCATTCCCGTCGTTAGGAAATCTTTTCACCTGAGTACAATTGGCTGCTTCGCCAGTGCTACTTCCGCCGTGTGTGTGTGTGTGTGTGTGTGTGTGTGTGTGTGTGTGTGTGTGTGTGTGTGTGTGTCCATATCGGTATGCCATGACATTTGTCACTTCAGTGTACAAACGAACCACACAGGTGGTCTCCTGATAGTCTGTCAGCCTTGTTTGTGCATACAGATGAACCCGCCCACAGCTAAGTGCACTTTACCTGACGATTCCCGGATGGTCAAACTGGTTCTCGGTTTCCTCCGGGAAAGTGAGTTTTATTCTGTTTTAAGGTTTTTAGTCCCATTCTGGTGTTGGGGCAGAGCGGTGAGCGTTGGAGTATCTCCCACTGTATGCTATCTTGAGATTCCCGACTCCCCTCCCTGGCCGCGATCCTCTTTTCTTCCCCATTTTACTCTGTTTGTATCACTTTTTAGGATTGGTTAGTCTCCTTTTCCCACATGCACTTCTACGATCTAGCGGTTGCACGCTTTTAAGTCGCAGCTGGTCTTGCCTCTACTGGTCCAGAGGTGGGATATTTCCTGCCTCTAGCGTAGCCTTGGGGACGCTCTTTCGCTGACTTACCTCACTTTTTATTTAAGGAGATGGAACCTGAGTAAACTGAAAGAACCAGAGGTTGTACAGAGATTCAGGGAGAGCGTAAGAGAACAATTGACAGGAGTAGGGAAAAGAAACACAGTAGAAGAAGAATGGGTAGCTTTGAGAGATGAAATAGTGAAGACAGCAGAGGATCAAATAGGTAAAAAGACGAGGGCTAGTAGAAACCCTTGGGTAACAGAAGAAATATTGAATTTAATTGATGAAAGGAGAAAATATAAAAATGCAGTAAATGAAGCAGGCAAAAAGGAATACAAACGTCTCAAAAATGAGATCGACAGGAAGTGCAAAATGGCTAAGCAGGAATGGCTAGAGAACAAATGTAAGGATGTAGAGACTTATCTCAATACGGGTAAGATAGATACTGCTTACAGGAAAATTAGAGAGACCTTTGGAGAAAGGAGAACACCTTGCATGAATATCAAGAGCTTCGATGGAAACCCAGTTTAAGCAAATAAGGGAAAGCAGAAAGGTGGAAGGAGTATATAGAGAGTCTATACAAGGGCGACGTACTTGAGGACAATATTATGGAAATGGAAGAGGATGTAGATGAAGATGAAATGGGAGATACGATACTGCGTAAAGAGTTTGACGGAGCACTGAAAGACCTGAGTCGAAACAAGGCCCCGGGAGTAGACAACATTCCATTCGAACTACTGACAGCCTTGGGAGAGCCAGTCCTGACAAAACTCTACCATCTGGTGAGCAAGATGTATGAGAGAGGCGAAATACCCTCAGACTTCTAGAAGAATATAATAATTCCAATCCCAAAGAAAGCAGGTGTTGACAGATGTGAGAATTACCGAACTATCAGTTTAATAAGTCACAGCTGCAAAATACTAACACGAATTCTTTACAGACGAATGGAAAAACTGGTAGAAGCCGACCTCGGGGAAGATCAGTTTGGATTCCGTAGAAATGTTGGAACACGTGAGGCAATACTGACCTTACGACTTATCTTAGAAGCTAGATTAAGGAAAGGCAAACCTACGTTTCTAGCATTTGTAGACTTAGAGAAAGCTTTTGATAGTGTTGATTGGAATACTCTCTTTCAAATTCTAAAGGTGGCAGGGGTAAAATACAGGGAGCGAAAGGCTATTTACAATTTGTACAGAAAGCAGATGGCATTTATAAGAGTCGAGGGGTATGAAAGGGAAGCAGTGGTTGGGAAGGGAGTAAGACAGGGTTGTAGCCTCTCCCCGATGTTATTCAATCTGTATATTGAGCAAGCAGTAAAGGAAACAAAAGAAAAGTTCGGAGTAGGTATTAAAATCCATGGAGAAGAAATAAAAAGTTTGAGGTTCGCCAATGACATTGTAATTCTGTCAGAGACAGCAAAGGACTTGGAAGAGCAGTTGAATGGAATGGACAGTGTCTTGAAAGCAGGATATAAGATGAACATCAACAAAAGCAAAACGAGGATAATGGAATGTAGTCAAATTAAATCGGGTGATGCTGAGGGGATTAGATTAGGAAATGAGACACTTAAAGTAGTAAAGGAGTTTTGCTATTTGGGGAGCAAAATAACTGATGATGGTCGAAGTAGAGAGGATATAAAATGTAGCCAGGCAATGGCAAGGAAAGCGTTTCTGAAGAAGAAAAATTTGTTAACATCGAATATAGATTTAAATGACAGGAAGTCGTTGCTGAAAGTATTTGTATGGAGTGTAGCCATGTGTGGAAGTGTAACGTGGACGATAAATAGTTTAGACAAGAAGAGAATAGAAGCTTTCGAAATGTGGTGCTATAGAAAAATGCTGAAGATCAGATGGGTAGATCACATAACTAATGAGGAGGTATTGAATATAATTGGGGAGAAGAGAAGCTTGTGGCACAACTTGACTAGAAGAAGGGATCGGTTGGTAGGAAATGTTCTGAGACATAGAGGGATCACCAATTTAGTATTGGAGGACAGCGTGGAGAGTAAAAATCGTAGAGGGAGGCCAAGAGATGAATACACTAAGCAGATTCAGAAGGATGTAGGCTGTAGTAGGTACTGGGAGATGAAGCAGCTTACACAGGATAGAGTAGCATGGAGAGCTGCATCAAACCAGTCTCAGGACTGAAGATCAGAACAACAACAATAGCAACAACAACGACAGAAACCTCACTTTGTTTTTACCATTGACGACACGACTGCACTTTTACGTTTTTCAGCCTTTTCTCTTTTATGGTTCTGACTTGTCTGAGATGTCACACTATCTGAATGGACCACATTTGAAACAAGGGACTGATGACCTCGCTTTTTGGTCCCTTAAAACCAACCAACCCACCCACCCTCAGCTTTGTTGGCCGCCGTGGCACCTCCGCGAGGCCGGCGGCTATCGCACTCGCCCGCCTCTTCAGTCAGCTGCCCACGCCCCACGGCAGATTACAATGCAATGCGCTGCGGTGTGTTGCGCGGAATGCCGTGCCTCCGCGCTGACGCTTCAGCGGCTACACCGAGCGAGCGTACTCGTCCAGCGTTCGACTACGCAGGCCCGGCTCATCGTTCCTGGAATCAACGCTGCCCGCCTACCCTTGTCGGGTCGTCCCCCGCCCTACTGATCGTTCGCCTCACCACCCGCCTCAGTAATTTTACCTCTCGTGGCGCTCTCGCATGACAGCACAGATTCACTTCTAAACCATTTTATGTACGAAGCTGCAGTGGTCGGACAAAGTCCGCAGCTCGTGGTCGTGCGGTAGCGTTCTCGCTTCCCAAGCCCGGGTTCCTGGGTTCGATTCCCGGCGGGATCGGGGATTTTCTCTGCCTCGTGGTGACTGGGTGTTGTGTGATATCCTTAGGTTAGTTAGGTTTAAGTAGTTCTAAGTTCTAGGGGACTGATGACCATAGATCTTTGGTCCCATAGTGCTCAGAGCCATTTTTGGTCAGACAAAACTGGATATATGCGGGCTTGAACACAAATGTAGACGATAGCCAAGCCTGTTACGCTGTAGTACACTACTGGCCATCAAAATTGCTACACCAAGAAGAAATACAGATGATAAACGAGTATTCATTGGACAAATATATTATACTAGACCTGACATTTTGATTACATTTTCACGCGATTTGGGTGCATAGGTCCTGAGAAATCAGTACCCAGGACAACCACCTGTGGCCGTAATAACGGCCTTGATACTCCTGGGCATTGAGTCAAACGGAGCATGGATGGCGTGTACAGGTACAGCTGGCCATGCAGCTTCAACTCGATACCACAGTTCATCAAGAGTAGTGACTGGCGTATTGTGACGAGCCAGTTGCTCGGCCACCGTTGACCAGACGTTTTCAATTGGTGAGAGATCTACAGAATGTGCTGGCCCGTTCAGAGTCGAACATTTTGTGTATCCAGAAAGGCCTGTACAGGACCTCCAACATGCGGGTTTCGCAGAGATCGAAAGAAGGGTAGAGCCACGGCTCGTAACACATCTGAAATGTAACGTCCACTGTTCAAATTGCCGTCAGTGCGAACAAGAGGTGACAGAGACGTGTAACCAATGGCACCCCATACCATCACGCCGGGTGATACGCCAGTATGGCGATGACGAATATACGCTTCCAATGTGCGTTCACCGCGATGTCGCCAAACACGGATGCGACCATCACGATGCTGTAAACAGAACCTGGATTCATCCGAAGAAAATGACGTTTTGCCATTCGTGCACCCAGGTTCGTCATCGAGTACACCATCGCAAGCGCTCCTGGCTGTGATGCAACAAGGGTATCCGCAGCCGTGGTCTTCGAGCGGACAGTCCATGCTGTTGCAAACGTCGTCGAACTGTTCGTGCACATGGTTGATGTCTTGCAAACGTCCCCATCTGTTGACTCAGGGATCGAGACGTGGCTGCACGATCCGTTACAGCCATGCGCATAAGATGCCTCTCATCTCGACTGCTAGTGATACGAGGACGTTGGGATCCAGCACGACGTTCCGTATTACCCTCCTGAACCCACTAGATCTCGACCAACACGAGCAGCAATGTCGCGATACGATCAACCGCAATTGCTATAGGCTACAATCCGACCTTTATCAAAGTCGGAAACCTGATGGTACGCATTTCACCTCCTTACACGAGGCATCACAACAAAAGTTCACCAGACAACGCCGGTGAACTGCTGTTTGTGTATGAGGAATCGGTTGGAATCTTAGTCATGTCAGCACGTTGTAGGTGTCGCCACCGGCGCGAACCTTGTGTGAATGGTCTGAAAAGCTAATCATTTGCATATCACAGCATCTTCTTCCTGTCGGTTAGATTTGACGTCTGTAGCACGTCATGTTCGTGGTGTAGCAATTTTAATGGCCAGTAGTGTATTTGACTACGAACGGCACTTGTGGAACGTTCGCAATACGCTGCAATTGTAATTCGTGCTCGCAAGGTAAACTCCATATGGTATACGGACTATCAGAGCAGTTGTGTAATTGGAGTTCCTAGATAACAGAACGCAGCATGTCATTCTCAATGGAGAGAAGTCTTCCAAAGTAAGAGTGATTTCAGGTGTGCCGCAGGGGAGTGTCGTAATACTGTTGCTATTCACAGTAAATATAAATGACCTTGTGGATAACATCGGAAGTTCACTAAGGCTTTTTGCGGATGATACTGTGGAATATCGAAAGTTTGTAACAATGAAAAATTGTACTGGAATGCAGGAGGATCTGCAACGAATTGACGCATGGTGCAGGGAATGGCAATTGAATCTCAATGTAGACAAGTGTAATGTGCTGCGAATACATAGAAAGATCCTTTATCATTTAGGTACAATACTGCAGGTCAGCAACGAAGCAGTTAATTCTATAACTTATCTAGGAGTAGGTATTAGGAGTGATTTAAAATGGAATGATCATATAAAATTAATCGTCGGGAAAGCAGATGCCAGACTGAGATTCATTGGAAGAATCCTAAGGAAACGCAATCCGAAAACAAAGGAAGTAGGTTACAGTACACTTATTCGTTCACTGCTTGAATACTGTTCACCGGTGTAGGGTTGATAGAAGAGATGGGGAAGATCCAACGGAGAGCAGCGCCCTTTCTTACAGGATCATTTAGTAATCACGAAAGCGTTACGGAGATGGTAGGTAAACTCCAGTGGAAGACTCTGCAAGAGAGACGCTCCGTAGCTCGGTACAGGCTTTTGTTGAAGTTTCGAGAACATACCTTCACCGAGGAGTCAAGCAGTATATTGCTCCCTTCTACGTATATCTTGCGAAGAGACCATGAGGATAAAATCACAGATTAGAGCCCATACAGAGGCATATCGACAATCTTTCTTTCCACGAAGAATACGAGACTGGAACAGAAGGCAGAACCGATAGAGGTACTCAAGGTACCCTCCGCCACTCACCGTCAGGTGGCTTGCGGAGTATGGAGGTAGATATAGATGTATTCCCTTGGGATTCACTGATAAGGTGGCTCAGTGGATAGCCCGTGAAGAACTGAAGTCGGATCAAGCATGAAAACAGGAAGGAGGTGTACTGAACTGTGAGAAAAGAAGCAAAATAGAAACAGCGAACGGTTCAAGCTCAAGATGGGCAACATCCAGCGGATCTGAATAGCTACGGCGTCGTGATTATGTGGTCACAGTGTAAGACTGCGAAGGGGAAGATCCGTGTTCAAATCTCCCTCGGGCTCCATTTCCATTTTGTCCACAAAATTATGTATTGCCTGTCCGGTCCCTGAGGTGTCTGTTCGCTGTATTGAGATTTGTATCTGTGTCGTCGAGGAACGTCCGTCTGCAACAGCGATGTCCAAGGAAGGGATCTCCAGACTTCCGTACCCCCTATTTGTTTTTCACAAGTATCGCAAGTTACGACTCTTGCGTTCCATGTTGGAAGTTATGACTCTTTAATTCCTTTGTTGTTAAGTAGTCCACACCCGCTTATTTGTTGTTTTTCATTTCTGTGAGAAGTCTATGCGGCACCTGCTGCCACTATTCATCACATTTTTCCTGCGCCCGTGTTCCCGGGTTCGATTCCCGGCGGTATTTTCTCTGCCTCGTGATGGCTGGGTGTTGTGTGATGTCCTTAGGTTAGTTACGTTTAAGTAGTTCTAAGTTCTAGGGGACTGATGACCATAGATGTTAAGTCCCATAGTGCTCAGAGCCATTTGAACCATTCATCACATTTACGTGCGACGGTAACATGTTCTTTCCACATGACTCATTTTCTATAATCAGTGTATAGAATGACAATTGCCAAGACTACAGAACGAGAACAGACACGTAAGTGAGCGGACGGGTAGTTCATAATTTTGTGAAAAAAATGCAGGACGAGAAAGATTTGGAAATCTGTGGTAAGTTTCTATGGGACCAAGCTGCTGAGGTGATCGGTTCCTAGGCTTACACACTACTCTGACGGAGGGAGCCGCGCGAACCGTGGCAAGGCGGCCAAGACCACGCGGCTGCCCCGCGCGGCAGAGAGAGACTTACACACGGATCTCCCTTTCTGAAGTCCGACACAGTGACCACACGGCCACGACGGCGCTCGATGTTGCACACCTTAAAAGAGCCTGGACCGTTCACCAGGTTTCCTTTCCCGCAGTTCAGTTCACCCTCTTCCTGGTTCAAAATGGTTCAAATGGCTCTGAGCACTATGGGACTTAACATCTATGGTCATCAGTCCCCTAGAACTTAGAACTACTTAAACCTAACTAACCTAAGGACAGCACACAACACCCAGCCATCACGAGGCAGAGAACATCCCTGACCCCGCCGGGAATCGAACCCGGGAACCCGGGCGTCGGAAGCGAGAACGCTACCGCACGACCACGAGATGCGGGCCACACCCTCTTCCTGTTTTCATGCTTTATCTGCATCTAAATCATACGCCGCAAGCCACCTAATGGTGTGTGGCGGAGGGTACTTTCGGTACCACTATCTGATCTCTCCAACCCTATTCCACTCGCAAGTAGTGTGTGGGAAGAATGATTGTCGTTAAGCCTCTGTATTGGCTTTAATATCTCGAATTTTCTCCTCGTGGTCAATACGCGAGATGTATGTGGGGGAAGCAATGTTGTCAGACTCCTCCTGAAAAGTGCTGTCCCGAAATTTCAGTAGTAAATGTCTCCGTGATGCACAACGCCTCTCTTACAACGTCTGCCAGTGGAGTTTGTTTAGCATCTCCGTAACGCTCTCTCGCCAGCTAAACGAGCCCGTGACCAAACGCGCCGCTCTTCGTTGGATCTTCTCAATCTCCTCTATAAGGCTTACCTGATAGGGATCCCAGATAGGTGAACAATAAGTGGTCTTGCCTGTACTGCATCAGAGGTGGGATATTTCCTGCCTTGGGGTTGCCTACTTACTGACATCAATCCTTTTCAGAATGAGATTTTCACTCTGCAGCGGAGTGTGCGCTGATACGAAACTTCCTGGCAGATTAAGACTGTGTGCCGGACCGAGACTCGAACTCGGGACCTTTGCCTTTCGCGGGCAAGTGCTCTGCCAACTGAGCTACCCAAGCACGACTCACGCCCCGTCCTCACAGCTCTACTTCTGCCAGTACCTCGTCTCCTACCTTCCAAACTTTACAGAAGCTCTCCTGCGAACCAGGAGACATGGACTCGACTAATGTGCGAAGTAGTGCTGGAGGGAACTGACATCATCAATCCTGAAGGGCTGTCCATAGATCCGTAAGTGTTTGAGGAATGGAGATCTCTCCTGAACAGCATGTTGGAACGCATCCCAGATACGCTCAATAATGTTCATGTCTGCGGAGTTTGGTGGCCAGCGGTAATCCTTAAACTCAGAAGTGTGTTACTGTAGCCACTCTGTAGCAATTCTGAACGAGTGGCTCGTCGCGTTGTCCTGCTAGAATTCGCCAAGTCCGTCGGAATGCACAATGGACTTAGATGGACGCAGGTGTTCAGCCAGGATGCTTACGTACGTGTCACCTGTCAGAGTCGTATCTAGAAGTGTCATGGGTGCAGTATCACTCCATCTGCCGGCCGTAGTGGTCGAGCGGTTCTAGGCGCTACAGTCTGGAGCCGCTCGACCGCTACGGTCACAGGTTCGAATCCTGCCTCGGGCATGGATGTGTGTGATGTACTTAGGTTAGTTAGGTTTAAGTATTTCTAAGTTCTAGGGGACTGATGACCTCAGAAGTCCCATAGTGCTCAGAGCCATTTGAACCAATCACACCACACACCGTTACACAGCCACCACTTGCTTGAACAGTCCCCTGACATGCAGGGTCCATGGATTCGTACACGTCCATCCGATCGATACAATTTGAAACGAGACTCGTCCGTCCAGGTAATACGTTTCCAGTCATCAGCACTGCAATGGCGGTGCTGACGGGCCCAGGCGAGGAGTAAGACTTTGTGTCGTGCAGTCATCAAGGGTACACGAGCGGACTTTCGACTTCGAAAGCCCATATCGATGATGTTACTTTGAATGGTTCGCACGCAGACACTTGCTGATGGCCCAGCGTTGAAATCTGCAGCAATTTGCGAAAGCGTTGCGCTTCTGTCACGTTGAACTATTCTCTTCAGTCGTCGTTCGTCCTGTTCTTGCAGGATGTTTCTCCGACGACAGCGAAGTTTTACCGGATTCTTGATGTTCACTGTACACTGTAGAAATGGTCGTACGGGAAAATCCCCACTTCATCCCTACCTCGGAGATGCTGTGTCTTGTCGCTCGTGCACCGACTATAGCATCACGTTCAAACTCATTTAAATCCTGATAACCTGCCATTGTATTGTCAGCAACCGATGTAACAACTGCGCCAGACACTTGTTGTCTTATATAGGCGTTGCCGACGGCCGCGGCATATCTACCTGTTTACATATCTCTGTTGAAATGGTTGAAATGACTCTGAGCACTATGGGACTTAACATCTATGGTCATCAGTCCCCTAGAACTTAGAACTACTTAAACCTAACTAACCTAAGGACATCATACAACACCCAGTCATCACGAGGCAGAGAAAATCTCTGACCCCGCCGAGAATCGAACCCGGGCGCGGGAAGCGAGAACGCTACCGCACGACCACGAGCTGTATTTTAATAAAATTGCCTGTACCAGTTTCTTTGGCGCTTCGGTGTAGATTTTAAATGTGATTCTGGCTGTGGCTGAAACGCGCTAAGGCGTATAGTTTTTAAAAAATCGATATAGCAGTCACGGCGAGCAGTTATCTTGAGCTGTATTCCGTTGACACCGTGTAATGTTCTCGGTGAAAATATTGATTTTCCTTAAACACAGGGTTCATGGGTCGTTTTTCTGGGCGAAGGGAGACGACGTCGGCGCTGTAGGAGTTGCGTTCGCAGTGCAGACTGGTGCTGTATGCGTCAGACAGGTTTTTTGTGGGCCCTGTCAGTGCGACCGCCCGCGGTTATTAATGCGCCACGAGTGTGCGAGTAGTCCAGACTAGCCGCTGCGTCTGGCTGCCGTCCAAGCGAAATCCAGCGATGGTCCGTCTGCTAATGGCGAAACCCAACGCGTCCAACCGACACAAGATTACGTCATACGTAAGTATTGCCTTCACTACTACTATACTAGGCGAGTCATTAACTATTGCCACCAAGAATAACTCCCAAAGTATGTTATGACCTGAAACGTTAGTGGAACAGAAGTTGCATGCGACAACGGGGGCCATAATATGACGCTGGTTCTTTGTTGCTAGGTGCGGTCGCATCAGGGTTATGAAGGTCTTTTCTTTTTTTTAATGGGATGCTATAGTTCGGTACTTACGTCTGATAGCGGCTATCGAGACGAATCCGATGATGTCTAAAAGTACGGTTAAAGGAGGTCAAACAGGTGGCATGAACGTCCATTTATCGAAGGTGTAATTCAGTCATGCCTGGACGATCAATAACGATGTTCGTCCGCGTCCGCATTGTTGTTTTGTTCCACGAAGGGCTCTCAACAGGCGTTTCGGAGTGAACCAAAAGCGATGTTTTTCGGACATTGAGGGGAACTGTCCATGAAGTGAAGTGCCTCGCTCAGGCTTCCCAGCAGTGAATGACCGCTACCTACGGATTATGGCTCGGAGGAACCCTGACAGCAGCGCCACCATGTTGAATGATGATTGTCGTGCAGCCAGAGGACGTCGTGTTACGACTGAAACTGTGCGCGATAGGTTGCATGACGCGCAGCTTCACACCCCACGTGCATAGCGAGGTCCATCTCTGCAACCACGACACCATGCAGCGCGGTACAGATGGGCCCAGCAACGTGTCGAATGGAGCGCTCAGGATTGGCATCGCGTTCTCTTCACCGGCGAGTGTCGTATGTGCCTTCAACCAGACAATCGTCGGAGACGTGTTTGGAGGCAACCCGGTCGGGCTGAACGCCTTAGACACACTGTCCAGCAAGGCGGAGGTTCGATGCTGTTTTGGAGTGGCATTATGTGCGGCCGACGTACGCCGCTAGTAGTCATGGAAGGCGTCGTAACGACTGTTCGATACGTAAGTTCCATCCGACCGATAGTGCAACCATATCGGCAGCATACTGGCTTGGCATTCGTCCTCATGGACGACAGTTGGCGCCCCCATCTGCGGTGCACGTCTTGTGAATGACTTCCTTCAGGATAACGACATCGCTCGACGAGTGGCTAGCATGATCTCCAGACATGAACCCTATCGAACATGCGTTGGATAGATTGAAAAGGATTGTTTATGGACGACGTGACCCACCAACCACTCTGATGGATCTACGTCGAATCGCCGTTGAGGAGTGGAACAATCTGGATCAACAGTGCCTTGATGAACTTGTGGATAGCATGTCACGACGAATGCAGGCATGCATCACTGCAGGAGGACGTGCTACTGTGTATTAGAGGTACCGGTGTGTACAGCAATCTGGACCACCACATCTGAAGGTCTCGCTGTATGGCGGTACAACATGCTATGTGTGGTTTTCATGAACAATAAAGAGGGCAGAATGATGTTTATGTTGATCTCTATTCCAGTTTTCTGTACGTGTTCCGGAACTCTGGGAACCGAGGTGATAAAACTTTTTTTGATGTGCGCATATTGCTTCCAAAGCTTCTGAGTGTGAAGCGGCGTAGTTTGCCTCCAGGTTTTGAACGTCGTTATATCTGTTTATGATATGTGACGCCTATGATTTTGTAATAGGAAAATAAGGGGAACCATTACTATTTTTAATGTATTGACCGTAATGCTGAATCTCCTGTGCCATCGCGAAATGGCTTCGTAATACGCGAAAGAGAAACTGGTGCGAAAAGCATCAACTTTTGAGCTTTGAGTTGCATGAAATTATGGTTTAACCAGAGTATCTGTTACCATATGTTTAATATTCGTTCAGCTTTTTGGAACGTAAAATATAAGTTCCACGAAGTCGTTCTGCACGTCATACGTACTACCGTAGTACTGCGCTCACCTATTGTCGCGTCCTTAGAATAAGCACAGTGGTTTGGTGATGTGTATAACCGGCACGTAATGACTCAGACTCCTATGTAGAAATTTTAACTGCATGTGATAACTACTCGAAAAATATGTATACAGCATCGAATTTATGCATCTTGATCTTCTCGAAAAATATGCAAACTGGAAAAAAAAATTGCAACGTCGAGGAGATGTCCGACGTAATTGATAGGTGGTAGGCGCGCTTCTGCATCTGCAAGATGTCTGTTCAGACTTCGCGCCAGTCGCATAAGAGAGGAGCTAGTACCGCCATTATGAGGATGCAAATCAAGTTTGCTTTAAATACACGCTGTTAACGGTCGGTCGGCCGCTGTGGCCGAGTGGTTCTGGGCTCTTTAGTCCGGAACGGCGCTGCTGCTACGGTCGCAGGTTCGAATCCTGCCTCTGGCATAGATGTGTGTGATGTCCTTAGGTTAGTTAGGTTTAAGTAGTTTTAAGTCTAGGGGGACTGATGACCTCAGATGTTAAGTCCCATAGTGCTCAGAGCCATTTGAACCATTTGTTAACGGGCGTGAGCGTTAGTTATCTTTGAGACTGGACGTAGTGAGTTGATGTTAGTTAAAAACACCTTTAGGCGAAGAAAACGACATTATCAACGTACTGAATTCGAACGAGGTCGTGTAATACTATTACGAGAAGGTGGATATTTTTTCTGCAGTGCTGCAGAAAGTCTAGGCAGCAATATAGCCATTGTACATGACTGCTGGCAGCGGTGGTTGCGAGAATATACGTTCGCAAGAAGAGCGGGGTCTGGCCGGCTGTCCGCAGCTCGTGGTCTTGCGATAGCGTTCTCTCTTCCCGTGCACGGGGTCCCGGGTTCGATTCCCGGCGGGATCAGAGATTTTTCGTGCCTCAAGGTGAGTGGGTGTTTGTGTCCTCCATCATTTCATCATCATTGACTCGCAAGTCGCCGGAGTGCCGTCAACTAAAAAGGCCCTGCAATACGGCGGCCGAATTCCGCCCCATAGGACATCCCGACCAACAATGCCATACCATCATTTCATTTCTGGACGGCCACCGAGAAGAACCTCGTTCTGCGTATGGCTCTGGCACATCGTACTGAATCGGCAGCATCAATTTCAGCATCAGCTGCACTTCGAGGACAGCTCCGAATCAGACACACTGTAGCGTGCATTCCCATGATGATTCCAAACCACCGCCATTTGCGAGGGTTTACTGTTGGGCAGGGTAGAGATATGTTGGGTTTCCTTATAAAGCTCCGTTTCTCAATTGTTTGATCTTGTCTGCCCAAGTCCCGTTGCTAGTACATTACATTTCGAAACGTGTCTATTAGTCTTTTTTGCATTCACAGCGCCAGATTTACACCTGTAGGCCAAAATTGGAACTAATTTTTTTCCACCGGAAATCGATTCGGCATTAACGCATTAGCATATGTACCCTGTTTCGCTGCCATACGATAATTTCGGCCCGCACTGGACCGCAATGTGTAGCAGCACTTTGCAATGAGGTGACAAAAGTCTGGGATAGCGACATTGACGTATACAGATGGCGGTAGTAACCCGTAGACGAGTTATAAGAGGACAGTGTATTGGCGGAGATGTCAGGTGGTTCACGTGAAGAGGTTTCCGGCGTAATTATGGCCGCACAACGCGAATTAACACACATCTGATACAGAATGGTAGTCGTGCTAGACGATGAGACATTCCATTTCGGAAATTGTTAGGGAATTCAATATTTTGTGTCAGGAGTGTGCCTAGTGCACCAAATTTAAAGGATTAGCTCTCACCATCGACAACGTGGTGGTTGGCGCACTTCATTAACGACCGAGAGCTCCACCGTTTACGTAGCGATGTTAGTGCTAGCAGACAAGCAACACTGCGTGAAATAAACCGCAGATGTCGATGTGGAACGTACGACAGGCGAGTGGCTTTCCTAATACAGCGACATCGCCTGCAGCGCATCTCCTGGGCTCGTAACCGTATCGGGTGGACCCTAGAAGACAGACAACCGTGGCGTAGTCAGATGAGTCAGGTTTCAGTTAGTAAAAGCTGATATCAGGGTTCGAGTACGGCGCATATCCCACGAAACCATAGACCCAATTTGTCAAGGGAGCTCTGTGCAAGCTAGTGGTGGCTCCACAGTGGTGGGGGCTGTGTTTACATGAATGGACTGGATGCTTTCTTTCAGGTGAACCGATCTTTCACTGGACATGAGTATGTTCGCCTCCGTGCAGACCATTTACAGGAATTCTTAACCTTGATGTTCCCAAACGACGATGGAATTTTCACGGATGACAATGCGCCACGTTAGTGTGCCACAATTGTGCGTTTGGTTTGAAGAACATTCTGGAAAATTCGAGCAAATGATTTGGCCTCTCAGATCACGCGACATGGTACACATTCGGGAGGTCAGATTGTGTACAAAATCAAGCGCTGCAACACTGCCGCTATTATGGGTGGGTATAGAGGCAGCATGGTACGATATTTCTGCCTGTGACTTCCAAAGAATTGTTGAGTGTATTCCACCTCGAGTTTCTGCACTACACTGGGCTAGAGACGCCCCGACATCATACTAGGAAGTATCCCATGATCGCTGTCACTCTGTTGTATAACATTTTCAGTAACAGCACACGGTGTTTCTGCTCCACGGCCGTTCTGTTCACTTCTGTATTGGCTTGTCAAATAACAGCGTGGATGTCATACCGACTCTCGCGTCCGTCGGCCGTCGTAATTTAATATATTATTATTGTTATTATTATTATTTGATTGTTGCCGACTTACGTGGTGGGCCTTAATAAAAATGATATTCCATTTAATTTTGATTTTGCGATTAAATGCTTTCCTGAAGTTCTCCTTTTTAACAATATTAATCTCAAATTATTTGTTACGTTAATGAATGTTAGACTCGCTGCATCTTAAAACATGAGCATACAAGCTGAACAATGTAATAAACTTTTCATATTAATTTCCTCGGCTAGTCAATTCACTTTAAAGCAAAAGATCTTTAGTTATTAATTACAACTGCGGCCCACACACGCGTGAGAGTATTTTTTCTTACCTCCGTTAACCATTGTATTGTAGTCGGAGTCCTGGCTCTGGGTCTCGGCTATGGTACTGAAAATAAGAATCTTAAAGCTAAGTATTTTCTGCAACGTCGGGCGGCTGTGGAGAAAAATTAATATTATGTTAATAGCGGGCGAGTTTTCCGCTTCCGCTAATTTTTCATAAGTTAATATCGCCACGTAATGGCGTCGTTGGCTGCATCGGCCGCTGCGATTGTTGCACTGTAAATTACTTGAATGCAGGTTAATTCAGGGAAGGTGGACATGAAATCGGGATCACCTCTTACAAATTAAAAGTGCACAATAATATTAAATCATTATATTATATGCTTAACTCATACAAATATGCTTACATTTGCCAGCACTCGAAAGATGTCCGTCGATACACAATAAAGACAAGAGAAGAAGTGAAGACGACTAAAAAATTAACAAAAGAGCGTATCTTGTCGTCTCTTTAGATCACTTTGTTATATTTCTTTGCATTGCATTTCTTTGCATTTCTCGACAGAGAAATTATTGTTTTACGGCTACATGAAAAAAAATATTATTCAGTTTATGAATGTCTCTTCTTTATAAATATTGTTTTTAAGTCTTTTCGTAATATGGCACTGGGGACGCTATACGACATAGGAAAAGTGTACAGCGGCAGATTTACACCTGTTGGCCAAAATTGGAACTAATTTTTTTCTGTCGTAAATCAGCTCAGAGTTAATGCATTAGAATACCTACCAAGTTTCGCTGTCATACGATAAATACAGCCGGCACTGTACCTCCGTGAGTAGTTGGTTAATTACAGCCAGTCAGTACACAAGAAGTACGGTTACGTTTAGCCCTTTCGCTGCTGCGAGCCGTTCTGCCAGATGCCGTGGGTATGTGAAAGCGCGCCGCTGGGGGATTTTCTACGGCGCTGTACACGTCTGTATGCATCCTGGGTCGACGACACCTCACTGCTCCAGACGAGTTACTTCCATCTCTCGGTTAATTATAAAGTTTCGAGTATTTGTACTGCAACATATGTGTCTCATTGCGTGTTAGCATTTCCAGAAAACCTTGAGTGGTTGTTGAGATTTGGGGGAATTCTTATGAACGCATTATTCAAGTTGCCTGCTGTCACCGACTGTGCGGCTGGTCCCGGCGGAGGTTCGAGTCCTCCCTCGGGCATGTGTGTGTTTGTTTGTTTGTGTTTGTTTGTTTGTTTGTTCTTAGGATAATTTAGGTTAAGTAGTGTGTAAGCTTAGGGACTGATGACCTTAGCAGTAAAGTCCCATAAGATTTCACACATATTTGAACATATTCACGTTGCGCGAGGACGCAAATGGGTGCGTCGCGCGAGACTGTTGTCTGATATGAAACGAGATATCATTCTGCTGTCAATGTTAAATAAAATTTGGGTATCTGATCTACATTTCATTCACAACAATGTATGAGCTAAAATAAATTATACACAAACTAAATGCAACGAGGTTTTACCTGTGAAATTTTTCTTAAAATTTCGTGCAATGTTTTATTTAATTTGACGGAATGCAGTAACTATGGCATACAACGGAAAGAAATGCAGTCCTTTATGGAGAGAGTATATCACACTACAAGAAGTGCAATAATTTTTTTTTTACCTAATAGTTTTCGAAACGCTGGATGGTAAGTATTTCATATTGGCCGGGACACCGTTTCTCAGAACAGGCACCAGCTTTTGGCGAGCAGTACAGCCACCACAAAAGACACCTTCAGCGCGGAATGCAGAGAGAACGTCTGTAGTAGAGAAAGGGTTAGGACGTAACAGTAATCTACCTTCAGCAAAGTATTGACCGTATACGAGGGGCGTTTGAAAAGTTCGTGCAAAGTCCGAGAGATGGCACTTCCGGCACGTATCGAGATCATGTTTAGTTAGTAGCATCTTTGGAAAGAACGCACACAAAGTTTCAGCAATATTCGTCTATTTCTGTGTGTTTGGCATTCGTGTGAATCAAGGAAGTCGAGTGATTGTCAAAAAATGGAAGAAAAAGAATTTCGTGTGGTGATTAAACATTACTTTATAAAAGGCAAAAAGCCTCGGGAGACTAAAGAGACGGTTGATAAACTTTACGGTGTCTCTGCACCTTCGATTAGAACAGTTTATTATACGTGGTTTCAAAATTTTCGGTTTGGCCATATGGGCACAAGTCATGCTGAAAGTTCTGGACGCCCTGCGGAGGTTACGACTCCAGAAATCATTAATAAACTCCTTGATATGGTGATGGATGACAGAAGAGTTAAGGTGCGTGAGATTGTTAGTGCTGTGGGCGTCTCGAATGAACGGTTACATGATATTTTGCATAAACATTTGGACGTGAGAAAGCTATCCACAAGATGGGTTCCGCGATTGCTCGCACTTGACCAAAAAAGGAATCGTGTGAAGTGTTGCAAGGATGGTTTGCAGCTGTTCAGGAAGAATCCGCTGGACTTTCGTCACTGTGGATGAAACATGAGACCAAACAGCAATCTGAACCAAGGATTACCAAGGGGGAAACTGCACCAAAAAAGGCGAAGACCGTTCCTTCGGCCGGAAAGGTTGTGGCGATTCTCTTTCGGGATTTCGCAAGAGATAATTCTCATCGACTATCTGGGAAAGGGTAAAACTATTACAGGTGCATATTATTCATCGTTATTGGACCGTTTGAAAACCGAGCTGCAAGAAAAACGCCGGCGATTTGAACGCTAAGAAGTCCATAACGACAATGCACCAGCACACACCTCAGCAGTTGTGGTCGCAAAATTTATGGAAATAGGATTCCAGCTCGTTTCACATCCCCCCTATTCTCCAGACTTGGCTCCCTCGGACTACTGTTTGTTCCCAAATTTGAAGAAATGGCTGGCGGGACAAAGATTTTATTCAAACGATGAGGTGATTGCAGCAACTAATAGCTATTTTGCAGACTTCGACAGTTCCTATTATTCGGAAGGGATCAACAAATTAGAACAGGATTGGACGAAGGAGACTATGTCGAAAAATAAAAAAGGTTTACCCCAAACACGTGAGTAGTTTTTATTTTTGCACCGATTTTCCTAACGCCCCTCGTAACTGCAAAATTTTTAAGGTACTGTAGGCTGTGTACACTTCTTGTGGGGAACATCTTGTCCCCTCCTGGGTAAATTTCTGCGGTTGCTCATGTGTGCGGGCTAGCTGGGTTGTGCCGCCTTGGTCTGCTCCTGGGCTGGGTCAGGGACGGCTGTTGCCCGCTACTCCACGTTAAGCGGCGGGCGGCAATTTCCTGTCCCCTCCCTAATGACGGCGATGGCTGCGCTGCCCGCCGCTGACTCAACAGCCCCGCCACACTGTCTCCTCTGCTTCCTCTTCTTTCTCGCCCCTCCCTTCCTTCCTTCCTCCCCTCCACCTCCCCCACCTGCCCAACCCCCCTTTCCTTCTCCACCCCTCCTCCACACTGTTTCCTACGGTACGGCCACGCAACAGCCGTGCTTTATTACGAGTTCCACCGGCGCTCCTTGGATGTTTGCCATCCTGGTCTCACGACACACTTTACCGAAGACAAAAAACTAGTGCCGACTCGACATTACATTACGGCGCCGTCGTTAAGCCCAGTGTTGACTGCAATAGCAAAGCTAGGCCAATTTGCGTCATGTGTCCATAATTCACAACCTTTCCCCTCTCTCTCTCTCTCTCTCTCTCTCTCTATCTATCTATCTTTCTCTTTCTCTCATCTCTTCATCTCTTATTCACTGAAGCGCAAAAGAAACTGCGCCTATACAGGGTGTTACAAAAAGGTACGGCCAAACTTTCAGGAAACATTCCTCACACACAAATAAAGAAAAGATGTTATGTGGACATGTGTCCGGAAACGCTTAATTTCCATGTTAGAGCTCATTTTGGTTTCGTCAGTATGTACTGTACTTCCTCGAATCACCGCCAGTTGGCCCAATTGAAGGAAGGCAATGTTGATTTCGGTCCTTGTGTTGACATGCGACTCATTGCTCTACAGTACTAGCATCAAGCACATCAGTACGTAGCATCAACAGGTTAGTGTTCATCACGAACGTGGTTTTGCAGTCAGTGCAATGTTTACAAATGCGGAGTTGACAGATGCCCATTTGATGTATGGATTAGCACGGGGCAATAGCCGTGGCGCTGTACTTTTGTATCGAGACATATTTCCAGAACGAAGGTGTCCCGACAGGAAGACGTTCGAAGCAATTGGTCGGCGTCTTAGGGAGCACGGAACATTCCAGCCTATGACTCGCGACCGGGGAAGACCTAGAACGACGAGGACACCTGCAATGGACGAGGCAATTCTTCGTGCAGTTGACGATAACCCTAATGTCACCGTCAGAGAAGTTGCTGCTGTACAAGGTAACGTTGACCACGTCACTGTATGGAGAGTGCTACGGGAGAACCAGTTGTTTCCGTACCATGTACAGCGTGTGCAGGCACTATCAGCAGCTGATTGGCCTTCACGGGTACACTTCTGCGAATGGTTCATCCAACAATGTGTCAATCCTCATTTCAGTGCAAATGTTCTCTTTACGGATGAGGCTTCATTCCAACGTGATCAAATTGTAAATTTTCACAATCAACATGTGTGGGCTGACGAGAATCGGCACGCAGTTGTGCAATCACGTCATCAACACAGATTTTCTGTGAACGTTTGGGCATTCATTGTTGATGATGTCTTGATTGGGCCCCATGTTCCTCCACCTACGCTCAATGGAGCACGTTATCATGATTTCATACGGGATACCCTACCTGTGCTGCTAGAACATGTGCCTTTACAAGTACGACACAACATGTGGTTCATGCACGATGGAGCTCCTGCACATTTCAGTCGAGGTGTTCGTACGCTTCTCAACAACAGATTCGGTGACCAATGGATTGGTAGAGGCGGACCAATTCCATGGCCTCCACGCTCTCCTGATCTCAACCCTCTTGACTTTCATTTATGGGGGCATTTGAAAGCTCTTGTCTACGCAACCCTGGTACCAAATGTAGAGACTCTTCGTGCTCGTATTGTGGACGTCTGTGATACAATGCGCCATTCTCCAGGGCTTCATCAGCGCATCAGGGATTCCATGCGACGGAGGGTGGATGTATGTATCCTCGCTAACGGAGGACATTTTGAACATTTCATGTAACAAAGTGTTTGAAGTCACGCTGGTACGTTCTGTTGCTATGTGTTTCCATTCCATGATTAATGTGATTTGAAGAGAAGTAATAAAATGAGCTCTAACATGGAAAGTAAGCGTTTCCGGACACATGTCCACATAACAATTTTCTTTCTTTGTGTGTGAGGAATGTTCCCTGAAAGTTTCGCCGTACCTTTTTGTAACACCCTGTATATGACGACAAGTGTCTGGCGCAGTTTTTAGATCCGTTATTGCTGCTACAATGGCAGGTTATCAAGATTTAAGTGAGTTTGAACGTGTTGTTATAGTCGACGCACGAGCCATCGGACACAGCATCTCCGATGTAGCGATGAAGTGGAGGTTTTTCTGTAAGACCATTTCGCGAGCGTACCGCGAATATCAGGAATCTGGTAAAACATCAAATGTCCGACATCGCTGCGGCCGGAAAACGATCCTGCAAGAACGGGGCCAACGATGACTGAAGAGAATCGTTCAGAGTGACAGAATTGTGCAACCCTCAAGCAAATTGCTGCATATTTCAATGCTTGGCCATCAACAAGTGTCAGCATGCGAAGCATTCAACGAAACATCATCGATATGGGCTTTCGGAGCCGAGAGCCCACTCGTGTACCCTTGATGACTGCACGACAAAAAATTTAAGTGTCGCCTCGGCCTGTCAACACCGACATTGGACTGCTGACGACTGGAAACGTGTTGCCTGGTCGGACGAGTATCGTTTCAAATTGAATCGAACGGATAGACGCGTGCGGGTATGGAGACAACCTCATGAATCCATGGACCCTGCCTGTCGCAGCAGACAGATGGTGGAGGCTCTGTAATGGTGTGCGGCGTGTGCAGTTGGAATGACATGGGACGCTTGATTCGTCTAGATACCAATCTGACAGGTAACACGTACGTAGTCATCCTGTCTGATCACCTGCATCCATTCGTCTCCTCTGTGTGTTCCGATGGACTCGTGCAATTCCAGCAGGACATTGCGACATCCCACAAGCTACAGAGTGGCCCGAGGAACACTCTTCTGAATTTAAAGGCTTCCGCTGGCCACCAAAATACCGAGACATGAATATTATTGAGCAAATCTAGGATTCCTTGCAACGTGCTATTCAGAAGAGATCTCCACCCCCTCGTACTCTTACGGATTTATGGACAGCCCTGCAGTATTCATGGCGTCAGTTCGCTCCAGCACTCTACTTCAGACATTAGTCGAATCCATGACACGCCGTGTTGCGGCACATCTGCGTGCTCGCGGGGTCCTACACGATATTAGGCAGGTGCAGCAGTTTCTTTGGCTCCTCAGTGTATATAAAAGGTAATGTTCCGACTCACTCACTCAATGACTTATCGTTGCCCAGCCCAAACAAGTAAAGATAGAAACTTTAAATCTACGGATGGTGTGGATCTTATATCGTAAACGTTGCTCAACATGGGATTTTTCCAAATTGCACCTCTCAGAAGATGAACTCGAGAACGAGAAGATTTCTGAAAACATGTCGCTATCAAAGCATTTCTGAAACTATACATGCGGTTTATCGGTCAGGAATATAGAAATACATGTTTTGGCATTTTTGGAAATTTAACCCTATGGTAATAAAATAGTGGGTACAGCTTTTTTTGGAAATTCCTCATTATTAAAGGACAACTAAAATATTTTTAAAGCAACGTCAACGACCACTGGTATTTAACTCCTCTTTGAGTGTTTTTGTAAACTGAATGCCTAAGGGGGGTGAAATAGGGGATGAGATTTTTTATGAAAATATTTTATTATGAAGTTAAATCTATGAAAATTTTAATTTGGCTTCTCAGGTAGAAATAAAAAATATGTGTTTCACTGTTTTTGGAAATCCAACCCCTAAGAGGGTGAAATACGGTGAGACTCACACACTCGTCATCGCCCACTCCAAACCGCTAAAGTTGGGAGAGGGTGTGGGTCTTGAGAGTCTACCGCAGACGCCGTTTAAGAAGGGATTGTCCGAGATTCCAGTCCTAGGGGGCGAAAGGCCTTTTGAAAGTATGTCACTATTGTTACTATTAAGAGAATTTTGAAGGTAGAACTACGAAAACTGGTGTTTTGTTTCTCAGTCAGAAAATAAAAAAACGGGTATGTCATCATGTTTGGAAATTGAGTGATGGGTAAAATACTGAGTGGAAGTTTTTGAAAAGAAATACTTACCAAGGCTAGATCTATAACAGTTCTCAGCTAGAAACAAAAAAAAATGTATGTTCAGTATATCTGGGAATTCACCCCCTAAGGGAGTGCAACAGGGGACGAAATTCTTTAAGAAAATATTTCCTCACATTAAAAAAATTTTAATGCTAAATGTATGAAAATTGGTATTTCACTTCTTGGTGAGATTTAAAGAAATATTTTTTAGGGGATGAAATTTGTTATCGAATTATCCCCACAAGAACGTAAAGGGCATGGTTAACAAAAACTTTGGACTCTAGAATCGCTTTTTACTCAGAAGTGCGTTCGGAAAAGACCATGCTTTTATAGTCTTAATTGACGTGAAAAGCTTAGAAGGTGCTGCACTTTGTGAACAACATAAAAATTCGATTACATAAAAGCAAAAAAATCTCTGCAGGCCATACAGCCTACGCAAGCGAAGCAGCGGGCGCTAAGTCTCTATATATAAAAAGCAATGTCCTGATTCGTTCACTGACTCATCGTCCAGCCGAAACTGGTGAAGATAGAAACATGAAATATGGACAGTATGTTCATCTCACACTGTAAGCATCGTTTAGTAAGGGTCTGTGAGAAATTCTACCACTAAGGAGGTGAACTATGAGGTGGGAGGTTTTTTGAAAGTATGTCACTATTAAGGCAATTTTGAAACTAGAACTACAAAAATTGTTATTTGAATTCTCTGTCGAAAATTAAAGTAAATGATTCAGCATTTTTGGAAATTCAACCAGGAGGAGGATAAATAGTGGGTGATAGTCTGTTTGAAAAATGAATAACTTCTACAGTCCTAATAAAGCATTTTTAAAGCTACGTCTATGAAAATTGATATTTGGCTTCTCGGATAGGAGTTTAAAAACTACGTGTGTCAGTGTTTTTGGAAATTCAACCCACAAGGCGATGAAATAAAGAATGGAAAATTCTTATGAAAATATTTTGTTGCATTAAAACATTTGTAAAGCTAAACCTATGAAAATTAGTGTTTGTCTTCGAAAGAAATATGTGTTAGGAGATAAAAATTTCTTTGGAAATACCACCACAGGACCTCAAAAGGCAGGACTAACAACGATCTCAGTCTAGCTGCCAGAAACGAATTTTGGACAGAAATAAGTTCGGAAAAGACCATGTTTCTGTCGCCTTAATTAGTGTGCAGTTTAGATGATACAATTTATGAGCAACGTTGAAGGCGAGCGAAGCAATGGGCATTAAGCTAGTTATTTATGTAGCACTGCCATCTGTAGGGTCGATATTTAACTTCTGGTTTGTAGTTTGGCCCTAGTATTTTAGTTTTCTAGAACCGCGCGACCGCTACGGTCGCAGGTTCGGTTCCTGCCTCGGGCATGGATGTGTATGATGTCCTTAGGTTAGTTAGATTTAAGTAGTTCTAAGTTCTAGAGACTGATGACCCGGATGTTAAGTCCCGTAGTGCTCAGAGCCATTTGAACCATTTTATTTTAGTTTTCAACGAGCAACTACAGACTGCCCCGCTCTCACAGTTCCTTAAAGAGTCAAACTCCCATGTATAAAACAAATTTACACGGCTGATTACTTTATAGATGAGATAATGTGTTAAATATTTGACGTTATGGATGTAAAACCTGTACGGTTGAAGACGTAAAATCCTAATTATGTTGGTCTTATTACTTATGATTTATTTATACATGGAATAAGAAGAAAGTCGAAAGCAAAACTGATTTTGGTTTTGGATCACTTTAGCATGGGTAATTCCCGCTCCGTTTGAACAAAAACTGGTTTTTCACGCGTATCGATGTCAATGAAATGAACTGAACAGAATGTCGTAGGATCGTATACTTTTGTAGGTACATTTAATAGTACATGTCTTGAAGGTAAGTTGAGCTGGTCTGTCATTAACATTGATACGCGTGGGACACCAGTTTGTCTTCAAACGGAGTGCGAATTACCTGTGATAGTGATTCAAAACCAAATGCAGTTTTGCTTTCGACCGCTAGTAATAAGACTAACATAATTAGGTTTCTGCGTCCTCAAACGACAGTAAGTGCTCAGCACAACCTACAGTGCAACACCCTTACAAGCTTTTCAGCCCATTTATGACCACCCTGTTTATATGGTCTTTTCTAAATGGCTTCGTCCGCATATACGTTCTACACATACACTGGTGTCCAAAATTCGAGCAACAAACGGAAATTTTGCAAGGTTGCTTTCATTTTACCATAAAAGCTGGTGATAGTAAAGTAGAAACAATGCAAAGAATTCAAAACGTAAACTACTAACGGTAGACAAAAATGTTCTTCGTATTTTCCAACTTAACAGATTTGCACACACATTGCAACAACTGGTTAGTGTGTCTGTATGGGGCGTGACCATCTCTGGCAGCAATACAGACCTGACAACGTATCGGCACGCTTTGAATGATGTCCCCAGTCTTACTTTGAAGCAATAACGCCCATTCTTCCCGCAGAGCTGCTCGCAGTCTTGGAGAGTGGTTGGTGGATGATTACGTGATGCAACCCGGCTCCCTAGTGCATCGCAGACAGGCTCTATGGGAGTCAGATCGGACGAGCGAGCAGACCGCGCCATGCATGCAATATCTTCCATTCCAAAGAAAACATCAACCACCTGTGCTCTGTAACGTCGAGCGTTATCGTCCATCGGTATGAAGTCTGGGCCCACTGCACCTTGCAACAACCGCAAATGAGGTCCGAATACCATGTCAGAATATCTGACAGCAGCTAAACCATACAATTTTATGAGTGGTAAACATAATCTCTGCCAACGCCATTAGGGATCCTCCTCATTACTGGTTTCTTTTCACAATGTTTGGGTCCCAAAATCGAGTTCCACGTCCCCTCCACATGCGAATCCATCGATAATCACTCACCAGGCTAAATCGAGACTCATCTGTGAAAACAATATTGGCTCACTGTTGGACCGCCCAGGCGGTATGTTGACGACTCCAATCTGGGTCTTCCCTTCTGTGAAGAGGTGACAGAGGTCTCTGACAATAAAGATCACTCTTCTGAAGCCCTCTGCACACAGTATGCCTCGATACAACACGTCCAGTGGATGCTGCGAGCTCACATGTCAGTTGCCATCCAGTACTAAGCCGTTACTATTGTGCCCTTACAGCCAAATGATAGTCCTCTCTTCTGAAGTCACACATGGTGACCCTGCCCTGATCTTCAAGATACAGTCTTGGTCTCTCTAAACTGTTGGCACATCCGAGAAATAACAGAATGATTCACACTAAGCCATTGGGCCACATCGGTTTGTAACTGTCCTGCTTCCACTCTTCCTGTGGCCCTCCACCACGGATATTTTGTTAGGCATGTTCTATGCCCCTTACTGCACCATCTGTGACTGCGTGCGCAGTGACTGTGGATGTGGGACTACCTGGCAAACACTAACTCATTTCGTAGGTGTCCTGACATTATGGCATGGTTGTCCATTGACGTCTTCCATGCAGAACTAGATTGTATGGACATTTGGTTAACAGTTTGTGTGATTACATCGTGAATTAGACACAGCAAGCACGGAGAAATAACGGTTTGTTCCTTCAGTTGTGGACATCAGTGTATATTGAACACACCTTCTCCTCGTATGTCCACCTCATCCTCACAAGGGGACATCCCCATCGCACCCCCCTCAGATTTAGTTATAAGTTGGTACAGTGGATAGGCCTTGATAAACTGAACACAGATCAATTGAGAAAACAGGAAGAAGTTGTGTGGAACTGTGAAAAAATAAGCAAAATATACAAACTGGGTAGTCCATGGGCCACATAGACAACATTATGGAGACTGGGAGCTCAGGAGCGCCGTGGTCCCGTGATAGCGTGAGCATCTGCAGAACGAGAGGTCCTTGGTTCAAGTCTTCCCTCGAGTGGAAAATTTTACTTTCTTTATTTTTGCATAGTTATTATCTGTCCGTTCGTTCATTGACGTCTGTGTTCACTGTAATATGTTTAGTGTCTTTGTTTTGCGACTGCATCGCAAAACCGTGCGATTAGTAGACGGAAGGACGTGCCTCTCCAATGGGAACCGAAAACATTTGATCGCAAGGTCATAGGTCAACCGATTCCTCCACAGGAAAACACATCTGATATATTCTATACGACACTGGTGACGGCATGTGCGTCACATGACAGGAATATGTTGTCGACCCACCTAACTTGTACACTTGGCGAATGGGTAAAAAGATTCTTCTACCTTGCCCGATTTAGTTTTTCTTGTGGATGTGGTAATCATTCCCAAAAAAGTGATGAAAACATAAGAGTTTGTCACATAAACTGAAAATAAAAATTAAATTTTCACTCGATGGACGATTTGAACCAAGGACCTTTCGTTCCGCAGCTGCTCACGTTACCACGAGACCACGGCGCTCCTACGTTCTCACTCTCCTTGATGTTGCCTATCTTGCGATGGACTACTCAGTTTGTATATTTTGTTTATTTTTTCACGGTTCCACACAACTTTTTCCTGTTTTCTCAATTGATCTGTGTTCAGTTTTTCAAGGCCTATCCACTGTGACAACTTATAGCTAACTCTGAGGGCGGTGCGATGGGGAGGTTCCCTTGTCAGTTTGTCAATCTCCTCTTTTCCACTCCCACTGTCCCTTCATCTCCTCCTCTCCTCTCTTCATCCATTTCCTCCATTCCCTGTCTGGCGACATCTCCCTCCTCCCTCCCTCTGTTCTTATCTTCGTACACCTCTCTGTTTCTATCTCCTCACCCCCCCCCCCACCCCCTTGCTCCTTTTCTACGTGTAGACTACTTCCCTACACCTTTCACCTACCTCATGCGTCTCCCCCCACATAGCACCTCCTCCCCCCGGCTGTCCAACTCAGACTGTCCTCAGCCATGGTCATCGGCACATCTAGCCCCTGGAATACAGTTCAAAAAGCAGGCCAGTATTGTTTCGACAGCATGCTGTCATACAAAGCAGTCTACACATCAGGGACTTTAAATCGTTCAGTTGCCCATGCAAAATAGGTCGGTAAGTCAGATCAATACTACTTTAACACAACCAACAGATCTTAAACTAACATTGCCTCATCAGTTCATACACTATGTGATTAAAAGTACACGCACATCTGGCTGAAAATGACTTACAAATTCGTGGCACCCTCCATCAGTAATGATGGAATTCAATATGGTGTTGGCACACTCTTAGTCTTCATGACAGCTTCCACTTTCGCAGGCATACATTCAATCAGGTGCTGGAAGGTTTCTTGGGGAAGGGCAGCCTATTCTTCACGGAGTTCTGCACGGAGGAGAGGTATCGATATCAGTCATTGAGGCCTGGCATGAAATCGGTGTTCCAGAACATCCCAAAGGTGCTCTGTAGGACTCTGTGCAGGCCAGTCCATTACAGGGATGTTATTGTCGTGTAACCACTGCGCCACAGGCCGTGCATTATAAACAGGTGCTCGACCGTGTTGAAAAATGTAGTCGACACCCCCGAATTGTTCTTCAACTGTGGGAAGCAAAAAGGTGCTTAAAACATCAATGTAAACCTGTGCAGTGATAATGCCACGCAAAACAAGGCGTGCAAGCCCCTCGCCATGGAAAAACACCACCATACCATGACACCACCGTCTCCAATTTTACTGTTGGCACTACACACTCTGGTAGATGACGTTCCGGGCATTCGCCATTCGCACACCCTGCCATCGGATCGCCACATTGTGTACCATGATTAGTCATTCCACACAACGTTTTTTCACTGTTCAATCGTCCAATGTTTACGCTCCTTACACCAAGCGAGGCGTCGTTTGCCATTTACTGGCGTGATGTGTGGCTTATGAGCAACCGCTCGACCATGTCATCCAAGTTTTCTCATCTCCCGCCTAACATAGTACTTGCAGTGGATCCTGATGCAGTTTGAAATTTCTGTGTGATGGTCTGGATAGATGTCTGCCTATTACACATTACGACCCTCTTCAACTATCGGCGGTGTCTGTCGGTCAGCAGACGAGGTCGGCCTGTACGCTTTTGTGCTGTACGTGTCCCTTCACGTTTCCACTTCACTGTGACATCGGAAACAGTGGACCTAGGGATGTTCAGGAGTGTGGAAATCTCGCTTACAGGCGTATGACACAAGTGACACCCAATCACCTGACCACATTCAAAGTCTGTGAGTCCCGGGGAGCGCCCCATTCTGCTCTCTCACGATATCTAATGACTACTGAGGTCGCTGATGTGTGGTACCTGGCAGTAGGTGGCAGCATAATGCAGCTAATATGAAAAACGTGTGTTTTGGTGGTGTCCAGATACTTTTGATAACATAGTGTATATGTGTATTATTTTTTTCATACAACGCTGTGCTCCAAACGTTTCTCAGCAAATCTTTCGTGGGATTGATGTTCATAAAAATCACAGTATGGGGTAACCAGAATGTTTCGAATTAAAAAATTGTATGTCCATCTTTATACTGACGGTTGCGGGACTTCGACTGTTCTGTACGAAATGTCGAATCAAAACCGTCTACATATCCAAATAGTTAAATTACTGAGCAGCCAATTTAGGCGATATATTCCACTACCTTCAGCCCCGTGTGTACAGACAACAATGTTAACAGTATGAAATAATTTACGAAAGGTGCAAGTAATATATAGAGTGGTAGTATGTAGTAACATATAAAATACCAAACTTTACAGGGAGTAACATCAAAGTTGAAGATAAAAGTAAGGAATAAAATAAGAGAATAGTGACACACTATATTAAAATAAACTAGGGAACAAAATATATATGCCATATAATGTTAGAAAAAGAACCTACTAAACGGAAGTTAATTGTATGTTGTGTAGGTCATAGTATGCTTGTTTTTCCCTGCTTATGGACTATGTGACATGTATAGGTACGTGTCTTTGGTTGTTCTGATTGAAATGAGTGCGTTTCTAATGCATCTTATAAATGTATGATTGATAGATTGCATTGGTGTAACTTTATATACGTGCTTTATTGGTTGTTATTAGTATATGGAACATGATGATACAGAAAGTTGCAGGACTGACGTCCAGCCAGTGTTTCTTTTATTAGTATATGGCAACATAAAATTTTAGCTTCACTTTGTACTCATCAGTGTATGACCATAATTGTCTTGCTCGAGATGTTTCACGAGCATTAACCTTACCATTACACCTTGATTATCTATGCATAACGTGCGATATTGACCTCCGTTTAGTAGGTTCTTTGCCGAACGGTGTGGCCGAGCGGTTCTAGGCGCTACAGTGTGGAACCGCTACGGTCGCAGGTTCGAATCCTGCCTCGGGCATGGATGTGTGTATGTCCTTAGGTCAGTTAGGCGTAAGTAGTTCTAAGTTCTAGGGAATTGATGACCTCAGCAGTTAAGTCCCATAGTGCTCAGAGTCATTTGAACCATTAGTAGGTTCTCTGATACGGTTATATGGCATATATATTTTCTTCCCTAGTTTGTATTAATATAGTGTGCCTCTGTTCTCTTACTTTATTCCTTACTTATCCTTAACTCTGATGTTTCTCCCGGTACGGTTTGGTACTGTTATGTTACTACATTACCACTGTATGTAAGACTTGCACCGCCCCTTTTGTTAAGTACTTCATATTGTTAACATTGTTGTCTGTGCACAGAGGCCTGAAGATGACATGATATATCGCCGAAACTGGTTCCTCGATAAAATAACGATTTGGAAATTTAGACGGCTGAAAGGTGATTAGATTGACATTCTTCAAAAATTTTGATCGGTAGCCAGACGTGCGACATACGTTTCAACGCTCACATTGCTGCTACGTAGTTGCAAGCGAAATGTCAGCAGGTGAATTCCGTTCGTTGTTGGCTGCGGAGCGGCACGAGCCCCAACCTTGCGCCGAAGCCAAGCCCTGCAAATAACCCAGCGGCCGGTCTTGTGGGCTGCTCCACCCTCCACCTGCTCTTCTCAATGGCTCACTGTGCACAGCCGTGTTCACTACTTTGCGACGCTCCGTGGACGAGGCTGTGGCTCCGTTAGTGCAGGGCCGCCCGCGAGTTTGCGGAGCACGGCAATGCAAGGCGCGGGGGAAGTCCACGCGGGCTCATTCGTAGGTGAGGCGGATGGCAGATGCCGGTTCATTGGTGAGCTACCAGGAAAATAGTCAGTCTACAAATGACACTGATCACCATGCGCTTGTGCAGTCTGAGACGTCAGCTAAACCCGCTGGGCAGAACAGGTGATTACAACTGTGGCAAGGGCCAGTTTCACCTTAAAATGGTAATTTATTGTAATTTAATAACACATTTACAACCAAAGCGGCACATAGCCGGACTTCTACAACTACGAGTTTCAAACTCCAAATCTTTCACGGCTGAAGGCCTCCAAACAAGAAATCTTAAAAATCAACAAGGTAAATTTTAAGTGACTGAAAACACGCAGGCCGGCCGGGGTGGCCGAGCGGTTCTAGGTGCTACAGTCTGGAAACGCGCGACCGCTACGGTCGCAGGTTAGAATCCTGCCTCGGGCATGGATGTGTGTGATGTCCTTAGGTTAGTTAGGTTTAAGTAGTTTGTAAGTTCTAGGGGACTGATGACCTTAGAAGTTAAATCCCATAGTGCTCAGAGTCATTTGAAGCATTTTTTTGAAAACACGCAGTTACAATTACAAATAAAAGAACTGATATATATATATATATATATATATATATATATATATATATCACAGCTAGGGTGAAAGCCTCAAAGCAAGGGTGGATAGATAAAAATAAACAAAATCCAATACAAACGGCTGAAGGCCCACAATAAAATTTTCAAAATTTTAAGAATTTGAAGATAAATTACCATAACCTTTCAAAGGAAGAAGGCCGCAATGTTTGAGCTTGAAAGGTAATTTTAAGAATAAGGTTACAAGGCTGAAGGCCCACAGTTGGTTTTTCCAAAATTTTAAAAAAATATAACCATAAGCCTTAAGTTGTACGTAGCTGAAATCGAACTAAAAGAAAAGACAACACAACGACAATAACCTTTCAGTAAATATCCACTTGCCGGAATTCGAACTTACCTACATAAAACACAGTAAAACCAAGAATATTTTTATCATTGGCTGTGATACATTATAAACAGACAATTAAACACCGGTGAGAAAGGCGGTAAAGACAACTGCACTCAGAAGCCTCCAGGGGGTTCGGTCTGCCCTCGTTCACTTAGGTGAGGCAGGTGGTGAGCCCAACTACACTTGATCCGCCGGAACCCAACCAAGGGACAGCCACTGACCGACCGACAAACTACTTGCTTGCCACGAATCGGTACATCAGAATTCAGACACAAAATGTTACGGGCGTGATTATTCACAATCAAATATGTGTATGTATTGAGCTGTCAAAACTACACACCGTGTTGGACAGCGACAGTAGGTGAGGAAAGGACACTGCCTGAAATTACGTTAGTGGCCAGGGCAGGTAACCGGAACACTAACGGCTACAAGGCAGGAAAATTCCGCTGCTGCACTCGAATTGTAGTGAACCAATATAGTTGATTCCACCGTATGGCGGCTAAATTTCACCACTACAAATACTCGGTGTTGTTCACAAGAAAACCTCCCCAACAGCAAATCATCGAAACGAACCACACAACATGAATGGACGTGGCTTCGGTAGTTGAAACGACTACTTAACTTCGACGTCCTGGGTCGGTGAACCACGGAGCTCGTAGCGATACGACAGCGTCCGCAGCTCGTGGTGGTGCGGTAGCGTTCTAGCTTTCCGCGCCCGGGTTCCCAGGTTCGATTCCCGGCGGGGTCAGGGATTTTCTCTGCCTCGTGATGACTGGGTGTTGTGTGATGTCCTTAGGTTAGTTAGGTTTAAGTAGTTCTAAGTTCGAGGGGACTGATGACCATAGCTGTTAAGTCCCATAGTGCTCAGAGCCATTTGAACCATTTTTTGATCCGACAGCACCACACACGCTCCGACACTGCGCAGTGACCGCCAGCGGACCCAGCCGACTGCACCGCGCGGAGATAACTTCCCTGGTCCGCACCAACCCACCGACCACACTCAGAATGCCGGCATAATTTAAAATAGTCGTCAGTGGAAATCACGCGAAAGCAAGCGCGCGCGCGCGCGCGCGCGCGCGCGCACGCACACACACACACACACACACACACACACACACACACACACACACACACACACACGACTCATGAACGATCGGCGAGCCAAAACGCGTCGTCCGGTTGGACGACCGACCGACGATCCACCAAGACCGTGGCCCGGCTCAAGTGATGCGTGGCGGCAATGGTCCGGCGAACCATGTTAACGCAGACATCTGCTCCAAAGCAATTGCACTAGTGCCGCATTGTTAACTCCCCGACTGGCAGGTCCGGACTACGCTCCAGACGCGCTCCAAATGACTGGCAGACCCGAACTCGCGACCCAAACTGCGTTACGACAGACAACGACCGGGAAGTAATAGCAGTCGAGCGAAGATACTACATTGAATATATCGATACGCGCTGCTAGCGCAGCTCATAGTCAGGCAAAGCAGCAACTCAGTGACGCCAGTAATTTAAATTAACGTAGTGAGATGGAAGTACGTTAAAAACAGGGTGTGAAATACATTATGGCGGTAACAGGAACCACGCACGGCTCACTATCCATTCTTCAGTATTGCTCAGATCTGTGGGACTAGAAACAAATAGCTGTAACGGAGAATACAGAATGTGTAGAGAGAAGGGCAGTTTGTCTGATTCACGAGTTAACGTCGCTGAGGTGTTGAAAATCTGAATTGGCCGACGCTTTAAGATAGACGAAAACTGTCCCGCTGTGGTTTATGGCACTTCACTCGAGTTTTTCATGGGGTTGTCCTTGAGAGTTGCTACGAGCGGCTTTTTTCCCCATAACCTTTGAAGAAATATAGAGAGATCGTTCGTTAACCTTCGAGCAGACGCGCTAGGGTATTGAGTACCCCCCTGCGTAGTGCTGTATCTTGACCCTTTCGTGAGACGTGGTAAACATGCTTCCCACTACAATGAACTCGCTCCTAGTCCCGTGGGATTCACAGTTCCCACCTCTGTACGGTGCTACCACCTAGTGAACAGTATAGGGTACTACTTCTAATCGGAAGTTCCCGCCGTTTTTGCTGTACCTTCGCGCAGAGGCATTGTACAGCTGAGTGTTGCTCTGTAGAGGAGCCTTTCAGTGCTGTTTGCGTGACATTTTGTGATTTTTTTTTTCCTCAAAGCTATAGTGTAAAGTAAATACTTTTGATTTACCCAAATTTATGACAGAAAACGTAAAATTGGAACGAGGAGAATTCCAGTTTGAAACAAAAGGAGCCATTTCTGCAGTAAAATGGATGGATAACCTTCCAGTCACTTTCCTGTCCTCAATTCATGACCCATGAGAAACAGCCACAGTGAAAAGGAAAAACAAGGATGGTACTAGTACAGAGATTTCTTGTCCTGAAGTTGTGGCTGAATACAACAAAATAATGGGTGGTGTCGATAAGTTTGATCAATTACGAGAAGGGTATGCTATTGGCAGACGTTCTGTAAAATGGTGGCACAGAACATTTTATTTCCTGGTAGACGTTGCTGCAGTGAACAGTTTCATCCTGTGGAAGATAAGTAAAAGAGAAAGTGGACAGCATGATCAGCTCTCATACAGGATCCATCTAGCCAGACAATTGATCGCTGGCCTCTCATCCCAAAAAAGGCGTGGACAAAAAGGGGTAAAGTACCTGAAGATTTCGTAATGTGGCTGTAGGGGAGCATCAAACCATTTTAGGAGAAACCTACTGGACGTGCCGTCATTGTAGTACCAAAGCTGCGGAAAAGAGCACTCGCTGTGTTTGTACATATTGTCAAATACCACTTTGCATAGACCCATGTTTCAGAAAATTTAATGGCAAGTAATTGAGAACAATCATTGTAACAAGAGAAGTAAATTTATAAGATAAATATGACATATATTGAAAAAGTGGTTTTTGTTATTTAACTCCAAGGAAGGGCAGTGGGAAGAATACTTCCCACCTTGTAGTGTGACCTCACTTTCACAGTTTGAGCAAATTTGATATTCAGTATGATAAATATACCTATCTATTAACTACTATCTGCTCTCCATCCATTAAAAAAAAACTGCTCAATAATTTTGCCCACGAAAGGGTTTACGCAGAGCCCTGTGACGTGGCGGCTCTGGGTGTTTGTTTACTTCACCCTCCCGTCGCCTTCCTGTACCGCCTTTCTCGACTCAGAGCCCCCAGTACTGCGTTGTTTCGCAAGCAAAACGTAGCGGGGCGCTGCGTATGTCACGCACCCCCTCAGATGACACTTGTTTCTTTCTGACAATTTTGAATGTGCGTCCCATTTTTGGCACTTTATCGAAACAAAGGATTGAACCGTAAAAGTACCCTTTCACTACAGTAGTTATTACAGCGATCGAAAAATACGTAAGTAATTTTTTGTGATATGAGGGTCGTTGGTCGAGTCCAAAGATTTTATGAAGCTTGAGGAGACACCTGCGAACCTTAGAGATCTCGACAAAGCCGTGAAACCTGGAATGAATCTTCTTGAGTTAGCTGAAAGCGAAGGTGGTCTGAGCGATGTAGTAGTTCATTTTAGCCACAGGACCATGGAATTAACTCCCAACAGAAAGGCGAAAGTGGGAATGAGGAAGAAAGTAGTTCAGAAATTGATTTTTTTCTTACGAAAAGACAAACTATCAAAATGGAGTAAAAAAACTGGCCTCTAAAAGAACTAAGCAACAAAAAAAAAATTTGTGAAAGTTTCACTCGGTCTCACAAGCTATTCAAACAATATTTCTAATGAAACTGATGCGTTTTCCAAGCTGTTTGAAACTGATATGATAGATATGACGGTATCCTATACTAACAAATATACTGACAACTTTAGAACAAACTACAAACGTAAAAGAGATTGTACGGATAGATGTGAAATTATGGTACTATTCGGCGTTTTGTTTTTTGACAGATGTAAAGAAAGGTCAACATGGGAGTGAGACGGTACGGGTACAGGTATGGGTATCCAGAGGGCCACAATGAACAATAAGGGGTTTCTGTTTGTAACGCGTTGTATGAGGTTTGACGGCGTTTCCGCTTCAAATGGAAGGAGAAAACTTCACGAGTTACCTGCTGTCAGAAAGTTTTACATTTCTTTACACTCAACCTGAAACGATCTTACAATCATACTGAATATGTGACGATCGATTAAATGTTGCTTTTATTTACAGGCCACTGCTCCTGGGTCCAGTATATAGCATCAAAACCCGCCAAATACGGGATAAAAATATTTGCCACGTCTGACGCTGAGAGTTTTTATGCCGGTATTGAATAGTATCTGGGAGAGCAACCAGATGGAATATTTCAAGTATCAAACACCCAGCAGAAATGGAAAAAAGGCTTGCCAGTGACATCGAAAGTAGAGATATAAATGTCACCATTGACAATTGGTACACGAGTTGCCCGTTAGCGAAAGACACGTTAGAGAAAAAATTGTCCGTTCTAGGCACTCTTCGCAAGGACAAAAGGGAACCCTGCCTGAACTTTTGCCTCTCAAAAACCAAACTCTCGGAGTTTCGAAATTTGGCTTTCAAGGTAATAAATTTCTTTTCTCATACTCGTTAAGTGATACTTCTGACCACAATTCATAGTACGAATGATATCGACCCCAAAACAGAAAAGCCAACAATCATTATTGATTACAATCGCACTAAAGTAGGAATGAATACTGTGGACAAAATGATAGCTGGATATTGTTTCCACAATTACAAGGAGATGACCTATGATGTCATTTTATACTGTGCTAAATATAGCCGTGATTCACTTTCCAAACAACAAGGAACCGCCAAAATTCGATGTATTTTATCATTTATTTATATTTTTTTTAAGAATTTAGCGTTTGCGTTTATGAATGAACACTTGAAAAATAGATAGAAAATCATATCACTGTCGCCCGATGTTTCGGAATTTCTAAGAAGGAAATTTCCTTCAGAAGAAATCATTGACGCACCAGGGCCGTCAGAGAAATGGAAGAAAGGGTGTTGCCGTGTGTGTGGAAGGAAAAAGACAACTCCACGATGAAAGTTTGTGTGGAGTGCAATAAGTTTACTTCTCAAGCGCACATGATTAGAGAACCTACGTTCGTTACACGTTATCAAGAGGAGACTGACTGATACATCATTTATTATTTTTGTGCAGTTGATTTATTTGGGGTGCAATATCTTTGTAAAGATTTAACATAAAGTAATTAAAATTAAAATGTATAGTCATCTTTAGATTACTTACAAGTTAATTTTCTGTCATATATAATTTAAGGGGAGGTTTGCTATCGTCGGCCCGAAAAAAGCATGTCCTTTGAGAATTTTTTTCTCGGGATATATTATACATATCAATGTCAAATTTGGTCAAAATGTTATTGATATTTCCTCTACAAAATGGATTTTTTTCGACCGGAAATGTCGAAGAGCAAAGGCGGAACTGCCCTCGGAACGAAACAAAATTTCGATGTAGACCTCCACGCGCGGTATGTCACAGGTCAGCCGGCTCGTCTGAAATCAATTTTGAGTTGACGTTAGCGAAGTATATAAGATTCTTTAAGAGTTGTACCTCGCTTAAGTTATTTGGACCATAGGAAACAAAATGGCGGCCATTTGAAAAAAAGTGTTTTTCATCGATTTTTCGACTTCGTCGGCAAAGTAAAAATATTTATTGTTGATGGATCGGATTGAAAGTGGTACAACTCCTAGACAATTCAGTTAGCTTCGTCGGAAACGAAGAATCATGCTAATCGGTTCAGTATATTTGAAGTTGCCATACCGCGCGAAAAAATTCATTTCGAGAAAAACGCGTTTGAAGTTTTGACTACATATATATACAATATTATGCAACTTACGTTCAATCTGCTATTCCGGGTCCATGAACTAGTCCTTCCTCTTCCTCAGAGAGGGCGTTCTGCTCGATCTGGGCCATCCTGCGCTGCTCCAGAGCCGCTCGTACGGCCGGTGACAAGCGGTTTTCGGCCGCTCGAATCCGGTGCTCGTCCGAATGCTTGGCGAACTGCGTCTAATAGAGTCCCAGGGTGACGTCCATCGTTGTGACGGTCTTCAGAATTGCTGAATACCCCTCGTTGAAGCTGCTCACTGCCAGGAAAGTCGCAATCTCCACAGTCTTCGCACCAGAATGCAAATGCTTGGGGGCTAACTTCCAAACACACACGTTCAAACTTTCATTTGAATTTTGTGTGTTTCCTTCCAAGCACCGGTAGAATCACTAGTCCTTCGAAAGAAGGAGCGGCTGGTCGTGTTGACATTGGTCCAGGTGTCCGGTAGCCTCTGCAATGCGCCACTTGCACCAACTAGTTTCCCCAGCCGGACAATTTTGGTGTTGTGAGTGGTCATCCGTGGAACACTTCTGGAAATACGTTGCCCAAATTGCCTTCATCTGTTCCACCGAATTGGAATGCCGTCGGATTGCCAAGCCGTAGTACGTGGTAAGCTCCTTGATCACTTTATCAGTTTTAGTCATGGGCAAGCGGCTACGAAGTCGAAATTCCAGAAAAAAACTGGTGCGTGAAACAGGCCGATTGCAGGCAGGTGCATTTTTTTTTTTTTTTTTTTTTTGTTCAGCCGCGAATAACACACGTCCGTTCTGTATTCGGAAAAACCGTTTCAAGGGTGAGTTCTAAACACTTTTATGAATCCAAAAATGCAATTTTAATAAAATCGATTTTTTGAAAGGAAAGATAATAAACCTCCCATTAAATAACGTTTTTATTCCCATTGTTACGTATCTGAATCGTAAATTCCTTCATCCAGATACTGATTACAGCTTCTGAAACAAATATATAAAAGTAATACTGCAAAATATAATCATTTAACTGATTCCTAAAGAAATTATAACTTATCATAGAAGGTAGGGTACTGAATACTGGCGCCTACTCATGGAAATACATTTATAAAATCGACGCGCCCGCACAAAGTTTAAAACCACGATTAGCTTCCGACCGTCGATGTTTGCACTGATATTATTTTTTATCCTGCTGGTGTTAGCTCTTGTTAAGGGGAAACGTCCATGAAATTTACCGAAAATGGCAATTTTCAATTAACTTTCATTTATCAGTAGAAGTCATGGCAATAGGTTCTCAGCGTTTCGAGGATGAAATCGTATCCAAAGTGCCTGAAAAGTAATCACACATGTGAAGCGACCTTCCAACCACGCCCATTTTTTGGAACAATACTACAGTATCTACAGGTTCGGAGGGATAATATGCCTACATTCAGAAGAGGAGGCTTCTAAATTATATCTTCAGTTTTGTCAAACACACTTCCAGGTTTCGCGGATCCTGAATTTATAAAAAAGTGTGTGCATGGGAAAACCAAGAATTCAAATGAGTCTTCAAATTCACTCACGTGGAGCGATGTCCTAAAACCACATTTTCCTTCTGCTGCAGTTGTCGTAATTGCAACTTACGATGTTGTTCTTTTATCTATCGGTGGTAACATGGAGAGGATGAAGGGATTGGAGAGAATGGCATTTGTGATAGGAAATTTCATCGAAATTATGACCACTTGCTCAATACCTTGATTGTCCGTCTTTGGAACGAAATGCATAAGTGATCCTGCATACCAGTGATCCGACAGTTTGTTGGTAGGTATGTGGCGTTAGATGTCTGTGTACAGGTCATGTAATTCGCGTAAATAACGGGCCGCTGATTTGCATACGCGGTGATGGTGCCGGATAGCGACTAAGATGGGTTCTGTAGGATTTACATCAAGAGAATTCGGCCGCCGAGACATCAATGAGAATTCACTATAATGCTCCTCAAACCACTGTAGCTCGGTTCTGGCTCCGAAACACGGACAATTACACTGCTGAAAGATGAGATCGCAGTCGGGGAAGACATCTAGGGTTACAGGTGGTTCGCACTGTCAGCGTGTCTTCTTTAACTACCACAGCATAACACTGCCGCCGCCAGCCTGCGTCCGTGTCGCGCTGCACGTTTGTAGCCGCCGTACACCTCGATGACTGTGGTTGTGGAGATGAGAAGCGACCAAGTGTAGCAAAACTGAGATTCACCTGAAGAGCCGACACGTTTCCATTGATAGACTGTCGAATCCCGGCGGTCCCGTGCGCACTGCAGTCGTAACTGACCATGTCGTTGGGTCGACGTGTCAACACGTAAGGGTGGTCTGCTGCGGAGCTCTGTGTTCAACAATGTACCATGAACGGTGTGCTCCGAAGCACTTGCCGCGTGCCCCACCGTTGTGCTCTTTCGGCAGAGATGCCACAGATCACCATGTATTCCTCCCTTGCAGATCAGACAAGCCTCCGAACCTCACGTTCTGTGAAGAGTCGTGGACGGCCAACCATTTAGCGCCTGTTGGTAGTTTCACTGTCCTCCTACATCTTTCACTAGACGTTCACGACCGTAGCACGTGAACATTCGAGCGACTTCGCCGTTTTAGAGGCACTTTTTCACAGACTACGCGTAATAATAATCTGCCCTTTGTCAAAGCCGCTTATCTCAATGGATTTCCCCCTTTGCAGCCCATATCTCCGCTAGGGTGATCCCCCGTCCGCGTCTGCCCGCTTACATGCTTTTGTTATCGCGTCACGTGCCCGCAACGCCAGCAGGCGGCATCCAAGGTCGTGGTGGACAGTCATAGAGTAGAAATATCTCTGGAGTGAGCATTCAGAAGCGCAGAATTGATTTTGTGTTGTCAACATACGTTGCCACAATGGTCACGTGATCTCGGGACGCCGTACATTTGTCCGACATTTGTCCTATAAATTTTGAATGTTGTCATATCGCTAATAAAGACAGATTCCCTTCGTAAGTGCTATGGATTTAGTATAGACGTTTTGCAGGCACCATAGCAGTTTACGTCTAATATTTGAAATAAATTGTGCTCTTAACTTTGAAGAGCAAAATGAAAGAGCATGACGTCACAGAAGCTTCACGTCAGCATGTATTTACAATGTCTTTCATGTCACATCTCGTCAAGTCGCTTAACACAGTACTGAACGGCAAAACTGGGGTTTTGAGTCACCATCCCTAATATGCATAAAATGTTATAGTATCAGAACTGAGGAGCTAACGACGACTAAGTTTGTCAATGGGCGAAGCAAACTTTATAACCTATGTTCTTGAGCAATTATGTTTGGTAAATTACTGAGAAGTGAGACAACGTTTCAAAACATCGACAATTATTTGCTAGGGAAAATATGTACATTCGTACACATCAAAGAAAGCTTCAAACGAATTAATGAAGCCTGTTAAACTTACCCATTATGTTTCTTCTTACCTAATTAATAATGTCATAAACAACTGTATTTTACTCCTTCATTAAAGCTGATTCTTTTGCTTAAAATGTCATATGGTGGAATTTGCTTCGTCTACTTATGTTCTTATACATATACATTGTAGGCGTCAGCGTTGTTGTGTTATCGTAAAATCTAAATAACTTTTCGCCTTCAGATATACGTCCTCGGTTGTGTAAGAAAGTGGAAAAAATATCTCACTCGTCATGGAACATCTCCAATTTGTCACTAAAACAAAGCGCTATTATAAAATAAAGATTATGAAGATACAACAGGGCAAAATCCACTATTATAAGGAGAAGGAGCGCGGCGAAAATAGACCAACTTAAGATGTTAACAGACTGGTACCGTCAAAATTTTCTTCCCGAGAAACAACGTACCGTGAAATGACGTGACGTTCCGTTGACGACCTGTGCGAATGCCTCCATTCGAAATGTATTGTAGAATGTTTTGATGTTATGTGACAAGACGTGACGTCACCTGATGGCGGACGTGAATTGGCGTTAAACAATCGACGTCGTCCCTAGATAACGTGACAATTCCAGTTTAATGTTTACAACATGCGCAGGACGCAGTGCTCACTCCAGAGATATTTCCGCTCTATGTGTACACAGTGGTCATAATGCTTTGCCTGACCAGAGTAGTTCCCCCTATACAGGTTGGATTCACGAAGATATGCAAATATTTTAATATGTTATTCTACAAGTGAAACTAAAGAAAAAAGTTCATATAATCATATGTCCGCAAATGCTTAGTTACGGAGTTACGGCTAGTAAAAATTTTTGCCTGAAATTTAGCAGCTTCGTTAATACGAAGCCATCGCAAAACAGTACGAGGTTAAAGTAAAGCACGACTTCTATTTATTTTGTTGTTATTGATCTGGTATTGGCCGGGAGGCCCCTTGCGGGGCAGGTCCGGCCGCCTTGGTGCAGGTGTTAATACATTCGACGCCACATTGGGCGACTTGCGCGCCGGATGGGGATGAAATGATGATGAAGACAACACAACACCCAGTCCCTGAGCGGAGAAAATGACTGACCCAGCCGGGAGTCGAACCCGGGCCCGTCGGACGGCAGTCCGTCAAGCTGACCACTTTTTTTAATTGTGTTTGATCGCTGCGGACGTCGCAAGACATTCTGTTCAAGTTCGGTGGTTGGTCCTTCCACTCAGTTTTTTTATTACAGAGTCCAACTGGCTCTCTGACACCACTCAGCTATCGGGGCGGACATTGATCTGGTGAATTTAATAGAACATGTTGCAGACGTGTGTCTGCAGTGGTTTTCCAGAACATCCAGAGAGGCAAAGGAGTAATTTCGAAATTTTTAATTTATTAACTACTTGGCCCAATCTGTTTGTTTTTTTTTTTTTTTTTTTTTTTTTAAATTCCAGCCAACTGCACAAAGTTTTCACCAGAAGTTGTAGAGAAATTTTAGGAAAATGATGGTAATAAACACCATATCGGCGTATTCCTCTGTCTTAAATTTGTAAGACATCCCTGTTTCATAAATAATCTACAAACTACAACAGTTACTATGTGGTTTCACTTAATTACACTGTTGTTATTAACATCTTTTTTCACTGGACAATCCAGAAAAGTAACTCGTTTCAGGGTTAGGAAACGACGGAAACAACTCACTAACGTTTGCCAACAATGAAAAAATAAACGTTTGTACATTGTTAATGGAAAGTAAGCAAATTTACTTGTATAATAATCTTGCTTCTCTGGATTTCCTGGAAAAATACTGCAGATATAGGTCTGGGATCTATTTTATTAGATTCACCAGACCAATAACAACAAACTAAATGATGAATGGTGGGCTCCATGTGGTTCAGTAGTTGTGCAACGGCCGTAAACCATAGAATTACCAAGTAAGCAGCAGGTCAAAGATAAAGTGATCACCTATGCTTAAGACAGGGTTACTACTCAGGGCACATATTCGTTGAGAGCACCGATGATGGCTGTTAATCAGTTGAAATCGATTTGCAAAAGTAAATAAATAAAACATGGTTTTGCGACTGGTTGCTGCTTACTTGGTAATTCTAACAAAATAAATGGAAATAGTGCTTTACTTTAACCTCGAACAGTTTTGCGATGGCTTCTTATTAGCGAAGTTGCTAAATTTCAGTCAAAATCTTTTGTTAGCCGTAACTCCGTAACTAAACATTTGCGGACCTGTGATTATATGATCTTGTTTCTTTAGTTTTACTTGTAAATAACATATTAAAATATTTGCATATCTTTGTGAATCGCGGTGCAGTCCTGAGCGCGACTTCTGGAAGACTCACTCCTTTTGCGCTGAAGGCTGTGAGACCCAGAGCGGTGATACGTAATAAAAAACCTCGGACTGGAACGTGCGGGTTCTGTTTCTCACGGATACATCGCAGGGCGCTGAGCTTTTCCTGCCGTAGCCATTGCCTCGTCCATTGATCAGACTCAGACCGTGGCTGCGGCCCGCGCCGTGTGGGTTCTCTGTCCTGTGGAGGGGAGAGCGATCTGTGACGTCCGGCGGTGCTTCCCGGTAATTGGCGCGCCAGTGTAATTACGTGCTGGCGCCAGTGCAGCGTCGAGGGTGCCTTGTTTAACGCGCGCACTCTGTGAACCCACTGGTCAGTCGGAGCAGATTAAGCAGCTGTATGTACACGTAATTGTGATCCAGCACGTAACCCCGGCGTCATTGATTAATGCTGTCCTTTCACGCGCTCGGCCAAAACGTCCATTGCGTGTTATGCTGCGGTACATCGACACCTGACCGAGTCGTCTCTTTCAGCGTGTACTAAACCCTAAACTTTCCGCCTCCTTCGGGTTAGAAAGGTAATCAGTAACTTTCAAACGAATAATGCTATTACCATTGCGTAAACAACGTTTAGCAAATACAGCGTGCTGTTACGTACGCCACAGATGACAATAACATTAATAATTCGTGTGTGGATTTATTTCTTTTGTGCCATTCTCTCAGAAGACGGAGACAGCCAACAAATATAGTTTGTGCTGTACTTGAGCTCGACTCGAACAGTACGAGCAGCTTACTTCGCAGCTCGAGAGATCTTGTGTTTTATTTTATTTACACGTCTAGTTCCTCAGGACCAAGTTGCGGAGCAAATCTCCAAGGTCATGGAACGTGTCAGTACGTGAAATTACAACGTAGAAGTAATAACAGATAAACATAAAATGTTTGTGAACTCGAAAACTTTCAGGCCATAAGTTTAAGTAAACGCAGTCAACAGTGCAACAAGAATCAGCTTAATTTTTCAAGGAACTCCTCGACAGCATACAAGGAATGACCCATGAGGAAACTCTTCAGTTTCGATTTGAAAGCGCGTGGATTACTGCTAAGGTTTTTGAATTGTTATAGTAGCTTATTGAAAATGGATGCCGTAATATACTGCTCAAGAGTTGAGGAAGTCCGATCCAAATGCAGGTTTGATTTCTGCCGAGTATTAACTCGGTGAAAGCTGCTTCTTCTTGGGAATAAGCTGATATTGTTAACAAGAAATGACACTAAAGAATATGTATAGATTTTGAGCGGCCAGTGTCAAAATACCCAGACTCGTGAACAGGGGTCGACAAGAGGTTCGTGAACTTACACTACTTATTGCCCGAACCGCCCGTTTCAGAGCCAAAAATATCCTTTCAGAATGGGAAGAGTGACCCAAAAATATAATACCATACGACATAAGCGAATGAAAATTAGCAAAGTAGACTAATTGTCGCGTCGAACTATCACTCACTTCAGATACAGTTCGAATAGTAAAAATGGCAGCATTAAGTCTTTGAACAGGATCCTGAACGTGGGCTTTCCCCAGCAGTTTAGTATCTATCTGAACACCTAGAAGTTTGAACTGTTCAGTTTCACTAATCAAATGCGCATTCTGTGAAATTAAAACGTCAGGTTTTGTTGAACTGTGTATTGGAAACTGTAAAAACTGAGCCTTACTGTGATTTAGCGTTAGTTTATTTTCTACAACCCATGAACTTCTGTCATGTACTGCACTATTTGAAACCGTGATAATGTCGCACACAACATCCTTTACTACCAAGCTAGTGTCATCAGGAAACGGAAATATTTTAGAGATACCTGTAATACTAGAGGGCATATCATTTGTACAAATAAGGAACAGGAGTGGCCCCAACACTGATCCCTGGGGCACCCCCCACTTGACAGTAACCCACTCAGACCCCACATCACAGCTATTCTCAACACTGTGAATAATGACTTTCCGCTATCTGTTGATAAAGTAAGACGTGAACTAATTGTGAGCTACTCCCCGTATTCGTAAAGGTCCAACTTAAGGAGCAGTATTTTGTGATCAACACAAACGGCTTAGCCTAGCATTCTAAACTTTAACGCATCCAGTACCTCACAGAGAAAAGAGAATATAGCGTTTTCGGTTGTTAAATCACTTCTAAAGCCTAACTGTACATTTGATAGCAAATCGTGTGATATAAAACGATCGATTATCCTTACATCAAACGCTGATGGCATAGAAACAGGCCTAAAATTGTCTGCATTATCCCGTTCTCCCTTTTTATAAAGCGGCTTTACTACTGAGTGCTTTAATCGTTCAGGAAACTAACCATTCCTAAAGGAAAAATTACAAATATAACTAAATACAGGGCTAACATGTGCAGCACAGTACTTTAATATTCTGCTAGGCACTGCATCATATCCGTGAGAGTCCTTAGTCTTCAGTGATTTAATTATTGACTTCGTCTCCTCGTTGTCCGTATCTTAGACGAGTATTTCGATCCTCCTGCAAACTAATGACTTCTATTGGTATCGTACTATGTCCATGGTACCTCTTAGGGTTATTAAAGTCCTATGGATTTTCATAATAAAAATAACCCAGGAACACTGTCTGGAATATCTTCTGCAGTGCGGGCATTACATAATAATATCACCTAATAAATAAATGAAAGATCGCAGTCAGGATTTCGTAAAATCCTGGAGCATTCGCTCGTCCTGCCATCTGTTGATACTATCTCTACCACGTGTACTTGGCGTTGTCATCTACTCTCTGAAGCGGAACGGCATTTACAATTGCTATAATATGATTTATTTCTTTTATTACGAATTTAGTTCTTTTATTAATTTTCGTGGCTGTTTCATCTGTGTGTTACCATCTTGTTTTTGAGCTGATTAAAAGCTTTTAAATTTTTCTCGTTTTTCTTAAGCTGCGTTTGCACTGAAGTTTGCAACACGTTTCAGACAATGTATGCAACAATGTATATGGGACTACTGGGTGAATGATGTTTGTTACATGTTGCATGTACCAGAGCCGAGCTATCCGTGGCCGTATCGGTAAAGATCAATGGAAACACTATTTGAGTCGACTATTAGATATTGCCGCTGTACGGCGCGAGTTTTTCTTTTTTTTCTTTTGATGCTCTGCGGTTTGTTTGGGTTTGTGGCTGTATTGAGTATTATTTTTTTATTGAAGTGGGGTGGAAGAGAGAACGAGTGTTGCATTTTATATCGATTTATGAGGAAGAGGAATGCTTGTGGAACGTAAGGAATTCCAATTACAAGAACACAACCAGTAAACAGGACTCGCTAGATAAAACTGCTGCTGCATTACACATCAGCAGCAGGTAGAAATTTTCCTGTCACATTCACTGATACTAATAGTGAGGAAATAAATGGAATTGTTTTTTGAAGATACAGTTGATGAGTTGAGAACATTCAATAAAGTGTGTACGTCAACGAAGTTCTTTTTATTCAGTTACCGTTACACTTAAATAATCCTTCATGTTTTTAACCAGTGCCCCGTGAACTTCACATACTGTTTGAGGTATGGCTTGATTCAAAATGTAAAATAAACGCACCAAGCTATGAAATGAATTACAGTTGCCAAAAAATCAAGACTCTGGGAACTGCTGCAGCGGTTTATTTGTGCCACTTTCTCCCTAGTATGACAAATGCACCTTTCTCTATGACAAATACACCTTCCTCTTCGTCTGCTTACAGTTTTTAGCATTAACAGTACAACGTCCAATATCAATATAGTTAGCTCGTCACTATTCGCAACATAGCAGACGATGCGAACCCATGACCACTGTGAACGGAGACCTAAGCAAGAAACAATGTTGCAAACATGTTGTGAACAACGCTGGAAACACGTTTGCGAGAAAAATATGTTGCAAACTTCAGTGTAAGTGCTGCTTAGTAGTCCCAACCGCGATTCTTTAAAGAATCGAAGGCACATTGACAACAACGGGATCGTCTTCAGTAATTTGCGCTCTGTTTTAAGAAAAACCAGTTTTCACGCACCTCAGTTTTTGTAATGTCAAACCTCCGAAAAATTTACCTTGCAGAGGTATAATTTTGGAGGTACATTCAGTGGTACCCGTGGATACTGCCTGCAAAGTGTGTTACGAACAGAGTTAGTAGTGAAGAAGTAATAAATTAAAACAGCGTGCCTGAGGCTGGAGTTGTATTGCGTGAACAGCGAACGTGCAGTAAATAAAATTTTTCATTTTGTGGGTCCCGTCAGGGAGAAAAAATTATGTGTAAACTTTCGTGGAAGTTGCTAAATGCTTTTATTCACAAGTACAGGATGAATTTAGTACGTGTAATTTGTGCGGCGTGTCTTAAGGCAGGTACACAGTTTCTGTCTGTAATACTTGGTCTACTTTGTTAAAGGTTTAGCGTAAGATTGCACCTCCCAACAAGCAGATTATCTTAGTATTATAAACTTCTAAATTAGATCAGTAATTATACGAAATAGTGAAAGTCAGTTTTTGTTACCAATGGAAGGCTGAGATAGTCAACTACATAAAAAATAAAAGTAATTATTTTTTAAATTCTACTACTCACACTTAAATATTGTATGATATCTACAGCAAGCTGTGGTGCATAAAGTATTATCAAGAAAATTTTATTTCGTGCGAACTGCTAGTGAGATAAAACATTGTGACGAGTCATAATTTATGTTAATAAACATCCTTCGTAAAATACGTCCCTTCCAAACTAAATTTCTCTGTTATTTACTGAGAATATTTGACCGTGCCGCTTTGTCAACAAAATCATCCAAATTCTTTAACTAATATCCAAAAGCAAGGATTGCTTTTGCAGATGTAGAGTATGGTTAAATATCTGTGAAGCCGTCGCAAACCTCTCCCACATAAATCTCGTCTTCAACATGTTCCGCTTGCCTCTCAGTATTTTCTGAAATTAAGCGGCAACTGGGATGACGTAAATAATACACACGACTTTGAATAATACTTTGCTGTCAAATTACACTACTGGTCATTAAAATTGCTACACCACGAAGATGACGTGCTACAGACGCGAAATTTAACCGACAGGAGGAAGATGCTGTGATATGCAAATGATTAGCTTTTCAGAGCATTCACAAAGGTTGGCGCCAGTGGCGACACCTACAACGTGCTGACATGAGGAAGGTTTCCAACCGATTTCTCATACACAAACAGCAGTTGACCGGCGTTGCCTGGTGAAACGGTGTTGTGATGCCTCGTGTAAGGAGGATAAATGCGTACCATCATGTTTCCGACTTTGATAAAGGTCGTATTGTAGCCTATCGCGATTGCGGTTTATCGTATCACGACATTGCTGCTCGCGTTGGTCGAGATCCAAAGACTGTTAGCAGAATATGGAATCGGTGGGTTCAGGAGGGTAATACGGAACGCCGTGCTGGATCCCAACGGCCTCGTATCACTAGCAGTCGAGATGACAGGCATCTTATCCGCATGGGTGTAACGGATCGTGCAGCCACGTCTCGATCCCTGAGTCAACAGATGGGGACGTTTGCAAGACAACAATCATCTGCACGAACAGCATGGACTATCATGTCGGAGACCATGGCTGCGCTTACCCTTGACGCTGCATCAGACATGAACGCCTGCGATAGTGTACTCGACGACGAACCTGGGTGCACGAATGTCAAAACGTCATTTTTTCGGATGAATCCAGGTTCTGTTTACAGCATCATGATGGTCACATTCATGTTTGGCGACATCGCGATGAACGCACATTGGAAGCGTGTATTCGTCATCGCCATACTAGCGTATAACCCGGTGTGATGGTATGGGGTGCCATCGGTTACATGTCTCGGTAACCTCTTGCTCGCATTCACGGCACTTTGAACAGTGGACTTTACATTTCAGATGTGTTACGATCCGTGGCTCTGCCCCTCATTCGATCCCTACGAAACCCTACATTTCAGCCCTGGCCAGCACATTCTCCAGATCTCTCACCAGTTGAAAACGTCTGGTCAATGGTGGCCGACCAACTGGCTCGTCACAATACGCCAGTCACTACTCTTGATGAACTGTGGTATCGTGTTGAAACTGCATGGGCAGCTGTACCTGTACACGCCGTCCAAGCTCTGACTCAATGCCCAGGCGTATCAAGGCCGTTATTACGGCCAGAGGTGGTTGTTCTGGGTACTGATTTCTCAGGATCTATGCACCCAAATTGCGTGAAAATGTAATCACATGTCTGTTGTAGTATAATATATTTGTCCAATGAATACTCGTTTATCATCTGCATTTCTTCTTGGTGTAGCAATTTTAATGGCCACTAGTGTATATTCTCAACACACACACACACATTAATTCAGCGATTAACATAAATCAGAACCAGGTCATCAAAGGAATGCGATGCGAATGTGAATGAGAAATGCGAATTCTAATTCTTACGAAAGAATCTACGTTGTTTTGCCTTATATATGAGTTGCGGAAAAAAATTTTCGTTACGTTATGACGTAGTTTGTATTGTGTCTCCACCATTTAGTTTCTCCCTGCTCTTACATAAGTACGTTCAGGAGGGGAAAAAAAGACAGAATACCTTGAACGACTACATGTAGGAATTTTACATTCATAGCGTCCGGCCCCGGTAGCTGAGTGGTCAGCGCAACAATGTCAATCCTAAGGACCCGGGTTCGATTCCCGGCTGGGTCGGAGATTTTCTCCACTCAGGGACTGGGTGTCGTGTTGTCCTAATCATCGTCATTTCATCCCCATCGACGCGCAAGTCGCCGAAATGGCGTCAGATCGAAAGACTTGCACCCGGCGAACAGTCTATCCTATGTGAGACCCTGGTCACACGACATTTATTTATATTCATACTCAAAATAGTATGTACTGTAGAAATAATTAGCATTCAAACTGTGTCGCTCCGCTGGTTCCAGCTAAACTTCGATATCGCTGCGCAACATCACCTACGGGTAAAAGATGCCTGCGGGTCTCGTTGGTACTGTAAACCGACGGTAATGGATCAATGTGACTTGAGCAGATGTGCAGGATGCCTCGCACACGAATGCGTGAACCGTACCGTCAAATCAGCGCGTCTGAAAGAGGGCGCGTTATTGGCATGAGAGAATGTGATGCATCCTTCCGGAAAATTTCTCCCCGTGTAGGACGGTCTTTCGGCACTGTAACGCGCGTGTGCCGAATTGTTCACGGAAAGGGTCGGGTCGCATTACCTAGACCACCCGCTGACAAGATCGACACATCCGAATTGCATAGCAAGACTGATCTGCGTCCTCCTCGGCTTTGGAGCATCAGTGGAACAGTGTTCAAAATGGTTCAAATGGCTCTGAACTCTATGGGACTTAACATCTGAGGTCATCAGTCCTCTAGAACTTAGAACTACTCAAACCTAACTAACCTAAGGACATCACACATCCATGCCCGAGGCAGGATTCGAACCTGCGACCGTAGCAGCAGCGCGGTTCCAGACTGAAGTGCTTAACCGCTCGGCCACAACGGCCGGCTTGGAACAGTGTAACACACCGTATGCTGTCGGGGGTGACAGCACGTCATCGTTTGTTACGTCACGTGTTACGTACGCGTCGTCCACTTCTCCGCCTTCCTTTGACGGATGAGCAGTAGTGCATGGAACGACGTCACTGGAGACAGGAATGATATCAGACAGGCCCATTACGTCCAATGCTGCGGTGCTTGCCATTATCGGAGAGCCCTGGCAGTAGTGACAATATGTAAGGGAAAATTGAAGTTTGTGTTGGGGAGGGAATTCAGCACACCGTGCTGTGGTGGTGTAATTATAGCATTTCTGCCTAACAAGCACGCCGGCACGGTAGCTCAGCGTGTTTGGTCAGAGGGATGGCTGCCCTCTGTAATAAAAAAACTGAGTTAATGGATCAACAACGAACTGAAACGGGTGTCTTTCGACATCCGCCCAGAGCAGGTACAACGAAGGAAAATGAACAAAATGAGATTTAAAAAAAAAAAAAAAAAAAACGGGTTCGAGTCCCGGCCGCAGCACAAATTTTAATTAATTTCTTCTGCTTCGAACATTATCGTAGATAATCAACGTTCTGTTTGTTTGAAAATAACGGCGGGATTTTGGTTAGCCGCAGACAGGGGGAGCGGCATCACAGTGATTGCATTCTCACAAGACATACAGTGCCAGCACGAGGCATTATGGTGTGGGGTGCTATTGGGTGCAACCACAAATCACAGCTGGTGCGTGTCCAGGGTACTGTGACCACAGGGGCGTCGTGAGTGACGCCCTGTGACCCGACGCCATACCCCTTCAGCACATTCGGCCCATACATGCGTCGATGCCATCACGCATGGAACAAGTTACCAGGGCCCATGGCGGACTCTGTGCCTACTAGGCAAGAGGACACTTGCTGAAACGAGGTGACTGAAATGCTAACCATATCTGCAGAACACACCCTTCCAGTATGAAAGTCCTATCTCTAGTCTTTCTTTAATTATTTTTTTGTTAACATGAGTGTATTATCTTAGCCACTGTGCTTGAACGTTAACTGTTACTACTTACGCGTGAGGACGAAATCATAAATCTGCGGCCGGCCGCGGTGGTCTCGCGGTTCTAGGCGCGCAGTCCGGAACCGTGCGACTGCTACGGTCGCAGGTTCGAATCCTGCCTCGGGCATGGATGTGTGTGATGTCCTTAGGTTAGTTAGGTTTAAGTAGTTCTACGTTCTAGGGGACTGATAACCTCAGCAGTTGAGTCCCATAGTGCTCAGAGCCATTTGAACCATCATAAATCTGCGGACAAACTCTGAAAGTTGACTGAAGAGCTGCCACGATAGGCAACTTTTAAGCGGGATCGTGCTTTCGTTTCATTCATTTTGCAATACACAGGCCTGGTCACGAGGAAAGAAAAACGCTTTGGAGGCTGATAGTATTGGTGGTCCTGAATAAAAAAACTTCAGTCTGTATATTGAGCAAGCAGTAAAAGAAACAAAAGAAAAATTCGGAGTAGGTATTAAAATCCATGGAGAAGAAATAAAAACTTTGCGGTTCGCCGATGGCATTGTAATTCTATCAAAGACAGCAAAGGACCTGGAGCAGCAGTTGAACGGAATCTACAGTGTCTTGAAAGGAGGATATAAAATGAGCATCAACAAAAGCAAAACGAGGATAATGGAATGTAGTCGCATAAAAGTAGGTGATGCTGAAGGAATTAGATTAGGAAATGAGACACTTAAAGTAGTAGATGAGTTTTGCTGTTTGGGGGAGCAATATAACTGATGATGGTCGAAGTAGAGAAGATATAAAATGTAGACTGGTAATGGCAAGGAAAGCGTTTCTGAAGAAGAGAAATTTGTTAACATCAAGTATAGATTTAAGTGTGAGGAAGTCGTTTCTGAAAGTATTTGTATGGGGTGTAGCCGTGCATGGAAATGAAGCATGGACGATAAATAGTTTGGACAAGAATACAAGCTTTCGAAATGTGGTGCTACAGAAGAATGCTGAAGAACAGATGGGTAGATCACGTAACTAATGAGGAGGTGTTGAATATAATTGAGGAAAAGAGGAGTTTGTGGCACAATTTGACTAGAAGAAGGGATCGGTTGGTAGGACATGTTCTGAGGCATCAAGGGATCACCAATTTAGTATTGGAGGGCAGCGTGGAGGGTAAAAATCGTAGAGGGGGACCAAGAGATGAATACACTAAGCAGATTCCGAAGGATGTTGGTTGCAGTAGGTACTGGGAGATGAATAAGCTTGCGCAGGATAGAGTAGCATGGATAGCTGCATCAAACAAGTCTCTGGACTGAAGACGACGACGACAACAACAACAACAGCAACATGGACATATGCCACTTTCTTAATCGAATCCGACACAGAACTGTTTCAAAAGCACGGACGTCAGTGGCACGTTCTTCTTAACCAGTATTCATATGCGAGTACGGCCAAGGCGGCATTAGGTTAGTTTTGTCGTTGCTGATGCATCTCCTGCATATTCCTTACACGTGTGACACAGTAGAGTACCTCACTGAAACGTATTCTGGGCGCTGGATCGGTCGCCGCGCAGGCATTTCTTGGCCAACGAGGTCGCTCGATGCTACAGAATTACATTACCTTTCGTGGGGTCGGCGTAAGAGCGAAGTCTACAAGCGCGGAGTGAACGCAAAGAAGCTATATGTCACCCGTATTTTACCTCCTTGGGTGCAGGCAAAGGAGCGAGCTCAGTTCAGCAGCACAGTGCATTGCCGTTTACGGCGGATTATTTGAACATCATCTGTGGCGAAATGTAGACAATTAAACGAAACATTAGATCACAATGTTTTATGTACTATCACCTGCATTTGCCGTGCCCCCATCTGGTTTTATTAGTTTCTTTGGAGACTGTTAGCCGGCTGCGGTGGCCGTGCGGTTCTAGGCGCTGCAGTCTGGAACCGCGGGACTGCTACGGTCGCAGGTTCCAATCCTTCCCCGGACATGGATGTGTTTGATGTCCTTAGGTTAGTTAGGTTTAAGTAGTTCTAAGTTCTAGGGGACTGATGACCTAAGATGTTAAGTCCCATAGTGCTCAGAGCCATTTGACCCATTTTTTGGAGACTGTTAAAAGCCGGACGGACATATGATTAATAATTGTAAACAAAAAAATTTCTATCACCCATCAAAGCATAAACCTTTCCTGTTGGCTCATCCTGTAGATGTGAACAGGAATCAAAAGACGTACCCACTTTAAAAAAAAAGGCTCAAATGGCTCTGAGCACTATGGGACTTAACATCTATGGGCATCAGTCTCCTAGAACTTAGAACTACTTAAACCTAACTAACCTAAGTACAGCACACAACACCCAGTCACCACGAGGCAGAGAAAATCCGTACCCATTTTCAACCACTTGGTATCTCCTAATAGTTCCTCATAAGAATGCGGTATATTACACATGCTTCAAAGTCCAGTAATATTTTTTGAAGACCAACACTTTTGCATTTGACTGTTGGCTTTACTTCAAAGTAAGCATTCGATACAACTATATGACTACACTTATTGCATTTTTATTGCTGTGCAACGGGAACTTGGGACTGTAGTAGTATTTAGTGCTACCCCCTACAGAGTTTCACGAAACTGTCAGATTTAAAGCTCATGCTTGGCGTTGTGGCCACTTCATGGCTTTCCTCGTACCGCACTAGTCAAATGTCACGTGACTGTCAGAACAAGCTCGAGATCGTATCAGAAAACATCAGCGCCGTTACAATGCCAATATCGCCTGCCCATCCTTGTGTTTTTACGTTGTTCCTCTGAAAGGACCCTCACTATTATCAATCTATCAATATATCGACCATCTGAAGGCACGTATAGTCAATACTAGAAATACTGACGAGCATTATTGATGGACCTCGAAATATTCAGTGTTGTCAATACAGGCAGAATGTGTGAGGTCAAGTATTGACGGTTTGGTAATATTCTCCATTCAGATGTTGTCCAGGCTTCTGGAACCAGGCACGCGGCGTTAATGTGCAATGTTTACTTTTCAATACGCCGTCGTGTTTTTGCATCAGTCTTCTGACTGGTTTGTTGTGGCCCACCACGAGCTCCTCTCCTGTGCTAACCTGTTTATCTCAAAGTAGCACTTCCAACCTACGTCCTCAATTATTTGTCGGATGTATTCCAATCTCCGTCTTCCTCTATAGTTTTTTGCCCTCTACAGTTCCCTCTAGTACCATGGAAGTCTTTCTCTGATGTCTTAACAGATGTCCTAACATCCTATCCCTTCTCCTTCTCAGTGTTTTCCACATGTTCCTTTCCTCTCCGCTTCTGCGCAGAATCTCCTCATTCCTTACGTTGTCTGTCGACCTAATTTCCAACATTCGCCCATCATCAGTGACTTTGCTCTTCAAATACCAAACTAATATACTACTTTAACTGTCTCATATCCTAATCTAATTCCCTCTGCATCACCTCATCTTTCGACTATATTCACTTTTGTTGATGTTCATATCCTTTCAAAACTCTGTCCATTCCGTTCAACTGCTCTTCCAGGTCCTTTGTCGTCTCTGATAGAATTACAATGTCATAGGCAAACCTCAAAGTTTTTACTTCTGCTATGTGAACTTTAATTCGTACTCCAGATTCATTATTAGTGCCTTTCAATATTTGAACTTGCATACAAGTGTTTACTAATGTATTGGAAAAGGGTAGGCGTTCAGGTACAAAATTTATTTTTAAATTATCGTAGTGGAACACATACGATTACAAATTCTACGTACACAACTTTAACTCACGATTCCACATTATTTGGTTTTTATCTTCGAATTGTTCTCTTTGCACATCGATATTTCTCTCTGTCTCTCTCTCTCTCTCTCTCTCTCTCTCTCTCTCTCTCTCTCTCTCTCTCTGTCTCTCTCTCTCTCAACATTCATTGTTTGGGCTTGGAGTTTAGCGGAACGTGGTGATGAAAATGACAGTAACATTCGCTCTTACGCAGCACACACTGTATTATATCTCTAACTGTATCTTTCTCTTTTGTTTCAGGTACGTTTCTGAGTCCTACACTGCATCTCGTTAGCCACTTGTAACGGGCGAGGTAAATATCTGCATGCTTGCATAAAATAGTTGCTGAAAAAAGTGACACATGTGCATGGTACGTGCTTACTTTAGATGGTTCCTATTGCTGCTAGCTGATTACCGAGCAAATCTGGAAAGTAGGAGGCGAAGTTACTGGTACAACATAATCTGTGAGGGCGGATTGTGAGTCGTGCGAAGATAGCTCAATCATTAATGTCAGTACCAGCAAGTCCTTGGTTCGTTCCCTGGGCTCTGATATACAGTCTAAAGCTGCCAGGAGGTTTCATCGTCTGCATTGTTTAACTGCTAAAACACCTCCCTACTGAGCAATCCACTCCCGCTATCTTTCCATCTCACAAAGGTATCTTTTTGATGGTGACTCGCCGTTTTACAGAAAATTTGTATTTCCTAGAAGAGAGGGACTTAGGCGCAAAATTCATTTTACATTCCCTGGTCCTAACGACAAATGGCATCGTAGACGTGAAATACGACTGATCAATGATAGAAGTTTTTAATGAACGAGATGTTACAGCTTGTCGCAGCTTTCAAGTAGCAGAAATGTACAATAGAGACATGGCAAGGCGTATTTTATATCTACGATGCGTTTTGTTGTCAGGACCAGAAATCATCGAAAAATAAATGAGCATAAATCTGTCGTTGTGTGGATAAAGGGAGGAGGAAACTGTTCAAAAACGGAGTTCACTGGAGATCTTCCCCTTTAATATAGAAAATGAAATAAAGTACTTGTTGTGTCCTTCTGTATCGTGTTGAAACGAGAATTTAAAAACAGTCTCCCTCTGTTTGTACATAACTGATTTGAGTCAAAAAGCTGAAAGTTTTGTGACACTAGAGAATTAAGCTGTTCATTGCATCACCACAAAAGGCAGTGAGACTAAATAGAAAATACTTTATTAAGAATGTTCTAAGTGCGATACCAGCAAACCGTCCATTTGTAAATGCCAATAACATAGTTTTTACAAACTGATTCTTGCATGGAAGAAAACACCAACTAGTCATTGTCAGTAATGCTATTTATTTACGCAAATAACGTCGTTACCGGTTTCGAAGTGACCGGGTCTTCTTACGTCGGCTCACATTCATATTACACATATTACATTTGTTTTTGTTTACATCAGTTCTTGATTGCTTTCAAACTACTAATATAAACAAGTGTAATCTAACAGACTTTGTAAGATGAACCGGTTGGTTAGAAAGCGGTAACGCCATTATTTGTATAAATAAATAAAATTATTTACAATGGTTAGGTGGTGTTTTCTTCTTTGCAGGAATGAAGCTGTATTTTTGACACAGCCGCTGTGTCAGAAATGTCATTTGTCGACAAACTGGATGAAGAAACGTTTTGTTCCAGGTGCCTCTATCACAGAGAGAGTGCGTTTTATTTGTGATAATACAAGTATAGAAATACAGCAGTAATGTTTTAATTAATTAGAACTGCACTGAACAAAAACCAGGTTTTACATCTTTTTAAGAGTGTGACTCCAGAGGGAGGTACAACATGGCAGAAAGACTACGGGCTATCTGCTAACGAACGTTCACAAGACTTTCTCTATGGGTTGGCATCTGGAATAAATCGAGGAACGTGTAACAGTCGGAGTACACAGTGGCACTAAAAACGCACTTTGTTAAAAATCGGAACTTCCAGTCCTCAGGTACTGATGTGGAACATGCGTGATTACAAATTCTACATAGACTACTTACGTTTCACACACGATTGCATATTAATACATTTCACGCGCACGCGCACGTGCGCGCGCTTCCGTGAAACGTCTTTCTCTTCTTTGAATTGCTGCTAGTGTTGTGAGCCCACTCTTGGGGAACTACAAATTTTCCATTTCGTGTTAGGAAGAATTTATCGTTAACATGGGCGCCTGTGCAGAGAACATACTACGGAGATGGTTGGCTAATGCATCCGGCGCGCAGACGGCGTGTGGGCGGATTACTGTTCATTCGGTTAACTAAACAGCTTTGAGGCAATTCCATTAGGGAGTCTGGTTGTCTGACCGCGTCGCTTCAACACTTCCGGCGGCGCATCGCAGCTGCCATCAAAACGCGAGGTGAGAGAGCTGACTCATAAAGAGAGAAACAGAAGTCAGGGTAGCGGATTCCTTTCCCGAGTTAAAGTCGGCCACTGGCATTCCATCTCCTGAGACTTAGCGCCACTTTCGTAAGACTGAAGAAACATCCCCTCGCTGAAGAAGTTTATAATTGTCGACGTCCTCAACACGGCCATTGTACTGTGCGTGGTGGAGGATACTTATGTAAGTGAATCAAATTACTCCCTTCGTGTTCTGTTACTGATAGCACCCCATCTGAATAGGTCAAAATTTCTGTAGTTTTAGCGTCATGGTGATTGCGCTGTATGTACACCGCTGGTGATATACACTAGTGGACATTAAATTTGCTACACCACGAAGAAGACGTGTTACAGACGCGAAATTTAACCGACAGGAAGAAGATGCTGTGATACGAAATGATTAGCTTTTCAGAGCATTCACACAAGGTTGGCGCCGGTGGCCACACCTACAACGTGCTGACATGAGGAAAGTTTCCAACAGATTTCTCATGCACAAACAGCAGTTGACCGGCGTCGCCTGGTGAAACGTTGTTGTGATGCTCCGTGTAAGGAGGAGAAATGCGTACCATCACGTTTCCGACTTTGATAAAGGTCGGATTGTAGCCTATCACGATTGCGGTTTATCTGAGTCGACAGATGGGGACGTTTGCAAGACGACAACCTTCTGCACGAACAGTTCGACGACGTTTGCAGCAGCATGGGCTATCAGCTCGCAGACCATGGCTGCGGTTACCCTTGACGCTGCATCACAGACAGGAGCCCATGACCGAGCGAGGTGGCGCAGTGGTTAGACACTGGACTCGCATTCGGGAGGACGACGGTTCAATCCCGCGTCCGGCCATCCTGATTTAGGTTTTCCGTGATTTCCCTAAATCGCTCCAGGCAAATGCCGGGATGGTTCCTTTCAAAGGGCACGGCCGACTTCCTTCCCCGTCCTTCCCTAATCCGTTGAGACCGATGACCTCGCTGTCTGGTCTCCTTCCCAAAAACAACCCCCAACAACAACAGGAGCCCATGCAATTGTGTACTCAACGAACCTGGGTGCTCGAATGGCAAAACGTCACTTTTTCGGTTGAATCCAGGTTTTGTTTACAGCATTACGACGGTCGCATCTGTGTTTGGCGACATCCCGGTGAACGCACATTGGAAGCGTGTATTCGTCATCGCCATACTGGCGTATCACCCGGCGTGATGGTATGCGGTGCGATTGGTTACAAGTCTCGGTCACCTCTTGTTCGCATTGATGGCAGTTTGAACAGTGGACGTTACATTTCAGATTTGTTACGATCCGTGCTTTTCCCTTCATTCGATCCCTGCGAATCCCTACATTTCAGCAGGATAATGCACGACCGCATGTTGCAGGTAATGTACGGGCCTCTCTGGATACAGAAAATGTAGTGCAATATTTCTGCACCTCGGAGAAATGAGTTCCACAGTATTCCATGAACTGTGCGTATATCGTCAATGGACTGTGGTCCTTTGACATGGAGAAGCAGTACACGGAGGTAATATCTTTCGATGGCGGCTGGATTCGCGGTGTATATGCGTCTACATGCTTGGGAATAATCCACTGACGTATTGACCGCACTAAATGTTCTGGAATTTCGTGGCACTTGCGGGCGGTAATATCATTGCCACTGCACAGTTTAAAAATGCCATGGGTTTGGAGTCCGCATGAAGGGTATCAGAGCCTCATAGCCCGCCTGAGGTACACCCTGTCTTCTTACGGTAAATGGACACGCAGTCACTAGATCGTATGAGATCGGTGGAAAGGTTGACGTTCGTGTAATCGCCATACAGGACTCAGGGAAACGACATCTGAAGTGAACGTTCACTTCTTCAACGATATTTGTTGTCCCTTAGAATATGAACGCTATCATAAGCCCGTGCCGCGATGTTGTAGCCCCGTGGCATCGTGCAAAATTCATTGACATTTGACAGTTTTTGATTTTTGTAATTTGTTGAAAAAAAAGACATATTCCCGATAGAAAATATTTGCTTTACCTTTTCTGGTGTTGTAGATTAATGCTATTGTGGTGAGAAGTGTAACGTAAATGCTGTGAACAAGAGTTACAACCATTTTCAACTTCCTACTTTTGCGAAACTGAATTTTCTGCAGTGGCTGCTTTGAAGACAAAATATAGCTCTCAGATAAACACGCAAAAAGAACTCAGACTGTCTTTCGAAAAAAAATTGGTCTGCAAGTCAGGTCCGAGGGCGTCACTAATAACTGCTGAAGTGGATTTTAATTTAGTTTTGGAAAGATGATTACTAAATGCATCGTGCAGTACCAATCCTGTCCTGCTTATAAGTACATTATAACATTGGATACGTGAATTTAATTTTTTTATTACATCAAAATATAATTTGTTTTGCTTCCCTTTCAATAAACTAATAAATATTTTATTTCATATTTTTGCTCTCATTCCAGTAACCTCGCGCCCCCATTTAGTCTTGCCACGCCCGCCTAGGGGAAGAGGCGTGCGTGCGTGCCACACGTTGACAATGGCTGCGTTACTGATAAAATTGTGTTAGGAAATATACAGAGTGGTTGAGATTAATCTTTCGCTACTTCAGCCAGTGTCGAGAGAAAACTATTTATCATACGGGTATGGATTTATTTATTTATTGTTTCCTTCAGACCTACTCTCTCCCCGTTATAATAAGTCTTGTTGAAGTAGTTGATTTCGTAATTCATAAAGTTATGTCTCAGCATGAAAAAAGGTGCAAGTGCAGGTGAGGTTGTGGGTCCGTCGACAAAGTCAAACATTCTACAGCGACGGTATCAACAAACTGGTCTCTCGTTGTTTTTCGCCAGGCTGGCTATGTTGAGATGTAAATAAGCAAAGAATAAAGACGCAGAATGCTAAAAAAACATTTTTTTTATTTGTGTGTCCTCGTACGTGACTACGTGACGACGCTGCGCGGCCGAGCGAACAGTACACTGTGCTCTCGGGCGCTAGTCGCCTGGGGCCGCCGACACCCTTCACGGCACTGAGTACGGCCCCCCTCAACCCATCGACTTCACATTCACAGTCGCCAGCTTCCGACCAACGCGAATAGCAATATCGCCCAGTGACAAACATCTGTCTAGATACCCTAAAATACTGCCGCTGTCGAATTCTGACACGTGTTGGTTGAAGTTATTTCTTCCTACTCAACGAACCAATATTCAAATGCGATTTCTGAACGAGACACCCGTCATATGTAAACTGCAGATGACGTTGCTCATACCTACTCTGCGCGGCTGTGTGGTAGTGCTGAAGTCACAGTCATTTGCATATCCCACCATAGAGTACATTTGGTGCCAATTCGACGTTTGTCGCACGCTGCCTACATAGTGTTGCAATTTACACTACTGGCCATTAAAATTGCTACACCAAGAAGAAATGCAGATGATAAACGGGTATTCATTGGACAAATATATTATACTACAACTGCCATGATTACATTTTCACGCAATTTGGCTGCATAGATCCTGAGAAATCAGTGCCCAGAACAACCACCTCTGGCCGTAATAACGGCCTTGATACGCCTGGGCATTGAGTCAAACACAGCTTGGATGCCGTGTACAGGTACAGCTGTCCATGCAGCTTCAACACGATACCACAGTTCATCAAGAGTAGTGACTGGCGTATTGTGACGAGCCAGTTGCTCGGCCACCATTGTCCAGACGTTTTCAGTTGGTGACAGATTTAGAGAATGTGCTGTCCCGGGCAGCAGTCCAACATTTTCTGTAAGGACCTGCAACATGCGGTCGTACATTATCCTGCTGAAATGTAGAGCTTCGCAGGGATCGAATGAAGGGTAGAGCCACGGGTTGTAAGACATCTGAAATGTAGCGTCCACTGTTCAAAGTGCCGTCATTGCGAACAAGAGGTGACCGAGACGTGTAACCAATGGCACCCCATACCATCACGCCGGGTGATACGCCAGTATGGCGATGACGAATACACGCTCCCAATGTGCGTTCACCGCGATGTCGCCAAACACGGATGCGACCATCATGACGCTATAAACAGAACCTGGATTCATCCGAAAAAATGACGTTTTGCCATTCGTGCACCCAGGTTCGTCGTTGAGTACACCATCGTAGGTGCTCCTGTCTGTGATGCAGCGTCAAGGGTAACCGCAGCCACGGTCTCCGAGCTGATAGTCCATGCTGCTACAAACGTCGTCGAACTGTTCGTGCAGATGGTTGTTGTCTTGCAAACGTACCTATCTGTTGACTCAGGGATCGAGGCGTGGCTGCACGATCCGTTACAACCATGGGGATAAGATGCCTGTCATCTCGACTGCTAGTGATACGAGGCCGTTGGGATCCAGCACGGCGTTTCGTATTAACCTCCTGAACACACCGATTCCTTATTCTGCTAACAGTCATTGGATCTCGACCAATGCAAGCAGCAATGTCGCGATACCATAAACCGCAATCGCGATAGGCTACAATCCGACCTTTATCAAAGTCGGAAGCGTGATGGTACGCATTTATTCTCCTTACACGAGGCATCACAACGACGTTTCACCAGGCAACGCCGGTCATCTGCTGTTTGTGTATGAGAAATCGGTTGGGAAATTTCCTCATGTCAGCACGTTGTAGGTGTCGCCACTGGCGCCAACCTTGTGTGAATGCTCTGAAAAGCTAATCATTTGCATATCACAGCATCTTCTTCCTGTCGGTTAAATTTCGCGTCTATAGCACGTCATCTTCGTGGTGTAGCAGTTTTAATGGCCAGTAGTGTACATTTAGCCAGTAATGACGGCCAATGGTAAGAATCCTTGCAAGACGCTGCCAGATACCAAATGCCGCCGCAGATGAGATGGCTTTTCCCCATAGTCTGCATACACTTTTCTCCTGCCAATGTTGTGGACAACATTTCAAGACACAATTTCAGAATTTCAGACACTGCACACACCACTTAAAGCCCACAACCTCACTCTGATAGAATTGCGGAATGTTTTTTGAATACCGTGGCACATATTGATAACAGTTCAACCTGCCGACCTCAGTTGTGACAGTCGCACAGCACACAACACAAGTCTACAACGTAGAAGAAGAACGTTCGAACGGCAAGACAGTTTACGAGAAGCTAAACGAAGAAGGCAATAGCTCAGGAATTCTTACATTGAGTCCTAATTGATATTTCATTGAGGGACCAGGAAGCTCCGGTAAAAAATCTGTGTAAAGCGATTTGTGTCACATTGTACGAGGTGAAGACAATGTCTTAACACTTGCATGGACTGTCATTGTTGCCAATATTGTACCAGGCACACGCGCACCACATGGGATATTCAAATTACATGTACCAGTCTTGAGAAAATCGGTTCATCGTTTCGCACCGACACCAAGGATGCACAACTCATCCGTGACTCTGATCTCACCGTTTGGGACGAGACTGCAGCGGTCCCCAAAGACCCGCTGAGCATTGTCGATCGGCTTTTAAGCGGCAGCATGAATAATAACCCCCCCCCCCTTACGGAGGGTAAATAATTCTGTTTGGCCCAAATTTGCAAGTATTACACGTCGTTGGACATGTCAGTACGGCAGCCATTGTCGAAACTGCTTTTAAACGATAACCCTTATGGTCTCATTTCAGAATCCATAAGTTGCCTAAAAATATTAGGGAAAATTGTGATTTCGTTTTCACAAATTGCTTAACCGTGATTTAGGAAATTAAGCTGGTTATTTCAGTGAAGCGATCAAATGTAAACATCGTTTTTGTAATTACCGTAGTTTTATTGCAACCATAGTGCCACAGAAATCGGTGAACGAAGTGTTCCATAATTCTACTGAGCGGCGAATCTATGTCCAAAAAAATATTTATACAACAGTTAATGAATTTTTCACTATCAATTTGTTACCTGGAGAGGCAAAGGTTTACGTCAGTTCTGATTCTGCCCAACTTGAAGGCCGGTCGTTGTAGCGGTTCTAGGCGCTTCAGTCTGGAATCGCGCGACCGTTACGGTCGCAGGTTCGAATCCTGCCTCGGGCATGGATGTGTGTGATGTCCTTAGGTTAGTTAGGTTTAAGTAGTTCCAAGTTCTAGGGGACTGATGACCTCAGATGTTAAGTCCCACAGTGCTCAGAGCCATTTCATTCATTTGAATTATTTGAATCCAACTTGAAGAAATAAACAAAATTGAATTTAATCCTTGAATTTTTTAAATCGGGTGCACTTTGAAGAAAAACGCTATTATCGTGTTAATTAGCAGTGTTAACGCTAATCAGTAGTTTAATTAATGACGCAAGGTTAGTGTTATCTCACCTAGACCAGAACTTCTGCAGTTGACTTCGGTAAAACTGTGCTCATATCCTGCAGTAACCTCATACCTCCTAATCCAACCATGCGTTTCTAAATGATAGCAAAGCAATTACCAATAAAAGCAACCTTCGCTATGACCATTAACCAAGCACAAGGTCAGACGCTTCAATGGGCAGGATTGTCTTTACCAGAACCTGTATTTTTCGCATGGACAGTTATACGTGATTTTTCCACGAGTTCGCCCATTCAGTGATATTTAAACGATGGTCACGTAACAACTCGTAACATATTTTTCAACGATGTTTTGTAAAATGAGTTTTAAAAAATAAAATTAATCGGACAAAGACAGTATGTTTTTATGTGTGTTACCATTAACCATATTGTATATAACGACATCGATTTTTTACTTTTGGACTAACATTTGTTTCTACTGTTCAAAATATAATACTTTTATTAACAATAATTGCATTTACTTATTTCTCCTTTACTATATTAACTACCGGTGACTGATCACGATACAGTGAGAATTATTCGCACGGGTCAGCTAGTCAGACCTTTTTCCTCGTGGCGGAATGAAAGAATCCAGTGTGTCAAAACACGAAAAACAATCATCACATTTCCTCGTGTAACTTTCAAGGGTTTTATTGTTCTAGTCGTCAGACGTAAGGCAAGTTTGATGCACCTCTCCACGCTACTCTATCTCCGAGTAACTACTGTAGCCTGCATGCGTTTGAACCGGTTTGCTGTGGTCAAACCTTGGTCTCCTTCCACAATTCATAGCCCCACATATTTCCCTCCATTAGCACACAGCCGATTTCTTGATCTGTCAGGATGTGTCCCCTTAGCCGATTCCTCCTTTCAGTCAAGTTGCGCCATAAGTTTTTCTTCCCAGTTTGAATCAGTACCACCTCATTAGTTGCGTCATGTACCCATCTAACCTTCAGGACCCTTTTGTATCATCCCATTTCAAAAGCTTCTATTCCCTTACTCTTTGAACAATTTATCATCGACATGTCATTTGTGTAAAGAGCTAAACCCCAGATCAGTAACATTAGAAACGACTGTCTAATAGTTAAATGTATTTTCACTATTAACAATTTCGCTATTTTTCTGAAACTTTTATTCTTGCTATTGCGATTCTGAATTTTATATATTCTGTACTTCGACCATCCTCAGTTATTTCGTAGTCCAAACATCAAAATTCATCTGTTACTTTCGGTGCCCCATTTCTTAATCTAGTTCCCTTAGCATTGCCTGATTTAATTCGACAACACCCCATCTCCTTTTTTTCCACTTCTGTTGATGTTCGTATTATAACCTCTTTTCAAGACACTGTCTAGTCTGTTAAACTGATCTTCCCAGCCCTTTTCTGTCTCTGACGGGAGTATTACTGATTATTTCGTAGTTTTAATGTTTACTCTCGGAACATTTTGCTCGTTTACAAATTTCTCCATGTTTTCCTTCAAATCTCGCTCGGTGATTAACGTCATGTTACATTCCTCCATAACTCCATTCCCAACTAGGGCTACCCTTCTGCAAGAGTAATCGCCTCTTAGAGAGCTCACGCCGTCTGCAGACCAGTGCATTAGTGTGATAGGGAAATGGGGACGGGCTTTATTTTACAGCTATGTCTGGACGGCACCGCAGAGTTGTGGGCGGGTGCTAAGTGAGACGGAGAGCGAAAACCTTGCGAGATTGTGCTGGACGCCAGCCATCTGGCACATTTCTGGGAACCCGTCGCCCAGCCATCACGTAATGCGGCCCTGTTCCGATTTTGTACGTGTTTGAGGCAAGCGGGAGGTGTTCGAACCGTGATGAACGCTGCCCACGGAGGTGCGAATTATTTAGAGTGTCTCAGCAGAAAAAGAAACTTCTGCCATTACGTACTCGAAGCTTCGATATCAATTTCTATCGAAATGTAAACACTACGAAATATTGTATTGCGGAGCCAGCAACCATGCGTTGACCATATGCCATAAAGACGAGCCGGCTGAGTCTTACGGGAATCTGCAGTAGTGCATAGCACATCGCTGCACCCCTGTCGACGTCCAACCACAAAAGTGATCGTGATGATTCTCATTATCGTGATCACGATGGTGACGCTCATGATTCTGATCATTATGACGACGATGCTCCGTGTTCATTATGGTGATGATGGTGCTCATGACTGCGATCATTATGACGAAGACGGTGCTCATGCTCATGATCGCGATCGTTATGATGATGACGGTGCTCACGATCTCGTTCATTACGATGATGACGATGCCCATGAATGCGATCGTTATGATGATGATAATGCTCATGTTCGTGTTCATTATGATGATAGTGCTAATGCTAATGATCACGATCATTGTGACGACGACGTTGCTCATGCTCAAGATCGTGATTGCGATTATGCGATGATCGTGATGACAATGACGATGATGACAATGACGATGATGACAATGACGATGATGACAATGACGATGATGATGACAATGACGATGATGATGACAATGACGATGATGATGACAATGACGATGATGATGACAATGACGATGATGATGACAATGACGATGATGATGACAATGACGATGATGATGACAATGACGATGATGATGACAATGACGATGATGATGACAATGACGATGATGATGACAATGACGATGATGATGATAATGACGATGATGATAATGACGATGATGATAATGACGATGATGATAATGACGATGATGATAATGACGATGATGATAATGACGATGATGATAATGACGATGATGATAATGACGATGATGATAATGACGATGATGACAATGACGATGATGACCATGATGATGACCATGACGATGATGACCATGATGATGATGACCATGACCATGACGATGACGACCATGACCATGACCATGACGATGACGACCATGACCATGACCATGACGATGACGATGACGATGATCATGACCATGACGATGACGATGATCATGATCATGACGATGACGATGATCATGACCATGACCATGACGATGACAATGATCATGATCATGACGATGACGATGATCATGACCATGACCATGACGATGACAATGATCATGACCATGACCATGACGATGATGATGATCATGACCATGACCATGACGATGATGATGATGATGACCATGACCATGACCATGACGATGATGATGATGATGATGATGATGACCATGACCATGACCATGACCATGACGATGATGATGATGATGATGACCATGACCATGATGATGATGATGATGATGATGACCAGGACCATGATGATGATGATGATGATGATGATGACCAGGACCATGATGATGATGATGATGATGATGATGATGATGATGACCAGGACCATGACGATGATGATGACGATGATGACCAGGACCATGACGATGATGATGACGATGATGACCAGGACCATGACGATGATGATGACGATGATGACCAGGACCATGACGATGATGATGACGATGATGACCAGGACCATGACGATGATGATGACGATGATGACCAGGACCATGACGATGATGACCGGGACCATGACGATGATGACCATGACCATGACGATGATGACCATGACCATGACGATGATGACCATGACCATGACGATGATGACCATGACGATGACGATGATGACCATGACGATGACGATGATGACCATGACGATGACGATGATGACCATGACGATGATGATGACCATGACCATGACGATGATGACCATGACGATGACGATGATGACCATGACGATGACGATGATGACCATGACCATGACGATGACGATGATGACCATGACCATGACGATGATGACCATGACCATGACGATGACGATGATGACCATGACCATGACGATGACGATGACGATGACGATGACGATGATGATGATGACGATGACGATGACGATGATGATGATGATGACCATGACGATAATGATGACGATGACGATGATGATGACCATGACGATGATGATGACCATGATGATGATGATGACCATGATGATATGATGATGATGACCATGATGATATGATGATATGATGATGATGACCATGATGATATGATGATGATGATATGATGATGATGATATGATGATGATGATATGATGATGCTGATGATGATATGATGATGATGATATGATGATGCTGATGATGATATGATGATGATGATATGATGATGATGATATGATGATGATGATATGATGATGATGATATGATGATGATGATATGATGATGATGATATGATGATGATGATATGATGATGATGATATGATGATGATGATGATGATATGATGATGATGATATGATGATGATGATATGATGATGATGATATGATGATGATGATATGATGATATGATGATGATGATATGATGATGATGATGATATGATGATGATGATGATGATATGATGATGATGATGATGATATGATGATGATGATATGATGATGATGATGATGATATGATGATGATGATGATGATATGATGATGATGATATGATGATGATATGATGATGATGATATGATGATGATATGATGATGATATGATGATGATATGATGATGATGATATGATGATGATGATATGATGATATGATGATGATGATATGATGATGATATGATGATGATATGATGATGATATGATGATATGATGATATGATGATATGATGATGATGATATGATGATATGATGATGATATGATGATGATATGATGATGATGATATGATGATGATACACTCCTGGAAATTGAAATAAGAACACCGTGAATTCATTGTCCCAGGAAGGGGAAACTTTATTGACACATTTCTGGTGTCAGATACATCACATGATCACACTGACAGAACCACAGGCACATAGACACAGGCAACAGAGCATGCACAATGTCGGCACTAGTACAGTGTATATCCACCTTTCGCAGCAATGCAGGCTGCTATTCTCCCATGGAGACGATCGTAGAGATGCTGGATGTAGTCCTGTGGAACGGCTTACCATGCCATTTCCACCTGGCGCCTCAGTTGGACCAGCGTTCGTGCTGGACGTGCAGACCGCGTGAGACGACGCTTCATCCAGTCCAAAACATGCTCAATGGGGGACAGATCCGGAGATCTTGCTGGCCAGGGTAGTTGACGTACACCTTCTAGAGCACGTTGGGTGGCACGGGATACATGCGGACGTGCATTGTCCTGTTGGAACAGCAAGTTCCCTTGCCGGTCTAGGAATGGTAGAACGATGGGTTCGATGATGGTTTGGATGTACCGTGCACTATTCAGTGTCCCCTCGACGATCACCAGTGGTGTACGGCCAGTGTAGGAGATCGCTCCCCACACCATGATGCCGGGTGTTGGCCCTGTGTGCCTCGGTCGTATGCAGTCCTGATTGTGGCGCTCACCTGCACGGCGCCAAACACGCATACGACCATCATTGGCACCAAGGCAGAAGCGACTCTCATCGCTGAAGACAACACGTCTCCATTCGTCCCTCCATTCACGCCTGTCGCGACACCACTGGAGGTGGGCTGCACGATGTTGGGGCGTGAGTGGAAGACGGCCTAACGGTGTGCGGGACCATAGCCCAGCTTCATGGAGACGGTTGCGAATGGTCCTCGCCGATACCCCAGGAGCAACAGTGTCCCTAATCTGCTGGGAAGTGGCGGTGCGGTCCCCTACGGCACTGCGTAGGATCCTACGGTCTTGGCGTGCATCCGTGCGTTGCTGCGGTCCGGTCTCAGGTCGACGGGCACGTGCACCTTCCGCCGACCACTGGCGACAACATCGATGTACTGTGGAGACCTCACGCCCCACGTGTTGAGCAATTCGGCGGTACGTCCACCCGGCCTCCCGCATGCCCACTATATGCCCTCGCTCAAAGTCCGTCAACTGCACATACGGTTCACGTCCACGCTGTCGCGGCATGCTACCAGTGTTAAAGACTGCGATGGAGCTCCGTATGCCACGGCAAACTGGCTGACACTGACGGCGGCGGTGCACAAATGCTGCGCAGCTAGCGGCATTCGACGGCCAACACCGCGGTTCCTGGTGGGTCCGCTGTGCCGTGCGTGTGATCATTGCTTGTACAGCCCTCTCGCAGTGTCCGGAGCAAGTATGGTGGGTCTGACACACCGGTGTCAATGTGTTCTTTTTTCCATTTCCAGGAGTGTATGATGATGATATGATGATGATATGATGATGATATGATGATGATATGATGATGATATGATGATGATATGATGATGATATGATGATGATATGATGATGATGATGATCGTGATGATGATGATGATCGTGATGATGATGATGATCGTGATGATGATCGTGATGATGATCGTGATGATGATGTTGACTGTGATGATGATCGTGATGATGATGTTGACCGTGATGATGATCGTGATGATGATGTTGACCGTGATGATGATCGTGATGATGATGATGACCGTGATGATGATGACCATGATGATGATGACCATGATGATGATGACCACGATGATCACGATCAAGAGGACTGTGATCATGTAATACTGCAGCCTGTGTTTGTGGACCCTACTGTCAGAGATATCAGAACGATTTTCGGTTACAACCTTCAATGCAGTCCTTGTGGACCATGGTCCCTTACCTCATATTGACAGATTTCTCCATCGTCCCTGACTGGTTGTATCATCATCACTGTATTACCTTGTTTATAAATGATTTAGTGGATAACGTCGGAAATTCCACAAGGATTTTTGTAGGCGATGGTGTTGTCTATAGTAAGACTGCAACACCAGAAGACTGGCGAAATGAGTTGCAAAGGGATGATGACTGGTGCAGTGACTGACAGTTGGCCCTGAACGTAAACAAATGTATCATACTGCGCTTAAATAAACGGATATATATGTTACTGTCCGATTACACTATTGGTGCGCTGATCTGAAACTTACTAGCCCGGTAAAACTGTGTGGCAGAAAGACCCTTTAACCTGGGACTCCTGCGTTTCGTGACAAAGTGCTCTGCCAACTGCGCTGCCGTCATTTTCAGAGAAATTAATAAATTTTTTAATCGCGGGGGCTTTAAAATGGTTCAGGTTCAAACCGAGCATCTTCTTGGTCTGGAGGAATATTCTTCCAACAAAATAATTTACCGATTAACAATGGTAGCAATTTTTTACTTACAGGTGTTAACAAGAAACAGAGTGAAAGAATACTATTGTTTGCCAGCGAAAAGAGAAAAGCGTGTCTATCAAGCTGTGAATCCTTCTTGGTGGGTGGGACGTACAAGAGTTCGAGCAAGCAGTTTGGAAAGTTGTTTGTACTCATCGCCGATCTTAATAGTTCTCGGGAGGAAACAAACACCATTCCAGTTGTTTACGCTTTGCTGCCGAATAAAAATCGTGGAACATACCAATGTTTCCTTTGAAGCTATTAAAACTAACGTGCCTGGATGCAATCCTGCATCTCTGATGATGGATTTCGAAACTGGCGTCGTCCAAGCAGCTAACAGTTTGTTTCCTCGAACAGAGGTTACTGGTTGCAATTATTTTAATCAATGTTTGTGGAAAGGAGTTCAGTGTTGCGGCTTCGTTCCAGCCTATAAGGAAAACGAAGAAATACGCTGTCACATACGAATCTGTTCCGCTCTAGCACATCATCCCATGGAAATGATGGACGGTGGTTGGCTTGTATTCAAGAGAGCACGCCTGAAAACCAAAATCTTCAGGACTTCTACGACTGTTTTTGTGGATCAGAGGCTTGTTAACGAGCATATGCCAAGAGAAATGTGAAATTGTAGTGGAAGGCGCCATTGCACCGGTATTGTCTCAGAAGGATGGAACCGAACGATAAATACATTAATATCAAAAGTTCATCCGAATGTTTGGGGTCGTTAGCGAAAAATCTTCGAGAAGATTCAGAGTATCACGGCCACCATTCTGGCCGACTAATTGTAATCTTCAGTAGGAAAAGAAGAAAAAGAGTCTGCAATCGTTTCGTCCGTCTCCATTGCTAAGATTTTAAAGAAACTCTACTTGTCTATAATGTAAAGATGTAGCGATACCCAAATTTCAAAGTCTGGAACTTCATCGGTTTTAGAGTTCTGAATTTTTAATATGATTTTAATGGTGTTCTTGACACCATCTTCCGGTGCTCACGCCACAATTTTCACACGCTAGATTTTGTAGGTACATTCACAAAACATCCTTCAAAGGTTCTGTGCATTCATTTTATGAGAAATATCAACACTTTCTTTTCAGTGATTATTTCGAATTCCAGCCATAAATTTTCTTTAATTATCGGTTTATAAATGTGATCTTAAAATAAACAAATTACATTCTCGACAATATCAATGCCTAGAAGTATTCGGACACATTCGGAATTTTTTTATTTCATTCACACCGCCACTTCCCAGTGCAATCAGACTTCTTCACTGTGCCGCCTAGGCTTGCTTGACAGTCAAGGAGAAAGACTGGACGTGATGAAAGCCTAAAAAACGTAGTAAGACTTCTTCACATAGTGAAAGTAAAAATACTGTTCTACTACAACTTCAAAAGAACAAATATTTACCGAAAATTGCGAAAAAATATGAAATAAAAATATCGGCACTCGATATTTATATATATCGGATACAGCAGGTATCTATCAAGCGAAAGTAACCATAGCCCATGTATCAAATATGCTACATCAGGTCCCTATGAAGCTAAAATAGACCAATTTATAAAACGCTTATTGTTTATTGGAATTTTAAGGAATTTTGGGTTAGGAAGCATTAACAGAAATCAGAGCTTGTATACACTATTTCTTTATTTATCCTTTCGAGGGTTTTTATGAAATTAAAAAGTACAGCATGTAAAACTGTCAAACATACAATCACTTCAGACGCTACATTTTGCAAAACAGTATTCATTAAATATTCTTGTATAATAATATACGTGATTGTGTATATACGAAGATTACTAAATTTAGGATTTTTGCTTCCACACTCTAAGCTGCTTCATACTTTGTGGAAAGTTTTGAAGCAGTTCCATTTTGAAGTGAAACACAGTCGTACATTTTACGCACGATTTTAGGCAAATGCAATGCATTCCTAGGTCTTCTGCATGCTGGTGGAGTGGCTTTTATTGCTTTACGCTTCTTTACTTCATATCTTGCCCTTTCATCCGAAATATTTGGGTCGATGGGTTCCAGTAGCACCTCCAGAATTTCTAAACCCGTCAGACCTAAGAACCACGTACACTTACAGTGCAAACACTGTCAAATTGTTAAATATTACATCTGTAGCCTACAAAACTATTCATTTTTTCATTTACAGCAAATAAGATGTAGCAGACAAACTGCATTTGGTTTACATACATAAACATAACTGGCCTGATAATATACAAAAGTAGTTACACAGTCCGATTTAAGACGACCTGCTAAACCCGCTGGACAGAACAGATAGTTTAAATTGTGGAAAGAGGCCAAAATAAGCGGCTGTCAGTACAGCTACTTTATTTGTTTGACCAAAAATTACTAGATTCAAGAAAAAGTTTTTAAAAAACACAGCATTCATTTTTGGAACTTAAGTACTGGCTGAATGCACCATACAATCTCGTACCTTCAGGGAAAGACCACTTTAATTTAAAATCAGCTGGTGGGGTGGCTTTTATTGGTTTATGCTTCTTTACTTTAAATCTTCCCCTTCTGGCTGAAATATTTGGGTCGATGGGCTTAAGACTCAAACCAAAATCAGAAATCTAAAAGACAGAAGGCCTTATCTTAAAACATTTCTTTAATTAGGCTGAAGGCCGAGACAATGTGACACCTTAAGAGCAAAACAACTTTAAATTAAAAATCGGCTGAAGGCCCATCACTTAAGACTCAAACCAAAATAAATTTTTAAAAGGCCAAAAGCCTTACTTTAAGACAGTTCTTTAAATTAGGATGAAGGCCCAAACAATCTTACACTTTAAGGGCGAAACAGCCTTAATCTAAAAATCGGCTGGAAGCCATACAGATACAAACAACAAGAACAAATAAGAAAAGGCAGTACACCCAACCGCGCTCAGAAGTTTCCGAGGGTCGGCACTGAATTCAAACACTAAGGCTCGCTTAGGTGAGACAAGCAATACGCCCAACCATTGCCGATTCGACGACCGCCCAACCGACAGACAGTCAACGGACCCACCGACAAGATAACTTCCGCTCCACCCAACCAGCACACAACAGGGAGTTCAATGGAACTAAATAGAAGGTATTGGTGCCCACAACGAATTATACATTGAGCTGTCAAACTACTCACTGTGCTGGACAGCGACAACACGATGAGGAAAATATACTACCTGAATATTTACGTCAATGGCCAGGGCAAGTAACCGGAACGTTAAAACCACAAGGCGAAGATTCCGCTGGTGCACTTCAATTCAAAATAACCAAGTACAGTTAAACTCCACCGGAGGGTGGCTAAAATTTGCCAACTTGAAGAGACACGTTGTCGCTCGGGGGAATGCCCCAACAGCCGACAACGAAATCCAAAGGACACAATGTGAACAGTCGTGACTTGCTGGTAGATTAAGTCAAAACTCAACTTTCGTGTCCAGGACCGGTGAGCCACGGACCTCGTAGCAATGGGAACAGCAGCACACACCCCGACACCGCGTGGACGCCGCCAGCAGCCTCGGCCAAACTACGCCCACGGAGATTTCCTCGCTGCTCCACGACAACCGACCAACTGCAGTCCCGGAAATGGTGAAAAGTCCAAATATACGTTGGCCGATGAGACGACCAACCGAGCGACCAACGGACGGACGTCCCGCTCCAGTCTCCCTCCGTCGGACAGTTCATGTGTGTCGTCAGCGGTCGGCGAGCACTGGCTGTCCCCGACTTCAGTGCTGCTGCGTCCCGACTTCACTCCTGGTCCGTCTCCGACTGCGAGACACACGACGACCCGGAAACACTATCTGTCGCTCCAGAGATTGTACTACAGTGCACTTATCGATACGCGCTGCTGCTGCCGCTCACGGGCAAGTGAGGCAGGGAGTTAGTGACAAAGAATAAATGGCATGAACACGAGCCGTGCACGGCTCACGATTGTATCTAATTTGATACAGTGCATTTGCAAGTGCCTTAGACTTGTAAGCACATGTGCAAACTTTTCACAGGACACAAGTATTATTTGCTAATAGTCATCATTATTATTCCTCGTAACTAGTAGCATTTCTGTTTCTTACCTTTTCTTTCGCGTTTCATCTTCGTTCGCGCACGAACACTGCGCGTTTCGTACATGCTGCCACCTTCCTGTTGCTGCGAAAAAGTTGAAAAAATGACGAACGTGGAGCGCAGACGTGATACGTACAGCTGCCAACACAAAACATTGTTTCTGACTGTGAGAAAAAAATATCGCCCGACTGTTTGATATTTGCTATGTGGGGACGCTAGAGGTTGAACAGTCCACTTGCAACAACCTTCTGCTTTTATTTGCAACCGCCTTTCCTTTGCAACGAGTGTGCGCATTCGTCTGGGAACAGCGACGCAGCGCAGGATTATAACACGTTTTGCGGCTGTCTACAGAAAGAGGTAAAATGCTGTCGTACAATGAGGTGACAGGTCATGAGGTAGCGATGTGCTTATATACAGATGACGGCAGTATCGCATACACAAGGTGTAAGAGGATGGTGCATTAGCGGACCTGTCATTTGTGTTCCGGTGATTCATGTGAAAAGGTTTCCGACGTGATTATGGCCGCAAGACGTGAATTAACATACTTCTAATGGTAGTTTGAGCTAGCCACATGGAACATTCCATTTTGGAAATCGTTAGGGAATTCAGTATTGTGAGACACACAGTGTCATCGGCGTGCCGTGAATATCACATTTCAATTCGGACAACTCAGCGGCCGACGGCCTTCACGTAACGAACGAGAGCAGCGTCGTTTACGTCAGTGCTAATAGACAAGTAACACTGCATGAAACAACGTCAGAAATCAATGTGGGACGTATGACGAACGTATCCGTTAGGTCAGTGCGGTGAAATATGGCGTTAGTGGGCTATGGTAGCAGGCGACCGACGCGAGTGTCTTTGCTAACAGCACGAGATCGCCTGCAGCGCCTCTCCTGGACTTGTGACCGTATCTGTTGGACCCTAGACGATTGGAAATCTGTGTCCTGATCAGATGAGGCCTGATTTCAGTTGCTAAGAGCTGGCGGTATGGTTCGACTGTGGCGTCAGACTCCACGAAGCCATGGAACCAAGTTGTCAACAAGGCACTGTGCATAATGGAGTGGACTGTGTTCACATTGAATGGACTAGATCATCCTACTTGGAGAGGATTTGGAGCTAGTGATGGTGTTACGGCGTAAAGTCAAGCAACGGCAAGCCGAAAACTACAGAGCAGAGAAAGCTGTGACAGGAAGTCGGCCAATCGCACGTTGACCGGACCTCCATCCGGGAAGACAACGCGACAGCAGCGGCCCCCATCTGAAGAGGACATAAGCGCCGCGACCGACTGGTGGAGGCTCAGTTCAATAGCAGCGTCAACGTTAGTCACTTCGCTTGTACTCCCTATGTAGCACAGACTTGGGATTGTCTGTACTGAAGAACATTACTTCCTATATCGCCCTTTGCTTGCGACGTATCTGTGTAATTGTCAAAAGTTAGGTATCGTAATTTTCTTATTGTAATAAAACTCAATAGCACGATTTGTTTGTTTCTTTCTCCAGCAAACCGACTATGCAGGCTTCCTAGACACCACACGTGGACTTCATGTTCCGAAACTACGATGGCATGCCAGCGGGCCACAGTTGTTCGAAGTTCGTTTGAATAACATTCTGGACATTTCGAGCGAATGGTTTGGCTGTCCAGATCGCCCGAGATGAGAGCTGTAGAGGATAAAAAGTGCATTGGGAGACATAGACTGGAATACATCCAGGAAATAATTCAGGACGTAGATTGCAATGGCTGCTCTTTTTAACCTCTACATCTCCCTCTAGTGCAACGGAAGTTATTCCCTGATATCTTAACATACATCCTGTCATCCCGTCCCCCCTCCTTGTCAGTGTTCTCCATATGTTCCTTTCCCCGCCGATGTTGGCGCGAAGTAGCCTCTGCCATATACAGTGTCTTACCCAGTTAGCAATGTTTGACATTTCTACATCTACATGGTTACTCCGCAATTCACAGTTAAGTGCCTGGCAGAGGGTTAATCGAACCATTCATACTACTTCTCTACCATTCCACTCTCGAATGGCGCGTGGGAAAAAGGAACACCTAAATCTTCCCGTTCGAGCTCTGATTTCTCTTATTTTAATATGATGATCATTTCTCCATACGTAGGTGGGTGTCAATAAAATATTTGCCCATTCGGGTGACACTCCCACCCCCATTGCGCCATAACACGAAACAGGCTCCCCTTCTTTGCACTTTTCCGATGTCCTCCGTCAATCCTGCCTGGTAAGGATCCCACACAGCACAGCAATATTCCAGCAGAGGACGGACAAGTGTAATGCAGGTTGTCTCTTCAGTGGGTTTGTCGCATCTTCTAAGTGTTCTGCCCCACAATATTATCTATGTGGTCTTTCCAATTTAACTGGCTCGTAATTGCAATTCCTAGGTATTTAGTCGAATTGACAGCCGATAGATTTGTGCGACTTATCGTATACCGAAAATTTTTCGGATTTCCTTTAGTACCGGTGTGGATGACCTCGCACTTTCCTTTGTTTAGTGCTAATTGCCATTTTTCGCACCATACAGAAATTCTTTCTTGGTCATATTGTAATTGGAATTTATAGTCTGATTTTACTACACGGTAAATTGCAGCGCCATATGCAAACAATCTTAAGAGGGCTGCTCAGATTATCACTGCTCAGATTATCACCTAGATGACACTACCTTGCGAACGCCAGATATCAGTTCTGTGTTACTTGATAATTTACTGTCTATCACTACGAACTGTGACCTCTACATCTACATCTACATTTATACTCCGCAAGCCACCCAACGGTGTGTGGCAGAGGGCACTTTACGTGCCACTGTCATTACCTCCCTTTCCTGTTCCAGTCGCGTATGGTTCGCGGGAAGAACGACTTTCTGAAAGCCTCCGTTCGCGCTCGAATCTCTCTAATTTTACATCCGTAATATCCACGGGAGGTATAAGTAGGGGGCAGCAATATACTCGATACCTCATCTAGAATCGCACCCTCCCGAAAGCTAGACAGCAAGCTACACCGCGATGCAGAGCGCCTCTCTTGCAGAAGCTGCCACTTGAGTTTGCTAAACATCTCCGTAACGCTATCGCGCTTACCAAATAACCCTGTGACGAAACGCGCCGCTCTTCTTTGGATCTTCTCTATCTCCTCCGTCAACCCGATCTGGTACGGATCCCACACTGATGAGCAATACTCAACTATAGATCGAACAAGTGTTTTGTAAGCCACCTCCTTTGTTGACGGGCTACACTTTCTAAGGACTCTCCCAATGGACCCGGTACCCGCCTTACCAACAATTAATTTTATATGATCATTCCACCTCAAATCGTTCCGCACGCACACTCCCAGATATTTTACAGAAGTAACTGCTACCAGTGTTTGTTCTGCTATCATATAATCAAACAAGAAAGGATCCTTCTTTCTATGTATTCGCAATACATTACATTTGTCTATGTTAAGGGTCAGTTGCCACTCCCTGCACCAAGTGCCTATCCGCTGCAGATCTTGCTGCATTTCGCTGCAATTTTCTAATGCTGCAACTTCTCTGTATACTACAGCATCATCCGCGAAAAGCCGCATGGAACTTCCGACACTATCTACTAGGTCATTTATATATATTGTGAAAAGCAATGTTCCCATAACACTCCCCTGTGGCACTCCAGAGGTTACTTTAACGTCTGTAGACGTCTCTCTATTGATAACAACATGCTGGGTTCAGTTTGCTAAAAACTCTTCAATCCAGCCACACAGCTGGTCTGATATTCCGCAGGCTCTTACTTTGTTTATCAGGCGACAGTGCGGAACTGTATCGAACGCCTTCCGGACGTTAAGAAAAATAGCATCTACCTGGGACCTCTCTGAGAGGAAATCACGAATCCAGTCACACAACTGAGACGATACTCCATATGCACGCAATTTGATTAATAGTCGCTTGTGAGGAACGGTATGAAAAGCCTTCTGGAAATCCAGGAATATGGAATCGATCTGAGATCCCTTTTTGTCTGTCTGTCTGTGTGTATGTGTGTGTGTGTGTGTGTGTGTGTGTGTGTGAAGGTGCTGATGTTCCAATGTGCACTTAAAGAGCGGTTGCGCTGGGTGAGCTGTGCCACGCCGTAATTAACGGTAGCAGTCGATACGCCAATATAACGGCGAGAACGGGAACAGCTGGTACCCGATAAGTGCGCCCTCTCGATACACTATTTAAGAATAGTCTCTGCAACGCGTAATGCCACAAGTAGCGTATTGGTCAGCTTATTTTTTACTAGTATCATGTAATTTCGTGCAGTTTTCTCCCTTTAACTCGAAAAACTCGTTTACCACGATAATATCTCACTTTTCGGACGACCAGTACACCTGATTCTTACAGGCAAGACATCAGCCAGGTGTATTTTTTTGATCAGACGGAACCATTAACGCGGCATTGTTACGACTCCGAATTCTTACGGTAGTGGTGAGTGGAATGTAGTTCACTCCATATAGTTTTTTATATATTTTTAGTATTTTACCATTGAAACTGGTGGTTTAATCAACTGTCAGTTACTGATATGGGTTAATATTATTGTATATTATTAATATACAATGACAACAATAAAATAAAATTTTAATTCTTAGTCACACACCAGTTGCGAATCTTGACTCATACAATGCTGCGATTAACGCTTTGTGTCCAAAGCTATTGTACTGAAAAAGTTGAGGGTGTAGTCAACAATTTTGCTTATAGGGATTCCTTCGATATTCAGGTCACAGATCTTCAAGGTTGTACCAATTGTCAGAATTGATGATGTCAGAAAACTGGTTGGGTAAGGATGTGTGTGCAAGAGCAGATACTGTCCTTACCGCTACGCTGGCATTTGTTCCCTTCATGGCGAAACACTGTGCACCACCTTGGAAAACTACGAGGGTAGAATGAAAAGCTACGCCTCCACCTTCGTTAATTGGGTTTCGATGGAAATATTTTAATAAATCAAATGCAGAAGTAATCCTTTGAATGCGATCTCGAATTACCAATATTCACTTTCCCACGTAATCACCAGCCAATTGAATAGATTTCCGCCGACGATGCACAAGTTTTCTGAAGTCGTCACGAAAGAAGTCGACACTCTGTTTCCACAACCACAGTCTCACAGTTCTCTCGACGTCTTCATCAGAAACATAATGATGTCCCCGCAGATCGTCTTTCATTATCGGGAACAGATGGAAGTCAGACGGTGCTAAATCTGGACTGTATGGAGGATGCCGTACGGTGGTGAGATTCATTCAGTCTCCTAATTTCTGCTGTGGTGGCGCGTGAATTGTGTGGTTTGGCATTTTCATGCTGCAGGAAAACATTTCCCTTTTCCTTTCGGAGCTTTGTTAGCCGTCGTTTCAGAGTTCTTAGTGTTGTGATGTAACGTCCTGAATCAATCTGTCAACATTTTGCTTGTGAAACTCGGTGGTTGCTGTCACAGGACGTCCAACTCTTTGTCACGCAGGTCAGATGTTCCCGCCTCAACATCTTTAAACATACTCGCTCAAAGACGCACAGTACTCACATCAACAGTCACCATAAACTGCTTTCATTCTCTGATGAATCTCCTTTAGGGTGACACCTTCTGCTGTCAAGAATTCAATGACTGCACGTTACTTAAACCACACTGACCGATCGTCTGCTCAGTTCCATACTATACACTGTAACAACACAACCGTTCACTGCTAAGGCTTCCCGCCAACTGGAGCTGTAGAGAAGAGGCTACGTAACAAGCCAGTACCTGCCGCATACCAATGCTGCCAACTGTTGAAGAGCTACGAAGGTGCAGGCATTACTTTACAGTCAACCCCCGTAGTACACGGTACGCATACTTGACTCCATGAATAAGACGAGAAGCAGTAATAATGAGATACTCCCAATAGTGTTCCGTTCACCAGAAGTCACTCCTATATAGTCGGCTACAGAAAACATCTGCCAGCAAGTATAGAAAACCACCGTGGCCAACGCAAGATGCCTGTCGAGAATGGGAAGAGGTTTGACAGAAGTTTCCTCCGATTAATTCTCATCTTATAGCTGATCCTAACTGTCCCGGAAAACTAAAGACATCTCTGAATCGATTCTGGCGTGGTTGTACAGGACATTTACGGTTTGTATGACTGTTCGCGTGGCTGTCGTGATCGTGTGCAAACTATGCGGCACCTGATTGAAGAGTGTATAGTACGAAAATTTCCTAGTCGAGTCATCGACCCGCATTTGGTTACACGAAGAGCTGTGGCGTGGTTAAGAGACCCAGATATTCACTTACATTACTGGTCATTAAAATTCTTACACCAAGAAGAAATGCAGGTGATAAACGGGTATTCATTGCACAAATATATTGTACTAGAACTGACATGTGATAACATTTTCACGCAATTTGGGTGCATAGATCTTGAGAAATCAGTACCCAGAACAAACACCTCTCGCCGTAATAACGGCCTTGATACGCCTGGGCATTGAGTCGAACAGAGCTTGGATGGCGTGTACAGGTTCAGCTGCCCATGCAGCTTCAACACGATACCACAGTTCATCAAGAGTAGTGACTGGCGTATTGTGACGAGCCAGTTGCTCGGCCACCATTCACCAGACGTTTTCAATTGGTGAGAGATCTGGAGAATGTGCTGGGCAGGGCAGCAGTCGAACATTTTCTGTATCCAGAAAGGCCCGTACAGGACCTGCAACATGCGATCGTGCATTATCCTACTGAAATGTAGCGTTTCGCAGGGATCGAATGAAGGGTAGAGCCACAGGGTCGTAACACATCTGAAAAGTAACGTCCACTGTTCAAAGTGGCGTCAGTGCGAACAAGAGGTGACCGAGACGTGTAACCAATGGCACCCCATACCGTCACGCCGGGTGATACGCCAGTATGGCGATGACGAATACCCGCTTCCAATGTACGTTCACCGCGATGTCGCCAAACACGGATGCGACCATCATGATGCTGTAAACAGGACCCGGATTCATCCGAAAAAATGACGTTTTGCCATTCGTGCACCCAGGTTCGTCGTTGAGTACACCATCGCAGGCGCTCCTGTCTGTGATGCAGCGTCAAGGGTAACCGCAGCCACGGTCTGCGAGGTGATAGTCCATGCTGCTGCAAACGTCGTCGAACTGTTCGTGCAGATGGTTGTTGTCTTGCAAACTTCTGCTGACTCAGGTATCGAGACGTGGCTGCACGATCCGTTACAGCCATGCGGATAAGATGCATGTCATCTCGACTGCTAGTGATATGAGGCCGTTGGGATCCAGCACGGCGTTTCGTATTACCCTCCTGAACTCACCGATTCCATATTCTGCTAACAGTCACTGGATCTCGACCAACGCGAGCAGCAATGTCGCGATACGATAAACCGGATTGGCGATAGGCTAAAATCCGACCTTTATCAAAGTCGGAAACATGATGGTACGCATCGCCTCCTTACACGAGGCATCATATCAACGTTTCACCAGGCAACGCCGGTCAACTGCTGTTTGTGTATGAGAAATCGGTTTGAAACTTTCCCCATGGCAGCACGTTGTAGGTGTCGCCACCGGCGCCAACCTTGTGTGAATGAATGCTCTGAAAAGCTAATCATTTGCATGTCACAGCATCTTCTTCCTGTCTTAAATTTCGCGTCTGTAGCACGTCATCTTCGTGGTCTAACAATTTTAATGGCCAGTAGTGTATAATCTTCTCTATGGACTCTTTATTTTCTTGTTTACGTTGCGTATATGTCTGAGTATGTTTAACCTTTTACGTATTCATTCCTTAAATAAGACTGTAAAATGACCATGTAACACATACGAAAAAATAAAAATAGTCAACAAATGTTTTATGTATGGATCGTATCGAAACACAATCATTACGCGAAAACGTTTCGTGGTTCATTATTTATTTTCCCCTTACTGACTTAGTTATTTTTTCTAGCTAATAACTAGATAACTAAAACAGACCTCGTCTTCATCTTCTTCCTGCTTTGTTGTGTCTTGATCTCTGACAATAACAGTATCATCTTTATTTCCATCATTAAAATCGATAGGCCTCTCATCAAGTAGTCGCAATCAGTGCTCACAGTTGTTCCCCTTCTACCCCAGATGGAGCCATCGGTTGGTTGGTTGGTTTGAGGTATAAAGGGACCAAACTACAGGATCATCAGTCCTTTTCTTCTAACGCAAGCAAGGCTCAGGGAACAAAAACACCCAACACCCAAAAAAAAAAAAAATAATGGAACGAACAAAAAACGGGGAAAACATACACCACAAGGAAAAGTAGAAGAAAGAATTAAAACCATAGAGCAGATGGTCTGGGCTGGCTGATCACAATAATAAGAGGATGAGCCAGCCACTCCGCAACACATTAAAATGTCCATCCCAAGTAGACAAGGTGAGATGATGTAGGGAAAAGACGACCACCAGTACAAACAAATGCAAATAAAGTGCGACAGAGCGAAAATGGAGGGAGAGTGGCGACCTCAGAGAGAAGTCTAAATGCTCACCCTTATATGGTACGATAAAAAAAACCTCACGAATAAAACGTAAAACTAAATCTGCTGTTGAGGCATTGTCGCCCAACACCGAAGGTAGGGTGCTGGGAAGGTTAAAAGTCCACCGCAGAGATGATAAAAGTGGGCATTCCAGCAAAATGTGGACGGCAGTCATATGGGTCCTGGCGACAGAGTAGGTATGCATGTGTTAGCCACGTATGGCCAATGCGGAGCCGGCAGAGAACCACACATTCCCTGCGAGAGGCCTGCATGGAGGTCTTCCACACATTCATAGTCTCCTTAATGGCACACAGTTTGTTGTGCGTACTGAGATTATGCCGTTCCGTCTCCCAAAGCTGATCAATCTCGCGGCGTAATAATGATCGCAGGTCAATTATAAGTGAGCCGTGGCGGCTGGCCCTAGGGTGTTCTACTTGCATCGCTGATATCGATATTCGGCTGTCTTGCTATCTTTTCCGGATGAAAGTGTGACGGCAGAGTCTCCGGTCGGCGCTCAACGAGCCAACTTGTGTCGATAACAACCCCGCGTCCCTGACCGTGGTGCACGGGCCTCGCCGTGCTCGCCGCCCTTGTCTTTTGGCGCGCCGGATGTACGGTGCCGATCACTGGGCGCCTTGACGTGCAGAACTGTGGTGGGTTCGTCGTCTCACGCTGAACAGCTTCCCAGCTCGCAATCTGCAAGCTCCAAGTTACGTATCACTTTTCTTCTGTGTTTAACTAAAAAGATTCTTGAAACTTATTGTGGCATGGGTAGCTGCCGGAGATGGTTCTGAACTTGGTTTCACAGTGGCTGTTTTAAGGAGGCTGATGTTCCTCATTTCGTTTCTCATCATCTGTGGAGTGTGTGTTTTAAGTGGTTTTCATGCAAGTTTTAACTTGTTTTAGGACATATTGACTGTGGTGTCACCGCCAGACACCACACTTGCTAGGTGGTAGCTTTTAAATCGGCCGCGGTCCGGTAGTATACGTCGGACCCGCGTGTCGCCACTGTCAGTAATTGCAGACCGAGCGCCGCCACACGGCAGGTCTAGAGAGACGTCCTAGCACTCGCCCCAGTTGTACAGCCGACGTTGCTAGCCATGGTTCACTGAGAATTACGCTCTCATTTGCCGAGACGATAGTTAGCATAGCCTTCAGCTAAGTCAATGGCTACGACCTAGCAAGGCGCCATTAACAGTTTATAGTCTCGAACGTACCGTCCAGAACGATGTATTCAAATGATGGATTGAAGTATTCCAGAAGCTACGTACTTTTCTTTATAGCATTCATTAAGTATCCTGTTTCAGACCTCACGCCATCCTGCGTGAGTTTAAGCGCGTGACTTTCGGTTACCCGTCACTGTGCACTGGCTGTCTTGTCAGTCCACAACATTGACCGCTTGGGGACTGGTTGCCGTTGTGTACGCGCCCAGCAGTCGTATCATTTGTCACGGCAGCATTTCGTATGTTTATTTAATGTTGAAAGTGCCTTAAGGCAACTGGAAGTGATCTCTAAGTTTCCTGCAAATTTACTGGCGGAGGGGTAATGTTAGAGTGCTGCTCCATAAGAATTTGCGGGCATGCTTATTATATATTCCAGTGTGGCTGTGATTTGACCTTGTTTTCTTTGCAATCTATTTGTGCTTCAGGCCATTTGTTAAGTCTGCTCCTTTCCTGGCATCGGTGCGGTTATGGATTCTTGTCAGGACCGCGCATTGTGAGGCCGGTCGGACTATATATCAATATATACCGCCTGCTATGTGACCCTGTGCACAAGGCGTGGGGCCGTAGACACTGGCGAGCAGATTGATGCCGTATTCCTGGACTTCAGGAAGGCATTTGATACGGTTCCGCACTTACGTTTAGTGAAAAAAATACGAGCTTACGGAATATCGGACCAGGTTTGTGATTGGATTCAGGATTTCCTAGATGAAAGAACACAACATGTCATTCTTAACGGTTCAAAATCTGCAGATGTAGAGGTAATTTCGGGAGTACCGCAGGGAAGCGTGATAGGACCTTTATTGTTTACAATACACATAAATGACTTAGTTGACAACATCGGTAGCTCCGTGAGGCTATTTGCAGATGACACGGTTGTCTACAAGAAAGTAGCAACATCAGAAGACTCGTACGTACTCCAGGAGGACCTGCAGAGGATTAATGCATGGTGCGACAGCTGGCAGCTTTCCCTAAACGTAGATAAATGTAATATAATGCGCATACATAGGGGCAGAAATCCATTCCAGTACGATTATGCCATAGGTGGTAAATCATTGGAAGCGGTAACGACCGTAAAATACTTAGGAGTTACTATCCGGAGCGATCTGAAGTGGAATGATCACATAAAACAAATAGTGGGAAAAGCAGGCGCCAGGTTGAGATTCATAGGAAGAATTCTAAGAAAATGTGACTCATCGACGAAAGAAGTAGCTTACAAAACGCTTGTTCGTCCGATTCTTGAGTATTGCTCATCAGTATGGGACCCTTACCAGGTTGGATTAATAGAAGAGATAGACATGATCCAGCGAAAAGCAGCGCGATTCGTCATGGGGACATTTAGTCAGCGCGAGAGCGTTACGGAGATGCTGAACAAGCTCCAGTGGCGGACACTTCAAGAAAGGCGTTACGCAATACGGAGAGGTTTATTATCGAAATTACGAGAGAGCACATTCCGGGAAGAGATGGGCAACATATTACTACCGCCCACATATATCTCGCGTAATGATCACAACGAAAAGATCCGAGAAATTAGAGCAAATACGGAGACTTACAAGCAGTCGTTCTTCCCACGCACAATTCGTGAATGGAACAGGGAAGGGGGGATCAGATAGTGGTACAATAAGTACCCTCCGCCACACACCGTAAGGTGGCTCGCGGAGTATAGATGTAGATGTAGATGAACACTCGTATTGCCTGCCGGCCGTAGCGTCACTGCTTCCAAATACTGCTGTGGGCCTTAACGCTGTTCTTTAAAGTTAAGTGAGGCCGCTTTGTTAATATTAGCGTTCCTGCAAGATATTTTACTGGTTGAGCTATTACTAGCCATTCTTATTTAACACTTCTATTAATCATTTGTCTATCTTTAATGAATGTGCAACTTGTTATTTTTGCTGTGTGTCAGTTTTGCGACCTTTGTTGACCCACTTTGCGTTTTTAATATAAGCATGTTTCACTGTGGAGCTTTATGTGGGCAGTTTAGTTGTATTAAGCTTTAAGATCTTTTTTTTTTATGAAGTTGTGGTATTGTGTGACTGTGTAACTTTGGGTTGGAAGTCTATAGTGCTACTAGTCTTTTGAGATATGGTTAAACAAGAACGATTGTTTATGATTGATTATTCACCGTGCCTTCTAGCTATGATTTTGGTTGCGGACGCAAAATATGATTCTTATTTGTGTTTATGTAATTCAGTTAAAGTGAAGATTTGTATATTGCATCAGTAAGAGGGCAAATGTCCTAATCGAAGTTTATAATAAAGTCTGTTTTGAGTCAAATTAAAATTGTAAAACAATCGCAAGCTTCCAGAATGAGAGCTTTACTCTGCAGCGGAGTGTGCGCTGATGTGAAACTTCCTGGCAGATTAAAACTGCGTGCCGGACTGAGACTCGAACTCGGGACTCGGGACTCCCGAGTTCGAGTCTCGGTCCGACACACAGTTTTAATCTGCCAGGAAGTTTCGCATCAGCGCACACTACGCTGCAGAGTGAAATTCTCATTCTGGAAACATCCCCTAGGCTGTGGCTAAGCCATGTCTCCGCAATATCCTTTCTTCCAGGACTGCTAGTTCTGCATGCTTCGCAGAAGAGCTTCTGTAAAGTTTGCAAGGTAGGAGACGAGGTACTGGCGGAAGTAAAGCTGTGAGGACGGGGCGTGAGTCGTGCTTGGGTAGCTCAGTTGGTAGAGCACTTGCCCGCGGAAGGCAAAGGTCCCGAGTTCGAGTCTCGGTCCGGCACATAGTTTTAATTTACCAGGAAGTTTCAATCACAAGCTTGTTCATCACCAGTGATCCCGGGCTTCCTATTTCCTTTAAATAATTGTGGTGAGATTCTAATTTTTGATTTTCTAAAGAATTGAGTAGTACCAGGGTTCAACAGGGATGCCGATCCCCAGAAGCGGTTTCCGTGTAGCCTGTTTGGCCAGCCTGTCGGCAAGTTCATATCCTGGGATTCCGACGTGGCCCGCGGTCCACACCAACACCACGGAACGACCGGACCGGTCAAGGGCACAGATGGACTCCCGGATGGTCGCTACCATAGTATGGCGGTGTAGCACTGGTCGACAGCTTGTAGGCTGCTCAAGGAGCCAGTACAGAGAAGAAACGGCTCGACAGGGCATGAACGGATGCGCTCAAGAGCACGAGATATGGCCGCCAGCTCTGCAGTGAAAACACTGCAGCACTCTGGCAGGCTGTGCTGTTCAGTATGTCCTCCATGAACATACGTGAAGCCAACGTGACCATCAGCCATCGAGCCGTCACTGTAAACCACTTCATGGTCACCGTACATGTCAAGGATCGAGAGGAAGTGACAGCAGAGAGCTGTGGGGTTAACTGAGTCCTTAAGACCATGTGAAAGGTCCAGTCGAAGCTTCGAACTAGGCGTATCAATATTTTCTGTTAATTATATAATCGAATGTCCGCAGATCGTGGTCTCGCTTCCCGAGCACGGGGTCCCAGGTGCGATTCCCGGCGGGGTCAGGGATTTTCACCTGCCTCGAGATGAATGGGTGTTGTTGTGTCGTCTTCATCATCATCATTCATCCCCATTATGGTCGGAGGAAGGCAATGGGAAACCACCTCCGCTAAGACGTTGCCCAGTACGGCGGTGCGGGTCTCCCGCATCGTCCCCTACGCTCTGTCGAGGAGTATGGGACCTCATCATCATCATATCATCGAATATCACATCTTACGCCAAATATGAACAAAAATACAATGAAATAGCTTCGTTGACTTCTTCTACTACTACTACTACTACTACTACTACTACTACTACTACTTCTTGTAGGGCGAAAATGGCGTGTTGGGATTTCATAAACGCTAGCGACCACAAACTTCTTTAAACAGCACCTCACGAACTATGCACAACTAAAGATACAAAAACACATTTGTACCACTCTACTGACATCTCCTAGCAGCTTCCTGGAACTGAAAATTGGTGTGACATGCCATCTAACAATTAATTACAGAAATTGGTAATAAGGCATGTATTACAATCCTACACACCACTCCTGGTTTAGTGTGTCACCCCAAGTCTTGACGCTTTTCTTATGCGGCGACTAATCAGGATGTGTCGAGATCTGTGAACTCTGTGTGAAAGTCAATCACTTTTGTGTCAACATAGTTTAGTGTTTTCTTCCGATACAGTTACTGTTAATTACATTTTTAGGTGCAGTGTTGTACGAGATCGTCCAATGCACTACAGATCGATCGCATCTTTGTATATGACGACGACCACGACGCATCTGGCAATAGAGTCAAAACTGGCGTTCCATTCTGCACAGCGTAGGAAATGCAGAACATCATGAAGAGTGTGCACAGCTACTTTCGAATCATGAAACAAATGGATGGACGATAGCGACCTATTTGCTGAATATTATATGCTGAAAATATACTGCATAAAATAACTGATTTTTTTTCCACAAAAATCAATAATATACTATATATAGACTTTCAAAGTACTGTTTGTACCTGCAGGAGTAAGTTTCTCCAGGACATCGAATTACTGTACTGGAATAAAATTTAGCGAAATTTAATATACAGTAGTTTTTGCCTGTATCATAGGTTAAAAGAAAAGAATCTTTTGTTTCCCTTAGTTTCGTAATAAAAGTTCTTCACACTACATACACGGTGATTCAGCTACCCCTACTGAAAGGTTTTATGCAACCCGCGATGCCTTTCAATGCCACGCTCGAGATTTCCGTATTCTCCCACTCGCTAATGGGAAACTATAAGTCGTACAGAAAACATGAGCAGGACCTTTTAGTACGAAATTTAAATTTTGTACTGGAATAACTTTTCGCTGGAGGCCACGGTTTTCGAGTTATTCTAGAAAAACGTACAACAGTGACCTTGAAGCGCATCTGCACCCCCATGCTCTCTTCTGTTGTTCATGGCACTCCCTCCTACCTCTTTACAAGAATGTCCGACTACACCAACCATTTCCGACGTTCGACATTTTCTGGCCTCTATTGATTGGCCTATTACGCCCCCAGCATAGTCGGGCATTCCATTAACATTAATTTAAGTGTACCCGTGGTGACAATGACAGAAAAGTTTTTTTAACGTTAACTAAAACCAATTACATCGAAATTTCAATCCAAAATTAACCCTTCGTAGTCAGAACGCCTGACGAATAGAACGATGTAATTGTTTATTTTATGATGTTAAAATTCACAAAATCCTTAGCTGAAATTTACACAAACGTCAGTTTTACAATTTGTAAACGTTCAACTAAACCAGAGTTGTAATAAGGCCAATCTATTTAGACAAAAAAGGTCACATGTGGAAAATAATTCGTGCAGTTGCAAATTTATGTTAAGTGGTAGGAGAGAGTGCCATGAAAAACATATTAGAAATCCTGACAGGTTGGAGACTAACGTGGGAGTGGGTGTACATTTGAAGCTCAATTCTGTACGTTTCTCATAAAAAACTGGAAAGCATGGCCTCTAGCGAAAATGTACCCTAGTACATAGTTTAACTGCATTAAATTTCCTATAGAAAGGTCCTGTTAATTTTTTCTGTCGGACTAATAGCTTGCACATTGCAAGCGTGAGAGTATGAAAATTTTGTGAACAGAATTTGAAGGTGCTGCTTGTTGCATAAAACCCATCAGTAGCGGCAACCGATTTTCTGTAGACGATACGTAATCTCTGTGTTTCAGTCTAACTTAAGAGTGTCATGTTCATGTTATGCTCTTCAACCATTTGAGGCGCCGTGTTTTGGCCCTAAACTAAAATTTTATTCATTGTGTTTTAAGTACCAATTTGTTTAGCATCGGTTGTTCACGCTGAACGCACTGGTATCTGAAAAAAATGTGTAAAATTGTGGTTTGGGGCAAAAACAACTAGGGAACAAAGGGTTAATTAATACAGTAAGATGCTCAGAACAGCTCCTTTGAATTAGCGAGGTTTTAGCATATAATGCTTATATTTCAGTGGAAATATGTCCGAAGCAGTGTTTCTGTTAGCTGCAGTTGTTTGTGTAAACGCTGAAACTTTAACTTCGGACAACCGCATTTCTCTGCTGCCGAGTAAAGACAGGTACCTTTTTAAAAAATGCATAATATTCGTTGGGCATTGCCATAAAAATGTTAAACTGTTTCTTTTTTTCACTTTCTCGTCTTTCATTCCCTCGCACTGGAAAACGACACAAAGGATTTATTTTTTTTACTTTTCGTGTCTCATCTCAAGTTGCAGTTTAGGTTTATGAGAAGCGAAACAGAAGACGCAAAGGAGAAAAGGATTGTGCATCGCTTTCAGTGTCGGGAAAAACCACTGAGAAGCCTGTGTGAGTACTGCAAAATGTCGAGCACTTTAGTTTCTGTACACAGACGGCGCGAACTTTCCTCGCTGGAATAGGAGTCGCTTTCAAACGAACGTTTCAAAAGGAGGAAAAAGAGAAAATGCCAGCAACTAGAAGTATTTATTTTTTTACGTTCACACTTGCCGTGTTTTCCGCCTCAGTCGAGTTGCTTTGCAACGGCAAACGCACCTAGTCACTTCTTTTTTGAAACTCCTTCATTCGTCAGCACCATACGTTTGCTGGCGCATTTAAGATGTGCTGCTTACTTGGCAACAGCTAAGCTGACACAACACATTTCTTTAATTGGCGTCTGAAATAGTCTGTAACACTAGCACTATTAGGTACTAATGCAATAAAATATAAAGCATAGAAACTTTTAACAATTTCGCATATCATTGTGTACTGGCCGTTTTACATGTTGGGGGGCGAACCGCTCAATAACCCTGGGTATGGTGTGGGGCGGCGGTGGGATGAGTGGACTGCTGTAGCCAATTGTGGGGTTGTGAACCACTGAGGGCGACGGCGGGGACGAAGCCTCTCCGTCGTTTCTAGGTCCCCAGTTCAATACATACATACATACATACTACATACATACATCATCAAACTGGTCTCCCTTTGGGAGAAATGTCTTCGTCGTCAGGGTGACTATGTTGAGAAATAAATATGTGGACATGGAGTATACAGATGGAAAACGTTAATGAAGTTTGTTTTATTTAAAAAGCTTCGAGTTTTCACATGAAGAAATTCTGTGGCATTACTTTTCAGCACGCGCTCGTATATCTGCGCACATTTCGTCTTCATTACTTTTGCGTGTTATGTTTTCATAATTTTATCTTCTTGTTCTTTGTGTTGTTATAGCCCTTCTGTGTATTCTTTCCATCTTCTAGCCTTCCCTTGTTTGCTGAACGGCTTGGTTGCTTGTCATCTGACCTCTTAATAATGTTGTCTTGAAACACTTCTTATGGTCCGTGTTTGCATACAAAAACAATAATAGCTGATTGTGGGTCCATCTTGATGCAGAACACTTTAGCTGTTTATTTATTTATTTATCTATTTATTTATTTATTTATTTATTCATTTATTTATTCATTCACAAACTAGTTTCAGCGACGAATATCGCCATCATCAGTGCGTTCTTTGATTCTAAAACATGCAGAAGTATAATAAAACGTTATTACATGTGTACTGTTTGGTCCCGAATATTGTTTTCTGTGAATAATTTATTAGTATGTTAGTACATTTACTATACGCCACAGCATGGTTTTACAATTGTTACCGCTGTTTCCGACATATTTTCTGCGTTTTTCTTTCTGTTGCCGCCATTTGTCTCGGCATACATCATGTCATCTGCACTCAAGGATCTGAAAACGCAAAAGCAGAACACGCAGACAACACAGCAGACCACACATCATCAGGAAAAAGAAACAGACGGTACATACTAACGTAGAATAATAGAATAGCACGTACAACTGGAAACATATTGAAAAAGCAAGGCGTACAGTAATATTCATAACAAACAACACAGCTCTACAATGGCTAAGACCAGACAAAAGAACATCAGACAAATTAAGCAATGCTGGAATATACCAACTGACATGTCAGGCCCAATGCATAGGACAAACAAGCAGAAATTTACGAACATGGTTCACAGAGCACATGAGAGCTTTAAAGAGTGACAGCACACGTTCCACTTTTCCAGAACACCTAATGAAAAAAAAATCACAACCCTTCTAATATCGAAAGTGACCTACACATCCTGAAACACAGCATAAGTTTATGCCGAAAACTAACAAAGGAAAAAATGATTACATACAAAGATTATAGTGGAAGGACAAAATGTAATAAACGAAAACACACACACACACACACACACACACACACACACACACACACACACACACACACACACCAAAAGCCATCTTTCCATCACACACAGACCATAAGTAAGGAACGGAAGTCGTCAGAACTCCCGCTGCAATTTTAATAACTTTTCTGCAATATGCGATACATTTCTCACAACACAAGTGAACACCCAAGTTGGCATAATGTTTTGGATTACGAACAAGGTGCGAAGGTTACTTTCTTATGTGCTCAAAAGCCACCCTACAAACATGAGTACATGACAAACTACGTAACAACCTATAACGCACCAAAACTGTATCCACAAAACTGCCGAAAACCCAATTTTATAACGCTGACGTACGTAATTTCACGTTGTGTCTGTTTACTAACAGCCACTCTTACAACTGCAGATGAGATGATGATTTCGAAAAAAAACCGCAGAAAATATGCTGGAAACAGCGACAACAATCGTAAAAACATGCTGTGACGCATAGTAGATAAGGTATTACGAAATTATTCACAGAAAACCATATTTGGAACCAAACGGTACACACCCAATGACGTTTTACAATGTTTTATGAGTATGTTATTTCTGAATGTTTTACGAGGTGCATTCAAGTTCTAAGGCCTCCGATTATTTTTCTCTGGACTGGAAAGAGATAGAAACATGAGCATTGTTTTAAAATGAGGCCGCGTTCATTGTCAATACGTCCCAGAGATGGCAGCACCATACGGCAGATGGAATTTTACCGCCAGCGGTGAGAATGAGAACTGTTCTAAATACTTAAAGTGGCGACGTTTTCCTTACTTGAACAGCGAGCAATCATTCGATTTCTGAATTTGCGTGGTGTGAAACCAATTGAAATTCATCGACAGTTGAAGGAGACATTTGGTGATGGAGTTACGGATTTGTCGAAAGTGCGTTCGTGGGTGCGACAGTTTAATGAAGGCAGAACATCGTGTGACAACAAACCGAAACAACCTCTGGCTCGCACAAGCCAGTCTGACGACATGATCAAGAAAGTGGAGAGAATTGATTTGGGGGATCGCCGAATGACTGTCGAACAGATCGCCTCCGGAGTTGGCATTTCTGTGGGTTCTGTGCACAAAATCCTGCATGACGACCTGAAAATGCGAAAAGTGTCATCCAGGTGGGTGCCACGAATGCTGACGGACGACCACATGGCTGCCCGTGTGGCATGTTGCCAAGCAATGTTGACGCACAACGACAGCGTGAATGGGACTTTCTTTTCGTCGGTTGTGACAATGGATGAGACGTGGATGCCATTTTTCAATCCAGAAACAAAGCGCCCGTCTGCTCAATGGAAGCTCACAGATTCACCGCCACCAAAAAAATTTCGGGTACCCGCCAGTGCTGAAAAAATGGTGTCCTTGTTCTGGAACAGCGAGGGCGTAATCCTTACCCATTGCGTTCCAAAGGGCACTATGGTAACAGGTGCATCCTACGAAAATGTTTTGAAGAACAAATTCCTTCCTGCACTGTAACAAAAACGTCCGGGAAGGGCTGCGCGTGTGCTGTTTCACCAAGACAACGCACCCGCACATCGAGCTAACGTTACGCAACAGTTTCTTCGTGATAACAACTTTGAAGTGATTCCTCATGCTCCCTACTCACCTGACCTGGCTCCTAGTGACTTTTGGCTTTTTCCAACAATGAAAGACACTCTCCGTGGCTGCACATTCACCAGCCGTGCTGCTATTGCCTCAGCGATTTGCCAGTGGTCAAAACAGACTCCTAAAGAAGCCTTCGCCGCTGCCATGGAATCATGGCGTCAGTGTTGTGAAAAATGTGTGTGTCTGCAGGGCGATTACGTCGAGAAGTAACGCCAGTTTCATCGATTTCGGGTGAGTAGTTAATTAGAAAAAAAATCGGAGGCGTTAGAAGTTGAATGCACCTCGTAGAATCAAAGAACGCACTGATGATGGCGATATTCGTCGTTGAGACTAGTTTGAGAGTAAATGAATAACAAAAGTGCTCTGCACCAAGGCGGACCCAGAATCCCATATTGTTGTATCTGATGTCTTAATGTTCACACAGGCAGTTTTCTTTCCTCCAGAGACGTCTTGAATTTGCCTGTAGGAGGCATACTGCAGTGTTAGTCATAACCGCGGTAGATACGATACTGACAGTGAGGAGGACAGATTAGCGCGCACAGCGTACGCTTATCAACAGTAGGCGGAAGTGTGTATACCGATGTTGGGCAGGCAGTCACGAAGGCGAACAGTGGGCCAAATTGCTCCAAAACCTGGAAAAAATACCAAAAGGCAATGTGCGAGTTCCGACTTTAGACCCGCAAAATCTTGTGTAGATTGCGCTGGCATCATTCCAGTCTCAAGTCGATACAACACGTTCCAAGATTGTTGATGGCGTTAACAGTGAATCGGATCACTACACAATTTTCAGATATATGTGACCTGTGTAATGGGTGACAGCGATCGTGCGTAGTTATCAGCCATAAGATGGGTGGCACTCCAGAAGGCGTGCTAACGGTTTTTTTTTAACGAATGTAACGACGTGTATCGACTTGGAACTAAACAATTACCGATTCCGTACGAAACCGTTGGCTACAAAATTTTCTCTGCTTGGTTCCACTTCCATAAATGGTCCTCCTACTACCTTAATAATATAGTTCATGAGTTTAAATGTATCTGCGCCCGCACATTTGCGGGTTTTCATTGGACGGTCATGTTTTTCTAACGTGTGGCAATGCCAGACAGTAAAAACTGCGTCCTTCATTACTGGAATTATCATAATCTATTATCTGAACAAAAAATGTCAGTGGGGTCTTCTGTAGAATGCTTGAGGAGCTATTCCCAATTCGGACATTTTTTCCGCAAATTGGCAAATAATCGTTTTTTAAAAAATTAAAATTTGCCCAAGTAATATTGTTTTCTTTCTTCGCGACATGCAGCTGAAATCTAGAACTAAAACATATCTATCAGGAACTCGGGAAGAAAGTGTATTTCTCGAAAGCAGGATGCCAACTTCACCGGTCTTACAATATTCTTCAATAATGCCCGATGCCGACATCAGTCCACTTAGTTTTGATACACAGACACGCCACAATCAAAGCTGTTTTGTTTCCATTGGTCGGCTATCTGGAGACGTGCAAGAAATTCGTAATAAGTATACCCGACGTTACCAAGAAGATCCTCCTACTCGTGAGAAAATGATACATGTGGTAGCCCATCGGTTTCTGGCATCTTCGGATTCACTCATCTGTAGAGTCCAGAATGAAATGAAATGATCTTATGGCATTAATGGCCGGGAGTCGCCCCTCCGCCCCCCCCCCCCCCTTACCCCTTACGGAAGTTGCAAGTCTTTTCACTTGGTGCCACATTGGGCGATTCGTGTGTCAATGATGATGATGATATTGATGATGATATGGATGATGATATTGATGATGATGATGATGATGATCACGACATTGATGATGATGGGGGGGGGGGGGGGAGAGAATCCACCTTTCTGTGAAGTTTGTGGCGTGCCGCTTTCAGTTCAGCATATTGTGGCTACGTGTGTCCTGTATACTGATAATAGGGCAGCCCTCGGTCTCACTGGAGATCTGCCCACTGTCCTCGCAGATATCGATACCAGCGTTAACAGAGTGGTGAAATTTTGTCAACTATCAGGCCTCATCCCTAAACTGGTGGGGAAGGGCGGCAGACTTTCGTACGTTGTACACTGCTCTGCATGTGGGGACAGCCTTCGTCCCCACCCATGCGATTTCCTGTTGATTTTCGTAAGGGGCCACCGTAACCGAAAACCAGTTGTTTGTAGCGATAACCACCAGCCCTACATCGGATTCCTTATCAGCGACCTAAAAAATCTAAAAAGAACAGTCTCGTACGCTCTTATAGCCATTTTGCTATTGTGTTAAGGTTTTGAAGCGAACTGGCCCATGGTGCGGCGCTCTGGAACAGAGCAAAACATGCGGGACTGCCGGCGACAGTCAGAGGTGCGCGCGGGAGATTTTTTTGTTGTGCGTTTTGCAGCTGAGCAGACAGAGGACCCCTAGCGTCGCGGCAGAGTTTAGCGGCCGTGTATTTTACTGCTGTTTGCCGCGCAAACAAAGCACAAAGCAGGGTAGGAAACAAGCGCGGCCTGCAGCTCCAGACCAGCATCCACTGAGGACAGGGCGCAAAACACCGAGCGGCCACTGGAAGCCGCTAGTGTGACGTCACACTCCCTGGCTCTTCCTTCACCTGGTCCGCGATAGGAAAGGTCGCGGGAAAGCCCAACATTTGCGACGTGGGACGGAACCCACTTTACAGACGAATGGAAAAACTGGTAGAAGCCGACCTCGGGGAAGATCAGTTTGGATTCCGTAGAAATGTTGGAACACGTGAGGCAATACTGAACCTACGACTTATCTTAGAAAATAGATTAAGAAATGGCAAACCTACGTTTCTAGCATTTGTAGACTTAAAGAAAGCTTTTGACAATGTTCACTAGAATACTCTCTTTCGAATTCTAAAGGTAGCAGGGGTAAAATACTGGGAGCAAAAGGCTGTTTACAATATGTACAGAAACCAGATGGCAGTTATAAGAGTCGAGGGACACGAAAGGGAAGCAGTGGTTGGGAAGGGAGTGAGACAGAGTTGTAGCCTCTCCCCGATGTTATTCAATCTGTATATTGAGCAAGCAGTAAAGGAAACAAAAGAAAAATTCGGAGTAGGAATTAAAATCCATGGAGAAGAAATAAAAACTTTGAGGTTCGCCGATGACATTGTAATTCTGTAAGAGACAGCAAAGGACTTGGAAGAGCAGTTGAACGGAATGGACAGTGTATTGAAAGGAGGATATAAGATGAACATCAACAAAAGCAAAACGAAGATAATCGAATGTGGGTCGAATTAAGTCGGGTGATGCTGAGGGAATTAGATTAGGAAATGAGACACTTACAGTAGTAAAGGAGTTTTGCTATTTGGGGAGCAAAAAACTGATGATGGTCGAAGTAGAGAGGATATAAAATGTAGACTGGCAATGGCAAGGAAAGTTTTTCTGAAGAAGAGAAATTTGTTAACATCGAGTATAGATTTAAGTGTCAGGAAGTAGTTTCTGAAAGTATTTGTATGGAGTGTAGCCATGTATGGAAGTGAAACGTGGACGATAAATAGTTTAGACAAGAAGAAAATAGAAGCTTTCGAAATGTGGTGCTACAGAAGAATGCTGAAGATTAGATGGGTAGATCACATAACTAATGAGGAGGTATTGAATAGAATTGGGGAGAAGAGAAATTTGTGGCACAACTTGACTAGAAGAAAGGACCGGTTGGTAGGATATGTTCTGAGGCATCAAGAGATCACCAATTTAGTGTTGGAGGGCAGCGTGGAGGGTAAAAATCGTAGAGGGTGACCAAGAGATGAATACACTAAACAGATTCAGAAGAATGTAGGTTGCAGTAGGTACTGGGAGATGAACAAGCTTGCACAGGATATAGTAGCATGGAGCATCAAACCAGTCTCTGGACTGAAGACCACCACAACAACAACAACAACAACAACAACAGTAACAGTAACAACAGCAGGAAACCTACAGTTCAATTGAAATTACTTGATAGTTGACGCTCCAAGCGTTGGAGCCGGTTTCCTCCGATCACAGCGCACAACGTCACACCTGAAATGTTGCTAAACTGTCGCTGTCTGGAGTACAGAATTGTATGGTAGCGAAACATAGTTTGTGGGAAAACCGGAACAGAAGAGAATCGAAGCATTGGAGATGTGGTGCTACAGACGAATGTTGAAAATTAAGTGGACTGATAAGGTAAGGAACGAAGAGGTTCTGCGCAGAATCGGAGAGGAAAAGAATATGTGCAAAATATTGGTAGGTAGAGGAGACAGGATGATAGGACATTTGTTAAGACATCAGAGAATGACTTCCATGGGACTACAGGGAGCTGTAGAGGGCAAAAACTGTAGAGGAAGACGGAGATTGGAAAACATCCAGCAAATAATTGAGGAGTGGGTTGCAAGTGCTACTCTGAAGTGAAGAGGTTGGCACAGGAGAGGAATTCGTGGCTGGCCGCATCAAACCTGAGAGAAGACTCAAAAAATGGCTCAAATGGCTCTGAGCACTATGGGACTTAACATCTGAGGTCATCAGTCCCCTAGAACTTGGAACTACTTAAACCTAGCCAACCTAAGGACATCACACACATTCATGCCCGAGGCAGGATTCGAACCTGCGACCGTAGCGGTCACGCAGTTCCAGGCTGAAGCGCCTAGAACCGCTCGGCCCCACCGGCCGGCCAGAATGAAGACCGATGAAGAAAAAAAAAATGCCGCAACGACTGGTCAGATGAGAAGGGGCAAGTGGGCTAAAGATTTGAATTGACTTTTGTGTTACGGAGTGCATTGGACTTACGAAGTGCAAGCAACTGCGGTAGCCACAACGCTAAGGTGCTGTAACGGCTAGCACATCTGCCTAGTCAGCAGGAGACCCGGGTTCAAGTCCTGACCATGGCACAAATTTTAATTCATTCCTTTAGCTTCTGTCCTTATCGAACAGTTGGTTAGTTCAGTTACAGTTCCTTGTCCGGCTTTCCTTCTTGATGTGATTGGATCCTGAATACTGGGTCTGGCCTATTTATTTCGTCACACGCACACACACTCACACACATACACATACACATACACATACACACACAATGCTAATGAAATACACATATTTCATACACAGCATTGTCCAAACAATACTGGATCCTTCCGTACAAAATGCGATTCAGCGTCATTCATACAGTTAGCATACTCACAGAGATCAGCTTGTATTACATAAGCTTAGCACGACATTGCGTGAAGCAGAATTTATGAATGCTGTCAAATAATCTTTGCAACTGTGACACCTGAGTCATTAATACGACAGTTTATTTTAGTGTAAAAGCATAGCGTAGTTGTTAACACACAACTCTGACGAATAGAAGGCCAGTGGTTCGAATACAGATAAATTTATTATTTTTCTAAATCTAATCCAAAGATCTCGATCATCATTTTTATTCACTTAATTTGTTTAATGGATTTATTTTTCTTTCCAATTCTTTGACGTATCATTTTCATCATAGTACTGGCTTTTTATTTGCTCTTATTTTTCTTCCTATCATTCTTTTTTCGTTTGGAATTTGCTTGAGTCGTCCATAAGCTGCAACCAAGTATAAACCAGGACTGCTCCACGGGTGGTAACCGAACATCATGTGTAGCTAGTGTTACGACTGTTTCGGATAGCCAATTACAGTTTGCTTCTACAGCTGAAACAAAATTTTTGTTGCGAAATTTGGCTATGAAAATAAAAATATTACAGAAATTTTTCGGTATTGAGTTTGCTCGTAGAGGTTAGCCTTAAGCGATCGTGATTTTAATTCTGCCGCAGACTGTTGGTCGCAGTTTTTCGGATACACTGAACTTCACGAGGGTGGTTAGATTTGGACACGAGTGCTATATAACCCGTCGTCTGCCGTAGTTCAGCCATTGGTCACTTAAAATCTGCTCTAGGCATATCGTCTCCCATTTTCGACACGCTGTGCCTCGCGACTGCCGCTTCCAACATCGCTCCGCGCTACACATTAGCAGCATCTTGGAGTGACCCGCCATATTTGTGTGTAGACTATAAACGAACCGTAGACGACGGCGGATATGGCAACACTGTAGCACTAAATGACAGACGTCAACTGTGAAATAATGTTAATCGGACTACAACACTTTTTGGCCGGGTTCAATTTTGTGGTCTAACGCAGGGTTTCCCAAAGTGCGTACCACGGCAAGTGAATAAATGCTCCGCGAAAAACTATTAATAACATGGTGGTTCTTTTTCTGTATTTTATCAGTAGTAATTACTTTTTAAAATTGTACAGGGTGATTCAAAAAGAATACCACAACTTTAAAAATGTGTATTTAATGAAAGAAACATAATATAACCTTCTGTTATACATCATTACAAAGAGTATTTAAAAAGGTTTTTTTCACTCGAAAACAAGTTCAGAGATGTTCAATATGGCCCCCTCCAGACACTCGAGCAATATCAACCCGATACTCCAACTCGTTCCACACTCTCTGTAACATATCAGGCGTAACAGTTTGGATAGCTGCTGTTATTTCTCGTTTCAAATCATCAATGGTGGCTGGGAGAGGTGGCCGAAACACCATATCCTTAACATACCCCCATAAGAAAAAATCGCAGGGGGTAAGATCAGGGCTTCTTGGAGGCCAGTGATGAAGTGCTCTGTCACGGGCTGCCTGGCGGCCGATCCATCGCCTCGGGTAGTTGACGTTCAGGTAGTTACGGACAGATAAGTGCCAATGTGGTGGCGCTCCATCCTGCTGAAATATGAATTGTTGTGCTTCTTGTTCGAGCTGAGGGAACAGCCAATTCTCTAACATCTCCAGATACTGTAGTCCAGTTACAGTAGCACCTTCGAAGAAAAAGGGACCAAACGCCTGGTCAACAGCACCTCAAGCGAACAAATGTACAACTAAATGAAACTTTATAGCTCCCTTAATTCGCCGTCAGATAGTGCTTAGCTCTGCCTTTTGTCGTTGCAGAGTTTTAAATTCCTAAAGTTGTGGTACTCTTTTTGAATCACCCTGTATTGTGATTTCTGTGTTATGAATTATGATTTAAAATTTAAGTAATCGCAGGCTAAAATAAAATTTTCTCATTTAAAAAAAATGTATTAGCCTTCAAAGTCGGTAAAGTGTTCCAGGTAAGTGCCAGGCTCCTCAGAGTGATCCACCAGAGGAAAAGTTAGGGAGCCCCTGGTCTAAAGTACACGTCAAGTTAATATCTTTTGGTAACTCGCAGCTGTGATAAATACTTCCGGTTTTTTTAGTCTCAAAGCTACCGTAATATAATAAAATCACACGAATCTAAGACCCGCAGCTCAGAAACTATTCAAAGGAAAATTCTCAAATAAAATTGAAATCGAAGGTAATGTTGTATAGTTTAAAATGGTTTTCATACGGAATTTTTTAAAAGATTTTACGTTAATTTTCATCATTTTTATATATTTTTCCTGAAAAAACACCGTTTTATATATGGAATAAAAATTATGCCATATAGTCCAGCATTTCAGTTAAAAATAATATTACTAAACTTTTTATGATATCTTTAATGGAGAGCCGTTCAAAAGAAAGAGAGAGAGAGAGAGAGAGAGAGAGAGAGAGAGAGAGAGTAATAAACTCCGCAGCAGAAGGTGTTGGAGCTGTACGATGTGCGACAACTTCCTCGTGACGTGATCTTCCAACCAGATGGCCATTATGCGACCTTGTGAGGGATTTCGTGGGTCCTGGCCGCTGAATTGGGGGACGCAGTCCTTTGATTGCTTGGCCCCCTCTAGGAATGGTTGTTATCGCTGACAAACAACCGGTTTTCGGTGACGTCAGCTTTTTCAAAACCAATTTAACCTGAGCCCCAGGCATTCCGCTACTTGGTGTTTTCCTGTGGTGCACGTATATAGGTGTATTACGTGTGTCAAAACTGGAAACAACATTTTAAGTTACCATGTTTGTAGGAACATTCCGTCAATATCTGTATTACTTGTTAATCTATTATATTTTGTGTTACATGTTTAAAGGAGACACCTTGTGTTCATTATTTAATTATTTTTTTCCACAGTCCAGACAATGGGCTCCATAAAACTTCAAACTGAAATCAGTATACAGTGGTTAGCACACTGGACTCGCATTCGGGAGGACGACAGTTCAATCCCGTCTCCAGCCATCCTGATTTCGGTTTTCCGTGATTTCCCTAAATCGTTTCAGGCAAATGCCGGGATGGTTCCTTTGAAAGGGCACGGCCGATTTCTTTTCCAATCCTTCCCTAACCCGAGCTTGCGCTCCGTCTCTAATGACCTCGTTGTCGACGGGACGTTAAAACAACACTAATCTAACCTAAACCTGAAATCAGTATAGTAAAAACGAGGTTCCTGCCTATGTGAGTTTAATTTTAATGAACTGTTATGTTATTGTTACGTACCTTCAACAACATACATTCAACTTCAAAATGTAGTTCACTGAAATGATGAGTCAGATTGCGAGTATCGAAACGCGTGACATTAATGGCCGGACCTTTAGATTGCATTGACTAAGAAGCTTCAGTGCTCTACACCACCAAGGAACCGCGTATGTGTCATACATTTCATCCTACATGTTCCAGAGACGTGACGGCGTTTTACAAAAACAACAGAAACTTGGCCGCGGAGCGTGTACTCCGTACTCGTTACAATGTCACACGTCATGCCCTAGTCCCGTCGCACGTTTGAGGAAGGGTGGTACGATACCGAAAGAGGTGATGGAAATGAGAAATGCGTATGCACACAAGAAAATTTTACAAGATTGGAAGAAGCCTTGAGCCGGCGTTCTGCAACTTGACGCATGGGATCGCAGCGTACGGCGAATATTGCACAAGGAAGTGTAATACCGCCCACACAGAATTCAGATAGTGTAAAAACTGAATGCGGACGACCTCCCAAAGAGCTTTTGCCGGGAATTGTTGGAACTGTGGGAGAATCCTATCATGAGCGACGAGACTAAATTTTTGTGTGTCACGATTCGTTAACATTAGATACTGCGCGCGTGATGATCGTGAAATGCTTCATGAAACGCCGCTTCTGTCAGAAAGTGGTAGTGTGGTGCGGCGTGTCGTCGTTTGGAATCACAGGCGCCTTATTTCTTTTTTTTTTTATTAAACTCATTTTTTTTTTAAGATCATCGCGGCAGCGCCGTAACTGTGAACACAGAATATTATGTTCACGTGCTGAACCATTTCCCCGTGCGAGAGCTTGCTGATCTTCCAAGAAGACGGAGCCACACTGCATGCCTCCCGACATCCTATTAATGCGCTACAGAACATTTTTCCTGGTCTTCTCATCTCCAAGAACGGGGACATTTTTTTGGTCTCAAAGGTCTCGTCGTTTGCTTTGTCGCTTTGGGACTACTTGAAATCTCACATCTTCTGGTGTGAGCCACCACACACTATCCAGGAACTGAAGGGTCAAAGTCGAGGCAGTTGATCAAATTCCAGAGCCAGTCCTGCAAGATGTGATGTCTAACTTCCGTAAAAGACGTGAAACGTGTGTGAAGCAAAATGGCGGCCAGCTACGCGATGTCATTTTCAAGTGATGAGAGTTTCAAACTGCGAGCATTGTAAATTCATTTTGTACTTCTTTTATATAGCCGTAAATAAATTGCATCGCTGGTGGAGGTTTCAAAATCGCCCATTTCGCTGCCGCACATGTTACACGCACATTACAGTGACTGGCAAGTCCAGGATGTCCATAGCTGAAGTCCCAGTTTGAAAAGGCTATAGACAGAGAACCACTGCTCAGAATGTCGTCAAATTCGAACAGCACATTATTGACGCAGAGGGGATCGTCATGGAACAAAATAAAATAAAATAAATAACGAAAATTTTACCATCAGACGGCCCCGTAAACTTTTTAACGTAAATGGGGTCGGCTACAAATGACAGACGAATCGCTATACGACGGCTGTTGTTGGATTTTTACATTACACCATCCTTGCTCTTTAATGTGCATTACTGCACAATTTCGGCACTCAACAGTTGTGGCACATTACTTAGGAAAGTCGGTTCACCACGGCAAGATCGTACCACATCGCATGGGAAAAATTGGTTCCTAATTCTCATGGGGTCAAAAACCACTTAAAAAGCAGTGGTGTATGGAACGACGTCACTGGGGACGGGAATGCATTAAACAGTGTTTCGGAACGAACCCAGGTTGTGTTTCTTTGAAAATGTTGACCGCATTGTGATTCGCCGCCGACAGGGGGAGCCGCATCACAGTGATTGCATTCGCACAGGACACAGCGCGTACTCAAGGTCCTTACGGTGAGGAGTGCTACTGCGTAGGACCAAAAATCACAGTTGCTACCTATCCAGGACACCTATCACAGTCGTATCTTTCGGAGCCGAAGGCCCACTCGTGTGCCCCAGGCGCCATTTCTCAGCAAGACAATGCACGACCACATGTTGTGGCATGAACACATGCTTTCCTAATGTCGCAGGATGTCTGCCTTTTGTCCCTGGCCACCAAATCACCAGACTTGCCGCGTATCGAAAATGTGTGGGGTATGGTGAAACGACAGGTGCTACGCTGTAACCCAATGTCGACCATCACAGATGAACTTTGGAACCAGGTGAATGCAGCATGCATGGCTATAGCACAGGACGCCATTCGCGCCTTATACGCGTCGATCCCATCACGCATGGAACAAGTTATCAGGCCTACGGCGGACTCTGCGCCTCTACTAGGCAAGAGGACACACAGTGAACCGAGGTGACTGAAATGCTAATCATTTCTGCAGAACATACTAATGTACGACTGGAATACTGTCTTTCAAATTCTGAAGGTGGCAGGGGTAAAATACAGGGAGCGAAAGGGTATTTACAATTTGTACAGAAACCAGATGGCAATAATAACAGTCGAGGGGCATGAAAGGGAAGCAGTGGTTGGGAAAGGTGTGAGACAGTGTAGTGTTGCAACATATCCACGATGTTATTCAATCTGTATATTGAGCAAGCAGTAAAGGAAACAAAAGAAAAACTCAGAATAGGAATTAAAATACATGTAGGAGAAATATTAACTTTGAGGTTCGCCGATGACATTGTAATTCTGTCAGAGACAGCAAAGGACTTGGAAGAGCAGTTGAATGGAATGGTCAGTGTCTTGAAAGGAGGATATAAGTTGAACATCAACAAAAGCAAAACGAGGATAATAGAATGAGTCGAATCAAATCGGGTGATGCTGCGGGAATTATATTAGGTTCAAATTTGTTCAAAAGGCTCTGAGCACTTTGGGACTTAACATCTGAGGTCATCAGTCCCCTAGAACTTAGAATTACTTAAACCTAACCTAAGGACATCACACACATCCATGCCTGAGGCAAGATTCGAACCTGCGACCGTAGCGGTCACGCGGCCTCAGACTGTAGTGCCTAGAACCGCTCGGCCACAACGGCCGGCCCACAACAACAACAACAACAACAACAACACATCGTTAGTCGTTCAAAGTGTTGCTGAACATGAGAGTACGTACGTTAAGCGATACTGGCACTTCGTAATCGCTACTGTGGAACACATCTCTTATACTGAACAAGTCCTCACAGCTGTCAACGTATGCATTTTAGAGCCTGTGAGCCTCGAATGACCATTCCTCCTGCGACACTATGTATATATCACCAGTTGAAGCTTTGCCCTCACATGCCCTCGACAGTGGACGCTGAATCGTGCCGGTTGCTGCTACGTGCCAAGCTGCGTGTCCCTTAATAGAGGGCGGCCATTGTGATCTCCGTGTTTACTGGACACGCTGCCAGAGCTGGCCCGTCTGCCAACCACGCGACCTCGCAGCCGCTATTATGGTGGCGGCGCTTCTCTGTCCATTGTGAAAGCCGGCTGTGTGTCCACTGCTGCTACACAGTCTTTCCCTTTCGGCTGTGTAAAGCACAAGTTGGGATGTGTCGTGCTGTTGGCTGGGACACCAGCAGTCCTTTTAGGTCAGTCACCTTAATTGAAAGTTCCTTCATCGCCGTCGTTGGCACCTTCCCAGCGAGTGCTGTGACGCGAACAGTCCCAGTAGCAATATGCGTTGAAACCTCCCCTTAGCAAAATTAGTGGATTACTGTGCTGGTAAAAATCTTACGTTATTTGATTTTCAAGCAACTGAGTAAAACTGAACGTACTCAGACGTTTCGCTCTTATTCTGATCATCACTAAACTGACACACAATATTTTTAGCGCAACGCAATCTGACTTTCAGTAATCCCTACAAAAGAATGGCCATGACTAACAATAACTTATACCTTTCATGAATCACTTACCTCACAAAAATCTTCGTTACTCGAACTAACAATAATGTTAGTTAAGTAAAGGATTTTAACTACTGAAGGCACTAACTACTGATAGGCATAGTTAGCAAATGAAATATTTTGATATAGAACAAACAATGTATTTACCTTAATAGTGTTCAAAAGATATATATATATATATATATATATATATATATATATATATATATATATATATATATATATATATATATAGCTCTCAAAATTCTGCCATCTGTCTCCCCACATCCACCACTGCTGGCGGCTCACCTCCAACTGTGCAACGCTACGCGCTATTCGTATCCAGCTGCCCAACACTACAGTAGCGAATAATCCAACAATGAGTCCTACTAGGCACAGACTGCACACATCACAGTCAGTGATTTACATACAGAGCGCTACGTCGCGTTACCAACATTAAAACCTAAACAGCCTACTTACAACGTTAGCATGCTATTAAGGTACGAGATGTTTACAGATAGTACTGCCAGTAACGTCAGTGTCGCCAACAGCCTTGTCGCAGTGGTAACACCGGTTCCCGTCAGATCACCGAACTCTATCGGGCTGGGCTAGCACTTGGATGGGTGACCATCCGGTCTGCTGAGCGCTGTTAGCAATCGGGGTGCACTCAGCCCTTGTGAGGCACACTGAGGAGCCACTTAATTGAGAAATAGCGGCTCCGGTCACGTCAACTGACATACGGCGGGGAGAGCGGTGTGCTGACCACATGCCCCTCCATATCCGCATCCAGTGACGCCCGTTTTCTGACGATGACACGGCGGCCGGTCGCTCCGTTGGGCCTTCCGAGGCCTGTTCGGACGAAGTTTTAGTTTTAAAGTCATTATCACACAATCAGCTACATCGTTGACGCCGACTTTTTTCGGTATCGGCTTCCGTAACACTGCTCAGCATTTACTGCCGACCTCTCTGCCCTGTATCAGATCATGCACTGCATCCGGCGACACAGGCTTTTCAATTGTGTCAATTGCTCCGACTCTCTCTCAATGCCCTTCAGAGCCTCTGTGTGCTGTACACCGCCCATCCACTAAGCAACGAGTCAAAGAAAGCTTCCACTTGATCTCTCTCTTGATGGAGCCACTCTGATGTTTATGTAGGTCCCTGGTCACGTCGATCTGATGGGAAACGAGGCCACTGACGCTGCTGCCGACACTGCAGTCCTCGTACGTCAGCCCACGGGTTGTTACATTTCCTCTGATCTCTGCGTAGCCGTCTCTCAGCACGTGGTGTCACTTTGGCATCGCCACTGGTTTCCCTTCATGGGAACAAGCTCCAGTTATTAAGCCTCTCCATGGGCTTGGTCGACCTCATCTCGGACCTCTCGCCGAGAAGATATAAGTTTAGCTAGGTTGCGTATTCGGCACTGTCGTAAGCCATCGCCATTTGTTAAGTCGTGGTCCTCCACCACTTTGTGCTCACTACCCTCAACCTTGGACGGTCCGCCATTTCCTGATGGAATTGCGTTTCTTTAAGTAGGCTGTTCAGGTTTCTATGTTGGTAACGCCACGTAGCGCTCTGTATGAAAATCACTGACTGTGCTGTGTTGTAGTGGTTAATAAAAAAGAAAAAAGAAAAGGTTGAAAATGTGGGAAGAAATGGTGAATAAAAAAAGGGGTTTTAAAATCGTTAATGACGTTGAAAAAGGATAAGAATGAAATGCAAATCGGACTTTGTGATACGGAAAAGCCGGCCGGTGTCGCCGTGCGGTTCTAAGCGCTTCAGTTTGGAACCACGCGAGCGTTACGGTCACAGGTTCGAATCCTGCCTCGGGCATGGACGTGTGTGATGTTCTTAGATTAGGTTTAACTAATTCTGACCTCAGATGTTAAGTCCCATAGTGCTCAGAGCCATTTGAACCATTTTTTTGATTCGGAAAAGCTATTGTTGGGGTGGTCCTTGGGGCGTTTCTGAGCAAAAGTCAAACCAAATTCAACTACAAAAATTATTTGAAAGAGAACAGAGGATAACAAAATGTGATTAACAGGGAGAAATGGCGTAGATAAGAGTTCATTGTTTACCATGTTAACATGTCTTCTCTCGTGCGGCGTCCAGGTCTTGTTCTCCAAAAATCTCTTCATTTCTGCGTGAAAAGTCGTAGCTGCTCCAAAATCTTGCAGTAAATTTCATCTTCCAGGAATTACTGATGTATACAAATTAAAACCATCTTGATAGTGAATCCAATGTATTATATGTTGCTGCTTCCATCCTCCAAATTTCATACCAGCTTCCACAATACGTCTGCACATCAACAAGTTTTTCGTCTTAATCAGACCAAGACTAGCTAATAAGTTTTTACGTCTGAATCATACTAAGACCAGCGAATAAGTGAAGTTAAGCTTCCGCTCTTAAGAGCGGGCAGAAAACAAAAAGGGTTACAGTTTTTGTACCTTCATTTTCTTATAAATATTTTCTCTGCCGTCGAGCGCTCATACAGCTGCGACGGTATAATTTATATCTGAGGGAACGAGTGAAGCGCAGCGAATTTCAAAGTCCCGCTACAATGCAATCTGTGGCTGGTTGGCATTGTTGTAATATTCGCTATTGTAGTGTTGGGCAGTCGGCTGTTAACAGTGCGTAGCGTTGCGCAGTTGGAGGTGAGCCGCCAGCATTGGTGGATGTGGGGAGAGAGATGGCAGAGTTTTGAGAGCGGACGATCTGGACGTGTGTCCATCAGAAAAAGACTGGATGTCATGAACTGAGATAAACACTATTACGGTAAATATATTGTTTCTTCTGCATCAAAATCTTTCATTTGCCAACTATGCCTATCAGTATTTAGTGCCTTCAGTAGTTAGAATCTTTTATTTAGCTGGCAGTATTGCACTCCGTCTGCAGGCCACAAGTGGCCCATCGGGACCATCCGACCGTCGTGTCATCCTCAAAGGAGGATGCGGATAGGAGGGGCGTGGGGTCAGCACACCGCTCTCCCGGTCGTTATAATGGTTTTCTTTGACCGGAGCCCCTACTATTCGGTCGAGTAGCTCCTCAATTTGCATCACGAGGCTGAGTGCACCCCGAAAAATGGCAACAGCGCATGGCGGCTGGATGGTCACCCATCCAAGTGCCGGCCACGCCCGACAGCGCTTAACTTCGGTGATCTCACGACTGTGGCATGGCCGTTGCCAGCTGGCAGTATTGGCGCTCGCTGTATTGCAGTAGTTCAAGTAACGAAGATTTTTGTGAGGTAAGTGATTCATTAAAGGTATAGGTTATTGTTAGTCAGAGCCATTCTTTTGTAGGGATTATTGAAAGTCAGATTGCGTTGCGCTAAAAATATTGTGTGTCAGTTTAGTGATGATCAGAATAAGTAAAGAGAGAAATGTCTGAGTACGTTCAGTTCTGCTTCGCTGTTTGAAAATCAAATAACGTGAGGGGATTACCAGCATTGTCATTCTTTATTTTTCTAAGGGGATGTTTCACCATTTACGTTCTCATTTGTGTTTGCCGTCTGAGTTATCGGCCGTTTCAGCGAACGACACGCGACGGCCTATCGACCGCTTCTTACCCTTTTATCCGTCGTAGCAGTGTGGCGAAGGACATTTAATCTTTATTTCAACATTTCCGTTTCTCTACGGCGTATTTTATAGACATTTCTTCACGTCGCTGGTTTTAGTTGTCTTTTCTTCCATCGATTGTGTGTAGTGTTCTACGGTTCTGAGATGGGCAAATATGACCATAATTGTTTTTGTACCCTAAAAACAAATCAAACACAATTACCTTAACATCTCGTCCATCCACGTTGCTGACACGAATAACATGTAGAAGAATGGAAAAGAAAGTTCCATGATGATTAGTTTGCCTTTATGAAAGATAACGCACCAGAGAGGCAATCCTGACGTTGCGATTGATAATGGAAGTGGGACCAACTGAAAATCAAGGCATGTTCATTGAATCTCTCGACTTCGAAAAAGCGTTCGACACTGTAAGATGGTGCAGTATGTTTAAATTCTCAGGAAAATGGGGATAAGCTATAGAGGAATGCTGATAATATACAACATGTACAAGAGCGAAGACAGAACAATAAGACTGGAAGACAAAGAGTGAAGTACTCAGATTGAAAAGGATGAAAGACATGGATGTGGTCTTTCGCCCCCTACTGTTCAGTCTACACATCAAAGAACCAATGACCAAAATAAAAGGAAGGTTTAATAATGGAATTAAAATTCAAGGTGGAAGAATATCAACGATAAGGTGGCTGATGACATCGCTATCCTCAGTGAAAGTGGAAAATAATTACATGATCTGTTGAATGGAATGAACAATGTAATGGATGCAGAATATAAACTGAGAGTAAATCACAGAAAGACGAACGTAATAAGAAGTACCAGAAACGAGAACAGCGAGAAACTTCATATCATAATTGGTGATCATGAAATAGACGAAGTTACGGAATTCCGCTACCTAGATAGCAAAGTAACGGTGGAGGGCATAAAAAGCAGACTAGCACTGGCAAAACGGGCGTTCCTGGCCATGAGAAGTCCACTAGCACCAGATATACGCCGTAATTTGAGGAAGAAATTTTTGAGAATGTACTCTTGGAGCATATAAATGTATGGTAGGGTCCACTGGGAGCCGAATCGCACAATAACCCTGAAAGAGTGGTTCGGTGTGGGGCGGCGGAGGGGTGAGTGGACTCCTGTGGCCTGTTGTGGGGTTGTGTACCACTGTGGGCTACGACGGGGGGACGAAGCCTCTCCGTCGTTTCTACGTCCCCGGTTCAATACAATATAACTTTTAAAATCTATGAAAATCTTCATCTCAACTTTCTTCTCCTTCTTCTTTGTCATCGTTGTTCTTTTGATATGTAAGATAATCTTCGGCGCCATCGAGAACGTTACTGATAGCATACTACTTGAAAAATTCAACAGTAATGTATTCTTTCACTCTAGGCCGCGACTGTTTTATCCACTGACACACTAGTTTTAAAGCTCCCTTCGGCGTCAATTCATATTGGGTTTCATCCACCATCCATTTGTTCCATTCCTCTGCCATATACACTTTAAAGGGTTTACTTATAGAGACAGCAAGACGTTGCATTTGTGAAGTAAGTCCTCCTGGAATAAAGGCAGACTCTGCATTTCCCTGTCTCAGTTTTCGTTTCACAGAAAATTTTTGGAAATTTGTGTTAAGTTCCGTGGGACCAAACTGTTGAGATCATCGGTCCCTAGGCTTACACACCACTTAATCTAACTTAAACTAACATACGCTAAGGACAAAACACACACACACACACACACACACACACACACACACACACACACACACGTGCCCGGAGGAGGACTCGAACCTACGACTGGGAGAGCCGCTCGAACCGTGGCAAGACACCCTAGACCACGCGCTTCTTTCACAGAATTTTTCCAATGACTACTAAACTGACCTAGCACGATAAGAGAACTCTTCTTCAATAAAGCACTTTTCCTTCTCTCCCACACTCTGTTAATCCATAATTTCATATCAGCCTTGACATCAACGTGAGTAACGCCATCTGGCTGAAATACTGCCAGGTTTTGGCATTATTTTGCGCTTGAAAATGATCATTTGATTAAGTTTAGTACCCCCAGCACAACATGAGAGGACAAGAGTGTAGCGAATTTTTTCAAGTCCGCTTGTTCTTACAGTTTCAGAATCTTTCATGGCAACAGTTCTGTTACTCTGCACATAAAATGTCTGGAGTTTCGCCCATATTCGCTATTTGAGTTAGTTCCACACTGATTTCTTTTGATGTTGAATAATAAAACGAAGGAAAGATAATATTTTCTCTTTATACTCTTGTGGCATTTTCTTAGATATTGGTTGGTTGTTTTGGGGAAGGAGACCAGACAGCGTGGTCATCGGTCTCATCGGATTAGGGAAGGATGGGGAAGGAAGTCGGCCGTGCCCTTTCAGAGGAACCATCCCGGCATTTGCCTGGAGTGATTTAGGGAAATCACGGAAAACCTAAATCAGGATGGCCGGACGCGGGATTGAACCGTCGTCCTCCCGAATGCGAGTCCAGTGTCTAACCACTGCGCCACCTCGCTCGGTTTTTCTTAGATATTTTGGTTTTGGTTCACATGTTAAGTCCCACTGCAGTGCTAACTTATGAGCGCGTATTTGAATCATTTTTTTTTATTAAATCAAATGCCATTTTGACAGTGTCCTTGAATCCGTTTCAATACATGATATTCTAGCTTTGGCCATTTTGAATTCAGTCCTCTATTTGCTCATTTAGTTTTCCTCTTTTTTTCCAGTTTTTGTTTGTTAGCCCACCAATCTCTAAAGGTTTTCTCTGTTGGTGGAGGGCCGAAATGCCGCCCAGCTGCTCTGTTTTCATGTTCTTCTGCATGTGCTGTTTCTTTCAATTTATAGCTCGCATCAGGTGAATATCTTTCTTTTTTTTCCATTACAAATCTAGCTACTAACAAAAATATTGTATTTTTACCGCGCGTCGTAGGCTAAACAGTGTTCTGCGTTTGTGATGGTGGGGAGGAAGGGAAACAGTATTAGCAATCTCGTGAATCCCCACAACTAAAGTTCGTCGCATCGTGCACTGCTGCTGCCAGTTGAAGTTTTCGAAGAAAAAAGTGCGTCTTACAGACCATAAAACACGCTATCTACACAACCGGCGATGCTGCGACCGGTTATACAAGGTTTGTATTTGACAACACTGCAAGCGATCTGGCTAGAGATGGGTCGAACTCGTTCACTCCAGTGAACTACTTCATTCATTTCACTCTTTGCCGTGAAGCGTTCAAATGAAGTAGTTCATTCGTGAAGTACGGAAGCCTGTCGAAGTTCCGCAGTTCGCCGCTCAGCCGCTGCTACGCTCGCTTCGCCTCGCTCGTACATTGAAGTAGAGATGGGTCGAACTCGTTCACTCCAGTGAACTACATCATTCATTTCACTCTTTGCCGTGAAGCGTTCAAATGAAGTAGTTCATTCGTGAAGTACGGAAGCCTGTCGAAGTTCCCCAGTTCGCCGCTCAGCCGCTGCTACGCTCGCTTCGCCTCGCTCGTACAATGAAGCTTCATAATACTTCATAATTTTACTAACAGATGGCCGAACTATGCAGTAACGTGCACGCAACGTTTTACGCTCTTACAGCGTCTGAGTTAACTTAAATAGAGCATGGTCGAAGGGGACAAAAGAAAGATAAACAGAGAAGCCTGTCACATATAAAGAAGGTATTACATTTAATCTTGCTCGAAATTTTCTCATGAAGCATCCAAAAAAATCTTTATCTGTAAATGAAATATTATTTGTTGTATTCATGAACTGAAAAATAGGGCTACCAACGAAATGCAGTCCAATTTTATGTTCTTTGTAGAATTTAATCCAAAATAGAATGAGTATGTTTACCACTGTCACAGTCTATAAATCTACGTTAAGTAATTATTCAGAAGTTTTCCTGTAGATTTTATTTTTGTTGAGAATAATAACCTTCTAGATTCAAAACGTAAACTGTCACCTGTAGTCATTGGTACGATTTCAGGTAAAATCCCTTTTCAGTGTTATTAACAAACCTTTTATTTTCATGTTGGCTGTGCGTGCTCACCCAGCCAGCCTCTTCGTTTATATTCATTTGTCTGCAAGTGCTGCCAACGGTAGGCTACCCGTAGACGTGAAGTACATATAACTGCACAAATAGTCACGAGTAATGTCAGCACTGCACGTAGCAGCTGACGCTGCCTCCCCGTCGCCCCTCACCACAACAACCACTCGTAAACCTATCGTTCTCCACAAACCCCGCGCGATTCATCGACAGGCAGCAGAGGGAGGACTGAAGTGAAGGGAGTATGAGTGACGTAGCGCCGATGTAGAGGGAGAGGGGAAGAGAGTGAGTGAACTAGAAAAAAGTGTGGAGTGTGCTATCTGTGAAGAGTTTGAAGTACAAGTTCATTGAAATTGAGTGGCTAGTTCACACTTCACTGAAGTGAAGCGTTCATTTGAACGACTCATTCACGAGCTCCCCATCACTAGATCTGGCAGCGCTGTGTTGTTGTGCTGGTGTAAACCGGTGTGTTCATTCCTTCCCAGACGGTTAGTCTGAGCATCAGCTCCGTAAAGCTATCGCGTGATTTCTGAGAGCGCCATCAGTCAAGTTGAGTTTTTGTTGTGTGTTACAAAAATGGTACAGTGGAACTTAGAGCGATGTTATGCCATCATGTTCTGTGTTTAACTTGGGGCGCTTGCGTGCGAGTCGGTGAAGTGTAGACAGGCCTATGAGGAACATTCCTTAGCTGGCAGAAATAATATCTGGAAGCCGAGAACACATTGAAGATGAACCACCCTTAGGGAAATGTTCGACTTCAGAAACCGATGAAAACGTCGAACTGTGCATGCTCTTACGAGAGTGTCCCTTGAGGACAAAATGCCAACCAAGTGTTTTACAAAGATGCCTTTGGAAAGCTCGGGAGATGGGTGAATGGAGTGAGACTGGACATTGCAGACAAGTGATGCTTCATCATGACAACGCCCCGTGTCACACGAGCACTTCCATCACGGAATTTTTTTACCTTAAAAGGCATTCCTGTTGTTCCACAGCCGCCCACCCCCTATTCACCTGATCTAAGGCCTTGTGACTTTTTTCTTTTTTGTGGAGTTGAGAAATGTCTTAAAAGATCTCATTTTGGGGGTCTGGAGAATATTCAAAAGAATGTGACTGACATGTTGAAGACTGTACCAGCTGAGGCCTTTCAGTGCTGCTACCAAAACTGTGGACAACGACCGCGCCAGTGAATAGCTGCTGGAGGGAACTACTTTGAAGTGTACAATATTCTTGTTTGAAAAAAAAAAAAATAAATAAATAAAAACTTCGGTGGTAAAAAAATTAGTCTCATTACTCTGCGCGCTCGCGCGCGCGCGCGCGTGCCCACACACACACACACACACACACACACACACACACACACACACACACACACACACACCTCATACATAATGCCCGTGACTACTTTGAAGGAGAGCAAAACTTTGAAACATAAACCCTTTTTTGTATAAGCTGAAAATAGATAGATGCTACTATTAAAGTTCTAATCCTCATACAGGGGTAACAGCTGTGGTTGTTTTCAGTGACACAATGCTCTGATAACTGTGAATGTGCTTATAACTGTAATTATGTGTCACATTTGGCAAGTTTTGTTTACAATTAAGTGTTCGCACTGTAATGGTGGGTTTTGTGTAATGTACCAGTGAGCATGTGTAATGCAACCTGAAGATGGAGCTATATACACCGAAATACGTTGATGAAGAATAAAAAAAATGGTGAATCTAGCTACTTTAAATATTTAAAACCTGTCGAAGAGTGCTCACACATTAGTAACTTTCAACTGATGTCTTTAAATCGAGAAACCCACTACACTCATATGAAATACTTGAGGAACAGTATGTCTCTGAACTCACTGCGTCTGGACCTTGCACGAAGTGGAACTGCAGATATCTGCCGAGACAACATAGCAACTGGGGTTGACGACTCTCGCGTGTGTGTGTGTGTGTGTGTGTGTGTGTGTGTGTGTGTGTGTGTGTGCGTGTGCGTGTGTGCGCACATGACACATGCACGTTTTTCTGTTTCATACGGACGTCGCTTTCAGGAAATCGGAGCACACCTACGTGGGACTGCAGAATGAGAGCGTAACACCAGGTGATTTGAGGCCCATTTTTCGTCGCTACCGCGAATCACACACACACACAACACGGTTATCGGCGCGCCTGTGCAAACAGCGCCACGGCTCATTTCCTCGGGCGCCCCCCGACAGCCTGGCGCAATAACAGCTTTCCTTAACTACCAAGCTCGTGATAGTTTAAAGGCAACACAAAATTAACGGGCTACCTGGTGTCACTCTTCCTGTACTGTCAGTAAAAGTAATAAATTGTTTAAATAAAAAACTAAACTTTTTAAAACAGCACGTTTTTAAAACGTACTAAGGAGCATAAAATAATTAGTCGTAGCACCAGACAGATTCCTATCCCCATACAGATACACATGCAAACATGTCCTTGTAAATTTTTAATAGCTATGAAAATACTTGTAGAATATAGCACGAAAATCGTGGGGAGCAAGTAGATAATGGTAAGGAAGTGAACTATACAGACGGAAAAATAATCATAGCACCAAAAAACAATGCGTGTGGGGATACATTTGTCTAGGTATCATATTTAAATGACATGTTGCAAAGTCTCAGGTTAATCTAAGCGCGAGATAAGCCATTGCAAATGTGAAGTGATGGACGGTACTAACCTAACCTAACCACCAGAATGTTGAATGCAAGCATTCAAACGTACATGCATTGTGTTGTACAGTTGCCGGATATCAGTTTGTGGGATGGTCTTCCATACCTGTTGCACGTGGTCGGTCAATACAGAGACGGTTCTCCCGACGATCATTTCTTTTTCGATTTCTTCACATTTTTTCCTTCATTCTCGTGGGTGCATCGTTACGACCCGGAGACGAAACGTCAGTCTATGGAATATCGACACAAAGACTCGCCGCAGAGAAAGAAATTAAAGACGCAGCCCTCAGCTGGAAAAATCATGGCCACAGTATTCTAGGACGCAGATGGTGTTATCCATGTTGATTTCCTTGAGGGTGGAACAACAAAAAATTCAGAGCGTACATCATAACGCTGCGAACGCTGAAACGACGGCTAACAAGGATCCGAAAGGAAACGGAAAATGGAAATGTTTTCCTGCAGCATAACAATACCAAACCACACACTTCACCACAGCAGAACTTCAGAGACTGAATCTCACCACCGTACGGCATCCTCCATACAGTCCAGATTTAGCACCGTCAGTTCCCGACAGTGAAAGACGATTAGCGAGGACAACATTGCGCTTCTGATGGAGACGTTGAGAGAACTGTGAGACCGTGGTTGAGGAAACAGAGTGTCGACTTCTTCCGTGACGGCTTCAAAAAACTTGTTCATCAGTGGCAGAAATGTATCCAGTTGATTGGTGATGATGTGGAAAAGTGAATATTGGTAATTAAAGATCACACTCTAAGTATTATTTCTGCGTTTGATTTATTAAAATATTCCCATCTAAACACAATTAACGAAGGTGGAGGCGTTACTTTTCATTCAACCATCGTAGCAATCACACCTCTTTTGTCTTTTGAGAGATATTCCAGTAGCCACACAGTTTGCAGTCTGCGCTTTGTGATTTCGTGCAAAGGTATGACGGCTAGTCGGCAAATATGCATTTCACCCATCATATCGTTTCGTATGAGTCTTACAACGTGTCGGAAAGACAGATCTCTGGCATTCAGTTCGTGATGCATAGGCCTTCTAGAGCAATTAATGTCACAGAAATTAAGGTGGTTAAATAGGAAGAGTGATTATTTTAGTTACCTAACAAATTGAAATTGTTGATAAGCTGTTCTTTTTCGTGGGGTCTGACTTGTTTGAAACACTCAGTGACCGTTTGCTGTCACTGCCTAACTCTTGACACATTGGCGTAAGTTCCCTACAAACATTGCTTTCTTCTACAACTTTTTTCTTTTTTTTAGTGATTGATTAACAGATGGTTTATGACCATCCTGTGATGAGCCATACATTTTGTAAGTCCTATGACGTCCACACTATTATCACGCTTCAAATTACGCTCTTTTACTACAAGGAAACAACACCGAGTAAGAAACTCAATCGATAACGTTTGCATTCGCAACGGAACTGACCTAACAAGTGTGATGTGAACCGTGAAGTGAACCTTGGACTTGTCCCGTTCTCTCCGTGAAAAGGCCGACATAGGTCGTTCTTTCCGTTACCGCTAAAAGTGAAATCCTTTGTATCCCTGTGACACGGCACGTTATTTGAAAGACATTTTGACTGTCTTGTAGTGCCGACGATTAGCTATCAGAATGTGCCATAAATTCATTTCCTAATTAAACGGACTTGCCCAGTTTTTTCCGTGGGGTATTCAATTTTCAACATTTCTCTTCGGCGTTCCTCCACGTTTCGAGCCAGCTCTTCCTGCCACTGCTTCCTCCTGCTCACAGCCAGTGAATGCAGTGGCGTAATGAGGAAACAGTCGCGGCTGAAAGCGAAGGCACTTTCCACTATCGCTTTCCGTGTTCGCAGCGAGGCACTGCCCTGAACTGGGACGCGGCTATAACTGGAACTGTCATGTTGCCACCCGCCACTACGGCAGCGTCTATGGCTCACCCGCTCGTGTAGTAAGTTAATACGTATTTATTTCGGAAACTTTTTTGTTCCATCAAGAACCTCCTCATTCCTAATCAGTCCACAATAATTCCAACATTATTCTGTAGCATCTCAGACGCTTCCATTCTCTACTGTTCCGGTTCTCCCATAGTCGGTAATCGACTACCACACAGTACTGTGCTCCATTCGTGCATCCTCAGAAATTTCTTCCTCAAGTTAAGGCCTTCGTTTGATACTAGTAGACTTCTCGTAGCCAAGAATGCCCTCTTTGGCAGTGCTGATCACCATTTTATGTCGCCTTTGCTCTGTCCCCCATGGGTAACTATGCTTCTAAGATACAGAATTCGTTAACTTCGTGATCCCCAATTTTGATCAGTATCTCACTATTCTAGTTTCTTCTACATCTCATTCCCTTTCTCTTTTCCCGATTTACTCTCAATCCATATTCTGTGCTCATTACACTGTTCATTCCATCCAACAGATCCTGTAATTATTCTTCGCATTCACTGACGATAGCAACGTCATCAGCGAATTTGATCATTGACATCCTTTCGCTCTGAATTTCAGCCCTGCTGGTGTAGCTTTATTTCCGTCAGTGCGTCTTCGCTGTATAGGCCTAGACTGAACAGTAGAGGCGAAAGACAGCATCCCTGTCTTCCAATATTTTAATCAGAGCACTTCTTTGTCTTCCAGTGGTACAGTTCTCTAGGTTCTGTGCATGTTGTACACTACTGGCCATTAAAATTGCTACACCAAGAAGAAATGCAGAAGATAAATGGGTATTCATTGGACAAATATATTATACTAGAACTGACATGTGATTACGTTTTCACGCAATTTGGGTGCATAGATCCTGAGGAATCAGTACCCAGAACAACCACTTCTGGCCGTAATAAAGGCTTTGATACGCCTGCGCATTTAGTCAGAGCTGCCCATGCAGCTTCAACACGATACCACACTTCATCAAGAGTAGTGACTGGCGTATTGTGACGAGCCAGTTGCTCGGCCACCATTGACCAGACGTTTTCAATTGGTGAGAGATCTGGAGAATGTGCTGGCCAGGGCAGCAGTCGAACATTTTCTGTATCCAGAAAGGCCCGTACAGGACCTGCAACATGTGGTCGTGCACTATCCTGCTGAAATGTAGGGTTTCGCGGGGATCGAATGAATGGTACAGCCACGGGTCGTAATACATCTGAAATGTAACGTCCACTGTTCAAAGTGCCGTCAATGCGAACAAGAGGTGACCGAGACGTGTAACCAATGGCACCCCATACCATCACGCCGGGTGATAGGCCAGTATGACGATGACGAATACACGCTTCCAAGGTGCGTTCACCGCGATGTCACCAAACACGGATGCGACAATCATGATGCAGTAAACAGAACCTGGATTCATACGAAAAAATGACGTTTTGCCATTCGTGCACCGAGGTTCGTCGTTGAGTACACCATCGCAGGCGCTCCGGTCTATGATGCAGCGTCAAGGGTAACGGCAGCCATGGTCTCCGAGCTGATAGTCCATGCTGCTGCAAGCGTAATCGAAGTGTTCGTGGAGATGTTTGTTGTCTAGCAAACGTCCTCATCTGTTTACTCTGGGTTCGAGACGTGGCTGCACGATCCGTTACGGCCATGCGGATAATATGCGTGTCATCTCAACTGCTAGTGATACGAGGCCGTTGGGATCCAGCACGGCGTTCCGTATTACCCTCCTGAACCCACCGATTCCATATTCTGTTAACAGTCGTTGGATCTTGACCAACACGAGCAGCAATTTAGCGATACGATAAACTGCAATCGCGATAGGCTACAATCCGACCTTTATCAGTGTCGGAAACGTGATGGTACGCATTTGTCCTCCTTACACGAGGCATCACAACAGCGTTTCACCAGTCAACGTCGGCCAACTGCTGTTTGTGTGTGATATATCGATTGGAAACGTTCCTCATGTCAGCAAGTTGCAGGTGTCGCCACCGGCGCCAACCTTGTGTGAATGCTCTGAAAAGCTAATCATCTGCATATCACAGCATCTTCTTCCTGTCGGTTAAATTTCGCGTCTGTAGCACGTCATCTTCGTGGTGTAGCAATTTTAATGGCCAGTAATTATTACTCACCTTTCCCTGCAGCTTACCCCTATTTCTCTCGGGATTCCGAATATCTTGCACCATTTTACTTTGTCGAACGCTTTCTGCAGGTCGACGTATGCTATGACCCCGTCTTGATTTTTCTTCAGTATTCCTTGAGATATCAAGTGCAATGCGAAAAATGCGTCTCTGGTGTCTTTACCTTTCATAAAGACAAAGTGACCGTTATGTTATAAATTCTCAAATTTCATTTCCATTCTTGTGCACGTTGTTCTTGTGGGCACCAGCTTGGATGCATGAGCTGTTGAGCCGACTGTGCGATGATTCCCGCACTTGTCAGCTCTTGCCGTCTTCGGATATTTTTCCAAGGACTGCTTATACGGCGCTAGTTTCATATGTTCTATTCACGATCTTTAATAGTCGTTTTGTTGGCAATTCTGCGTTATTTGATCCCACGTCTTCCAGTATCTTTCAAATTTTGACTCTAATACTTGTACGGGAACCGCAATGTCATCCTTACCGACAGAAATTTGATCTTCTGTCACGTCACCAGAGAAGTCCTCCCCCTCGTAGAGGAATTGAGTATACTCTTTCCACGTGCCTACTGTCTTCTGCGTTTAACAGTGATGTTGCCACTTCACTCTTAATGTTACCATCCTTGCTTTTAATTTCACCGAAGGTTCTTTTGACTTTCCTATATCCTGAATCAGTTCTCCCGACGATCATTCCTTTTTCGATTTCTTCACATTTTTTCCTGTCACTTCGCCTTGGCTACCATGCACTTCCTATTCATTTTATTCCCAAGTGATTTATATTGCTGTATTCCTGTCTTTCCCTGAGCATTTTTGTACTTCCTCCTTTCGTCGATCATTTGAGGTACGTCTTCTGTAACGCATGGCTTGTTCGCAGCTATCTTCCTTGTACCTGTGTCTGTCTGTCCGACATCTTTGATTGCCACTTGTTAGAGCTGCCCACTCTTCAACTGAGCGCAGATCGACATCCTTCACGAACATCAAACGCGTTTCGTCATTCTCTAGCATTTCGGTATCCCATTTCATACCACATTGGAAAATAAAATGATACAACTTCACAGACTTTACTGGTCTCATAAAGATTTGATTTTATGTCTGTAGACTGAAGCGGCGAGTGAAAATTTGTACCAAGACCCTGAATCGAACCCGGGTCCCCTGCCTGCTAGGCAGGTGCGTTAGCCACTACGCCACCTGGGCACAATGATTCACACAAGTGCACGGATTCCCCTGACTCCCCTAGCTCTTCGATCCAAATTCTCACTGTCGCCTCAATCTATTTTAAATTTCTCATTACGTACTGCCTAGTAAGCAGGAGGCGTGGGTCCGATTTCCGGCCTTGATACAATCCTGTGTACAAAAGAACATTGGAAAATAAGGATTTCTAGTCAGCAGAAATAGGGTAAATCAACACTACAGTAAATAGTATAAATGGGGTAAGATTCGTTATGAATAGGAAGGTAGGGCAGACAGAGAAGTTTGGAAAAATAACAAACAGATTACAATTAATTGCAAGTCGGCTTCGCTAGAAGGCTAGTGAACCAGAATTCTAAACAAATTAGCTCGTAAATGACAAATAAAAATACACACACACGCCTGAACACGTGCTGCTTAAAGCCAGGTCTAGCCTCGTCGTCGTTTGTGAGTGAAAGCCGTCTTGGGTAAGATTACTGTTGGCTAAACACTAGGTTCAAACATCGAGAAATAAGTCTCAACTTTTCTACGGTACCACTCAGAAATGCAGGATTTTACGGGTTTCAAGTATAATTATTTGATTCTTTTGGTTTGAAAGAATACAGTGTGGGTGACATACAAAAATAAGCATACTTACCTCCCCATAAAACTTAAAATTGTTTTTTTATTTTTTTTTTGACTAAAAACTCCGTGTCATAAAAGTTCACTGAGTAATTCTGTTAATGTACCTGACTTGATTCTTTCACTGTTAATTAAAATATGAGCCACAATGCTGCGTGTACTGAGCTGGTATGGCACTCCGCCGCGCCCGAAGTGCCACAGTGATTCTGATATGTGATGTAATCAAAGTAATGTGATGAGACTTGCACAGATGATGTGTTCGAGTGATGAATCAGTCCGCCGAAGCAGCCCCACCCAATGCGTATTACGCATGTGTCAACTATGTGGACTCTTTGTGTTCGAGTAAAAGTCAGTATAATTTCACGTGTGCACTAAATGGATAATTAAATCCGACGTACGCGGCCATTAACAGATTCCGACTCAAGTAAATGTATTTACTGTGTCTCGGGTCTAAAAATCTAGAAATTAGTAACAAAATGAAGATGTCCGCACTGTATCTTCCGTGCAATCTAAATTTAAGTATAAAAGCACAGTATAACGGAAATGTAGCTTCTGAGCCAGTGCGTATCTACTCTATTCTCTCTCTCTCTCTCTCTCTCTCTCCCTCTCCCCCTCCCCCTCCTCCATCCCTCCCCCTCCTCCATCCCTCCACCACCCCAACACCCTCTCTCCCTCTCTCCCTCTCTCCCTCTCTCCCTCTCTCCCCCTCTCCCCCTCTCCCCCTCTCTCCCTCTCCCCCCCTCTCTCTCTCTCTCTCTCTCTCTCTCTCTTGTGTGTGTGTGTGTGTGTGTGTTTTACCATTCTTCTCTGCCCGTCTATATCACCGAGCGAGGTGGCGCAGTGGTTAGACACTGGACTCGCATTCGGGAGGACGACGGTTCAATCCCGCGTCCGGCCATCCTGATTTAGGTTTTCCGTGATTTCCCTAAATCACTCCAGGCAAATGTCGGGATGGTTCCTTTGAAAGGGCACGGACGACTTCCTTCCCTAATCCGATGAGACCGATGACCTCGCTGTCTGGTCTCCTTCCCCAAACAACCCCAACCCCCGTCTATATCCTTTCTGTTATCACCCATTCCACCTAGCCCTCTCTTGTCTCGTATAGTCCACCGGTTTGGATGCGCACTGTACTTACTTCCATGCTTAAGCGAATTCAGGTAAACCATGTAATGTGAATAATTTTTGTGATCGGTTTATGTTAAAAATCTGTACTACAATTTGACCTTTTTTTTGTTTTTTTATATGTGTTCAAGGAAATTTCCGACAATGTGTTTCAGCAATTTTCCCTCCGAATCAGTGTATGGCTGCGCGGGTCACTCCATCTGATAGAGCCGACGTTTGTTATCGGCGAGGACATCGCTCCACTTAAAACCCTATGAATGTATTGTTAAAGAACTGTCACACAAGAATGCTGTAAAATCTAAGGACTTCTAGTTGGACTTTCGAACTGTACAGATATTTTTATGAGTATTGTGAAAAATAAAACACTCAGTTCATCGTTAAAATTCTGTTGTCCAGAAAGTCTTTGGCTAATGTAGCGATGTACTTTTCTGAACATTGAATTTGCTGAAGTGTATGTAATAACTTCAAGTTGACAGGCAGTACTGAGATGTATCCTGAAACAGAGGCCTACTGAAATTGCTGAAGACATTTCTCATAAATAAATTGTTTTTTCGAAAGTTTCGTATCCCGCAGTTCACGAAGTTGAAGCACATTGAATTTTTTTCATGAACTTGATTGTGGGACATTTTTGAGTGAAAGTGCCTTAATAGCAGTGATTTTATCAATTTCAGAAGGGCAAAAAAGTGATAGGTCAGAATTTTCAAAAGTGCTTTGTGATAAAAAATTGAATTAACTGTCGAAAAATGCTACAGGTCAATTTTGATCAACTTAGTGATTAATTATTGATCTCTTACAAGCTACGTACAAGAACTTTACCGTTCGTTCGCAAGATTCCGCTCTTGCAGCGGATCAGAAGTCACTTTCAAAACTAAAGGCTTAAACCGCTGTTTAATGAAGTTGCAGTAACTGAATATTTACGATAAACGGTGCTTGAACGTCTAGAGTTAATCACGTTACAGCACAGATGAACAATATCGCTGATAGGCAGAATTTCGCTAACTCGACGCTGCATTGTTTCACATAACATTATACCGCTAGTATTACGGCGACGCAATACAAGCCTCAGTTTGAGCCTCCCCTTCTCTCCAGGTCAGAAAAAACGATCCTCGATTAAATTTATCCCCATGCAACGATAAAAAATTTGAGCGAAGCTTCCTCCCACTCCGATTCACATTGTCAAGATAGTATGCAGAGAAGTATATTACAAAAGAAGACAGATTCTTGTCGTAATCCGGCATATAACGAGATGGAGTACCTCACTTGCACATAATATATAATATTTATGATTTTCCTAATTTTAACCCTGATATCTCTTTTTTTTTTCTTTTTGCTTGGGGTTTGCCATAAGTGACGATTCGATGGTGTTATGCCTTGTACAACACGGTGCGTATCTTTTCACTAACTTCGTTTTGCTCTTTTGTTTCAGGTACGTTGACGACTTTACTATACTGCTTCTCGATACTCACTTCTCAGAGATAAGGTAAATACCTGCATGCTGCTGTAATCACTATAGACAACTGTGTAACATACGACAATGTGCTGTGGGTGTTTGCTTCTGAAACAATTCGTTTCCAAAAATGTTGCGAGGGACTGGAAGAGCAGTTCTCTCTTTAAGAAAGACATGACGTAAGTGTATAAAATAATAAGGTACTGCAAATTCAGGGAATGGCTGGCTGCCCTATAACGAACCTCTTCATGTGAAATAACTAACTTGGCGTGCGCTGCTTCGCTCGCGTAGATTTTATGGCCTGCGGAGATTTTTTTGTTTTTGTTTAATCGAATTTTTATGTTGCTCACAAACTGCAACACCTTCTGAGTTTTCACTCTAATTAATGCCGTATACACTATGTGATCAAAAATATCCGGACACCTGGCTAAAAATGACTTAAAAGTTCGTGGCGCCCTCCATCGGAAATGCTGGAATTCAATTTGGTGATGGCCCACCATTATCCCTGATGACAGCTTCCATTCTCGCAGGCATACGTTCAGTCAGGTGCTGGAAGATTTCTTGGGGAATGGCAGCCCATTCTTCACGGAGTGCTCCACTGAGGAGAGGTATCGATGTCGATCTGTGAGGCCTGGCACGAAGTTAGCGCTCCAAAACATCCCAAAGGTGTTCATAGGATTCAGGTCAGGACTCTGTGCACGCCAGTCCATTTCGTGGATGTTATTGTCGTGTAACCACTCCGCCACAGGCCGTGCATTAAGAACAGGTGCTCGATCGTGTTGAAAGATGCATTAGCCATTCCCGAATTGCTCTTCAACAGCGGGAAGCAAGAAGGTGCTTAGAACATCATTGTAGGCGTGAGCTGTGACAGTGTCACGCAAAACAACAAGGGGTGCAAGCCCCCTCCATGAAAAATATGACCACACCACACCATACCACCGCCTCCGAATTTTACTGTTGGCACTACACACGCTGGCAGATGACGTTCACCGGGCATTCGCCATACCCATACCCACACCGTACCATCAGATCGCCACATTGCGTGCCGTGATTTGTCACTATACACAACAGTTTTTGCACTGTTCAACCGTCCAATGTTTACGCTTCTTAAACCAAGCGAGGCTTCGTTTGGCATTTACCGGCGTGGTGTGTGGCTTATGAGAAGCCGCTCGACAATAAAATCCAAGTTTTCTCACCTCCCGCCTGCCATAGTACCTGCAGTGGATCCTGATGCAGTTTGGATTCCTGTGTGATGGTCTGGATAGATGTCTGCCTATTACACATTACGACCCTCTTCAACTGCTGGCGGTGTCTGTCAGTCAACAGGCGAGGTCGGCCTCTACGCTTTTGTGCTGTATGTGTCCCTTCACGTTTCCACTTCACTATCGCATCGGAAACAGTGGACCTAGGGATATTTAGGAGTGTGGAAATCTCGCGTACAGACGTCTAACACAAGTGACACCCAATCACCTGGCCACGTTCGAAGTCCGTGAGTCCCACGGAGCGCCCCATTCTGCTCTCTCACGATGTCTAATGACTACTGAGGTCGCTGATATGGAGTACGTGGCAGCACAATGCACCTAATATGAAAAACGTATGTTTTTGGGGCTGTCCGAATACTTTTGATCACATGGTGTAAGCACGTACTTCCGACCAAAAAGCGATTCTGGTAGGTGGCGTCCAAAGTTGTTGATAATCACGCGTTTTTCGTTATTCTGCAGTGTTTCCTATAGCATCTTTAATCCCCTAAGAAATATTTCCTTATATCTAACCGAGAAGTGAAATGTCAATTTTCATAAATTTAGCTTTAAAATTTTTTCATTGTAACGAAAGATTTTTTAAAAACTGTCATCCCCTATTGCGCTCCCTTGGGAGTTGAATTTCTGGAAATACTGAAATATGTATTTTTTTTAACTGAGAAGTCAAGTACCAATTGTCATAGACGTAGCCTTAAAAATCCGTTAGTAGTTCCTTAGCAACTATTTATTTAAGAAAAAAAATTTTACCGAATGGTTTACCCCGTTATTGGTTGAATTTCCAAAAATGCTGGAACGCGTATTTTTTTTACTTTCTGACTGAGATATGAAACGCCAGTTTTAGTAGTTCTAGCTTCAAAATTCCCGTAATGGCGACATACTTTCAAAAGGCCTTTCATCCACTATTTTACTCCCTTAGGAGTGGAATTCCGGACGATCTGTTCTTAAACGATGGCTACAGTATAAACAATAATAATTATAATCTGTACTGTTATATAAAGATGGGTTGGCTTTTAACATTGTTATAAAAAATCTCAATTTATTGGGCAGTTTACCTCAAATTTTTATACATTAAATTCAGAAGCACATAGGCTGTACATATTTTAAATTATGTACAGGATTTCTATTAAAACCGAATGCGACGAATAAAATACAGTGCTGTACTATGAAAATGTGCGGTTACGTTTTCTTTACCGGAGTCAGCCGTAACTACGATAGCGGAGCGTTTATATCATTAGACAAATTATTTTTCCAATTTGTTCTTTCACCTTCTAGACGGCGGGGCAGTTAAAAGTGGCCCGTAGAACAGAGTTCCAGGGGACAAACCAGCACAACAGAGGAAAGGAAATACAGTACTAACACGTTGAAAGCGACCACCATTCATCTCTTGGCACTTTTGGGCTCTGATCAGCAAGATGAAGGTGGATTGAAGCTGGACTGCTGGAATTGCTGCAGTTTCATTCGGAGTATTCTGCTGCAGTTCTGGAAGACTATGAAGATTGTTGCGATACACCTTAGACTTCAGGGCTCCCCCACACAAAATAACCGCACGCTGACAGATTAGGTGATACGGGTGACCAGCTAGGGACGCAGCCAGGCAACCCTGTCAGGCGTGACGACTGTGTAAATACGCTCCTAGATTCGGCCGACTGTACGGGAAGTTGCTGCATTGTGCTGTAAGTAACTGTAGATCTTTTCCTCCTCCGTTAATGCTGCCACAGGCGGTTCCAAAATGTTGGTAAAGTAACACGCCGAATTCAGCGTCTAATGAAAAAAGATGGGATCAATAATGCGGCGAGCAGACACCGCACAGCAAACCCCAACCTTCTGATCGTGATGTTTCGTGGAAGTTAGGCGGATTCTCAGCTGCCCTGACCCTGTAATTCTGTGAGTTCACGTAACCACTCAAGTGAAACCTGGCTTCATCAGACATAAAGAACGGATAAACGTCCAAATCATTCATTGTTATGTCAGTGAACAGCCACTCACAAAACTGCAGGCGCTGGTTTTAATGTATGAACAGCAGGGATGGATGTGCAGGTCCAGGTGGACGATTTGTTATCATGTAACTTTCCATAACGAACACCCCCTGCTCTCTTCGCACTGGTCCACTCACGCTGACAAAGCCCGCACTACGCTCTGAACAGGTGTAGCTCACGTGTTGGCCGTACACGTGGTGTACGCATCACCGACACCGACTCAAAGGAAGGCCTCGGCGCTTGTTGGTGACGTCACGTCAGCTAGGCACGGCGAACACCAGGTCTGTTGCAGGCAGAAACCGCCTGGGCGTGCTTATCTCTATAAATATCTTATTTTTGGACAAAATGTTTGGTACTGTTTTGGATTCTGTAGTTTTATTTAGATGAAAGATTTTCTTACTATCGTAAAGCTACGAATGAAGATCATAGTTCTGTATTACTGAATCCTGTCGAAACAAACGTAGATCAATATGAGAAGATGCTTTGCCCCATTGCAAGCTTCGGAAATTTCACATTCAAGGAACTATATTTACTTGATCCATTTTGTTAACGAAAAGTACCCCAACCCCCTTACAATTAACTCGTTTCTTTTATTTATTTATTTTCGTTTGACATCGTCACTGGACGTGTGAACTGATTTACATGTGTAAATGTCCAACTGTTGCCAGTCATTAGACTACAGTCGTTTTCAACGAAAGGAATTCTAAACAGGAACCAAAATAGCTTCATAAATCGAAAATACTGCTGAGCTTAAACTTTTTTAAACATGCACATTAGAAAAGATAAATATTCCCCTCTTGCAACTGAAAGGAGGAACTTTATAAGATGATAAAATTTTATTTGATAAAACAAGTATCTCTCTTTTGCCTCTTCTTCTGTCCCCCACCCCCTCCACCGCCAACGTGTACAACCGCAAGATATTTCATTAACATTCAGTGCTCCTCAGCCCATAGTCAACCAAGGTACCTAAAGAAGGGCACCAATATGTTCAGTTTCTTGTAAAAGCAACCCAATACAAACGTAACTTCCTCAGATTTACAAATAAGGGAAAGAAGTACGAATTCTGTTGCTGCTGAACCATGAAGTTGTTTTTGTACGTCAATCCTTAAAACAGGTGAAAATTTAAGTTCAGGAGTACCCTATTTGTTAAGAAGTGTAATGAATTGCGCAATTAATTGATTGCAGAAATTTCTCAGAACAATGTGTGTTGGTGAACTGCTGCCAATAGTTTCACATTTTCCTGTGTCAGGGAGGGAGACACCACCATTATGAGTATGCCTGCAAGAGACCTGGCGTTCGCCGTGCCTAGCTGACGTGACGTCACCAACAAGCGACGAGGCCTTCCTCTGAGTCGGTGTTGGCATCACGGGTTGTCGTTATGTGCATACATTTACGTCCAGTCCTACCTGAGCCATGCGTGGCTCGTGTTCGTGCCATTTCTTATTTTACACCCCGTTTTTACCGTAGTGCCACCTCGTTATGTTAATTTTCAATTACTTGTGTCATTGAGTTGACGCCTTGCCTGCCCGTGAGCGGTAGCAGCAGCGCTTGTCGATATAGGCCCTGCCGTATTATGTTTGCTGGACTGTTATTGCTTCCCGGTCATCGTGTGTTGGGATTTAGTTCGGACCTGGCAGTGATTGAGTTGGCACACAGCACAAGTTCAGTCGGGGCGCGGCAGCAGTGAGGTCCGTACCACCACGACTCGCCCGACCGTTGCCGACACACATGATTGGAGAGGAGACGACTTTGGTTGGTCGTAGGTCTTGCCGGCGATCGCTTATGTGTTGGCTGTGTGTGCCGACTCGTGATTCGTCCCTGTTATTGTAGAGTCACTGCCGTTAGCATTGTCTAGTTCTTCATCCAAGTGTTCGTGAAACTGTATGTAGTTTGTGTGATTTTGACTGACAAGTTATTTTAAATGTTGTCAGCGTACTGGTTCTGAGGAGTCGGTCGGTTGGTTGGTGTGGAGCAGGGAGAAATTCTCGGCGGGGCGTAGTTTGTCCGGGACCCGTTGGCGGTCTCTCCGTGGTGTCGGAGAGTGTGGCGCTGTTTCTATTGCTACGAGGTCCGTGGCTCACCTACCCTGGACACGAAAGTTGAGTTTTGATTTAACCTACCAGCAAGTCAAGACTGTTCACACTGTGGTGTTTGGAGTTCGTAGTCGACTGTTGGGATATTCTCTCGAGCAACAACGTGGTTTTCAAGTTGTAAAACTCTAGCCACCCTCCGGTGGAGTTCCGCTGTATTTGGTTATTTGAATTGAAGTGCACCAGCGGAATCTTCTCCCTTGCGGCCGTTAACGTTCAAGTTACCTGACCTGGGCGTTGACGTAAATTTCAGGCAGTGTTGTTGTGTCCAGCACGGTGTATGATTGGTTGTGGGCGCCAATATCTTGTACGTTGTTCCGATGAATTCCCTGTTGTGACCTGGTCGTGTGAAGTGGAAGTTATCTTGTCGGTGGGTCCGTTGACTGTCGGTCGGTTTGGTTCTCGTCGGATCGCATCCTGTATATAATATTAAACAAAAACTGTATACAAAAAGGTATGTTGTTTAGCATTCTTTCTCACAGATGGTTTTGACAGAAAACAGGGAAGTTATATTTCTAGCTTATTGTGGTTAGAATCGGACTTCAGGATCTGAATTTACAATAACAATAAACAAGGCTCCTGAATTTACAATAACAATAAACAAGGCTAAGAGGGGGGAGGGCCGGGGAGACGAGATGGTCGTAGAGAAGGGCAGGAGGACATGGAGAGAGGGAGGTAGACGAGGAGAAGAGGACGTACATCCAGTTCCCATACAGAGTTAGCATTCGCGGAGCGTTGCCGTCTTTGCTACTAATACACTCATGTTTCTGAAGAAAAGAGAACACATTGAACGACTACAGATAGAACATTCATATTCACAGCACATGTATATTAGTACGAGGGTTGGAACTTTAATAGTGGCAACTATTTATTTACAGCTCGTACAAAATAGATACGTGTTTCAAATCTTTACTGGCCGTCAAAGTAGTCAGCTGCATTGTGTATAACCCGTTGCCAGCGATGTAGGATACTCTTAGCAGTGCCAGTTGTGTTGACAGTTCGAGCGACGCGGTCTATGGCCCGACGAATTTGTAGCAGTTCTGAAGAGAATGCCGTGAAGTGTTTCCTTCAGTTCAGAAATCGAGTTCAACTCTCGAGGGCTTAAGTCAGGGGAGTGTAGTAGGTGGTATAGCATCTAGCAGCCCCATCGGTCAAACAAATCAGTAAGAGCTTGCACTGTACGTACTTGAGCATTGCCCTGCAAAATGATGGTCAGGTCCTGCAGGAAGTGTCATCTCTTCTGTCTCTAAGCTGGTCGTAGGTTGTGTTCCAAAAATGAACAGCACAGAGACAGAAGTGATGACACTTTCTGCAGGACCTGACCGTGATTCTGGAGGACAGTGCTCAAGCACGTACAGTGAAAGCTGTTACTGATTTGTTTGACTGATGGGGCTGCTAGGTGCTACACCACCTACTGCACTCCCCTCACATAAGCCTTCGTGAGTTCAACTCGGTTTCCAAACTGAAGGAAACACTTCATCGCGTTCGCTTCAGAACTGCTACAAATTCGTCGGGCAATAGACTGCGCCGCTCGAACTGTCAACACAACTGGCACTGCTAAGAGTAGCCTGCGACTTCCACATCGCTGGCAACGGGTTATACACAATGCTGTTGACCACTTTGACGGTCAGTAAAACTTTGAAACACGTATCTTTTTTGTACCAGCTGTAAATAAATAGTTGCCACTGTTAAATTTCCAACCCTCGTATGTTCTGCAGAAATGATTAGCATTTCAGTGACCTCGGTTCACTATGTGTCCTGTTGCCTGGTAGAGGCCTGTGGTCCGCCATGGTTCAAATGGCTCTGAGCACTATGGAACTTAACATCTGAGCTCATCAGTGCCGTAGAACTTAGAACTACTTAAACCTAACTAACCTGAGGACATCACACACATCCATGCCCGAGGCAGGATTCGAACCTGCGTCCGTAGCGGTCCCACGGTTCCAGACTGAAGCGCCTAGAACCGCTTTGTCACACAGGCCGGCTGGGGTCCGCCATGGGCGCTAATCACTTGTTTCATGCGTGATGGGATCGACGTGTATAAGACCCGAATTGGCGACCTGTGCTACAGTCCATCCTTGCTGCATTCACCTGGTTCCAAACTTGATCTGTGGTGACTGGCATTGGGTTACAGCGCTGCACCAGTCATTTCACCACATTCCACAAATTTTCGATTGGTGACAAGTTTTTTGATATGGCAGGCCGGGGGAAAAGGCTATCCCGTGACACCAGGAAGGCACGTGTCCGTGAAGCAACATGTCGTGCATTGTCTTGCTACAAAATGGCGTCTAGGGTACACGAGTGGGCCTTCGGCTCCGAAGGTACGACCGTGATAGGTGCCCTGGGCAGGCACCGACTGTGGTTTGCGGTCGTACGCAGTAGCACCCCACACTGTGCGAAATGCAGTCAGTGTGATGCGGCTCCCCCTGTCTGCGGCGAATCAAAATGCGGGCATGATTTTCAAACAAACAGAACCTGGATTCGTCCGTAAACACTGTCTGATGCATTCCTGTCCCCAGTACACCGCTGCGTCCTAGCATGTTTCTGCACAGTCGTCAAACGTAAGCGGAGAAGTGGGCGACGCTCGCGTAACCCATGCTGTCATAAACGGCAACGAACTGTCATCCCTGATGGTGTTCGATGTGTTTCACCGTTCCACTGTTGCGCCAGAGGGGGGGGGGGGGGGCATGACGTAAATCTGTTCCGCAACACCATTCAGATGGTGTGGATACCACTCGGGTGGTCTGGATAATGCGACCTGACCCATACCGTCGTGTTATACGGCCTTCCGTGAAACATTCCGCACAGCCGCATTGCACTGCCAAAATAGTTCCACACGAACAGCAATTTCCCGGATGGATGCATCACATTCTCTCATGCCAATAATGCGCCCCCTATCAAACTTACTGATTCGACGGTACGGTTCTTGCACACGTCTGCGAGGCACCCTGCACGTCTGCTCAACTGACACTCATCGATTACCTTCGGTTTACAGCGACAACGAAAGCGGCAGGCACATTTTACGAGTAGGTGGTGGTACGCCACGATATCTATCTTGACACGGAACCTGTATGCCGACGTTGTTCAAATGCTAATCATTACTGCAAAACATACTGATGTATATGTCCTGCGAATTTAGTTTTAGTTATGTCATGTTCCGTAGATCATTTTCCCGATTATTTTATCGATATGATGATGTGGAACAAGTCAGATTACTGCTAATATTAATATTACTGACATTTTTAGTTCTACACATGCAACTACATTTAGAAGTACAATTTTTTTTTTACCATTTCTGAAACATAAACTCGTCCATGGAGTAGAAGGAGTTGTCCAAAAGAAATAATTTTAAGCTAGATTTAAAAGTTGATCTGCTACCTGCTAGACACTTTATGTTGTCGGGAAAATGATCAAAGATTTTTGTTGCTGAATAATGTACTCCTTTTTGAGAAACTGACAGCTTCAGTAACGCATAGGAAAGGTCATTTTTCCCTCTAGTGTTGTACGTATGATCATCGGTGTTTTTCGCGAATTTGAGATGGATTATTTGTAACGAACTTTATTAGCGAATATATGTACTCTGGTGGTGCAGTTAAAATACTTAACTCCTTGAAAAGGTGCCTACATGACGTGCTTGGGTGAACACCACTGGCCGGCCGCAGTGGCCGAGCGGTTCTAGGCGCTACAGTCCGGAACCGCGCGACCGCTACGGTCGCAGGTTGAAATCCCGCCTCGGGCATGGATGTGTGTGATGTCCTTAGGTTAGTTAGGTTTAAGTAGTTCTAAGTTATAGGGGACTAATGACCATAGATGTTAAGTCCCTTAGTGCTCAGAGCCATTTTTGAACACCACTAATTATTCTCACTGCTCTCTTTTGTGCAATCAGTGTTCAAATGTGAGATTGAAATCTTATGAGACTTAACTGCTGAGGTCATCAGTCCCTAAGCTTACACACTATTTAACCTAAATTATCCTAAGGACAAACACACACACACACACACACACACACCCATGCCCGAGGGAGGACTCGAACCTCCGCCGGGACCAGCCGAACAGTCCATGACTGCAGCGCCTGAGACCGCTCAGCTAATTCCGCGCGGCAGTGCAATCAATACTATATGTGAAAGTGGTGAGTTACCCCAGAAAACTATTCCATAAGACATTACTGAGTGGAAATATGCAAAGTACGTTAGGAGGCTGATCTGTTTATTACCAAGACTAGCGATTATACGAGGAGCGAAATAAGCTGATCTTAGTTGTCTGAGAAGCTCAGTAATGTGCTTCTTCCAGTTAAAGTTGTCATCAATGTGAACACCCAAAAATTTGGAGAAATCTACCCTGTTAACTGAGCCCTGTTCGTATGCTACATCAATTGTCGGTATGACTCTATTCGGTGTACTGGATATGAACGTTCTATCGGTAGTCGTTGTTGTTCTGTTTTTTTTTTTTTTTTTTTTTTTTTTTTTTTCTGAACGTGAGTGTAGTTTCATATGGCTCAGTGCCCTGGCGCGAGTCTTTCTATAGGACGACTTGTGTGTCCATAACCAAGTCGAGTTACCCATCGGGGAAAGGGAACCTACGGTTTCAGATGGAATCCGAACCACGTGCTGTTCCTGCCGATTGCTCATATCGCTGAGAGGTGAAGTCTGGCTTAAAGGCAGATTGAGCAAGACAAACGTGGACGCCTTAATGTTAGCAATGGAGGAACGCTGTTAGCTGTAGCTCTACCCACCGCGGAATGGTGGAGAAAACACACACACACACACACACACACACACACACACACACACACACACACACACACACACAGAGAGAGAGAGAGAGAGAGAGAGAGAGAGAGAGAGAGAGAGAGAGAGAGAGAGAGAGAGAGAGAGGGCCAGGCGTTTGTCGGCTGTCACCGCAGAGCACCGGCGACGGCCAGACTGCGTTAGGAGCACCGACTCAATGGAAGGCCTCGGCGCTTGTTGGTGACGTCACGTCAGCTAGGGACGGCGAACGCCTGGTCTGTTCCAGGCAAAAACGCCTGGGCGTGCTTATCACTATAAATCTCTTATTTTTGGACAAAATGTTTGGTACTGTTTTGGATTCTGCAGTTTTATTTAGATGAAAGCTTTTCTTACTATCGTAAAGCAACAAATGAAGATCATAGTTCTGTATTACTGAATCCAGTCCAAACAAACGTAGATCAATACGAGAAGATGCTTTGCGCCATTGCAAGCTTCGGAAATTTTACACTGAAGCAACTATATTTACTGGATCCATTTTGTTATCGACACTTACCCCAATCCCCTTACAATTAACTCGTTTCTTTTATTTATTTATTTTCGTTTGACATCGTCACTGGAAATGTGAACTAATTTACATGTGCAAATGTCCAACTGTCGCCAGTCATTAGATTTCAGTCGTTTTCAACGAAAGGAATTCTGAACAGGAAACAAAATAGCTTCATACATCGAAAATACTGCTGAGCTTAAACTTTTTTAAACATGCACATTAGAAAAGTTAAATATCGCCCTCTTGCAACTGAAAGGAGAAACTTAATAAGATAAAAAAAATTTATTTGATAAAACAAGTATCTCTCTTTTGCCTCTTCTTCTGTCCCCACCCACCTCCCCCAACGTGTACAATAGCAAGCTCTTTCATTAACATTCAGTGCTCCTCACACCATAGTCAACCAAGATACCTAAGGAGGAGCACCAATATGTTCACAGCTTCTTGTAAAAGCAACCCAGTACAAACGTAACTTCCTCAGATTTACAAATAAGGTAAAGAAGCACGAATTCTGTTGCTGCTGGACCATGAAGTTGTTTTTGTATGTCAGTCCTTAAAACAGGTGGAAATTTAAGTTCAGGAGTACACTTTTTGTTAAGAAGTGTAATGAATTGCACAATTAATTGATTGCAGAAATCTCTCAGAACAATGTGTGTTGGTCAACTACCGCCAATAGTTTCACATTTTCCTGTGTCAGAGAGGGAGACACCACCATTATGAGTATGCCTGCAACAGACCTGGCGTTCGCCGTGCCTAGTTGACGTGACGTGACGTCACCAACAAGCGCCGAGGCCTTCCTTTGAGTCGGTGTTGGCGTTATGCAATGCACCGGACCCGCCCGCGCATCCGCTGCCAGGCCCACCCAGTAGCGCGGCGCGCCTACAAAGCCACCGGCTGCAACTCGCCACGCACTCCCCGAGCCACAGTAGCGAGGGCCGGACAGTGCCAGAAATGCGCAGCGTGACGACCAGTGACCGCCCAGAACAATGGGATGGAAACGGAAAATGGGAGACAGTATGGAGCGCGGGAAGAATGATTCTTTGAATGCCGATGTGCGTGCTGTAATTAATCTAATCTTGTCTTCACCCTCCATATGTGAGCAATACGTAGGGGATTGTAGTATATTCCTGAAGTTGTCACAAACTGCGATTTCTCGAGAAGACCTGGCGCAGCACCCCCAACGCTCTCCCGAACCGTCCGCTGCCAGCCGCTTCAACGGACGCAGGAAGGCGCGCCGATCCCCGTCTCACGGCGTCGCAGCTCGCACCGGCCAGACCGATGTCGTGGGTTGACTCCTGTTGCTGTTGTGTCGACCGCGAAGCCACTACCCCTCGCTATACCCCGCGGCCGCTTAAAATCCTGATCCTGAAAATATTGAACACTAATCATCATCTGAAAATATTGAATATGAAATTCATTGTGAAATGTGACATCTACATCTAAGAATAAAGTGGGTGGGCAAAATTTAATTGAAAAATTTTAATCATTTACGGAATCTGGCAGATAATTCATTAAAAACCAACAGATATTTTTTTCAAAATTTTAAAATATGAAGTATTAGACTAGATTACAATGTTTCCTAAAGGTGGGCATAAAGAACCCCCCTCCCCCGCCCCCCGTCCCTTGTGTTGCTAGGGTCATCATCATCCTTAATATTTGTTTTTTTTCTCTGTATATTGCCTCTGCCTCTAGAAATTTTATAAAGGAAAGCATGCTCCGAGGTAGACTGCGTTACATTTTGAGAAACGCTGATAACAACAACAATAATAGTCTAGAATGAAATTTTCACTCTATAGCGGAGTGTGCGCTGATACGAAACTTCCTGGCAGATTAAAACTGTGTGGCGGACCGAGACTCGAACTCGGGACCTTTGCCTTTCGCGGGCAAGTGCTCTACCGACTGAGCTACCCAAGCACGAATCACGCCCCGTCCTCACAGCTTTACTTCTGCCAGTACCTCGTCTCCTACCTTCCAAACTTTACAGAAGCTCTCCCGCGAAGCTTGCATAACCAGCATTCCTGAAAGAAAGGATATTGCGAAGAGATGGCTTAGCCACAGCCTGGGGGATATTTCCAGAATGAGATTCGCAGGAGAGCTTCTGCAAAGTTTGGAAGGTAGGAGACGAAGTACTGGCAGAAGTAAAGCCGTGAGGACGGGGCATGAGTCGTGCTTGGGTAGCTCAATTGGTAGAGCACTTGCCCGCGAAAGGCAAAGGTCCCGAGTTCGAGTCTCGGTCCGGCACACAGTTTTATCTGCCAGGAAGTTTCAACAATAATAGTATTAATAATAAAGCGTACTAGACCCATGCTTTCGTTCAGTTAATATTTGTGTCGCCTCTTTCAGACTGCAGTTCATTGCAGGTTACTGCAACATCTGCCAAAAATATGCGGTTATGAGCAATATCGCCGCAAGCTCATTAATATACAACATGAACAGCGAGGGTCCAAACGCACACCCTGGAGCGCACCCAAAATTCTAAGTTCGTCATTCATTACTCCATCTAAGCTGATACGTTCTCTCCTCCCCACCAAAAAATCGTCAATCCAGCCACAAAATACGGCTGATGTTCTAAGGCCTCCGATTTTTTTTTTCTAATTAACTACTCACCCGAAATCGAAACTGGCGTTACTTCTCGACGTAATCGCCCTGCAGACGTACACATTTTTCACAACGCTGACGCCATGATTCCATGGCAGCGGCGAAGGCTTCTTTAGGAGTCTGTTTTGACCACTGGAAAATCGCTGAGGCAATAGCAGCACGGCTGGTGAATGTGCGGCCACGCAGAGTGTCTTTCATTGTTGGAAAAAGCCAAAAGTCACTAGGAGCCAGGTCAGGTGAGTAGGGAGCATGAGGAATCACTTCATAGTTGTTATTACGAAGAAACTGTTGCGTAACTTTAGCTCGATGTGCGGGTGCGTTGTCTTGGTGAAACAGCACACGCGCAGCCCTTCCAGGACGTTTTTGTTGCAGTGCAGGAAGGAATTTGTTCTTCAAAACATTTTCGTAGGATGCACCTGTTATCGTAGTGCCCTTTGGAACGCAATGGGTAAGGATTACGCCCTCGCTGTCCCAGAACATGGACACCATCAATTTTTTCAGCACTGGCGGTTACCCGAAATTTTTTTGGTGGCGGTGAATCTGTGTGCTTCCATTAAGCTGACTGGCGCTTTGTTTCTGGATTGAAAAATGGCATCCACGTCTCATCCATTGTCACAACCGACGAAAAGAAAGTCCCATTCATGCTGTCGTTGCGCGTCAACATTGCTCGGCAACATGCCACACGGGCAGCCATGTGGTCGTCCGTCAGCATTCGTGGCACCCACCTGGATGACACTTTTCGCATTTTCAGGTCGTCATGCAGGATTGTGTGCACAGAACCCACAGAAATGCCAACTCTGGAGGCGATCTGTTCAACAGTCATTCAGCAATCCCCCAAAACAATTATCTCCACTTTCTCGATCGTGTCGTCAGACCGGCTTGTGCGAGCCCGAGGTTGTTTCGGTTTGTTGTCACACAATGTTCTGCCTTCATTAAACTGTCCCACCCACGAACGCATTTTCGACACATCCATAACTCCATCACCACATGTCTCCTTCAACTGTCGATGAATTTCAATTGGTTTCACACCACGCAAATTCAGAAAACGAATGATTGCACGCTGTTCAAGTAAGGAAAACGTCGCCATTTTAAGTATTTAAAACAGTTCTCATTCTCGCCGCTTACGGTAAAATTCCATCTGCCGTACGGTGCTCCCATCTCTGGTACGTATTGACAATGAACGCGGCCTCATTTTAAAACAATGCGCATGTTTCTATCTCTTTCCAGTCCGGAGAAAAAGAATCGGAGGCCTTAGAACTTGAATGCACCTCGTATATATACCTGTGTGCCTTGATTCATGTCTTTTGGGATGTCATGTGAGAAAAGTGCTAGTTGGTTTTCGCATGGGCGATGTGATTGGAATCTATCCAGATTGGCGTGAAGGAGGTCATTGTGTTAGATGGAGATATCTCGTTACATTTAAGCTCAGAATATGTTCTAAGATCCTACAACAGGATATTGGACGATAGTTTTGTTGATCACTCTTTAGCAAAGGAAACAATCACATCAGAGTCAATTACGACGTTATACTCGATAATGGAAGCAAGACATAAGAGAAATCGGGGACGCATTTCCAGGATTTGTGTATCTAGAAAGAGGGCTCGACAGCGTAGAAGTGGTACAAGACCAGGACGATGAGGGAACGATATCAAGAGAGAAGCACACCCGCAATCTTCGATGTAAATGGTTCTTTAACACAGCCTATAACAACAGACAGTGAAGTCAAAGGTGTAGGATTTCGCCTACTCTTCTTACATTTATTTAGATAATGGAAATTTTTAACTATAGAATTAACAGAAACTCGCCCCTTGAATTGAATTTCATATATAGATCAGGCGACATTGCTGGCGGAGAATGAAGAGGACATATTAAGGGGAATACATTTATTACTTGAGATTTGTGAAGAGCGCCATTTGGAGATTTCAGAAAAGATTAGAAAATCAGTGGCTTTTACAGGAAAACACCCTGGTGCGTATAAAAATTATGATTGAAAATAGAACAGTTTAACAGGTCAAACGTTTTCTATCTTTGTGACGTCACCTGTGAGTATGTCAACGACACAGAGCGGAAATCGTCATAGTTTGGGAATATATATCTAACAATAAACAGATGTCTAAATCAATAAAACAGGGAAAGAAACAATATTAAAATTTTATAAGACGGTGGCTGTCCTAATTCTTCTTTACGGAGGTGAATTGTTGATTACGCCAAGAAAGTCACGTACAAGCAAAATAGATTTGTAAGAGCACAAAAGGGTCGCGCAAGAGCTGACAGATTCCCAAATTCGGAAGTTACGGAAGAACTGAATATATCTAATATTGTCAATAAAATAGAAGTAATGGGGAAAAAAAAGAGTACCTCTTCAGATAAGAAAATTTAAGCAGTTGATAATAGTATAATTCAAGGAAGCCCGAAAAAGCGATGGGTACCATCATCATCATTTAAAACTGATTATGCCTTTCAGCGTTCAGTCTGGAGCATAGACCCCCTTATGCAGTTCCTCCATGATCCCCTATTCAGTGCTAACATTGGTGCCTCTTCTGATGTTAAACCTATTACTTCAAAATCATTCTTAACCGAATCCAGGTACCTTCTCCTCGGTCTGCCCCGACTCCTCCTACCCTCTACTGCTGAATCCATGAGTCTCTTGGGTAACCTTGCTTCCCCCATGCGTGTAACATGACCCCACCATCTAAGCCTGTTCGCCCTGACTGCTACGTCTATAGAGTTCATTCCCAGTTTTTCTTTGATTTCCTCATTGTGGACACCCTCCTGCCATTGTTCCCATCTACTAGTACCTGCAATCATCCTAGCTACTTTCATATCCGTAACCTCAGCCTTATTGATAAGGTATCCTGAATCCACCCAGCTTTCGCTTCCATACAACAAAGTTGGTCGAAAGATTGAACGGTGCACAGACAACTTAGTCTTGGTACTGACTTCCTTCTTGCAGATGAGAGTAGATTGTAGCTGAGCGCTCACTGCATTAGCTTTGCTACACCTCGCTTCCAGTTCTTTCACTATGTTGCCATCCTGTGAGAATATGCATCCTAAGTACTTGAAACCGTCCACCTGTTCTTTGTCCCTCCTATTTGGCACTCAATCCGTTTATACCTCTTTCCCACTGACATTACTTTCGTTTTGGAGATGCTTATCTTCATACCATAGTCCTTACATTTCTGATCTAGCTCTGAAATATTACTTCGCAAACTTTAAATCGAATATGCCGTCACAACAAAGTCATCCGCATATGCGAGACTGCTTATTTTGTGTTCACATATCTTAATCTCACCCAGCCAGTCTATTGTTTTCGACATATGATCCATAAATAATATGAACAACAGTGGAGACAGGTTGCAGCCTTGTCTTACCCCTGAAACTACTCTGAACGATGGGTACCATAACAGGCCAAAAAAAAAAAATCTAATGCCTGAAGTGGTGGTTGTGGTGATTAGCATAGGCAAAGAGGCCACTTCTGCCCAAAATAATTCTACTGCTATAAACATAGGCCTTAATTAGTTAAAGAAATATCTGATATTGTACGTCTGGAGCACACTGAATGGAAATAAGTCATGGACTGTGCGGCTTCTTGTGGTAGATTTTTTAGTTCAGATTATCTGATATCGAAAATACGAGTCGCACAATTCGGCGTCAAACATTTAGTCTGTAGCTGTGTGGCCATCGTATTGACGCGAAAAACACCACCAATGAGGTAGCAGTGGTGCACAATGGCTGATTATGTGTTTATCAGGGAAAAACTGCCGGGGACACTTCAAACGCGCATATTGGATTTCGCTGCGTTGTGTTTTGGTCCTCGCTCAATAATATCGCCCTCCCCCTAACAGTAAACACTGTGGCCCAGAGCGCGCACAATCACATGACCAGCAATAGCTAGGGGCCAGTGCGTCTGTCAATAAAGGGGTAACACCGCCATTGTCTCCCTCATACTGCCCGTTAAACAGGAGGACAGGCACTGTCGAAAATTTTGCAGCCCTTTTGTGCCATATATTTGGGCCGCACATAAGTTCGTAACGTTTTTCAGTAAGTGTAACAAACACAACAGTTACACGTAACAGAGACTTTTGTCATCAATAATATATTCTCCTTCACTATTTACACTCGTGCTCATAAATTAAGGATAATGCTGATACATGGTGAAATAACGCTCTGGTGGGCGGTTTGCCGGTTTAAATCACCTTGTGGTATGACCATGCGGCGCATTTGACCTGCGGTCGTCGCGCGGTTGCGCTGGCAGCAGTCCACATACGAGTAGGTGCGTTGGTGCATGTCAGAGTACGGTGCAACGAGTAAGTGTGCAGACGTTTTCAGACGTGCTAATGATGACTGTGTATTGAAAATGGCTCAAAGAACACACATCGATGTTATGAGGGGTAGAATACTAGGGCGACTGGAGGCTGGTCAATCACAGCAGGTCGTAGCACGGGCCCTCCGTGTGCCACAAAGTGCGATCTCAAGATTATGGCAACGATTCTAGCAGACAGTAAACGTGTCCAGGCGCTACAGTACGCGACGTCCACAGTGTACAACACCACAAGAAGACCGATATCTCACCATCAGTGCCCACGAACGGCCACGGAGTACTGCAGGTAGCCTTGCTCTGGACCTTACTGCGGCCACTGGAACAGTTGTCTCCAGACACACAGTCTACAGACGACTGAACAGACATGGTTTATTCACCCAGAGACCTGCAAGGTGCATTCCACTGACCCCTGGTCACAGGAGAGCCCGTAAAGCCTGGTGTCAAGAACACAGTACATGATCATTGAAATAGTGGTCCCAGGTTATGTTCACGGACGAGTACAGGTATAGTCTGAACAGTGATTCTCGCCGAGTTTTCATCTGGCGTGAACCAGGATCCAGATACCAACCCCTTAATATCCTTGAAAGGGACCTGTATGGAGGTCATGGTTTGATGGTGTGGGTTGGGATTATGGTTAGTGCACGTACACATCTGCATGTCTTTGACAGAGGAACTGTAACAGGACAGGTGTATCGGGACGTCATTTTGCACCATTATGTCCACCTTTTCATGGATGATAACGCTTGGCCCCACCGAGCTGCCATCGTGGAGGAGTACCTTGAAACAGAAGACATCAGGCGAATGGAGCGGCCTGCCTGTTCTCCAGACCTAAACCGCATCGAGCACGTCTGGGATGCTCTCGGTCGACGTATCGCTGCACGCCTTCAAACCCCTACGACACTTCAGGAGCTCCGACAGGCACTGATGCAAGAGTGGGAGGCTATACCCCAGCAGCTGCTCGACCATCTGATCCAGAGTATGCCAACCCGTTGTGCGGCCTGTGTATGTGTGCATGGTGATCATATCCCATATTGATGTCGGGGTACCTGCGCAGGAAATAGTGGCGTTTTGTAACATATATGTTTCGGGAGGTTTTTCTTAACTTACGAATACCGTGGACTTACAGATGTGTGTCATGTGTGTTCCCTGTGTGCCTATGCTATTAGGGCCAGTTTTGTGTGGCACCACTTGCAGCAATTATCCTTAATTTATGAGCGTGAGTGTACAACAGCCTGCCAACGCTGGCGTAACTTTTCGATTCCGCGAATGTAGAAATCACGAGGTTTTGATGCGAAAAACTCGCCGAGCCATGTTCGCAGTGCATTTTCATCCAGAAAGGAAGTTCCTTGAACGTTGTTCCATAGGGAACGGTACAGGTGAAAATCCGAGAGCGCAAGATCAGATGAATAAGGTGGATGCGGAACGACTTCCCAACTCTGCTTCTGTATAATGTTTTCTGTCAGCAGAACGTGGGCGGGCGTTATCGTGAAGTAGCGTCACTTCACGCAGTCTTCCCGGTCGTTGTTCCTGGATTGCGTCTGCAAGGCATGTCAGATGTCGACAATAAATGTCAGCAGCGATCGTTCCACCTCGGGGAAGCAGTTTGTAATACAACAAACTGTCGTGTCGCTGTTCCATCAGATGAATAACATTGTCTTTTGTGAATCCGCGCAAGTCTTTGTACGGGGAGTTGCTGCTTTTTTTGGGTTCAACCATTCCTTTATTTCCCTTACGTTAGCATATAGACAACATGTCTCGTTACCAGTAACGATAGAGGATAGGAATGGTGGGTACTGTACACGAGGCAGTTGATGACGAGCAAGCAGAGATGCACGTATGGTTTAGAGCGTGCGGTACCCATACGTATGATTTCTGAACCTTCCTCATTGCATACGACTGCTACGGTCGCAGGTTCGAATCCTGCCTCGGGCGTGGATGTGTGTGATGTCCTTAGGTTAGTTAGGTTTAAGTAGGTCTAACTTCTAGGGGACCGATGACCTCAGATGTTAAGTCCCATAGTGCTCAGAGCCATTTGAACCATTTGGAGTACACTGGCTTGGCTCATTGTGAATTAATGTATTTAAACGATCCTCATAGAACTTCGAAGGTGTTACTGAACGTCAAAACGATCCTCTTTAATAAGAGGAAACCGTTTTCTTGCCGTGTTGTGTCCATTGGCATTATCTCCATGTTGTTGTTGTTGTTGTTATTGTTGTGGTCTTCAGTCCTGAGACTGGTTTGATGCAGCACTCCATGCTACTCTATCCTGTACAAGCTTCTTCATCTCCCAGTACCTACTGTAGCCTACATCCTTCTGAATCTGCTTAGTGTATTCATCTCTTGGTCTCCCTCTACGATTTTTACCCTCCACGCTGCCCTCCAATACTAAATTGGTGATCCCTTGGTGCCTCAGAACATGTCCTACCAACCGATCCCTTGTTCTAGTCAAGTTGTGCCACAAACTCCTCTTCTCGCCAACTTCATTCAATACCTCCTCATTAGTTATGTTATCTACCCATCTAATCTTCAGCATTCTTCTGTGGCACCACATTTCGAAAGCTTCTATTCTCTTCTTGTCCAAACTATTTATCGTCCATGTTTCACTTCCATACATGGCTACACTCCATACAAATACTTTCAGAAGCGACTTCCTGACACTTAAATCAATACTCGATGGTAACAAATTTATCTTCTTCAGAAACGCTTTCCTTGCGATTGCCAGTCATTATCTCCATATACGGCGCAAATGTGTCTGGTGCTCCGCTACTGTCTCCGCTCTACTGAACTCAAAGAGTGCCGGAAATGTTTCCCTTTCTCCACTCGGCACACCATTTTCTTGCGTTCACAGCTCCACTCACTGTCTCCAGATGACAAAGTGACAATGTTTAAACTGAAATAACAGTGAACTACAAATAAACAATTACAATCGGTAAATAAACCAATAGCCGACCGCTGGTGGCAGAGCGGTTCTGGCGCTACAGTCTGGAACCGCGCGACCGCTACGATCGCAGGTTCGAATCCTGCCTCGGGCATGGATGTGTGTGTTGTCCTTAGGTTAGTTAGGTTTAAGTAGTTCTAAGTTCTAGGGGACTTATGACCTCAGCAGTTGAGTCCCATAGTGCTCAGAGCCAATAAACCAATAGGAGCCAGAATACAAATCAGTTGTGAATCACTTACCTTCGACACTGTGAACAAATAGTGACTAAATTTCTGATCTCACAAAACAAAATAGACTTGTTCACTGGACAGACAAGACTTTAGGAAGCCTCATTCACGTAATGGGGTTTCATCGTTGTTGATATTACGGCGCATGTGTAAAAATTTACATTTATTCTTACAGCCGCTCTATTCAGTGGGCCCCTCTCTCTCCTATTTATTTTTCGTCAAAAAACATAAACCCTACGAACTCACGCACCAACCTAATATTAGATGTTATTTCTATTATCTAAGAATACTATTTATTACAAAATAGAAGAAATCTGAAGGAGAAAGTCGTATCTTTTGCGAAATCGAAAAAATCTAAGAAAACATTTTTTTTCAAAGTGGGGTGATTCGATTCGTTTATATCTGATGTAAGCTGTTAAAAAAGTGATGCGTGGACTCGTGAATTTCATAGAGACAACAGCATCGAATGAGCAGACTTGTGCAATAGTGTGACAGCAAGTGAGATATCGGCGTGATACGAATATCAAGACCATGTGATACACGTAGCAAACCGTAATACTACAGTAGGTTAAATTATTCATTAAAAATTTTGACCGAGCGAGGTGGTGCAGTGGTTGGCGCACTAGGCTCGCATTCGGGAGGACGATGGTTCAAACCCGCGTCCGGCATTTCTGATATGGGTTTTCCGTGATTTCCCTAAATCGGTCCTGGCAAACGCTGGGATGATTCCGTTGAAAGGGCACAGCCGACTTCCTTCTCCCTCCTTCCCGAATCCGATGGGACCGATGACCTCGCTGTTTGGTCCCCTCTCTCAAATCAACCAGCCAGCAAAAGATTTGAAATGTTGTACCAAAATATGAACGAGGGGCAATGGGCGAGGTTTCATGTCGGCGGGCACTCCGTTGCAGGGTGGAAGTATCATGTTATTGTATGTCACTTGAAAACGGAAGAAATCAGAGTGGAAAATTGGATACACGAAGAAGTGTAAAACTGGTGATGAAATCACTTTAATGTCTGAATTTTCTGATAAATGGTTCAGTAGCTACTTTCGTCTGGACCTGAGTCCTTTCCACGGGTTCTGCAATTTGTCGGAAATTTTCATATGCCGAAGTACCAACTGGAAATAAAGAAAAAACTGGCTGTGTTCTTCCAGTAAATTTTGTTTACATTTCTTACAGAAAGAAGCTAAATGTAAATTTAGCTATTCTCATACCTCAAGAGCTAAGAAAAAAAAATTATAAATCAGAGCTCGCACGGAAAAATATAGGTGTTCGTTTTTCTCCGCGGCTGTTATGTAGTGGAATATTAGAGAATTATTATGAAGATGGTTCGATGAACCTTGCTGCGCCGTGTGGGATCCTTACCAGGTAGGACTGACAGAGTACATCGAAAAAGTTCAAAGAAAGGCAGCACGTTTTGTATTATCGCGAAGTATGGGAGAGAGTGTCACAGAAATGATACAGGATTTGGGCTGGAAATCATTAAAACGAAGGCGCTTTTCGTTGCGACGGAGTCTTCTCACGAAATTCCAAACGCCAACTTTCTCCCCCGAATGCGAAAATATTTTAATACCGACCTACATAGGGAGGAACGATCACCACGATAAAATAAGGGAATTCAGAGCTCGTACGGAAAGATATAGGTGTTCATTCTTCCCGCGCGCTATACGAGATTGGAATAATAGAGAATTGTGGAGGTGGTTCGATGAACCCTCTGCCAGACACTTAACTGTGATTTGCAGAGTATCCATGTAGATGCAGATGTGTTGAAAGACTCCTTAAGAACTGATATACACAACGGCGAATTAAAAAAATAACCAGCGCACGCTAACGCCGCATGGCTGGTTCTTGAAGCTGCGTCAACATCTAAATGGGAAATGTTGTCAAACGGTCAATATTTGACCTCACACGTTCAGCATGTATTGACAATACTGTGACTGTATTGAGATCCATCAATACTGCTCATCAATATTTCTGGGATTGACTACACGTCAATACGTGCCGTCAGACGTCAATGCGTTGACAGTGTGACAATATTATTGAACATGTGAGGACGCCTGTTGCACTGACCGACACTTTATTGACAGACCGAAGGCCGCCCTGTTTGCGGAATATGCCACACACTGCTGGTGTGTTTAACCTTCATATGCCACGCAAGAATATTCTTTCTATCAGGTGCTTGTCTTCAGCATTGTCTTCGAAAATTTCGCTGCACAATGATTGGCGATTTTGCCTCGTGGTGCCACAGAACACACTGCGACTTCTCCTCCAGCGACGCTATTTTACGACCACAGCGATTGTTGTCCTTTCTACCCAGCTTCTACATGCAACAGACGTATGAAAACAAACTTGATGATTTATTCTTCCATTAGTCACAAACCACAAAATTGTGAATTCTATAGCTTTTGTAAAATAAATAGCAAAGAATTAACGCCCACCGTATAAAATTGGCAGACGATATAATCAACCGAGAGGAGGATTTCCAACCCGCCAATTCGTTAAACGATTCATTTGACGTCTGCAGTCTCAGTGAAATCATTCTCGTGAGTCTTCACAGCCTGGTACTGCAACACATGACATCCGTCTTAATCATCAAGCACCCAGTTTGTAAGCACTGCGGTTGCTTTGTATTACTCTTACACATAGAGAGATAAAGTCTTATCTATTAGCGACGCTGTTCTACCGAGTGCCTTATCGCTGATACAGATGGATTTACTGCACAGTATATCATTTAACCATGTGGTTGCAATTCAGCCACCGGCTTACCTCAAAAATGGCTTTACAGTTATCAGTAGGAAATATCAGAAAAAGAATTAATACTATCACGGATGCGCGCCCGTAATAAGACGGGACATTTTCGTTGTTTCCATCTACATAGCAAGAAATGACCATCGCTATTACATAAGAGCAGTCAGGACTTTTACGGAAAGAGTCAATCTTTCGTAGGTGCCATTCGAGAGTGGAGCCCCAGAGAAATAGTTGAGAGTGCTTCTATAATCCTGTGCCAAGTTCTTAAGAGTGGCTGTGTAAATGTACTGGGGGTGAAACTTCCTGGGCGATTAAAACTGTGTGCCGGACCGAGACTCGAACTCGAGACCTTTGCCTTTCGCGGGGAAGTACTCTACCAACTGAGCTACCCAAGCACGACTCACGCCCCGTCCTCACAGCTTTACTTCCGCCAGTACCTCGTCTCCTACTTTCCAAACTTCACAGAATCTCTCGTGATAACCTTGCAGAACTAGCACTGCTGGAAGAAAGGATATTGCTTTACATCTGAGACGAAGCAACTATCACGCCAGTGGCGACATCCTTCTTCGCCAAACACAGTCTGCCGGTAAAGTCATGACAATCGTTTTTTTTTTTTTTTTTGGGATCTGAAAATATTGGTCGACTTACTGCCCACTGGGGCCACAATTAACGCTGAAAGGTACTGTGAGACTCTGGAAATACTCAAACGGGCATTTCATAACCGGAGAATAGGAATGTTGAGCAAGGGCGTACACATTCTCCATGACAACGCTCGCCCACACATCGCTCGGCAAACCGTTGCTCTCCTGCAACAGTTCCAGCGGAACATAATCAAATGGCTCTGAGCGCTATGCGACTTAACCTCTGAGGTCATCAGTCGCCTAGAACTTAGAACTAATTAAACTTAACTAATTTAAGGACATCACACACATCCATGCCCGAGGCAGGATTCGAACCTGCGACCGTAGCTGTCGCTCGGTTCCAGACTGTAGCGCCTAGAACCGCACGGCCACTTCGGCCGGTGGAACATAATCACCCACCCACCCTATAGTCCTGACTTGGCGCCCAGTGACTATCACCTGTTCCCTAGGTTAAAAGAACATTAGGCCGGAAAGCGATTCAGCTCCGATGACGAGGTGAAGGAAGATGTTCATAACTTTTTGAACACCATGGCGGCGAACTGGTATGACATGGGCATACAAAAACTGCCACAGCGTCTACAAAAATGCATCGGCAGAAATGGTGATTATGTCTAAAAATAGCTAAATGTTGAGACTGTAAACTGATGTAAACCATTGTAGAAATAAACAGGTCTATGTACTTATAAAAAAAATAGGAGACCTTACTTTTGGGACTACCCTCGTAGTTCCAGAAGACCCTCGCCATGACTTCACCTGCTAAAGGTGCGGCTTTTAACATTTTCTTCGGAGGAGAAGTGGTGTGGCGCTACTCCATCGATTGCCGTTTTGTTTCCGGTTGAAAGAGATGAACCCACATTTCATCGCGTCTGACGATATCACGGTCAGCCGCGTAACTCTCAAGCTACTCCGCATAGGTGGTCGTTTGTTACTCTTCGCCGGGGTGGCCGAGCGGTTCTAGGCGCTACACTCGCGATACGCGCGACCGCTACGGCCGCAGGTTCGAATCCTGCCTCGTTCATGGATGTGTGTTGTCCTTAGGTTAGTTAGGTTTAAGTAGTTCTAAGTTCTAGGGGACTGATGACCTCAGGTGTTAAGACCCATAGTGCTCAGAGCCATGTGAACCAATTTTTTGTTACTCTTCACGTTCTTCTGGTAGATGGCGAGGAACCCAGTAGAGACGCCTGCAGTGTGGGATCCGTACCAGATAGGGTTGATAGAAGAGATAGAGAAGATCCAACGGAGAGCAGCGCGCTTCGTTACATGATCATTTAGTAATCGCGAAAGCGTTACGGAGATGATAAATAAACTCCAGTGGAAGACTCTGCAGAAGAGACGCTCAGTACCTCGGTACGGGCTTTTGTTAAAGTTTCGAGAACATACCTTCACCGAAGTGTCAAGCAGTATATTGCTCCCTCCTACATATATCTCGAGAAGAGACCATGAGGATAAAATCAGAGAGATTAGAGCCCACACAAAAGCATACCGACAGTCCTTCTTTCCACGAACAATACGAGTCTGGAATAGAAGGGAGAACCGATAGAGGTACTCAGGGTACCCTCCGCCACACACCGTCAGGTGGCTTGCGGAGTGTAGATGTAGTACCGCAACTGGTGGATGTGTGTGTCAGCACTACGAACGGAGACGTCCAGTTGTGAAGAGAGGAGAGGTGTTTGATTGTGATCCGTCGATCATCTCGAATAGGATGTCAGCACGTTCCGACACTGCAGGTGTCACACCTGTTGTAAGATGCCTCTTACATAAGGAAGACATTTTTACCAGTTTTAATAAATTATTCTCTCGTATTTATGTATTCACGATAGTTAGGATGTGCTGTAATCCGTAGCCGGCCATGAGTCGGAGAGCATTTCCCACGCTGGCTGGCTGGCTGACGAACCGAGTAGTGGTGTGGGGCTCGGCGCTGGACCGTAGCGTCAGCCTGGGAAATATACAAGTATGGCCATCTTGGCGCCAAAGTCACCGATTTTGTTTATTTATATTTAATAATTAAAGTCATTTATGACAACATGAATACTAGGAGGAGCCTCTGGATGTTTAAAACTATTTATTATAATTTTCCCTCTTTAAAATTCACACCTGTTCATTCACAAATGCATATCTTAGTAAGTACGAACTTGATCGGAAATCCACGGACTGTGACGAAACTAGTAAGAGATACGGACTGCGCGCCAAAGTCGGCAGTCGGCGTTAAGAGCTCTTCCTGTCTTGTTCGATGGTAGCCGTGCTCTCTGTTACAAGTAGTTTGTGACATGAGTGTTTCATTATTGATCTAATAGGAATAAAAGTGATATTACGGCATTCTGAATGTTAATTTCGAGTAAACAGATACCCCAAAATTTGATCGACAGCAATTTCAGATAATTAGCTTCCACCGACAGACACATCCAATGCGCCAACGAAGAATCTGCGCGGGACGACATTTACGAGAACTGCACCGCGCACAGGTAGGAGGAAATCCGACGACAAGGCGGATCAAGGAAAGTCCGACTTACACTCGCAAATTCCGGGTGGAAATCTGACCAGTTATATTGTATGTCACATATACCACCCTCTACGGACTCGCGGCTAAGCTGAGTAATAACAGTATCAGTTTAGAAGCGAGGGGATCTTACGTTGTGTGCGACCGGCATGCACGAATGTTGCGATGATGACAGACGCATCGCCCAGCGACTCACCGTGCTTTTGTTCCCTGCCAGGTCTCTGTAGATATACTGCAAGCGCCTATGAATATCTGCGATGCTCTCTCCAGGCGCCATGTTGAACCTTACCTACAGCGCCGCCGCCAATTGGAACTTCACGATACTGTACCGGCTGAAGGGGAAATACTTCGCGATGTCCGACAACAAATTCCGCATATTATTTCAACTGATACTCGCTGAGAAAAAAAGTCAACCTACAGGCTTCGCTAGAACCGGCATTTATGTTGAGATACTTGTGTTCTCGCGATGTTTTCTTAGTTCTGTCCGAAAACTGTAAGTAATTTTGAGTGCGAAAGGTCGTACAAGCTATCAGAGACGTCCAGGAAGGTTCCAAATGATTGGAAAAGAGCACAGGTAGTTGCAGTCTTCAAGAAGGGTCGTCGAGCAGATGCGCAAAACTATAGACCTATATCTCTGACATCGAACTGTTGCAGAATTTTAGATTCTTTTTGCTCGCGTGTCATGTCATTTCTGGAAGCCGAGAATCTACTCTGTAGGAATCAACATGGATTCCGGAAACAGCGATCGTGTGAGACCTAGCTCGCTTTATTTGTTCATGAGACGAGACCCAGAAAATATTAGATACAGGCTCCCAGGTAGATGCCATTTTCCTTGACTTCCGGAAGGCGTTCCATACAGTTCCGCACTGTCGCCTGATAAACAAAGTAAGAGCCTACGGAATATCAGACAATTTGTGTGGCTGGATTGGAGAGTTTTTAGGAAACAGAACACAGCATGTTGTTCTCAATAGAGAGACGGCTACAGACGTTAAAGTAACCTCTGGCGTGCCACAGGGGAGTGTTATGGGACCATTGCTTTTCACAATATATATAAATGACCAAGTAGTGTCGGAAGTTCCATGTGGCTTTTCGCGGATGATTCTGTAGTATACAGAGAAGCTGCAGCATTAGAAAATTGCAGGAAGATTTGCAGCGGATAGGCACTTTGTGCAGGGAGTGGCAACTGACCTTTAACATAGACAAATGTAATGTATTGCGAATACATAGAAAGAAGACTCCTTTATTGTCTGATTATATGATAGCGGAACAAACACTGGTAGCAGTTACCTCTGTAAAATATCTGGGAGTATGCTTACGGAACGATTAGAAGTGGAATGATCATATAAAATAAATTGTTGGTAAGGCGGGTGCCAGGTTGAGATTCAATGGGAGAGTCCTTCAACAAAGGAGGTGGCTTACAAAACACTCGTTCAGCCTGTAATTGAGTATTGCTCATCAGTGTGTGATCCGTACAAGGTCGGGTTGACAGAGGAGATGGAGAAGATCCAAAGAAGAGCGGCGCGTTTCGTCACAGGGTTATTTGGTAAGCGTGATAGCGTTATGGAGGTGTTTAGCCAACTCAAGTGGCTGACTTTGCAAGAGAGGCGCTCTGCATCGCGGTGTAGCTTGCTGTCCAGGTTTCGAGAGGGTGCGTTTCTGGATGAGGTATCGAATATATTGCTTCCCCCTGCTTATACCTCCGGAGGAGATTACGAATGTAAAATTAGAGAGATTCGAGCGTGAACGGAGGCTTTCCGGCAGTGGTTCTTCCCGCGAACCATACGCGACTGGAACAGGAAAGGGAGGTAATGACAGTCGCACGTGGAGTGCCCTCCGCCACACACCGTTGGGTGGCTTGCGGAGTATAAATGTAGATGTAGATGTACAGTCAGACCACGCGCAATGGGATCGCGTGTCGGAGAAGGCGGGCATTGCTGGCCGTGCGCTCGGGTTATTAATTGTCAGTTTCGTCCTGAAGGCCACACAGCCAGTGTCGTGTTTACTACGCCTGCCTTCTCATCCCGCGCATCTGCTGACCTCGGGCCGGGCTGCCTATGTACTCAGCCTGCGTGTCGGAGCTCGCAGGAGTTGTGTAGACACAGAGTCACGTACTGTCTGACGCCACACGCAAACGCCTCAAGCAGGCGGTCAGGGTAGCTGGTTGTCACACAGTCACCTCGTAGGGGTACAGCCCTCTCTGAACTAGCGCTGTTCAAAAAATATCGATGTAATTTTTTCTATAAAATACTGATATACACTGAAGCGCCAAAGGAACTGGTATAGGCATGCGTATTCAAATACAAGGATATGTAAACAAGTAGAATACGGCGCTGCGGTCAGCAACGCCTACGTAAGACAAGCGTCTGGTGCAGTTGTTAGATCGGTTACTGAAGCTACAACGGCAGCTTATCAAGATTTGGGTGAGTTTGAACGTGGAGTTATACCCGGTGCACGAACGATGGGACACAGCATCTCCGAGGTAGCGATGAAGTGTTTCACGAGTGTTCCGTCAATATCAGTAATCCGGCAAAACATGACATCTGACATCGCTGCGGCCGGAGATATATCTTGCAAGAACGGGACCAACGACGACTGAAGACAACCGTTCAACGTGGCACAAGTGCAACCCTTCCACAAACTGCTACAGATTTCAGTGCTGGACCATCAACAAGCGTCAACGTGCGAGCCATTCAATGAAACATCATCTATATGGGCTTACGGAGAAGTCCCACTCGTGTATCCTTGATGACTGCACGACACGAAGTTTTACGCTTCGCCTGGGCCCGTCAACTAGACATTGGACTGCTGATGACCTGGTCGGACGAGTCTCGTTTCAAATTGTCTGGAGCGGATGGACGTGTACGGAAATGGAGACAACCTCATGAATCCATGGACCCTGCATGTCAGCAGGTGACTGTTCAGGCTGGTGGAGGCGCTGTAATGGTGTGGGGCGTGTGCGGTTGGAGTGATATGGGACCCCTGATACGTCTAGATACGACTCTGACAGGTGACACGTACGTATGTATCCTGTCTGATCACGTGCATCCATTCACGTCCATTGGGCATTCCGGCGGACTTGGACAATTCCAGCAGGACCATGCGACACACGACACGTCCAGAATTGCTACAGAGTGGCTCTATGAACACTCTTCCGGATTTACACACTTCCGTTGGCCACCAAACCCCGCAGACATGAACAATTTTGAGCATATCTGGGATGCCTTGCAACGAGCTGTTCAGAAGAGATCTCCACCCCTTCGCACTCTTACGGATTTATGGACAGCCCTGCAGGATTCATGGTGTCAGCTCCCTCCCTTCACACTTAGTCGAATCCATGCCACGCCATGTCGTGCCGTGGCACTTCCGCGTGCTCGCGGGGGCCCTACACGATATCAGGCAGGTGTACCAGTTGCTTTGGCTCTTCTGGGTATATCGGCGATATTTATGTCGCCCAAATTTCGAATAAGCGGTATCGAAATGGCATTATCGAGTGACGATATTTTTTCTTCATATTTTTTCGCTATTTTCGGTAAAGATTTGAAAATTGTGCTTTTGAAATTATAGTACAACATAATTTTACTTTCACTGTGTGGAGGAGTCTTACTGCTTTTTGATCTTTCATAGTGTCCAGTCTTTCTCTTTGACTGTGTGAAGCAAGTATGGGTGGCACAAATAAGAAATGCGATTGCAGTGGATGGGTGGGTGGGGGGGGGGGGGGGGGGTGCGGACAGAGTACCAAGATATCCGACGTGAAAAAGGAGCACACCAGTTGCATTACAAAACAATTTTTAACGCAACTATTGTGCTATTTCTTCATATGGGCAGTCTTCAAAAACAGTTGCTGAAGATAATGAAGAAAAATCTAAATGAGAAGTTTGGTATTTGCGGTGAGCAGAGACGTGTGAGGGGATCTCTGACGTAATCGGGTGCTCACCGCTACTAATAGACATTCTGCATGAAGGGATGCAGAATGCAGGTAGTTCCTAGCTGTCCGCGTGTCTTCGATCAGCAGCACAGGTCATACGTAAGCGCAGGAGAACATAATACTGCTCCCATCAGCCTGTCTCCGTGGTGTGCTGCACGTTTCGAACCGCCGTTCGCGTCGGTGAACGCGTTTGTGGAGAAGACCATCGATCCGGTGCGGTGAAAATACGATTAACCCGAAGAGCTGACACGTTTCCAATGATTGACGCTCGAATCCCGATGGTCACGTGCCCACTGCACGATGTCGGTGGGTCAGCGTGAGAACATGCAGGGATCGCCTGCTGCAGAGCTCCATGGACGTCCAACCTTCCAGCGCGTAATGGTAGTTTCAATGCCCTCTTTCTGTACATGATCGAGACAGCCATTTTCGAGATACTCGTACACGGACTTTGCGTAATAATAATCTGCACTTTGCCAAAGTCGCCTATCTCAATGGATTTTCCCATTTACAGCCCATATCTTCTCTAGTGTGATCCCCCGTCCGTATCTGCTCCCGTGCCCGCAAAGCCACCAGGTTGCATCCAGCGTCGCGTTGGGCAGTCGCCATAATGTTTTGGCTGATCGCTGTGCAATTCATCCATCCCAGGAATCCAGAATCTCATCGATTTTTGTCTGTTGCCGATATCAGTACTGCCAAGGCCGTATCAAAATCTCTACACTAGTAGCCCGAGCGTACAAAAAGAAGCGAGCAGTGGACTTTTGTTGATGTGTATAGAGAGAGAAAAGTTAGTAAAATGTGTCTTAAGTAGTAATTAAAGCGTGACTAAAACTAATAATTTTTTACTACGCTTCAGACGGATGATAAATGCAATTTATCTTCTAATGGCAAGATCCGAACTGAAGAAGAGATTACGGGCGGGAAATGCTTGCTACTTCTCACTGAATACATCTACATCTACATCTATACTCCGCGAGCCACCTTACGGTGTGTGGCGGAGGGTACTTATTGTACCACTATCTGATCCCCCCTTCCCTGTTCCATTCACGAATTGTGCGTGGGAAGAACGACTGCTTGTAACTCTCCGTATTTGCTCTAATTTCTCGGATCTTTTCGTTGTGATCATTACGCGAGATATATGTGGGCGGTAGTAATATGTTGCCCATCTCTTCCCGGAATGTGCTCTCTCGTAATTTCGATAATAAACCTCTCCGTATTGCGTAACGCCTTTCTTGAAGTGTCCGCCACTGGAGCTTGTTCAGCATCTCCGTAACGCTCTCGCGCTGACTAAATGTCCCCATGACGAATCGCGCTGCTTTTCGCTGGATCATGTCTATCTCTTCTATTAATCCAACCTGGTAAGGGTCCCATACTGATGAGCAATACTCAAGAATCGGACGAACAAGCGTTTTGTAAGCTACTTCTTTCGTCGATGAGTCACATTTTCTTAGAATTCTTCCTATGAATCTCAACCTGGCGCCTGCTTTTCCCACTATTTGTTTTATGTGATCATTCCACTTCAGATCGCTCCGGATAGTAACTCCTAAGTATTTTACGGTCGTTACCGCTTCCAATGATTTACCACCTATGGCATAATCGTACTGGAATGGATTTCTGCCCCTATGTATGCGCATTATATTACATTTATCTGCGTTTAGGGAAAGCTGCCAGCTGTCGCACCATGCATTAATCCTCTGCAGGTCCTCCTGGAGTACGTACGAGTCTTCTGATGTTGCTACTTTCTTGTAGACAACCGCGTCATCTGCAAATAGCCTCACGGAGCTACCGATGTTGTCAACTAAGTCATTTATGTATATTGTAAACAATAAAGGTCCTATCACGCTTCCCTGCGGTACTCCCGAAATTACCTCTATATCTGCAGATTTTGAACCGTTAAGAATGACATGTTGTGTTCTTTCTTCTAGGAAATCCTGAATCCAATCACAAACCTGGTCCGATATTCCGTAAGCTCGTATTTTTTTCACTAAACGTAAGTGCGGAACCGTATCAAATGCCTTCCTGAAGTCCAGGAATACGGCATCAATCTGCTCGCCAGTGTCTACGGCACTGTGAATTTCTTGGGCAAATAGGGCGAGCTGAGTTTCACATGATCTCTGTTTGCGGAATCCATGTTGGTTATGATGAAGGAGATTTGTATTATCTAAGAACGTCATAATACGAGAACACAAAACATGTTCCATTATTCTACAACAGATTGACGTAAGCGAAATAGGCCTATAATTATTCGCATCTGATTTATGACCCTTCTTGAAAATGGGAACGACCTGCGCTTTCTTCCAGTCGCTAGGTACTTTACGTTCTTCCAGCGATCTACGATAAATTGCTGATAGAAAGGGGGCAAGTTCTTTAGCATAATCACTGTAGAATCTTAAGGGTATCTCGTCTGGTCCGGATGCTTTTCCGCTACTAAGTGATAGCAGTTGTTTTTCAATTCCGATATCGTTTATTTCAATATTTTCCATTTTGGCGTCCGTGCGACGGCTGAAGTCAGGGACCGTGTTACGATTTTCCGCAGTGAAACAGTTTCGGAACACTGAATTCAGTATTTCTGCCTTTCTTCGGTCGTCCTCTGTTTCGGTGCCATCGTGGTCAACGAGTGACTGAATAGGGGATTTAGATCCGCTTACCGATTTTACATATGACCAAAACTTTTTAGGGTTCTTGTTTAGATTGTTTGCCAATGTTTTATGTTCGAATTCGTTGAATGCTTCTCTCATTGCTCTCTTTACGCTCTTTTTCGCTTCGTTCAGCTTTTCCTTATCAGCTATGATTCGACTACTCTTAAACCTATGATGAAGCTTTCTTTGTTTCCGTAGTACCTTTCGTACATGATTGTTATACCACTGTGGATCTTTCCCCTCGCTTTGGACCTTAGTCGGTACGAACTTATCTAAGGCGTACTGGACGATGTTTCTGAATTTTTTCCATTTTTGTTCCACATCCTCTTCCTCAGAAATGAACGTTTGATGGTGGTCACTTAGATATTCTGCGATTTGTGCCCTATCGCTCTTGTTAAGCAAATATATTTTCCTTCCTTTCTTGGCATTTCTTATTACACTTTTAGTCATTGATGCAACCACTGACTTATGATCACTGATACCCTCTTCTACATTCACGGAGTCGAAAAGTTCCGGTCTATTTGTTGCTATGAGGTCTAAAACGTTAGCTTCACGAGTTGGTTCTATAACTATCTGCTCGAAGTAATTCTCGGACAAGGCAGTCAGGATAATGTCACAAGAGTCTCTGTCCCTGGCTCCAGTTCTGATTGTGTGACTATCCCATTCTATACCTGGTAGATTGAAGTCTCCCCCTATTACAATAGTATGATCACTAAACTTCTTCACGACGTTCTGCAGGTTCTCTCTGAGGCGCTCAACTACTACGGTTGCTGATGCAGGTGGTCTATAGAAGCATCCGACTATCATATCTGACCCACCTTTGATACTTAACTTAACCCAGATTATTTCACATTCGCATTCGCTGATAACTTCACTGGATATTATTGAATTCTTTACTGCTATAAATACTCCTCCACCATTGGCGTTTATCCTATCCTTGCGGTATATATTCCATTCTGTGTCTAGGATTTCGTTACTGTTCACTTCCGATTTTAACCAACTTTCCGTTCCTAATACTATATGCGCACTATTTCCTTCAATAAGAGATACTAATTCAGGAACCTTGCCCTGGATACTCCTGCAGTTTACCAATATTACGTTAACTTTTCCTGTTTTTGGTCTCTGAGGACGGACGTTCTTTATCAACGATGATAATGTCCTCTCTGGTAAGCCGTCAGGTATTTTATCGTTTCGCCCAAGGGGGGGTCCCTCTAACCTAAAAAACCCCCGTGTGCACGCCACACGTACTCTGCTACCCTAGTAGCTGCTTCCGGTGTGTAGTGCACGCCTGACCTGTCTAGGGGGGCCCTACAGTTCTCCACCCAATAACGGAGGTCGATGAATTTGCAACCATTATAGTCGCAGAGTCGTCTGAGCCTCTGGTTTAGACCCTCCACACGGCTCCAAACCAGAGGACCGCGATCGACTCTGGGCACTATGCTGCAGATATTAAGCTCAGCTTGCACTCCGCGTGCGATGCTGGTTGTCTTCACCAAATCAGCCAGCCGCCGGAAGGAACCAAGGATGGCCTCAGAACCCAAGCGGCAGGCGTCATTCGTTCCGACATGTGCTACTATCTGCAGCCGGTCACACCCAGTGCGTTCAATAGCTGCCGGAAGGGCCTCCTCCACATTACGGACGAGACCCCCCGGCAAGCACACCGAGTGCACACTGGCATTCTTCCCCGACCTACCCGCTATTTTCCTGAGGGGCTCCATAACCCGCCTAACGTTGGAGCTCCCTATAACTAATAGGCCCGCCCTCTGTGACTGTCGGGACCTTGCCGGAGAATCGGCCACTGGCCCAACAGGCGAGGCAACCTGTGGTGGCTCGGAAACGATGTCATCACCACTAGGAAGCACCCCGTACCTGTTGGAAAGGGGTAAGGCAGCTGCCACGCGGCCAGATCCCACCTTCGCCTTTCGGCCAGGCACGCGCGAGCCCACCACTGTCCGCCATTCACCCTGGAGTGATGGCTGACCGGTAAGATGCTCACTGCCGGAAGACGCAGCGACATCAGGGGTTCCATGTGATTCCAAGGCCACCGAAGTAGGCATAGGTCTCACCACAGTTGCCCCAACGCCACTACGAGCCGACGCCTGCGCCTCGAGCTCGATGAGCCTAACAGACAAAGCCTCCACCTGCCCCCGAAGAGTGGCCAATTCTCCTTGCGTCCGCTCACAACAACCACAGTCCCTACACATGACTATGTTTACCCTACTCTATACGGTGACAAATTCCCAAGATAATCTTCTGATGAGCTACTCTGATAATCAAGAAACACTCACTGAAATACGAGACGCGAAAACTACGCTAGGTTTTCCCAGAAAAACTATTTAAAAGCTAAGCGCAGCAAATAAGTACAAAAACGCTTTATACAAACAGTACTCGCTGCTGCTGGTGCTCTCGCTCTGGCTGTCACAAGACAACTGCTGATTCAAGTGACTAGTGGCTAACGGCAGCGAAACAAACAAAAGACGGTTTTAGGGCGCTTTCTGTTCTAAACGATCAAGAAAACACTAAGAATTCTAACACGAAAACTACGTAAAGTTTTATCAAGAACTGTTAGTTACTATGCAGAGCAGATAAACACAAATAGAATCCCTTCCTTAGTGGAAGGTCGTAAACAAAATGCAAAATAAACGCTTTATACAAACAGTACTCGCTGCTGCTGGTGCTCTCGCTCTGGCTGTCGCAAGACAACTGCTGATTCAAGTGACTAGTGGCTAACGGCCGCGAAACAAACAAAAGACGGTTTTAGGGCGCTTTCTGTTCTAAACGATCAAGAAAACACTAAGAAATCTAACACGAAAACTACGTAAAGTTTTATCAAGAACTGTTAGATACTATGCAGAGCAGATAAACACAAATAGAATCCCTTCCTTAGTGGAAGGTCGTAAACAAAATGCAAAATAAACGCTTTATACAAACAGTACTCGCTGCTGCTGGTGCTCTCGAATATTGTCTAGAAATTTAAAGATTAGAATATACAAAAGTATTATTCTACCAGTTATGCTGTATGCCTGTGAGACTTGGTCACTCACTGTGCAAAATGAAAAGGCGTTTAGAGTATTTGAAAACAAAATTTTGAGGAAAATTTTCGGAGCAAAAAGGGATGACATTAGCGGAGAATGGCGAAAACTGCATAACGAAGAGGTTCACGAACTCTATTCAAGTCCTGACATAATAAGTGTTATTAAATCACGTAGGCTGCGAAGTGCGGGTCACGTAGTCACGTAGTCACGTAGCTCGAATGGATGAGGGCAGGGCAGCGCGCAAAGTACTGGTAGGGCACCTAGAAGGGAAACGTCCTGCGGGGAGACCGGGGCGTAGATGGGAGGACAATGTGAAGGCTGATTTGAGGAGCCTAGGTATTGAAGGTGAATGGAAGGAAATAGCTCAAGACAGTGACAGGTGGCGAAAATACGTTGCTGCGGTAATGGACTCTCGAGTCCGGTATGACCAGTGAGTGAGTAAGTATGTAAGTAAGTAAGTAATGGCAAAATGGTATTGTTTTATGTGTTGTTGTTGTGGTCTTCAGTCCTGAGAATGGTTTGATGCAGCTCTCCATGCTACTCTATCCTGTGCAAGCTTCTTCATCTCCCAGTACCTACTGCAACCTACATCCTTCTGAATCTGCTTAGTGTATTCATCTCTTGGTCTCCCTCTACGATTTTTACCCTCCACGCTGCCCTCCAATACTAAACTGGTGATCCCTTGATGCCTCAGAACATGTCCTACCAACCGATCCCTTGTGTGCCACAAACTTCTCCCCAATTCTGTTCAATACCTCCTCATTAGTTACGTGATCTACCCATCTGTTCTTCAGCATTCATCTGTAGCACCACATTTCGAAAGCTTCTATTCTCTTCTCGTCCAAACTATTTATCGTCCATGTTTCACTTCCATACATGGCTACACTCCATACAAATACTTTCAGAAACGACTTGCTGACACTTAAATCTATACTCGATGTTAACAAATTTCTCTTCTTCAGAAACGCTTTCCTTGCCACTGCCAGTCTACATTTTATATCCTCTCTACTTCGACCATCATCAGTTATTTTGCTCCCCAAATAGCAAAACTCCTTTACTACTTTAAGTGTCTCATTTCCTAATCTAATTCCCTGAGCATCATCCGACTTAATTCAACTACATTCCATTATCCTCGTTTTGCTTTTGTTGATGTTCATCTTATATCCTCCTTTCAAGACACCGTCCATTCCGTTCAACTGCTCTTCCAAGTTTTTTGCTGTGTCTGACAGAATTACAATGTCATCGGCGAACCTCAACATTTTTATTTCTTCTCCATGGATTTTAATACCTACTCCGAATTTTTCTTTTGTTTCCTTTACTGCTTGCTCAATATACAGCTTGAATAACATCGGGGATAGGCTACAACCCTGTCTCACTCCCTTCCCAACCACAGCTTCCCTTTCATACCACTCGACTCTTATGACTGCCATCTGGTTTCTGTACAAATTTTAAATAGCCTGCCGCTCCCTGTATTTTACCCCTGCCACCCTTAGAATTTGAAAGAGAGTATTCCAGTCAACATTGTCAAAAGCTTTCTCTAAGTCTACAAATGCTAGAAACGTAGGTTTGCCTTTCCTTAATGGATTTTCTACGATAAGTCGTAAGGTCAGTATTGCCTCACGTGTTCTAACTTTTCTACGGAATCCAGACGGATGTGATAGAATTACAATTTAACAATTCTCGGCTTTGTTCGTTTTACTTGTACCGTGAATCGTTGCTTCTTGCGAAATTTCATAACTGTAGGCCAACGGGAAGTACCCTACTGGTTTTGACAGGTGAGTTTTCAAGTATCAAAATATGTGACATAGATGGCGGTGTGTCTCAATTGCATTAACAGAAGCTTAAATTTTTTTAGACGATCAAGCAAACAGTCGGACTCTCTCTCTCTCTCTCTCTCTCTCTCTCTCTCTCTCTCTCTCTCTCTCTCTCTCTCACACACACACACACACACACACACACACACACACACAAAGCGATTATGTGAGGGTTCCTTTTTTACCGATTGAAGTACGGAACCACCCAAAAAAATCGATACTTGTTTCAAGGTTTTACCGTCCTTCAGTGACGCGCCAGCGTTGACAGTGCTGTGGAAATCTTAAGGTACTCTGGGCAGCACCAGTTGTGTTGACATTTCCAATTGAGGTGTCTGCTGCCCGAAGAATCTCTGTAACAGTTCTGAAGCGAAGCGAATGCCGTGAAGTGCTTCCTTCAATTTCGGAATCAACTTCAAGTCACGAGGGCTGAAGTCCGGGCGGTGTGGTAGGTGGTACAGAACCCGGGAACCCGGGCGTGGGAAGCGACAACGCTACCGCACGACTCCGTGACTGTACATTGCACACCATACAGTCACACGTTGAGGGTGAGGAGACTTCACGATCGTGAAATGCGGATTCTCAGTCCCCCAAATGCGCCAGTTTTGCTTATTGACGAACGCATCCAAATGAAAGTGGGCTTCGTCGATATACCAAAACGTACAGCGCATAATAATTCCCATCTTGCCCCGCGGCCAACCGTGCAGTTTGAACGTCCTAACGCAGACCCTTCAGAAGTTATGACGAATCTATTTCATTCATTTCAGAATTGTCACCGTGTAATTGAGAATTCTTGAGGCTGTAGAGAATCGCCGTGTGATTGCAGGTTCGTTCGCCATGTATTCAGCGTCTCTCCAAATACACGTCAACGTACATATCTGGAACTCTCTAGAGATTTATTGTAGAAGAATATTTAATTTAGAGTCTCACTTATTAATCAGGTGAGATGAGCTCTTTTATTTCTTCTGATGCAATACATCTGCTGAACTGTAGTAGTTTCAAAAATGGTTCAAATGGCTCTGAGCACTATGGGACTTAACTTCTGAGGTCATCAGTCCTCTAAAACTTAGAACTAATTAAACCTAACTAACCTAAGGACATCACACACATCCATGCCCGAGGCAGGATTCGAACCTGCGACCGTAGCAGTCGCGCGGTTCCAGACTGTAGCGCCTCAGACTGTAGCGCCTAGAACCGCTCGGCCACTCCGGCCGGCATAGTTTCAAGATAATCTTAACGTGAACAGGAGTCCGAAGAACAATAGTCAGACTAATTAACATTCCAGATAACAAAAATTATATATAAATCAGAGATGATAGTATTGTTCATATCTCTGCAACATTATAGTGTATTTGATTCCTGCATACATCGCATAGTGTCCAACAGTCATTTCACTAATAAAATTGTTCATATAAAATTTTTACTTTACGCACTTTACGGCATTCTCTTCAGAACTGTTACAGAGATTTGTTGGGCAATAGACGGCTCCATTCGAACTACCAACACTACTGCCGCTGCTACGGATATCCTACGACTGCAGATAGCTGGCAAAGACTTATACACACCGCTGGTAAAAGTACGAAACATGTGTTTATTTTGTGTAAGTTGTAAATACAGAGTTTCCAATATTAATGTTAGAACTGTGGTGCATATCGTAACTGTATACCACAAATGCCGAAGGAAAAGAAATATCAATGCTGAGCATTCGGTGGTGCAAGTGGCAAAACGAAAAAAGCAATAAGTTCATCGGATGCTTGCATGAGATCGAGATATAGGGAATAATCGCCAATGTGCCATTTCTTCTTCTTAAAAACAAAAAGCACAAATTCCTGGTAAGTAAAAAAGTACGAATATTTGTAGGATTCTGTTCTTGCGCCGGTGCACAGCCTCAATATGTTATATGAACGAAGAGAAATTCCAAGCAGTCTGTAATCTATTTAATACTTATGATGTGAAGCTTGAGGCTTACAATAGGTGCTTGAAAACGACCGGCGGTTGAAATTAGCTGATAGCACAGGCAATAAATAGATTACAGCCTGTTTGGACCATGTCTTCGTTCTTAAGATACAAATATGTATCGGCTACGCCGATAAAAATTAAAAATATACGAAAGACCTGATCATTCTCGTTGCTTACGTGCGTGGTAGTTGTAATTAATGCCTGATGTAAGAGACTTTTAGTGGTAAATAAACATTGTGTCCTTGGCGCCGCTGAAACTATATAGTAGGTGTTTATGATGCAACCTACGTGACGGGTCGTGTGTACCATATTTCAAATTTAATCCGTCATATTTTATCCACACTGTCTTCCTCATACGTACTTCAATAAAATCATTTGAAGTACTTCGCATGGCATTACAGACATCACGAAGTATCATGCTTAGAAACACCTGTTGAAATGCGAAACCATCAGTTACGTAAATGTCTACTCTTCGTAATAGCCAGATTCTTCGGGTTATGTCGGACGTTGGTAATTAGCGTTCTGCAATTAAATTCCCTCCTCAGTTGTAATGAGAAGCCAGAGAAAAGCGTCAGCCCAAATATGTGCAATGTTTTGGAGTAGTGTTAAGGAAAGCAGAAGATGCAATACAGTGTTAACTGCACTACCTAGACGCATTACTGAGGCACCTAAATCCTTCCTTTCGTACACCATTTTGCTTACTTCGTCAACAAGAGTGCGCTCGCCATACGAAGAAAAATCCTCCGTGAATATCAGAGTGTTGCATATAATCTTGTATCCCGTGTGCCGATTATTACAGCCATAACGCAGTAACGCAGCGTTCGTAGGCTGTCGCTCGTTGTGTAAACACTTGTTCACAGATACAACTGAATGCTAGCGAACACTGGCGAATTGCATGTGACTGCTCGTTGCATTGTGTCCAGTTGCTCTCGCCCCGGTCTAAACCGGTCTTAACGATCGGTATAGACGGAGTAAATCATTCACCATCCTGTGCAATGCTTACACTACTACTTCCACGCCTTGGCTCGGCTATCCAATCTACCAAAATCTTACCACTCTTTAAAAGAGCTAGACAGCCACAAACTCCCCTTTAGTTACGTATTCTTATTTTATTTGCATCCTCTACCAGCTTATAAAACTCTGTCCTCTCCTCAAATTTCTCAGTCACATCCCCAAAACCGATACGTAATACACACGATCAAAACCCTGTTGTCTCTCTGATCTCCAATCTGAAGATGCTGGCCTGCGCACACCATCTTCTACACTTACTGACACCTCCACGCCTCCACATCCTCTTCCAACGAAACTTCAAAAAGCTATCTCTTCCTGATCGAGGAATCCGTCCTGATATCTACCCACCCATTTTTTTTTCTTTTTTCAGTAACAGAGATACGATACTGCGTGAAGAGTGTTTGACAGAGCACTGAAAGACCCGAGTCGAAACAAGGCCCCGGGAGTAGACAACATTCCATTAGAACTACCGACGGCATTGGTAGAACCAGTCATTACAAAACTCTACCATCTGATGAGCAAAATGTATGAGATAGGCGAAATACCCTCAGACGTCAAGAAGAATATAATAATTCCAATCCCAAAGAAAGCAGGTGTTGACAGATGTGAAAATTACCGAACTATCTGTTTAATAAGACACAGCTGCAAAATACTAATGAGAATTCTTTACAGACAAATGGAAAAACTGGTAGAAGCCGACCTCGGGGAAGATCAGTTTGGATTCCGTAGAAATGTTGGAACTCGTGAGGCAATACTGACCCTACGACTTACCTTAGAAGAAACATTAAGGAAAGGCAAACCTACGTTTCTAGCATTTGTAGACTTGGAGAAAGCTTTTGACAATGTTGATTGGAATACTCTCTTTCAAATTCTGAAGGTGGCAGGGGTAAAATACTGGGAGCGAAAGGCTATTTACAATTTGTACAGAAACCAGATGGCAGTTGTAAGAGTCAAGGGACATGAAAGGGAAGCAGTGGTTGGGAAGGGAGTGAGACAGGGCTGTAGCCTCTCCCCGATGTTATTCAATATCTATATTGAGCAAGCAGTAAAGGAAACAAAAGAAAAATTCGGAGTAGGTATTAAAACCCATGGAGAAGAAATAGAAACTTTGAGGTTTGCCGATGACATTGTAATTCTGTCAGAGACAGCAAAGGATATGGAAGATCAGTTGAACGGAATGGACAGTGTCTTGAAAGAAGGATATAAGATGAACATCAACTAAAGCAAAACGAGGATCATGGAATGTAGTCGAATTAAGTCGGGTGATGCTGAGGGAATTAGATTAGGAAATGAGACACTTAAAGCAGTAAGGGAGTTTTGCTATTTGGGGAGCAAAATAACTGATGATGGTCGAAGTAGAGAGGATATAAAATGTAGACTGGCAATGGCAAGGAAAGCGTTTCTGAGGAAGAGAAACTTGTTAATATCGAGTATAGATTTAAGTGTCAGGAAGTCGTTTCTGAAAGTATGGAGCGTAGCCATGCATGGAAGTGAAAAATAGACGATAACTATTTTGGACAAGAAGAGAATAGAAGCTTTCGAAATGTGGTGCTACAGAAGAATACTGAAGATTAGATGGGTAGATCACATAACCAATGAGGAGGTATTGAATAGGATTGGGGAGAAGAGGAGTTTGTGGTACAACTTGACCAGAAGAAGGGATCGGTTGGTAGGACATGTTCTGAGGCATCAAGGGATCACCAATTTAGCATTGGAGGGCAGCGTGGAGGGTAAAAATCGTAGAGAGAGACCAAGAGATGAATACACTAAGCAGATGCAGAAGGATGTAGGTTGCAGTAAGTACTGGGAGATGAAGAAGCTTGCACAGGATAGAGTAGCATGGAGAGCTGCATCAAACCAGTCTTAAGACGGAAGACCACAACAACAACAACAACAATAACAGTCGTCCGACTGGTTTGATACGGGCCGCCAAGAACTCCACACCTGCTCCCACCTCTTCGTCTCAGAGTAGCACTTGCAACCTACGTCCTCAGTTATTTGGTGGAATAATTCCAGTCTCTGTCTTCCCCTACAGTTTTTACCCTCTGCAGTTTTAACACGTCTCCTATCAATGGTTCCAATGGCTCTGAGCACTATGGGACTTAACATCTGAGGTCATCAGTCCCCTAAACTTAGAACTACTTATACGTAATTAACCTAAGGACATCACACACATCCATGCCCGAGGCAGGATTCGAACCTGCGACCGTAGCAGCCCCGTGGTTCCGCACTGAAGCGCCTAGAACCGTCTCCTATCACTCTGTCCCTTCTTCTTGTCATCATTTTCTATATATTCCCTTCCACGCATATTCTTCAGAGAACCCCCTGAAACGTCTCCTTAGAAAAATTATTGAATTACCGTGCTTGTAATCCCCTTACGTTATTTGATTTTCAAACAGCTAAGCAAAACTGAACGTACTCAGACATATCTCTCTTTACTTATTCTGATCAACACTAAACTGACACACAATATTTTTAGCGCAACGCAATCTGACTTTCAATAATCCCTACAAAAGAATGGCCCTGACTAACAATAACCTATACCTTTCATGAATCACTTGCCTCACAAAAATCTTCGTTACTCGAACTACTGCAATACAGCGAGCGCCAATACTGCCAGCTAAATAAAAGATTCTAACTACTGAAGGCACTAACTACTGATAGGCATAGTTAGCAAATGAAAGATTTTGATAGAGAACAAACAATGCATTTACCTTAATAGCGTTCAAAAGTCATAATATAATCAGTTCATGACATCCAGTCTTACAAATTTACTCCCTCTAATGGACACACGTCCAGATCATCCGCTCTCAAAACTCCGCCATCTCTCTCCCCACATCCACCACTGCTGGAGGCTCACCTCCAACTGCGCAACGCTACGCACTGTTAACAGCCAACTGCCCAACACTACAATAGCGAATATTACAACAATGCCAACCAGCCACAGACTGCACACAGCACAGTCAGTGATTTTCGTATAGAGCGCTACGTGACGTTACCAACATAAAAACCTAAACAGCCTACTTACACTCCTTACTCAGTAGCTTATCACTTCATCTAATTTTCATCAGCTTTTTTTGGCACCATATCTCAAACGTTTCGATTCTCTTCTGTTACGGTCTTCTACCGTACAATGCTGTGCTCCCATTCGTACATTCTCAGAAATTTCTTCCTCGAGACCAGGTAAAGCTTTCCCCGTCATACTGTTCTTTCTCCACTCTCTCCTTCTATCCTCACAGCTCCTACCGGGCGATGCCCTGTAAGGACTCGACCTACCCGGATAGCCGAGCGCGCTAACGCGCCCCCTACCGTAACACAGGGAGGCGAGCGCGACACGGATCGAATCCATCTCGCAGATTTACGACGAGGTTTGGTGAGACGGCCAGCCTGGATTTGGTATTTAGTCGGTTTCCCACATCCCGCTAGATGAATACCGGGCTGGTTTCTGCGCCCCATCTCAGATACACGATTCAGAAACATTCAGATCATCATGTCGCAGTTGAGAGATTTAGCTTAGGTTTCTCTTAGGTTGTTCGCAGATGATGCTGTAATTTACCGTCTAGTAAGGTCATCCGAAGACCAGCATCAGTTGCAAAGCGATTTAGAAAAAGATTGCTGCATGGTGTGGCAGGTGGCAGTTGACGCTAAATAACGACAAGTGTGAGGTGATCCACATGTTCCAAAAGAAATCCGTTGGAATTCGATTACTCGATAAATAGTACAATTCTCAAGGCTGTCAATTCAACTAAGTACCTGGGTGTTAAAATCACGAACAACTTCAGTTGGAAAGACCACATAGATAATATTGTGGGGGAAGGCGAGCCAAAGGTTGCGTTTCATTGGCAGGACACTTAGAAGATGCAACAAGTCCACTAAAGAGACAGCTTACACTACACTCGTTCGTCCTCTGTTAGAATATTGCTGCGCGGTGTGGGATCCTTACCAGGTGGGATTGACGGAGGACATCGAAAGGGTGCAAAAAGGGCAGCTCATTTTGTATTATCACGTAATAGGGGAGAGAGTGTGACAGATACGATACGCGAGTTGGGATGGAAGTCATTAAAGCAAAGGCGTTTTTCGACGCGGCGAAATCTAGTCACGAAATTTCAGTCACCAACTTTCTCTTCCGAATGCGAAAATATTTTGTTTCGCCCAACCTACATAGGTAGGAATGATCACTAAAATAAAATAAGAGAAATCAGAGTTCGAACAGAAATGTTTAGGTGTTCGTTTTTCCCGCGCACTGTTCAGGAGTGGAATGGTAGAGAGATAGTATGATTGTGGTTCGATGAATCCTCTGCCAAGCACTTAAAAAAAAAGTGAATTGCAGAGTTATCATGTAGTGTAGATGAGACTGGCACGCTGACTTTTCTTCAGGTCGCGGATGACCGTGCTGTTGAGCGCCCGCCAGCTATCATCATCATTGGGTAACGGACAATCTCATAAACCGAGACACAGGTTTTCAACTAAGCAAGGCACGGCAACCATTACTAATCTCCATCAAGGAGTCAGGCCACAAGCGGACACAAGACCCCTCTACGACGGCCGCAGAGGACACTCCACGGGATTCTGCATCTTTCACCACCCGGTGCGACGCTGGGGTGGACGCGGAGCTGATTCGGCGCCCACAAACGGAATTTCGGCGGCCGCAACCGGAAATTCGGCGGCTGCTATCGGACCATCGGTGCAGGGAATCGAAGCCCAACTGACGGGCATAAATAACAGAATGAGCAGACAGAAGCAGAATTCAGGGAAGCCCAGAAGCAGAACACACAGATCCTCGTTGCCCTTCAGGCAACAGTCCAGCAGTCGCTCCCCTCTGCGACTTCCTCAGTAGTAACAAAACCCCATCCACAAAGGGATGGCCCTCCGCCGCAAATACAGCTCCCGGGACACTTGCTAGCTCAAATCCGACATAATAACAGAGTGGCAAATGAGTAGATCATCACCAGAAACCAGGCCACGAGGAGGCTGCTCAATCGTCTACAGAGAGAACTGAAGGTAGCGCTCAGGGAGCACAGAAACCAGCAATGGCAAATCCGGCTCACAGCTCTCAAAGTAGACGATCATACGCTATGGCAAGCAACCAAACAGTTCACTAAAAGACGCGCTAGGATGCCGCCACTGCACGGCGAGCGGGGACTGGTCTACAGCCATGCTGGGAAGGCCAACGCCCTCGCCGACTCCTTCGAGAAGCAGTTTCAAGCGGCAGAACCCCAGGATGAAGAGCACGAAGAGGTAGTCAGTCGTAAACTGGCTGTCTTCCTCAATGCTGAGGAGGGCCCAGAGGACGAACCCATACTTTTTGCCCCCGAGGACGTGGCAAGAGTAATCAGATCCCTCCCTACAGAAAAGGCGCCAGGGCACGACAGTGTCACTAAGCAGTTGGTCAAAAATCTCCCACCCACAGCGATCACACACCTCGCGAACGTCCTCAACGAGATTGCTCGTTCCCACGAGTTCCCAGCTTGCTGGAAACATGCGGAAGTGGTCGCGATACACAAACCAGGGAAAGACCCTCTATTCCTGCAGCACTACAGGCCGATTAGCCTCTTGCCAACTCTCAGCAAGATCTATGAGCGCCTCCTGCTAAGACCCATACAAGAACATATTACCAGAGAGCAAATTCTGCCGGATTTCCAATTCGGGTTCCGGCAGAACCACTCCGCCCCACAATAGGCCATGAGAATGGTTGAAGCAGCCACAGAGGGCTTCAACCACAGAGGCTACTGCGGGATAGTGCTACTAGACGTAGCCAAAGCCTTTGATTCAGTATGGCATAGAGGGCTACTCTACAAGTTGTACACACAAGGGTTTCCTGGGAGCATAGTTCAGCTGATCAAAAGCTATCTCACGAATAGAACTTCATCCGTCAAAGTAGAAACTGCCACCTCCACCAAAAGGCGTATTCGTGCTGGGGTGCCACAGGGATCGGTCCTGGGGCCCGTTTTGCACAGTCTGTACACTGCAGACACTCCAACGGCCCCCTGGTGCACACTGCGCAGTACGCGGACGACACAGCCTCGTACACGAGAAATTCGAACAGGGACCTGGTCATTCGTAGGCTACAAAGGGTTTTAGACGACACAGAAACCTGGGCCCGTCGCTGGCGCATCACCATCAACTCTGAAAATACGCAGGCTATGCTGATTACCCGCAGGTTCGGAAGGCGCGAACCTCCTCAACGTCCCCCCCTCGACCTTCACCTAAACGGAACCCAACTCCCCTGGCGCAGAACCGCCAGGTACCTTGGCGCAACCTTGGACTTTCGTCTTACGTGGAAACCCCACATAGACGGGGTCCACAAGGAAGGTCTGTGCCAGAACGTCCACCCTATACCCAATCCTGAACTCAACCAGCTCCCTTCCTGCCCAGTAGATGTGTACCAGGCCCTGATCCGGCCAGTAATGGAATATGCGTGCCCTGCCTGGGGATACGCGGCAAAGCAGCACCTGGACAAACTCCAGAGGCTGCAGAACCGCGCCCTCAGGAGGGCACTGCATTTACCTCTTGGATTCCCCCTAGATGATTTGCACGCCGCAGCCGAAATCCCACTCCTGAGAGAGCGTTTCCAAGATCTGGCAAGGGCCTTCTATGAGGGCTCTTCCAGATCAGGAAACGCCCTCATCCACTCCCTAGGTCGGTATGACATGTCCCGCGACAAGCACAAGCGCCCCGTGACGATCTTCGACGATTAAGTCGAAGAGAAAATCCCAGTATCCAAACCCAAAACCTGCTCCTTCCCATATAACACCAAACATCTCGCCAACCTCAGGCAAATACCAGACACAAGCAGAACAGTCATCACATACCACAGACACCAAAAAACTACAGATATAATCACACACACACACACACACACGGGAGTAAAAACCAAAAGGCTACAAACTCCCTCTCACATTTCCCCAAAGAGGGGAAAGTAAAAGATGACAGCAGCAGAGCAGACAGACCATTCCATCAGAACCACCTGATGATGGCGGAAAGGTTAATCGCCGAAGTAACGTGAGACTTCAACGATCGCATCCAGCTGGACACCCGAGAGTCCTGGAAACAACACATCCGCCGGGAAAGCCTCCGATCACATATCATCATCATCATCATCATCATCGAAATTCGGTTTTCGTCTTTCTGGAGATCTGTCGCGGGTAAGCGTAGTGTTTCCGCCTCTCGCCCCATACCGTACAGTCGGCGGAGAGGAAACGCTCGCCCACACACACACACACACACACACACACACACACACACACACACACACACACTCACTCCTGACCTCGGTCTGCTTCGCGTGCCGGCTGGCGTCGCGTGCCGCGCTCCGTGTTTACACAAGTGCGCGCCTGTGTGACGTCACGCCACTTCACGTCACCTCAACTCTCGTCTGGGCCGCAGCACGCAGCGCACGTCCCTGGAGAGGCTGCCTGTATCCGTGCCACGCTGGACAGGCGCCGGCGAACGAGATACGCGTCTGGACTTCAAATTTCCATTGTGTAGGAATGAAACCAGTAACACACACAGTGCACAAGTCTTTAAAAAATCCAACTCCCGTACACAGTGAGGCGTGGCGCCGTATACCGATCCTGCCTTGGAGGCGGTTAAGTGGGAGATGTGTCTCACAAGGGAACCTCCCCATCGCACCCCCCTCAGATTTAGTTATAAGTTGGCACAGAGGATAGGCCTTGAAAAACTGAACACAGATCAATCGAGAAAACAGGAAGAAGTTGTGTGGAACTATGAAAAAAATAAGCTGGCAACATCAAGGATAGTGTCAGCTTACGAGCGCCGTGGTCCCGTGGTTATCGTGAGCAGCTGCGGAACGAGAGGTCCTTGGTTCAAATCTTCTCTCGAGCGTAAAGTTTAATTTTTTATTTTTTTAATTATCAAAGTTCAGGCACTCACACATAATCAACTTCGCTCTCCAAAATTCCAGGACATCTTCAGATTTGCTTGGACATATACAGGATTTGACGGTCTACGCACGGAAACATTTGAAAACGTAAAAAACATGTGTTTTGACAGAGCACAGGGAAAACTGTGCGACTGTGAAACTGTTGCATTCATTTGTTGCAGTTTGTGAGACAAACTCTTATGTTTTCATCATTGTTTTGGGAGTGCATATCACATCCACAAGAAAACCTAAATCGGGCAAGGTAGAAGAATCTTTTTACCCATTCGCCAAGTGTGCAAGTTAGGTGGGTCGACAACATATTCCCGTCATGTGACGCACATGCTGTCACCAGTGTCGTAAAGAATATATCAGACGTGTTTTCCTGTGGAGGAATCGGTTGACCTATGACCTTGCGATCAAATGTTTTCGGTTCCTATTGGAAAGGCACATCCTTTCGTCTACTAATCGCATGGTTTTGTGGTGCGGGTCGCAAAACACAGACACGAAACTTATTACAGTGAACAGAGACGCCAATGAATGAACGGACAGATCGTAACTTTGCAAAAATAAAGAAAGTAAAATTTTCACTCTAGGGAGGACTCGAACCAAGGACCTCTCGTTCCGCAGTTGCTCACTCTAACCACGGGACCACGGCGCTCAACAGTTCACATTGTCCTTGATGTTGCTTATGTTGCACATGGACTACTCAGTTTGAATATTTGGCTTATTTTTTCATAGTGCCACACAACTTCTTCCTGTTTTCTCGATTGATCTGTGTTCAGTTTTTCAAGGCCTATCCACTGTGTCAATTTATAACTAAATCTGAGGGGGGTGCGATGGGGAGGTTCCCTTGTCAGAGCTGGATAATGACAGATGATGACGCGAGACTGGGGGCGCACGTAGTTGATGTATCAGCCGATAGAGGCCTGTAGAGAGCCTGTATACAGAGAGAGTGGCCATAGGTGAAGTTGCCCGTGGTTGGTTGATTAGCTTTGGCAGAAAAATGGCGCCAAACGTCTCTCGCGCTTCCTATGTTCGCCGTGCTTTTTAGTTGAAGTTCAAAGGACTTTTGGAAACGATTAACAGGTATTTGAATTATTGAGAGACTTGTTATGCGTTGTGCATGCATGTTCGATTTAGTTGTATATCGTTTTTAGTACGTAATTAGCGTTTGCGATCTTAAATACGAGTTGAAATAATGAAGCGTTTTGTGATGAAGTCGATAGGCCTACATATTTGAAGTAAACACGTTAGTAATTGTACAGTATTGTTTTTGACATCTGTAATTCGTTCTGCAGACGTTCGTAAACGACGCCAGGTCGTGCTGCATTTGGTTGTTCCAATAGAGGCGAAGGTGGATTTCGCAAGTTAGCGTTTCCACGCAATGAAGAAAGACGAAAGCAGTGGGCAGTCGCAGTCAACAGGGCTGACATAAATCAAACACGAGCCTTGTGGAAACCAACCAAGTACTCTTAATTATTCGAAGTAAGTCGTTTTTGCTTTTTACTACATATGAAACAACTTGCAATATCCATAGTTAAATCTGAAAACAGACCTGTAAATTGGCTGTGTGAAAATTATTATAACACATTATTCTTATAAACAAAGGCATTTAACGAATGATTTCGCCATATTGTCTTGTGCTTTTGATTCGGTTCATTCAAATGTCCCGCCCGCAGTTTGGCTGAAAAATGGCCGCCGTATCGTCCGGTTGGCCACTCTCTCCCTATACAGGCTCTCTAGGGGACTGATTTAGTTTCGATTTTCCCACTAGAGTGCACTAAAGGAATACAGTGTTATTTATAAAGTGTTGTTATGTCTTTTTGTGTATGTAAAAACTTATAAATGTGTTTTAGCAGTGAATGATGAAACTTCCTGGCAGATTAAAACTGTGTGCTCGGAACCTTTGCCTTTCGCGGGCAAGTGCTCTACCAACTGAGCTACCGAAGCACGACTCACGCCCGGTACACACAGCTTTACTTCAGCCAGTACCTCGTCTCCTACCTTCCAGACTTGCCCGCGAAAGGCAAAGGTCCCGAGTTCGAGTCTCGGTCTGGCACACAGTTTTAATCTGCCAGGAAGTTTCATATCAGCGCACACTCCGCTGCAGAGTGAAAATCTCATTCTGGAGTTTGAATGATGCGTGAGTGTGGTTTAAGGTTAATATGAAGATAATTGTTTAACGAGTTACGTAGTGGGATTTAGTGTCGGAACATTTCGAAGAAGTATGGATGTGGACACAGGGGATTTTTGTAGAATAGATTTGTAAAATAAGTTGAAAGGTCTCTGTTGGATTCCCTTCATGTTAATTTCTTAAATCTGTTGTCATTTATGAGATACATTCCACTTCTAAATTTACTGTGGTGTTTCTGACTCTATCTGGGAGGAGACTGAGTAGTGGGACGTGTTACTTTTACACATAATCAAGAACGATCTGTCACACTGCTACACTTTAAAACACAGTTTATATGCAATTCATGTCACACAGTCTCATACGGAACCTACTTCCGCTTTCTTTTATATACTGTATATGATAAGATACTGTCATCCCCCTTCCCTTCTGTGTGAAAGGATGAATGAGCAAATGTATTACTAGTTGGATGCTTGATGGTAGCAGACAAGCCTGTCTGCTAGAGAACAGTAGGAGCAATGTCAAAACAGGTAGCCACGCTTTCTAAAAGCAAAGAGGTTTCTAAAAGCAAAGAGGTTTCTATTCTTGGAATGGTCCTGTCCGTCCCTTGTCATATTGGTATAGGAAGCTGCCTCCCTGCTCACTTCCGTTTGTATCCGTGAGGCACCCTCAGTAGGGGCCCAGGCAGTCTGTCCGCAGCGAGCGTCTGAAGTCCGTAGGACAAGGATTTCTTAAGTTCAGCCTAACTGAAAATTTAATCACCTTTATTTCAGGTTTAGGTCTGAAATATCTAATGTTATTTTAAATTGCAACGCAGTATAATTCGAGTGTGAAGTTCAGAATATCTTCCAGTAGTTGCTTTGTCACTACTTTGTGAGTAAAGTGGAACCACGTGTTGATGATCCGTAACTCTAACTAAGATCATCAACCTTAAATGCGAATGTGCGTGAGACTATAACGTCTCTTCTTGACAATATTTTTCAATATTGCAACTTTTCTTTATGTTCAACCCTCGTGGGATGTACTTTGTGAGACCAGTACCACGTGCTTATACACTCCTGGAAATTGAAATAAGAACACCGTGAATTCATTGTCCCAGGAAGGGGAAACTTTATTGACACATTCCTGGGGTCAGATACATCACATGATCACAGTGACAGAACCACAGGCACATAGACACAGGCAACAGAGAATGCACAATGTCGGCACTAGTACAGTGTATATCCACCTTTCGCAGCAATGCAGGCTGCTATTCTCCCATGGAGACGATCGTAGAGATGCTGGATGTAGTCCTGTGGAACGGCTTGCCATGCCATTTCCACCTGGCGCCTCAGATGGACCAGCGTTCGTGCTGGACGTGCAGACCGTGTGAGACGACGCTTCATCCAGTCCCATTTATGCTCAATGGGGGACAGATCCGGAGATCTTGCTGGCCGGGGTTGTTGACTTACACCTTCTAGAGCACGTTGGGTGGCACGGGATACATGCGGACGTGCATTGTCCTGTTGGAACAGCAAGTTCCCTTGCCGGTCTAGGAATGGTAGAACGATGGGTTCGATGACGGTTTGGATGTACCGTGCACTATTCAGTGTCCCCTCGACGATCACCAGTGGTGTACGGCCAGTGTAGGAGATCGCTCCCCACACCATGATGCCGGGTGTTGGCCCTATGTGCCTCGATCGTATGCAGTCCTGATTGTGGCGCTCACCTGCACGGCGCCAAACACGCATACGACCATCATTGGCACCAAGGCAGAAGCGACTCTCATCGCTGAAGACGACACGTCTCCATTCGTCCCTCCATTCACGCCTGTCACGACACCACTGGAGGCGGGCTGCACGATGTTGGGGCGTGAGCGGAAGACGGCCTAACGGTGTGCGGGACCGTAGCCCAGCTTCATGGAGACGGTTGCGAATGGTCCTCGCCGATACCCCAGGAGCAACAGTGTCCCTAATTTGCTGGGAAGTGGCGGTGCGGTCCCCTACGGCACTGCGTAGGATCCTACGGTCTTGGCGTGCATCCGTGCGTCGCTGCGGTCCGGTCCCAGGTCGACGGGCACGTGCACCTTCCGCCGACCACTGGCGACAACATCGATGTACTGTGGAGACCTCACGCCCCACGTGTTGAGCAATTCGGCGGTGCGTCCACCCGGCCTCCCGCATGCCCACTATACGCCCTCGCTCAAAGTCCGTCAACTGCACATACGGTTCACGTCCACGCTGTCGCGGCATGCTACCAGTGTTAAAGACTGCGATGGAGCTCCGTATGCCACGGCAAACTGGCTGACACTGACGGCGGCGGTGCACAAATGCTGCGCAGCTAGCGCCATTCGACGGCCAACACCGCGGTTCCTGGTGTGTCCGCTGTGCCGTGCGTGTGATCATTGCTTGTACAGCCCTCTCGCAGTGTCCGGAGCAAGTATGGTGGGTCTGACACACCGGTGTCAATGTGTTCTTTTTTCCATTTCCAGGAGTGTACTATTGTTTGACTCATCAGGTTAATAGTAAGACGATAGTAACCAGTTTGAGGTTTTTCTTTTGTAAATTGCGTTTCGATGTAATTTATATTAATTATCAAAATTATTGTGGAGTTACATTCTTTGTGTAAACCAAGTTGACCACGTGAAGCATGTGGTGTAATCATCAAAGTAGCCCGCAGCTATTCTTTTCGAGGAGATTTCGCAGACTTTAGTAGACCATTGTGTGGAAATTTCATGACGGACAGGATTGCGCTACGAACGTAACTTCTTTGGGTGAAAATTGAATCGGTTGGTTGTGGTTAATTTCCTCTTGCGTATGTTTCAACGTTCTTCGTATGTTATTTTATGAATGCAGTGTTGTATGCAGTCTCCCAATCTTGGTTTCATATTTGATGTGTTCCGTAAGATTACAAACTCACATTTTCACAATCCTAAATATGGCACCAGTTCAGTTATGAATCAAGTTTAATAAACTGAAATGATCAATGATCAATGTTAAAATAAATGTCCAAATATAAACTGATTTATTTCTTTTTATTTAAATTCTCTCTTTATATACATATCACCGGTTGTCGAAAGATGACTATTAAAAGATTATAATTAATGTTCGTCTGGTTGCGAATTTGGTAAGCTAGACTGGATACCTGGTGCAACACTTGCTCAGTAATGCAAGGTTAACTTCCCCAGACAGCTCACAGCTTTTAACCCGCTTTTATTGTCTTGAATATCAGCACCGCTTTCAGAACAACTTAATGGATCAACATTATAAAGTTTATGGTAAAGGGAAAGTTAATTCAGGTATAAATAACAATAGTAAATAATTTTATGCATAAACGAAACTTCAGCATATTAGATAATTACGTCGGTAAAAAGTGCAGTCGTTAGGTTTACTATTTTGCGATTGGTAATTGATGAAAAGCGCGGACTGACACGGGAGAATGTTGTTTTCCCATTGGCTGTTGGGTAAACTGACCAATGGTAAAGCAGAATTCTTCGCGCGCCTTTCTCTGCTGGTAGAGAAGACTTAAAATATTCTAGAGAGGAGTTGGAGCCTAGCCATGAAACAGTTCAGACGTGTGTAGTAGTAGTTCCGATGGAAATAAGTTGCCGGATCTAGCAGTGTTTCATACATCAAAAGTGTTGTAAAGTGACGGCATGATTATTCCGAATGGGTGTATAGAAATTTCGGAATTTTTAAGTGATTTTTGTGACTAGAAAAGACATAAATTCCGCGTGGCGTATTGAGCAGGTCGGTGGCTAAAAACTGTGACTGCATTAGGTACCGACAGGCTTAATATTTGGCGAGCATTCTCAATCAAAAACAATCCGTATTTTTGTAGCTATTTCGTTTTCGGGAAATGCAGCACCATACACTTGCTAACGTGAGTGAAAGGGATTGTCAGTGACTGTGTTAAGACTATCACGGGCTTGGCAGTGATACTTGTTCACCTAAGTTTCAGAATATATTAATTAAGGACAAAATTTCCAACTTTACATTTCGTGTGAAGACTTTCCCCCGAAACGTAGATTAGTGACTTTAATTGCAGCCTGGTTCACGTCGAAATGCAGTAGGTTTCGCTCGGCTTCCCTACTGATGGTCTGCTGAGACAATGTTCATAGGTAGGTGCAGGTTCGTCGCAAAGGAACGGAAAAAACCGCGCCGCAGCAACAGTCAAAATTCTAAAGGCGACCTAAATAAGCAGATTTCGTATAGGACTGTGTGACACATTACAGCGCTAGCTTTTACAGCGGTATGTATCACAGGAAACAGAAAAGGCATGTAAAAAGGCAAAAGACATCAGAAATTTATTAATAGTAGGCAGAAAAAGCGGCTACCAACACAATAGACGATACACAGCGATGGCGCGTGGATCGGCGCACATTAGAAAAGACGTCATTCGTGTCGGTCACATGTCTAGCAGCAGCAGACACGCGGCCAACTACGGCAGACCTTCAGATGTGACGGGACTCCCGTACACCAGGCTTTTCATACTGTATGACCCCCATAAGAAAAAATCTGCGCAGGTAAAATCGAGAGAACGCGATGGCCAGGGAACTGGACCGCCCCGTCCTATCCACTGCTGGCCAAAAGCAACGTCCGGATGACTCCTTACATTTCGTCTGAAGTGAGCTGGGCCACCATCTGCGGGCAGCTAGTGGAACATTGCGCAGGAGTTCAATTAAGATATCATGTAGAAAGACTTTATATGACGGTACTATCTATTTACGAACGAACAGTTGCCGTTGATGACCAAGCAGCTTTGCTAGAATGAAATTATAATTAAATGGACACCCTAGCTGCAAACAATGAAGTATATCAACGCCTGTTTGTACAAAGACTTTGTTTGTGTGGCCAATTAAACGACCAGATGGAATGTACGGTCCTTCTAAGTTACTGCGCACAACGCATGTCCAAACATTAATGGAAAACTTTCTCAGTGGGCCTATGCAGTTGTGCCGTTACCATCAGCCGACAGGTGAGAATTACGGATCTCCAACATACCCGAACACGTAAAGGTAGCCTCATCAGTAAATAAAACATCTGCAGGGAAGGTTTCACTGCCTCCAGTCTGCTGTAGGTGCCGACTTGCAAAGTTCAGACGTGGTAGACGATCGTCAGGGGTCATTGCTTGTGCTCTCTGTACATGACGCGGATGCATTCCATCTTCATGTAAAGTCCTCAAAACACTTTGAAGGTCGAGCCCATTCCACGTCGTCTTGCGGTTCTGTTAGCTCGCGTGGGCCCTACATGACATCCAGTTTAGTTATATACAGGGTGTTACGGCCAAACTTTCAGGAAACATTCCTCACACACAACGAAAGAAAATATGCTATGTGGACATGTGTCCGTAAACGCTTACTTTCCATGTTAGAGATCATTTTATACTTCTCTTCAAATCACATTAGTCATGGAATGGAAACACACAGTAACAGAACGTACCAGTATGACTTCAAACACTTTGTTACAGGAAATGTTCAAAATGTCCCCCGTTAGCGAGGATACATGCATCCACCCTCCGTCGCATGGAATCCCTGATGCGCTGATGCAGCCCTGGAGAATGGCGTATTGTATCACAGCCGTCCACAATACGAGCACGAAGAGTCTCTACATTTGGTACCGGGGTTGCGTAGACAAGAGCTTTCAAATGGCCCCATAAATGAAAGTCAAGAGGGTTAAGGTGAGGAGAGCGTGGAGGCCATGGAATTGGTCCGCCTCTACCAATCCATCGGTCACCGAATCTGTTGTTGAGAAGCGCACGAACACTTCGACTGAAATGTGCAGGAGCTCCATCGTGCACGAATCACATGTTGTGTCGTACTTGTAAAGGCACATGTTCTAGCAGCACAGGTAGAGTATTCCGTATGAAATCATGATGACGTGCTCCATAGAGCGTAGGTGGAAGAACATGGGGCCCAATCAAGACATCACCAACAATGCCTGCCCAAACGTTCACAGAAATTCCGGGTTGATGACGTGATTGCATAATTGCGTGCGGATTCTCGTCAGCTCACACATGTTGATTGTGACAATTTACAATTTGATGACGTCGGAATGAAGCCTCATCCGTAAAGAGAACATTTGCACTGAAATGAGAATTGGCACATTGTTGGATGAACCATTCGCAGAAGTGTACAATCAGCTGCTGATAGTGCCTGCACACGCTGTACATGGTACGGAAACAACTGGTTCTCCCGTAGCACTCTCCATACAGTGACGTGGTCAACGTTGCCTTGTACAGCAGCAACTTCTCTGACGGTGACATTAGGGTTATCGTCAACTGCACGAAGAATTGCCTCGTCTATTGCAGGTGTCCTCGTCGTTCTAGGTCTTCCCCAGTCGCGAGTCATAGGCTGGAATGTTCCGTGCTCCCGAAGATGCCGATCAATTGCTTCGAACATCTTCCTGTCGGGACACCTTCATTCTGAAAATCTGTCTCGATACAAACGTACCGCGCCACGGCTATTGCCCCGTGCTAATCCATACATCAAATGGGCATCTGCCAACTCCGCATTTGTAAACATTGCACTGACTGCAAAACCACGTTCGTGATGAACACTAACCTGTTGATGCTTCGTACTGATGTTCTTGATGCTAGTACTGTAGAGCAATGAGTCGCATGTCAACACAAGCACCGAAGTCAACATTACCTTCCTTCAATTGGGCCAACTGGCGGTGAATCTAGGAAGTACAGTACGTACTGACGAAACTAAAATGAGCTCTAACGTGGAAATTAAGCGTTTCCGGACACATGTCCACATAACATATTTTCTTTCTTTGTGTGTGAGGAATGTTTCCTGCAAGTTTGGCCGTACCTTTTTGTAACACCATGTATAGATATAATGAGTGGAGAAAATCTCAAAATATCCGAGTAGGCTGGCAATCGAATCCGGGTCCTTTCGCTTCGCAGAGTGCCGCACTGGCGGCGCGCATCTGCCGACGCGGGCGATATACAGGGTTGAATCTCGCACAGTACCGGGCAGTTTCCCTCATCCTGGTTCCTCCCAGGCCCACTGAGCCCGCCATCACATCGAGTACGGGGACTAAAAGGCGGCCGGGACGAAAACGGGTTCGCGACTCTCTCCCTCCTTGTGCCACGGAGGACGAGGGGCTGATCTGCACGTGCGGTCAGGCCACTAGTCCAGTCGCAGGTCTGCACCACAGTCTTCGGCTTCTGACCTCTTCGAAGCCACTATCCGTTCCGTCCAAACGATATTCCACGTCCGTCTCTACCAGAATTACAATGGCGTCGGCAAGTACAGGTGGAAAAAATAAAACGGCGCCAGTGGATGATACAGTTCCCCACAGTCGTTTAATGAACAAAGTAAGAGCATATGTACTATCAGTCCAATTGTGTGATTGGATTGAAGAGTTCCTAGATAACAGAACGCAGCATGTCATGTCCGAAGTAAGAGTGATTTCAGGTGTGCCGCAGGGGAGTGTCGTAGGACCGTTACTACTCACTATATATGTATATGACCTTCTGGATAACATCGGAAATTCACCAAGGCCTATATATGTATATGACCTTCTGGATAACATCGGAAATTCACTAAGGCTTTTTGCGGATGATACTGTAGTATATCGAGAAGTTGTAACAATGCAAAATCGTACTGAAATGCAGGAGGATCTGCAACGAATTGACGCATGGTGGAGGGAATGGCAATTGAATCTCAATGTAGACAAGTGTAGTGTGCTGCGAATACATAGAAAGAAAGATCCCTTATCATTTAGCTACAATATAGCAGGTCAGCAACTGAAAGCAGGTAATTCCATAAATTATCTGGGAGTATGCATTAGGAGTGATTTAAAATGGAATGATCATATAAATTTGATCGTCGGTAAAGCAGATGCCAGAGATTCACTGGAAGAATCCTAAGGAAATGCAATCCGAAAACAAAGGAAGTAGGTTACAGCTCACTTGTCCGCCCACTGCTTGAATACTGCTCACCAGTGTGGGATCCGTACCAGATAGGGTTGATAGAAGATATAGAGAAGATCCAACGGAGAGCAGCGCACTTCGTCACAGGATCATTTAGTAATCGCGAAAGCGTTACCGATATGATAGATAAACTCTAGTGGAAGACTCTGCAGGAGAGACGCTCAGTAGCTCGGTACGGGCTTTTGTTGAAGTTTCGAGCACATACCTTCACCGAGGAGTCAAGCAGTATATTGCTACCTCCTACGTATATCTCGCGAAGAGACCATGAGGATAAAATCGGAGATTAGAGCCCACACAGAGGCATACCGAGAATCCTTTCCACGAACAATACGAGACTGGAATAGAAGGGAGAACCGATAGAGGTTCCCAAGGTACCCTCCGCAACACACCGTGAGGTGGCTTGCAGAGTATGTATGGATGTAGATGTAGAAGTGTGTCGCTGCAGAGCGGGCGGTCTTGGGTAATAAGAGAGAGACTCCTGCTGGCTCTCGCCCCAGAGACCAGCTGTCGGCGGCCGCTTTTTCTATTTATACAATGGCCTGCCCGTGCCTAGCGCTGTGTCACTGAACTGAAATAATCCCCGGCGCTCGCTTTCACCACCAGTTCTGCCCTCCTGGCGACAGAGACGGCCAGGTGGTTGATATTTTTATTAAATTACTCAATCTCTCCATAGATTCGGTGCTGCGCTCTGTCAGGTCCCATCAGCATTACTAGATGGCTAAAACAGTCAGCCGTTGCTATATACATTCTGTTGTGGCTTGGCAAGACAGCCAAGCCACTATGAGGAAGCCGATTTGCACGCGTTTAAGCTCACGCAGGCTGGCGTGAGGTCTGGAACAGGACACGGAAATGAGAATAGCCAAAAACGTACGTAGCTGCTGGAATACTTAACTTTAATCCATAATTGGTGAACATCGCTCTTGACGGTACATGTTTTACAGCATCAATAGTAACTGGTAATGGCGCCTTGCTAGGTCGTAGCAAATGACGTAGCTGAAGGCTATGCTAACTATCGTCTCGGCAAATGAGAGCGTAATTTGTCAGTGAACCATCGCTAGCAAAGTCGGCTGTACAACTGGGGCGAGTGCTAGGAAGTCTCTCTAGACCTGCCGTGTGGCGGCCCTCGGTCTGCAATCACTGATAGTGGCGACACGCGGGTCCGACGTATACTACCGGACCGCGGCCGATTTAAAGGCTACCACCTAGCAAGTGTGGTGTCTGGCGGTGACACCACACATTCCCTTCCTAACGGCTTAGAGATCCAAGCAAAATTTTATATTTGGTGCTTCGTGTATAGTGTCCAGTTACAGTAATGTCACTGAGACTCCTGCTAAACCTGCTGGGCAGAACAGGTGATTAGGATTGTGGAAAGGGCCCAAATAAGGTTGGGGTCAGTTTCACCTTAAAATTGCAATTTATTGTAATTTAATAACACATTTACAACCAAAGCGGCACATAGCCGGACTTTGACAACTACGAGTTTCAAAATGCAATTCTTTCGCGGCTGAAGGCCTCCAAACAAGAAATCTTAAAAACCAACAAGATAAAAATGCAGTTAAAATGGCAAATAAAATAATTACAATACATTTTTTTACAGCTAGGCTGAAAGCCTCAAGGCAAAAGTGGATAGACAAACATAAACAAGATACAATTTAAACGGCTGAAGGCTCACAATAAAATTTTCAAGTTTTAAAAATATATTATCATAAACTTTCAAAGGCAGAAGGCCGCAATGTTTAAGCTTGAAAGGTAAATTTAAGAATAAGGTTCCAAGGCTGAAGGCCCACAATTTTCCAAAATTTATATATATATATATATATATATATATATATATATATATATATATATATATATATAACCATAAGGCTTAAGTTTCAACTAGCTGAAAACGGACTAAAAGAAAAGGCAACTCAATAGCAATAACCTCTCAGCAAATATCCACTTCCCAGAATTCAAACTTACTTACATAAAACACAGTAAGACCAAGAAAACTTTTTTTATCATTGGCTATGATGGATTATAAACAGACAGTAAAGACAACAGCACTCAGAAGCCTCCAGGTGGTCCGTCTGCCCTCATTCACTTAGGAGAGACAGGTGGTGAGCCCAACTACACTTCATCCGTCGGAACCCAGCCAGGGGACAGCCACTGACCGACGGATACAACGACTTGTTTGCCACCAATCGGTACGTGAGAATTCAAACACAAAATGTTACAGGCGCGGCCGTGCGGTTCTAAGCGCTTCAGTTTGGAACCGCGTGACCGCTACGGTCGCACGTTCGAATCCTGCCTCGGGCATGGATGTGTGTGATGTCCTTAGGTTAGTTAGATTTAAGTAGTTCTAAGTTCTAGGGGACTGATGACCTCAGATGTTAAGTCCCATAGTGCTCAGAGCCATTTTTTTTTTACAGGCGTGAACATCCACAATCAAATATATACATGTATTAAGCTGTCACACACCGTGTTGCACAGCGACAACAGGTGAGGAAAGGACGCTGCCTGAAATTACGTTACTGGCCGGGGCAGGTAACCGGAACACTAACGGCCACAAGACAGTAAATTCCGCTGGTGGACTTGAATTGTAGACAACCAGTACAGTTAATTCCACCGTATGGCGGCTAAATATCAACAATACAAACACTCGGTGTTGCTCACGGGTAAACCTTCCCAACAGCGAACCACCGAAATGAACCCCACAACATGAATGGCCGTGGCTTGGGTAGTTGAAACCACTATTCAACTTTGACGTCCTGGGTCGGTGAACCACGAAGCTCGTAGCGATCGGACAGCCCCACACACGCTCAGTGTGCAGGGACCGCCAGCGGACACAGCCGACTGCACCGCGCGGAGATACCCTAACTTCCCTGGTTCGCAGCAACCGATCGACTGCCCGCAGACCCCCTAGCCCGCCGGCCGAAGTGGCCGTGCGGTTCAAGGCGCTGCAGCCTGAAACCGCAAGACCGCTACGGTCACAGGTTCGAATCCTGCCTCGGGCATGGATGTTTGTGATGTCCTTAGGTTAGTTAGGTTTAAGTAGTTCTAAGTTCTAGGGGACTAATGACCTCAGCAGTTGAGTCCCATAGTGCTCAGAGCCATTTGAACCATTTTGACACCCTAGCCCGAAACTATATGCACAAAATCAAAAATGGTACCTGGTACAAATATAGATACACATCTCTGCTGCCACCTGTAGGAGGAAGAAGAAGAACCACGGCGTAACCGCAACAAAGTCGGGAAACCAAACACAGATAGCGAAGTTCACGAAAACGCGTAGTTGGGAGTGAGCAGGGCTCAGTCACCATTTGTCAGAATACTCAGTGACCACCTTTCGTAGTGGGAGGCATTCAGGAAGAGCATCAATGACGTTTTGGCAGGTACCGACAGGAATATAGAGCCACGCCCAGTTCAGCGCCATGGATAACTGTGCCAAGTTTCTCGGTTGAGGATCGACGGTGCCACAAATTCTGGCTTGGGTTTATATCCAGGGTGTCTGGTGGCTAGGGAAGTACGGTAAACTCATCCTGGTGCTATCCGGACCATGCATGTACGAGGGGTGTTTGAAAAGTCCGTGCAAAAATAAAAACTACTTATGTGTCTGGGGTAAACTTTTTTATTTTTCGACAGAGTTTCCTTTTAGACTTATACACTTCGTCCAACGCTGTTCTAATTTTCTGATCCCTTCCGAATAATAGGAATTGTGCAAGTCTGCAAAATAGCTATTAATTGCTGCTACCACCTCCTCGTTTGAATAAAATCTTTGTCCCGCCAGCCATTTCTTCAAATTGGGAAACAGACAGTAGTCCGAGGGAGCCAAGTCTGCAGAACAGGGGGGATGCGAAACGAGTTGGAATCCTATTTCCGTTAATTTTGCTGCCACAACCGCTGAGGCGTGTGCTGGTGCATTGTCGTGATGGAAAAGGACTTTTTAGCGGTCAAATGACCGGCGTTTTTCTTGCAGCTCGGCTTTCAATCGGTCCAATAACGATGAATAATATGCACCTGTAATAGTTTTAACCTTCTCCTGATAGTCGATGAGGATTATCGCAAGCGAATCGCAAAAGACAGTCGCCGTAACCTTTCCGACCGAAGGACTGGTCTTCGCCTTTTTTTGGTGCAGATTCTCCCTTGGTAACCCATTGTTTAGGTTGTTGTTTGGTCTCAGGAGTATAGTAACGTATCCATGTTTCATTCACAGTGACGAAACGGCGCTTTAAGTCCTGCGGATTCTCCCTGAACAGCTGCAAACCAACCTTGCAGTACTTCACAGGATTCCGTTTTTCGTCAAGCGTGAGCAATCGCGGGACCGATCTTGCGGATAGCTTTCTCATGTCCAAATGTTTATGCAAAATAGTATGTACCCGTTCATTCGAGATGCCCACAACACTAGCAATCTCACGCACCTTAACTCTTCTGTCATCCATCACCATATCATGGATTTTATCAATGATTTCTGGAGTCGTAACCTCCACAGGGCGTCCAGAACGTTCAGCACCACTTCTGCCCATATGGCCACTCCGATAATTTTGAAACCACTTATAAACTGTTCTAATCGAAGGTGCAGAGTAACCATAATGTTTATCAAGCTCCTCTTTAGTCTTCTGAAGCGTTCTGCCTTTCATAAAGTAATCTTTAATCACCACACGACTTCCTTGATTCACACGAATGCCAAACACACAGAATTAGACCAATAAGGCTATAACTTGGTGTGTGTGTTCTTTCCAAAGATACTACTAAATATGACCCAGATTCGCGCCGGTGGTGCCATCTCTTGGACTTTGCACGGACTTTTCAAACGCCCCTCGTACACTGCGAGTTGAGCGACACGTTCCATTGTCCTAGTAGACACCATTGAAGTGAGAAAAATACAAACTGCATGTAGGGCTGCACATGGTCCCCAAGGACAGATACACGTTTGTCTTCATCACTGCGCCTTCCAGAATGACGGGATCACCCAGGGAGCCCCACGGAAACATTGCACAGGCCGTAACGCGTACTCCTCCGGCCGAGACTCTTCCGACGACTGTTGCAGGGTGTTTGCTTTCAGACGTTTCATGCCGTAGGCGCCAACGGCCATCTGCCCTACGGAGCACAAAGCTTGATTCATCTGAAAACGTCACCAGTCGCCTTGAACGTCCAGTTGCGCTACTGGCGTGCAAATTCCAGCCTTCATCGCAGAACAGCTGTCAGCGTGGATCCATGACCCAGGCACCTGCTGCAGAGGTCCATATGCAGCAACTTCCTCTGAACGCTCGTTGAGGAGAAACTGTTGGCAGCCCCTTGGTTCATCTGGGCTGTCAGTTCAACAGTTGCACGCCCCGCCCGTACACATCTCTGTAGCCGTCGTTCATCCCCGTGCTACACCACAGTTGCCTAGGCGCCAGATTCGGATAACGCATTTTGCCGTGCACGGTATGCTTAAGTCACGAAAGCGTGCGAACAGTTTACAGACTTAGCCGTTTCGAAAATGCTTCCACTCTCGGCGCGAAAACCAATGATCATTCACTTTTTAAGACCAGATAAATGTTGCTTACCGGTTTAGTCAATTTTAGTGTTGTCTCCTTCAAAGTAGTTCCCTTCAAATTGCACACTCTTTTTCCAGGGCTTCTGCCACTGATGGTAACATTTCTGGTACTCATCTTCTGTGATATCCTCCAAGACCCACGTCACAGCTTTGTGTACATCTTGTGTTGTTTGAAAATGGTGTCCCTTGACCGCCGTTTTGACTCTTGGAAATAGAAAAAAGTCGCACGGAGCGATATCTGGTGAATACGGTGGCTGTGGTAGTACTGAAATTTGTTTTGTTGTTAAAATTTGCTCTACTGTAAGAGCAGTATGGGATGGCGCATTATCGTGATGCAGATTCCAATTACCAGCAATGCTGGCACGGACGCAAAAAACTCTTTTACGAAGTTTTTCTAAAATTTCTTTGTAGTAATATTGGTTAACTGTTTGTGCAGGAGACACCCACTCTTTATGAACAATTACCTTGGAATCAAAGAAGCACACAAGCATGCATTTCACTTTTGACTTCGACATTTATTAGAAGAAACCGGTTCTCGACTGATGTTCAGTTCTTCTGCAATCATTTTCACGGATAATCTTCGATCAGATCATATGAGTTCACGCACTGTGGCCAAGTTGACATCCGTCCGTGAGGTTGATGGTCGTCCACTGCAGTCTTCATCTTCAATATTCGTTCTGCCATCACTAAACATTTTATGCCAACCAAAAACTTGAGCTCTTGACATAATTTCCTCTCCAAAAGCCTTCTGAAGCTTACCGTAAGTTGTCGCATTTTCAGCCAATTTAACACAAAAAGAAATGGCATACCATTGCGCAATATTATGCTGTTGCATTTTCGTGACGAGAGACACAAACACGTGTTAACTTATTACAGCACAATTCACGACTGAGCAGTTGCATCGATGTACCGCTTGGACTAGAAGCAGCTTATAGATCAAGGTCAAAGATATTGTGCCTATGCAAGCCTACAGGGTTACCACATCTTGCAAAGAAAATCAGTCTCATTACTTTATTGTCACATCTCGTAAGATCATAATTTACTAGTAATGAGTAGGCCGCAGTTCAAGAGACTAGTCACGAAGAATCAGTACGCAAAGTAGTGGGATACGGAAGTACTAAGGAATGATGATCCACGCTTGAAGAGGTTGGCACAGTAATTCGTGGCGGGCCGCATCAAACCAGTCAGAAAACTGAAGACTCAAAACGAGTATGTAAGGATTGCAGGAGCAAGGGTATCGGTCGACTTCGGTTTATTTGAAGTATTTTAGGAAAGAGTGGTTCACCTGTGAAGGAGACCGCTTATGGGACACTCTGTGACTTAAGTACTGCTCAGAGTGTTTGAGGTTCGCATCAGGTCGGATTGAAGGAACGCATGGAAGCAGTTCGGAGATGGGCTGCTAGATTTGTTACGATTAGGTTTTAACTACACGCAACTGATACGGAGATGTTTCGGAAACTCAAATGGGAATCCCTGGAGGGAAGGCGACGTTCTTTTCGAGGAAGACTGTTCAGAACATTTTGAGAACCGGCATTTGAAGCAGACTGTAGAACGATTCTACTGCCGCCAATATAGATTTCGCGTAAGGATTACGAGGATAAGATACGAGAAGTTAGGGCTCATACGGAGTCTTACAGACAGTCGTTTTTTCTTCGCTCTGTTTGCCAGTGGAACAGGAAAGGAAATTACTAGTGAAGGTACAGAGTGCTCTCCGCCACGTGCCGAGTGAGGCTTGCGCAATATCTGTGTGGATGCAGATCGTAGCAGCGATGCAGCGAGCAGCTGGTGTTAGTGCAGCTGTGGTCGGGATTACTGCTGCGGGTATCTCGGTCGCGGTTTCATACGGGGCCGGCGTTAGCATCCGGGTCGGTAGGCATGATAAAGCTAGGTACGCGTTCGCAAAAGCCAGTTTGCACTACGAGTGCCTGGGCTCATCTCTTGGCTACTAATGATTTTAACGTTAACTCTCAGTGCGCTCTCTCAGTAAACATCGACTGAAGGAGTTTTGCAAACGCTCGTCGGTATTTCAGTTATTAGCTGACCCGCAGCTAGGGATTTTCATGCCAGGTTTGTATTAATTGTGGGTAGGGTAACCGTTTTCGTATTGTAACACTGTACCCTGCATTTCAGTTTTTAACAGATCTGTCTCGCTTCTGGTTTGTCCGGCCGGAGTGGCCGTGCGGTTCTAGGCGCTACAGTCTGGAACCGCGCGACCGCTACGGTCGCAGGTTCGAATCCTGTCTCGGGCATGGATGTGTGTGATGTTCTTAGGTTAGTTGGGTTTAATCATACGATGAAGGATTTCACGACCGGATGGCACTGTTGTTGATAATTCTTTCAGGTTATATAGCCGTGCTCCATGGAATTCTTCTGTTCCTAACGTTTCGTCCAATACTACGTTGGACATCTTCAGAGGACCAGCCATACCACTGAAGATGTCCAACGTAGTATTGGACGAAACGTTAGGAATAGAAGAATTCAATGGACCACGGCCATATAAGCCGGAAGAATTATCAACAGTTAGGTTTAAGTAGTTCTGAGTTCTAGGGGACTGATGACCTCAGTAGTTAAGTCCCATAGTGCTCAGAACCATATGAACCATTTTTCGCTTCTGGTTTGTAGAATTCCCATGTTGTCTGCTGTAAGCGTTCTTTTTAGCTGCCAGCAACCCCTATTAGCCGCAACGGACTCATTCGGCTCCCATGGTCAACGCAACCGGAAACAGCAAGTGAGACAACCTTTTCCAGGTAATTGGCAGTCAGTGGGAAGACAGCTCCGGTAATTTATCAATCTTATCGCGACGCTCAATTAGCGAAAAAACAATTGTATCTACAACAGTATCCACACATACCACTGAATATACCTGCTAAGAACACTCGTGTCGGTGAAAAACAGGACACATTGAACAACTAGAGATAGGACATTCATATTCACAGGACATGGGCGTTAGTTTGTTTTACAGAGATGATTAGCATTTGCACCAAGTCGGCAGCCGTTTCAAGGTCAACATCGATATTTTACATGTCCGTCTTGACCACATAAACTTTTTTTACATTTCACTGTGCCGGTTTCGGCTACTGCCATCTTCAGATCCGCGTGTGTTTTCTTTCTACACACTGCTTGTCCCAGCGTGCCGTCCATGTTAACGCCAATAACTGCAACCACCCTGCACAACGCAATGCTGTACTCAACACCTTAGTGCACAGGGCCAGGTCCATCTGCGATAAGGAAACTTTGCCAGAAGTGCTGGCTGCTTCCGCGCTGGAGGTACCGTGTTCGAATCCTGCTCGTGTACTTTTTTTTTCAAAATCGACCGAATTTTTCAATTTTATTTCAAAGAATATCAACAAACAGCGTAAGGTGTGCGAAATTATAAAGATATATTCAGTTATTAATTTTTTTCAAGTATTCATTCCGTTTGTGGTTCGCATCATCCTCCCCGAATTTATCTGCTTCGTTCAAATCTATCAATTCATCATCAATAATGATCTGTCTTTCGACCAAGAGATCTTGTATTGCGATACATATCTCATCGCCAATTGCAACGGAATTGGCAGAGATCACGCTAGGCGGTGTATTCGTAACGAGATTCAAATCGCGGAGTAGATTATCGGCGTATTTAGTGGCATTTGTGATTTCGCCTTTTGATTCTTCGTTCAACTCCTCTACTTGTGGATCTTCTTCTGGCTGCACTACTGCAGAAAAACTTGGTTCTTCCATTTCACATAACTTTTCTAACACGCTGCACTAGAGACGCTTTGCGAGCAATTGGCGCTGTGGTTAGATGCGAACGTAAACGAATGCAACTCGCATCCTCATTGGCCTAGGAGCTGGGGTTCCCGTTACGGCTAACGGTATTCACGGGGGGAGGGGACAATAATGGGCGGAGATCGATTTCAGGTAATATAAGAAGCGACCGTTGTAGGAACGTTTGGAACTCCGACTGCGAACCACAAACGGATTAAATATTTGAAAATATTAATAACTTAATACAACTTTATAATTTCGCATACTTTACACTGTTTGTCGATATTCTTTGAAATAAAATTAAAAAATTCGGTTGGTTTTGAAAAAAAAAGGTACACGAGCAGGATTCGAACACGGTACCTCCAGCGCTGTAGCAGTGAACCTTTACTGCTGCGCTACGCTGACTTGGCTCGAAATACATCTAATGTTACGGGTATACAAAGCACGCAGTGAACTTCAAAATAGATTTTCTTAAAAACCAAGGCCCGTCGCTAACAAACCGGATAGCCAGGTATTCAAGGTAAGTGCATCTACAACGTATTTGAAGCGCATCAAAATCCGTGATTTACAGTATGGAGGCTCCCCTTGTCAGTCTGAGACGTTCTGGACGTACGGCGAAAGACTGGAACACGTAATGCACCCAGGAATATTGTCGAAGATAATCGTTGTTCTGCATGCTCGCGATAATTAAAATTTCATTACTTGTTGTTCGTCACAGAAAAACCGACCTGATAACTCACCGCCTCATAAAAGATGTCAGGAACGAATACGCCCCATGGACTTGTACCTGAGAAAGTTTGTATCAGGCTCAGCTGTGACCGCTGGGCTTTGGACTATACACCCTAGTCATGAAGCACTTCTCTGGAGAGTGCTTTCACGAGCCGCGTGGTGAGAGCAGCGTTATATCTCACGGTGTTCATGGAATTCCGTATTATGCAATGGGTCGGCTTATCTGGTTGTAGCTGCGATTCAGCCTTATCGCCGAAGCTGGCAGCAATTGAAGGAGTTCCTCGAACCAAGTTCAGCAAAGTCCACAGGTGGTTTGATAGGGAGCCAGCCTGCCTCACCGCCAGTGCGGTTTGGTGTTCTCCAAAACTTTCAGGGTCAGTACTAAGAAGGCGGTAGAAGATGCCAAACTGAGTGCTGAGAGATGAAAAACAGATAGTCGGTAGTGTATGTGTGGCGCACGTCTGTAAACTGAAGATGGCTCGTAACGGACAACTGACCACTGCAACGTTGATCTTGGCGCTATCCTGAAAAAACAATGTACACTACTGGCCATTAAAGTTGCTACACCACGAAGATGACGTGCTACAGACGCGAAATTTAACCGACAGGAAGAATGCTGTGACATGCAAATGATTAGCTTTTCAGAGCATACACATAAGGTTGGCGCCGGTGGCGACACATACAACGTGCTGACATGAGGAACGTTTCCAACCGATTTCTCAAACACAAACAGCAGTTGACCGGCGTTGCCTGGTGAAACGTCGTTGTGATGCCTCGAGTAAGGAGGAAAAATGCGTACCATCACGTTTCCGACTTTGATAAAGGTCGGATTGTAGCCTATCGCGATTGCGGTTTATTGTATCGCGACATTGCTACCCGTGTTGGTCGAGATCCAATGACTGTTAGCAGAATATGGAATCGGTGAGTTCAGGAGGGTGATACGGAACGCCGTGCTGGATCCCAAAGGCCTCGTATCACTAGCAGTCGAGATGACAGTCATCTTATCCGCATCGCTGTAACGGATCGTGCAGCCACGTCTCGATGCCTGAGTCAACAGATGGGGACGTTTGCAAGACAACTACCATCTGCACGAACAGTTCGACGACGTTTGCAGCAGCATGGACTATTAGCTCGGATACCGTGGCTGCGGTTACTCTTGACGCTGCATCACAGACAGGAGCGCCTGCTATGGTGTACTCAACGACGGAGCTGGGTGAACGAATGGCAAAACGTCACTTTTTCGGATGAATCCAGGTTCTGTTTACAGCATCATGATGGTCGCATCCGTGTTCGGCGACATCGCGGTGAACGCACATTGGAAGCGCGCATTCGTCATCGCCATGCTGGGGTATCACCCGGCGTGATGGTATGGGGTGCCATTGGTTACACGTCTCTTTCACATTGACGGCACTTTGACAGTGGACGTTACATTTCAGATGTGTTACGACTCGTGCCTCTACCCTTCATTCGATCCCCTCGAAACCCTACATTTCAGCAGGATAATGCACGACGGCATGTTGCAGATTCTGCACAGGCCTTTCTGGATACAGAAAATGTTCGACTGCTGCCCTGGCCAGCACATTGTCCATATCTCTCACGAACTGAAAACGTCTGGTCAGTGGTGGCCGAGCAACTGGCTCGTCACAATACGCCAGTCACTACTCTTGATGATCTGTGGTATCGTGTTGAAGCTGCATGGGTAGCTGTACCTGTACACGCAATCGAAGCTCTGTTTGACTCAATGCCCAGGCGTATCAAGGCCGTTATTACGGCCAGACGTGGTTGTTCTGGGTACTGATTTCTCAGGATCTATGCACCCAAATTGCGTGAAAATGTAATCACATGTCAGTTCTAGTATAATATATTTGTCCAATGAATACCCGTTTATCATCAGCATTTCTTCTTGGTGTAGCATTTTTAATGGCCAGTAGTGTATTTACAGCTCGTACAAACCCGATAGATGTTTCTAAGTTTTACTGACCTAGGCGCTGATGTGTGGCTAATGTAGTTTACAACCTGATGCAGTTGACCATACACTGGATAGATATAATGTCAGATCCCCTATTAATGTATATTAATATGCAGTGTGTCCACCCTTAGCCTTGATTACGACTTCAGCTCTTTTCGGAGCACTTTCAGTGGGGTGGTTGAATGTCGATGGACGACTGGCGCCCCCCTTCTCCCTCAAGAGCCGGGAACAGAGCGTAGTGATGTTGGACACTGGGATCTCGATGAAGTCGTCGTTCAGACTCATGCCAGTTGGGTTCCGATCGGGATTCTGGGCCGGCCAGTCCGTTTCAGAAATGTTACTGTCTACAAAGCATCGCCTCACGTACGTTTTACACTGAGGAGACAAAAATCATGGGACGGGGATATGCACGTATAAAGATGGCGGTAGTATCGCGTACACAAGGTACATAAGGGCAGTGCACTGGCCGAGCTGCCATTTGTTGTCAGGTGATTCGTGTGGGAAGGCTTCAGACGTGGTTATGGCCGCACGACGCGAATTAACAGACATTAAACGCGGACTGATAATTGGAGCCAGACACATGCGACATTCCATTTTGGAAATCGTTAGGGAATTCACAGAGAAAGCAATGACAGATAGCCTTCTCTTAACGACCCAGAGCAGCGGCGTTTGCGTAGAGTTGCCAGTGCTGACAGACAAGGATCGCTGCGTGAAATAACTGCAAAAGTCAATGTGGGACGTACGACGAACGTATCTGTTTTGACAGTGAGGCGAAATGTGGCGGTAACGGGCTGTAACAGCAGACGACCGACGCGAGTGCCTTTGCTAGCAACACGACATCGACTGGGCTCGTGTCCACATCGCTTGGCCCCTTAGACGACTGGAAAGCCGTGGCCTGGTCACATGAGTCCAATTGGTAAGAGCTGATGGTAGGGTACGAGTGTGGCGCAGACCCCACGAAGCCATGGACCCAGGTTGTCAAGAAGGCACTGTGCAAGCTGGTGGTTTCTCAATAGTGGCGTCGACTGTGAGTGCATGGAATGGGCGGGATCGACCCAAATGAAGCCACAAACTTCTCTTTTCCTCAATCCTGTTCAATACCTCCTCACTAGCTATGTGATCTACCCATCTAATCTTCAGCATTCTTCTGTAGCACCACATTTCGAAAGCTTCTATTCTCTTCTTGTCTAAACTATTTATCGTCCAAGTTTCACTTCCATACATAGCTACACTCCATACAAATACTTTCAGAAACGACTTCCTGACACTTAAATCTATACTCGATGTTAACAAATTTCTCTTCTTCAGAAACGCTTTCCTTGCCATTGCCAGTCTATATTTGATATCCTCTCTACTTCGACCATCATCAGTTATTTTGCTCCCCAAATAGCAAAACTCTTTTACTACTTTAAGCGTCTCGTTTCCTAATCTAATTCCATCACCCGACTTAATTCGATTACATTCCATCATCCTCGTTTTGCTATTATTGATGTTCATCTTATATCCTCCCTTCAATACATTGTCCATTCCGTTCGACTGCTCTTCCAAGTCCTTTGCTGTCTCTGACAGAATTACAATGTCATCGGCGAACCTCAAGATTTTTATTTCTTCTCCATGGATTTTAATTCCTACTCCGAATTTTTCTTTTGTTTCTTTTAATGCTTGCTCAATTTACAAATTGAATAACATCGGGGAGAGGCTACAACTCTGTCTCGCTCCCTTCCCAACCACTGCTTCCCTTTCATGTCCCTCGACTCTTATAACTGCCATCTGGTTACTGTACAAATTGTAAATAGCCTTTCGCTCCCTGTAGTTTGCCCCTGCCACCTTCAGAATTTGAAAGAGAGTATTCCACTCAACATCGTCAAAAGCTTTCTCCAAGTTTACAAATGCTAGAAACGTAGGTATGCCTTTTCTTAATCTAGCTTCTAAGATAAGTCGTAGGGTCAGTATTGCCTCACGTGTTCCCATATTTCTACGGAATCCAAACTGATCTTCCCCGAGGTCGGATTCAACCAGTTTTTCCATTCGTCTGTAAAGAATTCGCGTTAGTATTTTGCAGCCGTGACTTATTAAACTGATAGTTCGGTAATTTTCACATCTGTCAACGCCTGCTTTCTTTGGGATTGGAATTATTATATACTTCTTGAAGTCTGACGGTATTTCGCCTGTCTCATACATTTTCCTCACTAGATGGTAGAGTTTTGTCAGGACTGGCTCTCCCAAGGCTGTGAGAAGTTCTAATGGAATGTTGTCTGCTCCCGGGGCCTTGTTTCGACTTACTTCTTTCAGTGCTCTATCAAATTTTTCACGCAGTATCACATCTCCCATTTCATCTTCATCTACATCCTCTTCCCTTTCTATAACATTGCGCTCAAGCACATCGCCCTTGTATAGTTCCTCTATATACTCCTTCCACCTTTCTGCTTTCCCTTCTTTGCTTAGAACTGGGTTTCCATGTGAGCTCTTGATATTCATCCAAGTGGTTCTCTTTTCTCCAAAGATCTCTTTAATTTTCCTGTGGGCAGTATCTATCTTACCCCCAGTGAGATAAACCTCTACATCCTTAAATTTGTCCTCTAGCCATGCCTGCTTAGCCATTTTGCACTTCCTGTCGATCTCATTTTTGAGACGTTTGTATTCCTTTTTGTCTGCTTCATTTAGTGCATTTTTATATTTTCTCCTTTCATCAATTAAATTCAGTACTTCTTCTGTCACCCAAGGATTTCTACTAGCCCTCGTCTTTTTACGTACTTGATCCTCTGCTGCCTTCACTACTTCATCCCTCAAAGCTACCCATTCTTCTTCTACTGTATTTCTTTACCCCATTCTTGTCAATTGTTTCTTTATACTCTTCCCGAAACACTGTACAACCTCTGGTTTAGTCAGTTTATCCATGTCCCATCTCCTCAAATTCCCACCTTTTTGCAGTTTCTTCAGTTTTAATCTACAGCTCTTAACCAATAGCTTGTGGTCAGAGTCCACATCTGTCCCTGGAAATGTCTTACAATTTAAAAGATAAGAAATGTTTTTTCGAGCCATCCGCGAATATTCTTGATATGGGTGGGACCCATACCAAACACAAGTATCAGGAGATATTGAACTTACACACAGAACAGCAGCGCGATTGGGCACAGGTCTGTTTGATCCATGGGAGAGTGTGACAGACATGGCGAAGAAATTTAAGTGGTAGACTCTTGAAGACAGACGTAAACTATCTCGAGAGTGTCTGTTACCAAAGTTTCAAGAACCGGCTTTAAATGATAACTCTAGAAATATGCTACATTCCCCTACGTATCGCTCACCTAGGGTTCGTGAGTATAAGATTGGAATAATTGACGCATGGTGCAGGCAATGGCAATTGAATCTCATTGTAGAAAAGTGTAATTGCTGCGAATACATAGAAGGAACGATCCTTTATCATTTAGCTACAATAGAGCAGGCCAGCAACTGGAACCAGTTAATTCCATAAATTATCTGGGAGTAGGCATTAGGAGTGATTTAAAATGGAATGACCACATAAAATTAATCGTCGGTAAAGCAGATACCAGACTGAGATTCATTGGAAGAATCCTAAGGAAATGCAGTCCGAAAACAAAGGAAGTAGGTTGCAGTACACTTGTTCGTCCACTGCTTGAATACTGCTCACCGGTGTGGGATCCGTACCAGATAGGGTTGATAGAAGAGATAGAGAAGATCCAACGGAGAGCAGCGCGCTTCGTTACAGGATCATTTAGTAATCGCGGCAACGTTACGGAGATGATAGGTAAACTCAAGTGGAAGACTCTGCAGGAGAGACGCTCAATAGCTCGGTACGGGCTTTTGTTGAAGTTTCGAGAACATACCTTCACCGAGGAGTCAAGCAGTATATTGCTCCCTACTACGTATATCTCGCGAAGAGACCATGAGGATAAATTAAAGAGAGATTCGAGCCCACACAGCGGCATGCCGACAGTCTTTCTTTCCACGAACAATACGAGACTGGAATAGAAGGGAGAACCGATAGAGGTACTCAAGGTACCCTCCGCCACACACCGTCAGGTGGCTTGCGGAGTGTGGAAGTAGATGTAGATGTTGATGTAGACGAAGATGTAGATTAATGCACGTACAGAGGCATTCAAACAATAATTCTTCCCACGTTCCATACGTCAATGGAACGAAAAAAAAGCCCTAATAACTGGTACAGTGGGATGTACCCTCTGCCATGCACTTCACGGTGGGTTGCTGAAAATGGACGTAGATGTTGCCGGTCAGTGTGGCCGTGCGGTTCTAGGCGCTGCAGTTGGGAACCGCGCGACCGCTACGGTCGCAGGTTCGATTCCTGCCTCGGGCATGGTTGTGTGTGATGTCCTTAGGTTAGTTAGGTTTAAGTTGTTCTAAGTTCTAGGGGACTGATGGCCACAGATGTTAAGTCCCATAGTGCTCAGAGCCATTTGAACCATTTTTTTGATGTAGATGTTTGCTGTGCCTGACTGGCTGTCGAAGGCGGAGCAACTTGAAGACGCGTTTAACTTGGGATGTAATAGAATATGGAGACGGAAAAGCGGAAAAGATTAGAGTCTATCCTAACTGGAAGAAATTTAAGTCCCTGGATAGAAAGGTAGAACTACATCCCTACTATGCAAGGCATTATGAAGTGCATGGTAGAGCGTACTTCCCAGTGTGCCAATTATTAGCGTTTCATCTCGTCCAATTCACGTATGGAGCGCGGGAAGAATGACTGTTTAAGTGCTGGGTGCGTGGTGTAGTCTCAGCTTGTATTTAAGACAATGGAGAAAAACGTTTTTCACTTGTGCAATGCATGCTTTGACTGTGGCTACCAGCACTATAAGCTTGATTTGACATTGCTAGGAGTAATGTGATAGTATCAATAAAAAATTAAATATATTATTCCTATCATGGCCTCCAAATTAAAGTAATAAATCTAAGATAGCCTATCATCTGTGTGTAATTTGGAACCCTACAGGTTTCGGTACACGCTGCACATGCTACTTGCGTGCGGAACTCCAGTCCTCCACATTATCTCCATGTTTTTGTTACCAAATGCGACACAACACGCTGCAGAGTCGAGTACAAACAGATTCAAACAGTGTTTACATAAGCACTCTCCACTCGTGCCGTGTTAAGATAACACCGCACGGCTCTTTTCACGACCTGATACACGTATCTAAAGAAACGAACGTGTCGTTCAGTATTTTTACGTATTTTCTGTCGTTTCTAAGCCGCGAAGCACAATATTGGTTTACTATGGCTATTATTATTATCATCCTATAAATTTGGAAAGGAGACTAAAGTTCAGGGAAAAGAAATTAAAAAGTGAGGCCAACCAGTGACACTGTAATTCAGTCAGAGACGCAAATGACTTGGAACAACAGTTGAAGGTAATGGATAATGTCTTGAATTTGGATGATGTCTTGAAAAGACGAACATCGACAAAAACAAAAGAGGCGTAATGGAATGTAGTCGAATTAAATCAGGCGATGCTGAGGGAATTAGATTAAGAAATGAGGTACTAAAAGTAGTGGATGAGGTTTAATTTTTGGGGAGCTACATACCTGACGATGTCCAAAGTAGTGAAGATATAAAATTCAGGTTGTCTATAAAGAAAATACAGTGTTAACAACGAATTTAAATTGTTAGTATTTTCTGAAGGTATCTGCAATGGATGTAGCCTTGCAAGGAATTGAAATGTAGTGTATAAGCAGTTCAGACGAGAAGCTTTTGAAATGTGGTTTCACAGAGGAATGCTGAACATCAGATGGGCATGTCGAACAGCGGACGAGGAGGTATTAAATCCAAATGAGGTAGAGGAAATTTGTGGCAGTACTTGACTGGAAGAGGAGTACTATCGATACACCGCGTCTTGAGGCCACAAGTAAACCTGAATTTTGTAACAGAAGGAAGTTTGGAGGGGAGAAAACGTGTAGAGGGAGACCAAAGCTTGACAACTGTCAGCAGACTGAGTTAAATGTAGGCTACAGTAGTTACGCAGGGATGAAGAGGATTGCACCGCATAAAGTAGCGTAGAGGGCTGCATCGAACGAGTCGCCAGAGAGGCGGCGGCGACGACGACAACAACAACAACAACAACAACAACAACCAGAACTGATCATTTACTGCTATTTCATATCTTTTATCCATCTGAAAGCCAAGAATTTGTATTTTATGTCGTGGTTGCGTTAAGACAGTATTTCCTATTCAGTGTGTCTAAAACAAACATTCACCTCTATAATTCATCATCATCATCATCATCATCATCATCCAGAATGCCTGTCATCGTGTCAATAAAGAGCAAGATTTAAAAAAAAAATCTAAAAGTTTTAGTTATCATGTTATACGTAACAAGCACAATGTAAAAGTAATTTCGCGCCGGCTGCTGTGGTCGAGCGTTTCTAGGCGGTTCAGTCTGGAGCCGCGCTGCTGCTACGGTCGCAGCTTCGAATCCTGCCTCGGACGTGGATGTGTGTGATGTCCTTAGGTTGGCTGGGTTTAAGTAGTTCTAAGTTCTAGGGGAGTGATGACCTCAGATGTTAAGTCCCATAGTGCTCAGAGCCAATAAAACAGCGTTAGTCGCTTTTCCCATTTCCTGTAATAACGCAATATTTCAAAGCAATGGAAATTTTACGAATAAAAATTTTAGCATTCCTGCGATGATTGATTGCCAGCGGCCTCGCCACAGTGGTAACACCAGTTCCGTCAATCACCGAAGTTAAGCGCTGTCGGGCTTGGCCAGCACTTGGATGGGTGACCGTAGGTGAGTGCCGAATGCAGTTGTCAAGCGGGGTATACTCAGCCTTTGTGAGGCAAACTGAGGAGCTACTTGACTGTGAAGTAGCAGCTCCGGACACAAAAACTGACAACTGCCGGGAGACCGGTGTGCTGACCACATGCCCCCCCGTATCCGCATCCGGTGACGACTAAGGACTGAGGATGACACGGCGGTCGGTCGGTACCGTTGGGCCTTCATGTTTGTTTGTTTGCTATGCTTACATGGTATTTAGGTTTTTTTGGTAAAAAACAAGAAAGACTTGTTATAACGGAGAGGAAACAGATGCCGAAAGATACTGATTCTTTCTTTCTTTCACTTGTGCCTTTTTCCCCCAGTTTCGCAGGGTCGGCATGGTTAATTGGATTTGGCAATGTTAGATTAAGGGGGTGGCCGGATGCCCTTCCTGCCGCCACCCCGTACGCCCCCGGGATGGAATTAGTGTACCCCCAACTGTCTGTGACTGGTGTAATCCATGGAATAATGCGAAAGTGGTGAGATGTCTGCGAGCCATGTAACTGAAGCGGGACGTGGGGACCAGCCCGGTATTCACCTAGGGGGATGTGGAAAACTGCCTAAATACCACATTCAGGCTGGCCAGCACATCGACCGTCGTCGTTACTCCGCCATGCGGATTCGATCCGGGGCCGGCGCGCCTATCTGAGTCCACGAAGCAGCGCATTAGCGCTCTCGGCTAACGTGGCGGGTCCGAAAGATACTGGTTATTCAGAGCTAAATACTCGTTTCGGCTTTAACCGATTCGCTTTTCCCATTCCTACTCGGGGACCGGCGGCTAGCTTATCTCGCCCTTACTACAACTAAAGTGCGCGTCATTTACGACAGAGGCCGAGTTTAGGTTCGTTCTGCGCATCTGATGTCACAAAACACAGTCAGCCGATGAACAGAGGGGGTGCCAGATCTCGACTGCAGTGCAGAGCACGGATGAGTGTCTTCAGTTTTAGAAACGTTCAGTCATAAATAAAGTAATTGAAAAAAAGCAATGTCTTGATAGTAGACTTTCTACAAAAGAAAGTTTTGGAAAAAGCATTCTTTATACTAACTGCTTCAAAGTCTATTAATTAATTAAACCAAACAAGGAATAAGCCTCCTAATCCAGGCAATAGCAAGGAAATTCATTCTCACCAACCTATTTTTCGCAATAAAGAACAGCGGTAATTGTTTATTTCCTATTGTACTTCGAAGAAACGTGAGTAATTCATAGTCATACTAACAGTGTTTGTCAGTATTTTGCGTGACTTTTTACAGTACTCGAGGTGATCTGTGTAACAGTGAGCTGTGATAGCTTAACGGTTAACGCGTTTGGCTGCTAAGCAAAAGGTTCTGAGTTCAAATCTTGTTTGATGCTTAATATTTTCTTTATTTAAAAACAATATCGAAGTGTCTTACGTCATGAATTTTATTCGTTTGAATGTAATTTTTTGAAATTTCTAGTGGCAGCTAAAATCATCCATATGGAAAGTATATGCTGTGGACTTTTACCTCTGCAAGCTCTTCAAAATTTCGTGCAATGGTTTACTACATTTAATGCTGCGCAATAACTGCGTTGAACAACGAAACAAAATTAAGTCATTTATGGGGGGAAGGTATCAGTCAAGAAGAAGTGTAAAAATCATATTTTTGGGCCAAATAGTTTTTTGTGAAATCGAATGATAAGTGTGTCAAAGCAGTCGGAACACCATGTGTCTGCACAGGCGAGCAGTGCAGTGATGACAAAATCGCGCACAGCGCGGAATGCGGGGAGCACGTCTCTGAAGCAGCGAAAGGGTTAATGCGGCCGTGGTGGCTTTACTTCATAAACAGCGCGCTCCCCCCTAAACGTAAGTTTGCGAACTATACTATACCATGGCGCTGCTTTTCTTGGTGCGTGCAACTGGTAACGCAGCAATCTCCCGCGTCTGGGCGGGCATGCGCGAGCCGCCAAGATAAAAGAATTGAACTATAGTCGATTGGGAGCTCCGAATGTATTAATTTATATAGGTTTCATAAATTTAAGAGTAAGAATAGTAAGATTGGTAGATACGTGGCCCAAGGTGCCGCCCCCACAGCGCCTGTATTGGCTCTCGAGCTCGTTGACGTCCGCTGCTTTAAGGGACTGGTAAGACTGGTCCTAGGACGGTGCCTTGTGGAACTAAAAAGCTGAAGAGCGGCGTAACGAACGGTCGCGCGGCGTGAGCCGTGTGGTTAGCAGACCGTAGGCGTAGCGCTCAATGTCAGCCGGAGGTCGCGAGGCTTTTTGCCCACTGTGTGTGTGTGTGTGTGTGTGTGTGTGTGTGTGTGTGTGTGCCGGGAATAGCGGCGCTGGGCCCTACAGCCGATGGCTGCCAGCACAGGCAGGTACCTGGTTAGCAGCGGTCGAGTCTCGGAGGCGACGACTGCGTGCACGTTCTGTCATGAACGACGTTCGTGTCATGAACGACGCTCCGTGCATTTCGATGCGCTTCTACGTACACTTTCGGGATAAATCATCACGACCACTTGTTCAGTAGCGTGCTCGTTCACTATAGGAACGGAGCACAGTCTAGATTTTGTGTGGTTTGGATGCGACAAACCTCTGGTGGTTTTCCGGAGGTGTGTAGCTCCAGATGTCCACGCCACAGGTTTCATTAGGGAGAGGAGTGGTGCAGAGGAATCGTGTTCTGTAACCAGTGTCCACGCTCAATGCGGATAGTTAGCTCTCTCTTCTCGGAAGATGACGTAGGTAACAGTCGCGCTGCACTGAGAACTGTGCGTCACTTTGAAAAGAAAAGGAAAAAAAGAAGTTAGAGATAAATAGCATCTGTTGTCTCATTGACTCTTTAGTTCATGGTTTAATAAAACAGCTACAAAAACTAGATATCGCATATCTTTCATCATTTTAAAAATAAAAAGTTTATAGCATGTAGAAAAACTTCTGCTACCAGTCACAATAAAAGATTATTCATTCTTCACAAAACCGGTTTCGGGCTTCTGCCCATCCTCAGGTGTTTATACATTCATGTACATGTTTATATTGCTGGAGAATACTGTTTGACCATAAAGAAAATTATTTGCTGGTGACTAAACAGAGACAAGTGGAACAATTGTAAATGACAAGTCGGCGTTTGTCGAAAATAAGTCTGTACTTACGTGAAGATGAAGTAACCTTATTATAATTATGCTGTAGTGACTGTTTTTCCACTCAGTTGCGTATTTGTTACTATTTTCACGTCCATGTTTCGGTTTCTTTAAAATTTAGCTGCATATTTCACTTCTGTGTCGTGAACTCGTGATACACACTTGTAAGTAGGCTGTTTAGGTTTTTATGTTGGTAACGTCACGTAGCGCTCTGTATGAAAACCACTGGCTGTGCTGTGTGTAATCTGTGGCTGGTTGACATTGTTGGAATATTCGCTATTGTAGTGGTGGGCAGTTGGATGTGAACAGCGCGTAGCGTTGCGCAGTTGGAGGTGAGCCGCCATCAGTGATGGATGTGGGGAAAGAGAGAGAGCGGAGTTTTGACAGCGACCGATCTAGACGTGTGTCCATCAGAATCTTTTATTCAGCTGACAGTATTGGCGCACGCTGTATTGCAGTAGTTTGGGTAACGAAGATTTTTGTGAGGTAAGTGATTCATGAAAGGTGTAGGTTATTGTTAGTCAGAGCGATTCTTTTGTAGGGATTATTGAAAGTCAGATTGCGTTGCGCTAAAAATATTGTGTGTCAGTTTAGTGTTGATCAGAATAAGTAAAGAGAGAAATGTCTGAGTACGTTCAGTTTTGCTCAGCTGTTTGAAAATCAAATGACGTAAGAGGTTTATCAGCACAGTAATTCATTAATTTTTCTAAGGGGACGTTTCATACACTGTCTTTACATTCAAACATGTAGGTTATGGTCAAGGAACTTAGACACATGAGGTGCAAAGATGTTTCTCATACAGAAACATGTAGAAACAGTGTTCTCCAACAATATAAAGATGTACATGAATGTATAAACACCTAAGGATGCGCGCAAGTCCGAAACCGGTCGTGTAACGTATAAATAATCTTTTATTGTGAATAGTAGCGGAAAATTTTCTGCTTCGTGCTAAGGAACAGTCACGAAGTTGAACAGCATCCACTATGGATAAAATTCACTCAATGCAGGGCTGTAATGTTCATGTCTGCGGCGAGTGCAAGGAGTGGTTGGGGTCCCAGTCAGTATCTGATTATGTATAGGGCAGTGGTCTCAGAAAGTTTGGCACCACTGAACTAATAGGTTTAGTGTAAAGAACAATGCGGAGCGGGAATCTGTCAGCGGCTGGTTTTATTGGTCATTGGTAGCACAAACTGCAGGAGAGCACGAAACAGTTACCTGCTCTGCTGAGTTACTTCACGGTATTCGATCCACAGTCACTGGATCACGTGATGTCCTAGTAAAGGTCCAAGTTTTGTAGCACTGCTTGCCCGTGCCTCTGAGATAATTCCAGAGTGGTTCGTAATATGTTTTTGGATTTTCTCGTCGCTGCTTGCTACAGCAATTTTTTTTTTTCCTTTTTTTTATCTAACACCGTGACCAAGGACTTGTAAAGTTTCATCATATTATACTACATGGGAGTGAAATCCTGTTTTTGATTTTTCTTTGCAGTTGTCGTTAATGCGGTCGTCAGTCAGAGGACTGGTTTGATAGAGCTCCAGAAGGTGACCTTTGCAAGACTCACCATCTCCGAATAACGACTGCAATCTACGTTTAGTTCACCAAGCATACTGCGTTCAACCCTTCGCTTTCCTCTACAGTTTGTACCACTACAGTTACCTCCTATACCACGAGAGGAAGTCAAAAAGTAAAAGAAGTCTGTAATTTCTCGCCATGGGGCTTGGTAACACTGCTAGTATCCAGAGCTGAAGTATTGTCGTCTGTAACAATTGTATACAACGTGTCACTTCCGTGTTAGTCGTTGTATTGTTGTAGACCGTGAAAGATGGCGTCTCTAATTGTCGATCTGCACCAAGGAGGAAATGAGAGCAGTGATTCGCTTTTTGTTTGCGGATAGTGTTAATGAATGCAAGCGCAGTATGGTGATAGCTGTTCATCGCGAAGCAATATCTAGAAGTGGATAGAGCGCTTCAAACAGGCAAGAACTTGAAACTTCCTGGCAGATTAAAACTGTGTGCCCGACCGAGACTCGAACTCGGGACCTTTGCCTTTTGCGGGCAAGTGCTCTACCATCTGAGCTACCGAAGCACGACTCACGCCCGGTACTCACAGCTTTACTTCTGCCAGTACCTCGTCTCCTACCTTCCAAACTTTACAGAAGCTCTCCTGCTAACCTTGCAGAACTAGCACTCCTGAAAGAAAGGATATTGCGGAGACATGGCTTAGCCACTTGCCCGCGAAAGGCAGGCATGTCTGCTTGTGTCTGTATATGTGTGGGTGGATATGAATGTGTGTGTGCGCGAGTGTATACCCGTCCTTTTTTCCCCCTAAGGTAAGTCTTTTCGCTCCCGGGATTGGAATGACTCCTTACCCTCTCCCTTAAAACCCACATCCTTTCGCCTTTCCCTCTCCTTCCCTCTTTCCTGATGAGGCAACAGTTTGTTGCGAAAGCTTGAATTTTGTGTGTATGTTTGTGTTTGTTTGTGTGTCTGTCGACCTGCCAGCACTTTCAACACAAACTTTCAATTCGCTTGTTGTTTGAACTGTTCATCGATTACGTTTCACTTCTATGGAAGCGCACAGTGTAGAAAAATATTTCAAAACATATTTCTGTTCGTTAGAAGAGTTTTTCTTGCTGTTTCCGATACCGTAAACCGGGTGTACTTTGACGGCCGTAGTTACTCTGGCCACTCAGATACAAAAAGTTTTCCTGCTCCCCGCTGGTGGCAAAGTTCTATCAATATGCAATAGATAATACCATGTAGAGCCGATTTTCTAGCGCAACAGTTGGAGAACGTGTTCAGCTTATAACTGTGTACGAGGAAGTTTATTAAAATACGGTTGTGCGAAATCCACCAACATTATTTTACTGCAGATCCGTCGGTGTTTCCAACTGCTGTTCATTTTTGGAATGCCAGCCGCGGTGGCCAAGCGGTTCTAGGCGCTTCTGCGACTGCTGCGGTCGCACGTTCGAATCCTGCCTGTGATGACTGGGTGTTGTGTGATGTCCTTAGGTTAGTTAGGCTTAAGTAGTTCTAAGTTCTAGGGGACTGATGACCATAGCTGTTAAGTCGCATAATGCTCAGAGCCATTTGAACCATTTTGAATCCTGCCTCGGGCACGGATGTGTGTGTTGTCCTTAGGTTGGTTAGGTTTAAGTAGTTCTAAGTCCTAGGGGACTGCTGACCTCCGATGTTAAGTCCTATAGTGCTCAGAGCCATTTGAACCCTTTTTGGAATGCAAACTACGACCAGCTTAGAAGTGATGACACTTCATGCAGGACCTGACCATCATTTTGCAGGTCAACGCTCAAGCACGTACAGTGCAAGCTGTTACTGGTTTGTTTGACTGATGGGGCTGCTAAGTGCTATACCACCTACTGCACTCCCCTGACTTAAGCCCTCGTGAGTTCATTTCTAAACTGAAGGAAACACTTCACGGCATTCGCTTCAGAACTGCTACAAATTCGTCGGGCAATAGACCGCGCAGCTCGAACTGTCACTGCTATCCTACGACTTCCACGTCGCTGGCAACGGGTATTACACAATGCTGGTGACTACTTTGAAGGTCAGTAAATCTTCGAAACACGTGTCTATTTTGTACGAGCTGTAAATAGATAGTTGCCACTATTAAAGTTCCAACCCCAGTATTTCGGATCATCCTTGGCGAACAAACTCTGAGCGTAGACTAGAACATGTGTGTTTCCTCACACTCAAGGGGGGGAAACGCGGTCGCACCGACGGCGACTGACTGAGAAGCAGGTTCTGTGAAGGAGTGCCGACACCTCCGGCCTTAGCGATGTTTCATCATACGTGGCGTACAGGCGATACCGAAGTGTGACTCACAGCCCTGCATGAGGTGGGCTCAGCGCCTACTAGCAGGTACAACTGGGCACTTTTTTTGTGAACGGGGAAATAGTTGTAAACATAATTTACAGAGCAGCCAGTTGAAGCGTTGTAGGGTCGTTACTGTTTGCGGTACTATGCAAGTAATATATCGGACAGCGCCAGGAGCTCGGGCAGGCTATTCACGTTGCTGCTGTTGTGTACATCATGTTTGACTGTCATCCAATGAAGACCCAAAGAAACTGGTACTCCTGCCTAATATCGTGTAGGGCCCCCGGAAGCACCCAGAAGTGCCGCAACACGATGTGACATGGACTCGACTAATGTCTGAAGCAGTGCTGGAGGGAAATGGCACAATGAATCCTGCAGGGCTGTCCATAAATCCGTAAGAGTACGAGGGGGTAGAGATCTCTCCTGAACAGCAAGTTACGAGGCGTCCCAGATAAGCTCAGTAATGTTCATGTCGGGGGAGTTTGCTGGCCAGGGGAAGTGTTTAAACTCAGAAGCGTATTCCTGGAGCCACTCTGTAGCAATTCTGGACGTCTGGGAAGTCGCAATGTCCTGTTGGAATCGCCGAGGTCCTTCGGAAGGCACAACGGACATGAATCGATGCAGGTGATCAGACAGGATGCTTACGTACGTGTTACCTGTCAGAGTCTCATCCAGACTGTCAGGGGTCCCATATCACTCCAATTGCACACGCCCCACACCATTACAGAGCCTCCACCAACTTGAACAGACCCCTGCTGACATGCAGGCAGGGTCCATGGATCATGAGGTAGTAACGGAGTTTATTTGGGAGCAAAATAACTGATGATGGTCGAAGTAGGATATAAAATGTAGACTGGCAATTGCAGGGAAAGCGTTTTTGAAGAAGAGAAATTTGTTAACAACGAGTGTAGACTTGTCAGGAAGTCTTTTTTTTTTTTTAAAGGTATTTGTATGAAGTGTAGCCATGTATTGACGTGAAAGCCGGCCGAAGTGGCCGTGCGGTTAAAGGCGCTGCAGTCTGGAACCGCAAGACCGCTACGGTCGCAGGTTCGAATCCTGCCTCGGGCATGGATGTTTGTGATGTCCTTAGGTTAGTTAGGTTTAACTAGTTCTAAGTTCTAGGGGACTAATGACCTCAGTAGTTGAGTCTCATAGTGCTCAGAGCCATTTGAACCATTTTTTTGGGCGTGAAAGATGGACGTTACATAGTGTAGACAAGGGGAGAATAGAAGTTTTTGAAATGTGGTGCTACAGAAGAATGCTGAGATTAGATGGGTGGATCACATAACTAATGAGGAGGTGTTGGATAGAATTGGGGAGAAGAGGAAGATGTGGCACAACTTGACTAGAAGAAGGGATCGCTTGGCAGGACACGTTCTAAGGCATCAAGTGATCACCACTTAAGTATTGGAGGGAAGCGTGGAGCGTAAAAATCGTAGTGGGAGGCCAAGAGATGAAGAATACGCAAGGCAGATTCAGGAGGATGTAGGTTGCAGTAGTATTGTATTGTATGGAACTGGGGACCTAGAAACGACGGAGAGGCTTCGTCCCCGCCGTAGCTCTCAGTGGTTCACAACCCCACAACAGGCTACAGCAGTCCACCCACCCCACCGCCGCCCCACACCGAACCCAGGGCTATTGGGCGGTTCGGCCCCCAGTGGCGTAGAGCTGACGTGCGTCGCCTTGGGTACACAGTCTAGTAGGGGCAGGAGGGATGGGCGGGGGAGGGGAGAGAGGGGGGAGGGGGATGTTGGTCAGCCAGACAGGCGATAACTGGCCGTCTTGTCGACCCGCAGCGTTGCTTCGATGCCGTTGGCCCTCCGCTGACAGCCCACACCAGCCCTGTGCGCGCCCTTCTCTTCAGCCGCTGGTCGGAGCGGCTTCTCGTCGATCACAGGGCGAGAGGCGAGGCGTCTCTGTGATCGATAGCCGCAGCCGTGGCAGTAACGGTCCAGAGGAAGCGCCGGAATGAATGAATGGCTTGTACTGCTTACTCTTCTAGAGGCTGTTCCGCGGCAGTCACGCCTCGGTTAACGGGACAAAATAATACACGATCAACGCTGAAAAAAATACGAAAAAATAAACGAAAGAGTTGAGGGGGAAACATCAAATGACGCCATGGTGACCGTAGAACTTCCAACAATATGACTCATACTTTCCGTTACAGCTGTACGTATTTCTTAACCGAGTTGTCGCTACGAACGGGGATCGTAATGTTTAAACTGTAAGCGTAGGCTTCCACGGCCGTTGTCGACCCCAGTACAGTTTTTCAGGACATGTGACCGCATTGTCAGTACACACAGTTCTCAAACGACCTTCCTCAGGATGTTTTGCGTATTTAGCTTAGGGTAGCTTAGCAGTAAGCAAAACACCCTGAGGAATGCCATTTGCAAGAGAATTTATATCAAGTTTGTATGCTTCGCCACCCTCCGTAGCAAGCACAGAAATATTTGTTTCGTAACTACACTACTGGCCATTAAAATTGCTGCACTACCAAGATGACGTGCTACAGACGCGAAATTTAAACCACAGGAAGAAGATGCTGTGATAAGCAAATGATTAGCTTTTCAGAGCATTCACACTAGGTTGGCCCATGTGGCGACACCTACAACGCGTTGGCATGAGGAAAGTTTCCAACCGATTTCTCATACACAAACAGCAGTTGGCCTGCGTTGCCTGGTGAAACGTTGTTGTGATGACTCGTGTAAGGAGGAGGAATGCGCACCATCACGTTTCCGACTTTGATAAAGGTCGGATTGTAGCCTATCGCGATTGCGGTTTATCGCGACATTACTGCTCGCGTTGGTCGAGATCCAATGTCTTTTAGCAGAATACGGAATCGGTGGGTTCAGGAGGGTAATACGGAACGCCGTCCTGGAGCCCAACGGCCTCGTATCACTAGCAGTCGAGATGACAGGCATCTTATCCGGATGGCTGTAACGGATTGTGCAGCCACGTCTCGATCACTGAGTCAACAGATGGGGACGTTTGCAAGACAACCGCCATCTGCACGAACAGTTCGACGACGTTTGCACCAGCGTGGACTATCAGTTCGGAGACCGTGGCTGCGGTTACCCTTGACGCTGCATCACAGACAGGAGCGCCTGCGATGGTGTACTCAACGACGAACCTAGGTGCACGAATGGCAAAACGTCATTTTTTCGGATGAATGCAGGTTTACAGCATCATGATGGTCGCATCCGTGTTCGGCGACATCGCGGTGAACACACATTGGAAGCGTGTATTCGTCATCGCCATACTGGCGAATCACACGGCGTGATGGTATGGGGTGCCATTGGTTACACGTCTCGGTCACCTCTTGTTCGCATTGACGGCACTTTGAACAGTGAACGTTACATTTCAGATGTGTTACGACTCGTGGCTCTACCCTTCATTCGATCCCTGCGAAACCCTACATTTCAGCAGGATAATGCACGACCGCATATTGCAGGTCCTGTACGAGCCTTTCTGGATACAGAAAATGTTCGACCGCTGCTCTGGCCAGCACATTCTCCAGATATCTCAACAATTGAAAACGTCAGGTCAATGGTGGCCGAGCAACTGGCTCGTCACAATTCGCTAGACACTACCGTTGATGAACTGTGGTATCGTGTTGAAGCTGCATGGGCAGCTGTACCTGTACACGCCATCCAAGCTCTGTTTGACTCAATGTCCAGGCGTATCAAGGCCGTTATTACGCCCAGAGGTGGTTGTTCTGGGTACTGATTTCTCAGGATCTATGGACCCAAATTGCGTGAAAATGTAATCACATGTCAGCTCTAGTATAATATATTCGTCCAATGAATACCCGTTTATCATCTGCATTTCTTCTTGGTGTAGCAATTTTAATGGCCAGTAGTGTAAAACCACCCTTTCTTGCTGCAACTGTAATTTATTCCTCCCATATGCGTTTCGCCGTTTTTCGTCTATGGCTTTAGTGGGATTTAGAACGATATAGTTTTGTTTTGACACGTGTTATTTTTGGATTTCACACATATTTGAACATTTTAAAGTTCTGTGAGCTGCTCCCGTGAGCGCAGACTTGTGTGAGGCTTTGCGTTGTCATGGAAAGGGAGACGTTAGTTTGCGTTATTGTGCCGACGAAGCTGGAGTCGTTTCATCAGTCACAGCGGGATATTCGACAGGTTTGCGCGAACTGGTTGCCTCGCCCAACGCCTCACCGTTCTATTTGTTAACTACCAGGTGTCCGTGGACATTCTACAAGGGCCGATGAATATCTCGGACGATCTGTTTTCCCGCCAAAAGAAACTCAGACAGCTCTCTGCTTGGAACGCACCTCCGTTGCAGGCGCCATTTTGAACGCCACGTAAAGCGCTGCTACCTATCGGAACTTCATGAATATATAATGGCTGAAGCGGGAATATTGCAGGATGTTCCGCAACAGATTCTGCAATTTTTCAACCGAAATTGTCCAAAAAGAAAGAAAGTGTTAGGAATGTGAAGTTTGGAAGGTAGGAGGCGAGGTAGTGTCAGAATTTAAGCTGTGAAGGCGGGTCGTGAGTCGTGCTTGGGTAGCTCAAATGGTAGAGCACTTGCCCGCGAAACGCAGAGGTCCCGAGTCTCGGTCCGGCACACAGTTTTAATCTGCCATGAAGTTTCAAGAGAAGTGTGTCGTATTACATATCTGAATGCCTCTTGTAAAGAGCGACACAGATCATGGCACTTTGTCGCAATGTAATCGTCTAAGTAACTGTAAACAATGGTTGGGACGTTGTGACAGTTTCTGAGTTCATTGACACAGAAATCCCCTTACTGGTGACGCACCGTTTGACAACCTTCGTATGAAACTCCTCCTCACTGGAAAATCTCTTTCCTCCCCAGATGTTCTTTCAGCTTGCCGATAAGATGGAAATCGGATGATGCAAGATTAAATCTGTGCGGCGGATGCTTGCAAAGTATCGAAGACTAGGGCAAGTTGAGAGAGAGAGAGAGAGAGAGAGAGAGAGAGAGAGAGAGAGAGAGAGAGATGGTATAGGTGCATGTGATAAAAACTCTTCCCTAGACAATTTCTCTCCTTCATACCTCCTCTGTGTTACCACAGATGACGTGTTACTAATCTCATTTGGACGAAGATTGCAGTACACGCGAGGTGTCCATTTGCTTCCAACGGCCCCGAGTGGAATGCGTAAATTCTTATTTAAGTTCACCAACCTGCAGTCTTCTGCAGTTGTTGTCCCCTGCGCAGAAAACAGCACGTAGGTCGTGAATCCGTTACCTTGAGGCTTTAAGTTCGTTTATATGGGATGACACTCGCTTTTTATTTCCAGAACACGAGCAACTACACAATTACAGTCCACTTTAGAGTCACAAATAATTTCCATTCTTCAACATAATATCCAAATAACTATACATCGCTAATGAAGCCTTAACCGACCGCCGCAGAGCTGTCTGTCCTCAGAGACTGCCGAACCAGCTCTGATCTTACAGCCGAACCACTTCGCCCGAGATTCAAGTTAGGTGAGATCCGATCACCAAAGTGCTTCGTCTACATTTTCATTTAGCAGTTGTTCATTATTCTGCTGGTTTTTAATGCTTCTGAAATAATAGCACGCTATTTATGTGTGCTTTAATATGAAATGCAAGTAAATATGCTGTTTATTTTTTTCTGATGGTCCGCCCCCGGTAGCTGAGTGGTCAGCGCGACAGAACGTCAATCGTAAGGGCCCGGATCAGAGATTTTCCCCGCTCAGGGACTGGGTGTTGTGTTGTCCTAAACTTCATCCTTTCATCCCCATCTACGCGTCAAACCGAGAGACTTGCACCCGGCGAACGGTCTAACCGACGGGAGGCCCTAGTCACACGACACTCTTTTTCTGATATTAATAACAGAAGATTATCATTGTGGCGCATAACTTCCGAACGCAATAGCTAATCGCGGGATACCCGTATCGAACAAACCATCTGTCATCGGTACCTCACACCACATTACGTCATATTGCCACTTCTGCCTTATCAACTGCTCCAAGAAGAGCTTCTGGTACATGAATACAGGGGGGTCCAAAAGAAGTATCTAATGGACGGAGTTGTCTCATTTTTGGTGAAAGTGTAGCTTAAAGCCCAACTTAAAGGTATCACTGTAGCTGTTCGAAATGGTCACCATTAAAATCTACACACAAACGATGCCGCCGAACTGCAGCAGCGTGTTCAGTTGGATATTTGCACATGAATGTACGATGGATTCTCGAAGTTCATCCAATGTGCGTAGCTTTTGTCGATAAACGACGTCTTTTAGTGTTCCCCACAGGTAAAAGTCCAGAGGAGTTAGGTCTGGGGAACGTGATGGATACTCCACAGCACCTCTACCGCCTATCCATCTTCCTGGTAGATTTTCGTCGAGATACGCCCCAACACGATTTTGGTAGTGGGCTGGGGCACCATCTTGTTGAAAGTAAACTCTTCTGTCTCCATACAAGTCTCGGGTGGCAGGTAAAATACCAACTAAGGTGAAACTAAGAACGAAACACTATCTGGCGACTGTCAACTGACAAAACAAAACAACGCAATGCAATCCTTGCGTGGCGATTGCCGGAACTACGAACTATTACACTACCAAAGATAACTCCGTCAATTAGTTTGCCAGTTATGGAGTTTTAAATAGTGGATACATTTCTTTGGACCCCTCTGTATGATCGCTGCAAAGCCAGAAATATTACAAGACGTGGAAGCAAACCTTGCGTTGCGCGCACCGTGTGGGGTGCTGCACTCGCGGGCAGAAGAGCAGTGCCTTTGCGTAATTTTCCACGCATCTCGTTCCTTGTGGCGTTGCACAGGGATGTCGTTGTTCCACACAGAGTGTTCACATCAGTGGCTGTGCCACTGGCCCTGACCTCCGTGTACACAACTCCTTCGCAGTGGAAGATAACTGCGGCAGAGAATGGTGGTCGTGACTTTACCTGTTGATGGCTCAACTTGGCATTTCTTTCACGGAGGCGAGCAGCTGTGTCTCCATTGCACAGACGGTCTCTACGCTGTAGGTGTCAAATGTCCGACCCGAGCTTCGTCATCGCCTTCCACGAAGTAACGATTAGAGAAGTTCAGCGACGCCCTTTACACTGAAGCGCCAAAGAAACTGGTATAGGCATGCGTATTCAAATACAGAGATATGTGAAGAGGCAGAATACGACACATCGCCTGTGGAAAACAGTTGTTTGAACGGTTACTGCTGCTACAATGGCAGGTTATCAAGATTGAAATGAGTTTGAGCATGGTGTTACGCTCGGTACACGAGCGATGGGACACAGCATCTCCGAGGTAGCGATGAAATGGGGATTTTCCCGTATGACCATTTCATGAGTGTACCGTGAATATCAGGAATCCGGTAAAACATCAGATCTCCATCGCTGCGGCCGAAAAAGATCCTGCAAGAACGGGACCAACGACGAATGAAGAGAAGCCGGCCGCGGTGGTCTAGCGGTTCTAGGCGCTCAGTCCGGAACCGCGCGACCGCTACGGTCGCAGGTTCGAATCCTGCCTCGGGCATGGATGTGTGTGATGTCCTTAGGTTAGTTAGGTTTAAGTAGTTCTAAGTTCTAGGGGACTGATGACCACAGATGTTAAGTCCCATAGTGCTCAGAGCCATTTGAACCATTTTTGAATGAAGAGAATCGTCCAACGTGACAGAATTGCAAACCTTCAGAAAATTGCTGGAGATTATAACGGTGGGCCATCAACAAGTGTCAGTGTGCAAACCATTCAACGAAACATCGTGGATATGGGCTTTCGGAGCTGAAAGCCCACTCGTGTACCCTTGATGACTGCATGACACAAAGTTTTACGGCTCGTCTGGGCCTGTCAACACCGGCATTGGACTGTTGATGACTGGGCACATGACTAGTCTAGTTTCAAATTGGATCGAGCGGCTGGACGTGTACGGGAATGGAGACAACCTCTTGAATACATGGACCCTGCTACATGCATGTCAGTGTGCAGTTGGAGTGATACCGGAGCCCCGGTTCAAATGGCTCTGAGCACTATGGGACTTAACACCTGAGATAGAACTTCGAACTACTTAAACCTCACTAACCTAAGGACATCATACATATTCATACCCGAGGCAGGATTCGAACCTGCGACCGTAGCGGTCTCTAGATACGACTCTGACAGGTAACACGTACGTAAGCATTTTGTCTGATCACCTGCATCCATTCATGTGAATTGTGTATTCCGATGGGCTTGGGCAATTCCAGCAGGACAGTGCGACACCCTACATTTCCTCAATTGCAACCGAGAGGCTCCAGGAACACTCTTCTGAGTTCAAACAATTTCGCTGGCCACCAAACTCCCCAGGCACGAACATTATTATCTGGGATGCCGTGCGACGTGATGTTCAGAAGAGATTTCCACCCCGTCGTACTCTTACGGATTTATGGACAGCCCGGCAGGATTCATGGTGTCAGTTGCATCCAGCACTAATTCAGACATTAGTCGAGTCCATGTCGCGTCGTGTTGCGGCTCTTCTGCATGCTCGCGGGGGCCCTACACGGTGATGTTGGTTGGTTGGTTGGTTGGGGAAGGAGACCAGACAGCGTGGTCATCGGTCTCATCGGATTAGGGAAGGATGGGGAAGGAAGTCGGCCGTGCCCTTTCAGAGGAACCATCCCGGCATTTGCCTGGAATGATTTAGGGAAATCACGGAAAACCTAAATCAGGATGGCCGGACGCGGGATTGAACCGTCGTCCTCCCGAATGCGAGTCCAGTGTCTAACCACTGCGCCACCTCGCTCGGTACACGGTGATGTACCAGTTTCTTTGGCTCTCCAGTATATTGCAAGACGTCGAAGAAAAGCTTGTGTTGTGCGCGCCGTGTGGGATGTTGCATTCGCGTGCAGGATAGCAATGCCTCTGCATAATTTTCCACGCCTGTCGTTCTTTGGAGCGTTGCACTACGATGTCACAGTCCCATACTATGTGTCGCCGTTAGTGGCTGAGCCACTGGCCATGAACTCTGTGTGCACAACTCTTTCACAGTGGAAGACATACAAGTGTGGGAGAGAATGGTGGGCGTGAATTTTCACTGCTGATAGCTCAACTTCGCATTTCTTCCGCGGACGCGCGGATGTCTGTCTCTAGCGCACATACGCTCTCTTTGCTGCAGCTATTGAATGACTGACCCATGCCTCGTCACCTGTAATGATACGGTTTGGGAAATCATGGCTTTGTACGAAGCAACGCTAAGTGAATTCCAGCGGCGCCATAGACCTCGCACCCTTGTGTGCACGTTACTGAGATCGCGGTGCCTGCCTTTTGAGATACGCATCCGATGAGCAGTACCCTCTACACTCACTCTGCCAGCGGTGCGGATCACCTCGATACACAGCCAGGATTTGACGGTGAACCTGCGTGCAGTTCAGACGTTTTTACCAGAATAATCACACGCACTTTAGCTGTGGCGTACGTTTCGGGTTGCCGCGCCATTTCACTGGCACGCCGCGATCCACCTGTTATCCGTACCGCGGCAGAACTGTGCCTGCACGGAAACCCCAGAACGCGCACTCTCTCCTGACTACGCGACACTCTTGTTCCGCGATGTTCTTAGCGTGGGACGACGTGTCTGACTTACTTTCTGAAGTCACTACGTATTTAGGACGCAACTGCTACCGAAAAGAAAACAGTGAACAGACCGAAGGTGGCTGGCTCTGAGCACTATGGGACTTAGCATCTGTGGTCATCAGTCCCCTAGAACTTAGAACTACTTAAACCTAACTAACCTAAGGACATCACACACATCCATGCCCGAGGCAGGATTCGAACCTGCGACCGGAGCGGTCACGCGGTTCCAGACTGAAGCGCCTTTAACCGCACGGCCACACCGGCCGGCTACCGAAGGTGGCGCAGCTTTCTACAGTCAACTGCTTTTGCAGCAGTTCTGGAAGGACCGTTCTGGGACGTTAACTTGCCAGACGGCAAACTTCAATTTGCATTTATCTCCCTAAACTTGAAAACGTTAAAGTTCCTACAAAGACTTGATTTTTAATGGGCTTGCAAAAATATATCAGTCGTTATATATAGTCATTATGTACTTATCCTCTCTCGGCCGGCCCCATATCCTCACTTACTGACGTTTCTAAATTTTTAGTCTCAGGTGCTTCATTTTCTGTATCCTAATTAATTATATTGTTTCTCGCGCGCACGTTCGCCGCAACAGTCTACGTATGGCTATTTGGTTTACAGTGTTTCCTATTCCTTGTGGCTGGTGGCGAAGCAAAATTGTAACAGTGATATCAGAAGTTGAGTCCGCCTTGATGCAAAACACCTTGTTATTCGTTTATTTCTTTATTATCCCAAACTAGTTTCGGTGACAAATATCACCATCATCAGTGAGTTTTTTTAAATCTAAAACATGCAGAAAAATGGCATGGTTGTACAAACACAGTAAATCATTATTACATTTTTATAAATCGTCTTTTAAATGTAGTTAATGTTGATAATTTCATACTACCTTATTTATTGTATGTTACAGCATGTTTTAAGCAATTATTGTCGCTGTTTGTGGCATTTTCTGTGCTCTTTTTTCTGTTGCCGTTCAAAAATTGTTCAAATGGCTCTGAGCACTATGGGACTTAACATCTATGGTCATCAGTCCCCTAGAACTTAGAACTACTTAAACCTAACTAACCTAAGGACAGCACACAACACCCAGCCATCACGAGGCAGAGAAAATCCCTGACCCGCGCCGGGAATCGAACCCGGGAACCCGGGCGTGGGAAGCGAGAACGCTACCGCACGACCACGAGATGCGGGCTCTGTTGCCGTCTTTTTACTTAGCGAACATCATGGCATCTGCAACAATGTGAGCGGCTGTTAGTAAACAAATACTAAAAGGTTCACTTCGTATGTCAGCAGTATATACTTGGGTTTGTGGTAGTGTTGTGGAAACTAGTTATTTAGTGTGTATTGAGCTGCTGCTTAGCTATTCGTGTACTCACGTTCGTTGGATGGTATGTGGCTGCTTTTATACACAGAAAAACAAAAACTTTTGCACTTTGTTTCTGATCCAGAATATTACGCCATCTTGCTGTTCGCGCTTGTCGCGGGAGGCGTATCGCATGTGGCGACTTCTGTTCATTATTTATGCGTCTGCGTGTGATGCGGAAGTGGTTCCTTAGCGTGTGTGTGCTTTCTGTTCTGTGTCCTTGGTCAGTTCTCTCAGAGCGGGAAAGAGTGTGTTGCTGCAGAGTGTTGGGTTTTCATTTATTACATTTTTCCCTTCGACTATAGCCTTTTGTGTGGTTTTTGTTCATTAGATGTTCTGCAAAAGTTGAATGTAACTTCATTTAACATGCTGGTAATTTATACTGCCGGTATTGTTTACTTACTAATTCCGTTTCTATTGTTTCAGGTATGTGCTCACCTCCAGTCAGCTGAACACTGATCATTCACGTAAGATGGTGTAACGGTAAGGGAATAGTTACCATAGAGCAGGGGCGGGCAGGAATCCTGCACACGTGCGGTGCACTTGCACGCGTGCAGTTAACAGGTGTTCCGCATGCACACAGGGGCAAGCTGGCCACCCGCTTATCTCCCCTCCCCACCATACATTCTGTCCGCTCCTTCCTCTGCAATGCGTTTTGTTTCCTAGCTTGCTTTATCGAATGAAGGAATAAGGTTAGTAGGAGTGCCTGAAAGGAATCATGGCTTGAAAGAGTACCTATTACCTACGTACGATACGTTTTATTTAATTATCACAGGTGGAGTTTACGATACGTTTAATATCTGGAACAAAATTTCTACATACAGACAAACACAAACAGTTACGTAAATTTTCATCACTGATGTTTGCTCTTAACCGAGACTTATTAATTCAGCAAATGGTTTTCCAGCTGTCGCTATATTAAGCGCAGTCTCATAACTTGCACATACCGCTGGGCTATTATTGTTGTCGTCCTGAAAACTTGAAAACAGTGCTCCATAAAATGTTAGATCAGTTAGATGAGAGACATGACGAGAGAAAGTCGCAGATCTCTCGTGACAACAGCAACTACGACAAATTCAAATGGCTCTGAGCACTATGGGACTTCTGTGGTCATCAGTCCCCTAGAACTTAGAACTACTTAAACCTAACTAACCTAAGGACATCACACACATCCATGCCCGAGGCAGGATTCGAACCTGCGACCATAGCGGTCGCGCGATTCCAGACTGGAGTGCCTAGAACCGCTCGCCACTCCGGCCGGCCAACTACGACAGATTCATCTGGTATCGTCAGATCGCTCTTCTTAAGCTCAGTCAATTCCCCATCCGCTCAGAATCCGACAATAAATTGTACTCGTCCTTGTGAAATTTATTATAATGGCCTTCAATACTAAACTTCCGTTGACCAGCGAGAATACTGTCACATATTAAACATTTCGAATTTTCACGTTTTTGCACAAAGAAAAAATGATTCTCCCATTACTTTTTAAAAGATAGCAAATCTCCACTTCTCCGTTTCTTGAAATACAACGTTCACTACATAGTGCTCGCTTCGCATCAACGTCCGCAGCTTAGCCTGGCACTACACTGCCGCCACCTGCCGGCTGTCGCCACAGCCCCGGTCGACGCCTGCACGCGAGCAGCACACGTGCAGCGCTGTGCGCTCATGAGCCGCGTGCAACGTTTGCCCGCCCCTGCCATAGAGAATAATACGTATAAGGGGGTCATCAAAAAGTTTCTTTTCGGAGGACGTACAGTCCATATTCGGCTTGCCAATCAGGAAAAATCGCCGTTAGCGCCCCACCGACGCACCAGGCTGAAGATTCGCGTTGATGAAACTCCGTGTCCTGCTGTGTAAAGAAGTCCGTAACTGCCCGCTGCACATTCTCATCCGACAGGAATCTTCGACCCTTCGAGGCATTTTTCAAGGGACCGACGGTGTGAGAATCGCATGGGGAGAGATCGGGACTATACGGCGGTTGCTCCAGTGTTTCCCCATTTGAACTGGCATAACTTCTGCATTACGCCATTTGCGATATGGGGACGTGCGTCATCATGAAGCAGCAGCACGGAACTTGGTGCACCATTCCACAACGTTGCTTTTCGACAGGCATGCTGCCTCATACACCACCTTCATTCTCCAATGGATGTCTACAGGTGGTTTGCCCGTCGGGAACCAAGAAAAGACTGTCAGCACATTTTTCCTGCGTGAACACATTTGGTAATCATGTCGCCCTAGTTCATTTGCCGCACGCACGTCGGACAGACACGAATACCACACTAGTCCCTTGCCTATATGTCGGTGCTTATAAACCCGTAACGAAGTCGTGCAGCGTTGCGTAAACATTGTAGGAAAGTCCGCAAACAGAAACTTTTTGATAGCCCCTTGGATGGTGATTGTCATCAGAATGATCGAGCTCTTTTCATTCAAGCTTGTTTGCTGACAGTGTGTGTTCATGCGGATATATATATATATATATATATATATATATATATATATATATATATATATATATATATGCGATCGATTAAGAGCTGTAGGGAGACGGTTCTTATCATGGTCCAAATAAATTTGATCGCTGAACTGTGGTCAGCGAGAGGGGAAAAGTTGCAGTTGTTCTATGCCTGATCGTCAAACTGTGTTTCAAGACAGCGACGTACGTCTTTCGACGATCTTCATAGATGTCCAACAAAACATCAAAGCTACAGTTTCATAAATACAATGGCTCGTTGGATAAGTAATGCTTCAGTTGTTTCTCTCAGAACGTAGTTATTCTTAAGAGTTCGAATTTTTTGACAATATCGATCATCATTTCCTTTTATATGTACACTACTGGCCATTAAAATTTCTACACCAAGAAGAAATGCATAAGATACACGGGTATTCATTGGACAAATATATTATACTAGAACTGACATATGATTACATTTACATGCACTTTTGGGTGCATAGATCCTGAGATATCAGTACCCAGAACAATCACCTCTGGCCGTAGTAACGGCCTTGATACGCCTGGGCATTGAATCAAACAGAGCTTGGATGGCGTGTACAGGTACAGCTGCCCATGCAGCTTCAACACGATACCACAGTTCATCAAGAGTAGTGACTGGCGTATTGTCATGAGCCAGTTGCTCGGCCACCATTGGCCAGACGTTTTCAATTGGTAAGAGTTACGGAGAATGTGCTGGCCAGGGTAGCAGACGAACATTTTCTGTATCCAGAAAGTCCCGTTCAGGAACTACAACATGCGGTAGTGCATTATCATGCTGAAATGGAGGGTTTCGCAGAGATCGGAATAAGGATAGAGCCATGGGGTCGTAACACATCTGAATTGTAACGTCCACTGTTCAAAGTACCGTCAATGCGGACAAGAGATGACCGACACGTGTAACCAATGGCACCCCATACCATCACGCCGGGAGATACGTCAGTACGGCGATGACGAATACACGCTTCCAATGTGCGTTCACCGCGATGTCGCCAAACACGGATGCGACCATCATGATGCTGTAAACAGAACCTGGATTCATCCGAAAAAATGACGTTTTGCCATTCGTCCACCCAGGTTCGTCGTTGAATACACCGTCGCAGGCGCTCCTGTCTGTGGTGCAGCGTCGAGGGTAACCGCAGTTATGGTCTCCGAGCTCATAGTCCATGCTGCTGCAAACGTCGTCGACCTGTTCGTGCAGATGGTTGTTGTCTTGCAAACGTCCCCATCTGTTGACTCAGGGATCGAGACGTGGCTGCACGATCCGTTACAGCCATGCGGATAAGATGCCTGTCATCTCGGCTGCTAGTGATACGAGGCCGTTGAGATCCAGCATGGCGTTCCGTATTACCCTCCTGAACCCACCGATTCCGTATTCTGCTAACAGCCATTGGATCTCGGCCAACGCGAGCAGTAATGTCGCGATACGATAAACCGCAATTGTGATAGGCTACAATCCGACCTTTATCAAAGTCGGAAACGCGATGGTAGGCACTTCTCCTCCTTACGCGAGGCATCACAACAACGTTTGCCGGCCGGTGTGGCCAAGTGGTTCTAGGCGCTACAGTCTGGAAACGCGCGACCGCTACGGTCGCAGGTTTGAATCCTGCCTCGGGCATGGATGTGTGTGCTGTCCTTAGGTTAGTTAGGTTTAAGTAGTTCTAAGTTCTAGGGGACTGATGACCTCAGTAGTTAAGTCCCACAGAGCCATTTGAGCCATTTGAACAACAACGTTTGACCAGGCAACGCCGGTCAACTGCTATTTGTGTATCAGGAATCGGTTGGAAACTTTCCTCATGTCAGAACGTCGTAGGTGTCGCCACCGGCGCCAACCTTGTGTGAATGCTCTGAGAAGCTATTCATTTGCATATCACAGCATCTTCTTCCTGTCGGTTAAATTTCGCGTCTGTAGCACGTCACCTTCGTGGTGTAGCATTTTTAATGGCCAGTAGTGTAGTAAAATTTAACGCAATTAAAAAAACACATTACGAGCGTGTACATTCGACCGAGTAGCCAGAGAGAGCCGAACAAAGGGTACGATTCTCGAAAGGAATTTTTAAAAGTAAAGAAAATAACAAAAAAACACTCGGTAAACGTCAAGAGCAAAGAGTTGACCTGCGCAATCTGCTGATGCGAGGTGTTCCCTGCGCCCGCCGCGATTGTGTAACAGGAAAACCTGTTAGCGGCGCCGCGTGCAGAGCTCGCTCCGTCAGCCATTGTGAAAGCGGCCATCGTGCACGGCGCGGCTCGGCTCGGCACGCTACGAACAGCTTGGCTTTATGAGCTCGCTGCCGCATTTTGACGAGATGCAAAGCGTCGCGGCGCTATTCTGGACCGAGGCGACTCGCAAAGCGACAGCGGAGGGCGCGTCTAGCCTTCGCCCTGGCCCTTTAGCGGGAGCGTTTATTAAGTGGCATGCCAACAGTGCGAGGTGGGGACGTGCGATGCTGATTTAGATTTCATCGTCGACTAAACATCGATGGCAGATGATAATCGACTCAAACTTGGATATCGGGAATATCACGACCGGTTGTCTTACCACTAGGCTACACCTGAGCACGACTCATCACCAGACCCAAACCTCCACATGCCGTCAACCATATGTCTACAACCTGCACTCGTGCATTCATTTGTACATACATGCACGAGCCAAAGAAACTGGTACACCTGCCTAATATCGTGCAGGGCCCCCGCGAGCACGCAGAAGTGCCGCAACACGACGTGGCGTGGACACGACTGATGTCTGAAGTAGTGCTGCTGGGAACTGACACCTTGAATCCTGCAGGGCTGTCCGTAAATCAGTAAGACAACGAGACGGTGTGCATATCTCTTCTCAACAGCACTTTCCAAGCCATCCCAATTGTGCTGAATAATGTTCGTGTCTGGGAAGCTTGATGGTCAGCGGAAGTGTTAGCACTCAGAAGAGTGTTCCTGGAGCGATTTTGAACGTGTATGGCGCCGCATTTTCCTGCTGGAAATGCCGAAGTGCGTCGGAATGGACAGTGGACATGAATGGATGCAGGTGATCAGACACAATGCTTACTTATGTGTCACCGGTCAGACTCGCATCTAGACGTATCAAGGGTCAGATATCACTTCAACTGCACGCGCCCCACACCAATTACAGAGTCTCCACCGGCTTGAACAGTCCCCTACTGACATGCAGGGTCCGTGGATTCATTAGGTTGTCTCCATACCCGTACACGACCATCCGCTCGATCCAATTTGAAACAAGACTCGTCCGATCAGGAAACATGATTCCAGTCATCAACAATGTCGGTGTTGACGGGCCCAGGCAAGGCATAAAGCTTTTTTTTTGCTGCAGTCATCCAAGGGTAACGAGTGAGCCTTCAGGTCCGAAAGTCCATATCGATGACTCGTGGAATAGTTCGCCCGCTGACTCTTGTTGATGACCCAGCATTGAAATCTGCAGCAGTTTGCGGAACGGACGCACTTCCGTTACGTTGAACGATTCGCTTCAGTCGCCAGCGGTTGCGTTCCTGCAGGATCCTTTTCCGGTCGCATCGATGTTGGGGATTTGGTGTTTTACCGGATTCGTGATATTCACGGTACATTCATGAAATGATCGCACCGGAAAATCTCCATTTCATCGCTACCTCGGAGACGGTGTTTCCCATCTCTCGTGCGCCGACTATAACACGACGTTCAAACTCATTTAAATCTTGATAATGTGCCATTGTAGCAGCAGCAACCGATCTAACAACTGCGCCAGACACTTGCTGTCTTCTATAGGCGATGGCGACGGCAGCGCCGAATTCTGCTTGTTTACATCTCTCTGTATCTGAATACGCATGCCTACACCAGTTTCTTTGGCGCTTCAGTGTTGTAGGAAAAGCGGATGCAGGACCGAGATTTATAGGAACAGTCTTAAGGAAATGAAACTCATTCACGAAACAAGTGGCTTGGAACGTGGTTCAAATGGCTCTGAGCGATATGGGACTTAACTTCTAAGGTCATCACTCCCCTGGAACTTAGAACTACTTAAACCCAGCTAACCTAAGGACATCACACACATCCATGCCCGAGGCAGGATTCGAACCTGCGACCGTAGCGGTCGCGCAGTTCCAGACTATAGCGCCTAGAACCGCTCGGCCACCATGGCGGGCGCTTACAACGTGCTTGTCGGATCTATTGTTGAGTATTGTTCATCAATCTGGGATCCTGACGAGGTAGGAGTGATAGAAGAGATAAAAAAGGTCCAACGAAGAGCGGCGCCTTTTGTCACGGGATCGTTCATTCTGCGCGAGAGCGTTACAGAAGATGCTCAACAAACACGAGTCGTAGACGTTACAAGAGAGGCGTTTTGCATCACGGAGAGGTTTACTATCGAAATTTCCAGGGATCACTTTACGGGAAGCATCGGACAACATGTTATTGCCTCTCACATTCATCACACGAAATAATCGTAGCTAGAAAATTCGAGAAATGAGTTCCGGTACAGAGGCTCACTGACAATCATACTTCCCACGCGGCATTCGCGAGTAGAACAAGGGGTTTAGTGCTGCTAGAAGTACCCTTCGCTACAATCGTTTGATGGTTTGCGAAATGTGATGTGGTTGTAGATGTGAATGCTGTTCACTCCTTGGGAAACTACTGAAACACAAATCATTGCACGTAGTATGACAGCGCATACGCTCAACATTTACAAATATATGAATTTTAGAGGCGAATTTTTTGGGAAATACGGGGCGACACACGGGTGACTGTCGGTTTTGAACTGCGTAGTACTGAGGGCGCGGTGGTGGGAGGTGGTCGTGGTGGGGATAGTTCTGATCCACACAAGACGCCACTTCATTTACTCAGTCACTATGCAGCAGTGGGAACGTCGAGTGTTTGCCTATGACAGTTTCGTGAAAAGTGGTGAATCTATTATTGCTACGCAGCGATTGTTTCGTGCGCGGTTCTTCAGCGAAAACTGATGAAAACTTCAGATAAACTGGAAACATACTGGATAAGAAGCATCCTGGTCCGAGACGCAGAGTAACGACACCAGAAAATGTTGAAAGGATAAGGCAAGCGGCAGTCAGAAGCCCAGGACGCTCAGCTAGACGTCATGCTAGAGTTTTACGAATCAATCGTGAATCGGTTAGACGAATTTTGCATAAAGAATTAAAATTCCATCCCTACAAAATGCTCATTGTCCAACAACTTGAGGATACTGATTTTTCTGTACAAGAAGACTTCGCTTGCAGAATGCAAGTGATTTTGGGATCGAATGAAAATAAAATTTCATTGATCTACATCTACATCTACATCTATACTCCGCGAGCCACCTTACGGTGTGTGGCGGAGGGTACTTATTGTACCACTATCTGATCCCCCCTTCCCTGTTCCATTCACGAATTGTGCGTGGGAAGAACGACTGCTTGTAAGTCTCCGTATTTGCTCTAATTTCTCGGATTTTTTCGTTGTGATCATTACGCGAGATATATGTGGGCGGTAGTAATATGTTGCCCATCTCTTCCCGGAATGTGCTCTCTCGTAATTTCTATAATAAACCTCTCCGTATTGCGTAACGCCTTTCTTGAAGTGTCCGCCACTGGAGCTTGTTCAGCATCTCCGTAACGCTCTCGCGCTGACTAAATGTCCCCATGACGAATCGCGCTGCTTTTCGCTGGATCATGTCTATCTCTTCTATTAATCCAACCTGGTAAGGGTCCCATACTGATGAGCAATACTCAAGAATCGGACGAACAAGCGTTTTGTAAGCTACTTCTTTCGTCGATGAGTCACATTTTCTTAAAATTCTTCCTATGAATCTCAACCTGATGAGCGGTGAAGCTCATTTTCATTTAAACGGGACCGTGAATAAGCAAAACCTACGTTACTGGGGTCCAGAGAATCCACACCTTATCCACCAGCGTCCTCTACACTCAGAAAAAGTAAACAGTCTGGTGTGCTCTTGGCTCTGTTGGCATTATTGGACCTTATTTTTTTTGAAGAGAACGGGGCAACAGTTACTGTTGATTCGGTTCGTTACATTCGTATTCTTGAAACATTCTTGAAACCAGAACTAAGAAGACGACGAATCCCTTTAAAACGCGTTTGGTTCTAGCAGGATGAGGCAACATCGCACACCGCAAACACTTCAATGACAGTTCTTAGACGCATGTTTCCTGACCGGATTATCTCACGTTTTGGCAATGTTCCTTGGCCTCCCACGTCTCCCGACTTGTCAGTATGTGACTTTTTTCTGTGGGGATACCTTAAGAACTGTGTCTATAACCACAAACCACGAAATTTGGAAGAGTTGAAGAATGCAGTCATTCAAGAAATTGCTGCCATCCTTTTAGTTCGTGTGATGGAGGATTTTGAGAAGAGATTTGAGTCCTGCATTCGAAATGATGGACATCACCTTGACAACACTATTTTTCACAAATAACTTTGTTAACTAAAATGGCAAATAATGAGCTTTGATTTTGTGTAAATAAACATGCATTAATTTTAAAGTTGGCTGCGTATTATTTCACTAAAAACCGTCCATCTTCCGTGTGTCACCCTGTATGAGAATGATTTGTGCCCAGAAGACCTCGTTTTCTATTTTTCTTCTGAAAATTTAAGTGACGCCTGCCTCATTCGCAGGAAAGTACGTAGCAGCAAATCTGAACCGACTTCCCGGTGCCAGACTGGCGCTGGATCGTAGCGTTTCCAACCACCTGTGTAGTTTCATCGTGTCTCGTTAGTGGGCGCCGAGATTAGCGTGTGGCAGCTAAAACACTGCTTTGCTTATCACAGCCGCCGTTAGTTAGCCGTATGTGAAGAGTGCACTCCAGTTTCAGGAAATGCCTTGTAAACATTCTACTAAAAAAATACTTCATTATATTTACGAAAAATAGAAAATTTTGCATTTCGGCTTCGAACTGATTTTCGAAGGATTTTACAGAAATTAGAATTACTCACAGTGGAAATTACTACTCAGCTTCGATCCTCCACGTTGTTACATGGGTAATTCTTGGCCATCTTGCATCGCTGCATTGAATCACCAATGGATAAATTTCGCGTGAAGTACCAGAATTGTGGCGATCTAATTAATGAAGTACACGTGATCCTGGTTTCATCTTCAGTGTATTAACAAATCTCATTAACTAAATCGATCCTGACAGATATGTTTTAAAGTACACACAACTAGAGCCACAGCAAAAACTAACTGCTCCTCGACAACAACCAAACCGAACTGAACTGCAACGCTGCCGGTAACAATCACGGTCGCACATACTACTGTTACAGTACATGTGTAATCAAACATGTAACAAAAAATTATATCTCTGCGAAATCCAGGTTCAGAAATATGCTCTGCCAAAAATTAAAATTCGTTTTATTAACTAAATCGTTGCCGAATTAGTTTTTCCGTATAAATCCTTGCTAAATGATTTGCGTTAAGTCACTTACAGAAAACATTAATTTACTTTTTAATTTTGAAATAACATTTGTTACTAACAGTTGGTCTGAATTTTGCGTTAGTGACGAACTTTGTACATTAGACGGTTCTGGAAATTTATGTTGAAGTAGATTTACGTAAAATAAACATAGTTTGAAACCTCGAAACAAGCCTGTCTGAGCGGGAAGATGGTTGTGAACTTATATGCAATTGATATGAAGAATGCTTGTGAGGGGCCCTGCTAATTCGCAGGACAAGACAGCTAGTTTAAATTGTGTAAGGGGACCAAAATAAGCGGCTGTCAGTTACACTCGAACATAGAACTTTATTTATTTCACCAAACATTACAAGAGCCAAGAAATTTTTTTAAAAAAAGAAGCACAGCATTAGTTTACCAACTGAATGCGCCATACAATCTTATGCCTTAAGGGCAAGACCACTTTAATTTAAAATCGGCTGAAAGCCAATAACTTAAGAGTCAAACCAAAATCAGAAATTTAAAAGGCAGGCCTTACCTTAAATCAATTCTTTCATTTAGGTTCAAGGCCCAAACAATCTTACACCTTAAGAGCAAAACGACTTTAATTTAAAAAATCGGCTGAATACAAACAACAAGAACAAATAAGAAAAGGCAGTACACCCAACGGCGCTCGGAAGTTTCCGACCGTCGGCCTGGAATTCAAACACTAATGCTCGCTTAGGTGAGACAGGCAGTCGGCCCAACCATTCTCGATCCGACGACAACCCAACTAACAGTCAGTCAACGGACGCATCAAGATAACTTCCGCTCCACCCGACCAGCACACAACAGGGAGTTCAGTGGAACAATGTAGAAATAATTGGCGCCCACAACCAATTATACATTTAGCTGTCAAACTACACACCACGCTGCCTGAATTTACGTCAACGGCCAGGGCAGGTAACCGGAACGTTAACGGCCACAAGGCAGAAGATTCCGCTGGTGCACTTCAATTCAAAATAACCAAGTACAGTTAAACTCCACCGGAGGGTGGCTAAAATTTGCCAACTTGAAAACACACGTTGTTGCCCGCGGGAATATCCCAACAGCCGACAACGAAATCCAAAGGTCACAATGTGAACAGTCGTGACTTGCTGGTAGATTAAGTCAAGACTCAACTTTCGTGTCCAGGATCGGTGAGCCACGGACCTCGTAGCAATGGAGACAGCAGTGCACACCCCGACCGCGCGTGGACGCCGCCAGCGGCCTCGGCCAAACTACGCGCCGCGGAGATTTCCTCGCTGCTCCACGCCAACCAACCAACTGGTCGCACACTGCACAGCCGGGAACTATAAGCGCCAGGCCAAAGATCGTAACCGAACGAGGTGGCGCAGTGGTTAGCACACTGGACTCACATTCGGGAAGACGACGGTTCAATCCTGTCTCCAGCCATCCTGATTTAGGTTTTCCGTGATTTCTCTAAATCGTTTCAGGCAAATGCCGGGATGGTTCCTTTGAAAGGGCACGGCCGATTTCCCTAACCCGAGCCTGCGCTCCGTCTCTAATGACCTCGTTGTCGACGGGACGTTTAACACTAACCACCACCACCACCACCAAAGATAGTACAAGGTGCGAATATCGATACACACCGCTGCTGCCACTCGCGGAGAGAGATGGTAACAGCATAATCGCGATAACCGCGGGAGAGTAAACACAGAATAGGAGGGATCAAGGTTTAATCTAACGCATAACATGAGCCAGCCACGGCGCAGCTCGTATTAACAATTTCCGAGAAGTGTTCCACACGCGACCAGTATATTGGAATTCTGGTGTGAAACATTACCGCCTCCACTTGACAAGTTGTCAACATTCCAGTCTGGTTGAAATGTAATGCTTGTCACGGCAGGCGCTCAGGAGTCAGCCTTTTGGAGTGGTTGTGCCATTACGAGGTTATTCTAAATGATGGACCCATTTCCAAAAATTCGTATGTATTAAAGTACAAATCCAAAATGAATAAGCTTTATACCAATGGAAAAAGGAAGTTTCGAAGTTTTCGGCGGGCGGTGGTGGGCGGGGTGACGGTTTTACGAGCGGCCGGTAGAGTTCGCACGGTAATAGGGCCGTCATTCCCTTTCAGTGTCAGTCGTGAGTGAGATGGCGATTGTGTAGTAAAAGGTTTTCTGCGTTCATGAGTTCGCGAAAAGCGAGTCGCAAATTGCAGTGCAGCGGGCATTTCGTACCAAATTCCGTATTCAACCACCAACTCGCAAAAGCATCAGCCGTTAGTGTAAGCAATTTAAACAGACTGGAAGCATGTGCAAAGGAAAACGTACAGGCCGACCGCGTACGTCAGAAAATGATACCCGACGGATTCGAGAAAGTTTTGTGCGCAGTTCTAGTGAGTCTACCAGTAGAGCCAGTCGAGAACTTGGGATACCACAACCGACTGTATGGAAAGTTCTGAGACGGCGTTTGCGGGTCAAGCCCTACCGATTACGTGTGCAGGCTCTTAACCCCAATGACAAAGAGAAGCGTCTCGCATTTTGTGGTTAAGCGCTAGCAAAGATAGAGGATCACGCATTTCTACAGCGTGTAATTTGTAGCGATGAAGCGACGTTCCACCTTAGTGGAAAAGTCAACAGACGCAATGTTGGCCTAAGCGGTTTGGAAAATCGACATTCACCATTGCAAGACGAAAGAGACTCACCGGAGATCAACGTGTTCTGTGCCGCATCCCGTAAAAAGGTTTATGGACCATTTTTCTTCGCGGATAGGACTGTAACGGGACTCACGTACCTGGAAATGTTGGAACAACGGCTGTTCCCTCAAGTCATGGAAGATTCCCAGGACTTCATTCTCCAACGGTATGGAACTCTACCCCATTGACTCCATGACCTACGAGGCTTTTTGAACGGCTCCCTTCCTCATCGCTGGATCGCCCGCAGGAGACTTGGAGGACCTGCCTCTGCACTCCTGGGCACCGAGATCTCTCACCCTGTGACTATATCTTATGACTTTCTTGATTCAGAAAACTTTACCAACAGCCGTATGTTTTATTTTCTTTTATTTTATATCTCAAATGCTACCAGTTTCGACAACTCAGTACTGCCATCTTCAGGCCCCATACTCTATTACCGTATTGACAATCTTATCGAATGGTGCCCTGAAACTGGAATTGTAAATCCGATCGTTATAAAACAGAATCTGTTGGCGCACGGGCGATGGGACACGGCATCTCCGAGTTAGCGACGAAGTGGGGATTTTCCCGTACGATCATTTCACGAGTGCATCATGAATATCAGCAATCCGGTAAAACATCAAATCTCCGACATCGCTGCGGCCAGAAAAAGAACCTGTAAGAACGGGACCAACGGCCACTGAAGGGAATCGTTCAGCGTGACAGAGGTGCAATCCTTCCGCAAATTGCTTCAGATTTAAATGCTGGGCGATCTGAAAGTGTGAACGTGCGAACCATTCAACGAAACATCATCAATATGGGCGTTCGGAGCCGAAGGCCCACTCGTGTATCCTTGATGACTGCACGACACAAAGCTTTACGCCTCGCCTGGGCCCGTCAGCACCGACATTGGACTTGCCTCGTCTGGCGAGTCTCGTTTAAAATGGTACCGAGCGGATGGACGTGTACGGGTATGGAGACAACCTCATGAATCCATGGACGCTGCATGTCAGCAGGGGACTATTCAAGGTGGTGGACGCGTGGAGCGTGTGCAGTTGGAGTGATATGGGACCCCTGATGCGTCTACGTACGACTCTGACAGGTGACACGTACATAAGCATCCTGTCTGATAACCTGCATCCATTTCTGTCCATTTTGCATTCCGACGGGCTTGGGCAATTCCAGCAGGACAATGCGAGACCCCACACGTCCAGAATTGCTGCAGAGTGGCTCCAGGAATACACTTCTGAGTTTAAACACTTCCGCTGACCACCACGCTCCTCCCACATGAACATTATTGAGCGTATCTGGGATGCCTTGCAATGTGCTGTTCAGAAGAAATCTCTGCCCCTCGTTTTGTATTCTTACAGATTTATGTACAGTCCTCTAGGATTCATGGTGTCACTTCCTTCCAGCACTACTTCAGACGTTAGTGGAGTCCATGCCACATCGTGTTGCGGCACTTGTGCGTGTTGCGGCACTTGTGCGTGCCGCGGCACTTGTGCGTGTTGCGGCACTAGTGCGTGTTGCGGCACTTGCGCGTGCCGTGCGTGCCGCGGCACTTGTGCGTGCCGCGGCACTAGTGCGTGTTGCGGCACTTGTGAGTGCCGCGGCACTTGCGCGTGCCGCGGCACTTGCGCGTGCCGCGGCACTTGCGCGTGCCGCGGCACTTGCGCGTGCCGCGGCACTTGTGCGTGTTGCGGCACTTGTGGGTGTTTGCTGGGGCCCTACACGATATTAGGCAGGTGTACCAGTTTCTTTGAATCCTCAGTGTAAAAACTACATATAAATTTATTCTGACTATGGACCATGACACAGAGCCGTCATTGCGTATCGAAACATATGAACATTCTTCTCACGTGGCGGTGTAGTATCGACTCACATCATCACAAGCGCTACTGTGAGTTCGAAACGTGACCTCATCTCGTCCTCCATGACCTTGTGGAATCCCGCAGAGGGCCACGCGCGTTAGCGGTCGGATTGCACGCGCTCTTGTATGGTAAGTAAGAACCCCCTACTGGGCTTTGGATGCGTGTATATTCTTGTGGTACGCTACAGAAACACACACACACACACACACACACACACACACACACACACACACACACAGTGAGAGAGAGAGAGAGAGAGAGAGAGAGAGAGAGAGAGAGAGCGAGCTGGTGCATTCCTCGCGGTCCCGCGGGGGCCGCATGTCGTCGCTAATATTAGGCGCCGGGGAGCGCCGTGCCAAGGCACCGAAAGGTCGCCGTCACGTCGCAGCAAACAAAGCGGAGCGGCAGAGGGCAGAGCTGTAGAATAGCAGAGGACAGGAAAGTAATGGGTAGCACAGTACAGAACAGACAACAGTGTAGGAGAGGAGAGTAGCAGCGAGTGTAGAGGTTAGGGGCTGGACTCTAGGAGAAGAGAGTGGACGAGAGTGTAGAGGAGAGAAGTGTAGAGGCGTAGAATGTTGAGGAGAGATGTGCAGTATGTAGAAGTAGATACTCGAGACTCGGTGGACGTCCAGGTGCGATACTGTCGTGCAAATGCCAGCCTTTGTCACTGATGACCAGCATTCAGCCTGGGTGCACGAGCCAGCTGCCTGCTGTGGCAGCCCACACGCAGTAACATCCGCTAAACAGTCCTCGAGGAGACAGTTTTGATAGCCCCTCGGCTCATCTGGGTGATCACTTGCTCATTAGTTGCACATCTGTTCACTGGTCCACATCTCTGCAGCCGTTGTTCACCCTGGTCATCTTATGGCCCGTGCTGCACCCCATTTGTCTGGGCCCCGGTTTTGAATAGCGGCAGTTTCCCGTTAGCGGAATACTATAACCACTGCTGCAAGCGATCAGTTTACAAAATTAGCCGTTTCGGAAGTGGTTCCACCCCTGACTCAAAAGCCAATGACCGTGCCCTTTGCGACGTCAGATAAATCTCTGTTTCCCCATTACGACAACGATTGCACTGTCTTCCATCATCCCCTGACATACTGCATGTACCTTCCACTGCAAGGAATCCGTTGAAATACACTTCGCGGAAAATCTAATGAACCGTGACGGTGGCTGCCAGCTGTGGATAATGCGTGGAACCCAATCATCTCCGACATTTGGTCCAGACGAAGATTGCGGCGAGCGGCAACGCCGGGAACAGCTGATCCTTGCAGTTCCACCACCGAGGGCGCTGCCGCCGGGCGGTGTGGTCCTTCTGTCGCCGTGACTCTGACGCAAGTGCGGCAATACTATCGGCGCGCTAAAGAAGGCGGAGCGGAGAACGTCAACGTCCCCCCACCCCCTGGTTTCCTCCACCTCCACCTCCGCCCGTTGCCACGCCTCTATCGCTGTATCCCTCCCTGTCTCCACCTCAGGGCAATTTCCAGCGCCTCCCCCTCCTGGATGTTGACTTCGCTGTGACATCTACCCTTCCTTCCAACTGTAACCTGGCCATGTTGGCCACCTCCCCCCCCCCCACTCCCCAGGGCCACCGTTTCCCTGTCCCCTCCTTCCCCCAGAGCGGATTTTCCCTCCCTAAGTCCCTGCACTCGCTCCTGTTTTCCTCTCCCTCCCCTCCCCTCCCCAGCACCCCCCCTTTGGCGCCCCCCCCCATCATCATCATCTCCCTTTCTCTCCCCCCCTTCTCACCCCTTTTCCCTTCTTTCTTTTCTCCCCCCTCCCCCTCCCGGCAGATCCTACCAGATTTTTATTTATTACCAAGTGTTCTGTGTTAGTGTTGTGTTCGGTGTCATTCTACAGTATCATCTGGTGATGTGGTTTAAATTGTATGCTCCACCTGTGTAGTCCACGATTGTTCGTGTGCTTTTTATTCTGTGGCTCCCTTTCACTTTATTTTTTTAGGTGCACTAATACACTAAGCAGATTCAGAAGGATGTAGGTTGCAGTAGGTACTGCGAGATGAAGAAGTTTGCACATGATAGAGTAGCATGGAGAGCTGCATCAAACCAGTCTCAGGACTGAAGACCACAACAACAACAACAACAACAACAACAGGTGCACTTCAAGTTGCCAGCTGTGTTCCTTTAACTTTATGTCGCCTTTTAACTGTCCCACAGTGCATGTTCCCCATATTAGTGTGTATTTTAACTCCCCTTATCTCCATTTCCAGTGTTTTTGTTCGTCCACCTTTTTTATGCACCTTTTTCTGTAAGGAACAACCTTTCTGTATTTCATAAAGCCGTTTGACTAAAGAGCAGTCGACTGTGACGCTGCCAGCCTTCCCCTGGCAATGAAATTACAATCAAGAAAAAAAGAGTCTCCGTCAGTGTTCGATGGCTCGCGTGAAAATGACATATCGTGGAGTGAAGTTTACGACGACCGGCTGCAATCCCGAAATAACTTCGAACATGTAATTCGCTGGGAAAATTTTAAATTTCACTACACTAGTTTTGTAGTTGATGAGCAATAAATGAATCTTTTAGCAATGATATTTCTACTTACACATGTCGGGTGCCTACCAAGAATGACCTATTCGTCTATTGTCGCCCTGTCACGGTTTATGGACTATAGCCATCTTCACCGCCAACTACCCTGTTCTACCATTCAGCATAGAGGCCTACGATCATGGCCCATACACTGCACATCCCTGCCTCTCACCGAGCGGGGTGGCACAGTGGTTACCACACTGGACACTCCGGGCGAACGACAGTTCAGATCCACATCCGACCATCCAGATTCAGATACTCTGTGATTACCCTGAGTTGCACAAGGGAAATGCCTGGATCGCTCCTTGATAAGGCTGATTTCCATCCCCATGCTTCTATAATTCCGAGCTTGTGTTTCGTCTCCAATGACGTCAATTTCGACGGTATGTTAAAAGCTAATCTTCCTTGATTCCTACTGTACTGCGCTGACTGCATATGCCACTGTACTGTCATTACTTGCCTCAGCAGTGGAGGGCCACGGGACCGCCTTATAATACTCCTACACCAGCAAGCAACTCTTCAGAGAGACCAGTGGCCTCTTTCAAGGAAAGACAAATAGGCTGCCCGCCGAGCATAGTTTCCTTTATGTACGATGACGAGAAGTATCGCAGAATCAGCTTAACAGCTGATGCATCCAAATTGATGAGAGGAATAATATACAGAAGAATGGAAAAGAAAGTTCAGGATCTGTTAGATGACGGTCACTTTGTCTTTAGGAAAGGCAGAGGCATCAGAGGGGAGGTTATGACGTTTGGGCTGATAGTGGAAGTGAGACAGAAGAAAAGTGAAGACATGTTCTCTGGATTTGTCGACCTGGAAAGAGCGTTCGACAATGTAAAATTGTGTTAGATATTCGAAATCCTGAGAAAAATGGGAGGCAGCAGTAGGCAAAGACACGTGATACACAATACGTACATGACTGGGCTCGGGTTAAAAAGGGTGTAAGACAGGAAAGTGGTCTTTCGCGGTACATTTCGATCTATACGTCGAAGAAGCAATGGCGGAAACAAAAGACTGGAGGCACTAAAATTGAAGTTGAAAGGGTATGAATGATAAGATTCGCTGCTGACGCTGTTATCCTCTGTGAAATAGAAGAAGAATTTTAGCATCTGTAGAATGAAATGAACACTCTAAGATATCGATTGATAATAAACCGAAGAAACACGAAAGTCATGAGAACAGCGAAAAACGTAACATCTGAATTGGTGATCACGAAACTAAGGAATTCTGCTACCTAGACAGCAAAATAACCTATAATGGACGGAGCAAGGACGACATGAAAACCAGACCAGCACTGCCAAAGAGGGCATTCCTTGGGCAAGAGAAAGCAACTAGTATCAAACATCGGTCTTCATTTGAGGAAGAAATTTCTGACAATGTACGTTTGGAGCACAGCATTGAATGGTAGAGAAACATGAAATGTGGGGAAACCGGAACAGAATCGAAGCATTTGAGATGTAGTGCTACAGTCGAAGTTAGATGGATAGATAAGGTAAAGAATAAGGAGGTTCTACGTAGAATCAGAGAGGAAAGGAATATGTGGAAAACACTGATACGGAGAAGAGACCAGGATGACCGGACATTTGTTAAGACACGAGGGAATGATGCTAGTAGAGGGAGTTCTAGAGCTTAAATAGGTGGAAATCGGAGACTGGGATACATCGAACAAATAATTGAAGACTTACGCAGCAAGTACCACTTTGAGATGAAGAGGTTGACAGGAGAGGAATTCGCAGAGGACCGCATCAAACCAATCTGAAGACTGTTGAATCAAAAAAAATTTTACAATTTTCATATAAATTCGACGTTATCTTTCTTTTCGAGTTCCTATGTGGATTGAATTCAATTGACAGCAATTGAGAGATTTGTACTAAATAAAGTAACGAACGACAGAGCTGATCCCACTATAGTATACAAAACGGGTCAGAACACTGTTGCAGAAACGACCAAAATTTAAATGAATGAAAAACCCCCAAGACTGGCGGCCGTTTACAGAACTTCGAAATTTAAAGCGGACTTCAATACGAGATGCTGATAGTAGTTTCGACAAGGAACTTCGTCTCGAAACCTGGCAGAAGATCCAGAAATATTCTGGTCGTATGTGAAGCGGCAAGACACGATCAATGCCTTCTCTGCGCGATAGCAATGGAAGTATTATAGACGACAGCGCCGCTAAAGCAGAGTCCGAAATGCCTTCACCAAAGAAGACGAAGTAAATATTCCAGAATTCGAATCAAGACCAACTGCCAATATGAGTAACTTAGATATCCTAGGAGAAGTGAAGCAGCTTCAGTCACTTAATAAAAGCAAGTCTCCTGGGCCCGACTCTATAGCAATTAGGTTCCTTTCAGCATACGCTGATGAAATAGCTCCATACTTAACAATCATATACAACAGTTCGCTCGGCGAAAGATCCGTACCGAAAGACTGGAGAGTTGCACAGATGTCACAAATATTCAAGAAAGCCACTAAATTACGGGCCCATATCATAGAGATATTGTATTCAATCATTATGAATTACCTCAAAGAGAACTGTCTACTGACAAACAGTCAACACGGATTTGGAAAACTTCGTTCTTGTGAAACACAACTAGCTCTTTACTCATACGAAGTATTGTGTGCTATTGACAAGGAATTTCAAATTGATTCCGCGTTTCTAGATTTCCGGAAGGCTTTTGACACTGTACCTCACAAGCTGCTTGCAATGAAATTGCGTGCTTACAGAATATAGTCTCAGTTATGCGACTGGATTCTTGATTTTATTCCACAGAGGTAGTGTTTAGGCCCTCTGCTGTTCCTTATCTAACAGGTGCGACAGTAAAGTAATGAGACTAATGTGAAAGAAAATGTTGCTTACCGTTTTAGTCAAGTTTAGTGTTGTCTCCATCAGAGTAGTTCCTTTCAGATTGCTCACACTTTTTCCAGAGCTTCTGCCAGTGATGGTAACATTTCTGGAAATCATCTTCTGTAATATCCTCCAAAACCCTCGTCACAGCTTTTTGGACATCTTGTGTTGTTTGAAAATGGTGTCCCTTGCCGCCGTTTTCATTCTTGGAAATAGAAAAAAGTCACACGGAGCGATATCTGGTGAATAAGGTGGCTGTGGTAGTACTGAAATTTGTTTTGAGTTTAAAAATTGCTCTACTGACAGAGCAGTATAGGATGGCGCATTATCGTGATGCAGAATCCAATCATTAGCAATGTTGGCACGGATACGAAGAACTCTTTTTACGAAGTCTTTCTAAAATTTTTTTTAGTAATATTGGTTAGTTGTTTGTCCAGGAGACACCCACTCTTTATGAACAATTCCCTTGGAATCAAAGAGGTACACAAGCATGCATTTCAATTTTGACTTTCACATGCGAGCTAGGTGATCCCTTTGAGCACCATTGCGAACTTTGGCGTTTTGTCCCTGGATCGTACTGAAAAAACCAACTTTCATCACCAGTGATAACACGGCTCAACAATTCTGCAGTGCTACGGTATGTTGATGATTTTCACTTATGGACCGTCTGACAGCAACTGAATAAAGCACAATTTTAGTGCCATACGCGTTTCGCCTTTATTTTTTGCAAGGCATCATCAGTGGCAGGTTGCGTAGACAGTTTCTTACATATTACGCTCCTGTTGCATTTTTGGTCTTGTTCTTCTTCCTATGAGCGCCAATTTGCTGTTTTTTCAGAATTCCACAGCACTATGCACTGAACGCTTGTTTTAATGCAATCAGACGGTCCATAAGTGAAAATCATCAACATACCGTAGTATTACGCGCAACTGAGGAGGATAGGACCACAAAAGTTGAAGATTCTGCAGTGATTTCCGTTTGCTCTAACAGATCGGCTGCCACATTTTTCCGTGTTTCTCGCTGTTGTGATGTGAGACTTTTGGGGACCATATTTGCACAGATCTTTCTCACACCAAGATCTTCAGTTATTATTACGCGAACCGTTTCTCGATTGATGTTCAGTTCTTCTGCAATAATTTTCACAGATAATCTTAGATCAGATCGTAAGAGTTCACGCAGCCTGGCCAAGTTGACATTCGTCCGTGAGGTTGATGGTCGTCCACTGCGGTCTTCAACATTCGTTCTGCCTTCACTCAACATTTTATGCCAACGAAAAACTTGAGATCTTCACATAACCTCCTCTCAAAAGCCTTCTGAAGCTTACCGTAAGTTGTCGTCGCATTTTCACCAAATTTAACGCAAAAAGAAATGGCATACCGTTGCGCAATATTATGCGGTTCCATTTCCGTGACGAGAGAGACAAACACGTGTTAACTTATTACAGCAAAACTCACGACTGAGCAGTTGCATAGATGTGCCGCTTGGACTAGAAGCAGCTTATAGACCAAGGTCAAAGATACTGTGCCTGTGCAAGCCTGCAGGGTTGACACATCTTGCAAAGAAAATCAGTCTCATTACTTTATTGTCGCACCTCTTATATCCGTCTTAGATTGTTTGGAGATGATGATGTCTTTTATCGTCTAGTAAAGTCATCAGATCATGAAAACAATTTGCAAAACGATTTAGATAGGATATCCGTATGCTGCCAAAATTGGCATTTGTCCCTAAACAACGAAAAGCGGGAGGTCATCCACACGAGCTCTAAAAGGATTCCGATAAACTTCGGCTACACGTTATATCAGTCAAATCAAAACATAAATTCAACTAAATACCTAGGAATTACGTACAACTTAAATTGGAAGGAACACACAGAAAACGTTGTGGGTAAGGCGAATCAAAGACTGGGTTTTATTGGAAGAACACTTACAAGATGCAACAGTTCTACTAAAGAGAATGCCTACACTACGTTTGTCCGTCCTGTTTTGGAATACCTCAGTGCGGTATGGGAACCTTAACGTGGTACATCGAGAAAGTACAATGACGAGCAGCACGTTTTGTTTTAACGCAAAATGTGGGAGGATTTGGGGTGCACATCGCTGAAACAAAGGCGTTTCTCTTTGTGGCGGAATCTGCTCACGAAATGTCAGTCTCCAACTTTGTCCTCCGAATGCGAAAATATTTTGTTGACACCGACCTGCATAGGGAGAAACGATCATTATATGCTACTGGCCATTAAAAATGCTACACCACGAAGATGACGTGCTACAGACGCGAAATTTAACCGACAGGAAGAAGATGCTGTGATATGCAAATGATTAGCTCAATGCTGGCGCCGGTGGCGACACCTACAACGTCCTGACACGAGGAAAGTTTCCAACCCATTTCTCATGCACAAACAGCAGTTGACCGGCGTTGCCTGGTGAACCGTTGTTGTGATGCCTCGTGTAAGGAGGAGAAATGCGTACCGTCACGTTCCCGACTTCGCAATCGTGATAGGCTACAAGCCGAATTTTACCAGTTTATCGTATCGAGACATTGCTGCTCGCGTTAGCAGAATATGGTATCGGTGGGTTCAGGAGGGTAATACGGAACGCCGTGCTGGATCCCAACGGCCTCGTATCATTAAGAGTCGAGATGACAGGCATCTTATCCGCACGGCTGTAACGGATCGTGCAGCCACGTCTCGATCCCAGAGTCAAGAGATGGGGACGTTTGCAAGACAACAACCACGTGCACGAACAGTTCGACGACATTTGCAGCAGCATGGACTATGAGCTCGGAGACCACGGCTGCGGTTACCTTTGGCGTTGCATCACAGACAGGAGCGCCTGCGATGGTGTACTCAACGACGAACCTGGGTGCACGAATGGCAAAACATCATTTTTTTCTGACGAATCCAGGTTCTGTTTACAGCATCATGATGGTCGCATCCGTGTTTGGCGACATAGCGGTGAACGCACATTGGAAGCGTGTATTCGTCGTCGCCATACTGGCGTATCACCCGGCGTGATGGTATGGGGTGCCATTGGTTACACGTCTCGGTCACCTGTTGTTCGCATCCACGGCACTTTGAACAGTGGACGCTATATTTCAGATGTGTTACGACCCGTGGCTCTACCCTTCATTCGATCCCTGCGAAACTCTACATTTCGGCAGGATTATGCACGACCGCATGTTGCAGGTCCTGCACGGGTCTTTCTGGATACAGAAAATGTTCGACTGCTACCCTGGCCAGCACATTCTCCAGATCTCTCACCATTTGAAAATGTGTGGTCAATAGTGGCCGAGCAACTGGCTCGTCACTATACGCCAGTCACTACTCTTGATGAACTGTGGTATCGTGTTGAAGCTGCATGGGCAGCTGTACCTGTACACTCCATCCAAGCTCTGTTTGATTCAATGCCCAGGCGTATCAAGGGCGTTATTACGGCCAGAGGTGGTTGTTCTGTGTACAGATTTCTCAGGATCTATGCACCCAAATTGCGTGAAAATGTAATCACATGTCAATTCTAGTATAATATATATTTGTCCAATGAATCATCTGCATTTCTTCTTGGTGTAACAATTTTAATGGCCAGTAGTATAATAAAATAAGGGAAATCAGAGGTCGCATAGGAAGATAAAGAAAAGCATTCCTTTTCAAAAAATGGTTCAAATGTCTGAGCACTATGGGACTTAACATCTGCGGTCATCAATCCCCCAGAACTTCCAACTACTGAAACGTAACTAACCTAAGGACATCACACACATCCATGCCCGAGGCAGAATTCGTACCTGCGACCGTAGCGGTCGCGCGGTTTCTAATCTGAAGCGCCTAGAACCGCTCGGCCACTCCAGCCGGTCGTTCCTTTTCCTCTGGTCGAGAGTTCAGTAGTAGAATTATTGTGAAGCTGATCCGTTGAACTCTGTCAGAGACATGTAAGTATGTAGATGTGTAGGTGGTTGGACACACACGTTGAGTGCTAGCCTCTCGGCTGACGTGTGGCGGCTGCTCGCGACCCTTCCATTTCCGGCCGCTAGCTGCTGGAATTACGCGCATTTCCCGACAGCCTGCTGACATTTCGCCCCGGCCCTGCTCTGACCTGCCTTGTTAGCCCACCGGAGCGGACGTAATGGCGCCTCGGGCCTTCCATCGACGCCTCTGCCGGCGTGGGCTGACGACTTGCCTGCGACAGCAATGAGAGGCAGCCGACACTCGGCGAGCGCTCGCCCCGGCCGTAGCCAGGCGCATGCTCAGAGGTGAGGTGCGTCCCTGACTGCAAAAATTGTCCGATTAAAATTACTTGACACACTGAAGCGCGAAAGAAACTGGTATAGGCATGCGTGTTCAGATGCAGACATCAGTAAACAGGCAGAATGCGGCGCTGCGGTCGGCAACGCCTATAGAGTAAAGTGGGGCAAGATTGCGCACTTAATGTTAAAATAGCAATATATTGAAGGAAACGGCACAAATTACAATTATATTTTAACTGGCATTTCATCTGAATTTTGTGCCTGTTATATGACAGAGTCCGAAAGTCATAGAAAAATTTAAACTGTAATTCGCACTTAGTAAAAAAAGTAACGCAAATGCGCAGTCTTACCCGACCGTGGCGTAAGAGTGCGTTTCTAGTGGGGTAAATTTGCGCATTATTATCAAATGAGAAAAGCATATGTGTCATTTAGTTCTTCGTCTTTAATTTATAGCGTACATAATCGTAATATACCTTGTTTCTCAGCATATAACAGTTACTGTAAATACAATATTTGACCTAATGAGCAAATCTGATCGTGTCATCAAAAACATGCAAAAATATTCCTGTCGGACGAAAATCTTTTTAACAGAGATCACAAATAAAGTGTCCAGAACCTTCATAACAAGAGCAGGATTCATGCCACCACTCCTCGCTCTTGAGACATTGAATCCAGTCTTCTGTTGGTGGATTATTGTATTTTCCAGTACAGCCTGGACAATGAAAAGACTCAAATGTGATGAGTGATTGTCCAAAATTAACAAGACTGGGTTATCTTCTGTTGACTGTGTATGTTTTTCAAAATGTTGTAGCCATGTGAGATACAAATCTCTGTTGATGTATCCAGTGTCCGAACACATCATTAGTTACCCAGGAATTTCCGAGGAAATATTATTCCTGGAGGGATTTAACTCTCCCCAGCTACCATACAACACACAACAGTTATCAGCTAATCTCTTTCTGCAGATGCTATTTTGCCTATGTGCTTCTTGCTGCATGTTGCAATCACTTTCGGAACTTTATTAGCAACAGTTGTAATTCCTGACTCAATGTTATATATGCGATGAGGTTCAAATTTATATCTCTCCATCAACGACGAAAGATTATCAAAGAAGATGCTCGTTTGCCGTTTGTTGAAGCCCATCGCACGTCCGAGACTAGTTTTCTGTGGGATCCGAAGGCTAAGATTTCATCTCTACAGGAAATCATAAGCCCAGTCCTTTCTGGCCATCTTAGTGTTTCTGTCAAATTTTGTTTTTATGTTATTTCTCTCAGAGTAGTCACGAACTAATCTTCTAAAATCTTTCAGAGTCATGCCATAATAACATTAGCCCAAAGATGTGCAGTGTTCGGCGAGTTCCAGTTCCTGTTCATCATTAAAAGTTCTTCCGAATCTTCCCAGCTTGTTTATCCCAAAACCCTGAAAAAAGTGGGGGTGGGAGTATTAGTTTTAAGCTTATCCCTACGTAGGCAAAAGTTTCCAAAATAAAAAATATAGAGGTAAAAGTATACTTGCAGGGGCCTCGTACCTCTTTAAGACGATTTGTGAGGGCAGCTTCAGTTATTCCAAGCTCCCTCGCTATTTGTCGTTTAGACTTGCCATTTTTCAAGCCCTCTTTGGCAGCTTCCAGCATTTCTGGAGTGCATGGTTTCCGTTCGGTTTTCCTTTTTTAGACGCTAAAATATAAAAAAGGATTCTTACAGGACTACTGTCGATGTATAATATCCACCTCAACGTTCATAAATATTTCTAGGTCTCTGAAACAGCTTATAATTATAACGCATAGGATAAGATAACGCACTGCGCAGTTTTGCCCCACCTGCAACGCGTAAACTTGCTCCGCACTACGACACTGCAGCTTTTGGCTGCACGTGGAAACGCATTGTAGGAATATAGATGTGTTAATATACCACAAGACTAACAATGCCTCGTAGTACACAATGGAATAAAGTTAAAATTGATAATCCATTTTTGCCTGAGTTATAGCTTATTTCCGGAACATGAAATGTTACATGAAAATAACGTAAAATAGTTCTTACCGCATTGCGCAGCCGTTAACACCAGGACAACAATCAAACTACGGCAATAAAGGGTCAGCCATAGAGGCTATTTCGTGCCTTGCAGAGTAGCCAACTGCTGCATTACTAAAACTGAGACACAAGCTTTGCGCAGTCTTACCCGCCGCGCAATCTTACCCCACTCTACTGCATGACACAAGTGTCTGGCGCAGTTTTTAGATCAGTTACTGCTGCTACAATGCCAGGTTATCAAGGTTTAAGTCAGTTTGAACTTGGTGTTAACGGTCGGCGCAGGAGTGATGGGATACAGCACATCCGAGGTAGCCTGAAGTGGGGATTTTCCCGTACGACAATTTCACGAGTGTACCGTGAATATCAGAAATCCGGTAAAATATCAAATCTCCGACGTCGCTGCGGCCGGAAAAACGTCCTGCAAGAACGGGAAAACGACTGAAAAGAATCGTTCAACGTGACACAAGTGCAACCCTTCCCCAAATTGCTGCAGATCTGAGTGCTGAGCCATCAACAAGTGTCAGCGGGCGAACCATTCAACTAAACTCATCGATATGGGCTTTCGGAGCCGAAGGTTCACTCGTGTACCCTTGACACAATGCTTTACGCCTCGCCTGGACACCGACATTGGACTGCTGATTACTGGAAACATGTTGCCTGGCCGGACGAGTCTCGTTTCAAATTTTATCGAGCGGATGGACGTATGGAGACAACCTCATGAATCCATTGAACTCCGCATGTCAACAGGGGGCTGTTCAAGCTGATGGAGGCACTGTTATGGTGTGGGTCGTGTGCAGTTGGAGTGATTTGGGACACCTTATACGTCTAGATACGACTCTGACAGTTGACACATATGTAATCATCCTGTCTGATCACATCCATTCATGTAAATTCTGCATTCCGACGGACTTGGGAATTTCCAGGAGGGCAATGTGACATCCCACACGTCACATATTCGATTATCATAATCAGAGAGACGTTAGATAAATTTCGCACGTCATTGCGTAAAACCCATTTTTTGAAGGCTGGAATTCATCATTACGACTGGATGGTCGCAGTCAAAAATATTTCGACACTCATTGTTGTTCTTGAGCGCAATGGTAGTGTATGAATTTTCTCTGGTAAAGGTCGTCAGATGCCTTAAAAATTTATTTCTAAATGTAATGAAAAGTTTGATTATCATTTTTATTCAATTAATTGGTTTAAATGTGTTTCTTTTTATTTCTAATAGTTTACCGCGTCATTTTCGTCATGGTGTCACCTTTTTATTTGCTCTTATTTTCTACTTATCACTCTTTCTTTTCGTATGGATTCCGCCTGTGTCACCGATAATGTGCAACCAAGTGCCAACCAGGACTGCTCGTTGGTTGGTTAGGCGGCAGCACGTGTAGACAGTGAGAGGATGGTTTCAGGTAACCGGTGGTAGCGAGAAATTACAGTTTGCTATTGGCGCTGAAGCTGAATTGTTTCTGACTTGAGTTTAATCGTAGATGTTAGCTATATTCGCCGTGAACAAAGCGATTGTGGTCTCAGTTCTGCCGCAGATTGTTGACTATCGCTTTCTCGGATACATCACACATCACGAGGAAGTGGTTAGCTTGCGACATCAGTTTAAATTCAGGGCTACAAGATGCGTCTCCTGCTGCGGTTCAGTTATTGGCCTTTTAAAAAGTCTGTCGACAGAACATTCGCATTACCGAGACATAGCTCGCGGCGACCGATTCGAACATTGCTCCGCGTTACACACTAGAGGTTGTGAACTGACCGTGTCTCGCCTGTAACTGAGCGGTAGCAGGCGGCCTATACGTCGACATTGTAGCGGCAAGTGACAATACGGCGACTATCAAGTAATTTTAATCGGACTATAGCTACCCGACCTGGCTTCACCTAGGGATGGGATAAACCGCCCGGTTAAAACAGATAGCGTTGTTTTAGTTCTCAATAACCGGCATATTTCTTTACTTGTTTGGTCTCGGTTAGAAAATTTTTTTTGTTTGTTTTTACTAATAACCGGGTAAAAGAAGCGAAGTATCAATTAGTCCTACGGCAGCTTTGGTTTGAAATATTGCGTTATTATAGAAAATGGGGGAAGCGATCAGCACTGTTTTAACAACAATAGCGAAAGAAATGAGCAACAAAGACATGGCATAAGAAGTGGTACGGCATTGCTGAGACAATACTGTCCCTGTTGCCGTGTGTCGTGACTTCAGGTACGTCTGTGTACGTGCAGTGTGCAAGACTTGGCCTCCACAGTAGCTTCTCGTTGTACTGCAGAATGACACCAACCCTAGTCTGGGAATATTTTTACCAACTGATGTAGCAATGAAGTTCAGTGCCTTATTTGCTGTAAGATTGAAGATTAGTCTGACATTTCTATGAAATAATGAAAGAGAAATGAAATTATGGTAACAGTAATAAATTAAAACCTTCACAATAATTCGTTTATAGTGTACAATAAAAATAGAAAGTAGCTGATCGGCTGTGCGTGTCTGCATAATATTCCTTTGTGTGCTTGCAGTCCTTGAAAATGGACAAATTAACACGAGAAACAGAGTTGCTCAACCTCAGTTTTCACTCTTTAGCACTGGCCATTCGTAATACCGAAATAGTGAGTGATACGATCCGTGGCTGCCACATGATTTTTGAGCAGTGTCCCAAAAACTTAGGATCTGCAGGAGAACACTGGTGACTTTCTGAATCCACATATCGCTTTTAGAGAAAACGAGTGAACGATGGACGGACTAAGATTTTTTAAATTTTGCTTTCTTAATTTGCTATTTTGAGTCTGCATATCTTGAAACCGAGAGAGCCAAAATTTTTCAACCTGTGTTCGGTTTCTATGTTTATTATGGGAAATAATAGGAATAAGAAACCGAAAATCGGTCACTTCCGGAAAAATATGGGAAGCGAGTTGTTTCAGCGGTGACCGCCATCCTCCTCTTTGCGCGGGTAACAGCAGGTATGTACGTCCAAACGACTTGACAGGCACAGCGTGTTTTGTTCACGGACCGCGTGAAATTGCAACACCAAGAAGCAAACGCACGAATTCAATTAATACCACAGGTCAGGTACATGACAAGTAACAAATGATTGATTACGTTTTCAAGTCTGTACATGTCCTTTGAGTCCTACTATTCAGTGTGTCGTGTAGCCACCGTGCGCTGCAATTAGAGCTGCTATACGCCGTGGCATTGGGTCAGTAACATTCTGAATACGTTCCCTTCACGCAGTTTGTATCCGGGCCCACAAATCCGTGACACCAGTTGCCGACCAACCATATCCCAGACATGTTCGATGGGCGACATGTCTGGCGATCGTGCAGGCCAGGGAAGCAATGGTACCCGTCGCTCTTCGAAGAAGGCCTGTACATTCCTCGCAATATGTGTCCGGGCACTGTCCTGTTGAAATGTGGCCTGTGGAGATGCCTGAAGCAGGGGGAGTACCTCAGGCTCCACAACCTCCGTTAGGTACCTGTTGCTGTTCCTAAGTGCCCGCAGTACGTGCGAGGCGACATCGGTTGTTGTAACCAATGGCGCCCCAACCCATCACACCTGGTGTTTGCCCACAGTGCCGATCCACAACGGTGCAGCCCTCCAGGTTGCGGTCACCACAGTACCGCCGGACACGAATGCGGCCATCACTGTAGGACGCGTTGAAGCGGGACTCGTCCGGAAAGATCACGTGTTGCCACTCAGCACACCAGTGACGGTGTTCGCGTGCCCATTGCAGTCGGAGGAGCTTGTGGTTTCTGGACAATGGAAGCCATCGTAATGGCACGCGTGTAACCAGTCCAACCTGCGGCAGACGCTGGCGAACCGTCGATGCAGACAAGTTCACACCTGTTGCAGTGCTCCAGCGACGAGCCAACATTGTGTAGATGACGCTGTACAGTCCGTAATGGCCATGCGGAGAAGATGACGGTCATCCCGTGCTGTGGCCATGTTCCGTGGTCCAGTTGCCGCTCGTCGCTGCTTACGACCTTCCTGTATCCACTGCTTCCACACACGCATCGCTGTCGTAGCAGCATGCCCTGTGCGAACCGAAATGTGACAGTGTGACAACCACGTTTCCCGCATACCGATCATTCTGCCCCGTTCGAACTCGCTCACGTGCCGAAATGGCTCCCTTTGACGTCGACGACGATACTGGCCATGGAGGTAAGAATAAGGGGAGATGGCGCTACGCATCCCAGCCGTACTACGTTTTGAAGCCATGGGGAAGTGGCTCACTGCCATGACACTCTGACCAAAACATTGCCAGTGTGCTATAGCGCTGCGTGTTTTACAGTCGCTAATTGCACCATATACGCATGTAACGTCATCAGATTGGTTGTTTCAAAGTTTTTGTTTAAAATAAAACCTCGTAAAGGCGAAATTCCGCGTTTCTTCTGATTAAAAATAGTTTTTAATATAATATTACGAATAGCTAGCCTTCAATGTAAACGATACAATTTTGTTAATTCAGTAATAAACGTGTATCACAAACTAAATAATAGAAACTGAAAACTAAGTTAGCTATACCCTCCCTCCAAAGCCCTATAAATACATCTTGTTTGTAATACGTACTGGGACATTTCAGTTACGTTACACTACTGGGAAACACTGTTCATTACCACCAATATTTACTGAAATACGGCACATAGAATGGCAAATCTACACAGTGTCCTGTTTAGGCCTATACTTCACGCCAGTTAATGTAGTGTAAGCTTTTAATTTGGTACATGATGAAGACAAAGTGAGTTATTCAACACTTCGATTATCGACGATACGCACGTATTATACTGAAACGTGAACTTGAAAACTAAGAATTTAATTCTTTGAATTAACATACCTTTTGCAAATGTTTTGGGTGTGTAGGGAAAACTGATGGTACAGCATTTTCTCGGAGCCTTACTGTTGAAAGGGAAGTTCGGTCTATGTCCTCTTCTCGGAAATGCTGAGAACATATAGTGCTCCATTTAGACGCACGCCAATTCTTCCTCCTCTCGGCATTCTCCCACAGAGCTTTCCGACTTTCATTTTTAGGAAATCTAAAATCATACAGGAGAAAAATACGCTATAGTACAAGTACCGATGTAGCACACGTTCATTCACAATGAAGTTGTAAAATCACACTTAACGAGACAACTTACACAAGAAATGTTATTCCCTTCGATTTCGCATCACAATCAGAACGATTCGTACATCCGAACACCACACAAGTCACCATAATAGCGCAAAATCCTTCCAAAAGCGAGCGACAAGCCTATGCACACAAGCTTACAGCAGCAATGTTTTGGTCGGATTGAGATGGCTACCCTCGGCTTCACATAGCTTCACAGCTGTGACGTCACGGCGTCTCCCTCTATTAATACCTCCATGATACTCGCACTCACTGTATTCTGTCCACCTTGTGTGACGGCTCTCCACCGACTACACTCGGCGCAACACCGACCCCGTCGGACCGACACGAGAGGGCCCTGCTCGGCCTACGTGTACCCAACCAACACCGACTGAAAGGAAGGCCTCGGCGCTTGTTGGAGACGTCACGTCAGCTAAGCACGGCGAACGCCAGGTCTGTTGCAGGCATACTCATAATGGTGGTGTCTCTGACACAGGAAAATGTGAAACTATTGGCGATGGTTGACCGACACACTTTGTTCTGAGAGATTTCTGCAATCAGTTAATTGTGCAATTCATTACACTTCTTAACAAATAGTGTACTCCTGAACTTAAATTTCCACCTGTTTTAAGGATTGACATACAAAAACAACTTCGTGGTCCAGCAGCAACAGATTTCGTGCTTCTTTACCTTATTGGTAAATCTGAGGAAGTTATGTTTGTACTGGGTTGCATTTACAAGAAACTGTCAGCATATTGGTGCTCTTCTTTAGGTATCTTGGTTGACTATGGGGTGAGGAGCACTGAATGTTAATGAAATATCTTGCGATTGTACAGGTTGGGTGAGGGGGTGGAGGACAGAAGAAGAGGCAAAAGAGAGATACTTGTTTTATCAAATAATTTTTTTTATCTTATAAATTTTCTCCTTTCAGTTGCAAGAGGGGAATATTTATGTTTTCTAATGTGCATGTTTAAAAAAGTTTAAGCTCAGTAGTATTTTCGATGTATGAAGCTATTTTGTTTCCTGTTTCGAATTCCTTTCGTTGAAAACAACTGTAATCTAATGACTGGCAACAGTTGGACATTTACACATGTAAATTAGTTCGCATTTCCAGTGAGGATGTCAAACGAAAATAAAGAAATAAATAAAAGAAACGAGTTCATTGTAAGGGGGTTGGGGTAAATTTCGATAACAAAATGGATCAAGTAAATATAGTTCCTTGAATGTAAAATTTCCGAAGCTTGCAATGGGTCAAAGCGTCTTCTCATATTGATCTACGTTTGTTTCGATAGGATTCAGTAATGCAGAACTATGATCTTCATTTGTAGCTTTACGATAGTAAGAAAATCTTTCATCTAAATAAAACTGCAGAATGCAAAACAATGCCAAACATTTTGTCCAAAAATAAGAGATTTATAGTGATAAGCACGCCCTGGCGTTTCTGCCTGCAACAGACCTGGCGTTCGCCGTGCCTAGCTGACGTGACGTCACCAACAAGCGCCGAGGCCTTCCTTTGAGCCGGTGTTGACCCAACTCGCTGCAAAACGTATCACGTATTGCTTGCACACCCGTCGCCACTTCCACCAAGCGTGGCGCTATTCGGGTAATTCCTTCTCAGTGTTGCACTTTTCACAAACGGCAGTCTATTTCCAGAACAACGCTAACCAAGTGAATATGGTCGTTTTGATATAACTTGCGCGATTGCGATGTAGGAAACTTGTCTGGACGGATGATTGTTGTGTGTTCCGTGTAGAATTGGCGTTTCGAGTGATAGCTCATGACACAAGTTATATGTTTACAACCATTGTAGATATTGTACGCGTAGAGAGAGAGAGAGAGAGAGAGAGAGAGAGAGAGAGAGAGAGAGAGTCGGGGACTGGCTGAGGCAACACAAATAAAAATAATTGATTCACAGTTCATTCAGTACAACAGGTATTGAAAGTATTAAATATTGAGGAAGACTGAGAATTTTTTTTTTCAGACAACATAGTTGTGTGGAGAAAACAGTGATTAATTTACTTATAATCAATTGTTCAAAATGACAGTCACAATTGCATTATTTATTTTGCGCTAACCGGTTTCAGCCTGCGATGGGGTCATCTTCAGGGCAATTTACACCATTCGGTCGCTCGCTGGAGTCGTCACCCTGCCTGTAGACGGTTAGTAACTAACAGGCAGGGTGATCCCATCGCGGGTTGAAACAAGTTGGCGGCAAAATAAATAATGCGATTGTTACTGTCATTTTGAATAATTGACTACTGAGAACTTTGCCTGGCCACACCAACTGTTACTCTGCTTCATTCTGGAACTACCTACAGTATATGAAATAGTATTTGTAAGTAACATTATTTTGGTATGAAATTACAAATGTTATTTATTAAATACTAGCTATACCCGGCGAACTTCGTTCCGCCTCTGAAAAATCTTTATATTTTATAGCTGACCCCGAAAACGTTGTTTTGCCATATAAATTATCTCTAGTCTATAAGAATAACGTATATGTGTAACACAACGTATACCCAGCGAAATTCGTTCCGCCTCTGAAAATCTTTATCGAATAGTGAAAGACTATCACCGGTAGTCACCTGGCGGGGATAACTGATCAATTGATAATTGATCAGTTATCGGCCAGGGTTGAAAATTATTAAATTACTTAAATCGCTATTAAAAAAATAGGGGCTGGTGGGAGAAGAGTGAAAATTTAGGGTTGTGTGTATTGTTTAATGCCACATCTTAAAGAATAAAAATGAAAAATTATGTCCAAAAAAAAAAAAGAAATTTTTGGGGTAGACCACTTAGAGGTATGAAAAATAGATTACGACCGATTCTCAGACCTAATATGCATGTAAAATTTCATCAGAATCGATCGAGCCATTTAGGAGTATCGTAACTAACACTGTGACACGAGAATTTTATATATATAAGGATGTATAGGCCCGTTCTTTGTGGGGTGGATGTGACCCACACCTAGTTCCCTAAATAGGTGCGTAATATTTTATTCCTTGTTTAAGTCTATTCATGCAGTACTTTAAGATATCTCAGATAAATTCATTTCCTCATTATCAAAGCATTAATGTACAAAATTTTCTGTAGATATCAGAAGATGAAAATTAAAAGTTCCGAAAAGGGTTGTGTGGGGTCCCTAATCGACTTAAATAAATGCAGCTACAGAGGACTACTGGACTTTCCATTGTGTTTTATCACCTGTATCTAAGCACCTGTTGTAATGTATGAACCGTCAGTCAGTTATGTACAATTATTTTAGCTGTAGCTGCCCCATTTTTAAAATTATCTGTCACACAAATAACGCAAAACAATGATCTACATGTTTAGGTCGTGTTAAGCTTGTTGTTGTTGTTGTTGTGGTCTTCAGTCCTGAGACTGGTTTGATGCAGCTCTCCATGCTACTCTATCCTGTGCAAGCTTCTTCATCTCCCAGTACCTACTGCAACCTACATCCTTCTGAATCTGCTTAGTGTATTCATCTCTTGGTCTCCCTCTACGATTTTTACCCTCCACGCTGCCCTCCAATACTAAATTGGTGATCCCTCGATTCTCAGAATATGTCCTACCAACCGATCCCTTCTTCTAGTCAAGTTGTGCCACAAGCTCCTCTTCTCCCCAATTCTATTCAATACCTCCTCATTAGTTATGTGATCTACCCATCTAATCTTCAGCATTCTTCTGTAGCACCACATTTCAAAAGCTTCTATTCTCTTCTTGTCTAAACTGTTTATCGTCCACGTTTCACTTCCATACATGGCTACACTCCATACAAATACTTTCAGAAACGACTTCCTGACATTTTAAGCTTAACTCTTGTAAAGCCTCAAGCTGTGTAACCGAAGCCATCACAGTCTGAAGCTGAGAGGAAGTGTCACCAACTCGGCTCGCATCCGCAAACAACAATCGCATTCCGTGTCCATACCAAAGACAGTGAAAAACTGAACTTTGCAGATAAACGGACTATCGGCAGGTGCTGCGCAACTCTACTGTAGACCCTGACGAAAACGCACGAACTGTGTCTAATAATATGCACATATTCAAGAACCTAACTACCGAAGCACTCAGGTGAAACTAAATAATTTGCCCTTGACTAGGAACTTGTAATATGTCACAAAATCGGTTTACTTTCTGACGCAATAAAACGCGAGAACTGTGGCTATTAGATTTTAAGTTTACATGCAGAAACTCAAGAAACTAAACTATTAAAGCACACAGATGATAAAATAATTCGCTCCTGCTTAGAAACTCGTAAAAGTCACAAAAGCGGTTTACTTATCTGTTGCTGCGTCTGTCGCGGTCGGCTACTACTGCCTGACTTCTTACAAGGGAACCTCTCCATCGCACCCCCCTCAGATTTAGTTATAAGTTGGCACAGTGGATAGGCCTTAAAAAACTGAACACAGATAAATCGAGAAAACAGGAAGAAGTTGTGTGGAACTATGAAAAACTAAGCAAAATATACACTCCTGGAAATTGAAATAAGAACACCGTGAATTCATTGTCCCAGGAAGGGGAAACTTTATTGACACATTCCTGGGGTCAGATACATCACATTATCACACTGACAGAACCACAGGCACATAGACACAGGCAACAGAGCATGCACAATGTCGGCACTAGTACAGTGTATATCCACCTTTCGCAGCAATGCAGGTTGCTATTCTCCCATGGAGACGATCGTAGAGATGCTGGATGTAGTCCTGTGGAACGGCTTGCCATGCCATTTCCACCTGGCGCCTCAGTTGGACCAGTGTTCGTGCTGGACGTGCAGACCGCGTGAGACGACGCTTCATCCAGTCCCAAACATGCTCAATGAGGGACAGATCCGGAGATCTTGCTGGCCAGGGTAGTTGACTTACACCTTCTAGAGCACGTTGGGTGGCACGGGATACATGCGGACGTGCATTGTCCTGTTGGAACAGCAAGTTCCCTTGCCGGTCTAGGAATGGTAGAACGATGGGTTCGATGACGGTTTGGATGTACCGTGCACTATTCAGTGTCCCCTCAACGATCACCAGTGGTGTACGGCCAGTGTAGGAGATCGCTCCCCACACCATGATGCCGGGTGTTGGCCCTGTGTGCCTCGGTCGTATGCAGTCCTGATTGTGGCGCTCACCTGCACGGCGCCAAACACGCATACGACCATCATTGGCACCAAGGCAGAAGCGACTCTCATCGCTGAAGACGACACGTCTCCATTCGTCCCTCCATTCACGCCTGTCGCGACACCACTGGAGGCGGGCTGCACGATGTTGGGGCGTGAGCGGAAGACGGCCTAACGGTGTGCGGGACCGTAGCCCAGCTTCATGGAGACGGTTGCGAATGGTCCTCGCCGATACCCCAGGAGCAACAGTGTCCCTAATTTGCTGGGAAGTGGCGGTGCGGTCCCCTACGGCACTGCGTAGGATCCTACGGTCTTGGCGTGCATCCGTGCGTCGCTGCGGTCCGGTCCCAGGTCGACGGGCACGTGCACCTTCCGCCGACCACTGGCGACAACATCGATGTACTGTGGAGACCTCACGCCCCACGTGTTGAGCAATTCGGCGGTACGTCCACCCGGCCTCCCGCATGCCCACTATACGCCCTCGCTCAAAGTCCGTCAACTGCACATACGGTTCACGTCCACGCTGTCGCGGCATGCTACCAGTGTTAAAGACTGCGATGGAGCTCCGTATGCCACGGCAAACTGGCTGACACTGACGGCGGCGGTGCACAAATGCTGCGCAGCTAGCGCCATTCGACGGCCAACACCGCGGTTCCTGGTGTGTCCGCTGTGTCGTGCGTGTGATCATTGCTTGTACAGCCCTCTCGCAGTGTCCGGAGCAAGTATGGTGGGTCTGACACACCGGTGTCAATGTGTTCTTTTTTCCATTTCCAGGAGTGTACAAACTGGGTCGTCCATGCGTAAGATAGGCAATATTAAGGGCAATGTGAGGTGATGAGCGCCGTGGTCCCGTGGTTAGCGTGGACAGCTGCGGAACGAGAGGTCTTTCGTTCAAATCTGCACTCGACTGAAAATTTTGCTTTCTTTATTTTCGCAAAGTTATGATCTGTCCGTTCGTTCATTGACGTCTCTGTTCACTGTAATAAGTTTAGTGTCTGTGTTTTGCGACCGCACCGCAAAACCGTGCGATTAGTTGACGAAAGGACGTGCCTCTCCAATGGGAACCGAAAACATCTGATCGCAAGGTCATAGGTCAACCGATTCCTCCACAGGAAAACACGTCTGATATATTCTATACGACACTGGTGACAGCATGTGCGTCACATAACAGGAATATGTTGTCGACCCACCTAACTAGTACACTTGGCGAATGGGTAAAAAGATTCTTCTACCTTGCCCGATTTAGGTTTTCTTGTGGATGTAATAATCACTCCAAAAAAAGTGATGAAAACATAAGAGTTTGTCACATAAACTGAAAATAAAAAGTTAAAATTTTCGATCGAGGGAAGATTTGAACCAAGAACCTCTCGTTCCGCAGCTGTTAACGCTAACCACGAAACCACGGCGCTCCTCGTCTCAGACTGCCCTTAATATTGCCTATCTTACACATGAACGACCCAGTTTGTATATTTTGCTTACTTTTTTTCATAGTTCCACACAACTTCTTCCTGTTTTCTCGATCGATCTGTGTTCAGTTTTTCAAGGCCTATCCACTGTGGCAACTTATAACTAAATCTGAGGGGGGTGCGATGGGGAGATTCCCTTGTTAGGGAAACGTTTTACTTGAAACATAAAAAATAAAACACTGCGTATTTTGGATCGCACGTTTTTTTTTTTTTTTCGCTATGCAGTTGTTGTGGAACGATTGTAGGGAAAACATTGATTAGAAATATTTAATAATTTCAAATTTGCAAGTCTCACATCACATGATCAGTTGCCGTTCCGTTATTCGTGACATATCTTACGGTACTTCAGAGATGGGTAACTGACTGTCTGTTGTTCGGAGAATTTGTAGTGAAATGAAGAGTGGCAAAACGAGAGAAGTAGAAGCTGGCAGTCTGAAATATCGATCAAACTGCGAAATTCCTTCCTCAACCATCTGTATGGCTATTTCGAAACCTTCTGTATTCGTCCGCAACTTCTGAAGACCAGTCAAGAAAATAGCGCCCATGTTTTCACAATTTTCAAAAGATCTAAATATCTCTCTCGCCAGTGCAGATTCGATTACCAGTCTTCTGTATAATGTGAAAGCGTCCTTACAAACAATGTCTACGCATCGAGGTGGCGTAGTGATTGACGCACTGGACTCTCATCCAAGAGGACGACGATTCAAACCCGCGTCCGGCCACCCCAATTAAGGTTTCTCGTGATTTCCCTACATCGCTTTAGGTACATGCCGGGATGGTCCCTTTGAAGGGACATGGCCGATTTTCTTCCCTAATCCGACGGGACCGATGGCCTCGCTGTTCGGTCCCGTCCCCCAAACCGACCAACGTACCACTGCCTCGCAGATAATCGTGTTCACATATGCACACTTTTAAAAAACAAAAAACAAAAAAAAAGTTTTGCGTCACCTCGGTTCCGAGAGTTCCTGAACCTGTACAGAAAATTGGAATAGAGATCAACATAAACATCATTTCCGCCCTTTTCATTGCTCATGAAAACCACACATTGCATGTTGTACCACCATACAGCGAGACCGTCAGAGGTGGTGGTCCAGATTGCTGTACACACCGGTACCTCTAATACACAGTAGCTTGTCCTCATGCAGTGATGCATGCCTATATTCGTCGTGGCATACTATCCACAAAATCATCAAGGCACTGTTAGTCCAAATTGCCCCACTGCTCAACGGGGATTTGGCGTAGATACCTCAGAGTGGTTGGTGGGTCACATCGCCCATAAACAGCCCCATTTCAATCTATCCCAGGCGTTTTCGATAGGGTTCATGTCTGGAGAACACGCTGGCCACTCTAGTCGAGCGATGTCGTTATCCTGAAGGAAGTCATTCACAAGATGTGCACGGTGGGGGGCGCGAATTGTCGTCCACGCCGGCCTCTGTGGCAGAGCGGTTCTAGGCGCTTCAGTCCGGAACCGCGGTGCTGCTACGGTCGCAGGTTCGAATCCTGCCTCGGGCATGGATGTATGTGATGTCCTTAGGTTAGTTAGGTTTAAGTAGTTCTAAGTCTAGGGGACTGATGACTTCAGATATTAACTCCCATAGTGCTTAGAGCCTCTTTTTTTTTCGTCCACGAAGACTAATGCCTCGCCAGTACGCTGCCGATATGGTTGCACTATTGGTCGGAGGATGGCATTCACGTATCGTACATCTGTTACAGCGCCTTCCATGACCACCAGCGGCGTACGTCGGCCCCACATAATGCCAAAAGAGAAGGGACCTCCACCTTCCTGCACAAGCTGGACAGTGCGTCTAAGGCATTCAGCCTGACCGGGTTGCCTCCAAACATGTCTGGTTGAAGATGGACGCGACACTCATCAGTGAAGAGATCATGATACCAATCCTGAGCGGTCCATTCGCCGTGTTGTTGGGCACATCTGTAGCGCGGTGCATGGTGTCGTGGTTGCGAAGATGGACCTCACCGTGGACGTCGGGTGTGAAGTTGCGCATCATGTAGCCTATTGCGCACAGTTTGAGTCTAACACGACGTCCTGTGGCTGCACAGAAAGCATCTTTCAACAGGGTGGCGTTGCTGTCAGGGTCCTTTCGAGCCACAATCCGTAGGTAGCGGTCATCCACTGCAGTAGTAGATCTTGGGCGGCCCGAGCGAGGCATGTCATCGACAGTTCATGTCTCTCTGTATCTCCTTCATGTACGAACATTATCACTTTGGTTCACTCAGTGACGCAAGGACACTTCCCTTGTTGAGAGCCCATCCTGGCGTGGTTGAACTACAGACGAGCCGTGTACCTCCTTTCTAGTGGATTGACTGGAACTGATCGATTCTCGGACTCCCTCTAATATGCGCATGATTGTTTACATCTTTGGGCGGGTTTAGTGACGTCTCTGAACTGTCAAAGGGACTGTGTCTGTGATACAATATCCGTAGTGAACATCTGTCTTCAGGAGTTCTGGGAACCGGGTTGATGCAAAACATTTTTTGATGTGTGTATATTTCATATGTGTTTGAAATATTTCACCTGTATCTCTTGCCATATTTCACCTGTATCTCTAGATAATTTCCCCCTACAGTTTCATTTCCATGCAGCTCAATGTTTGTGACGATGTACCTGCTCAACTATTTGCCGTACAATTTAAACAAGGATGCTGACTGTGGTTAAATTTGACCAAGGCTAATGCCTGGTTTTCTACAGATGGCCAGAGTTTTATAATCGTACGATATTAAGATGGCAGTGCATTTTGATGTAGCGAGACAGACTGAAGGCATTGTATGAGTATACTGCACTCTGCGTTTGAGATGAACCCAGGAAGTTTATTAATTTATGAATCAAAGTTATCAGTAGTAGAATTAAACTGCTTCGATGCAGCTCTTAAAAACTGGCGAGAGAATCGTCGTCTAACTTTTCCAAACTAGTTTAATATGCTAAAATAAGGCAGATATTTTCTGGCAATCAATGTTGTTCTGCAGTATTGCGCTTGCTCGCTGGGTGAGGTGTTGTGGATTCAGTTGCACATTGATCCGAATTTTTAAACAAAAGTGCATGTTCCATGAATACTTACTTGAAATGTAAAATACAGAAAGATGGAAAAAAGCGTACTTTGTAGCTTTTTAGTTATAGTCTTGATTAACAATCTTTTATAAAAAAACCAGCAATTACGAATTTTTGTTCGACACGAAAACTGGATTTTTGTGTGCAGTGTATAGTTAGAAATAAGACTTGCATTTTACAAAAAAAATGACTGTTAGATTTGTTAATTAGCATGGATTCGGCGAATTTTATATTTTAGTGACTTAGGTATTCTGACTGAACGGAAAAAAGAAATAATGACCGAAACGATATTCTGTGCATAACTTTCATACTGAAGCCGTCAGTTCTTTTTTCTTTCCCCGAGAACTGATGCATTTGCACCAACCAATTCTAAAAGAATATCCATCTTATACTTCCAGAGAAGGCAGCGGGACCGACAGGACAGCATTTTCCGGCGGCAGACTGCCCTCCTGTTCCCTGGAGACTCTTCACACTGGAAGACGGGGTTACGACGATATTTGGGGGGAGGGGGGGGGAGGGTCGCCACGTGTCACATTGCCGAGACAGCTCCCTGGAGTCCTGTTGGAATGTGGCGGCACTTTACGCCACTGGAGAAGAGTAGGGTTGCCGTGTCGTAAGCGGTCGTTACTGCTGTGGCGCTGTTTTGACGCCAGCGCGTGTCTGACAAGGGAACCACCCCATCGCGCCCCCCTCAGATTTAGTTATTAGTTGCCACAGTGGATAGGCCTTTAAAAACTGAACACAGATCAATCGAGAAAACGGGAAGAAGTTGTGTGGAACTATGAAAAAAATAAGCAAAATATACAAACTGAGTAGTCCATGCAAAAGATAGGCAACATCAAGGAATGTCTGAGCTCCGGAGCTCCGTGGTCCCGTGGTTAGCGTGAGAGCTGCGGAACGAGAAATCCTTGGTTCGAGTCTTCCCTCGAGTGAAAAGTTTACTTTCTTTATTTTCGCAAAGTTATGATCTGTCCGTTCGTTCATTGACGTCGCTGTTCACTCTAACAAGTTTTGTGTGTTTTGCGACTGCACCGCAAAACCGTGCGATTAGCAGACGGAAGGACGTGCCTCTCCAATGGGAACCGAAAACATTTGATCGCAAGGTCATAGGTCAACCGATTCCTCCACAGGAAAACACGTCTGATACATTCTATACGACACTGATGACGGCATGTGCGTCACATGACAGGAATATGTTGTCGACCCACCTAACTTGTACACTTGGCGAATGGGTAAAAAGATTCTTCTTCCTTGCCCGATTTAGGTTTTCTTGTGGATGTGATAATCACTCCCAAAATAGTGATGAAAACATAAGAGTTTGTCTCATAAACTGCAACAAATGAATGCAACAGTTTCACAGTCGCACAGTTTTCCCGGTGCTCTGTCAAAACATATGTTTTTAACATTTTCAAATTTTTCCGTGTGTGGACCGTCAAATCCTGCACGTGTCCAAACAAATCTGAACATGTCCTGGAATTTTGGAGAGCGAAGTTGATTATGTGTGAGTGCCTGAATTTTGATAATTGACACACGATCACGTAAACAATACTGCTCTGTGTACCTGTGCAGCTTCGCAAAATAATTATCTGAAAATTGTACTTACCACTCGTGGGAAGACATGAACCAAGGACCTCTAGTTCCGCAGGTGCTCACGCTAACAACGGGACCACGGCGCTCCTGAGCTCAGACAATCCTTGATGTTACCTGTCTTGCGCATGGACTACTCAATTTGTATATTTTGCTTATATTTTTCATGGTTCCACTCAACTTCTTGTTGTTTTCTCGATTGATCTGTGTTCAGCGTTTCAAGGCCTATCCACAGTGCCAACTTATAACTAAATCTCAGGAGGGTGCGATGGGGAGGTTCCCTTGTGCATATGGCGGACTGGAAGTGTGGACTGGAGGACATAGCGGTGGAAAGGAACTGGCTGTTCGCACCAGCCCCGTTGACACGGCACGTTACGCTGTGGTAGTCTGACGGTGCTGCCCCTTCAGCAGATGTGGACTTCTCAGGGAGGATGGACGCACTTCACATGTCACTACTATTGACTGTCTAAATCTGCATTATGACTATGCAGTTCACACTTCAGTGCCTGGCAGAGGGTTCTTTGCACCGCCTTCGGACTATTAATCTGCCGCTCCACTCTATATCAGCGCGTGGAAAAAATGAACACTTAACTCTTTTTGTATGAACTCTGTTTTCCGTGATGTCATTGAGATGATCATTTCTCCCTATGTAGATTGGCGACACTGAAATATTTCCACATTCTGAGGAGGTGATAATTGAAATTTCGTTAAAAGATCTCGCCACAACGAAAAACGCCTTAGTTTTAATGATTGCCATTCCAATTCGCGTATCATATCCGCGACACTCATTCCCCTATTTCGCGATAATACAATACAACTGCCCTTCTTTGCACTTCCACGATGATGTCCGGCAATCCTACTAGTAAGGATCCCATATACACCACAGCAGTTCTCTAGCAGAGGAAGGACAAGCGTAGTGTGTGGAGTCTCTTTGGTACACCTGTTGAATTCTTTAACTGTCTGCCATTCTTTGCGTTAGCTTGGCTACAACATTATACTCAGACGTGATCGTTCTCATTTAAGTATTCGCGATTGTAGTTCCTAAGTATTTAGTCAAACTGTCAGCCTTTGAGCCGGCCGGCGTGGCCGAGCGGTTCTAGGCGCTACAGTCTGGAACCGCGCGACCGCTACGGTCGCAGGTTCGAATCCTGCCTCGGGCATTGATGTGTGTGATGTGCTTAGTAGTTCTAAGTTCTAGGGGACTGATGACCTCAGCAGTTAAGTCCCATAGTGCTCAGAGCCATTTTTGTTATCAGGATACTGTGTTGAGAACGTTGGGACCAGGGAATCCACGCCCCCAGACGTGCTACAAAAGAAAAGAAATCGCTTCTCGGCTTTTATTAACCTTTATTATTCAATTACAGTAATAAAATGTTACATCACCAATAACCTTAATACTTCCACAGTTTAAATCACCTTTAAACCAAATGCAAACTCCCTCACTCATTTGTCTGACGATGATTCCTAGTCCTGAAAACCAAACACATACTAGAAACGAAATACGAATGACCCATATCTCAGTTAAATACTTAGCCAATCTGAAATGTTCGATAACAAATCACGTCACGACCATTGAAATTCTCAAGACCAGCAACCTTTTTAGCATCAGAAGTGCGCACTACAGCAGCAATTGTCCAACCGTTACGTCCCTCCAAAACAACTTGTGCTCCAACTTTAGACGATGTAGTCACAGACAAACTATCAATAGGTTTATACGTAGGAGTCGGACGCGTGTAACATCTATGGTGACGACGACGACGAGGCATCAAGAACGCAACAGCACTGCTCCAGAACACTCAGATTAGATTAGATTAGTTTTTCGTTCCATAGATACGTGCTGAGGAGATCCTCATGGATGTGGAACATGTCATTTTTTTAAAGCTGAAATAACAATACTAATAGTATGAATATATACGATACATCATTTGTTTCTATTAAAAAATTCGTCAGTGGAGTAGAAGAAGTTGGCCACTAGTAAGTCTTTCAGGCTCCTTTTAAACTGATCTTCATTTGTAACTAAATTTTTTATATTTACTGGCAAATTATTGAACATAAGTGTTCCTGAGTAGTGGACCCCTTTTTGAGCTAAAGTAAGTGCTTTCAAGTCCTTGTGCAGATCATTTTTGTTCCTGGTATTGTATGTATGAACTGAGCTTTTTGTTGGAAAAAGAGAAATATTATTTAGGACAAATTTCATTCAGGAGTAAATATACTGAGAGGCAGCAGTTACCATACCCAGTTCTTTGAAGATGTTTCTACAGGACGTCCGTGAATTTACTCCACAAATAATACGTATTACACGCTTTTCGACTCTGAAAACTTTTTTTTGACTTGGAGAGTTACCCCAAAATATTATACCATATGACATTATGGAATGAAAGTAGGCAAAGTATGCAAGATTTTTCATTTTTATGTCGCCTATGTCTGCTAACATTCGAATTGCAAATACAGATTTGTTAAGGCGTTTCTGCAGTTCTGTGGTGTGCTCCTCCCAACTGAATTAATTATCAAGTTGTAATCCCATGAATTTAAGACTGTCAACCTCTTCTATCTGCTGGGTGGAAACCTCTTACAGGTTCTGAATTGCATGTAATGAGTCTTTTCGAAGTTTAATGTCAGTGAATTGGCTTTAAACCATTTATTAATATCCATGAAAATATCATTAGCAGATCTCTCTAGAACTACACTCGACATACTATTTATTGCAATACTTGTGTCATCTGCAAACAAAACGAGCTCTGCTTCTGGCAGTGTAACTGATGAGAGATCACTAATGTACACAAGAAAAAGCTATGGCCCTAAGATGGACCCTTGTCGGACACCACATGTAATTTCTTCCCATTCTGATGATGACTGATGACTTAATTCACTAGTGCCTTGCACTGACACCTTTTGTTTCCTGTTAGCGAGGTATGACTTGAATCATTTCGCAGCACTGCCCGTGACACCATAGAATTTTAATTTTTTTAAAAGGATGTTGTGGTTTACACAATCAAATGACTTGGACAAATCACAGAAAATACCTGCTGCTTGTAATTTGTTATTTAATGAATTAAGTACATTTTCACTGTAGGTGTAAATAGCCTTCTCGATATCAGAACTCAGTCAGATAGCTTCTCGTAAAGGGAAAAGGTAAGGGTAGAAAGATTTTGTGGACAAAATTCCGGAATTTTTTTTGAAATCTCAAGTCCCGCATAGAGCAGGATGCAGGCGACACAGCGGCCGCCCGAGCGCAGTACGGCCATACTCAATGTGGGCGGCGTGTAGAAAGGGATGTGATGTGCCCCGTACGTCGAGGAGGGGGAGAGGTCGGACCTTATCTGGTCGCGCCGGCTGCAGTTGGGGTTGAGGGGAGGGGGGCAGATTGCTTTCCGGCGATGAAGGGCGGCAGGAATTGGCCCGTGTGGGGGTGGGACAACGGGAGGCTGCGGGGGTGTAGGAGGGATGGGGAGGGGGGGGGGGGAGCCCATAAAAGGCGGCCAGCCGGCTGCCGTCCGATAATGGCCGTGCCGTCCTGTCTACTCGGCGCCGGTGATCAGCGAGCGAGCGAGCGGGGGCGGCGGGGGCAGCCATTGTCCGCGGCTGTAGTAGTGGGCCGGAGCGGAGCTGTGGTCCCTCTCCGCGCAGCCAGGCTGCCGTGGGGCACAACAGACAGGCGTGGGGGCAGGTCCAGAGCCAGCCGGAGGTCTGGATACTTTTTCAGATACATGACTCTTGAAGACAGCTACGAGTGCTGCCTTTCAAGCTTCCGCAAAGGACGGCTGCGTCGTGCTCTTGAGATGCGACTTTACCTTATGGCAGGCCTGCCCAAACAGTGCTTCTTCCCAGAGGTCCGAGCGGACTGGCGAGAGTGGCTGAGGCGAGACGTGGTGTGAGGGGAGGGGAGAGGAGGGGAGGAGGAAGAGGAGATTGGAGGCCACAGCCGGACGCCGCTGGAGCGAGCCAGACGGTCTGTCACAGTTTGCCGACAATACTAGCTGTGTTACATTATACACTACTGGCCATTAAAATTGGTACACCAAAAATAAATGCAGATGATAAACGGCTATTCATTGGACAAATATATTATACTAGAACTGACATGTGATTACATTTTCACGCAATTTGGGTGCATAGATCCTGAGAAATCAGTACCCAGAACAACCACCTCTGGCCGTAATAACGGCCTTGATATGCCTGGGCATTGAGTCAAACAGACCTTGGATGGCGTGTACAAGTACAGCTGCCCATGCAGTTTCAACACGATACCACAGTTCATCAAGAGTAGTGACTGGCGTATTGTGATGAGCCAGTTGCTCAGCCACCATTCACCAGACGTTCAGTTGGTGAGAGACCTGGAGAATATGCTGGCCAGGGCAGCAGTCGAACATTTTCTGTAATCAGAAAGGCCCGTACAGGAACTGCAACATGCGGTCGTGCATTATCCTGCTGAAATGTACGGTTGCGAAGGGATCGAATGAAGGGTAGAGCCACGGGTCGTAACATATCTGAAATGTAACGTCCACTGTTCAAAGTGTCGTCAATGTGAACAAGAGGTGAACGAGACTTGTAACCAATGGCATTCCACACCATCACGCCGGGTGATACGCCAGTATGGTGATAACGAATACACGCTTCCAATGTGCGTTCACCGCGATGTCGCTAAACACGGATGCGACCATCATGATGCTGTAAACAGAACCTGGATTCATCCGAAAAAATGACGTTTTACCATTCGTGCACCCAGGTTCGTCGTTGAGTATACCATTTCAGGCGCTCCTGTCTGTGATGCGGGGTCAAGGGTAACCGCAGCCATGTTCGCCGAGCTGGTAGTCCGTGCTGCTGCAAACGTCGTCGAACTGTTCGTGCAGATGGTTGTCGTCTTGCAAACGCATTTCTCCTCCTTACACGAGGCATGACAATAACGTTTCACCAGCCAACGCCGGTCCACTGCTGTTTGTGTTTGAGAAATCGGTTGGACACTTTCCACATGTCGGCACGTTGTAGGTGCCGCCACCGGAGCCAACCTTGTGTGAATGCTCTGGAAAGCTAATCATTTGCATATAACAGCATCTTCTTCCTGTCGGTTAAATTTCGCGTCTGTAGCACGTCATCTTCGTGGTGTAGCAATTTTAATGACCAGTAGTGTTGTTATGTTCTCCATTAGGAATAGTATGCGGTCTACGTACTTGCCCGAAAAGAAAGAAAAAGTGGGAAGGCCGCATCATTCATTGCTGGAAGACATTTATTTACTTTTCATATACAGGGCGAACAAACTGCAGGTACTCATTCCTGAGTGGAAATGGAGGAAGAAAGGTCCTATGAACATGTGTCCTGAAATGCGTGGTTGCCACGGTAGATGGCGCTGACGAATGACGGTTCCCCTGACCACGTGCTGTGCATTCCTTGTATTTTTCAGGCTGTGTAATTGATGCAGCGTACTGTAAGGAGCAGATTGGTCCGGTATTCATGTCGGGAACAAGCCGAAATGTGTTGCTGTACGGCCAAGCAGATGGAAACGGCCGAGAGGTAGCATGGCTATACCAAAACAGGCACCCTCACAGACATCAACTACGTCACTCAACATTTCAAGCTCACTTTTGGCGTTTGTGTGATCATGGGTCTCCTCAGACAGGCGAGCGGACTGTGCCTACACCAGATTTGGAGGAACAGGTTCTGCAGGATATTGAGACGAATCCTAGTACGAGCTCCAAATCTGGTGTAAGCACAGTCTGCCGCATCCCTACACGTTTGTCTCTCTTAAAGGACGCATAATCAAAGAAACGCCCAAAGAGGGCTTGAAATGTTGTGTGATGTGTTTGGCGTCTGTGAGGGTGCTTGTTTGCTTGTTTTGGTACAGCCGTGTTGCCTCTCGACCGTTTCCATTTGCTTGGCCGTAAACAAACAGCAACTCGGTTTGTTCCAGACATGAATACCGGACCATTCCGCTGCTTAAAGTACGTTGCGTCCATCACACAGCCTGCAACATCCAAGGAAGACACGGCACGTGGTCAGAGGAACCGTCATGCATTTCCAGACACTTGTTCGTAGGACCTTTCTTCCTCCATTTCCACCCAGGAATGAGTACCTGCAGTTTGTCGGTTTTATTAATATTCGTCCTGTAATTTGAATTCCATGTAAAGTGTTCAATTCGCCGTTGCACAACTATGAGCTGTGAAAACATTCATTCGAACGTCGTTATAAAGGTAGCCACAAAGACGATTATGATGCACTTGTCTTTTGACGAATGAAAGTGGGGTTGGGTTTTTTGGTGGTGGAGACCAGACAGCGAAGTCGTCAGTCTCATGGGATTAGGGATGGACGGGGAAGGAAGTCGGCCCGTGACCTTTCGAATGAACCATCCCAGCATTTGCCTGGAGCTATTTAGGGAATTCAAGGAAAACCTAAATCAGGATGGCCGGACTCGGGATTGAACCGTCGTCCTCCGAAATGCGAGTCCAGTGTGCTAGCCACGAATGAGGGTGAACGCTGGCTAAACTGAAGGCGGTCATTAGGAAAAAAAATAATGATAAACAGAGCAGTGACAACATATTTTATGGTCTACATCACCTTTTGTTTCAGTTCATTAATCCTTTCAACACAAAGGGAGAATGATTTGGTAACAGACAAAGTGGGCAACGTTGATGTCCTCGAATAAAATGGTTCAAATGGCTCTGAGCACTATGGGACTTAACATCAGAGGTCATCAGTCTCCTAGACCTTAGAACTACTTGAACCTAACTAACCTAAAGACATCACACACATCCATGCCCGAGGCAGGATTCTCTGCTGAGAACGTGTTTGTATCCGCCCTCCAGGTTTCCCTTAAGCGCTACTGACATGTTTACATTTCCCGTCCTGCCGACCCTTTCACTGCTGCGGACGGGTTACTTCTATATCTCGATGAATAAAAAACGTATGCCTGCGAGAGTGGAAACGGTCATCAAGGTTAAGGATGGGCCAACACCATACTGAATTCCAGCATTACCGATGGAGGTTTTTTTTAAGTCTCTTTCAGCCAGGGGTCCGGATACTTTTGATCACGTAGTGTAGTTACGTTACTCGCTTCAGTGCGGAGGACACTAGCGGCACATGGTTGTAACTTCCATCAGCGAAGGGAGAAAGTCTATTGAGTAATATGCACGGCAATAATATGCGTGACTGTAATAAGTGAGAGCAGAATACAAAATTTGGAGGCATTGCTTTTCAGCACGCCCTGGTATGTTTCCAGATAAATACTCCCTTTCACTTTATCACTTACAAGGGGAAGGCCTCAGACACGGCCAACCGATTAGGCTCAAATTTGGCAGGTCGCTTGTGTACAACCTAAAACGAGCTACCGTGCCGGCCGTTACCTCGGCCGGTGCACTATCGGTGCTGTCAGCTAAAAGCGTTTACCATGTGGGTACAGAAGCGTAGGTTGTAAACGTTTCTTACCTCGATTTCTGGTAAAGTATGCGTTTTCGGACCCGATACCTGATGATGAAAAATGCTTTATTAATCGATCCCGCCAATTTGAGTCAATTGCTCGCCATAATATTTAAAGGTGATTTTCTCAAAAAAGCGGGGGTGTTGACCCATAATATCTTAGATTCCTTCGTTTTAGGTTGTACACAAGCGACCTGCCAAATTAGAGCCGAATCGGTTGGCCGTGTCTGAGGCCTTCTCCTTGTTAGTTCCAACATCGACTTTCGAGTCATTCCATTTCACATTTTTCGTACCTCAAGCAGTGTCAAAAAAAGGTGAGGCAGGTCCTGCCTGCGGTAAGAGCGCCTCTGTGGTAAGCCACTCTTGCAACAGTATCGCAGGCCCTCCCAGAGGGGCAACAATCCAACAGCGGCCGTGCTACAGCAGCGCCGCGGCGGCCGCTGGAGGTACTTGCGGCACTCGGACGGGGAATCCCCCTCGAGTGGAATCCGGCCGCCTCTCCACTGCGGCCCTCCAGGGTCCTGAGCGCGCCGGCAGGGCTACTAATGGTCCCGTGTCAGCGATATACCAGGGACATCCGGAGACCAAGCCCGCACTCTGCAGGCGTAGTTGTGACGTGAACGCGGTTGGAGCTTCACTTCCTGTATCCACTAGCACTTCCAGTACTCCGCGCGGGATTAGCCGAGCGGTCTAAGGCGCTGCTGTCATGGACAGTGCGGCTGGTCCCGGCGGAGGTTCGAGTCCTCCCTCGGGCATGGATGTGTGTGTTTGTCCTTACAAGGGAACCTCCCCATCGCACCCCCCTCAGATTTAGTTTTAAGTTGACACAGTGGATAGGCCTTGAAAAACTGATCACAGATCAATCGAGAAAACAGGAAGTAGTTGTGTGGAACTATGAAAAAATAAGTAAAATATACAAACTGAGTAGTCCATGGGCCACATAAGCAACATCATGGACAAAGTGTGCTTAGAAGCGCCGTGGTAACGTGAGCAGCTGCTGAACGAAAGATCCTTGATTCAAGCCTTCCCTCGACCGAAAATTTTACTTTCTTTATTTTTGCATAGTTATTATCTGTCCGTTCGTTCATTGACGTCTCTGTTCACTGTAATAAGTTTAGTGTCTGTGTTTTGCGACCGCACCGCAAAACCGTGCGATTAGTAGACGAAAGGACGTGCCTCTCCAATGGGAACCGAAAACATTTGATCGCAAGGTCATAGGTCAACCGATCCCTCCCCAGGAAAACACGTCTGATATATTATATACGACACTGGTGACGGCATGTGCGTCACATAACAGGAATATATTGTCGACCCACCTAACTTGTAAACTTGACGAATGGGTAAAAAGATTCTTCTACCTTGCCCGATTTAGGTTTTCTTGTGGATGTGATAATCACTCCTAAAAAAGTGATGAAAACATAAGAGTTTGTCACATAAACTGCAACAAATGAATGCAACAGTTTCACAGTCGCACAGTTTTCCTTGTGCTCTGTCAAAACATATGTTTTTAACGTTTTCAAATTTTTCCGTGTAGACCGTCAAATCCTGCATATGTCCAAGCAAATCTGAACATGTCCTGGAATCTTGGAGAGCGAAGGTGATTATGTGTGAGTGCCTGAACTTTAATAATTGTCTTAAAATAAAAAATTAAACTTTTTACTCGAGGGAAGACTTGAACCAAGGACCTCTCATTCCGCAGCTGCTCACGGGACTACGGCACTCCTGAGCTCATACTGTCCTTGATGTTGCCTATCTTGCGCATGGACTACTCAGTTTCTATATTTTGCTTATTTTTTTTATCTACAAAATCAAGGCGTATCCACTGTGCCAACTTGTAACTAAATCTGAGGGGGGGTGCGATGGGGAGGTTCCCTTGTTAGGATAATTTAGGTTAAATAGTGTGTAAGCTTAGGGACTGACGACCTTAGCAGTTAAGTCCCATAAGATTTCACTCACACGTTTTCCACAATATCCCTAGTTGATTGAAGACGATTTCTCATTTCCTTCTTCATTACCGTCCAAAGCCGAAACTTTCTGTTCTGCGAACACACCATTGACGGGCTGTCTCAGCCGCACACTGTCAGTCATGCAGTTGCAACCCCTCTGACTGTAGCTGGCTCATCCTCCTCCTCCTCCTTCTTTTCTTCTTCTTCTTTACTTCCTTTCTTCCTTTTCTTCCTTCCACTTCATACCCGCTGTAGCTTCCGCTAGTGTAGTGGTTACCAAGCTGGGCGTAATTACCCCGTGAGGGGTAAAATGAGATTTCCTAAGGGGGTAAAAACCAAGAGAGTCTGATTGTGTTTAGTCATGAAACTAAAGTACATGTAAAACATCATTAATATTATCACAGTTTTGTAAGACTTTAATACCGATTATGTAAGTTATCAATAATTACCTTTTCCTCTGTTCCCGTTGGAAAGGTAATTGGCGCAAAGTGATTGAGCGAAACAGAAGTGATATCTGGCGCTCCCCAGGATATTGTTATAGGCGCTGTGTTGTTTCTCATTTATATGAACGATTTAGGAGCAGCCGTCTTGTATTATTTGCGGATGATGCTGTCATTTGTCCTCTAGTAAAGTCATCAGAAGATGAGAACTAATTACGCAGTGATTTAAGTAACAAACGTGTACGGTGTGAAAAGTGACAATTGATTCTAAATAATGAAAAGTGTGATCACATTCACACGAGATTAATTAAATTTCGGTTGCACCGTAAATCACACAAACCTGAGGCTCTCACTTATTGACCGTCTGACAGCAACTGAATAAAACACAATTTTAGTGCTATACGCGTTTCGCCTTTATTTTCTGCAAGGCATCATCAGTGGCCTGGAATATGTACATATGTTAGCTATTTTATTTACATTTTTGTCATTGTGCCTATAGGTTATAAACAGTTCCGGTGGTTGGTATTTCCTATTAAGAAGTAATGTTTTGAACTGTACTTACAGGTTGGACAATTTCTTGCATATTACGCTTCTGTTGCATTTTTGGTGTTGTTCTTCTTCTTATGAACGCCAATTTGCAGTTTTTTCCACATTCCACAGCACTATGCACTGAACGCTTGATTTTAATGCAATATTTTGGTTTCTGTTGCCGATAGTAAAATGTTTTTGCCGAAGATCGAATGTTATTGCCAAACTTTTGAGTGTAACTATTGGAGTATCTGTGGTCTGTTCGTGTATGCATTTGTGTGTGTGTGTGTGTGTGTGTGTGTGTGTGTGTGTGTGTGTGTGTGTGTGTGTGTGTGTGTCTCCAGATGGTGTGGGGGAGAGTCTCTTTTTTGTTTTATGTTATCATTTCCTTTATTAAGTGTAGTAGGGAGCCTGTGCTGATGTGTGTTTGTTCATTTATCACATGTTTGTTTTCTGCTATGGCTTTCTGGATGTGGAAGTTTTCTTGCATTTGTATAAGATGTTTGTCATGGTTGCTTATTCTCATTATTTTCATTTCTTGTTCCATGTTTTTAGGATGATGGTTGTAGTGTTTTAAATGCTCTGCAAATGTGGAATGGTTTGTTTCATACTTCGAACATCTGACATGTTCTTTGTATCTTGTTTCAAAATTCCTGCATGTCATGCCTATGTATACTGCATCACAACTTTGACATTCAAGTTTATATATTCCTGATTGTTGGAATTTGTCCCTCTTGGTAGCTGGCTGGCTTAGGTGTGATTGAAGGGTTTGCCCAGGCTTATATGCTATTTTGAAGCCCTGTCTCTTTAGGATGTTTGCAACTCTGTGTGTTAGTTTATGTGTGTAGGTCATGGTGTACCATCTGGTTCTTTTCTGTGTGGTGTTGTCATTGTATGTGTTTGTTGAGTGTGTTTGTAAGTTTTCAGCTTGTGAGTTCTTTTGTATTGTGGAAATGTTGTGTTTGTTTTTTATTTGTGTTTTTATTTTTTGATTGAGCCTGTGTACCACATGTGTGTCATACCCGTTGTTCCTAGCTATTTGTATGATCGTGTTCATTTCTTGTTCATAGTTTCTCTTACTGAGTGGGATTCTGTTTAATCTATGTAACATGTGCCTTAGTGCTGCAAATTTCTGGCTTTGGGGGTGGTTGGATGTGGAATGTATTATTGTGTCCGTGGCTGTTGGTTTTCTAAAGATGTTAAATGTATGTTTTCCATTTTCTTTTTTAATTGTAATGTCAAGAAAATTTATTTGATTTTCTTTTTCTTTTTCAAGTGTGAATTTTATGTTCTTATGAGCTTTGTTTATTTCTGAATGGAGTTCATCTATTTTTTCACTTGGCTCGTCTACCAAACAAATAATGTCATCCACGTATCTGTACCAATATATGATTTTGAAACTTTCATTTGTGGTTATCTTATCAAATATCAGATTTTCAAGGTGACTGATGAAAATGTTTGCTAGTGTTCCTGATATTGGGGATCCCATGGGCAGTCCATCAGTTTGTAGATAATATTCTTCCTCAAACTGAAAGTAGTTTTGTTCAGTTGTCAGTCTGAGCATATCTGTTATTTCTTTTATTGCGTCTGTGGTGAGGTTGCTGTGGGATGAGAGATTTTGTTCTATGATTTCTATTGTTTCTGTGATAGGGATGGAGGTATACATATTTTCTATATCGAATGAAATCACTGATGCTGTGTGTGGTACCTGTATGTTCTGTATGTTTTCTATTAGGTTTCCTGTGTTTATCACTGTTCTGTTTTCTACTTTATAGTGTTTTGTAACTAACTTTTGGAGGTGTTTGGCTATGCGGTATGTTCGCGCTTTCTTGAAGTTTATAACAGCTCTCATTGGCATTCCGTCTTTATGTACTTTCGGTTGACTGCGGAGTGTCGGTGCTTGTGGGTTTTTCTGTGTTAAGTAGTATTCCTGTTTGTCTGTGAGTGTGTGTTCAATGTTTTTCAGTGTTCGTTTCACATTTGCCTGGAATAATGTAGTTGGATCTGACTTCAGTTTTTGTATGGCGTTGGTGTTTATGTATTCCTTGGTTTTTGTGATGTATTGCTCTTTGTCCATGAGTACTGTCACATTTCCCTTATCTGCTCTTGTTATTAATACGTTATTGTCTGTTAACTTTTGTTTTGAAACTTCCTGGCAGATTAAAACTGTGTGCCCGCCCGAGACTCGAACTCGGGACCTTTGCCTTTCGCGGGCAAGTGCTCTGCCATCTGAGCTACCGAAGCACGACTCACGCCCGGTACTCACAGCTTTACTTCTGCCAGTATCTCGTCTCCTACCTTCGAAACTTTACAGAAGCTCTCGCAGGAGAGCTTCTGTAAAGTTTGGAAGGTAGGAGACGAGATACTGGCAGAAGTAAGGCTGTGAGTACCGGGCGTGAGTCGTGCTTCGGTAGCTCAGATGGTAAAAAAAAAAAAAAAAATGGTGAGCACTTGCCCGCGAAAGGCAAAGGTCCCGAGTTCGAGTCTCGGTCGGGCACACAGTTTTAATCTGCCAGGAAGTTTCATATCAGCGCACACTCCGCTGCAGAGTGAAAATCTCATTCTGGGAACTTTTGTTTTAACCTTTTCATAGTAGCTGCTTCTGTTTGGTTGTTCTTATTGTGTGTCTGCTGTGTTTGTTTTATTATGCCTTTTATTTCTTCTTTTACTAGTTCTCTTGTCAGTCCTATGTTTATTTCACAATTATTTTGTTGCTCTTCACGTGTAAGGATGTGTTCGGTTTCTACTATGAGATTTTCCATGTATTGATTGTTCACTTTGCTATTGGTGTAGTGTTTCAAACCTTTTTCCAAGAGCATTTTTTCGTATTCGTGTAGTTCTGTCTCTGTTAGGTTACCTAAGCGTGGATGGAATGTGTGTTGGTGTTCATGTGGTTTCACATTTAAAATGTAAATGTATTTTTGCGTCATTTTTACTGTTAGTTTCATTATCGTCTGTTTATGTTTGTTTTGTAAATGTTTCATTGCTGTGTATGTGTTGTGTTCAGTTTTTTCTACTGGTGCCGTGAAAACTGCGGCGTTTCCTACGGTTTTTGCCAATTCTAGATGAGTCTCATAGAGCATCATAGCAAGGAACAATGGGTATGACACACATGTGGTACACAAGCGCAATCAAAAAATAAAAACACAAATAAAAAACAAACACACCAGTTCCACAATACAAAAGAACTCACAAGCTGAAAACTTACAAACACACTCAACAAACACACACAATGACAACACCACACAGAAAGGAACCAGATGGTACACCATGACCTACACACACAAACTAACACACAGAGTTGCAAACATCCTAAAGAGACAGGGCTTCAAAATAGCATATAAGCCTGGGCAAACCCTTCAATCACACCTAAGCCAGCCAGCTACCAAGAGGGACAAATTCCAACAATCAGGAATATATAAACTTGAATGTCAAAGTTGTGATGCAGTATACATAGGCATGACATACAGGAATTTTGAAACAAGGTACAAAGAACATATCAGATGTTCGAAGTATGAAACAAACCATTCCACATTTGCAGAGCATTTAAAACACTACAAACATCATCCTACAAACATGGAACAAGAAATGAAAATAATGAGAGTAAGCAACCATGACAAACATCTTATACAAATGCAAGAAAACTTCCACATCCAGAAAGCCATAGCAGAAAACAAACATGTGATAAATGAACAAAAACACATCAGCACAGACTCCCTACTACACTTAATAAAGGAAATGATAACATAAAACAAAAAAAAAACTCTTCCTCACACCATCTGGACACACACACACACACACACACACACACACACACACACACACAGCACAAAAATATATATATCACACCAAAACACACACACACACACACACACACACACACACACACACACAAACGCACACACAAATGCATACACGAACAGACCACAGATACTCCAATAGTTACACTCATAAGTTTGGCAATAACATTCGATCCTTGGCAAAAACATTGGCCAGTCGGCAACAGAAACCAAAACATTGGATTAAAACAAGCGTTCAGTGCATAGTGCTGTGGAATGTGGAAAAAACAGCAAATTGGCGTTCATAAGAAGAAGAACAACACCAAAAATGCAACAGGAGCGTAATATGTAAGAAATTGTCCACGCAACCTGTAAGTACAGTTCAAAACATTACTACTTAATAGGAAATACCAATCACCAGAACTGTTTATAATCTATAGGCACAATGACAAAAATGTAAATAAAATAGCTAACATATGTACATATTTCAGGCCACTGATGATGCCTTGCAGAAAATAAAGGCGAAACGCGTATGGCATTCAAATTGTGTTTTATTCAGTTGCTGTCAGACGGTCCATAAGTAAAAATTATCAGTATACCGTAATATTACACGCAAATGAGGAAGACAGGACTATAAAAGTTGAAGATGTCTGAGGCTCTCAGTTCAAACAAATATCTAGAAATTACAGTTACGAACAACTTAAATTTCAAAGATCACATAATGTTCTGGCGTAGGCACACGAATGGCAGCGTTTTATTGACAGAACATTTACAAGACGCCAGAACACTTCCAAGACGCAGCAGGTCTACTAAGGAGACTGTCAACACTATGCTTGTCCGCCTTCCTCAGGACGACTGCTATTTGTTATGGAATTCTGATCAGGTGGAATTGATGAACGACATGAAAACGTTGAAAGAATGGCACCTCGTTTTGTATTGTCTCGAAAAAGAGGTGACTGAGTCACGAGTATGATACGGGAATTGGAATAGCAATAATTAAAAGAGACATTTTTCGTTGCGTCGAGAGACACTCACGAAATAACTAAAATCATCTTCCTTTTCAATCAAAAAATTTCGTTGAGTCCCACGTACGCGAGGAGAATGACCATCGTAATATAATAAGAGATATCAGATCTCTCATAAGGGATTTAGGTGTCAATTTTCCTCACGTTATTTTCGAGAGCGGAGTGGTGTAAAAATAGTCCACAGGTAGTTTATGTATGCTCTGCGAAACAGAGCAGAGCAGTCATGTAGATGTATCAGCGCTTAATATGTAAAATTTTAGATGCCGGAACGCACCACCTCAAACATACAGCGACCTGTGCAACTGAGCGGGTCTGTAATTCAAGTAGGTTACTCCTATTTCCTTTCTTGAATATCGGTGTGACCTTTGTTACTTCCCAGTCTTTAGGAAGAGACCTTTCGTCAAGGGAGCGGTTGTATATGATTGCTAAGAAAGGCGCTATTGTGTCTGCATACTCTGAAAGAAACGTGATTGGTATACCATCTGGACCGGCAGAATTGTCTGTCTTAGCACTGGCACTGGCGAAAAGGTCATTCCTGGCCAAGAGAAGTCTACTTGTATCAAACATAGGTCTTCATGTGAGAAAGAAATTTCTGGGAATGTACGTCTGGAGTAGAGCATTGTATGGTAGTGAAAGGTGGACTGTGGGAAAACCGGAACAGAACAGATTCCGACCATTTGAGATGTGGTGCTACAGAACTGAAAATGAGGTCGACTGATAAGGCAAGGAATGAGGAGGTTCCGCGCAGAATCGGAGGGGAAACGAATACGCGGAAAACACCGAGGAGAAGAAGAAGGGACAGAATGGTAGGACGTCTGCCGGCCGGAGTGGCAAAGTGGTTCTAGGCGCTTCAGTCTGGAACCACGCTACCGCTACGGTCGCAGGTTCGAATCCTGCCTCGGGCATGGATGTGTGTGATGAAAGGTTAGTTAGGTTTAACTAGTTCTACGTTCTAGGGGACTGATGAGCTCAGATGTTAAGTCCCATAGTGGTCAGGGCCATTTTGGTAGGACGTCTGTTGAGAGATGGGGGAATGACCTCCATGATACTAGAGGGAGCCGTAGAGGGCAAAGTTGTAGTAGATGCTTTAGATTTCAATGGGTCCAACAAGTAATTGAGGACGCAGGTTGCAAGTGCTACTCTGAGAAGATTGGAGGAGGAGAGGAATTCGAGGCAGGCCGCATAAAACAGAAGACTCATGACTCAAAAAAGCGGCTTGGGCGCAAAGTATCGACCATTGGTCATGGTATAGAATCCCTCAGCAAGTCTGGACGAGGTTATCTTAAGAAATACCGTGTCAGCTGGCTGGAGAATCGCGTTACCGGCGTTGGCTGTCTCTCTGTTGCCCGCGAATGCCTGCTGGTTCCCCAGGCTGAGGTGGGCGGGCTTACGCAAGACGCGAGGCCAGGGCCAGGGAGCAATTCGCAACCGGTCGGCCTTGGCCAGCGGAGCGCACCTGCCCTGCCCTGCCCTGCCCTGGGCTGGGCTGGGCTGGTTCCTACCTGCGGGCCGCGCAGCTGGCGCAATGACCTGCTCCACCGCGCCACATGGCTGTAGGTGGCGGGGGTAGCCTACATACACTTCACGAGGCTTTGTGCAAACATGACGTCACTCTGACGTCACACGCACTTACCGAACACCGCAGGGACTAATATCGGCTTTCTTTAACATTCGATGGTGGCTGCCTGCGAAACACCATACTGTATTCCGTAATTTCGTAGATTGTAACTTGCGTGTCATGAAAGTATGCTATTTCCAGACAATGACACGCTGAATATTTATAAAAAAACACGTCATTCTTGGTACGATTTGTTACTCTTCGAGTTCACATGACGACGTATCGGCTGTTAAGGCCTTCGTGAGGTCTAAGTTACAGAACAGAGGCTGGGACTCTGTTAGTTCATCGTGATGTAGTGCTTATAAGCGCTGAGTTGGTAGAATAGCTATGAACGTGCTTTGCGTCCTGGCTTGCCGCTTCCCGTTTCGAAAACGTTCTGCAGTATTTTGTTGTTGTTGTTATGGTCTTCAGTCCAGAGACTGGTTTGATGCAGCTCTCCATGCTACTCTATCCTGTGCAAGCTTCTTCACCTCCCAATACTTACTGCAACCTCCATACTTCTGAATCTGCCTATTGTATTCATCTCCTGGTCTCCCTCTACGATTTTTACCGTCCACGCTGCCCTCCAACACTAAATTGGTGGTCCCTTGATGCCTCAGAACATGTCCTACCAACCGATCCCTTAATGTCAAGTTGTGCCACAAACTCCTCTTCTCCCCAATTATATTCAATACCTCCTCATTAGTCATGTGCTCTACCCATCTAATCTTCAGCATTCTTCTGTAGCACCCCATTTCAAAAACTTCTATTCTCTTCTTGCCCAAAGTATTTATCGCCCATGTTTCACTTCCATACATGGCTACACTCCATACAAATACTTTCAGAAACGACTTCCTGACATTTAAATCTATATTCGATGTTAACAAATTTTTCTTCTTCAGAAACGCTTTCCTTGCCATTGCCAGTCTACATTTTATATCCTCTCTACTTCGACCATCATCAGTTATTTTGCTCCCCAAATACCAAAACTCCTTTACTACTTTGTGTCTCATGTCCTAATCTAATTCTCTCTGCATCACCCGACTTAAATCGACTACATTCCATTATCCTCGTTTTGCTTTTGTTGATGTTCATCTTATACCCTCCTTTCAATACACTGTCTATTCCGTTCAACTGCTCTTCCAAGTCCTTAACTGCCTCTGACAGAATCACAATGTCATCGGCGAACCTCAAAGTTTCTATTTCTTCTCCATGGGTTTTAATACCTACTCCGAATTTTTCTTTTGTTTCCTTCACTGCTTGCTCAATATACAGATTGAATAACATCGGGGAGAGGCTACAACCCTGTCACGCTCCCTTCCCAACCACTGCTTCCCTTTCATGTCCCGCGACTCTTATAACTTCCATCTGGTTTCTGTACAAATTGTAAATAGCCTTTCGCTCCCTGTATTTTACCCCTGCCACCTTCAGAATTTGAAAGAGAGTATTCCAGTCAACATTGTCAAAAGCTTTCTCCAAGTCTACAAATGCTAGAAACGTAGGTTTGCCTTTCCTTAATCTTTCTTCTAAGGTAAGTCGTAAGGTCAGTATTGCCTCACGTGTTCGAACATTTCTACGGAATCCAAACTGATCTTCCCCGAGGTCGGCTTCTACCAGTTTTTCCATTCATCTGTAAACAATTCGCGTTAGTATTTTGCAGCCGTGACTTATTAAACTGATAGTTCGGTAATTTTCACATCTGTCAACGCCTGCTTTCTTTGAGATTGGAATTATCATATTCTTCTTGAAGTCTGAGAGTATTTCGCCTGCCTCATACATTTTGCTTTTTAAATTTTCTAACCTACCTGCCCGATTAAAGGATCTGACATTCCACGCTCCGATCCGTAGAACGCCAGCTTTCTTTCTCCTGATAACGACATCCTCTCGAGTAGTCCCCGCCCGGAGATCCGAATGGGGGACTATTTTACCTCCGGAACATTTTACCCAAGAGGACGCCATCATCATTTAACCATACAGTAAAGCTGTATGCCCTCGGGAAAAATTACGGCCGTAGTTTCCCCTTGCTTTCAGCCGTTCGCAGTACCAGTACAGCAAGTATTTCGTATGCTGCTTTATTATATACTGCAGAATGGCAAAAACTGCCAAGTGCAAATGTGAGACGAAGTCTTTGGACACCAACCGCTGCTAGCGAGCAAAATACGTAAAGAAACACCATACGTAACCTGCACACCGACTTTATAAACGAAATGCTGTTTTTCACGTAAAACAGCCAATAACGTATAAATGTATGTATCCAGTTTGCAAATTAACCACGGACCACATTTTGTAAATAAAAGCGAAACGCATCTAATGTAATTCTCTTTTATTTAATTTCAGTCAGCTCAAGACGGATAACCTATAGTAACAGATTTTTACCAGCTACTGCGGGAGATGGTCACGCAAACAAAAGTTGTGTGTACCAGTTCCAAATGTTACTATGTTACAGTTTGTCATATTTTCTCTTTGTTTTTTATCAGATTAGAAACAACTGTTGTAACACATATTTCGTCAGGTTAAATTGCCGTTTGGTTCAAATGGCTCTGAGCACTATGCGACTTAACTTCTGAGGTCATCAGTCGCCTAGAACTTAGAAGTAATTACACCTAACCAACCTAAGGACATCACACACATCCATGCCCGAGGCAAGATTCGAACCTGCGACCGTAGCGGTCACTCGGTTCCAGACTGTAGCGCCTAGAACCGCACGCCACTCCGATCGGCTGCCGTTTGGTGTTACTTACGTTTTCGACTGTTGTTAGTCCATATGTCTGGTTCTGGAAATGCGTTCATTTGTTCCGTATGCTCCAGCTGGCTGAATTACGGCGTTTTTCCACCCGCGTTTATTTGAACACATCACTTGCAGTTTTCATATTGCGATCAACGGGTGTGTGCGCGTTCACAGTGTGCAGTGTTGCCAACTGTCGCTGTGTGTTTATTTTCACTGTTTTGCTCCTTTTGTGTGTGTGATTTGCTTTGAGATTTTTCATTGTGTGTGTACGTTTTTTGTTGTGTGTGAATCCGTCAGTTCTTTGCGAGAGCGTTTTCTTTTCAATTTATTTTTAACTGGATATTTGTGTGTGTGTGTGTGTGTGTGTGTGCGTGTGTGTGTGTGAGAGAGAGAGAGAGAGAGAGAGAGAGAGAGAGAGAGAGAGAGAGAGAGTGTACATTTATGATGTGTATAAGAGGAAACCTGTATTACAGGCAGCTGGAAATGCTTAATAAATACGAGAGTAGCCCAAAAAGTAGTACACCGCATTTTTTTTCTTAAACAGTTCTTTACTGAACATAATGAGAATTACACACACGAAAGAATGGTGTTTTATCTAGATACCCTATTTTTTGTCATAATCTCCATCCCGTTCTATGGCCTTCCTCCAGGGCGAAACAAGGGCGTGTATGCCCTGTCGGTACCAATCCTTGTCCTGGTGGAGGAGGCAGTGCTTCACTGTGTGAATCACCACCTCGTCTACCTCAGAGTGTCTTCCACGAATGGCTTCTTTTAATGGTCCAAACAAGTGGAAGTCCGAGGGGGCTAGGTCAGGGGTTTAGGGTGGATGGAGTAACGCTGTCCGACCCTGTTTTGCGATGTGTTCAGCAGTCCTCAGACATGTGTGGGGCCGAGTGTTACCGTGTTGCAGCGAAACACCACCTGTGTCGCTGTGGTGCCGAAGTCGCCAGAAGCGTGTCTTGAGTTGTGTCGATGCGTTGACATATGCTTCTGAATTAATGGTACAGCCTCTTGGCATCACATCAAACCGAGCGGGGTGGCGCAGTGGTTAGACACTGGACTCGCATTCGGGAGGACGACGGTTCAATCCCGCGTCCGGCCATCCTGATTTAGGTTTTCCGTGATTTCCCTAAATCACTCTAGGCAAATGCCGGGATGGTTCCTCTGATAGGGCACGGCCGACTTCCTTCCCAATCCTTCCCTAATCCGATGAGACCGATGACCACGCTGTCTGGTCTCCTCCCCCAAACCAACCAACCAACCATCACATCAATGAGAATCATACCTTAACAGTCCCAGAACACGGTGATCATGGCCTCACCAGCGGCAGCAGTTGCTTTGAATTTTTTCATCTGTGGGGAGTGAGAATGGCGCCATTCCATCGACTATCGTTATATATCGGGCTCAAAATACTGAACATGGGTTTCGTCACCTGTCACAATCTGGGACAAGAAGGCTTCCCCCTCAGCTTGAAAAAGTTGCAACAAATCAAGACAAATGTGTTTTTTTTTTTTTTTTTTTTTTTTTTTTTTTTTTTTTTTTTTTTTTTTTTTTTTTTTTTTTTTGGCGATTTGTGATCCACCGTTAGACACCGCGGAACCGATCTTGCACACACTTAGGAATACGCGAGAGTGCGGACAATTGCGTCCACAGTTCCTTTGCTGACTGACAGATACAGCCCCGACTGCCGAGTCGTAATGCGTGTGTCCTCGCGAATGACAACATCAGCTCGGTGCAACATGTCAGGTGTGACAGCCGTGGATGGTTTCCCCGGCCGCTGCAAATCGTGGAGCTCCGCCGAACCGCCTTCTGATGACGTCACCCTCCGTGCCCCGCGAATAACTGTACTTCTGTCGATAGCAGATGCTCCATAGACTTTGCACAAGCGTTTGTGAGTATTCCCCCACAATGTCATTCTCTGCAATGAGAAATTCGATGGCGGCATTTTGCTCGTAACGTACATCACTTACAGACGCCATTTTGAAACTGTCCTGCAGCTACGCTATCTGCCGGAAGTGACGGAAACTTGGCGCGCTCGCTCAGGAAATTTCAAATAATACACACGTAACGTTTCGCATTTGTAGCATTGTTTTCGGCTGAGAAAACAAATGCGATGCAGTACTTTCTGAACAACCCTCGTAAAAGAAGCGAAACGCGCGTGGCAAAAAAAAAAACTGTCTTTCATTTACTTTTGAATACATTATGGGAGTGGCAATGATCAATGAGTTAGAAATATTTGCTATTAAAAACAGTCTTGATCACGATTTATTTATTACGGTGGCCGGTTTCGACCACTACTGTGGTCGTCTTCAGACCTACAAGTCGTATACAAAGCTTTAATTAGAGCGCTACATACATTAAAGAAAATACATAGAGTTATAAAGCTATAAAACGATGAATTACCATTGAGTAGGAACCTCTTTCTGCTGGAGAATCACTACTGGAGAAACCAGTGCACGTCTTACTATATATAATGGAGGCTCCGCCCACTACTGACGGCACGATGTCATTACTAACAAATGAGTTATAAGTCGAATAACAATGTAAAATTTCATATTTAAAAGAACATTGTCATGAAATAAAAATAAACACACACTAAACTTAGCTTATTAAACAACTATTGTCAAGTAATAAGCGTTAAAAATATTTAAATATGTAGGATAAATGACCTTCGGTTTGGCAGTACATGAGTTGCCCTCTAAAGCAGGGGTCTCCAAACGTTTTAGTCTGCGGGCCACACTGATTCCTCCACGAAGTCGTAAGGGCCAAGATCTACCTAGTTGGATTAAAGAACCCTAACACTCCATGATCACCGTAATGTAAAAAAAATGGCTCTGAGCACTGTGGGACTTAACTGCTGAGGTCATCAGTCCCCTAGAACTTAGAACTACTTAAACCTAACTAACCTAAGGGCTTCACACACATCCATGCCCGAGGCAGGATTCGAACCTGCGACCGTAGCAGTCGCGCGGTTCCGGACTGAGCGCCTAGAACCGCTAGACCACCGCGGCCGGCACCGTAATGTAAGGCTAAAGGAAAGATGAAATCGTAAAAATCTTAAGTTGTTGGAATAGCTAGCACTGAAACGGACGACGATTTTTATTTAATTACATAATTTTGATTGGTGGACGTACCTGACCGAATTTCAGGCACATTTTATTCTGGCGAATTTCACCGACAAAAAAGTATGTCAGTGCACATTCTTCACGAAAGCGTCCTGCAAAGTTAACGAAATCTCAAAATCATTTTAGGAACACTATTATTACAAGACGTAACAGAGGTAGAGTATGTCAACGCATTGTTATTTCAAGCAGCGCAACAATAAGTTTAGTTATGTAGCCTTGTAGCGAGTAGCAGAGCCAGAGCATATATTTGATATTTCTGTTGCGTGAATGTGTCTATGTTGCGAGTGTCTCACGAATTTTTTAGTGTTTTATGCGCTGTACTAGCGGATGTGGAACCATTCAAAGTTTGAATTCGAAGAGACAAGGAAAATCTGAAAATCGAAATACGTAAAGAAAGTGAAACCTTGCTTAAGAAGCATCTTCCATAATGATTGATTTCTAAGGCTAGTCGCCGAAGTGGCGTCCATTTGAAAGACTTGCAGCAGACTCGTGAGTAGATTAAAATGCAAAGAATTTTTTTACGTAAAATGTTTTCGCCAAACTACGAGTAGTCTGTTAACCGGTTTTTTTTCTTTTTTCACTATCGCTGGGAGAATGGTCCGTCTGTTTATTGTGGATAGCCACAAGTTTAACCATGACCTTCCGCTTTGTAAAGATAGAGCTCTGACAATGAGCGAGGTATTGGTCACGATAGGCCTCGAAACTCAATTGTTTGCAGTACAGGTACCACCTCAAATATTTGGCGGGCCGGATACCGGGGATGTCCGGCCAGCTAACGCGGGCCGCTTTGCTGGCCCTCACGGGCCGGTTTCGGCCCGCGGGCCGAACTTTGGAGACCCCTGTCTAAAGGCCTGTTAGTGAACCATTTGGAACCACTGGTTCCCATCGTGAAGTTGGACGCCGTTCCAAAGATGAGGCAGCAGGTTTCTTTCCACTCACGTCGTTGTAAAGTCGATAGGCGAACTAGTTGTTGCCACATCTTTGCACTGGCGTTTGTCCTCACCATGGCAACCACTAGTTCGCCTATCGACTTTACAACGACGTGAGTGGAAAGAAACCTGCTGCCTCATCTTTGGAACGGCGTCCAACTTCACCATGGCAACCAGTGGTTCCAAATGGTTCACTAACAGGCCTTGAGAGGGCAACCCATGTACTGCCAAACTGAACTTCATTTATCGTACATGTTTAAATATTTTTAACGCTTATTAATTGACAATAGCTGTTTAATAAGCTAAGTTTAGTGTGTGTTTATGTTTATTTCATGACAATGTTCTTTTAACTATGAAATTTTACGTTGGTTAGTAATGACATCATGCCGTCAGAAGTGGGCAGAGCCTCTATTATATATCGTAAGACGTGCACTGGTTTCTCCAGTAGTGATTCTCCAGCAGAAAGAGGTTCCTACTCAATGGTAATTCATCGTTTTATAGCTTTATAACTTTATGAATTTTTTTAAAATGTATGTAGCCCTCTAATTAAAGCTTTGTATACAACCTGTAGGTCTGAAGATGATCACAGTAGTGGTCGAAACCGTACACCTTAATAAATAAATCGTGATCAAGACTATTTTTAATAGTAAATATATGTCTTTCATTTAACTGCATAGACGGAACATACCTCCATTAAAAGAAATAAAAGTACAATGTTTTTAAGACAGTTTATTGGTGATTATAAGGTCGATGGGGGCCAGAAGACACTTGTTGTGCAACCAAGGGTGAAACCTCGCCCTCAGTGTTTGTCGATGGTTTTGAGGAGTGTGTGAAACGTGTCACTGGGGCGTCAAGAGCTGTTGGAAGTACTAGGCGGGCAATGCGGTCTGCCGCTGCCGCGCCGCGCCGTGCCGTGGTGGGGGGAGCGCTTTCTGCTGACGGAAGAGGAAGCCGATATCGGAAGCGGCGGTCGTCAGGGAGATAAGAGGCGAGCCAAAGTGTGGAGGCGCGCCGATCCAGACCCCTGCCTGCACAACCTCAGGACATTCACACGGGACGTGACGTGACGTAACGTGCCGCGATCCTCAGCGTGGTGTGCGCGACCGCAGCGCTCCACAGCGGCAGTTCCGGGCTCTACCGACCTCCCAAATCACGCAGTTTCTCCACAAATGGTGTCATAAGTGAAACATCAGCTCTACCGAAATGAAAGTGTTCCTATCATAGCCAGTCGCAATACCCACAGACTTAAAGAACAGTATACTAATTCCAGTTCCAAAGAAAGCAGCTACATCTACATCTACAGTTATACTCCCCAAGCCACCCAACGGTATGTGGCGGAGGGCACTTTACGTGCCACTGTCATTACCTCCCTTCCCTGTTCCAGTCGCGTACGGTTCGCGGGAAGAACGACTGCCGCAAAGCCTCCGTGCGCGCTCGAATCTCTCTAATTTTACATTCGTGATCTCCATGGGAGGTGTAAGTAGGGGGAAGCAATACATTCGATACCTCATCCAGAAACGCACCCTCTTGAAACCTGGACAGCGAACTACACCGCGATGCAGAGCGCCTCTCTTGCAGAGTCTGCCACTTGAGTTTGCTAAACATCTCCGTAACGCTATCACGCTTACCAAATAACCCTGTGACGAAACGCGCCGCTCTTCTTTGGATCTTCTCTATCTCCTCTGTCAACCCGACCTGGTACGCATCCCACACAGATGAGCAATACTCAAGTGTAGGTCGAACGAATGTTCTGTAAGCCACCTCTTTTGTTGATTGACTACATTTTCTAAGGACTCTCCCAATGAATCTCAACCTGGCACCCGTCTTAACAACAATTAATTTATATGATCATTCCACTTCAAATCGTTCCCACGCATACTCCCAGATTATTTTACAGAAGTAACTGCTACCAGTGTTTGTTCCGCTATCATATAATAATACAGTAAAGGATCCTTCTTTCTATCTATCTGACAAGTGTGAAAATTGCCGAGCTATCTGTTTAATAAGTCACGGCTGCAAAGTACTAACACCAAACATTTATAGAAGGTTGGAAAAACCGGTATAAGCCGACCTCTGGGAAGATCAGTTTGCATTCCGGAGAAATGTAGGAACACGCGAGGCGATACTGACCCTAATACCTTCCGTAGAAGATAAGTCAAGGAAGGCAAACCTACGTTTATAGCATTTGTAGACTTACATAACGCTTACGACAATTATAATATTCTTCTCGGCGTGCAGTTGGATCATAACGTCATCTTGACACAATATTTCAGCGGTCCAACTGGCCGCCTTCTTCAGGTGAGGCGATATCTAGATTTCGCATGTTTCCGCCACTGGCGGCGCGGTATGTTTACTTGCACTGTGGGCAGTTACGGCACCTTCTCACGCAGGCGTTGGTTGTGGGCCTTCTGCGGCCTATGTAGGGGTCACCGCTTGCGCTGCGAAGTCACTTCCGGAGAGATCGCGTACCAGCACTCTCACCTGAAGATGGCGGCCAGTTGGAACGCTAAAATATTTTGTCAAGATGACTGTACGATCCGGATGCACTCTCGAGAAGAATATTGTCAATTATTACGCCGGGAAAGCCTTCGTGATCATCTTTTGACAATGTTGACTGAAATACTCTCTCTCAAATTCTAAAGGTGGCAGAGGTAAAATACAGGGAGCGAAAGGCTATTTATAATTTGTACAGGAACCAGTAGGCAATTATAAGAGCAGAAGGGTCACGAAAGGTAAGCAGTGATTGAGAAGGCAGTGAGACAGGGTTGTAGCCTGTCCCCTATGTTATTCAATCTGTACATTCAGCAAGCTGTGAAGGAAACAAAAGAGAAGTCTGGCAGAGGAATTAAAGTCCAGGGAGAAGAAATAAAAATTTTGAGGGTTGCTGACGACACCGTAATTCTGTTAGAAACAGCAAAGGACCTGGAAGAGCAGCTTAACGGAATGAACAGTGTCTTGAAAGGAGGATATAAGATGAACATCAACAAAAGGAAAACGAGGATAATGGAATGTAGTCGAATTAAGTCGAGTGATGCTGAGGGAATTAGATTAGGAAATGAGACACTTAAAGTAGTAAAGGAGTTTTGCTATTTGGGGAACAAAATAACTGATGATGGTCGAAGTAGAGACGATGTAGACTGGCAATGGCAAGGAAAGCGTTTCTGAGTATGGATGTGAAACATGGACGATAAACAGTTTAGACAAGAAGTTCAAATGGTTCAAATAGCTCTGAACAGTATGGGACTTAACATCTGAGGTCATCAGTCCCCTAGAACTTAGGACTACGTGATCTAACCACCTAATCTTCAGCATTCCATTGTAGCACCACACATCCATGCCCTAGGCAAGATTCGAACCTACAACCGTAGCAGTCGCGCGATTTCGGACTGAAGTGCCTAGAACCGCTCGGCCACCGCGGCCGGCTAGACAAGAAGAGAACTGAAGCTTTCGAAGTGTGGTGCTACAAAGGAATGCTGAAGATTAGGTGGTTAGATCGCGTAACTATTGAGGATGTACTGAACAGAATTGGGGACAAGAGAAATTTGTGGTACAAACTGGCTAAAAAAAGGGATCGGTTGGTAGGACACATTTAGAGCCATCAAGGCATTACCAACTTAATCCTGAAGGGAAGCGTGAGGTGGGGGGAGGCGGTAAAAATCGTATAGAGAGAGAGAAAGACCAAGAGATGAATACCGTAAGCAGATGCAGAGGGATGTAGGTTGTAGTAGTTACTCGAAGATGAAGAGGCCTGCACAGGATGAAGAGCTGCATTAAACAACAACAACAACGTAGCACAAAAAAGGGCGAATGTGTACTGGGCAGAGTCAGCGATGTATAAGAAGGGAGCTAGCTCTTCGACTAGTCTGGCAGCTGCAAAGACATTCAAATCAAAACATCGTGACATATTCACGCATTTTTAGGGTTACATACCTCAATCTGTAAAAAGGTGAAGCAATAAAACAACCATAGTAATTGTAAAAAAATAAAGGAAATTAGAGGTTACGTAAAAAAGTTTAGTTCGTTATACAATGACTGGCAAGTTTCACAATATTCTGTTCGTGTACATAACTTTTTTCCTCCGATTTTAGTTTCGTATTGAGTATGGAATAAATGCTTCTGATTTAAGTTTAGATTTTCACAGTATTTTGTCATTTTATTAGAGTGTTTTCGTTTCCGATCTTATCACAACATTCTTTCTTTATCCTTTTTTCTTTCGTGTCTGTAACAATCTTTTGAACTGTTTATCAGTCTAGAATTGCATGAATTTCCGTATCCATCTGTTTTAAATTAATTGCATAAATCTTTTGTTTCATCTCAACTAAATATCTGTCAAGTACCTATCGGCCTCTACGTACGATTACATTCAGATAGCCAGTTTTTCATTACTTCCTTTCTAGTATTCATCGTTCTCTTTCAGTGTGTCCAGCATTTTACTCGCTGTTTTCTTCTCCCTCTTTCCCAATTTTTTCATTCTTCACTCTTAGTTATACTTAGATATCCAGCTACAAATAAATTTTCTGGTTTTATCATTGTGAAATAATGTTTTAGCTTTTCAGAAAATGAAACAGAGATACCTTATTACCAGCGAAGAAATGTTCCTTTCGGACCGCAAAAAAAGGCGAATATGTTCGCATGCCACATTTTTTGGTGAGGGAGGCGGAATGAGGATGGAGGTGGCCTGTGCTGCACAGTTCTATCAGAGTCTTTCAAAGAGTAACGTCTTCGCCTCTGACGTGTTGAGACAGCAGGTTTCCTTCTTTTTCCTGCTTCAGCTGGATACGCTGCTTATGTACAACTAGCTCTACAGATCAGTAAAGTTTTGATTATTTATATACTTCAACGTATTTATGTACTTCGACACACACGCAAACAAAAATAAGTATGCGTAATATATATCGCTAACACGAAATCTTAGCTTCACATTTTTTTCTGGATACTTCGCTCGTCGATTGCAGCTCATCGAAAACGCCCGGCTTTTGATTTGCATTAGGTCTACAATTTTGATTCCGCCGTTTTTCAATAGGTGGCAGTAGCGGCAGATTGTGGTGCAGGTGGTAGGTTGTGTCATATAATAGGGTTAGGCATTTTTAAACACAGCGGTATTTGTATTTGTCATTCCATCATGAAATTATTCTCGACTGAATATGTCAAGTTAGGAACTAAATTCTCGTCATTTGCTGGAAGTTTTAATTTTCTGCTTTACGATAAAAAAATCTGGAGCTGTGGCTCATGAAAATACTTATGGTGAGGCACCTATTAGTGAAAGAATGTGCAGAGAATGGTATCACCGCTTCGAGAACTATGGTTTTGACGTGGAAGAGAAAAGGTAGTCGCAGCTACTGAAACCGACGAAAACAATCACAGGAGATCGATCGAAAGCCATTGATGCGTTCCTTCCGAGCACTGAAAGATAAACGGCCACAATGCAGCGATAGACACGAAGATGTTATTTTCCAGCACGACAATGCTCGACCCCACGTCGCAAAACCCCCCAAAATGTATTCGGAAACGTTGAAGTGTGAAGACCTACCGCGCTCGGCGTATTTTCCACACACTGATTCCTCTAACCACCACCTTTTTCCGACCAGTGGGACTCAGCCTGGCTGACCAGCGCTTCTGGACATATGAACAACTGCAAAATTGGATCGATTCACGGATCTCCTCAAAAGACGCCCAGTCCTCCGGCCGCGGGATTCGTTTGCTGTCCGAAATGTGGGAGCAAGTAGTGGCCAGCGATTTCCAGTGCTTTGATTCGCAAATTTTTTTTTAAATCTTTCACAATAATGCTTATACTAGAAGAAAGAAACGGCGGAAGCAAAGTTGTACACATAATACCTTAAGAGTGCAAATTTTAGTAGAAATCTCTTCGCAGTTTTACATAACTTTGCAGTCATATTAAATTATTTTCAGATATTTTAGGCCCTATTTAGCTCTTTTTATGTCGCTGTATTACCACTTTGGGCATAGTTATAGAGGCGCGAGGTACCCGTTATACATGGACGGTGCGTCATGAGGTTTTATTGGTAATAACATGCTGACAAGAAGGGTAATTTGGTGACCTTTAGAGCGTTTGCGATGGTCATAGAACCCGTGCCATGCGTTCACTACGCCAGTTAAAACTACATTTACGCCTCAAGCAGGGTATTACGTGCGTAAGTACGGCTACTTTGGATGTCTGGACCTCCGTAACGGATAAGATGGAAATAAATGTTCCCCAAAAATATCATCTTAAAAATATATCAGTGAATAGAAATCATAAACCTAGCCAAGACCACAACTGTAGTGAGATGGAACACCTACAGCCGTCCGTACAATGTTGTTTATTACATGGCTACCAGTTTCGGTGCTTCGGTTCTCTATCTTCCGGCTTTAACTGACGCTGGGGGGCTTTACTCCAATCGTGTCTCGAACCATCAACTTGGTAGCTGATAGATGGAGACACAACATCGTTGTTACAGGTAGCCTACGAAAACCATTTCATAGATGTCGGCCACTGATAAATCAGAGCTAACCCCCTCAGCATTAGTTAAGGCCTGAAGATGGTGTACTGAAGCACCGAAACTGATAGCCATATAATAAATAACGCTGTAAGGATGGCTGTAGGTGTTCCACTTTATTACATAAGTGAACGGCCGGAGTCCCTCAAACCTCCAGTCAAAAGGATGGACGTACAAAAGAGCACAATTGATACTTCCCGGGGACCGATGACCTTAGCAGTTAAGTCCCATAAGATTTCCCACACATTTGAACATTTGATATTTCCCGTACCCTAAAATCATGGTTTCTCGGATTTTTCTCAGGAACCGCCCATGAAAAAATGTTGCTTTTATAAACCGAATAAGGACAAGCCTAGACCACACTAAATGCAAGAGAACGAACGAATTTGTTCACTGTGTCTGCGCTGGAGGAAGTGTGTAATGTTTAAATGTGGACTCTGTACTGTAGGGCAGCTGCAGTATGCTCACCCTTCCGACAGGTATTATAATGGTCGCTAGGGCAAGGGCTGTGCAAAACGCTTGACCCCTTATCTGTAAGAAATAGAAGCCGAGATATAGGCCCCTGAAAAATCGCATTTTCGCGTGTGGCTTCGTGGAACGTATTGTTACCGTCCACTGTCGTGCATGAACCGATATATTAAGGCCAGGTTCTCACTGAAAATGGTGGAAATTTGATTTTTATTGCAGTTTTTCAATGGTATGTGTGTCTAAAATTTTAGGACGAAAAGTGTTTTTTAATCTGTGCGTTACAAGAGTTTTTACAGCCCCACTGTTCGAAGCAGTGTCAAGTCCATCATGGGGCGCTCTCAGCCGCACGTTCACAAAACGATTTGTATCGCAGTATGCTAAACGGTTCAAATGGCTCTCAATACTATGGGACTTAACATCTGAGATCATCAGTCCCCTAGAACTTACAACTACTTGAACTTCACTAACCTAAGGACATCACATACATCCGTGCCCGAGGCAGGATTCGAACCTGCTTCCGTAGCGGTCGCGCGGTTCCAGACTGAAGCGCCTAGAACCGCTCGGCCACTGCGGCCGGCCTCGCAGTATGCATGGAATCGTATTCACCGAAAAAAAGTTGACGAGCGACGTGTGCAGGCTGTCGAACATAGCATATCCAGCTCAGCCAGATGCGCTTTCCTCGTCCAGAAGGACGAGGGAACTGCTCCACGGGAACAATTCGAGTTAGGGGAAGGGTTGATATACGGTCCTGCAATTGTACACTAAACTTCAGTAACGAAAACGTTTTTGAGCAAATTTTGGTCAAAATTCGTCAAAACATAATTTTTGGTGCTCTGTATTGGAGTAGCCATTTTTAATTTCGAATATTTATCTTGAGGTTTGTGCGACAAAAAAGACACATAATACCATGGATTTCTTACGCAGATTGATCTAATAACACACATAAAATTTTAGGAAAAACTTTAAACAGCTTTTTCTCGAAATGAAATGAAATGTCATGTGACGAGGGCCTCCTCCCGTCGGGTAGACCGCTCGCCTGGTGCAAATCTTTCGATTTGACGCCACTTCGGCGACTTGCGCGTCGATGGGGATGAAATGATGATGATTAGGACAACACAACACCCAGTCGCTGAGCGGAGAAAATCTCCGACCCATCCGGGAATCGAACCCGGGCCCTTTGGATTGACAGTCTGTCGCGCTGACCACTCAGCTACCGGGGGCGGACAGCTTTTTCTCGAGAAACGATTTTTAAAAAAATGCGTGCAGCATAAAATAAAAACGCTTCAACCTGTTAACTTCTACATTTCACTCCGTCTTCAGGCCACCAGTGGCCTACCGGGACCATCCGACCGCCGTGTCTTCTTCGGTGGAGGATGCGGATAGGAGGGTCGTGGGGGTCAGCACACCGCTCTCCCGGTCGTTATGGTAGTATTCTTGACCGAAGCCGCTACTGTTCGGTCGAGTAGCTCCTCAGTTGGCATCACGAGGCTGAGTGCACCCCGAGAAATGGCAACAGCGCATGGCGGCCTGGAAGGTCATCCATCCAAGTGCCGACCTCGCCCGACAGCGCTTAACTTCGGTCATCTCACGGGAACCGGTGTATCAACTGCGGCAAGGCCGTTGCCTAACTTCTACATTTAACCCCCGAAAAGTACACACTTTTCTTGGGAGCTTATACCTATAATGTATATGAAATTGATTAATATTAATTATTTTCGGTAAAGCCATAAAGAGTGAACTAAACCCGCAAAAATTAAACTCAAAGTTCGATTTAGCACAATATCGTTTAAGTTAAGGTTAGTTCGTTCGGGTTAGACACAAGCTACCATAAATTTAATGTAGTATCGACTGATGTTATTCATTTTTGATTCAGGTAACTTCTGAGGAGCTACACTGCACGCATTCTGCGTACTTCAAACTCGCAGGCCTTTCATCAAACCATAATTATGGGTGCCATTTTGCTTTTTTTATTATTGAAACTCTATTACTCATAATCTGCAAACAGATCCGTTGTATGTCTTTCACTGTCTCAAAAAAAAATAATAATAATTCCAAACTTCGCCAATTTTTTGCTCATTTGGCCTCAACTAGAAGAAAAGACTGGACGATACGGCTCGTGTCCAGACAGGGCTGTAGAGGTTGAAAACTCGAGGCGAAGACAGAGATTGGACTGTGTCCAAGAAATAATTGGAGACACTGAGTGCAAGTGGTTTGATGAATTTGATGAACTGTTTGGCGCAGGGGAGTAAGTCGTAGCGAACTGATTCAGACCGGCTTATCTGTGAACGAAACGTCTTTTTTTTCCGAGTTTGTAGGATTTCTTCCACCCACCGCAGAGACTAATCTTGTCATTCAGATTTTTGTTCATTTGTTTTTGAAGAAGGCCCATATCCCATGTGAAGAAATAGCGCACCAGATGCGCTAAAATTGTTTTTTAACGCAACTGTGTGCTATTTTTTCACATCGAAAATGTTGTTATTCCGTTCACACCGTCACCCACAGTACAGCAGGACTCCTTCCCTTTTGCCACCTGTACTTGCTTCACACATTCAAAGAGAAAGATAGGACGTGATGGAAGTTCAACAAGCAGTAAGACTCATCCAGACAGTGAAAGTAACGTTATGTTCTACTACAATTTCAAGCGATCATCATATATTTACCGAAAATTGTGAAAAAATTACTATGAAATAAAAATATATGCACTCGATTTCGATATATCGATCAATTGCAAAACGTATCACCATTGTATGTCGAACCTTTCGGGAAAAATTATCGATATATCTATGTTTCGAAATTTTATCAACAGCCTTTGCACAAATACCTGGTAAAGCGCAATGGAAGCGCGATTTGGGAATGTGTTCACGCGGTTGCCTGCCTGCAGGAGCGAACTTATTCAGTGCAACAAATAGGGAGCGGCTGGTTTCTGTACATATTCTGACACGGCTCTCGCCTAGTGCAAAAATGGTTCAAATGGCTCTAAGCACTATGGGACTTAACATCTGAGGTCATCAGTCCCCTAGACTTAGAACTACTTAATCCTAACAAACCTAAGGACATCACACACATCCATGCCCGAGGCAGGATTCGAACCAGCGACCGTAGCAGCAGCGCGGTTCCAGACTGAAGCGCCTAGAACCGGTCGGCCACATCAGCCGGCTCGCCTAGTGCATCTACGCCGCAGCATGCATTGTGAATCCAGCTGGGAGAGTGTCTCTGACCTGTGATTTTGTGTCATTTTTCTGTACACCCTGATAGTTTCACTCAGTTGTCTTTTGAAATTCCGGAGTGACTTACAAACAACTCTGTATGTATGACGTATTCTGTACCTATGTAAGATTACTTCGGTTTTCCATGTACCATTTTTCGAAAAACGAAGATTTTGTGGGATGAACATAGATGCTTATAACTGCACACAACTGACTAAATGTATTTTTCTTTTGTTACAGGTGAGTACGGTGCTCCGTTCATTATTGAGTCAGTGCGATTCAAGATGTGAGACTAACCGAGTAGTGTTCGCAGGTGAGTGCGACATCTAGCTCTTCCATTCATAACAGAAGCAATGTGGTCACGATTTGGAAGCTTTCGTGTAGTTCGTGTACACTGCACCGCTTCGTCAATAAGAACGGTAACCAGAATGACTTAGAAAATGTAAAGCGTAACGTTTACAAGTGATGGAAGAAGAAGAAGAAGCTGACATGCAAACAACAGACTAGTGCAGCGGTGTCAGCTCGCAGATACCACAGTTGCAGTGATATTTGACACCAAATGGCTCTCATTGGGATTGGGGGCAGTGAATGGCGGGGGGTAGTGGGTGGGAGGTTACTTTTTGGTTATCGCTTGAAAATACCTTGTGAATAACATCGGAAGCTCACTGAGGCTTTTCGCGGATGATGCTGTAGTATATCGAGAGGTTGTAACAATGGAAAATTGTACTGAAATGCAGGAGGATCTGCAACGAATTGACCCATGGTGCAGGGAATGGCAATTGAATCTCAATGTAGAGAAGTGTAATGTGCTGCGAATACATAGAAAGAAAGGTCCGTTATCATTTAGCTACAATATAGGAGGCCAGCAACTGGAAGCAGTTAATTCCATAAATTATCTGGGAAGAGGCATTAGGAGTGATTGAAAATGGAATGATCATATAAAGCTGATCGTCGGTAAAGCATATGCCAGACTGAGATTCATTGGAAGAGCCCTAAGGAAATGCAGTCCGAAAACAAAGGAAGTACCGGGTGATCAAAAAGTCAGTAGAAATTTGAAAAATTAATAAACCACGGAATAATGTAGACAGAGGGGTAAAAATTGACCCACATGCTTGGAATGACATGGGGTTTTATTAGAACCAAAAAAATCAAAGTTCACAATATGTCCGACAGATGGCGCTGGACAGCAAAAGTGCTACCGTGACGGGTGAGAGGTACGCCGATATGTTACAAAATCGCATCATCCCCAGCCTGGCTGATAAACACCTACTGGAACGTACGATGTTTATGCAGGATGGCGCTCCACCCCATTTTGCTAGAAACGTGAAACATCTCTTCCGTGCGTCGTTTGGTGATGATCGTGTGCTCAGCCCCACCTTCGTCACGCTTGGCCTCCCAGGTCCCCAGACCTCAGTCCGTGCGATTATTGGCTTCAGGGTTACCTGAAGTCGCAGGTGTATCGTGACCGACCGACATCTCTAGGGATGCTGAAAGACAACATCCGACGCTAATGCCTCACCATAACTCCGGACATGCTTTACAGTGCTGTTCACAACATTATTCCTCGACTACAGCTATACTGCTAACCGGTGTGGGATCGGTACCAGATAGGGTTGATAGAAGAGATAGAGAAGATCCAACGGAAAGCAGCGCGCTTCGTTACAGGATCATTTAGTAACCGCGAAAGCGTTACGGAGATGATAGATAAACTCCAGTGGAAGACTCTGCAAGAGAGACGCTCAGCAGCTCGATACGGGCTTTTGTTGAAGTTTCGAGAACATACCTTCACCGAGGAGTCAAGCAGTACATTGATCCCTCCTACGTACATCTCGCAAGGAGACCATGAGGATAAAATCAGAGAGATTAGAGCCCACACAGGCATACCGACAATCCTTCTTTCCACGGAAAATACGAGACTACAATACAAGGGAGAACCGATGTTGTTGTTGTTGTTGTTGTTGTTGTTGTTGTTGTGGTCTTCAGTCCTGAGACTGGTTTGATGCAGCTCTACATGCTACTCTATCCTGTGCAAGCTTTTTCATCTCCCAGTACCTACTGCAACCTACATCCTTCTGAATCTGCTTAGTGTATTCATCTCTTGGTCTCCCTCTACGATTTTTACCATCCACGCTGCCCTCCAATACTAAATTGGTGATCCCTTGATGCCTCAGAACATGTCCTACCAACCGATCCCTTCTTCTGGTCGTGCCACAAACTTCTCTTCTCCCCAATCCTATTCAATACTTCCTCATTAGTTATGTGACCTACCCATCTAATCTTCAGCTTTCTAACTTCAACCTATCCATTTCCCTTTTTAAATTTTCTAACCTACCTGCCCGATTAAGGGATCTGACATTCCACGCTCCGATCTGTAGAACGCCAGTTTTCTTTCTCCTGATAACGACATCCTCTCGAGTAGTCCCCGCCCGGAGATCCGAATGGGGGACTATTTTACCTCCGGAATATTTTACCCAAGAGGACGCCATCATCATTTAATCATACAGTAAAGCTGCATACCCTCTGGAAAAATTACGGCTGTAGTTTCCCCTTGCTTTCAGCCGTTCGCAGTAACAGCACAGCAAGGCCGTTATGGTTATTGTTACAAGGCCAGATCAGTCAATCATGCAGACTGTTGCCCTTGCAACTACTGAAAAGGCTGCTGCCCCTCTTCAGGAACCACACGTTTGTCTGGCCTCTCAACAGATACCCCTCCGTTGTGGTTGCACCTACGGTACGGCTATCTGTATCGCTGAGGCACGCAAGCCTCCCCACCAACGGCAAGGTCCATGGTTTGGTTCATGGGGGGGGGGGGGGGGGGGGAGGGGGGGAGAGAGAACCGGTAGAGGTACTAAAGGTGCCCTCAGCCACACGCCGTCAGGTGGCTTGCGGAGTATGGATGTAGATGTAGATGAAAATATTGTAATCTAGTCACACTTTCGATTCCAAAATTTTGAAAAAAAATATTTATTGCTTTTAATGAAGTCTTCTACCATATTCTATACAAGTTTTAAATTTTTCACTTAAACTTAACCCAGCAGCAGATGTAACTTTTCACAATCAATGTCATATTCCGCATTTTCAGGTTGACGACTCTATTTACGTATCGGTATACCTTTTACTACACTGCCACAAAGAAAAATTAGTACACCTAGAAAGATGACGTCGATTTTGTTTCGATGACGACGTGTGCCGCATGGGGATAGTAGATGTACTGATAATGATTTCAACGTCGTCTATCAAAAGATAGCATAGCGGCGTAGCAACGAGTACACCATCTGTGTCTGACTTTTAATAAGAAATGCTCACAGCCAGAAGGCACAGTGTGGTGCAGGCGTGTAGAGCAAGCAGGCAACCATGCCATGGAGACGCACTGGTGCCTCCTACACCCAACGGAGCGAGTTTGAAAGGAGTCAAATTGTGGCCTTCCGAGTGGCGGGATGGTCCTTTCGGAGAGCTGCCACACAAGTTGGACGTGCAGCGTCAGTTGTGCAAAGATCCCAGTATCAGTGGTCACTTGAACACTCTCACGCCAGTAGACGAGGTTCTGGACGTCCAAGCAGCACAGACGCCCGTCAGGATCGGAGTACTGTAAGGGCAGCACAGGCAGATCGTACAGCTACCACAGCGTGGATAAGAGGGCTTGTGAGCCCAGAGCTGTCAACACCAACTGTTGCGAGCTGGTTATTAGCAATGGGGGTGCAGGCAGAGAGACCTCTAGCCTAGTGAAAACACACTTGACCTCTTAGCAACAAATAATCCAGAGTTAATAACCAGCATCAAAACCGATACAGGGATTAGTGAACACAGGGTTGTCGTAGCGAGATTGAATATTGTAATCCCCAAATCTTCGAAAAATAAGCGAAAAATATACCTATTCAAAAAAGCACATAAAAATTCACTTGACGCCTTCCTGAGAGACAATCTCCACTGATTCCAAATTAATAATATAAGTGTAGACCAGATGTGGCTAAAATTCAAAGAAATTGTATCGGCAGAAATTGAGAGGTTGATAACAAACTGACAAACGACGGAGCTGATCCTCCTTGGTACAAAAAACGGGTTAGAACACTGTTGCAGAAACGACGAAACAAACATGCCAAATTTAAACAGAGCCAAAATCTCCAAGATTGGAGATCCTTTGCAGAAGCTCGAAACTTAGTGCGGAGTTCAATGCGAGACGCCTATAACAGTTTCCACAACGAAACTTTGTCTCGAAACCTGGCAGAAAATCCAAAGAGATTCTGGTCGTATGTGAAGTATCTTAGCAGCATGAAACAATCAATGCCATCTCTGCGCGATAACAATGGAGATACTATCGAAGACAGTGCTGCCAAAGCAGATTTACTAAACACAGTCTTCCGAAATGCCTTCACAAAAGAAGACGAAATAAATATTCCAGAATTCGAATCGAGAACAGCTGCCAACATGAGTAACGTAGAAGTAAATATCCTCGGAGTAGTTATGCAACTCAAACCACTTAATAAAAGCACAGTCTGGTCCAGACTGTATGCCAATTAGGTTCCATTCCGAGTATGCTGATGCAGTAGCTCCATTCTTAACAATCATATTCAACTGTTCGCTCGACTGGGAAGTTGCACAGGTCACACAAATATTCAAGAAAGGCAGTAGGAGTAATCCATTGCCGGTCGGAGTGGCCGAGCGGTTCTAGGCGCTACAATCTGGAACCGCGCGACCGCTACGGTCGCAGGTTCGAATCCTGCCTCGGGCATGGATGTGTGTGATGTCCTTAGGTTAGTTAGCTTTAAGTAGTTCTAAGTTCTAGGGGACTGATGACCTCAGAAGTTAATTGGGACATACGTTGTGTCCGAACATTATGAATTACTTGAAAACGGTCTATTAACACACAATCAACATGGGTTTAGAAAACATCGTTCCTGTGAAACACAACGAGCTCTTGATTCACATGAAGTGTTCAGTGCTATCCACAAGGGATTTCAGATCGATTGCGTATTTCAGGATTTCCGGAAGGCTTTTGACACTGTACCACACAAACGGCTCGTAGTGAATTTGCGTGCATATGGAATAACGTCTCAGTTCTGTGACTGGATTTGTGATTTCTGTCAGAGAGGTCACAGTTCGTAGGAATTGACGGAAGGTTATCGAATAAAACAGAAGTGATTTCAGGCGTTCCCCGAGTAGTGTTATAGGTCCTTTGGTGTTCCTTATCTATATAAACGATTTGGGAGACAATTTGAGCAGCCGTCTTTGATTGTTTGCAGATGACGCTGTCGTTTGTCGACTAATAAAGTCATCAGAAGATCAAAACAAACTGCAAAACGATTTAGAAAAAATATCTGAATGGTGCGAAAAGTGGCAGTTGACCCCAAATAACGAAAAGTGTGAGGTCATCCACATGAGTGCTAAAAGGAACTCGTTAAACTTCGGTTACACAATAAATCAGTCTAATCTAAAAGCCGTAAATTCAACTAAATACCTAGGTATTACAATTACGAACTACTTCAATTGGAAAGAACACACCGAAAATGTTGTGGGGAAGGCTAACCAAAAGCTGCGTTTTATTGGTAGGACACTTAGAAAATGTAACCGACCTACTAAGGAGACTGCCTACACTGCGCTTGTCCATCCTCTTTCAGAATACTGCTGCACAGTGTGGGATCCTTATCACGTAGGATTGACAGAGTAGATCGGAAAAGTTCAAAGAAAGGAAGCACGTTTTGTATTATCGCGAAATGTGGGAGAGAGTGTCACAGAAATGATACAGGATTTCGGCTGGAAATCATTAAAAGAAAGGCGCTTTTCGTTGCGACGGAATCTTCTCACGAAATTCCAATCACCAACTTTCTCCTCCGAATGCTAAAATATTTTATTGACAACGACTTATGTAGGGCGGAACGATCACCACGATAAAATAAGGGAAATCAGAGATCGTACGGAAAGATATAGGTGTCCATTCTTTTCGCGCGCTTTACAAGATTGGAATAATAGAGAATTGTGAAGGAGGTTCGATGAACCCTCTGCCAGGAACTTAAATGTGATTTGCAGAGTATCGGTATAGATGTCTTCGACTCAAGCCACAGCATCGAATTACGCGGTTCGACTGGTGCCGTCAGAGGATCACTTGGAAAATGGAATGACGCGCCGAGGTCTTTAGCGATGAAAGTACGAGGTGCATTCAAGTTCTAAGGCCTCCGATTTTTTTTCTAATTAACTACTCACCCGAAATCGATGAAACTGGCGTTACTTCTCGACGTAATCGCCCTGCAGACGTACACATTTTTCACAACGCCGACGCCATGATTCCATGGCAGCGGCGAAGGCTTCTTTAGGAGTCTGTTTTGACCACTGGAAAATCGCTGAGGCAATAGCAGCACAGCTGGTGAATGTGCGGCCACGGAGAGTGTCTTTCATTGTTGGGAAAAGCGAAAAGTCACTAGGAGCCAGGTCAGGTGAGTAGGGAGCATGAGGAATCACTTCAAAGTTGTTATCACGAAGAAACTGTTGCGTAACGTTAGCTCGATGTGCGGGTGCGTTGTCTTGGTGAAACAGCACACGCGCAGCCCTTCCCGAACGTTTTTGTTACAGTGCAGGAAGGAATTTGTTCTTCAAAACATTTTCGTAGGATGCACCTGTTACCGTAGTGCCCTTTGGAACGCAATTGGTAAGGATTACGCCCTCGCTGTCCCAGAACAAGGACACCATCATTTTTTCAGCACTGGCGTTTACCCGAAATTTTTTTGGTGGCGGTGAATCTGTGCGCTTCCATTGAGCTGACTGGCGCTTTGTTTCTGGATTGAAAAATGGCATCCACGTCTCATCCATTGTCACAACCGACGAAAAGAAAGTCCCATTTATGCAGTCGTTGCGCGTCAACATTGCTTGGCAACATAACACGGGCAGCCATGTGGTCGTCCGTCAGCATTTGTGGCACCCACCTGTATGACACTTTTCGCATTTTCAGGTCGTCATGCAGGATTGTGTGCACAGAACCCACAGAAATGCCAACTCTGGAGGCGATATGTTCAACAGTCATTCGGCGATCCCCCAAAACAATTCTCTCCACTTTCTCCATCATGTCGTCAGACCGGCTTGTGCGAGCCCGAGGTTGTTTCGGTTTGTTGTCACACGATGTTCTGCCTTCATTAAACTGTCGCACCCACGAACGCACTTTCGACACATCCATAACTGCATCACCACATGTCTCCTTCAACTGTCGATGAATTTCAATTGGTTTCACACAACGAAAATTCAGAAAACGAATGATTGCACGCTGTTCAAGTAAGGAAAACGTCGCCATTTTAAGTATTTAAAACAGTTCTCATTCTCGCCACTGGCGGTAAAATTCCATCTGCCGTACGGTGCTGCCATCTCTGGGACGTATTGACAATGAACGTGGCCTCATTTTAAAACAATGCGCATGTTTATATCTCTTTCCAGTCCGGAGAAAAAAAAATCGGAGGCCTTAGAACTTGAATGCACCTCGTACATTCCACCTGACCGAACGTGATGGTCGATTGCGCGTGCGACGGAGATCTGGTGAGCGCTGTCTCGTGGGCTGCATTCGCCTGGGAAACACTGGCCCAATCGCAGATGTAACGATCTGGGGTGCGATGACGTACAACTCTCGTTCACGTTTCGTGCTCCTGGATGGGACGCTAACCAGGGCTCGTTGCGTGCAGAATGTTTTTTGTATCCCGCCTGGATACGCGGCGCGTGGATCTGCTTCTGCAAAATAGGCCGAGTGTGAAGGACGCGAGTAGGAGCAGGAAAAACTGAAGTACTTCGGTACTGCGCGTAAATTTAAAGCACCTTTACTATAGGAAGAATATGAATACATAAATTGTCACTTAACTTTGGCTGAGATGAACACGTAGGTGCCAAGCCGTACATCAGTCAAAGCTAACATCGACTAGAAGTTACAAAGGCAAAATCCGTAGTGGCTCGCCCACTATGCAATAGAAACAATCTTGCTAGGTCGTCTACTCGTGATCAAAATGTGCTGAATGTGGACCGGCGCTCGTAGAGCTCCAGAGCGCCGGCTGGAGAGCGCTGTCGCCGGCGAAGATCTTCCGCTCTCGTAGTGTCGACCTAAGAACGGGCACCTACGCTGTGGCATGGTAGCTATCGATACCACAATGGTGTTACACCAGTTATTTTGCCTTTCTTGCAACAGGTAGGTGATGTGTTGTTCCAACAGGATAGTGCTCGCCCGCACACTTCACGTGTAACTCAGCGTGCTCTGCAAAACGTGCAACACAACTTCCCTGGCCAGCACGATCTCCGGGCATGTCACCAATCGAGATAGTGTGTGGTATGATTGGACGAGAAGTGACGCGTGTGACGTGTCAACAAACAACTCTTCCTGAACTACGTGCCCGTATTCGCCATCTGTGCGATCGACTGAATGCGAGTCAGCGTCTGCATTAGCTCCAGTTGAGACTCCACCACGTGCTGATATGGGTATTTCAGCACGGATCGATACCTGGTGCCACAGAACCGGTAGTGTTGTTAATCTGCAAATGTAGTCATTTCCTGTACTCCCTGTGCACTGAAGCAACAATAAATCTTGAATGAATTGGTTGGAAATCTCTAAGAGGGTGTTGCCAACGATTTTTTTAATTTTTTTTTTTTTTGGCGGTGTATTGTTGTGAGTAAAAGTCAATAAAAATTATTGAAATTTGTTTAAAATCATCTTTTTTTGGGGTCACGAAGTACCGTCGTCCCCGTCATCCCCGTGGTAGCAGGTGCTACTGAAAGTGCGTTGGTATTTCTACACTACTGGCCATTAAAATTGCTACACCAAGAAGAAATGCAGATGATAAACGGGTATTCATTGGACAAATACATTATACTAGAACTGATTGTGATTACATTTTCACGCAGTTTTGGTGCATAGATCCTGAGAAATCAGTACCCAGAACAACCATCTCTGGCCGTAATAACGGCCTTGATACGCCTGGGCATTGAGTCAAGCAGAGCTTGGATGCCGTGTACAGGTACAGCTGCCCATACGGCTTCAACACGATACCACAGTTCATCAAGAGTAGTGACTGGCGTATTGTGACGAGCAAGTTGCTCGGCCACCATTGACCAGACGTTTTCAATTGGTGAGAGATCTGGAGAATGTGCTGGCCAGGGCAACAGTCGAACATTTTCTGTATCCAGATAGGCCCGTACAGGACCTGCAACATGCGGTCGTGCATTATCCTGCTGAAATGTAGGGTTTCGCAGGGATCGAATGAAGGGTAGAGCCACGGGTCGTAACACATCTGGAATGTAACGTCCACTGTTCAAAGTGCCGTCAATGCGAACAAGACGTCACCGAGACGTGTAACCAATGGCACCCCATACCATCACACCGGGTGATACGCCAGTATGGCGATGACGAATACACGCTTCCAATGTGCGTCCACCTCCATGTCGCTAAACACGGATGCGACCATCACGATGCTGTGAACAGAACCTGGATTCATCCGAAAAAAATGACGTTTTGCCATTCGTGCACCCAGGTTCGTCGTCGAGTACGCCATCGCAGGCGCTCCTGTCTGTGATGCAGCGTCAAGGCTAACCGCAGCCATGGTCTCCGAGCTGATAGTCCATGGTGCTGCAAACGTCGTCCAACTGTTGGTGCAGATGGTACTTCTCTTGCAAACGTCCCCGTATGTTGACTCAGGGATCGAGACGTGGCTGCACGATCCGTTACAGCCATGCGGATAAGATGCCTGTCATCTCGACTGCTTGTGATACGAGGGCGTTGGGATCCAGCACGGCGTTCCGTATTACCCTCCTGAACCCACCGACCCATATTCTGCCAACAGTCATTGGATCTCGACCGACGCGAGCAGCAATGTCGCGATACGATAAACCGCAATCGCGATAGGCTACAATCCTTAAACGAGACATCACAACAACCAGGCAACGGCGGTCAACTGCTGTTTGTGTATTAGAAATCGGTTGGAAACTTTCCTCATGTCAGCATGTTGTAGGTGTCACCACCGGCGCCAACCTTGTGTGAATGCTCTGAAAAGCTAATCATTTGCATATAACAGCATCTTCGGTTAAATTTCGCGTCTGTAGCACGTCATGTACGTGGTGTAGCAATTTTAATGGCCAGTAGTGTATGTACGAGTATGTGCTAAAAGATGTTTCCAAGTTCCGGCCCCTAATTACACATCAGTGCCTCTTTTGAAAAATCTGTTGTTAATATAACAAGAATTAACAAACTTTGCTTTTTTTATTTTTTGTGGTAGACACGTAGTACTACTCCCCCCCCCCCCCCCCCCTTGGTGAAATGACTCTAAGCACTATGGGACACCGAGCGAGGTGGCGCAGTGGTTAGCACACAGGACTCGCATTCGGGAGGACGACGGTTCAATCCCGCGTCCGGCCATCCTGATTTAGGTTTTCCGTGATTTCCCTAAATCGCTCCAGGCAAATGCCGGTATGGTTCCTTTGAAAGGGCACGGCCGACTTCCTTCCCCATCCTTTCCTAATCCTATGAGACCGATAACCTCGCTGTTTGGTCTCTTCCCCCGACCAACCAACCAACCACTATGGGACAACTGCTGAGGTCATTAGTCCCCTAGAACTTGGAACTACTTAAACCTAACTAACCTAAGGACATCATACACATCCATGCCCGAGGTAGGATTCGAACCTGCGATCGTTCGAGACTGAAGCGCCTAGGACCGCTCGGCCACAACAGCCGGCCCTCCTTGGTGTGCCAGCGGTGATTAACTGAACTGGTCTCGCATTCCGGGGAACAACTGTTCAAACCCCCTTCCAGCCATCGAACTTAGGTTTCCCCTGGTGTCCCTAAATAGTATAAGGGAGAGCCCTCGTTTGAACGCATGAAAAAATTGTCGATTTTCGTCACCTTTTCAAGTAAGAAAAAAAAAAGTAACGCTAAATCGGATGATGCAGTTTTATTCCTTACGGTTCTTTGTTTAAGAAATCCTTTATTTTTTTTTAAAATCGACATCTGACGCTCTCTGTACCGCTGGACCATGAGGCTGGACCCTTTGCAACCGGAATATGGTTCATTGGTCATCGGTGGGAATTACCGAAGCCCTGTGATTGCACTTGTAACAGAATAATTTTGTACAAGTCATTTTCAACAGATTTTTTTTCACCGACGTAGGATCGCTGAAAAATATAAAGTTCCAACAAAATGGTGACATGTTGAAACAAATGTCATTTTCTTCACACCAAAGATCGAGACGAAATCGTCCATCGAAAACAGAATTTTGAATATACCGCAAAACGGCTACGTACGCTCATCGAGAAATTTAGAATACTGCCATCAAATTCCTATCCAAAGCCTAGGTACTGTTCTCAAGTTACTTTGTCCGCAGCTCGTGGTCTCGCGGTCGTATTCTCTCTTCCCGAGCACGGGGTCCCGGGTTCGATTCCCGGCGGGGTGAGGGATTTTCACCTGCCTCGAGATGACTGGGTGTTTGTGTTGTCCTCATTTCATCATCATTCACAGAAGTGGCGAGTTTGGACTGAGCAAAGGTTGGGAATTTGTACGGGTGGTGATAACCGCGCAGTTGAGCGCCCTACAAACCAAACATCATTATCATCATCATCAAGTTACATTTCTCGCCAATTTGAAAAATGCTATTTTGAGAAAAACGCGTTTGAAGTTGAGTTCCATTTCTTGTAGTTTAGATAAACATACCTGTGGGCAGGAATCTATAGACCTTACATGAATCCTTCCAGATGCAAAAGGAGGTCCTCCTCCACCTCAGTCTTCTCCGAGGCAATGCCAGTCCTGTATCCCTCTTTGGCTGCTGCTGCCAACCGCTCATCCGCTCGCTGGATGCGCTCTTCGTCCGTTTTTGTGCAGAAGCTGCAACACGCTTGCCAAATTGGCCACGGTGGTTTTTTTTCCGACGCACTTTTTCACAAGTCGCAGTTTGATATCGGAGTTCCGACGTTCTTGCCGAGCTTGGGATGTACACTAGAAAACACTTTGAGGGAAAAAAACCTTGAAATAATCAGAGAGGACTACCCCCCTTATGGAGAATGCTCGGATGTTTCCACTCCGTGCCTCCACGGCCCGAGATTCTGCTCCGTTTCTGATAACGCCGTCGTCGACAAGACTTAATCTTCACATTCTTTCTCGCCGTTCTCCGTTCGTAGCGCGACAGATTGACGGGTTGGCTTGGAGTCTTTCTCAGGTGTGGTGCAGGCATCGGCTAAGCTTATTGGAAGCCGTTGGAAACGACCTGCCGGAAGAAGTGTTTGAGCATTGAAGGCACGTGTAAATTTGCTGCCCTGTGGATGCCGTCTGAATAATATCGCTGACGTGAGCGGTTAATGAAAGGAAGCGGTGTGTGTGTGTGTGTGTGTGTGTGTGTGTGTGTGTGTGTGTGTGTGTGTGTGTGTGTGTGTGAGTGAGAGAGAGAGAGAGAGAGAGAGAGAGAGAGAGAGAGAGAAAGGGGCAGAGCAAAGGCATATCCGCTGTTGTATTTTAAAATAGGATCATAGTCTTCTACACTGAAACGCCAAAGAAACTGGTATAGGCCTCCGTATTTAGATAGATAGATATGGAAACAGGCAGAATACGGCGCTAAGGTCGGCAACGTCTATATAAGACAACAAGTGTCGGGTACAGTTGTTAGATCGGTTACTGCTGCTACAATGGCAGGATATCAAGATTTAAGTGAGTTTGAACGTGGTGTTATAGTCGGTGCACGAGCGATGGGACACAGCATCTCCCAGGTACAGATGAAGTGGGGATTCGCCGACACGACTATTTCACGAGGTTACCATGAACATCAGGAATCCGGTAAAACATCAAATCTCTGACGTCGCTGCGGCTGGAAGGACCTCCTGCAAGAATGGGAGCAAGAGCATCGTTCAAAGTGACAGAAATGCAAGCCTTCTGCAAATTGCTGCAGATTTCAATGCTGATCTATCAACAAGTGTCAGCGTGCGAATCATTCAACGAAACGTTGATACGGGCTTTCGGAACGGAAGACCCACTCGTGTACCCTTAATGACTGCACGACATAAAGCTTCAACGCCGACATTGGACTGTTGCTGACTTGCCTCGTCGGACGAGTCTCGTTTCGAATTCCATCGAGCGGATAGACGTGTAGGGGTACGGGCACAGCCTTATGAATCAATGGACCCTGCATGTCAGCAGTGAACTGTTCAAGTTTGTGGAGGCTCTGTAATGGTATGGGGCGTGTAAAGTTGGAGTGATATGAGACCCCTGAAACTTCTAGATACGACTCTAACAGGTGACACATACATAAACATCCTGTCTGATGACATCTATCCATTCATGTCCATTGTGGGTTCCGACAGACTTGGGCAATTCCAGCAGGACAATGCGACACCTCACACGTCCAGAATTGCTGCTGGATGGCTCCAGGAACACTCTTCTGAGTTTAAACACTTCCGCTGGCCACCAAACTACCCAGACACGAACATTATTGAGCATATCTGGGATGCATTGCTTCGCACTGTTCAGAAGACATGTCCACCCCTCATACACTTACTAATTTATGGATAGCCCAGTAGGATTCATGGTATCAGTTCCCCCCGGCATTATCTCAGACATCAGTCGATTCCATTCCATGCCACGGCAACGTCGTGTTGCGGCACTTTTGCGTGCTCGCGGCGACCCTACACGATATTAGGCAGGTGTACCAGTCTCTTTAGCTCCTCAGTGCATGTCGACACAGTTCATGTATGGTCAGCGTATGATTCGAAAATTCCTCAGAAAGTCACAACGTCGTCCTCAAAACTCATTTTCTTGCCGCTATCTTGACGTGCTCTGCTCTCTACTATGGATTCATTGATGATTGCCTTCGTCCATTTTGCTATAATATTAATATTTCAGACAGCAGTTCACTCGTCATATTTGCAGTATTTTTTACACGGAAAATGTCAAACTACGCGGCTTTTTGCTAAAAACCTGCAATTTCCAATCACTTTTCGCGTTCTTGTTTACGAGAAATTTTCGTTTCTTTGCTTATTAACCATCTGGATGTAGCGTGCTGAACCGATAATACCAGGAACGGTTAACCTGGGCCAAATTCTAGTTGCCGGTTACCTGTCTAGAAGCTTCCATGGGCAACTAGGATTTTATTTCTTGTGTTATAATTATTTACCTATTTTAAAAAATTTGAAATGCTCTCACAATCTTATCAAGCCATACAGACTTGCACTAAACTGGGATGTCTAACGCACGGCCCGCGGCAAGTATCAATGCGGCCCAAGACGAATGCATCTGTCATAACATCGGTAAAAGAAACACACTGAAGACCTAAAGAAACTGGTACACCTGCCTGATATCCTGTATGGCCCCCGCGAGCACGCTGAAGTGCCGCGACACGATGTTGTATGGATGTCTGAAGTAGTGTTGGAGGGAACTGACACCATGAGTCCTACAGGGCTGTCCATAAATCCGTGAGAATACGAGGGGTGGAGATGTCTTCTGGACAGCACGTTGCTCAATAATGTTCATGTCTGGGAAGTTTGGTGGCCAGCTGAAGTGTTTAAGCCCTGAAGAGTGTTCCTGGAGCCACTTTGTAGAATTTCTAGACTTGTGGGATGTCGCATTGCCCTGCTGGAATTGTCCAAGCCCGTCGGAATGCGCAATGGACATGAATCGATGCAGGTGATCTGACTGGATGCATAGGTATGTGTCACCTGTCAGAATCGTATCTAGACGTATCAGGGGTCCTAGACCCCTCCAACGGCACACGCCCCACTCTATTACAGAGCCACCACCAGCTTGAACGTTCCCCTGCTGACGAACAGGGTCCATGGATTCGCGAGGTTGTCTCCATACCCATACACGTCCATCCACTCGACCCAATTTGAAACGAGATTCGTCCGACAAAGCCACACGTTTACAGTCATCAACAGTCGAATATCGGAGTTTACAGACCGAGGCGAGGCGTAAAGCTTTGTGTCGTGCAGTCAGCAAGGGTACAAGAGTGGGCCTTCGGCTCCGAAAGCCCATATCGATGATGTTCCGTCGAATGGTTCCCACGCTGACGCTTGTTGATGGCCAAGCACTGAAATCTGCAGAATTTGCGGAAAGGTTGCACTTCCGTCACGTTGAACGATTCTCTTCAATCGTCGTCGGTCCCGTCCTTGCAGGATGTTTTTCCAGCAGCAGCGATGTCGGAGATTTGATGTTTTACCGCATTCCTGATATTCCTGGCATTCACCGTACACTCGTGATATGGTCGTACGGGAAAATGCCCACTTCATCGCTACGTCGGAGATGCAGTGTCCCATCGCTCGGGCGCCGATTATAACACTATGTTCAGTCAGTAAAATCTTGATAACCTTCCATTGCAGCAGCAGTAACCGATCTAACAACTGCGCCAGACACTTGTTTCATATAGGCGTTGCCGACCACAGCACCGTATTCTGCCTATTCACATATCTTTGTATTTGAATACGAGTGCCTATACCAGTTTCTTTGGCGATTCAGTGTATATTCCTGAGTAGAAACAATAATTTGGGCTCCTCTGATGGAGGATACCTTTCCGTCTTATGTGGTCCCATTAGTTAGGTACTGCTAACTGCGAAGAGCAGTGGGGATTCTTTTTTAAACTTTCCTCGCGCTTCAGATGAATTTTGTTTTCTGCAACAAGAGACAGCCGCTGTCCGCAGAGCGACGTAAAGGTGTTTTCGCCGCGCCGAGCTCGAAACTGCACGTTCTGGCTGCGTCGCGAATTCATGAATGCGTCTGCTGCCTACATTTGCCTTCATCGCCTCCACCGAGCCATCTAGACGCTGCTCCCTTCGTTTCTCTACAAAACACCGTCGTAAAATTACCACAGCGCAGAATGCGTCCTGAACGAACTGAATGTACTGCAGTACGATGAACGGATCGATGTCAATGAAAACATTGATGATTGGAAGGCAAGCCTTTGGGTATGGACACACCATACGCTGCATAACCATAAAAATATTCGTGTTTTAAGTTGATGAGACCATCTAACTCGAAGAAATTTCCTCCGTCAAACCAGCAGTACCGAGTGCAAGTGAAACTTTATTTTGTAGTATCACTTACTTTCCTGTTAACATGGACGACAGCTACATTTACACGACTGCTCTTCACACTTTAAGTGCCTGGCAGAGGGTTCTTCAGGCTATTTCTCTACCGTTCCACTCGCTAACAGCGCGTGGGAAAAATGAACACTTAAATCTTTCCGTACGAGCCCCCTCCTTGAAAAACACGACCACACCATAATACCTCCGCCTCCGAATTTTACTGTTCGTACAACACACACACTGGCAGATGACGTTCACCGGGCATTCGCCACACCCACACCCTGTCATCGTTTCCCCACATAGTGCACCGTGAGTCGTCACTCCACCCAACATTTTTCCACTGTTCAGCCGTCCAATGTTTACTCTTCGTACACCAAGCGAGGCGTCGTTTTGCATTTACTGGGGTAATGTGTGGCTTATGAGCAGCCGCTCGACCATGAAATCCAGGTTTTCTCACCTCCTGCCTATCATAGTACTTGCAGTGGATCCTGATCCAGTCTGGAATTCCTGTGTGATGGTCTGGATAGACGTCTCCCTATTACACATTACGACCCTCTTCAACTGTCTGCGGTTTCTGGCAGTCAACAGACGAGGTCGGTCTGTACGCTTTTGCGCTGTACGTGCCCCTCCACGTTTCCGCTTCACTATCACATCGGAAACAGTGGACCTAGGGATGTTTCGGAGTGCGGAAATCTCACGTACAGACGTATGACAGAAGTGACTCCCAATCACCTGACCACGTTCGAAGTCAGTGAGTTCCGCAGAGCGCCCCATTCTGCTCCCTCACGATGTCTAATGGCTACTGAGGTCGCTGATATGGAGCATCTGGCAGTAGGTGGCAGCAAAATGTACCTAATATGAAAAACGTGTGTTTTTGGGGGCGTCCTAATACTTTTGATCTCACAGTGTACGTGACACTCTCTCTCCATTATTTCGCGTTATTACGCAACGAGCTTCTCTGAAACTTTTTTGATGTCCTCCGAGAATACTCTCTGGTATGGATTGCATAGTGCGCAGCAGTACTCCACAAGAGGACGGACAAGCGTAGTGTATGCAGTCTCTTTACTAGGTATGTTGCGTCTTCTACTTGTTCTGGCAATAGAACGCAGTCTTTGGTTTCCTTCCCCACAACATTATCTACGTTCCAACCTATGTGGTTCGTAATTGTGATCCCTAAGGATTTAGTCGAATCTACAGCCTTAACGTTTGTGTTATTTACCGTGTAACCGAAATGTAGTGTCTTCGTTTTAGTGTTCATGTGGATGACCATACTTTTCGTTATTTAGGGTCAGTTGCCGCTTTTCGCACTATAAAAATATATTGTCTGTCATTTTGCAGTTGGGTTTGATCAACTCGTCACTTAACAAGTCGGTAAATGACAGCATCATCTGAAAACAATCGAAGAGGGCTACCCAGATTGTCTCCTAAATCGTTTATGTAGATCAGGAACAGCGGAAGGTCTATAACACTTCTCTGGCAAACTCCAAAAATTACTTGGGTTTTACTCAATTACTTTCGATTACTACGAACTGTGGCCTTTCTGACAGGAAATCACGAATCCAGTCGCACCACTGTTGCCATACTCCATAGGCACGAAATTTGATTTCAAGTCTTTTGTGAGGAACGGCGTCAAAAGCCTTCAGGAAATCTAGATATCAGTGTCATCGATAGCACTCATTACTTCATGAGATTAGTTTATCATTGGCTGTCACGTTATTGTTCCTGTTAACCTCTCCATTTTCACTAGTAGAGAGAAATGGGTATCACTATAATGTATCTGTTACTCGTTATTGATGATAAAGAGCGCTGACTGTTGTTGCAGAAGGCAATGACAACATGAGGTCGGTGAGATAAGTATTGGCGCGGGTATCTTGGGCTTTAACATGTTCTGTACGATAAATGTCACTAGTATGTGTTAGATACTAACATGAAGAATGCGCTGAAGATTAGATGGGTAGATCACACAACTAATGAGGAGGTATTGAATAGAATTGAGGAGAAGAGGAGTTTGTGGCACAACTTGAGTAGAAGAAGGGACCGGTTGGTAGGACATGTTCTGAGGCATCAAGGGATCACAAATTTAGCATTGGAGGGCAGCGTGGAGGGTACAAATCGTAGAGGGAGACCAAGAGATGAATACACTTAGCAGATTCAGAAAGATGTAGGCTGCAGTACGTACTGGGAGATGAAGCAGCTTGCACAGGATAGAGTAGCACGGGGAGCTGCATCAAACCAGTCTCAGGACTGAAGACCACAACAACAACTAGCATGAGCGATTGTTGTCTCTCAGAATTGAAACTGATCAGAGTATATGCATTGCTCCTTACAAATATGAGTCGGTCGTGTGTGGGTATGTTATAGAGACAATTGGTTTTAGAGGTCATCAACAGCACATCATAGCATTTCTCTTTTGCGCGGCTTAAAAACAAAGATAACGTGGTGAGGAGCCTTTGCGGGGTGGAGGGTGTGTGTGTGTGGGGCGGCGGGGGGGGGGGGGGGGGGGGGAGGAGGAAAGGAAAGCTATTGACTATGAGCTACATTACGAATGAGTTATGTGCAGTTTCGTACTCACGCCTAGTCAACAACATACAGCAGTGGAAATCAGTATAACGGAAGGATTCGTACGAGGGTAATATACAGTGTCTGAAGTACACGCGTATCGAATTTATTATGAAAGTAGTAGATACATATAGGACATGAACAGTTATGACGGAAGTACATAGTTTCTTCCATAACACGAGTAACAAAATAAGGCGTTAGCGTTTCCCGGATGGAAGTTGGTATACGGGATGTTACAAAAAGGTACGGCCAAACTTGCAGGAAACATTCCTCACACACAAATAAAGAAAATATGTTATGTGGACATGTGTCCGGAAACGCTTAATTTCCATGTTAGAGCTCATTTTAGTTTCGTCAGTATGTACTTCCTCGATCCACCGCCAGTTGGCCCAATTGAAGGAAGGTAATGTTGACTTTGGTGCTTGTGTTGCATTGCGACTCACTGCTCTACAGTACTAGCATCAAGAACATCAGTACATACCATCAACAGGTTAGTGTTCATCACGAACGTGGTTTTGCAGTCAGTGCAGTGTTTACAAATGCGGAGTTGGCAGATGCCCATTTGATGTATGGATTAGCACGGGGCAATAGCAATGGCGCGGTACGTTTGTATCGAGACAGATTTCCAGAACGAGAGGATGTCCCGGCAGGAAGACGTTCGAAGCAATTGATCGGCGTCTTAGGGAGCACGGAACATTCCAGCCTATGACTCGCGACCGGGGAAGACCTAGAACGACGAGGACACCTGCAATGGACGAGGCAATTCTTCGTGCAGTTGACGATAACCCTAATGTCAGCGTCAGAGAAGTTGCTGCTGTACAAGGTAACGTTGACCACGTCATTGTATGGAGAGTGCTACGGGAGAACCAGTTGTTTCCGTACCATGTACAGCGTGTGCAGGCACTATCAGCAGCTGATTGGCCTCCACGGGTACACTTCTGCGAATGGTTCATCCAACAATGCGTCAACCCTCATTTCAGTGCAAATGTTCTCTTTACGGATGAGGCTTCATTCCAACGTGATCAAATTGTAAATTTTCACAATCGACATGTGTGGGCTGACGAGAATCGCACGCAATTGTGCAATCACGTCATCAACACAGATTTTCTGTGAACGTTTGGGCAGGCATTGTTGATGATGTCTTGATTGGGCCCCATGTTCTTCCACCTACGCTCAGTGGAGCACGTTATCATGATTTCATACGGGATACTCTACCTGTGCTGCTAGAACATGTGCCTTTACAAGTACGACACAACATGTGGTTCATGCACGATGGAGCTCCTGCACATTTCAGTCGAAGTGTTCGTACGCTTCTCATCAACAGATTCGGTGACCGATGGATTGGTAGAGGCGGACCAATTCCATGGCCTCCACGCTCTCTTGACCTCAACCCTCTTGACTTTCATTTATGGGGGCATTTGAAAGCTCTTGTCTACGCAACCCCGGTACCAAATGTAGAGACTCTTCGTGCCCGTATTGTGGACGGCTGTGATACGCCATTCTCCAGGGCTGCATCAGGGATTCCGTGCGACGGAGGGTGGATCCATGTATCCTCGCTAACGGAGGACATTTTGAACATTTCCTGTAACAAAGTGTTTGAAGTCGCGCTGGTACGTTCTGTTGATGTGCGTTTCCATTCCATGATTAATGTGATTTGAAGAGAAGTAATAAAATGAGCTCTAACACGGAAAGTAAGCGTTTCCGGACACGTGTACACATAACATGTTTTCTTTATTTGTGTGTGAGGAATGTTTCCCGAAAGTTTGGGCGTACTTTTTTGTAACACCCTGTATAGGCACTCGCTCACTGTCTTACACATCTACATAGATACTCTGCAACCCGGAGTAGGGTGCGTGGCGAAGGGTACGCTGTACCACAACTAGATGTTTCCCTTCCTGTTCCACTTTCAAATAGAGTGAGCAAAAAGCGACTGTCTATATGCCTCCACATGAGCTCTAATTTCTCGTACCTTATGTTCGTGGTCCTTACGCAAAATGTGCGTTGGCGACAGAAGAATCGTTTGGCAGTCACCTTCAAATGACGGTTCTCTAAATTTTTTCAATAGTGTTTTTCGAGAAGAAGAACGTCACTTCCCTGACGGATTCCCATTTGTGTTCCTGAACCATCTCCGTAACACTAGCGTGTTGCTCGAACTTACGGCGTCTGAACTGCCTTGATGTCTTCCTTGATTCGACCTGGTACGGAACCGTAAGACACGAGCAGCACTCAAGAATAGATCGCGCCAAGTCCTATATGCTGTCTCCTTTACAGGCGAACCACTGTTTCCCAAAATTCTGCCAATGAACCAAAGTCGACCTTTCGCCTTCCCTGATACAGTCCTCACATGTTCGTTCCATTTCATATCCTTTACAACGTTACGCCCAAATATTTAAACGACTTGAATGTCTCATGCAGGACACTAGTAATACTACACTGCTGGCCACGGTAAATGCAACACCAAGAAAGACAAGAGGTAGCACAAAATTTATTTTGTAGATAACATGTTGACCAAGTATCCAATGATTACGTTTACAGACGTCTGTGACATGTGGTTCCTGCCAGAATCAGTAGCCAGAGTAGCCGCCATTGTTGGAGATCACCGCTGCCACACGTCTCGGCATTGAGTCAAAGAGACGTTGGATGTGTTCCTGGGGTACAGCAGCCCAAGCAGCTTCCACACGTTGCCAAAGATCATCTGGTGTGGCAGCTGGGGATGTAATCTGGGTCACTCGTTGAGCAACCGTGGACCACATGGTTTCTATCGGCGAAAGATCCGGAGAGCGAGCCGGCCAGGGAAGCAATTCAATCTGGTTATTGACGAAGAACCTTTGGACAATGCGTGCCACGTGTGGTCGCGCATTATTCTGTTGAAATATGGCTGTGGCCGAGCCCTGAAGGTAAGGAAGGACAACTGGCTCCAGCACCTCGGATATGTAGCGCCGGCTATTTAAAGTACCGGCAATGCGTACTAGAGGCGTGCGAGAGTAATATCCAATACCGCCCCATACCATAATACCCGGTGCAAGACCAGTGTGGCGGTGCATAATGCAGCTGTCCAGCATCCTCTCTCCACGGTGTCTCCACACTCGAATCCGACCATCGTGGTGCTGCAGACAGAAGCGTGCCTCGTCAGTAAAGACAACGTCATTCCATTCTCCCGTCCACATCCGTCTGTCATCACACCATTGGCGACGGAGACGTCTGTGGTTCTGCGTCAATGGTAGACGAAGCAATGGACGTCTTGCGGACAGACCACTCTGCTGTAAACGGCGTCGAATGGTACGCGCAGACACTGGATGATGCGTTACAGACGCAATGTGCTGTGCTATGGTTCGGGATGTCACTGAGCGATCCGTCACTGCCATGCGCACAATTTGCCTATCAGCACGTGCAGTGGTGGACCGAAGTGAATGCGATCGACCACGTCGGTGCGTCGTACCCTCCTGCATCCAACGGTCACATATCCGCATTACAGTTGTTTGGTTTCGTCCAACACGACTAGCGATTTCTGTGTATGATAATTCACAATCTCGGTAAGCTACTATCCGTCCTCTGTCGAACTCGGATACTTGATCAAACGATGTTCGCTGTTGTCTACGAGGCATAACTGATCGTCTTGTGAAACAACCACAAGGTAAGCACACATGCCGAACGTACACTCGTCGAAATCGCCAAGCCTTAAATGGCGCTATGAGGTGGCGCCACAGGCGCGCGTGATGTGCGTCTGCGCTGAAATTCTAATCAGTTGCATATCTCATCGCTGCAAACCCATGGTGTAAATTTCACTTGATTCGGATGCTTCCTTCAGGGTATTGCATTTACGGTGGCCAGCAGTGTATATTCGAACATTACGGACTTGTTCTTTCTACTCAACCGTATTAACTTACAGAATGAGATTTTCACTCTGCAGCGGAGTGTGTGCTGATATGAAACTTACTGAGAGATTAATACTGTGTACCAGACCGAGACTCTAACTCGGGACCTTTACCTTTCGCGGGCAAGTGCTCCACCAACTGAGCTACCCAAGCAAGACTCACGACCCGTCCTCACAGCTTTAATTGTGCCAATACCTCACCTCCTACCTTCCAAACTTCACAGAATTCCGCGAAAGGCAAAGGTCCCGAGTTCGAGTCTCGGTCCGGCACACAGTTTTAATCTGTCAGGAAGTTTCATATTAACTTAGATTTTTCCACATTAAGATAGCTGACATTCATCACGCCAACTGGAAGTTTTGTCTAAGTCGTCTGGCATCTTCCCACAGTCACTCAACTTCGGCGCCTCACTGTACACCACGGCATCATCAGCAAACAACGGCAGATTGCTGCCCATCCTGTCCGCCAATTTATGTACATATAGAACAACAGCGGTATTATCACACTTCCCTGGGGCACTCTTCACGAAACCCTTGTCTCTCATGAACACTCGCCGTCGAGGACAACGTACTGGGTTCTGTTACTTAAGAGCCACTCACTCATATATTTGGAACTTACTCCATATGGTGGTACCATTAAGGGCCTTCAGTGGGGCACCGTGTCAAATGCTTTCGGGAAATCTAGAAATATAGAATTTGCCCTTTGCCCTTCAGCCATAGTTCGCAGCGCGCGCGCGCGCGCACACACACACACACACACACACACACACACACACACACACACACACACACACATCCGCGGAGGACGACTCGACCTCCGACCGGGGGAGCCACGCGAACTGTGGCAAGGCGCTCGAGACCTCCCGGCTACCCCGCGCGCCAATGCCGTAAGGAACACTTCTGTAAAATCGAAATTGGATTGCATCCGGACCTTGTGATTTATTTGCTTTCAAGCCGTTCGTTTGTTTCTCTACGCCAGGGATGCTTGTTACAATGTCGTCCATACAGGAGTCTGTCCGATGGTCAAATGACGGTATATGATTCTCCTGTGTGAATGATATCTTGAAGATGAAATTTAAAACTTCAGCTTTGTTCTGCTATCTTCAACTGCCACACTAGACTGGTCAACAAGGGACTGAATGGAAGCCCTAGACCAGCTCACCGATTTTGTTGTGTTATTATATTAATAGAGCTTTGTCCAACTTCCGATCTTCCTAATTTATCCATATCTATATCTACATCTACATGATTACTCTCTTATTCACAGTAAAGTGCCTTTAATGAACCACCTTCATACCGTTCCCAATCTCGAAATGCGCACGGGATCCCGGGTTCGAGTCCTGGTGGGTCGGGGATTTTTCACGTGCCGCAAGATGACCGTGTGTTTGTGTTGTCTTCTTCATTTCATCATCATTCATGAAACTGGCGAGATCGGACTGAGCAAAGGTTGGGAATTTGTATTGGCGCTGATAACCGCGCACTTGAGTGCCCCACAATCCAATCATCATCATCATCATCATCATCATCATCATCATCATCGAACGGAGCGCGGGAAAAACGATCACTTCAATTTTTCTGTGCGAGCCCTGATTTCTCTTATTTTATCGTGATGATCATTTCTGCCTATGTAGGTGGGTGCCAACAGAATGTTTTCGCACTAGGAGGAGAAAACTGGTGATTGAATTTTCAAACGAAAAACGCCTTTGTATTAATGATTGTCACTCCAATTCACATATTATGTCTGTGACTCTATCTCCCCTATTTAGCGATAATACGAAACGAGCTGCCCTTCTTTGTGCTTTTTCGATGTCATCCGTCAGTCTCACCAGATGCGGATCCCACACCGCACATCAATACTCCAGAATAGGGCGGACAAGCGTGGTGTAAGCAGTCTCTTTAGTAGACCTGTTGCACCTGCTAATGAATCGCTGTCTTTGGTTTCCTCTACCCACAGTGTTATGTATGTGAGCGTTCCAATTTAGGTTATTTGTAATTGTAATTCATAAGTATTTAGCTGAATTTACAGCCTTCAGATTTGTGTGACTTATCGCGTAATAGAAATTTAGTGGATTTCTTTCAGTACTCATGTGAATAACTTCACACTTTCCTTTATTCAGGGACAATTGCCACTTTTCGCACCACACAGATATCTAAATCATTTTGCAATTCGTTTTGTTCATTTTACAAGACGGTAAATGACAGCATCATCTGCAAACAATCTAAGATGGCTACTAAGATTGTCTCCTATGTCGTTAATATAGATAAGGTACAGAAGACGGCCTAGAACACTTCCCTAGGGAATGGCGGATATTACTTCTGTTTTACTCGATCACTTTCCGTCTATTACTACGAACTGCGACTTCCGACAGGAAATCCCGAATCCAGTCGCACAACTGAGGCGATATTCCGTAGGCACACAGTTTGGTTAGAAGACGCTTGTGAGGGACGGTGTCGAAACTACCTCTAAAATTCTCTTTGGCGTTGATTGTGTTGGGGTTTGTAATTCTTGCATTGAAACTGTCGGCTAATCTTCTCGTGTCGCACTTTTCAGCTCACACACGGCCTTAAATCGTCTTCCGTTGCTATAAACATGCCCTGCAAATATTACCCAAAGGTTTTGCACATTTGGCTACGTACAATCCGGGCAAGCCATCGATATTTTTAACTTCCAACCACTTTTTTTGTTGTGCAGAAATCTGGGCAGATGCATTATCTTGTTGAAACGTTAGACATTCGTCCACTTGGTGTCCAAACATTCTAATCAATTCTGTCTCAAGAATCTGAGTGTACATATTAAGTTCATTCTAATGTTCAGCCAAGCAATTTGAGGTTTACCTTTAGTGCTGCCCAAAAATAAAGTACATCCTACCAATATAAATTAAAGTTGGTCTCCTCACTGAAGATCACTTTATTGCATCCTGAAGTGATGTTTGTCAGCAGCCTGTTTGCGTTGGGTCTTAGAGCAGCTTTCTCAGTCATTTCTCGAATGTAGGATGTTTGTCATCTGACAAAATTTGTCGTACATGTTTGGCAGTTACTGGCCTCTGTAAATCAGCAGTAATCTCTCTCATCGAGAGAGAAAAAGTAATCGCATTCCTAGAAGAGCTCATCAAAATACATTCCACTGTACATCAGCTATTCTCGCTAATATTTGACGAAATCATGGGTTACGTGTGGTTGTTTGCCAAACTGTGCTGAGAGAGAACCTTTTATGGATGGAAACCAAGTTTATTTTTCTACAGAAACTTAAGAATAACCACGTAATTATACAAATGTGGCGTCTATATCGTGTGCAAGATGCTGAGAAAATAACTGCCTCCCCTATTTTGTCGGTGGATGACACCCCAGCACGTGTAAATCATCAATCGTAAAATAAGAAAAGTATCTCATTTTGAAATTTTTAGAACTCGTAAGACCTCGGACTTTTTTAATGTCCAGTAATACACATGTATTGAGAGTTTCGAGGTTAACTCTTCATCACGACAAATGGTTCAAATGGCTCTGAGCACTATGGGACTCAACTGCTGAGGTCATTAGTCCCCTAGAACTTAGAACTAGTTAAACCTAACTAACCTAAGGACATCACAAACATCCATGCCCGAGGCAGGATTCGAACCTGCGACCGTAGCGGTCTTGCGGTTCCAGACTGCAGCGCCTTTAACCGCACGGCCACTTCGGCCGGCTTTCATCACAACATCTATGAACTCTTTACACGCAACACTGTGTCACGCGTGAGCTGACTGAGTTCTAGTCTGGAGCAGTCAGTTCACATATGACACCATATTCTATATGAATAGTTCCACCTTTCTTTTTAAATGTTCTGATTATGAGTTCATCTCGAAACGCGTCAATAAATGTGGATTACTGAACAGCAAGTGTAAAAAACATTGTCTCTACCGGTGTAATCAGCAGTGTTAAAAGTTTCAAAAACTATGTTCAACGATGGTTGCGCTCCTCCTACGCGACCTCGTGTTGCAGATAAAAAAGAAAGGTCAAATTTTATATACAAAGTTCTCGTGTACATCTTACAACCCCTTAATGGAAATACACTACTGGCCATTAAAATTGCTACACCACGAAGATGACGTGCTACAGACGCGAAATTTAACCGACAGGACGAAGATGCTGTGATATGCAAATGATTAGCTTTTCAGAGCATTCACACAAGGTTGGCGCCGGTGGCGACACCTACAACGTGCTGACATGAGGAAAGTTTCCAACCGATATCTCATACACAAACAGCAGTTGACCGGCGTTGTCTGGTGAAACGACGTTGAGATGCCTCGTGTAAGGAGGAAAAATGGGTACTATCACGTTTCGGACTTTGATAAAGGTCGAATTGTAGCCTATCGCGATTTCGGTTTATCGTGTCGCGACATTGCTGCTCGCGTTGATCGAGATCCAATGACTGTTAGCAGAATATGGATTCGGAGGGTTCAGGAGGGTAATACGGAACGCCGTGCTGGATCCCAACGGCCTCGTATCACTAGCTGTCGAGATGACAGGCATCTTAGCCGCATGGCTGTAACGGATCGTGCAGCCACGTCTCGATCCCTGAGTCAACAGATGCGGACGTTTGCAAGACAACAACCATCTGCACGAACAGTTCGACGACTTTTGCAGCAGCAAGGGCTATCAGCTCGGAGACCGTGGCTGCGGTTACCCTTGACGCTGCATCGGAGACAGGAGCGCCTGCGATGGTTACTCAACGACGAACCTAGGTGCACGAATGGCAAACCGTCACTTTTTCGGATGAATCCAGGTTCTGTTTACAGCATTATGATGGTCACGACATCGCGGTGAACGCACATTGGAAGCGTGTATTCGTCATCGCCATATCGGCGTATCACCCGGCGTGATGGTATGGGGTTCCATTGGTTACACGTCTCGGTCACCACTTGTTCGCACTGACGGCACTTTGAACAGTGGATGTTACATTTCAGATGTGTTACGACCCGTGGCTTTACCCTTCATTCGATCCCTGCGAAACCCTACATTCCAGCAGGATAATGCACGACCTCATGTTTCAGTCTTGTACGGGCCTTTCTGTATACAGAAAATGTTCGACTGCTGCCCTGGCCAGCACATTCTCCTGATTTCTCACCAATTGAAAACGTCTGGTCAATGGTGGCCGAGCAACTGGCTCGTCACAATACGCCAGTCACTACTCTTGATGAACTGTGGTATCTTGTTGAAGTTGTACACGCCATCCAAGCTCTGACTCAATGCCCAGGCGTATCAAGGCCGTTATTAGGGCCAGAGGTGGTTGTTCTGGGTACGGATTTCTCAGGATCTATGCACCCAAATTGCGTGAAAATGTAATCACATGTCAGTTCTAGTATAATATATTTGTGCAATGAATACCCGTTTATCATCTGCATTTCTTGTTGGTGTACCAATTTTAATGGCCAGTAGTGTACTTGAAGCGCATCAAAATCTGTGATTTACCGTATGGAGGGTCCGCTTGTGAGTTTGACCGCGGCAGGTTGTGGTGGGCTACACGCACAGCACGAGCATTTCCGAAACTGCACGACTCGTCTGGAGTTCGAGGAATGTCGAGGAAACCAAGACTAACTCACGTCCAGACATCGTGGGATGTGGCTGCCACCCCTCATTTACAGACGTCGGACGTCGTAGGCTGGGCAGACTGGTGAAACAGGACAGGAGGCGAACTGTGGTACAAGTGACATCAGACTATAATGCCGGGCAGATTACAAGTGCGTCTGAACACACTGTGCACTGAACACTCCTAACGGTGGGCCACCGCAACTGAAGACCCTCGCATCTGCCTCAAAACACAACGCTATTGGCAACTACGATTGAAATTGGCACATGACCAGCACTGGGCGTTGGCTTAGTGGCGGGTCGTTCCATGGTCTGATGGATCCCTATACCTTCCTCATCGTGCTGATGGTAGGGCGCGAATCCGTCTCTTCCAGGGGAACAGCTCCTTGACACCTGTACTGCGGGACGCAGACAAGCTGGCAGCGGCGCCATTATCCTGTGGGGAACAGTCACGCGCTTATCCATGGGTCTAGTCGAGCTCGTGCAAGGCACCTTGACGGCCAAGGAGTATCGTACACTGGTTGCAGACGACGTACACCCCTTCATGGCGGTCATGTTCCCCGACTGCAGTGTCAGTTTTCAACAAGATAATGCGCCATGTCACAAGGAGTGATCGAGTGATTCGAGAAACACTGTGGCGAGTTCCAGTTGATGTCGTGGCCCACCATCTCGCCAGATCTGAACTCGGTCGAACACTTCTGGGATGTTATTGAACGTTGCGTCAGAGCTCATCGCTCCCCTCCCCGGAATTTACGGGATTCAGGTGACTTGTGTGTGCAGATATGCTGCAAACTCGCTCCAGCGACGCGTCGCCGGTGTTACCCGTTCCAAACGTGGTCATACCTGCGATTATGTGGGTGGTCAAAATGTTCTGGCTGATCAATGAATATGGCTGATGGCTCAGCAGAACCGCTCCAGAAACGCTATTTTTTCTGAATGCTTAGCCACCCAGTGTTCCCACTACTTTCCCTTTCATTCCTGGCCATGCCCATCATGTACCATAAATGTAGATGAAATCAATTATTATATTGGTTACAAACAGTCTTGGTTACAATTTTTTTTATTTTTCAACGACGCGTTTCGCCTTATTTAGGCATCTTCAGGTCATCTTTTCTAGGCACCAAGATCTGCAGTACTCTGTTACTCGCTCCTGTGAACGGGAACGCGTTATGCAGATCTGGTGCCTCTCGCGTCCATCTAGAAAAGATAACCTGAAGATACCTAAATAAGTCGAAACGCGTCGTTGAAAAATAAAAAACTAACATTGCACCCTAGACTGTTTTTTAACCAATACTGTTAAGGACTGGTTTGCTGTATGCCACATATGGATTGGAAGAATGAAATCAATCATAACAAGTACGCGCGGCAGTCTTCCCAGTCGTTCTTAACGGGGCAGGCTTGCGGGAGGTTGAAACAGCTTCGGCAGAACGTCGAGGAAGTGTTGGTTATCGGGCTGTTATTACTCAAGAGGTGCGCTGATGAGGGGAACCGTAATGACCACTTGCTTAATAGCGTATGGCGCCACCTGTGGAACGCAATACACTGGCGAGGAGTCTACGAGTCGTTGACAGGTACCCGGAGGTGTGCGCGGCCGATTCACGCGTTTATCATAAATTACGGGTTTGTGGACGCCGAGCTGGCGCTAGGGATGGGGAAAACCGACCGGTTAAAACGTATCAATAACCAGTATTTTTCGGTATTTGTTGGGTCTCGGCTAAGACTTCCGTTTCTTTTTATTCTTTACTGACAAACCGGCCACCCGCCGGAGGTTGGAGTCGTCCCTCGGGCATGGGACTGCGTGTTGTTCTTAGCATAAGTTAGTTTAAGTTACTTTAAGGGACATGGAAGGCAAGCAGTGGTTGGGAAGGGAGTGAGACAGGGTTGTAGCCTCTCCCCGATGTTATTCGATCTGTATATTGAGCAAGCCGGAAAGGAAACAAAAGAAAAATTCGGGGTAGGTGTTAAAATCCATGGAAAAGAAATAAAAACTTTGAGGTTCATCGATGACATTGTAATTCTGTCAGAGACAGCAAAGGACTTGGAAGAGCAGTTGAACGGAATGGACAGTGTCTTGAAAGGAGGGTATAAGAAGAACATCAACAAAAGGAAAACGAGGATAATGGAATGTAGTCGAATTAAGTCGGGTGATCCGGAGGGAATTAGATTAGGAAATGAGACACTTAAAGTAGTAAAGGAGTTTTACTATTTGGGGAGCAAAATAACTGATGATGGTCGAAGTAGAGAGGATATAAAATGTAGACTGGCAATGGCAAGGAAAGCATTTCTGGAGAAGAGAAATTTGTTAACATCGAGTATAGATTTGTCAGGAAGTCGTTTCTGAAAGTATTTGTATGGAGTGTAGCCATGTGTGGAAGTGAAACATCGACGATAAATAGTTTGGACAAGAAGAGAATAGAAGCTTTCGAAATGTGGTGCTACAGAAGAATGCTAAAGATTAGATGGGTAGATCATATAACTAATGAGGAGGTACTGAATAGAACAGGGGAGAAGAGAAATTTCTGGCACAACTTGACTAGAAGAAGGGATCGGTTGGTAGGACATGTTCTGAGACATCAAGGGATCACCAATTTAGTATTGGAGGGCAACGTGGAGGGTAAAAATCGTAGAGGGAGACCGAGAGATGAATACACTAAGCAGATTCAGAAGGTTGTAGGCTGCAGTAGGTACTGGAAGATTAAGAAGCTTGCACAGGATAGGGTAGCATGGAGAGCTGCATCAAACCAGTCTCAGGACTGAAAACAACAAAGTAATGTGTAAGTCTACGGACCGAAGACCTAAACAGTTTGGTCCCTTAGGTATTCACACACATTTGAAATTTTGTTTTACTGACAACCGAGTAAAAAAAAAAGAAAAACTCAATTAGCCATAGCAGCAAGGCAAAAATGTTTCGTTTTTAAATACATCTTTCTAAAAAAAAAAAAATTCGTAAAATCTGCATTGCCTTTGAAATATTGCGTTATTATAGAAAATGGGTAAACCAATCTGTGCTCATTTAGTAACAGTGCCGACAGAAACCAGCGAAAAACACATGGTATAAGAGATGGTGCAGCATTGCTGGACAATAAGGTACCTGTTGCCGTGTGTCGAGGCTTGAGGTACGTGCCGTATGCAGGACTCGCCCCCACCTGGTCTATACCGTAGTTTCTTGCTTCGTCGCCGGACATCCGTTGTGTTACAGAATGCCGCCAACCCTAGTCTGGAAATATTTTTACGAAGTGACGTGGCAGTGATGTACAATGCTTCATTTGCTTTAAAAGATTACAGATTTTTCTGCCATTTCTATGAACTAATATAACAGGAAGGAAATTATGGTAACAGTAATAAATTAAAAACTTAACAATATTTGATTCATAGTACACAATAAAAATGGAATGTAGCTGATCTGCCACCTGTGTCTACGTATGATGGCTTTATCTGCTTGCAGTCCTTGAATACGGACAAAATACAATAAAAAACAGAGTTACTCAACCTTTAGCACTGAATATTCGTAATGGCCAAACACTGATATGATCCCCAAATACAACATGAGTATTAAGCAGAGTGTCAAAAAATTGGAATCAGTAGAAGAATTTTGGAGATTTTTTTTGTAGTAAAACAACCACTTAATACTTTTCGAGTAAAGCGGTGAACGGTGGAGGGACTAAGTTTTCTTTTATTTGCCTGTTTAATTTAACATTTTGTTTCTGCATAACATGATACTGAGAGAGTCAAAATTTCTCAATCTTTGGTTCCATTTCTACGTTTACTGCAGGAAATAATAGGGATATAAAACCGAAAATCGGTTATTTCAGAAACTAGTCATTTCGAGCGGACTGAAGAGTCACTTTAAACTACCGTAGGAAAGAAGGAACGATGTAACCGGAAACCGGTTGTGTCAGCGATAACCGCCGTCCATAGCGGTCGCCCGATAGCATCCCAGATGTGTTCCATCGGCTTCAGATCGGGCGATTTGGTGGCCAACACATCAAAGCGAGTCCTCTCCCATACTCCTCATACCAGTGCAGCACGGTTCTGGCCTTGTGACACTGGCAGTCGCTGTTTGCTGTACCGAGAGTACGTCAGAAGACTCCACGTGGAATGTAGGAAGATCGGCAACTGTTCGCAGTGGCAGCAGACTCTTAACATCATCAAATACACTGAAGCACCAAAGAAACTGGCGTAGGCGTACAAAGATATTTAAACAGACAGAACACAGTGCCGCGCTCGGCAACGCCTATATCAGACGAGTGTCTGGCGCAGTTGTTACATCGGTTACTGCTGCTACAATGGCAGGTTATCAAGATTTACGTGAGTTTGAATGTGGTGTTGTAGTCGGCGCACGAACGATGGGGCACAGCATCTCCGAGGTAGCGATGAAGTGATGATTTTACAGTACGACCATTTCACGAGTGTACCTTGAGTATCAGGAAGCAGCGGAAACATCTTTATCTTAGACATTTCTGTAGCCGGAAAAACTGCAACAACGGGACCGATGACAACTCAGTAGAATCGTTCAACATGGCAGGGTGCAGCCCTTCCCTGGACCATCAAGTGTCAGCGTGCGAATCAGTCAACGAAACAACATCGATATGGGCTTTCGGAGCCGAAGGTCCACCCGTGTACCCATGATGATTGCACGACACAACGTTTTACGCCTCGCCTGGGCCCGTCAAAAACGACATTGGACTGTTGATGACTGGAAAGACGCTGCATGGTCAGACGAGTCTCGTTCCAAATTCTATTGAGCGGATGGACGCGTACGGGTATGGGCACAGCCTTATGAATCCATGGACTCTGCATGCCAGCAGTGGACTGTTAAAGTTGCTGGAGGCTCCGTAATGGTGTGGTTCGTGTGCAGTTGGGGTGATATGGGACCCCTAATACGCCTAGTTACGACTCTGACAGGTGACACGAATGTAAGCATCCTGTCTGATCACCTGCATCCATTCATGTCCATTGTGCATTCGACGGACTTGGGCAATTCCAGTAGAACAATGCGCCACTCCACAGGTCCAGAGTTGCTACAGAGTGGCTCCAGGAACACTCTTCTGAGTTTAAACACCTCCGCTGGCCACCAAACTCCCCAGAGATGAACATTATTGAGCATATCCGATACGACTTGCAACGTGCTGTTCAGAAGAGATCTCCACCCCCTCGTCCTCTTACAGGTTTATGGACAGCCCTGCAGGATTCATGGTGTCAGCTCCCTCCAGCATTACTTCAGACATTAGTCGAGTCCATGCGTCGTCGTGTTGCGGGTTTTCTGCGTGCTCGTGCGGTCTACACGATATTAGGCAGGTGTACCAGTTTATTTGGCCCTTCATTGTATAAAGTGTTGCGCGTAAGTAGATGGAAAGATACATCGTTGTTAGATTTCACTTTATGGAGTCACAGCAAGCACTAATAGTCGTAAAATATCAAAGATTAAGAGTCCTAACGTATAAAAAGGATGACGTAGGGAAGTAGCCAACTTAGATGTTTGATGCAGCAGTAGAGTACACTGAGAGTGCGGTTCCCGTCTGTCGTGCATGCAAGTGAGCAACATTTAAAACCTGGAGCATAAACATGGTACGCTATTAACAAATGTTACCCTCTCATGTACAAATTGGGAGATTAAAACTGTGTGCCCGACCGAGACTCGAACTCCGGACCTTTGCCTTTCTCGGGCAAGTGCTCTACCAATTGAGCTACCGAAGCACGACTCACGTCCGGTACTTACAGCTTTACTTCTCCCAGTACCTCGTCCCCTACATTCCAAACTTTACAGAAACTGTCCTGCGAACCTTGCAGAACTAGCACTCCTGAAAGAAAGGATATTGCGGAGACATGGCTTAGCCACAGCCTGAGGGATGTTTCCAGAATGAGATTTTCACTCTGTAGCGGAGTGTGCGCTGATATGAAACTTCCTGGCAGATTAAAACTGTGTGCCCGACCGAGACTCGAACTCGGGACCTTTGCCTTTCGCGGGCAAGTGCTCATTCTGGAAACATCCCCCAGGCTGTGGCTAAGCCATGTCTCCGCAATAACCTTTCTTTCAGGAGTGCTAGTTGTGCAAGGTTCGCAGGAGAGCTTCTGTAAAGTTTGGAAGGCAGGAGACGAGGTACTGGCAGAAGTAAAGCTGTGAGTACCGGACGTGAGTCGTGCATCGGTAGCTCAATTGATAGAGCACTTGCCCGCGAAAGGCAAAGGTCCCGAGTTCGAGTCTCGGTCGGGCACACAGTTTTAATCTGCCAGGAAGTTTCATATCAGCGCACACTCCGCTGCAGAGTGAAAATCTCATTCTAAAATGTGTTTGCTTCAGTGGTTTGTTTGCTGTTGCTCTTTCGCAAGTTCTTACAAATGTTTCCACAAACTTTCATTGTCCTACGATCACACTTTTTCATGGGGGCCTTCTCAAGTAGCGAAGGTTAATTACAACCACCCTGAATTAGCAGATTTGTCAGAGAATGGAATTGATCCGCGAAGGATGTGATTGAAAGAACGGTCGTCGGACCGATTCTTGAGTACTTGTAAGCTAATCAGGGCCTCTTACCAGGCCATTAATACAGAGAGGATCCACAGAAGAGCTGCGCGTATTCCCTAGCAATCACGAGCGCGTTACGGAGGTGCTCAGCAAATTCCGGTCGCAGGCGGTACAAGAGAGGCGTTGTGGCTCGCGCCTTGGTGGTTACATTCCGAGAGGATGGGGAGACACATTACCTTCTCCCACACGTCTATCAGTTCGAGACCATACGGCGACTTAATGACTGTGTTTCTTCCTACGTACCATTCCCGTCCGCAGCAGGAAAGGTGGGAAGTGACATTGTCGTGTGGAATACTCTCCGCAACATAGCTCGAGGCGCCTTGTAAATTGTAAGTGCGAAAGCAGGTAAACTTTCGTCGCCGGAAGAGAAGGGCGACCAGATTTTCCAGTGTTGTGCAGTAAGCTTCAGTGTCGGACCATGAGGTGTAATAACGGGCAGTGGGCTTTCTGCGTTCACCCCCCCCCCCCCACCCACGATTTACTTCCTGCGGTAGCCCCCCCCCCCCTCTCTCTCTCTCTCTCTCTCTCTCTCTCTCTCTCTCTCTCTCTCTCTCACACACACACACACACACACACACACACACACAGCTCCCGACCACAAGCTCATTATACTCTTTATGTACCGTGATTTATGACGCAAAGTCATTAACTCCCACTGCAGTCCCCGCAGAATTATTCCTTTCGCGTCACGTTAGCAAGCGGGTCTAACCGCTCTTAGCGGGGTTTATAATGAACCTCCAGTTTAATTACACCGCCGTACAATTTCCACGGCCGCTGTTTGTGTGGTGCCGCTGGAAATACGTTCTGTCAGCTACCACCCGTCTCCCGCATTTCATATTCCCTTCTTTCTTTTAAATACACTATTATGGTCACCACTTCGGAGACTGATTGGACCTGCACTGCAGCAAATGTTGTGACATTTATTTTATTTTTAATTTTACGTATCCATTGCTTTCAGTGTCCACCTAGTTGCATTTTACATATTGTTGTATTTTTCTACCCCAACGTCGATGTCTATACTACCTCATCAAAAGTATCAGCATTAGTGGACATTAACGTGAGCCGTGCCAGCCTTTATGACATCAACTGCACTGGGAACGTTTTAAGTGAGGTGTCTGAATGTCTGTGTAGGAATGGCACCCCATTCTCCCTCAAGTGCAGAAACCAGTGAAGGCAGTGATATTGCATTCTGGAGTCTGGAAGAAACGCGTCGTTCAGACTCGTCCCAAAGGTTTCCAGAATGAAATTTTCGCTCTGCAGCGGAGTGTCCGCTGATATGAAACTTTCTGGCCGATTAAAACTGTGTGCCGGAGCGAGACTCGAACTCGGTATCTTTGCAAGTGCTCTACAAACGGAACTAGCGAAGCACGACTCACGACCCGTTCTCGTAGCTTTACTTCCGCCAGTACCTCGCCTCCTACCTTCGAAACTTCACAGAAGCTCTCTCGCTAAACTTGCAGAACCAGCACCCCTGGCCAAGCCATGTCCACACAATATCTTTTCTTCCAGGAGTGCTAGTCCTGCAAGTTTCCCGAGAGACTTCTGTGAATTTTGTAAGGTAGGAGGCGAGGTACTGGCGGAATTGAAGCTTTGGGGACGGGTCGTGAGTCGTGCCTGGGTAGCTCAGATGGTTGAGGACTTGCCTGCAAAGGTCCCGAGTACGGGTCTCTATCCGCCAAATAGTTTTCATCTGCCCAAAGGCGTTGCGTTGCGTTGCCCAAAGGCGTTGCGTCCGGTTCAGGTGAGGGATATGGACGTCCCAGGCCAATAAACGAATGTTGCTCTCCACAAACCATTTCCTCACAGACGCTTCTTTTTAACATGGTGCATCGTCACGCTGACACAATCAATCATTGGCTCCGAACTGTTACTGTATTCTACATGTACATCTACATGGATACTCTGCAAATCGCATTCAAGTGCCGGGCAGAGGGTTTATCGAACCACCTTCACAATTCTCTATTATTCCAATCTCGTATAGCGCGCGGAAACAACGTGAGAGGCACCCACATGCCTTGCTCATACTGCGGCATCAAGCAGTCAGGCCTGCAAGATGAGTGGTCTGCCAAGCGACTGGATTTGTCCTTATTTCTCGAGTAACATCAATGACTGATTATGAACTCTAGTACCCACAATTAAGCTACAAACTATTCTCCTGTTCGAATATTACGCAACGGAAGCGGATAACGCACATCTGACTATTAGTAATTTACACAACTCTGATTGTTCACTACGCTCTGGCAATACTACATTTTCTTTCTTACCCAACGGCTTTGACCAACACGTGGCCATCGCACTGAACATGAATGGCGCACACATTATAAATTCTGGGTATCATGACTACACACTATTTGAAGAACAAGGGCACCAATCTTTTTTCTTTTCATTATCTTTTTTATTCCGATAAATTCTATTATGGTTCAAAGATAACCTAAACACACCATTACATTTTATACAACAATTACACGTGAGAAACTCCGCCCAGTGGGCATGGCTTTATATTGGAGGTTCTCTATCATATAGTCTCGTAATTGTCTAACACTACAGTGCACTTTCTGGATAGGATGGTGGATCTTTTGCTATATCTCACACTTCGACTCTCACACCCATCATCACGAAAACTTCCTCCAGACCGAGCGGTACAAAAAGGAACGTGCATGACCCGCTGCCTCTGAACCTATCTTGCTACTCTCCCATGCAAACCACACATACTTAAATCACATGATATATATCACACTGGCAACATACATCACAAAGAATAGTCACAACGTTAGAATCACTTCACTTTCAGCTTTCCCACTTCAATTAGTAGTCATCCCAGTTTCACACGACACTGCCCCACTTCGTAACTTTTCTTTCCTACTACGAACTCTGGAGGATATGTGCACGTCTTCCTGTGCAATGCAAGCCAAGTGGCGTTGCTGGATAGACGGCTGACTCACCTTGCTTCTCTCTCAGAGTGTTAGAGTTTGAATCCAGCGTCACACGGAAACATAACACGCAAAATGGTTCAAATGGCTCTGAGCACTATGGGACTTAACATCTATGGTCATCAGTCCCCTAGAACTTAGAACTACTTAAACCTAACTAACCTAAGGACAGCACACAACACCCAGCCATCACGAGGCAGAGAAAATCCCTGACCCCGCCGGGAATCGAACGCGGGAACCCGCGCGTGGGAAGCGAGAACGCCACCGCACGACCACGAGATGCGGGCCATAACACGCAAACTAATATTACGAACATATTCGTCACACACGCGAGTCCTCAAATGATACCATGGACGAGTACTTCTCTTTATCCTTTGTATCATACACAGTTTGAGACACACACAATACTCACCACGTGGAAGTACTCGTCTCTAATTTTAAGTCCTGCACACGCCATTTCTTAAATATTTCCAACTTATAGTACACACGCCAGTAATTCAGCTTAACTTTAGCACTCGGAAGTATTTCAACTTATTGCTAAACGTGGTTTCATTGTGACCGTTGGTCACCTCTGAAGATTACTACGATCCCCTTAATATTACCTGCCTGACATTTAATTCTCCCCACAAAAGTTCCTGAAATAGAGAAATTATTATTCTAAACTACTCTTAAGTGTTCCACATGCATACCATGTATCCACTCTTTTGTTCTTACGGAGCACACCTAAGACAGGTCTTACCAACACAAGATCCAGCACCAGAGTGCTGAAAACATGGCCGTTCTTCAGGTCAGCTCGCACCTCCGTCGAGGTGGGGGCGCACCATGCTATCGTATTGGTCAGCCACATTTCAGGCGCTCAAAGCTCAGGTAAATTTCATCTCTTTGGTTCCACCAAAGGTGACCAAAAGATCGTCTCAAAGATTATCATATATTGCACATTCACTGTCTGCGGTTCACAGACAACCATACATTCATTCATTTCGCAGATCTCACCAAATTGGAAATTGGGATTTATTTTGTGGGAGTGCACATGTGATCAATTAAATAAATAAATTGTCCTTCCTTCCTACACTGGTATCCGGCTTCGGTGTATTAAGTGAAATTGAGTTATTACTACAAAAAATATGTTATTCTGACAAGATTAACGAAGAATGTTGTACCTATTTTCAATGTCGGACGGTACTGTACCCTTTCAAACGAAGAGCTATGTATTTCCGTACGAGCTCTGATTTCCCTTATTTTTTCGTGGTGATCGTTTCTCCCTATGTAGGTCGGTGTCAACAAAATATTTTCGCATTCGAAGGAGAAAGTTGGTGATTGGAATTTCGTGAGAAGATTCCGTCGCTACGAAAAACGCCTTTCTTTTAATGATGTCCATCCCAAATCCTGTATCATTTCTGTAACACTCTCTCCCATATTTCGCGATAATACAAAACGTGCTGCCTTTCTTTGCACTTTTTCAGCCCTACCTGGTAAGGATCCCACACCGCACAGCAGTATACTAAAAGAGGACGGACAAGCGTAGTGTAGGCAGTCTCCTTAGTAGGTCTGTTACATTTCCTACGTGTCCTGCCAATAAAAGGCAGTCTTTGGTTAGCCTTCCTCACAACATTTTTCGATGTGTTCCTTCCAATGTAAGTTGTTCGTAATTGCAATACCTAGGTATTTAGTTGAATTTACGGTTTTTAGAGTAGACTGATTTATCGTGTATCCGAATTTTAACGAATTTATTATAGCACTCATGTCGATGACCTCTCACTTTTCGTTATTTAGGGTCAACTGCCAATTTTCGCACCATTCAGATATCTTTCCTAAATCGTTTTGTAGTTTGTTTTGATCTTCTGATGACTTTATTAGTCGATAAACGACAGTGTCATCTGCAAAACAACCGAAGACGGCTGCTCAGGTTGTCTGCAAAATCGTTTATATACATAAGGAACAGCAAAGGCTCTATAACACTACCTTGGGGAACGCCAGAAATCATTGTTTTACTCGATGACTTTCCGTCAGTTACTACGTCCCTAACAGGAAATCACAAATCCAGTCACATAACCGAGACGATATTCCATAAGCACGCAATTTCACTACGAGGTGCTTGTGTGGTACAGTGTCAAAAGCCTTCCGGAAATCCAGAAATACGGAATCGATCTATATTGCACGAAGAACGCAGTGGGTTCATATCCTTCCGCATTTACCGTTTTCTTAAGCACTTTAATGAGACCACACCCTAAGCAAGAACAACTCCCCCATGCCGTAACACCACCTGTGTGCTTCCCGCCCGTCACTACAAATATGGCAGGTAAATTTATCCATCGAATTGCCTAATCCTAACAATTCCATCGGCTTCCCACTGGGTACTGAGTACCCACTGGGTACTCTCGTCTCCAGTCACCCACTGTCCAGCGGCGTCACTGTTTACCCTGTCTCGAGTTTCCCTTAGCAATGACTACAGGACTGTGCAGCTCATGTGCAGCAGCTCGACCACTGTACCCCCATTCTGTTTAACTCCTTCCGCACAGTCACTGCGCTAGTTGGACTACTGGTGGCACTTTGAAACTCACGACTGATTTCTTCCGCCGATGTCATGCGGTATTTTCTTTGACAGCCACCTTCCGCAATGGTCGTCGGTCCTTTTCCGTCAGTACATGAGGTCTCCCTGCTCTCAGTTTACGTCTGGTTGTTGCTTTGCGTTTCTACTTCACAATTACGTCACCAACAGGCGACTTGCGAAGCTGTAGAAGAGTTGAAATGTCCCTCATGGGTTCGTCACTCAGCTGGTACCCAGTGACTAGTCTACCTTCGAAGCCACTCAGCTGTTGACCAATCCACTCTGCTGTTGCTGCTTTCATGCTGGCAGCACAGTACTGCGTGCATTGTTTTATACTGGCGGGGGGAGGGGGGTTCTGCCTATCCTGACGTCTAGTTGTCAATTCCACACTGCATACGCATGTCTTGGTACTTTTGATAAAATAATGTAAGATACAACATATGCACTGAAGAGCCAATGAAACTGCTACAAGTGCCAAATATCGTGTAGGGCCCCCTCGAGCAAGCAGAAGTGCCGCAGCGCGACGTGGCATGGAGCCCGAGAGAGAGACTGCAGTTGATGTCGTGCTGTTAACACTTTGACGGGCGGCGACATCACAGTGGTGTCATGAGCATAGTATCGTGCAGTGGCCGGTGACAGCACTTCAACATCTTTTTCATTCTGTTGGTCTTTTGTTTAGGTAACAATAATTTACACACGTCAACAACTTTTTTGTTTTTATGAGTACTTGTGCACTTTCATCACGGCAGACGAAAGAGACGATACGATTATTTACGATGAATGCGCGGTCGTCTTGTCTGACGTTCCAGACGACTTTGTCGGTTGGGAAGAAGACGTTGGATATCAAAAAAATGAAAGTGAGGCAGAATCGTTGGAAGGTAGTGAAATACGTCCAAGAAGAATTCGGCGAACGCTACGGTTGCCAACTGATTCGGATGAATCAGACGAAGAAGACAGACTATGATTTATGGAGGACCAGTAATAAAACTGAAGGATATCCGGGTCCGCACATACTTCCCAAAGGTACACATCGTTGAATTATATATTGGCAACGATCTATTTGAATATATTAGCAACGAAACCAACAAGTATTACAGTCAAAATTGCAATAGAAGGAAACTGGATTAAAAAATGCCAAATTTGTCGACGTTACGGGAACCGAACTTAGAAAATGGTTTGGGCCAGCTACCCTTATGGTAATTGTAAAAAAAGCAAGGATCGATGGTTACTCGTCAACGAATCCGTTGATAGACACACCGAAATTTCGCAAAACGAAGTCCCGCAACCGATTCAGACAAATATTATCATTTTTACTTTTTTCCGACAACAACAATAAACGGGATAACGCCGACCGGCTTTTCAAAGTGCAATTCATAACTGATTATTTTTCCAAAAATTTTAAAGAAACGTTTAATCTAAGTCAAAACACTCCATTGATGAAGGAATGATAGCGTGGTGTGGACAGTTAAATTTTAAAGTTTACAGTCTGTGGTGTCACCGCCAGACACCACACTTGCTAGGTGGTAGCTTTAAATCGGCCGCGGTCCATTAGTACATGTCGGACCCGCGTATCGCCACTTTCAGTGACAGCAGACCGAGCGCCACCACACGGCAGGTCTACAGAGACGTACTAGCACTCGCCCCAGTTGTACGGACGACTTCGCTAGCGATGCACACTGACGAAGCCTCGCTCATTTGCAGAGCAGGTAGAATAGCCTTCAGCTAAGTCAATGGCTACGACCTAGCAAGGCGCCATTAGCAGTATATTGTCTGAAACTAGAGAGTCTCACTTGTATCGTCAATAGCGATGTACCAAGGATGGATTAAAGTTAAGTATTCCAGAAGCTACGTACTTTTCTTTATAGCATTCATTACGTATCCTGTTTCAGACCTCACGCCATCTTGCGTGAGCTTAGCGCGTGCCTTTCGGCTACTTCAGAGTGGCGTGGCTGTCTTGTTACGCCACAACACAGTCCGTCGAAAATTACGAAATATGGCATACTCATTCGGATGCTGTGTGATTCAATTATGGGTTACATTTCCTCATTCAAGATATATTCCGGCGCTGGACAGCCTTTAGCAAAAACAGTGACGGAACTATTGACACCTTCTGATCGAAAGTGGCATCACCTCTACATGAATAATTATTATAACGGTGTAGAACGTGCAGAGAAGTTACTTGAAAAGAAAATTCGAGTTTGTGAGACGATGCGGTAAAATTGAGGATTTCCGGAAAAATTAAAGCGCGCAATAGTCAATGTGTTTGAAGCTTGTCATCAACGGAAAGGTGACAAGCGGCCAGCGCCAAGCGAATAAATTTGTACGAGATGTGCGGACAGCAAAGTGTTAAGATTTCCTTCGATGAAATAGGGGCCTATAACTCTGTCCTCCAGAATCTCACACCATACATTCACCGACCACAGTTTTTTGTGTGCAACTTGCCGCAGCCAACATGGATTTTCAGTTGCCCACATGTTATGTAAATTGACATTTCCTTGGTTCGTGAATGTAGCCTGGTCAGTACATAAAATCAAATTAATAAACGTGTCATTCCTTTGAATCTGAAGTTGAGCCCATCGCCAGAATTCAATGCGACCCATTCAATCCGTACCAGTTACTTCTTGGAGGAGACTGATATGGTAAGGATGATATTTATGGCGATGCAAAACGCAAACAACACTACTCTGGCTCATGCCAGATTCCCTTGCGATTTGACGCGTACTAACACAAGGATCTCGAACCACAGTGGCAAGCGTACAAATTTCCGTTTCCTCGTTAGCATGTTTCGGATGCGTTGTTCTCAATTTATCATACACATATTTAAATGTACGACGTGCAGGGTGAGTACGTTGAGGATATCTTTCAACGTATAAGTCTCTAACTCTCACTGTATTTCGTTGGCATTCTCCGTAAATGAGAAGCATATCGACTTGTTCTTCGAAGGAATACATCATTCACATTAGCTTGATTCGACGATACTAGTGTTACCGTTCCTATTACTGTTGTATCGCGAAACCGTCGAATGGTGCTTACATGTCAAGAGTACGTTTGATGGACACGTCGTATTCGGCGAATGTTTACTATTTGCACGATTACGAGAGAGAATTGTCAGAGCATGTGATTCGATAAGTGCCGAAGTAATAAGAAATACCACTCAGTCCATGACAAGAAGATTGCAGCACTGCATTGATACCAACGGTCATCACTTGAACACCTTCTGTAAATGGACGTTCATGCCACCTTTGTGACCTTCGTTGACCTTCAAAGACCTTACTGTTACACATCATTGGATTCGTCTCGATAGCTGCTATCATAAATTAAGTACCAAACTATAGCATCCCATTTAAAAAAAAACAAAAAAACCAATATCATATTATGGCCCCCTTTGTCCCTTGCAACTTACGTCCCACAAACTTTTCAGGTCCTATCATACTTGCGGAAATAGTTAGTGACTCACCCTGTATATTGGTTCAAATGGCTCTGAGCACTATGGGACTTAACATCTGAGGTCACTAGTCCCCTATAACTTAGAACTACTTAAACCTAACTAGCCTAAGGACATCACACACATCCATACTCGAGGCAGGATTCGAACCTGCGACCGTATCGGCCACGCGGTTCCAGACTGAAGCGCCTAGAATCGCTCGGCCACACCGGCCGGCGCCCCTGTATATTATTAAGAAGTAGAGCCTCAGCGGCTACTCATCATCTTTGGGATTTTATTTCATCTTTTTGGAAGCTGATGTCTTAGCTGCAATCGTCATTTCACTCCTCAGTTACTTTTCTCCCGCATATCGTGGTAGAAGTAGTATGTCAGTCTTTAGCACTGGCCGCTTGCGAAATAATAAAAATTAGTTGTTCAACTGTGTTTTTCATTTCTTAGCATCACATGATATACATTATTTGAAATAATGTATATGATTTTTTCCCGCTGTATTCGGAGGATTGGAGCCGGATTGTTCAGTGCCCAAAGAACTCTAGCTTCAATTTTGAACTTTCGTTAATTATTGTCTTAATAATGAAATAATCCATTTTCGTCAATATCTAAGTCCGACTACCTTAATACCTGCATTTCTTTCAATGTAAGGTTTTATTAAGGTTTAATCTTTCACTGTCGAGAGTTGCTGAACGGTGATGGCAAACAACCAGAATGAATTGCCCTGAGACAATCTTTTTTTAGCGACTGGAACAATTAATGATATCTCTTTAGTTCTTCAGATGGTGAATGGTTATAAAAAATATTAATTCCGCAAAAGCCAAAAATATGGTCCCATCACTGTTGGAATGTGCGTCCTTGACGCGATAAAAACAGACACGCGAAACTTCTAATCATTCGAATTTTTTAGTGCCGTTTAGCTGAAGGATTGTTCCATTGCAGAACTTTCGCTGCCGATAGGGAACATTTTAGTGGCCATTTTTTGACCCAGCTGTCTTTCGCCCTCGTAAGGAAAGAAGAACAAAGACTGGTACGCCTGATATGTATGCAAGTCGCTACACAGCGGTGTAAGCCAGGCTGCCAGAGCAACAGATGGCAGGCGTTCCCAGGGGCCTGCGGACGATCTCGCTTTCTGCAGGAGTTACTTTCCGTCCTGCACGAGGCCTTGCTACGTCTACATGCACACCCCGCGGCCTACTTTACAGTGTGTAGTAGAGGATACGTAGCGTGCCATTCTCACTTTCCTGTACCACTCGCGAATGGTGCGCTAGAAAAATCATTTGTCGTAACTGGTTGAGCTCGAATGTGTCTGACTTCACATTCTTGGTCTTTCGCGAAGTATACATAGAATGAAGCAATATATTTGTTGACTTCTAAGAACGCGGGTCCTAGATGTTTTAACAGTAAATCACACCGTGATACAAAACGCATCTCTTGCAGCGTCTGCCACTATAATTGACTGAACATCACCGTCATGCTCCCGCGCTTAGTAAATGATCCTGTAGCGAAAAGCGCAGCTTTTCTTTGGATCTTCTCTACTACCTCTATCAACCCTATCTCGTACGGATCCATCCATTTGGTATACGTGCTACGGACAGCGTCAAGGACCTCGATCTCTCGGGCATGAAAAGACACACCCAGGGATGGAACGCACTGTCGCCTTGGTGTCTTCGGAGACCCAAAGTGATTTTAAGTTTGACGCAGTACCAGAAAATTGTACTCCAGATATGATTTTTACAACTTTGTTTTCGTCCATTTTAAGTACGTACCATAGTTTTATCATTATTTATACAGATGGATCCTAGCAGAGGAATGCTCTCTGTTGTTCTGTGGTTTTCCCTGATAGGGGTTTTAAGTACGTCTTCCATAACAATTTACAAATTATGATGCGGAGTTATATGGCATTCTAATGGCACTGGAGAGGGTTCACAGACATCACCGTCCGAGTTTTCTTGTCTGTTCCGACTCCCTTAGTGCCCTGCAAGCGCTTCACCAAATGTATTCGGTAGACCCGCCCTGCTGATTCAGCTCATCCATGATTGCGTACAGCGGCTCCAACGCCGTGGCATGGAGGTGAACCTCTGCTGGGTACCTGGCCACATTGAGACACAGGGTAACGACATGGCTGATAAAGCTGCCAAGGAAGCATGTTGGGATGGTGCTGTCCATCAATGTTCCATCCCGCTGCACGCCATTGTCATTTTCTGGGAGACTGAATGGTTGCAGGTGTCGGACAACAAACTGCGGTCGCTCAAGTCGACCACAAAAGCTTGGCGGACTTAGTGTCAGCCTCTCCGCTGGAAGGAGGTTTTGCTTACCAGATTGCGCATTGGGCGTAGCCCTTTAACACATGTCTTCTTCCTCCGGGGAAGTGTTAAGTTTGTGGCGTGCCGCTTTCAGTTCAGCATATTGTGGCTACGTGAGGCCTTGGTCTCGCTGGAGATCTGCTCACCGTCCTCGCAGATACCGATACCAGTGTTAACAGAGTGGTGAAATTTTGTAAACTGTCAGACCTCGTCCCTAAACTGGTCGGGAATGGCGGCAGACTTTAGTACGTTATAAACTGCTCTGCATGTGGGGACAGCCTTCATTCCCACCCATGAGATTTCATGTTGACTTTTCGTCAGGGCGGTGATGACCGTGATGTCGAGCGCCCCCTCAACCCAACTCATCATCATCATCATCATCGTACGGATCCCAGACGGACGTCAAATATTAAAGATCATACGAGGGTTTTGTAAGCTACTTCTTCGTGGAAGGGCTACGCTTTCAGAGGATTGTCGAATGAATCCCAGTCTAACATCCGCCATTCCTGCGATTACTTGTATGTCTCCTAAATATTTTGTGGAAGTAACTGCTCACAGTGACTGCAGTCGTATAATCATACAGTAATTGGCCCCTGTGCCTGTGTATTCGCAATGCGTTGTATTTGTCTATGTTGAGGCTCAAGTGCCAGTAGTTGCATCAGGCGTCGGTCCTCTGCGCGTCTTCGTGCATTTTCGCTACCATTTTCTAGAGTAGCGACTTGTTTGTATACGACGCTGTCGTGCGAGCACAGCTTCATGATGGTTCCGACGCTATCTTCATGGTCATTCTTACAGATAGTGAAAAGTAGTGGTCCTTAAACACTCCACTGGAATAGCCCGAAATTACTTTACGTCTGAAGATTTCTCTCCCGTTACAAATGACATACTGTGTACTATTTTCTAGAAACTTTTCAGCCAAGTGGATGTGGTCTGATTTTCCGTTCCCTCGTATTTTGCTCATAGGGCGATATAGTGTTACTCTACGGTACACCTTCAGGAAGTCAAGGAACACGGCAGATACCTGGGCGCCTCTATCTGCGGGTTTTTGGGTCCCGTGGACGACCAGAGCGATCTGGGCCTCTCACGATAATTCACTTCTAAACCCGTGTTTATTCCTACAGAGGAGCGTTTCGGTTTCCAGAAATGTCTTAACACGCGAGTATACAACGGGTTGTAAAATTTTACAACAGACTGATATCAGTAGTATAGGCTAATAGTTTTGTACGTCTGCCCGACAATCCTTCTCGAAAACTGGAATGACCTGCGTATTTTTCAAATCTCTTGGAACACTTCGCTCCTCCAGCGTCTTACGGTGGACTCTATGCACCCCAAAGAAACCTCCGCTAACACAGTCATTGCGTTATGTTTGTTTGTGTGCCGGCCTTTGCTTTTGTATGTGTTTGTTTCATAGTATGCGCGTGCCCATTTGGTACATAATGTATCCTGATTTCTTATAGCTAGTGAGGAGACAAATTGATTCTCCATTCGCTATTTATATGCATTTCGCTGCAGTTAACTCACTGATTTCGTTTCTCTTGTTTCAGGTACGTGCAGTGAGCTGAATACTGATCTTTCACCGAAGACGGAGGTACGGTAAGGGGTTAGTCGCCGTACAGCGCAAGAGCGTCAACGTGTACCTGATTTACGGTACTTCAAGAGCGATACACAAGTGAAATTACAAGGTTTTGAATATTCAGAACTGTGATGGCATCATTGTTTCCGATGTCGGTCGGTCATTCAATCTCCTTGCGTGATCGTCTGCACGACTTGCTCCGTCTGCTTTGTGAAACATCTACACGTTCTTGTACACGGCCATAAATGCAAAGTTTCGGGAACGGCTATGGTCCTGCGAATTCTATAAAGTTAAGCTTCAGCTGCCAACTAGATCAACGATAGTACATATTTGCCGGTAGCGGTCAATTAAGGGTTGTCTGGATGTGATTTCAGGCATGTCACAGGAAGGGAAGAGGAAGAAAGAGAGAGTGGAGAGATGTTATAAGCGCAGGGAAAACCCGGAAGAAAGAGTACACACGCTGAAGAGCCAAAGAAACTGGTACACCTGCCCAGTATCGTGTATGGCTCTCGCGAGCACTTAAAAGTGTGCAACACGACGTCACATGGACTCCACTAATGTTTTGGAGGGAATTCACACCATGAATCCTACAGAGCTGTCTATAAATCCGTAATTGTACGAGTGGGCGGACATTGCGTTTGAACAGCACGTTGTGAAGCATCCCAGATATGATTAATAATGTTCATCTCTGGGGAGTTTGGCCAGCGGACGTGTTCAAACTCAGAAGAGAGTTCCTGCAGCCACTACGTAGCAATTTCGGACGTGAGGGGTGTCCTACTGTCCTGCTGGAATTGCCCAAGTCCGTCGGAATGCACAGTGGACATGAATGGATGCAGGTCGTCAGGCAGGATGCTTACGTATGTGTTACCTGTCAGAGTCGTATCTAGACGTATCAGGGGTCCCATAGCACTCAAATTGCACACACCCCACACCATTACAGAACCTCCACCATCTTGCACACTCCCCTACTGACATTCAGGGTCCATGGACGGAATTTGAAACGCGACTAGTCCGACCAGGCAACATGTTTCCAGTGATCAATGTCGGTGTTGACGGGCCCAGGTGAGGCGTAACGCTATGTTTGGTGCAGTCATCAAGGGCACACGAGGGGGCCTTCAGCTCTGAAAGCCCTTATCGATGATGTTTCGTTGAACGGTTCGCACGCTGACACTTGTTGATGATACAATGAAGGCTTTTACGACCGGATGTTTCAGCTGCTGAGGATTCTTCCGGGTTGTATAGCTGTGGTCCATGGAACTCTTCAATCCCTGACGTTTCGTGCAAGGCTGTACAAATGATTTAATGGAATCGTACCGGAGGTTAAACTAAGCAGCTATAAATGTACATAATAACTTTCGGAAATATTCTAACCTTCAAATGCGATTTTTTTTAAGAATTGCGTCGTAGAGCTTTAGGAAGTGGATATCCAAGCTTTGAGCTTCAACTCCTATAAAAATTACGAAAATTGTAAAGTCCTCACGTCAGCATGGAAACACACATTAATATGTTTAGAAAAAATTTGAGGTTACCGAGTACATAACCAGATTTGTGACTGGATTCAAGACTGCCGGCCGCTTTGGCCGTGCGGTTCTAGGCGCTTCAGTCCGGAACCGCGCTGCTGGTACGGTCGCAGGTTCGAATCCTGCGTCAGGCATGGATGTTTGTGATGTCCTTAGGTTCGTTAGGTTTAAGTAGTTCTAAGTTCTAGGGGACTGATGACCTCAGAAGTTAAGTCCTATAGTGCTCAGAGCCATTTCAACATACCGACTGTCGTTCTTCCCACGCGCCGTTCGCCAGTGGAACGGGAAAGGGGTCATCAGTTAGTAGTATCAAAAGTACCCTCCGCTTGCGGAGAATGATGTAGGCGTAATCAGATGCAGTTGAGTATCACATAGCGTTTTAAGAAGACGACCCTTATCCTGGACCGGGATTTACGTTCAGTTTTTGTCGCAGCATTTGTTAAGCTGGACAGTAGTGGACAGTAGCCTTAATGGCCGGATGCCGCCAGTGTTCGGCCGACGGAACTCACTTAAGGCGAGTAGTCGACGTCGTCGTGAATCGATAGGTCGAACGTCACAGCCGGCGGTCCGGTATCTCTGACGCTGGGAGCGAGAGGGAGAGGGAGAGACGAACAACTGCCGAGGCGTGCTGATAGGCGAGCGGCGGCGCCAGTCTGCGCGAAAGGAGCGTGTGGCGTGCGTGTAGTGTGCGTGTGCGTGACGCGTAGTGCGCGAGCAGCCGGCGCCATGGTGAAGGTGAAGGACGAGCACGGCCGGATGAGGGTACGTAGAACGCTAGCCCGCCACGCCCCGCGCTGTCTCGTAGCAACGCCACCTGCTGAGCGGCGAATGCCTGAGTTCTGGCCAGCATATCGCAACTAGCTTCACCCTGTGCTAGCACCTGTCTCCTGCACCCATTGGCGCGTGAGTGTCGGGCGTGACGTCACGTGCCGTACCCGAATAGCTGGCTGCGCGCTGTGCTTGCTGGAAGTAGTTCTTCCGTAAGTAGAGGTCAGACCAAGGACTCGCCAGCGCGAGCTGACTGGAGGCAGTCGGACTCGCATTTACCACTTTGGTCCTAAAGTTTGTAGCATTTTCGTTTTGCGTGTTGGTACTCCGATTGCTACGCGTTTATTTATCACTTGTCATTTTTCATTATTGTAGTTGACAGTTGCTGTTTCAGTTTACGTACAGAGGGGTCCAGAAAAATATAGACACTCTTTGTTAGTTAATATCTTTGAAATAAACCGACATATCGTTGCAACTTTGCGCGGTAGCGTAGTGCACTGATTTCTCAACACCCCTTGGTGCGCGTTTTCCGTCAGATCACAGTGCAGCAATGAATGAAGTAAGATAGTCGTTTAAGCGATGCAAGGCCGCACAGAAATGATACGGCAAGTACGAAAACATCATGGAGGCAGAACGGCAATGGCGTAACGTATACGGAACTCTGCCACCAACGAACAGTTTATCGAATTCGGGGCAAACTTGAAGCCGACGGTACTGCTCAGCATGTGTAAGAGGGTTGCAACTTTAATAGTGGCAACTATTTATTTATGGCTTGTACAAAATACCGGGTGATCAAAAAGTCAGTATAAATTTGAAAACTGAATAAATCACGGAATAATGTAGATAGAGAGGTACAAATTGACACACATGCTTGGAATGACATGGGGTTTTATTAGAACAAAAACAAACGTTCAAAAAATGTCCGACAGATGGCGCTTCATCTGATCAGAATAGCAATAATTAGCACAACAAAGTAAGACAAAGCAAAGATGATGTTCTTTACAGGAAATGCTCAATATGTCCATCATCATTCCTCAACAATAGCTGTACTCGAGGAATAATGTTGTGAACAGCACTGTAAAGCCTGTCCGGAGTAATGGTGAGGCATTGGCGTCGGATGTTGTCTTTCAGCATCCCTAGAGATGTCGGTCGATCACGATACACTTGCGACTTCAGGTAACCGCAAAGCCAATAATCGCACGGACTGAGATCTGGGGACCTGAGAGGCGAAGCATGACGAGAATGGCGGCGTAGCACACGATCATCTCCAAACGATGCGCGGAAGAGATCTTTCACGCGTCTAGCAATACTTTTTTTTTGTTCTAATAAAACCCAATGTCATTCCAAGCATGAGTGTCAATTTTTACCTCTCTATCTACATTATTCTGTGATTTATTTAGTGTTCAAATTTATACTGACTTTTTGATCACCCGGTATTTACAGCTCTTACAAAATAACACGTGTTTCAAAGTTTTACTGACCTTCAAAGTAGTCACCAGCATTGTTTACAACCCGTTGCCAGCGACTTGGAAGTCGTAGGATACTGTTAGCAGTGGCTGTTGTGTTGACAGTTCGAGCGCCGCGGTCTGTTGCCCGACGAATTTGTAGCAATTCTGAAGCGAATGCCGTGAAGTGTTTCCTTCAGTTTAGAAATCGAGTTGAACTCACGAGGGCATAAATCAGGGGAGTGCAGTAGGTGGTATAGCATTTCGCAGCCCCATCAGTCAAACAAATCTACATCTACATTTATACTCCGCAAGCCACGCAACGGTGTGTGGCGGAGGGCACTTTACGTGCCACTGTCATTACCTCCCTTTTCTGTTCCAGTCGCGAATGGTTCGCGGGAAGAACGACTGCCGGAAAGCCTCCGTGCGCGCTCGAATCTCTCTGATTTTACATTCGTGATCTCCTCGGGAGGTATAAGTAGGGGGAAGCAATATATTCGATACCTCATCCAGAAACGCACTCTCTCGGAACCAAGACAGCAAGCTACACCGCGATGCAGAGCGCCTCTGTTGCAGAGTCTGCCACTTGAGTTTGCTAAACATCTCTGTAACGCTATCACGGTTACCAAATAACCCTGTGACGAAACGCGCCGCTCTTCTTTGGATCTTCTCTATCTCCTCTGTCAACGCGATCTGGTACGGATCCCACACTGATGAGCAATACTCAAGTATAGGTCGAACGAGTGTTTCGTAAGCCACCTCCTTTGTTGATGGACTACATTTTCTAAGGACTCTCCCAATGAATCTCAATCTGGCACCCGCCTTAGCAACAATTAATTTTATATTATCATTCCACTTCAAACCGTTCCGCTCGCATACTCCCAGATATTTTACAACAGTAACTGGTACCAGTGTTCGTTCCGCTATCATATAATCATACAATAAAGGATCCTTCTTTCTATGTACTCGCAATACATTACATTTGCCTATGTTAAGGGTCAGTTGCCACTCCCTGCACCAAGTACCTACCCGCTGCAGATCTTCCTGCATTTCGCTACAATTTTCTAATACTGCAATTTCTCTGTATACTCCAGCATCATCCGCGAAAAGCCGCATGGAACTTGCGACACTATCTATTAGGTCAGTAACAGCTTGCACTGTACGTGCTAGAGCATTATCCTGCAAAATGATGGACAGGTCCTGCAGAAAGTGTCAGCACTTCTGTCTCTAAGCTGGTCGTAGGTTCTGTTCCAAAAATGAACAGCATAGAGACAGAAGTGATGACACTTTATGCAGGACCTGACCATCATTTTGCAGCTCAACGCTCAAGCACGTACAGTGCAATCTGTTACCGATTTGTTTGACTCATGGAGCTGCTAAGTGCTATACCACCTACTGCACTTCCCTGACTTAAGCCCTCATGCGTTCAACTCGATTTCTAAGCTGATGGAAACACTTCACGGCATTCGCTTCAGAACTGCTACAAATTCGTCGGGCAACAGACCGCGCCGCTCGAATTGTCAACACAATTGGCACTGCTAAGAGTATCCTACGACTTCCACGTCACTGGCAATGGGTTATTGACAATGCTGGTGACTACTCTGAAGGTCAGTAAAACTTCAAAACCTATTCTGTACGAGCCGCAAATAAATAGTTGCCACTATTAAAGTTGCAACCCTCGTATAAGTAGAGGTCCGGGGGCCAAAAACGTCAATGAGTCTACCTTCTAGCGCTGCCGTGTTGCAGCTTTTTACCAGGGCACGTCTGAAATCTGTGAAGCAGGGTGCATGTGAGAGCGGGATAAGCCTATCAAGCGTACCACGGATTGTGAACGCTGCAAAGTGGAAAAGTGAACATTCCAAGATCGCCGCATGCTATGAACGAGGACGACCCGCATCTAAGGATGGACTATCGCGAGTGGTTCGAAATCCTGCTTCGCCAGGATGACTGTCTGCACGGATGATCATATGGTTTGACGAGGTGCAGTTCGAACTGAACGGTACTGTAAACCGCCACAATTGCGTGTACTGGGCTCCTGGAAATTCTCACGTTACGACTGTGAACGTATCAATCTACCAGGTGTTAATATGTGATGTGCTCTGTCATTGCATGGTGTGATTGCCCCATTCGCCCTTAAAGGTACAGTAACTGGTGAGATGTATCTTCATATACTGCAAACTTTAATTTTACCTGCCACCCGAGAGATGTTTGGAAATGAAGGATTTTACCTATAACGTGATGACGCTCTGCCTCACTACCACAGAGATGTCAGAGCCTTCTTGGGTGAAAATACCCGGACGTGGACAGCTCGAAGAGGAGCTGTTGAGTACCCATCATGGTCTCCAGACGTTACGTCTCTTGGCTTCTAATTATGGGGTGGGACCTTAAAAAATGTTTACCGGCAGAAGCCAGCTACAGTGACCGAGCTACGAGGAACCATCGAAGCGTCCTGTGCCGCTATCACACAGGCAACTCTTAACAGACGTAGCTCGGTCAAGAGTTCAGCGCCATCGACGTTGTTTGGCTAATAATGGGGTCACTTTGAACACACAAAATAATCTTCCCCCCCCCCCCCTCTCCCACCTCCGTGAAAGAATAGTAACTGTATGTCATTTCGTGCCAGTAATATTGATAACAGTATGAAAGAGGGTCTACATTTTTCTGGAGTTCTCTGTATCGTCATTTTGTCGTTTGGAGGTAGACAGTGGAGCTGTGGACGCTAGAAAATGAGTGCCAAGTGGAGAAATCGGAACATTTCCGACATAGATGGGTGGGAATACGTGAGACAGCCAGAAACATTTGCGTCGTGTGTGGAGCTAATGCCATCGGACAGAGCACCGCAAGAAAATGGTTTCCTCGTTTTAAGGAGGATCGTTTTGACATTTGTGATTCTACGTTCAGGAAGACCTTCGGAGTGTGAAGAAGATAAACTGACTGATCGAAAATGATTTAAGACAGTGTACTCGAGAACTGGCCAATGTGGTGAACTGCGATCATTCGACCGTCGTGCGAAATTTGCGTGCAGTGGGGTATGTTCAAAAATCTGGTCTGTGGGTACCGCATGTTCTAACCCAGAATCACAAAAGTCAGCAGGTAGCCATATGTGCATATCTGCTTGTTCGTCATCAATTGTCTCGTGGGCAACACCCACCATTCGTATCCTGTATCGTTACTGGTGTCTTTACGATAACATATGGAAAATAAACGAGTGGTCAGGCCGAAGCAAAGCAGCAGCTCTTACAAAGACCTGCGCGCATCCACAAAAGATAACGTCATGCATCTGGTCAAACAGTGGTGGTATAGTGTACTACGAACTGGTTCCCCAAGATGTAACCATCACTGCTGACATTTATTGTCAACAACTGAGATGTCTTGCAGACGCAATTCAAGAACAACGACCAGGAAGACTGCGTGAAGTGGTGCCACTGGACGCTAACGCCCGCTTTCATTCTGCTAGACTGACAAGAAAGACTATGTGCTGGGTTGGGAAGTCATTCCGCAACCCCATTATTCACCTGATCTTGCGCCCTCATAGTTTCACCTTTTCCGCTCTCTATCGAACTACCTTCAAATAACTTCCTTTCCGGATGAAAATGCCCTCCGTAGATGGCTCGACGAGTTCTTCGGCTCAAAATCAGGGAATGTAAAAGATACCCCAGCGTTGGCAGCCAGTTGCGAATAGTGAAGGAGAATATACACTCCTGGAAATTGAAATAAGAACACCGTGAATTCCTTGTCCCAGGAAGGGGAAACTTTATTGACACATTCCTGGGGTCAGATACATCACATGATCACACTGACAGAACCACAGGCACATAGACACAGGCAACAGAGCATGCACAATGTCGGCACTAGTACAGTGTATATCCACCTTTCGCAGCAATGCAGGCTGCTATTCTCCCATGGAGACGATCGTAGAGATGCTGGATGTAGTCCTGTGGAACGGCTTGCCATGCCATTTCCACCTGGCGCCTCAGTTGGACCAGCGTTCGTGCTGGACGTGCAGACCGCGTGAGACGACGCTTCATCCAGTCCCAAACATGCTCAATGGGGGACAGATCCGGAGATCTTGCTGGCCAGGGTAGTTGACTTACACCTTCTAGAGCACGTTGGGTGGCACGGGATACATGCGGACGTGCATTGTCCTGTTGGAACAGCAAGTTCCCTTGCCGGTCTAGGAATGGTAGAACGATGGGTTCGATGACGGTTTGGATGTACCGTGCACTATTCAGTGTCCCCCGACGATCACCAGTGGTGTACGGCCAGTGTAGGAGATCGCTCCCCACACCATGATGCCGGGTGTTGGCCCTGTGTGCCTCGGTCGTATGCAGTCCTGATTGTGGCGCTCACCTGCACGGCGCCAAACACGCATACGACCATCATTGGCACCAAGGCAGAAGCGACTCTCATCGCTGAAGACGACACGTCTCCATTCGTCCCTCCATTCACGCCTGTCGCGACACCACTGGAGGCGGGCTGCACGATGTTGGGGCGTGAGCGGAAGACGGCCTAACGGTGTGCGGGACCGTAGCCCAGCTTCATGGAGACGGTTGCGAATGGTCCTCGCCGATACCCCAGGAGCAACAGTGTCCCTAATTTGCTGGGAAGTGGCGGTGCGGTCCCCTACGGCACTGCGTAGGATCCTACGGTCTTGGCGTGCATCCGTGCGTCGCTGCGGTCCGGTCCCAGGTCGACGGGCACGTGCACCTTCCGCCGACCACTGGCGACAACATCGATGTACTGTGGAGACCTCACGCCCCACGTGTTGAGCAATTCGGCGGTACGTCCACGCGGCCTCCCGCATGCCCACTATACGCCCTCGCTCAAAGTCCGTCAACTGCACATACGGTTCACGTCCACGCTGTCGCGGCATGCTACCAGTGTTAAAGACTGCGATGGAGCTCCGTATGCCACGGCAAACTGGCTGACACTGACGGCGGCGGTGCACAAATGCTGCGCAGCTAGCGCCATTTGACGGCCAACACCGCGGTTCCTGGTGTGTCCGCTGTGCCGTGCGTGTGATCATTGCTTGTACAGCCCTCTCGCAGTGTCCGGAGCAAGTATGGTGGGTCTGACACACCGGTGTCAATGTGTTCTTTTTTCCATTTCCAGGAGTGTATTATTGATGACTAAAGTCTCCGCTGTGTTTATATTAAACCAATGGAAAAACGCTACGAACGTATCCACCAACCCAATACGTTAACATCTGTGCCCTGCAAACCGCATGTGGAGCGGTGGGAGAATGGCTACTTAGTCGGCTCTGTACGCTCTCTGATTAGTCCCTACAGCAGTAGCAGCAGTATAAAAATGGCTCTGAGCACTATGGGACTTAACATCTGAGGTCATCGGTCCCCTAGAACTTAGAACTACTTAAACCTAACTAACCTAAGGACAACACACACATCCATGCCCGAGGCAGGATTCGAACCTGCGACCGCAGCGGTCGCGCGGTTCCAGACTGAAGCGCCTAGAACCGCTTGGCCACAAGCGGCCGGCAGTAGTAGTATATTCAGCGTTTTCAGCATCCCTGCGGCACTCTCACACTGGTCAAACAAACCTGTGACCATTTGTGGCTGCCCTTCTCTGTGTACGTCCAATAACCCCTGTTAGTCCTGTTAGGTACGGGCTCCACACACTTGAGCAATATCCTAAGATGCGTCACGCGAAACTTTTGTAAGCAGTCTCCCTTCCAGATTTACTGCACTTCCCCAGTATTCTATCACTGAATCACAGCCTACCACCTGCTTTACCTACGACTCAGTCTATGCTATCTTTGCATTCCATATCCGTACAAAGTGTTACACCTAGGTATTTGTATGAATTGGCTGATACCAACTGCGTCTCGTTGGGATAGTACTTTTCTTTTTAGTTTTGTGAAGTCGTAAATTTTTATTTTCTGAAAATTCGCAAATCCTTGAATTTTATCAAGATCTTCTACTGCAGCTGTGTGTGGGCGGTACTTCTCTATATAAAGGGTGCCTCCGTAAGAGGGTGCAAAAGTTTAACACGAGATAGAAGATGCTCCACTGAACAATTTGAGGTAGGGAGCCTCGGCTCGGAGAAACCAGCTTACAGAGGTAATAGGAATAAAATTACGCCACTGTCTACTTTTTTATTTGCATTAGTTAACTGCAGATACCATTTGTACTATATATTATAAAAATGTGCTCAAACTGACGGCCATCAACTTCAATGTAAGCACGACATCAGCAAACAACATTCTGACGCTCCCTGGCAAATATTCCTGGTGTGTTTCGTATCACATCACAGGCAGCTGCAGTTCTGTCAACTAATTCCACCTCCGTATCCACAGCGGTCTCATATACCCAGTTGACTTTAGATTCCCCACAGGAAATAATGGGATTGCGGTCACGTGACCTCGAAGGCCGTGGAATAGGATCTCCCAATCCAGCGACCGGGAAATACCGGTACTGCTCCATCGCATTGTGCTGTAAGTGTCTGAATAGCACTGAATAATGAAAGGACCTGTCGTTGGTTCATAGCACGTTCTGTCATGGGTCAGTGTAAATACGATACAACAGAGCCAACTTAAGGGCAAGTAAAGTAAACAAAACCTGCAAGATGACTTCCTGGTATTCAGGCTCGTCCTCCTTCTTTCCTTGCAGGAAATAAAGACTGTGCATGTAAATAAACAGCACAGGACGTGTAAACGTGTACTACACATGTTACTTGTAAATAAGTTGGAAACCAGTAATGCTACACAAAGCGGTAGATAAGTTTACTTCCGCATCTCCTTCAGCTGGCTTCTCCGATCCCAGGTTCCCTAGCTCATATTGTTCATTGGAGGAGCATTCTCTCTCTCCTGTTACATTTTTGCACGCTCTTAAGAAAACTGCAGATAGCTGCATCATCTAAAAAAATCCAAAGTTGTTATTAATAGTGCCTACATGATCATTAATAAATAACGTGAGCAGCAAGCGTCCCAACATACTTCCTTATTTAACTGATACTATATTTATTGAATGCATTAATTATGAATGTACTTACAAATGTTATCTACTGAAATTTCGTATGAATAGATTATGTGGCAAGATCTATACTCACTCTAGATCGTAAAGTTAGTCCATAAATATTTCGCCATGTTTCAAGAACAGCGTGCTGCACGGCCGTGTCAGATATAAGCAAGATAGAAGGGGGCAGCATCGGCCGTACCTTTTTTAAATCTGTTTATTCCAGATCGATTTCAGCTACTGTGTAGCTGCGTTCAGTGCTACATGGATAAAAGAACATAATGAGAATCAGACACTGAAATATAAATTACGATCAGATCGCAAATACGTCAGCTCGTAAAAAAAAAAAAAAAAAAAAAAAAAAAAAAAAAATGTGGTAAGGACTATGGGACCAAACTGCTGAGGTCATCGGTCCCTAGGCTTACACACAAATTAATCTAACTTAACCTAACTTACGAGAAGGACAACATACACACACCATGCCCAAGGGAGGACTCGAACCTCCGACGGGGAAAGCCACGCGAACTGTGACAAGACGCCCCAGACCGTGCAACTACCCCGCTCCGCCCATCAGCTTGTAAACCGCAAATTTTCATACTAGTTATATCCAAGTCAAGATGACTCGCCGTAAATAAAATCGCACATGGTGTTACATTGACACTACAGTCAACAAAAATTTGAGCTGAGCTTCCTGCTTTAATATCGATGCAGATAACCTCGGTATGTGATTTGAGTAGTACGTAGCTCTTTCTTTACAGTGGTTAGTTGTATACTAATTTTTTTTTTAATGGTGGGCAGTATTTGAACGAGATGGTGCATCGCCACATTGCGGGTTATTTGTTCGTCAGTTCTTGGATGTAAATTTTCCGGACAGGTGGATCGGTACAGACGGTCCAGTATCATGGCCACCGTGTTCATCATACATAGTCCCTCTTGATTTTTTTTGTATGTTTATATTAAGGATCCAGCATTCACTTCACCCAGTTCCTCGTGTGCAAACTATTACGGCACGAATTCGAGATGCTGTAGAGGGGGTGACGGCATATATGTTGGCAAAGACATGGAGAGAAATTGAGTATCGCCTGCCCTAGACCTTCCAAGGGAAACAAACGGAGCACTTGTGAAATTGTACCCAAAATAAATCTTAATGAGTTACGCCACGTACAGTTACTGTTAGTTGTTCTCATAGCGTAGATAATAGCGCACGAGACTGCTGAGCCTTTGCCCCTGAATCTATCCTTACTATCATCCAATGTCCAATTTTTGTGTCGCTCTCTTGTTCGGTATCAGGAAACCAAAGGAAGAACACGCGTGGCGATACCGTCTCTGGCGGGCAGTTTGTATTTCTAGACGCAACTGCCTGACTGGCCAAGTTCGATACTACACTCCTGGCCATTAAAATTGCTGCACCAAGAAGAAATGCAGATGATAAACAGGTATTCGTTGGAAAAATATATTATACTAGAACTGACATGTGATTAACTTTTCCCGCAATTTGGGTGCATAGATCCTGGGAAATCAGTACCCAGGACAATCACCTCTGGCCGTAATAACGGCCTTGATACGCCTGGGCATTGAGTCAAACAGGGCTTGGATGGCGTGTACAGGTACAGTTGCCCATGCAGCTTCAACACGATACCACAGTTCATCAAGAGTAGTGACTGGCGTATTGTGACGAGCCAGTTGCTCGGCCACCATTGACCAGACGTTTTCAATTGGTGAAAGATCTGGAGAATGTGCTGGCCAGGGCAGCAGTCGAACATTTTCTGTATGCAGAAAAGCCCGTACAGGACCTGCAACATGCGGTCGTGCATTATCCTGCTGAAATTTAGGGTTTCGCAGGGATCGAATGAAGGGTAGAGCCACGGGTCGTAACACATCTGAAATGTAACGTCCACTGTTCAAAGAGGTGACCGAGACGTGTAACCAATGGCACCCCATACCATCACGCCGGGTGATACGCCAGTATGGCGATGACGAATACACGCTTCCAATGTGCGTTCACCGCGATGTCGCCAAGCACGGATGCGACCATAATGATGCTGTAAACAGAACCTGGATTCATCCGAAAAAACGACGTTTTGCCATTCGTGCACCCAGGTTCGTCGTCGAGTACACCATGGCAGGCGCTCCTGTCTGTGATGCAGCGTCAAGGGTAACCGCACCCATGGTCTCCGAGCTGATAGTCCATGCTGCTCCAAACGTCGTCGAACTGTTCGTGCAGATGGTTGTTGTCTTGCAAACGTCCCCATCTGTTGACTCGGGGATCGAGACGTGGCTGCACGATCCGTTACAGCCATGCGGATAAGATGCCTGTCATCTAGACTGCTAGTGATACGAGGCCGTTGGGATCCAGCACGGCGATCTGTATTACCCTCCTGAACCCACAGGTTCCACATTCTGCCACAAGTCATTGGATTTCGACCAACGCGAGTAGCAATGTCGCGATACGATAAACCGCAATCGCGACAGGCTACAATCCGACCTTTATCAAAGTCGGAAACGTGATGGCACGCATTTCTCCTCCTTACAAGAGGCATCAAAACAACGTTTCACTAGGCAACGCCGGTCAGCTGCTGTTTGTGTATGAGAAATCCGTTGGAAACTTTCCTCATGTCAGCACGCTGTAGGTGTCGCCAGCGGCGCCAACCTTGTGTGAATGCTCTGAAAAACTAATCATTTGCATATCGGAGCATCTTCTTCCTGTCGGTTAAATTTCGCGTCTGTAGCACGGCATCTTTGTGGTGTAACAATTTTAATGGCCGGTAGTGTAATTAACTCGGAAACGGTGAAATGTACCGAATTTTTTCCTAACAGTTATTTCTCAGCACAACCTGTGCTGCAGCACCATCAAAAGCTCTTAAGACTACTTCCGACCACCCTGTATAGCAAAGTTCCTTATAAATAAAGTTTTGTAGTCACAGAAATACATTCACACCCTGTATAATAATGCTGAAACGTTTACGTTATGTGCAAAACCTACTGACAGTGTCTACGAGGCCGGAACAGAGGATGTGTCACCAGAAGAAAATAAGTCACACTCAAATGATATAAGCATTATCGTTCAGACAGTTTTACGTGACTGTGACACCTAATAACAAGAAAATAATCGAAATTGTAATAGTGGGTTACATGAGTTAGTAGATTGGAACAGACAAAAGCGACGATAATTTCACTGAAGGTACAACAACTGCATGGGGGCTTAATTAATAAGAATGGACTAATATTAATGAATAAATGCAATACTTTTAGTAGCTGTGTGACCGGTTACGAAGTCTCGTAACCGGTTGGCCCTGACTAGTCTTAGCACGCAATCTGACTGCATAAAATAAAAATAAAGACTGACAAGGAATTTCCATTAACACAATAGATTAATTAAGTCCCCTGCAACTGTAAAAGCTGCGAAACAACAAAGCACAAGTGTAACTGTTCTGTGTGTGGTAGTGTGACTCAACGTACATGTATCTGGCTCGGGTCTTTCTCAATACGACAAAATATTTTAAACACCATTTACAATGAACTAATTGAAAAACCAGAAATACTATAATTGCTCATAGAAACCAGAATTACAAGTCTAATAAATGAACACGAGCCAGATGCTTTGTTGGCTGTAGCTGTGAGCAAGAGGAATTGTCATTAAAGAAAACTGTAATACCTTTTTATCTCATTATATATTGACGAAAATATTCTATTACGCCAGCATCATAAAATAAAAGCCCATCTCCTTTCTCGAATATATTCTGACAATTGCAACTTCTTCCATCTATACATTACACCAACCGAACAGCGTCTACTCTCTCGCCCAACAGAACAACAACTGCTGTCCTCGACATCCTCTTAACTACTATTGCTCAGTGGAGGCGGTGGAATAATAATCTTTGGCGCCATATCTGGCGCTGTGACTCAATGTAGCCACCTTTCACAACTTATCGTAATTGGTTCTCATTCACGTGGAAGCAGTCGACCGCTCGAGTCCGCCTTTTGAATCTAGCGCCAGGTGGAGCGTGGAGCTGCTGACGTCACAGTGGAATCCCTGCTGCTGATGCTGCAGCAGTGGTGGCGTAACTTCCTCTTACCTCCCCTCCCTCGCCCACACGGACCCCCACTCACTCCATTCCCAGCTCCGTCTGTCTGCTCAGATGGCGGGACGTGTGTTGCGTCTGCACTAGCTAACTGCTCTGCTGCGGCTTGGGGGGCAGTGCCATCGCCTGATGAAGTACGGGCACAGTTTGAAGGTCCCCTTAAACGCTCAAACATTTTGTTAAACTTAACTACGCTTGCCAAATATTTAACCGTGTACGGTGCAGTTTGACGTGTTTGTAAAGCATAGAACGCGTTTGACGTGTTTGCGAGAAATTTTAATTGACGCAAAGTTCTACAAGATGCCAGACGTTGTTTGTTTCGACGTTTCGCGGCATTGTTCAGTCAAAAATTGTTTTATTACGATTTAACTCACCGCACCGCGAGTTCCCACTACTATGAAAACTATGATATAAAACAAAATAGCTCTGACAGTTACCAAACTGGTAGAAGTATTACATCTTTACCAGCCGTACACAGGGTGGAGCGAAATTCCGGCACTCCGGCTTCGTAGCGCGACTCCTCACATGCCAGCGACAAAAAAAAAGTCTGTCACAAAATTTCGTCTGGCGAGTATTGTTGTTGTTCTGGTCTTCAGTCCTGAGACTGGTTTGATGCAGCTCTCCATGCTACTCTATCCTGTGCAAGCTTCTTCATCTCCCAGTACCTACTGCAACCTACATCCTTCTGAATCTGCTTAGTGTATTCATCTCTTGGTCTCCCTCTACGATTTTTACCCTCCACGCTGCCCTCCAATACTAAATTGGAGATCCCTTGATGCCTCAGAACATGTCCTACCAACCGATCCCTTCTTCTGGTCAAGTTGTGCCACAAACTTCTCTTCTCCCCAATCCTGTTCAGTACTTCCTCATTAGTTATGTGGTCTACCCATCAAATCTTCAGCATTCTTCTGTAGCACCACATTTCGAAAGCTTCTATTCTCTTCTTGTCCAAATTATTTATCGTCCATGTTTCACTTCCATACATGGCTACACTCCATACAAATACTTTCACAAATGACTTCCTGACACTTAAATCAATACTGGATGTTAACAAATTTCCCTTCTTCACAAACGCTTTCCTTGCCATTGCCAGCCTACATTTTATATCCTCTCTACTTCGACCATCATCAGTTATTTTGCTCCCCAAATAGCAAAACTCCTTTACTACTTTAAGTGCCACATTTCCTAATCTAATTCCCTCAGCATCACCCGACTTAGACTACATTCCATTATCCTCGTTTTGCTTTTGCTCATGTTCATCTTATATCCTCCTTTTAAGACACTGTCCATTCCATTCAACTGCTCTTCCAAGTCCTTTGCTGTCTCTGACAGAATTACAATGTCATCGGTGAACCTCAAAGTTTTTATTTCTTCTCCATGGATTTTAATACCTACTTCGAACTTTTCTTTTGTTTCCGTTATTGCTTGCTCAATATACAGATTGAATAGCATCGGGGAGAGGCTACAACCCTGTCTCACTCCTTTCCCAACCACTGCTTCCCTTTCATACCCCTCGACTCTTATAACTGCCATCTGGTTTCTGTACAAATTGTAAATAGCCTTTCGCTCCCTGTATTTTACCCCTGCCACCTTTAGAATTTGAAAGAGAGTATTCCAGTCAACATTGTCAAAAGCTTTCTCTAAGTCTACAAATGCTAGAAACGTAGGTTTGCCTTTCCTTAATCTTTCTTCTAAGATAAGTCGTAAGGTCAGTATTGCCTCACGTGTTCCAGTGTTTCTACGGAATCCAAACTGATCTTCCCCGAGGTTGGCTTCTACTAGTTTTTCCATTCGTCTGTAAAGAATTCGTGTTTGTATTTTGCAGCTGTGACTTATTAAGCTGATAGTTCGGTAATTTTCACACCTGTCAACACCTGCTTTCTTTGGGATTGGAATTATTATATTCTTCTTGAAGTCTGAGGGTATTTCGCCTGTTTCATACATCGTGCTCACCAGATGGTAGAGTTTTGTCAGGACTGGCTCTCCCACGGCCGTCAGTAGTTCCAATGGAATATTGTCTACTCCGGGGGCCTTGTTTCGACTCAGGTCTTTCAGTGCTCTGTCAAACTCTTCACGCAGTATCATATCTCTCGTTTCATCTTCATCTACATCCTCTTCCATTTCCATAATATTGTCCTCAAGTACATCGCCCTTGTATAGACCCTCTATATACTCCTTCCACCTTTCTGCTTTCCCTTCTTTGCTTAGAACTGGGTTTCCATCTGAGCTCTTGATATTCATACAAGTCGTTCTCTTATCTCCAAAGGTCTCTTTAATTTTCCTGTAGGCGGTATCTATCTTACCCCTAGTGAGATAGGCCTCTACATCCTTACATTTGTCCTCTAGCCATCCCTGTTTAGCCATTTTGCACTTCCTGTCGATCTCATTTTTGAGACGTTTGTATTCCTTTTTGCCTGTTTCACTTACTGCATTTTTATATTTTCTCCTTTCATCAATTAAATTCAGTATTTCTTCTGTTACCCAAGGATTTCTACTAGCCCTCGTCTTTTTACCTACTTGATCCTCTGCTGCCTTCACTACTTCATCTCTCAAAGCTACCCATTCTTCTTCTACTGTATTTATTTCCCCCATTCCTGTCAATTGCTCCCTTATGCTCTGCCTGAATCTCTGTACAGCCTCTGGTTCTTTTAGTTTATCCAGGTCCCATCTCCTTAAATTCCCACCTTTTTGCAGTTTCTTCAGTTTTAATCTACAGGTCATAACCAATAGATTGTGGTCAGAGTCCACATCTGCCCCTGGAAATGTCTTACAATTTAAAACCTGGCGAGTATATCCGGCAGAAAAAGGACGTTAAAGAACGGCAATCTGGCAACACCGTAACAACACGTATGGTAACCACCTCTGACAGCACATATTAATCGTGCTGCACAAAATTTACAACAAATACGTGGTTAGACAAATAAGAACTAGACAGTTGAAACAATTAATGGGACCATGGTGATAACACATACGAATAGTAACAGAGTTTGGACATCATTCGCAAAGCACGTTGCAAGTCCTACTGGTAACGTAAGGTCCTAACGAAATGTAATGGACCTGAACGAGGCAAGAATAATAGTTGGTAATAATCTATGTGACCATTAGAGGAGGGCACAAAGAAAAAAGGTTTCGCTTCTAGTAGACGAAGTGGAGCGAATAAATTCGAGCCCACGACGTGGAAAGGGCATCTTTCAAAGCTGACGAATGTTCCATTTCTACGATTGTCGTATGTACGTGCAAATGTTTTCCAGAGGACCTGCTGCAATCGCTGTTGACGATTAAGATGCCAGATACCGTAACACTTGGACTACATTTACCAAATAAAAAAAATGTCGTGTGACTAGGGCCTCCTATCGGGTAGACCGCCGGGTGCAAATCTTTTAGATTTGACGCCACTTCGATGACTTGCGCGTCGATGGGGATGAAATGATGATTAGGACAACACAACACCCAGTCCGTGAACGGAGAAAATCTCTGACCCAGCCTGGAATCGAACCCGGCCGGGCCCTTAAGATTGACATTCTGTCGCGCTTGACCACTCAGCTACCGGGGGCGGACATTTATGACATTCTGTCGCGCTTGACCACTCAGCTACCGGGGGCGGACATTTACCAAATAAAAACATTCTTTGAACCCAGCATCGAACCTTCGATCTCCTGCAAGCTAACCCGAAAACTATATCCACTGCACCAACTCTACAGCACGACCAAACGTGTTGGCAGAGCTAGTTACCATACATATACATATGGTTACAGTGTTGCCAGACTGCCACTCTTTAACGTCCTTATTCTGCCGGATGTACTCGCCGGAAAAAATTTTGTGACTTTTTTTTTTATTTCGCTGGCATGTGAGGAGTCGCGCTGTGAAGCCCGATTGCGCGAATTTCGCTTCACCCTGTATTACGGATGAAGAGGTTATGAAGAAAATCAATATTTAACGCGTACAGTGACATACAAGCGGAGTGGAATGAGATAAGAGAAATCGAAGTTCTACGGTTCTTCCACAGACGGTGTGGGCTATACCCACGTTGCGGTATTTTAATGACCTGTCGTGACAGAGTACATTTTCGCACACTTGTGTCTTCTTTTTCAGTGTGAGGGCAAAGTAACGCTGAAAAAGTTATGAAATTTCGCTGTCCGTCCGCATAAAGTTGATGTAATCATCAGGTTCTGAGTGGAACATTTCCATTAACAAGTTTTCACTTGCAAATTTCTCATTTTAAACCATTCCCTGCACCCACGTCTTGTTTTTTCTTCTTTAAACACAGTGCCAAAGCCAATTTAGAAATGCTTTATCTGCATTTGTAGCTGTTCGCACTACTGCCAAAATACAGCGCGCACGAAAAGCCTCTGCCTCAAAAGAAATGTTAAACTGACAAACTTCCTTAGTACGTGTGCGGTCTCGTTTGTCATATCCGTAGCTAGATAAGAGCGAATTTGTATGCCAAGCTTGCTGTTTTAGGAAGGATTTGATAAGTTTTAAAAAGTTTCATTGTCCATTCGAAGAAAGTTGAAGTAATCATCGAGCTGTGAGAGTAATATTTCCTTTACCATATTTTCAACGATGAAACCTCTTATTTTACGCCGTTCCCTTGACCAGAGTCTTGTTTTCTCCTTCTTCTCCTTTCAACCTAGTGCCAATGTCAATGTGAGGACTACATTGTCTGCATTTGTGACCGTTCTCGCTACTCTCCAAACACACACGAACGTGTGCATCAATGTGAAAAATTGACAAACATTGTTTCAACGTGTACCGGCTTGCTAGGCAAGTCCATGGCTAGGTACAATCGATTTTGTGGAACACTTTTGATTGTTTATGTGGTCTTAGCACAGTCACGGCTTCCCTGCACAGTTTTGTTATACTCTGCGACAACAGCGCTCCAAGTGGACAGGAACCTACACTTCTGAATATTTAGTAAACGTAAACATGATCCGTTGTAGGCAGCGTACTATGGACCATGTTTACGTTTGAGGATCTGGGGGCTGTGGATCCCTACAAATTCAAAATTTTAATTGCTTATGAATACGATATCGGACTAGTGAGAATCGTATCGTTTGTACAAGGTGTTCGGAAATTCCCGTTCCGAACTTCAAAGATTTGTAGAGGGGAGTGAGTACATAATACAAACATCAAAAAAGTTTTGCATCATGCCGGTCCCCAGAACTCCTGAAGATAGACGTTGACTGTGGGTATTGTATCACACACACAGTCCCGCTGATCGTTCAGAATGTCACCAAACCCGTCGAAAGATGTAAACAACCATGCATGAGCAGCGCCTATTAGACGGAGAGGGTCCGACAGCCGATCAGCTCCAGTCATTCCACCAGGAAGGAGGTACACGGCTCGTGTTGTCTGTAGTTCAACCATGCCTACATGGTGAATACCGTGGTTCGATCACGTCTGCATTGTTACTTTCCGCCCGGAAAGGTTCTCAACAAAGGAAGTGCCCAGGCGTCTCGGAGTGAACCAAAGCGATGTAGTTCGGACATTGAGGAGATACAGAGAGGGGAACTGTCGGTGACATGCCTCGCTCAGGCCGCCCAGGGGCTACTACTGCAGTGGATGACCGCTACCTACAGATTATGGCTCGGCGGAAACCTGACAGCAACGCCACCATGTTGAACAATGCTTTTCGTGCAGCCACACGACGTCGCATTACGACTCAAACTGTTCGCAATAGGCTGCATGATGCGCAAATTCACTCCTGACGTCCATGGCGAGGTCCATCTTTGCAACCACGACACCATGCAGCACGGTACAGATGGGCCCAACAACAAGCCGAATGGACCGCTCAGGATTGGTGTCACGTTCTCTTCACCGATGAGTGTCGCATATCCCTTCAACCACACAATCGTCGGACACGCGTTTGGAGGCAACCCGGACAGGCTGAACGCCTTGGACACACTGTCCAACGAATGCAGCAAGGTGGAGGTACCCTGATGTTTTGGGGTGGCATTATGTGGGGCCGACGTACGCCGCTGGTGGTCAGGGAAGGCGCCGTAACGGCTGTACGATACGTGAATGCCATCCTCCGACCGATAGTGCAATCATATCGGCGGCGTATGGGCGAGGCATTCGTCTTCATGGACGAAAATTCGCGCCCCCATCGTCCACATCTTGTGAATGACTTTCTTCGGGATGACGACATCGCTCGACTAGAGTGGCCAACATGTTCTCCAGACATGAACCCTATCGAACTTGCCGGGGATAGATTGAAAAAGGCTGTTTATGACGTGACCCATCAACCACTCTGAGGGATCTACGCCGAATCGCCGTTGACGAATGAGATAATCTGGACCAACAGTGCCTTGATGAACTTGTGGATAGTATGCCAAGACGAATACAGGCATGCATCAATGCAAGAGGACGTGCTACTGGGTATTAGAGGTACCGGTGTGTACAGCAATCTGGACCACCAGCTCTGAAGGTCTCGCTGTATGGAGGTACAACATGCAATGTGTGGTTTTCATGAGCAATAAAAAGGGCGGAAATGATGTTTGTATTGATCTCTATTCCAATTTTCTGTACAGGTTCCGGAACTCTCGGAACCGAGGTGATGCAAAAACTTTTTTTGATGTGTGTGTTTGGAATAGGAACCCATGTCCGGAAATGTACCGTTTTCGTTCTACAACTGTTACAATTCATATGTGTAGCGCGTCGGCGCTTGCTAAGAGGAAAGCCTCAGAGTTGTTTGTCGTGGTGTGCAATAGGGTAGGCGGTCGCCTGACGTCACTTGACGTCTGTCTTGCTGCGAGAAACCGGGCGCGCGGTGTTCCGTGGAGCACCAGAGTCCTGCCTCATCACGGTGGAGGTACCTGCTTCTCGGAACCGCTGCGTAACTTGGGCAACAAGTTTGTGCGGTGGCGTGCTGCGTTGCGTAAAACGTTCGTGGTACAGCCGACTAGCAGCTCTGCCGTTACCTTGAGCTTCACCGTACACAAGGAGCATGCCTGTGTAATCCGAAAACGTGCACCGAACCACGTTTACAGTATTGCACAGGAATTAAAAAGTTATAAATGGATGTTTGTTGTGAAACTTCCTGGCAGATTAAAACTGTGTGCCGGACCGAGACTCGAACTCGGGACCTTTGCCTTTCGCGGGCAAGTGCTCTACCAACTGAGCTGCCCAAGCACGACTCACGCCCCGTCTTCACAGCTTTACTTCTGCCAGTACCTCGTCTCCTATCTTCCAAACTTTACAGAAGTCCGTGGCTTAGCCACATACTGGGGATGTTTCCAGAATGATATTTTCACTCTGCACTCCGCAATATCCTTTCTTTCAGGAGTGCTAGTTCTGCAAGGTTCGCAAGAGAGCTTCTGTGAAGTTTGGAAGATAGGAGACGAGGTACTGGCAGAAGTAAAGCTGTGAAGACGGGGCGTGAGTCGTGCTTGGGTAGCGCAGTTGGTAGAGCACTTGCCCGCGAAAAGCAAAGGTCCCGAGTTCGAGTCTCGGTCAGGCACACAGTTTTAAACTGCCAGGAAGTTTCATATCAGCGCACTCTCCGCTGCAGAGTGAAAAACTCATTCTGGGTGTTTGTTGAGTTTCCTTTCGATTTGATACCTGATAACTGTACTGCATCACGCCTAGTTTAGTTCTACAAGCATAAGTGAACGAGTTAAGCATCTGAATTGGAACCGTCATAGAACGGAAACGGTACGTTTTCGGACACGAGTTGCTATTGAGAATATTATGTACTCACTTTCTGTACGAGTCCCAGATGTTTGTAACGGAAATTTTCGAGCACCTTGGAGTGATTTGTGACGTAGGTTTTACAACGGGTAGTGTACGTACGGCCGGCCGGGGTGACCGAGCGGTTCTAGGCACTGCAGTCTGGAACCGCGCCACCGTTACGGTCGCAGGTTGGAATCCTGCCTCGGGCATGGATGTGTGTGATGTCCTTAGGTTAGTTAGGTTTAAGTAGTTGTAAGTTCTAGGGGACTGATGACCTCAGGAGTTAAGTCCCATAGTGCTCAGAGTCATTTGAAGTGTACGTACGAGGGGCGTTTGAAAAGTCCGTGCAAAGTCCGAGATATGGCACCACCGGCGAATATCGAGGTCATGTTTAGTTAGAAACATCTTTGGAAAGAACGCACACCAAGTTTCAGCCATATTGGTCTATTTCTTTGTGTTTGGCATTCGTGTGAATCAAGGAAGTCGAGTGATTGTAAAAAAAAATCGACGAAAAAGAATTTCGTGTGTTGATTAAACATTACTTTATGAAAGGCAAAACTCCTCAGGAGACTAAAGAGAAGCTTGGTAAACATTACAGTGACTCTGCACCTTCGATTAGAACAGTTCATAAGTGGGTTCAAGTTTTTCGGAGTGGCCATATGGGCACAGGTAATGCTGAACGTTCTGGACGCCCTGTGGAGGTTACGACTCCAGAAATCATCAATAAAATCCATGATATGGTGATGTATGACAGAAGAGTCGAGGTGCGTGAAATTGCTAGTGCTGTGGGCATCTCGAATGAACGGGTACATAACATTTTGCATAAACATTATGGCGTGAGAAAGCTATCCGCAAGATGGGTTCCGCCATTGCTCACACTTGACCAAAGACGGAATCGTGTGTTGGCAAGGATGGTTTGTAGCTGTTCGGAAACAATCCGCAGGACTTTGTGTCGTTTCGTCGCTGTGGATGAAACATGGATACATTACTATACTCCTGAGACCAAACAACAATCTAAACAATGGATTACCAAAGGAGACAAAGGAGAATCTGCACGAAAAGAGGCGAAAACCAGCCTTCGGCCAGAAAGGTTATGGCGACTGTCTTTTGGGAGTCGCAAGGGATAATCCTCATCGACTATCCCGAAAAGGGTAAAACTATTATAGGTGCATATTATTCATCGTTATTGGACCGTTTGAAAACCAAGCTGCAAGAAAAACGCCGGCGACTGGACCGCAAGGAAGTCCTTTTCCATTACGGCAATGCACCATCACACACCTCAGCAGTTGTGGCCGCAAAATTAATGGAAGTAGGATTCCAACTCGTTTCACATCCCCCCTATTCTCTAGACTTGGCTCCGTAGGACTAGTATTTGTTCCCCAATTTGAAGAAATGACTAGCGGATCAAAGATTTTATTCAAGTGAGGAGCTGATTGCAGCAACTAATAGGTATTTTGCTGACTTGGACAACTCCTATTATTCGGAAGGGATCAACAAATTAGAACAGCGTTGGACGAAGTATATAAGTCTAAAAGGAGACTATGTCGAAAAGTAAAAAAGGTTTACCCCAAACACGTAAGTAGTTTTTATTTTTGCACGGACTTCTCAAACGCCCTTCGTAGTGCCATAAAAGTCAACAATAACTAAGAAATGGGGCCGCACCATATTTGTGTTTCTTTAGTCTCGGAGCAATTCTTTTACGATTCTCTTGTAACCTATAAATATTTACTGAAGAATGTCGTTTTCTTTTAAGAAGAAGAAATGGCTAGCAAACACCATAAGACCTGATCTTTTGCAGAAAGATGTCTTCTCAACAAGGTGAAGTTCAGTTCACTACACTTGCAGTCAAATCAGTGAATGTGGAACGTAGGAAACTTGTATACTGGCGTTTCACTCACAACGGCTCCATGCATCCAACCCTCGCGTCACGAGCGGAGACATTACTAGTCTGAAGATGGCCTCTGCACCGCTAAAGCCGTTTACCATTGCGTAAAAATAAACACCATTTGCGATCAGGACTTAATGTTTCTTCTAACATTACAACGCAAGATCGCTGACGTTCCAGTTACGAGTTCAAAAATTACTGACCAATCTTGAGATTGCGCAACGGATCTGCAGAGTACCGATGGAGATGGCGATACATAATGGCGCAAGCTCTATGATTTCACGCACCCTGACATGCTGAACACGGCCTCATCTCGAGACATGAAAAACTGAGGATCCAAGTCGTGATTCCATTTCACCCAGAAACCACCAACACTAGTCAACGCGGTGAAGTTCGTCTGGAGGTTTTAACTGATGCTCAAATGTAAATCTAAATGAGTACACATACAGGGCCTTTCTGATAATGTTTCTACACACGTAAACGGCGTCGAGGTATCGTCGGAATTTGTTCCAGGATTTTCTTCATGTTCTCTACTGTGTCCGATCTGCGCTGCGGTGGCAAGAGTCGCGGGATAGCGACACACACGTATACAGACGGCTGTAGTGTCACGTGCACAAGGTGTAATAGCACAGTGTCTTGGAGGAGCTGTCATTTATACTCAGGTGAGTCATGTGAAAAAGTTTGCGACGTGGTTGTGACCGCACGACGCGAATTAAGACATTGAAAGTGGAATGTTAATTGGAGATACGATCGTGGGACATTCCGTTTGGAAATCGTTAGGGAATTCAATATTCAGATATGCACAGTGTCAAGAGCGTGCCGAGAATAAAAAACTTCAGGCATTACCTGTCACCATGAGTCCAACTTCAGAGCACACTAATGTAGGTTCGTTAACTAATACTTGAAGCCCTTCTATGTGTTTTGCAAATAGGACAATGTCAGTCGCAAACCTCAAGTTGTTCAGTCTTTTTCCGAGAACGTGAATTCCTTTTGCTATCCAAGTCAGTTTAGACACGGCTTTTTCTAAGGCTGCTGAAAATAGTTCGGGAGATATAGAGTCACCTGACTTTACATCCTTTTCAATGGCGAATTCATCAGTATCTTCGGCAACGCTCACAATGGCTGCGGACGTTTTGTAAATGTTATGTCGGGTTTTGGTATAGCCCTGTTCTACTCCTTGTTCTTTTAGAGCCGCAAACAAAGTTGGGTGACTGATCGTATCAAAGGCCTTTTCAAAGCCTATAAAAGCTGTGGTGTCACCGCCAGACACCACACTTGCTAGGTGGTAGCCTTTTAAATCGGCCGCGGTCCGCTAGTATACGACGGACCCGCATGTCGCCACTATCAGTGATAGCAGACCGAGCGCCGCCACACGGCAGGTCTAGAGAGACTTACTAGCACTCGCCCCAGTTGTACAGCCGACGTTGCTAGGAAAGGTTCACTGAGAATTACGCTCTCATTTGCCGAGACGATAGTTAGCATAGCCTTCAGCTAAGTCAATTGCTACGACCTAGCAAGGCGCCATTTATCCTTTGCTAATGAAGCATGTACATCAACAAGACCAATGTTCACCAATTGTGGATTAAAGTTAAGTATTCCAGCAGCTACGTACTTTTCTTTATAGCATTCATTGCGTATCCTGTTTCAGACCTCACGCCAGCCTGCGTGAGTTTAAGCGCGTGCCTTTCGGTTACCCGTCACTGTGGACTGGCTGTCTTGTCAGTCCACAACAAAAGCAAGGCAAAGGGCGAGATGGTATTCATTTGTTCTACTAATTATTTCCCATAGCGCGAAGAGATGGTCAGTTGTGCCAAATCCTGATCGGAAGCCGGCATTCTCATTGGGGTGAGCTTGGTTGAGTAGTGTTCAATATGGCAGTCAAGACCCTAGTGAAAACTTTGTACGCTATGGAGAGTAAGCTGATAGGGTGATAGTTCTTTATATCTTTGGTACTATTTTGGCCTTATTCCAGTCTCTTGGTAACGTTCCACGGGGGAAATAACCTGAAAATAGCTAAGCCGGCCGAAGTGGCCGAGCGGTTCTGGGCGCTACAGTCTCGAACCACGCGACCGCTACGGTCGCAGGTTCGAATCCTGCCTTGGGCTTGGATGTGTGTGATGCCCTTAGGTTAGTTAGGTTTAAGTAGCTCTAAGTTCTACGGGACTGATGACCTCAGAAGTATAGTCCCATAGTGGTCAGAGCCATTTGAACCATTTTTTTATCTTAGCTAAATGCTTTATGGATTCCTCATCCATCAGCTTCAGAACATCGACGGGGAGGTCATCACTACCTGGGACAGTAGTCGTGATGACCATCCCGGTCGATGTTCTGAAGCTGATGGATGAGGAATCCATAAAGCATTTAGCTATTTTCAGGTTGTTTGCCCCGTGGAACGTTACCAAGAGACTGGAATAAAGCCAAAATAATTATAATACATAAAAAAGGAAGTACCATGTAGTAGTAAGCAGCTATATAGTTTCACGTTTGCTCGGTTTCAATATGGCGCCGAGCGCAAAGCTTGACTTCATAGAAATCAGAGGAGCCGCCCTCTGCTTTCTTTTCTGTCTACTTGCTACTCTGTGATTTGGCTGTAACCTCCCGTAACCCCCATCCCTATGGAAAGAAACCTCCTCCAACAAAACGTATCTATCGCACACTTCCTGAACTGCTTTTTGATGTGTGGCGTAATACATGGAGGTGACAAGTCATAAAGCATCGATCGATGACGGTAGTATCGCGTACACAAGGTATTTTTACTCCGGCTATTCGTAATTCGTCATTATGGCCGTACGATGGGAATTAATAGACTCTGAACGCGGAATGGTAGTTGAAGCTAGACGCATGAGACGATACATTACGGAAATCGTTAGGGAATTCAATAGTCCGCTATCCACAGCGTTAAGAGGGCGCCGAGAGTACCAAATTTTAGACATTATATACGACTATGAGTGGCTGACGGCCTTCACTTAACGACCGAGATCAGCCGCCTTTGCGTAGAATTGTTAGTGCTAACAGACGAGCAACACTGCGTAAAACAGCCGCAGAAATCAGTGTGGGACGTACGACAAACGTACCCGTTGGGACATAGCGGCGCTAATGCGCTACGGCAGCAGATGGGCGACGCTAACAGCACGACAAAGCCTGCAGCGCCTGTCCTGGGTTTGTGACCATATCAGCTGAACCTTGTATGATTGGAAAACGGAAGCGTTGTCATATGAGTCCCAATTTCAGTTGGTAAGAGCTGATGGTAGGGTTCGAGTGTGGCATAGACTCCACAAAGCCATGGAACCAAATTGGTGGTGGCTGTGAGGGCTGTGTTTACGTGGAATGGAGAGGGTCCTCTGGTCCACTGAACCCAACTTTGACTGGAGATGGTCAGGCTCGGATACTTGGAGAACATTTGCAGCCATTCACGGACTTCATGTTCCCAAACAGCGATGAATTTTGACGGATTACGAGGCGCCATGTCACCGGACCACAATTGTTCGCGATATGTTTCAAAAAATTCTGGACAGTTCGAGCGAATGACTTTGCCACCAAAATCACCTGACATGAATCCGACCGAACATTTAGTGGACGTAATCGAAAGGGTAGTTCGTGCAGAAAATCCAGCATCGGCAACACTTTCGCAATTATTGACGGCTATAGAGGCAGCATGGCTCAATATTTTTGTAGCGGACTTCCAGTGACTTGTTGAGTCCGTGCCACTGCGAGTTGAGGTACTGCGTCGGGCAAAAGGCGTTCAGACAAGACATTAGAAGGTGTCATCTCAGTGTTAAGCGCCTGTCAGAGAGGATATTGTTTAGTAGAAACGCCAGCTTTTGAGATGGAATGACCTCAGTAATCTGTTACTTCAGCAATAGTGTGCTGTGGATCCCACGCCAATCTCTCTCGAAATGAAAGGTTGGTGGGTGCAATTAAAGTTCATGCCAAGAGTGGAGTGTTGGATGGTGAGTTTACACTACTGGCTATCAAAATTGTACACCAAGAAGAAATGCAGGTGATAAACGGGTATTAATTGGGCAAATATATTATACTAGAACTGACATGTGATTACATTTTCACGCAATTTGGGTGCATAGATCCTGAGAAATCAGTACCCAGAACCACCTCTAGCCGTAATAACGGCCTTGATGCGCCTGGGCATTGAGTCAAACAGAGCTTGGATGGCGTGTACAGGTACAGCTGACCATACAGCTTCAACATGGTACCACAGTTCATCAAGAGTAGTGACTGGCGTATTGTGACGAGCCAGTTGCTCGGCCACCATTGACCAGACGTTTTCAATTGGTGAGAGATCTGGAGAATGTGTTGGCCAGGGCAGCAGTCGAACATTTTCTGTATATCCAGAAAGGCCCGTACAGAACCTGCAACATGCGGTCGTGCATTATCCTGCTGAAATGTAAGGTTTCGCAGGGATCGAATGAAGGGTAGAGCCACGTGTCGTAACACATCTGAAATGTAACGTCCACTGTTCAAAGTGGCGCCAATGCGAAAAAGAAGTAACCGAGACGTGTAACCAATGGCACCCCATACCATCATGCCGGGTGATACGCCAGTACGGTGATGACGAATACACGCTTCCAATGTGCGTTTATCGCGATGTCGCCCAACACGGATGCGACCATCATGATGCTTTAAACAGAACCTGGATTCATCCGAAAAAATGGCGTTTTGCCATTCGTGCACCCAGGTTCGTCGTTGAGTACACCATCGCAGACGCTCCTGTCTGTGATGCAGCGTCAAGGGTAACCGCAGCCACGGTCTCCGAAATGATAGTCCATGCTGCTGCAAACGTCGTCGAACTGTTCGTGCAGATGGTCGTTGTCTTGCAAACGTCCCTGTCTGTTGACTCAGGGATCGAGACGTGGCTTGACTATCAGTTACAGCCATGCGGATAAGATACCTGTCATCTCGACTACTAGTGATACGAGGCCGTTGGATCCAGCACGGCGTTCCGTATTAACGTCCTGAACCCACCGATTCCATACTCTGCCAACAGTCATTGGATCTTGACCAACGCGAGCAGCAATGTCGCGATACGATAAACCACAATCGCGATAGGCTACAATCCGACCTTTATCAAAGTCGGAAACGTGATGGTACGCATTTCTCCTCCTTACACGAGGCATCACAACAACGTTTCACCAGGCAACGTCGGTCAAGTGCTGTTTGTGTATGAGAAATCGGTTGGAAACTTTCCTCATTTCAGCACGTTTTAGGAGTCGCCACCGGCGCCATCCTTGTGTGAATGCTCTGGAAAGCTAATCATTTGCAAATCAAAACATCTTCTTCCTGTGGGCTAAATTTCGCGTCTGTAGCAGGTCATCTTCGTGGTGTAGCAATTTTAATGGCCAGTAGAGTTCTTCAGCAATAGTGTACTGTGGATCCCACGCGAATTCTATCCAAATGAAAGTTTGGTGGGTGCAATTAAAGTTCATGCCAAGAGTGGGGTGTCGGATGATGAGTGTGTCAAAACGGCGACCATCGCCAGAATCATGGGTCCTGCTGCGCGTGGCCGCCCAGTGGTCCCGAGTATTCGGCGCGGGTGAGGAACTGCCGTGAGGTGTCTAAGTGGGCGCTGAGTGGTCGGCCAAGGGCGTGCGGACCACGTGCTGCCCGCTACCAGACGGAGGGCGTGCAGGTGGGTCCGCTAGGGTTCCGTCCTCAGTCACTGGAGTGCCGAAGCAGCAGCCACGCGTCCAGCTAGAGTCCAGTCCAGTCCACACTGCTCGGAGATGCCCAGGAAGTTCCGCGACCGCCACGGCAGGCTCAGGGTCTGGGTACGTCGCTGCACATCTTTATACTCTTCTTCCGCCACAGTAGTAGTGGTGGGCATCTACAGCACGTCGCATCTCATCAGCGTCTAGCGATAACGTTGTTGCCGTTCTTGTGGTCTTCACTGCGGAGACATTCCTTACGTTGGTGGTGTTCTTTCGGGTATAGAAGGGAGTTCTTCTTTTCCGTTTTACGTTCTGTGTTTCGACGACAGTATCAGCTGTCATCTTCAGGTGCTATGAGTTTTATTTTTACGTGTTCTCGCTGCCTTATTTCTAATCAGACTGTCAACTACTGCTGACCTCGCGCCGCTAATAGCCGAGTTCGATTCCCGACGGGTAACACTTGTTTCATAAGACTTGCTGCACACGTGACGTCACACGCAGTATCGAAGATTTATAAAACGACCTCGTTCTTGGTACGATTTATTATAATGATCATTATAATTAAAGGTCACTTACTGGCATATCGGCGGCTATATCTTTTATGATGTCTAAGTTGCAGCATACTCTCTAAAATTTAACAGCGTCATTATGGTGTAGTGCATATGACTGTGGAACCGTGAAGCAGAAGATTGCTGGTTCGCGTATTACAGCTTCCATTTTTTCCCTTTTCTAAGATATTCCGTGATACGCTCATTAATTAAACAGAACCAAGTTCTGTAATATTCGATATTATGTACATACAAGAGCGCCCTCTCAGGAGTGTGTTGTTGTTGTCAGTAATTTACAAATTAAGCACGAAACAGGCAAACACTTCGGTCATCTGTGGAAGAACAAACGGGCACTCGAAGTAAAATGCATAAAAGACCGACACATTTGCCAAAGAATGAATAGGTAACTTTATCTCAGCCATCTACAAAGTATAAAAGAGGGTTTAAGAATTAATTCATTTAGCACACTTCTTTGCCAAACTAGAATGTCTTGAATTAAATAACGCCTGCATCTTTTTACCACCAGTATGACGTTTATCATTTTAACAAAATCTACTAACAACAGCCCGTTTTCTACATCTACATGGTTACTCTGCAATTCACACTTAAGTGCCTGGCAGAGGGTTCATCGAACCATTTTCACTCTACCATTCCACTCTTGAATGGCGCATAGGAAAAAGGAACACCTAAATCTTTCCGTTCGAGCTCTGATTTCTCTTATATTATTGTGATGATCATTTCTCCCTACGTAGGTGGGTGTCAACAAAATATTTTCGCATTCGGAAGAGAAAGTTGGTGATTGAAATTTCGTAACTAGATCTTGCCGCAAGGAAAACCGCCTTTGTTTCAGTGACTGCTTCCCCAACTCACCTATCATACCAGTGACACCCTCATCCCCATTGCGCGATAACACGAAACGAGCTGCCCTTTGTACTTTTTCGATATCCTCCATCAACACTACCTGGTAAGGATCCCACACCGCGCAGCAGTATTGCAGCAGAGGACGGACAAGTGTAATGTGGGCTGTCTCTTTAGTGGGTTTGTCGCATTTTCCAAGTGTTCTGCCAACAAAGTGCAGTCTTTGTTTCGCCTTCTCCACAATATTATCTATGTGGTCTTTACAATTTAAGTTGCTCGTAATTGTAATTCCTATTTATTTAGTCGAATTGACAGCCCTTAGATTTGTGCGATTTATCGTATACCCAAAATTTATCTGATTTCTTTTAGTACCTATGTCCATGACCTCGCACTTTTTTGTTTAGTGCCAACTGCCACATTTTGCGACATACAGAAATTCTCTCTAGACCATTTTTTAATTGGAATTGATCGTCTGATTTTACTAGATTGTAAATCACAGCGTCATCTGCAAACAATCTAAGGGGGCTGCTCAGATTATCACCTAGATCATTTATGTAAATCAGGAACAGCAGAGGGCCTACGACACTACCTTGCGGAATGCCAGATATCACTTCTGTTCTACTCGATGATTTACCGTCTGTCACTACGAACTCGGACGTCACTGAGAGGAAATCACGAATCCAGCCACACAACTGAGATACTCCATATGAACGCAATTTGATTAATAGTCGCTTGTGAGGAACAGTATCAAAAGCCTTCTGGAAATCCAGGAATATGGAATCGATCTGAGATCACTCTTCGACAGCACTCATTACTTCTTGGGAATAAATAGCTAGCTGTGTTGCACAAGAACGATATTTTCTGAATTGGTTATGTTTGAATAAGTCTTTTTCTTCAAGGTGATTCATAATGTTAGAGTACAGTATATGCTCCAAAATCCTACTGAGAATTGAGGTCAGTGATATGGCTCTGTAATTCAACGGGTTACTCCTGTTTCCTTTCTTGAATATTGGTGTGATTTGTGCTACTTTCTAGTCTTTAGGAACAGACGTTTCGTCAAGTGAGCGGTTGTATATGATAGCTAAGAAAGGCGCTATTGTGTCTGCATACTCTGAAAGGAACCTGATTGGTATTCCATCTGGATCGGAAGACTTGCCTTTCTTAAGTGATTTATTTCGCAACACCTAAGACATCTACTTTTATGTAATTCATGCTAACAGCTGTTCTGGTTTCGAATTCTGGAATATTTACATCGTCTTCTTTCGTGAAGGAATTACGGAAAACTGTATTTAGTAACTCCGCTTTAGTGGCACCATCATCGGTTACATTTCCATCGCTATCGCGGAGTGACGGTATTGACTGTTTTTTGCCACTGGTGTACTTTACATACGACCAGAATCTCTTTGGGTTTTCTACCATATTTTGAGACAATGTTTCATTGTGGAAACTATCAAAAGCATCTCGCGTTGACGTCCGCACTAAATTTCGAGCTTCAGTGAAACTTAGCCAGTCTTGGGGATTTAGCGTTCTTCTGAATTTGGCATGCTTTTTCGTTTCATCTGCATCAGTGTTATGACGGCCGGCCGCGGTGGCCGAGCGTTTCCAGGCGCATCAGTCTGGAAACGCGCGACTGCTACGGTCGCAGGTTCGAATCCTGCCTCGGGCATGGGTGTGTGTGATGTCCTTAGGTTAGTTAAGTTTACGTAGTTCTAAATTCTAGTGGACTGATGACCTCAGCAGTTCAGTCCCATAGTGCTCAGAGCCATTTGAAGTGTTATGGCGTGTTTTGTTTTCGAGAGATCCACGATTTGCTGGTGTTTAGAGACAGAATTTGTTCGTGGAAGATACGTTACATCAGCTGGTAGAATGGCTATCCACCCTTTTCAAGTACAGACCTACTCCTGAAACTGGTCTTCGGTGTTTCTCAACATAGACTTACGTTGTTGAGACTGCTGAGTGCATATAGTACGTTAACTGGATTCAGCGCTGGTTGGATGGCTGTCTTCTTGCTGTTGATGCAGACGTATTAGGAGAAACTGTTAGAGCAAGTTTTTCAGCAGGTTTCCGAATTAATTCTTGCTATCACTTTTATCTCTCCCTTATGCCCAGGCCCGTCCACATGAAAGCAGAACTTTGTACATTTATAAACAGTGTAACTTCCATCTTGACTTATCCTGCAGTAAAGAAAAAGCGTGACGTTCGCTTCTTTCTAATTGACAGGAATGTTATTATTTTGAACGTCATGTTCGCCTCGCGTGTTGTGAACCGCACGATTACGAAAGTCTGTAGAGTGATCTTCCAGTGTTCAATGCAGTGTGTGACGCCAAAGTGGCGTCATGTTTGCACGAAATTTTGTAACATGAGTGTTATCGGTTCCCGATTCCCACTGGGCCCTTTGTAGCTCTTTTTTTTTTTTTTTGGAGCTCTCGCTGATATTCTTTGAAACGTAAACTCCCTCTCAGCTTCCACCAGCTCTGGTTGATGGCCGGTGAGATCTTAATAAATAGGGCCAGACCGCTACCAAGACCTGTTTGAATTGAAACCTCTGTCCCTGTTCATTAGATATCCCGACAATTTCATTTCTGTTGTCTTCGGCACTACTATAATGCGCTCCTCGTATTTAATCTCAAGATTGTACATCTACGTCGGCACTCAGCGAGTCACCGTACGGTGCATGCGGAAGGGTACTTTGTACTAGTAAAAGTCATTTCCTTTCCTGTTCCATTCTCATATAGAGCGAGGAAAAGCGAGTGGCTATAAGTCTCCTCATGAGCCCTAATTTCTCGTATCTTATCTTCGTGGCCCTCACGCGCAGTTTATGTTGGCGGTTGTAGAATCGTTCGGCAGTCAGCTTCAAATGCCAATTCTTTATTTTTTTCTCAATAGTGTTTCTTGAAAAGAACGTCGCCTTCTCTCCAGGGAGTCCCATTTGAGTTCCTGAAGCATCTCTGTAACACATACGCGTTGTTTGAACCCACCGGTAACAAATCTAGCAGCCCGTTGTCTTCCCTAAACCCGACCAGGTATGGATCCCAAACACTCGAGCAGTAGTCAAGAATGGGTCGCACTAGTGTCCTATATGCGGTCTTCTTTATAACTCGGGTACACTTCCCCAAAATTTTCCCAATAAACCGAAGTCGACCACTCGCCTTCCCTGCCAAAGTTCTCACATGCTCGTTCGAATTTCATACCGCTTTGCAACGTCACACCCAGATATTTAAATGGCTTGACTGTGTCAAGCAGGACACTAGTAATACTGTATTCGAACATTACAGGTTTGATCTTCCTAATCATCCGCATTAACTTACGTTCTTCCACATTTAGATCTAGCTCCCATTCATAACACCAACTGGAAATTCTGTCTAAGTCGTCTTGCATCTTCCTACAGTCACTCAACTTCGACACGTTACCGTACACCACGGCATCATCAGCAAACAACCGCAGATTTCTGTCCGCCAAATCATTTATGTACACTACTGGCCACTAAACTTGCTACACCACGAAGATGACGTGCTACAGACGCGAAATTTAACCGACAAGATGATGATGCTGTGATATGGAAATCTACATCTACATTTATACTCCGCAAGCCACCCAACGGTGTGTGGCGGAGGGCACTTTACGTGCCACTGTCATTACCTCCCTTTCCTGTTCCACTCGCGTATGGTTCGCGGGAAGAACGACTGCCGGAAAGCCTCCGTGCGCGGTCGAATCTCTCTGATTTTACATTCGTGATCTCCTCGGGAGGTATAAGTAGGGGGAAGCAATATATTCGATACCTCATCCAGAAACGCACCCTCTCGAAACCTGGCGAGCAAGCTACACCGCGATGCAGAGCGCCTCTCTTGCAGAGTCTGCCACTTGAGTTTATTAAACATCTCCGTAACGCTATCACGGTTACCAAATAACCCTGTGACGAAACGCGCCGCTCTTCTTTGCATCTTCTCTCTCTCCTCCGTCAAACCGATCTGGTACGGATCCCACACTGATGAGCAATACTCAACTATAGGTCGAACGAGTGTTTTGTAAGCCACCTCCTTTGTTGATGGACTACATTTTCTAAGCACTCTCCCAATGAATCTCAACCTGGTACCCGCCTTACCAACAATTAATTTTATATGATCATTCCACTTCAAATCGTTCTGCACGCATACTCCCAGATATTTTACAGAAGTAACTGCTACCAGTGTTTGATCCGCTATCGTATAATCGTACAATAAAGGATCCTTCTTTCTATGTATTCGCAATACATTACATTTGTCTATGTTAAGGGTCAGTTGCCACTCCCTGCACCAAGTGCCTATCCGCTGCAGATCTTCCTGCATTTCGCTACAATTTTCTAATGCTGCAACTTCTCTGTATACTACAGCATCATCCGCGAAAAGCCGCATGAATGATTAGCTTTTCAGAGCATTCACATAAGGTTGGCACCGGTGGCGACACCTACAACGTGCTGACAGAATATGGAATCGGTGGGTTCAGAAGGGTAATACGGAACGCCGTGCTGGATCCCAACGTCCTCGAGATGAGAGGCATCTTATCCGCATGGCTGTAACAGATCGTGCAGTCACGTCTCGATCCCTGAGTCAACAGATGGGCACGTTTGCAAGACAACAACCATCTGCACGAACAGTTCGAAGCCATTTGCAGCAGCATGGGCTATCAGCTCAGAGACTGTGGCTGCGGTTACCCTTGACGCTGCATAACAGACAGGAGCGCCTGCGATGGTGTACTCAACGACGAACCTGGGTGCACGAATGGCAAAACGCCATTTTTTTTGGACGAATCCAGGTTCTGTTTACAGCATCATTATGGTCGCATCCGTGATTGGCGACATCGTGGTGAACGCACATTGGAAGCGTGTATTCGTCATCGCCATACTGGCGTATCACCGGGCATGATGGTATGGGATGCCATTGGTTACACGTCTCGGTCACCTCTTGTTCGCATTGACGACACTTTGAACAGTGGACATTACATTTCAGATGTGTTACGACCCGTGGCTCTACCCTTCATTCGATCCCTACATTTCAGCAGGATAATGCACGACCGCATGTTGCAGGTAATGCACGGGCCTTTCTGGATACAGAAAATGTTCGACTGCTGCCCTGGCCAGCACATTCTCCAGATCTCTCACCAATTGTACACGTCTGGTCAATGGTGGCCGAGCAACTGGCTCATCACAATACGCCAGTCACTACTCTTGATGAACTGCGGTATCATGTTGAAGCTGCACGGGCAGCTGTACCTGTACACGCCATCCAAGCTCTGTTTGACTCAATGCCCAGGCGTATGAAGGCCGCTATTACGGCCAGAGGTGGTTGTTCTGGGTACTGATTTCTCAGGATCTATGCACGTAAATTGCGTGAAAATGTAATCACATGTCAGTTCTAGTATAATATATTTGTCCAATGTATACCCGTTTACCATCTGCATTTCATATTGGTGTAGCAATTTTAATGGCCAGTAGTGTATACAGAAAATAACAGGGACCTATCACACTTCCCTGGGACCCTCCTGACGATACACTTGTCTCTGATGAACACTCGCCGTCTACTGGAGACAGAGGTCGGCCACAGGTCATTTGGTTTTTTTAACTCTCTCTCTCTCTCTCCCTCTCTCTCTCTCTCTCTCTTTGTGTGTGTGTGTGTGTGTGTGTGTGTGTGTGCGTGTGTGTGTGTGAAATACAATGGATGGCTTATTTCCGAAAGACTTAATCAAACTTTTCGGATATTGGGCCAGCACAAGGTAGACATGCCGTAGTTGGCTTCTCTTCATATATCTCCGTCTGTCAAGGGTCCCCTTGAGTGCGAGATCATAAGATCAGTCTTTGGTAAGGCTTATTTGAAAGTGTTGTGTTAACAGGGAAAGTTTTATCTGCAAAATGACTCACCATGTGCAACAGGAGGGCGACAGAAAATGAGTGTCCGGGAGATGCAGAGATCAACATTGTATGAGACGTATGTATTACAATTCACAAAATGGACATACTCGACATTCATGAAATGTTCAAAACAGACCATTAATTTGCACCATGAACACCGCCACAGTGATTACAAAGGTTCGCACCATCAAGATCGAAGGCGAACTCCTTGGGAGTTGCAAACCGTACAGAATTCTGAGCTAGGCATACACTCTTCAAGACTGCATACGGCATCATATTGGTGTAACGAGATGATGAGAATTGATGAAACGTGATGGCATGTAACCGAATGCGAAAGTCTGTCATTGATCTTATCGTGAAACTGGCTATCCTTTAACGCGTGGTTGAAGGTAGTGTGATAATACGTTTTACGGGCACGGAAGAAGGAGAAAAAAGACATCGAGGTTTTGAATTTGTCCAGTGGTTCCAGGTTGCACGAACTGCAATGTCACATACTTTTCAGCAGGGATCGCTAGAAGAGTATAATTTTTATACGCTGACCAGGAATCAAGCAAAAGCTAGTTAATCTGACCAGCTATTGGCCAAAAGCGGTGCTCGTACCATAGTTGTAGTCCTCTTACGCCCATTTTCCCACTATTGCATGTAAATATTCCACACTGAGCTTGGAAAAACACGCACAAGAGGAAGAATCGTAGGGGGGCAGAGCACCTCCAACTTCTCGCAGTGCAATAAATAACTTCCCAGTCAATTTACCACTCAGATTAACAGTCGGCATAATTGTATACGAATGCGTTAAGGCGCTGATGTTACTTGATCTTGATACAGCTCTCTTGGTATCTCTAATTTCCAGGATTCCTTTCATATTCATTTCCTTTTCAAATCCCGATTTGTCGGAGTTGAAAACAAATTCCTTCGTGAACGATAGGCCAAGTTTGTTTATGTCATTCACAAATTTTCGAGCCGAATCCGCAGTTTGCTGTACATCGTCAGTTTGGCGCTCTGGTTGTACAGCACTGGCCATTGAAATTGCTACACCAAGAAGTGGACGTGCTAACCGACACGAAGAAGATGCTGTGATATTCAAATGATTACCTTTTCAGATCATTCACACAAAGTTGGCGCCGGTGGCGACACCTACAACGTGCTGACATGAGGAAAGTTTCAAACCGATTTCTCATACACAAACAGCAGTTGACCGGCGTTGCCTGGTGAACGTTGTTGTGATGCCTCGTGTAAGGAGGAGAAATGCGTACCATCACGTTTGTGACTTTGATAAAGGTCGGATTGTAGCCTATCGCGATTTCGGTTTATCGTGTCGCGACATTGCTGCTCGCGTTGATCGAGATCCAGAATATGGAATTGGTGGGTTCAGGAGGGTAATACGGAACGTCGTGATCGATCCCAACGGCCTCGTATCACTAGCAGTCGAGATGACAGGCATTTTATCCGCATGGCTGTAACGGATCGTGCAGCCACGTCTCGATCCCTGAGTCAACAGATGGGGACGTTTGCAAGACAACAACCATCTGCACGAATAGTTCGACGACGTTTGCAGCAGCATGGACTATCAGCTCGGAGACCATGGCTGCGGTTACCCTTGACGCTGCATCACAGACAGGAGCGCCTGCGACGGTGTAAACGACGAACGTAGGTGCATGAATGAGAAAACGTCATTTTTTCGGATGAATCCAAGTTTTGTTTACAAAATAATGATGGTCGGGTCCGTGTTTGGCGACATCGCGGTGAACGCACATTGGAAGCGTTTATTCGTCATCGCCATACTGGCGTATCACCCGGCGTGATGGCATGGGATGCTATTGGTTACACGTCTCGGTCACCTCTTGTTCGCATTGACGACACTTTGAACAGTGGACATTACATTTCAGATGTGTTACGACCCGTGGCTCTACCCTTCATTCGATCCCTACATTTCAGCAGGATAATGCACGACCGCATGTTGCAGGTAATGCACGGGCCTTTCTGGATACAGAAAATGTTCGACTGCTGCCCTGGCCAGCACATTCTCCAGATCTCTCACCAATTGTACACGTCTGGTCAATGGTGGCCGAGCAACTGGCTCATCACAATACGCCAGTCACTACTCTTGATGAACTGCGGTATCATGTTGAAGCTGCACGGGCAGCTGTACCTGTACACGCCATCCAAGCTCTGTTTGACTCAATGCCCAGGCGTATGAAGGCCGCTATTACGGCCAGAGGTGGTTGTTCTGGGTACTGAATTCTCAGGATCTATGCACGTAAATTGCGTGAAAATGTAATCACATGTCAGTTCTAGTATAATATATTTGTCCAATGAATACCCATTTATCATCTACATTTCTTCTTGGTTTAGCAATTTTAATGGCTAGTAGTGTCATTTCGCTCTCTTATGTCTTCCAATTCTGTAGCACTGTTTGAAGTTATGCAACCATCCACTGCTTCCCTTGAAATCACTGTAATCTATGTCGCGCGCAGTTTGTTGTGCATAACGTAGGAGGTCACTATCGTCCAGATCCTGGAAATTGTATATCGAGTATCCGTGAAACCCTCAAACACCCGTTTCTGTAACAAGCGCACTTTGCCCCGCCTTGAATATCCGTAGTTCTTTTCTGCAACTCACGGCTATACTGCAGTGGACTTATTCTAAATATGTTCATTTTTTTTTCCTATTGAACTATGCTGTGGATGATCCTCCATATACGTAATTGTGTTTAGTACCCGCTCCTTTGACAACGATTGTGCTTTACTACATTTCACTGGAGATGGAGTTTGTGGTTCCCTGTCCTACAAGGGTGATGAACCATACGGCGCGACACGTGTTCAGCAGGTATCATCACCTTTGTACTCCGCATGTACATTGTTCGCGCAGTCGGGCGTATGCGACACCACACATTCCACTGACTAATCAAGCAGAAACGTTAATACTTCAACTGGCACTTTTTTCTCACTCTGACGAAATGTGAACTGTTGGAGATATAATGCAACGTCTGCTTTCTTTGTCGTTTTGATTGTTCTATTCTGTATCAACACCACTAGCACTGTAGCCCTGTTACGGATTACTCGTCGACTAAGCAGCTCAACTAACACCGTAGCCTCATGCTGTGCTCTCAGTTGTGCAGTCCTGCCCACTGTTGATATTAGCAGCCAATACTGTGGTGGCATCGTAGACAATATGTGGGACGCCGAACGCCGCAAACATCAATTGGCCTTTTGCGACCTCGCATTCAAGGGGGTCCCTGTCAGCCTCTTTCTCAGGATGTCTTGTTTCTGACTGGAGCGGGCGTTGCAGTCAAACAATGGAGGACTACGCTTCATGAGAATTCCTCAGTATCGGATATTCTTTTTCCTTTTCCCATGTTTAGATTCATGTGATGGTTCACTGTGGAAGGCTCTGTAGCAAAGTCGGTATATTTATTCAGTAATCGTATACTCAAGCAATGAAGCTTATTTCGCCCATTTATGTGCAGTACATGAGATTTACCGAGTGTTAACCCCAGCAACAATCGTGTATCCCCCCGCAGATATTCCTGCATGTAGTTACATTTATCTGATGTTGTGTTTCTGTAGGGTAATTCCGCCAGAGATGGGCCACCTTTTTCATAATGTCATTCTGGGACACCCCAGCCATTATACAGGGTGGTCCATTGATCGTGACCGGGCCAAATATCTCACGAAATAAGCGTCAAACGAAAAAACCACCAAGAACGAAACTTGGCAAGCTTGAAGGGGGAAACCAGATGGCGCTATGGTTGGCCTGCTAGATGGCGCTGCCATAGGTCAAACGGATATCAACTGCGTTTTTTAAAAATAGAAACCCCCATTTTTTATTACATATTCGTGTATTACTTAAAGAAATATGAATGTTTTAGTTGGACCACTTTTTTCGCTTTGTGATAGATGGCGCTGTAATAGTCACAAACATATGGTTCGCAATTTTAGACGAACAGTTGGTAACAGGTAGGTTTTTTAAATTAAAATACGGAACGTAGGTACGTTTGAACATTTTATTTCGGTTGTTCCAATCTGATACATGTATCTTTGTGAACTTATCATTTCTGAGAACGCATGCTGTTACAGCGTGATTATCTGTAAATACCACATTAATGCAATAAATGTTCAAAATGAGGTCCGTCAACCTCAATGCATTTGGCAATACGGGCAACGACATTCCTCTCAAGAGCGAGTAGTTCGCCTTCCGTAATGTTCGCACATGCATTGACAATGCGCTGACGCATGTTGTCAGGCGTTGTCGGTGGATCACTATAGCAAATATCCTTCAACTTTCCCCACAGAAAGAAATCCGGGGTCGTCAGATCCGGTGAACGTGCGGGCCGTGGTATGGTGCTTCGACGACCAGTCCACCTGTCACGAAATATGCTATTCAATACCGCTTCAAACGCACGCGAGCTATGTGCCGGACATCCACCATGTTGGAAGTACATCGCCATTCTGTCATGCAGTGAAACATCTTGTAGTAACATCGGTAGAACATTACGTAGGAAATCAGCATACATTGCACCATTGCCGGCCGGAGTGGCCGAGCCGTTCTAGGCGCTTCAGTCTGGAACCGCGCGACCGCTACGGTCGCAGATTCGAATCCTGCCTCGGGCATGGATGTGTGTGATGTCCTTAGGTTAGTTAGGTTTAAGTAGTTCTTAGAACTTAGAATTCTAGGGGACTGATGACCTAAGATGTTAAGTCCTATAGCGCTCAGAGCCATTTTTTGAACACTGCACCATTTAGATTGCCATCGATAAAATGGGTGCCAATTATCCTTCCTCTCATAATGCCGCACCATACATTAACCCGCCAAGTTCGCTGATGTTCCACTTGTCGCAGCCATCGTCGATTTTCCGTTGCCCAGTAGTGCGTGTTATGCCGGTTCACGTTACCGCTGTTGGTGAATGACGCTTCGTTGGTAAATAGAACGCGTGCAAAAAATCTTTCATCGTCCCGTAATTTCTCTTGTGCCCAATGGCAGAACTGTACACGACGTTCAGAGTCGTCGCCATGCAATTCCTACTGCATAGAAATATGGCACGGGTGCAATCGATTTTGATGTAGCTTTCTCAACACCGACGTTTTTGAGATTCCCTATTCTCGCGCAATTTGTCTGCTACTGATGTGCGTATTAGCCGCGACAGCAGTTGAAACACCTACTTGGGCATAATCATTTGTTGCAGGTCGTGGTTTCACATGTGGCTGAACACTTCCTGTTTCCTTAAATAACGTAACTATCCGGCGAACGGTCCGGACACTTGGATGATGTCGTCCAGGATACCGATCAGCATACATAGCACACGCCCGTTGGGCATTTTGATCACAATAGCCATACATCAACACGATATCATCCTTTTCCGCAATTGGTAAACGGTCCATTTTAACGCAGGTAATGTATCACGAAGCAAATACCGTCCGCACTGGCGGAATGTTACGTGATACCACGTACTTATACATTTGTGACTATTTCGGCGCCATCTATCACAAAGCGAAAAAAGTGGTCCAACTAAAACATTCATATTTATTTACGTACTACACGAATATGTAATAAATAATGGGGGTTCCTATTTTAAAAAACGCAGTTGATATCCGTTTGACCTATGGCAGCGCCATCTAGCGGGCCAACCATTGCGCCATCTGGTTTCCCCCCTTCGAGCTTGCCAAGTTTCGTTCTTTGTAGTTTTTTCGTTTGACGCTTATTTCGTGAGATATTTGGCCCGGTCACTATCAATGGACCACCCTGTACAGTAATTAAAAAGACGCACTGTAATCTGACACCAAATACATTTAAAGTAGTTATAGGAAAAATTCCTGAAAATAGTCAACTAGGACGCCAGGATGAAGAAAAAGGTTACTGGTCGATCTAACTCGGACCACCCGGATGAGATGGACCAGTAATCACTAGGTAACAAATTCAAAACAGTCTGTGAATTAATACAATGTTTTATTGATTACAAAGTGAAATGAACCGTAGGAGACTTTCAGAATAGAGAAGTAAGCGTTTAGTCGCCGACAAAGTTTTTTTCCTATGTCCTTCACCGTTCAAGCTGGTAACATTTAAAAATGATGAAATTCAGCAAAATTCAAAATTTCTTTCTTACCTGTTTCTTCGCTTCTTAAATGTACCACATACTTTCACAAGTGTTTTCGAATTTTGTACAGTCTTCATGCAACCATAGACTGTTGATAACACATTTGAGCCAATCAGCTTTCCTGGTTGTGCAGTAATAGTCCTACACACAGCCCGCGTAAACTTCTCGTGGCAGTCTTCACTTTCATCCAGTTTGCGATCAGAGTCTTCTCAGCTAGAGGTGTAGCAACACATGTAACAGCACCTCGTGGCGGGATTTTTTATTTATTTATATTTTCATCTCCACGATTCGAGAGATTTTATTTAGGACTTTCATTGGTGACGGAACTCTGGGATACCTCAAACTGTTTGAAGGTTCTCCACTGGCGGTGAGAGGTGCTTCTTCCAGTGTTGGTCGTGCCGATTCTTCGGTGCTGAGGTGTAGACACGCTCTGGATTAAATGCCATATCAAAAGCTACGATCGCAGATGCCCTAAATCCGGACACGGTGTTTGCTACTGTTACTGCTTTTGCCGAATCAGATCCGAACTATTCGCCTAACTGTAACCCTGTTATTTATCTGCCAAGGTTATTGTAGATGAAATTATTACAGGCAGGGTAGTAAAACATGGTCAGTGACTTGAAGAAATAGCGGGCAAGGAACTGCAGGAAGTGGGTCATATGACTCGGCACGCTTGGCAACAAGTATGATTTTATTAATCTCTGCACATTCTAACATTTGTACCATTGAGCAACGTGAGACATGCCCATCCACATTGAGGAGGACTTTTCCAGCCGGTTTCCTTGGAAAACAATTCTCTCTGAGCCAAGCACAAAATATGTCAAAAGTCACTTAGGCTGACTTCTCATTCGTCACAACTTGTGTTCCAGGTGACATTCCGTCAGTAAACTTATGTTTCCTATTCTTCCCCTTGAAAATCCAGTAGGGAGGGAATGTACACCCATTCAACACTGAACGAATAACATCTGAAATTGTTTTGCCTCTTTCACCGCTAGTAATTGTGCTCACATTTTTTAACCTCTCTCCGGTATTACTTCCCGGATTCATTATTCAGCTGTAACCCACTCTCATCTACATTAAAAATGTGGCCTCTTTTCCCTAGTAAATCATTGTCCCGGAGGATTCTCTCCAGCGTGATGACGTAGTTTTCTACTTTTTCCTTACTCATTCTTGCAGTTCTGTTTATCGATACTCCTTCAGCCTTTCTAACTAATAATTCAGGGTTCCGTACCAGGAACTTTTCAAGCCTGTCATAATGTGCTTTCTGCCATTCTTTATTAAAGTTGTGGAGAGTTTTGAGTCTTTCAGCTAATTTGAAAGCCATCGCTCGAATTGTCTCTCTATTAGGAGAAAAACCTCTAGACTGCCATTTTATTCTGTGCTGCACCATTTTTTTCTCAGCATGTTCTCCAAGAACAGGTAGTGGGCCAAGACGAACTTTGGACACGTTGCCAGATTTTAATCTTCTTTTTAATGTGATTGACGGTACCTGTAGTGTCTAGCAGCTACACGGACACCCCACTGCGCGGTTCTCCACAGTACTGCGTGCCTTCTGCAGAGTTTCTTCCCTCCAGCACCCCCATAATGAATCTGCCTTTCTTTCAAACGTGTCGGCACTTCACTGCACAAATACGAACATAAAAAATTTAGTGACAACTTGCATTTACATTTATGCAAATAAAATGAAAAATTCAGGATGATGATTTTATGTTACAATACTAGCTTGTACGAAACTATAATTGTTAAACCAACAATTATGTTAACTGTCTGATTTCAGAAATAAACGCTTTCTTAATATGATTCAACTTAAAGCAAAAATTAAAATAAAAGAGTAATTCTAAATAGAAACTATTAGTAACACAAAGAATTTTAGTTATATTTGAGACGCCCTGCTAAACCCGCGGGACAGGACACGACAGGTAGTTTAAGTTGTGGAAAGGGGCCAAAATAAGCGGCTGTCAGTTACACTCGAACATACAACATTTTATTTGATCAAACATTAGAAGAGCCAAGAATTTTTTTTAAACAAACACAGCTGTAGTCTTGGATGAACGCGCCGTACAATCTCATGCCTTAAGAGCAAGACCACTTTTAATTTAAAAGCGGCTGAAAGCCAATAACTTAAAGCTCAACCAAAATCAGAAATTTAAAAGGCAAAGCCTTATCTTAAAACAGCTCCTTAATTTAGCTGAAGGCCCAAGAATCTGACACTTTAAGAGCAAACAACTTAAATTCAAAATTGCCTGAAGGCTCAACACTTAAGACTTAATAACATTAATTTTAAAAATAAGGCTTTATGTAAAACAGTTCTTAAATTAAGCTGAAGGCCAAAACCATCTGACGCCTTAAGGGCAAAACAACCTTAATCTAACAATCGGCTAGAAGCCATACAAGTACAAACAACAAGAACAAACAAGAAAAGGCAGTTCACCCAAGGGCGCTCAGAAGTTCAAAAGGGTCAGCCTGGAATTCAAACACTAACACTCGCTTAATGAGACAGGCATTCCACCCAAGCATTGTTGATCCGACGACAACCCAACCGACAGACAGTCAACGGTCCCACCGACAAGATAACCTTTGCTTCACCCGACCAGAACACAACAGGAAGTTCAATGGAACAACGTAGAACGTATTGGCGCCCATTGAGCTGTCAAGCTACACACCGTGCTGGACAGCGGCAACACGATGAGGAAAATACACTGCCTGAATTTACGTCAATGGCCAGTGCAGGTAACCGGAACGTCAACGGGCACAAGGCAGAAGATTCCGCTGGTGCACTACGAGGTGCATGCAAGTTCTAAGGCCTCCGATTTTTTTTCTAATTAACTACTCACCCGACATCGATGAAACTAGCGTTACTTCTCGACGTAATTGCCCTGCAGACGTACACATTTTTCACAACGCTGACGCCATGATTCCATGGCAGTGGCGAAGGCTTCTTTAGGAGTCTGTTTTGACCACTGGAAAATCGCTGAGGCAATAGCAGCACGGCTGGTGAATGTGCGGCCACGGAGAGTGTCTTTCATTGTTGGAAAAAGCCAAAAGTCACTAGGAGCCAGGTCAGATGAGTAGGGAGCATGAGGAATCACTTCAGAGTTGTTATCACGAAGAAACTGTTGCGTAACGTTAGCTCGATGTGCGGGTGCGTTGTCTTGGTGAAACAGCACACGCGCAGCCCTTCCCGGACGTTTTTGTTGCAGTGCAGGAAGGAATTTGTTCTTCAAAACATTTTCGTAGGATGCACCTGTTACCGTAGTGCCTTTTGGAACGCAATGGGTAAGGATTACGCCCTCGCTGTCCCAGAACATGGACACCATTTTTTCAGCACTGGCGGTTACCCGAAATTTTTTTGGTGGCGTGAATCTGTGCGCTTCCATTGAGCTGACTGGCGCTTTGTTTCTGGATTGAAAAATGGCATCTACGTCTCATCCATTGTCACAACCGACGAAAAGAAAGTCCCATTCATGCTGTCGTTGTGCGTCAACATTGCTCAGCAACATGCCACACGGGCAGCCGTGTGGTCGTCCGTCAGCATTCGTGGCACCCACCTGGATGACACTTTTCGCATTTTCAGGTCGTCATGCAGGATTGTGTGCACAGAACCCACAGAAATGCCAACTCTGGAGGCGATCAGTTCAACAGTCATTCGGCGATCCCCCAAAAGAATCATCTCCACTTTCTCGATCATGTCGTCAGACCGGCTTGTGCGAGCCCGAGGTTGTTTTGGTTTGTTGTCACACGATGTTCTGCCTTCATTAAACTGTCGCACCCACGAACGCACTTTCGACACATCCATAACTCCATCACGACATGTCTCCTTCAACAGTCGATGAATTTCAATTGGTTTCACACCACACAAATTCAGAAAACGAATGATTGTACGCTGTTCAAGTAAGGAAAACGTCGCCATTTTAAGTATTTAAAACAGTTCTCATTCTCGCCGCTGGCGGTAAAATTCCATCTGCCGTACGGTGCTGCCATCTCTGGGACGTATTGACAATGAACGCGGCCTCATTTTAAAACAATGCGCATGTTTCTACCTCTTTCCAGTCAGGAGAAAAAAAATCGGAGGCCTTAGAACTTGAATGCACCTCGTACAATTCAAATAACCAAGAACAGTTAAACTCCACTGGGGGATGGCTAAAATTTGCCAACTTGAAAACACACTTTGTTGCTCGCAGGAATATCCCAACAGCTGACAACGAACTCCGAACGACACAATGTGAACAGTCGTGACTTGCTGGTAGATTAAGTCAAAACTGAACATTCATGTCCAGGGTCGGTTAGCTACGAACCTCAGAGCAATGGGAACAGCACCACACACTCCAACACAGCATAGAGGCCGCCAGCGGGCTCGGCCAAACTGTGCGCCGTGGAGACTTCCTCGCTGATCCACGCCAACCGTTCAACTGCCCGCACACATCCCAACCGGAAACTATAACCGCCAGGCCAAGGTGCGAATATCGATACACACCAGTGCTGCCACTCGCGGAGAGAGAGGATAACAGCATAATCGCGATAACCGCGGGAGACTAAGCACAGAATAACAACCAAGGTTTAATCCAACGCACAGCGTGAGCCAGCCACGGCTCAATGTTCCTTTTAGTTTCTATCTCTGAAATTGTAAGAGTTAAAGGTTGTGCTCAAAATCACAGTTGTACATCACAGTCTGCCCAGTGCAGTGGTCCATTTCTGCCCAGTTACCGGAAGAGATGCAACAAGCCGTCATGGCGAGCCTGTTGCACTACTCCGTTCATCATAAGAAGAAACCTCATGTAAACATTGATCTGCGTATTCTTCCGCGTTTGCTGGAACCTCACTGGATTTGAGGATAAGTTCTATGCTGTGCGTTAGGCGTACATCGACTCAGCGACAATGCAGGGCAGCAGCTCCACTGGCGATTTAACTGGGACAGCACTGGCCAGGCAAGTGATCCAGCTAACCTGCAGTAATGTGAACTGTTGCAGAAAAGACGTAAAAGGAGTCGGCCAGAGAACAATAGAGCTTTGAATGTCGTTTAATGTTTAAACAGAATGAAGCAATAAATATGGTAGAACTCAGGCGACACGCTTCTTAGGTGACCGGACGGAAAACAACTTGCTCTTGATCTTAGCTAACATAGTATTGTAATTAAAAACAAGAGTGATGAAAATTCCTGACTTTAACAAGGGTAATTTTTCTGCATGAGCTTTGCGTAGCGTACAAGTGCACTGCTGGGATTTCACCATGTAATCAAATATTGAAGCCACTGAAGGTCAGTCGTCTGGTAACCTCTGAACTACTTCCATATTGGACTCCGAGGAAAACATTTCAGTACTGCTACGTTGTCAACGAGGAGATCAACAACAGAATCCAAGGCCAAAAAAAATTCAAATTTTCTCCTCCTCTTTTATGACGTGTTGTTCAACATTTCGCCATCGTTCGGCAGTGACATGTCACTTAGCTTCGTGCCTTAGTTCCAGTACGGTTGGCGGCTTAATTGTATTGTTATTTCTCGCGACAAATCCCTTACGTTGGCTCCAGATCAATTCCGTTGGGTTCAGATTGCAGTGGTGGGATGACAACTGTAAAAATACAGTTGAACAGTGTGCTCGATGCCGTGAAAATGGTTTTCTACGTTTCTGATGTGATAGAAGAAGAAACAGGAGTCGATTTAGAAGAGATAGGGGATCCAGTATTAGAATCGGAATTTAAAAGAGCTTTGGAGGACTTACGGTCAAATAAGGCAGAAGGGATAGATAACATTCCATCAGAATTTCTAAAATCATTGGGGGAAGTGGCAACAAAACGACTATTCACGTTGGTGTGTAGAATCTATGAGTCTGGCGACATACCATCTGACTTTCGGAAAAGCATCATCCACACAATTCCGAAGACGGCATGAGCTGACAAGTGCGAGAATTATCGCACAATCAGCTCAACAGCTCATGCATCGAAGCTGCTTACAAGAATAATATACAGAAGAATGGAAAAGAAAATTGAGAATGCGCTAGGTGACGATCAGTTTGGCTTTAGGAAAAGCAAAGGGACGAGAGAGGCAATTCTGACGTTACGGCTAATAATGGAAGCAAGGCTAAAGAAAAATCAAGACACTTTCATAGGATTTGTCGACCTGGAAAAAGTGTTCGACAATATAAAATGGTTCAAGCTGTTCGAGATTATGAAAAAAGTAGGGGTAAGCTATAGGGAGAGACGGGTCATATACAATATGTACAACAACCAAGAGGGAATAATAAGAGAGGACGATCAAGAACGAAGTGCTCGTATTAAGAAGGGTGTAAGACAAGGCTGTAGCCTTTCGCCCCTACTCTTCAATCTGTACATCGAGGAAGCAATGATGGAAATAAAAGAAAGGTTCAGGAGTGGAATTAAAATACAAGGTGAAAGGATATCAATGATACGATTCGCTGATGACATTGCTATCCTGAGTGAAAGTGAAGAAGAATTAAATGATCTGCTGAACGGAATGAACAGTCTAATGAGTACACAGTATGGTTTGAGAGTAAATCGGAAAAGACGAAGGTAATGAGAAGTAGTAGAAATGAGAACAGCGAGAAACTTAACATCAGGATTGATGGTCACGAAGTCAATGAAGTTAAGGAATTCGGCTACCTAGGCAGTAAAATAACCAATGACGGACGGAGCAAGGAGGACATCAAAAGCAGACTCGCTATGGCAAAAAAGGCATTCCTGGCCAAGAGAAGTCTACTAATATCAAATACCGTCCTTAATTTGAGGAAGAAATTTCTGAGGATGTACGTCTGGAGTACAGCATTGTATGGTAGTGAAACATGGACTGTGAGAAAACCGGAACAGAAGAGAATCGAAGCATTTGACATGTGGTGCTATAGACGAATGTTGAAAATTAGGTGGACTGATAAGGTAAGGATTGAGGAGGTTCTACGCAGAATCGGAGAGGAAAGGAATACGTGGAAAACACTGATAAGGAGAAGGGACAGGATGATAGGACATCTGCTAAGACATGAGGGAATGACTTCCATGGTACTAGAGGGAGCTGTAGAGGGCAAAAACTGTAGAGGAAGACACAGATTGGAATACGTCAAGCAAATAATTGAGGACGTAGGTTGCAAGTGCTACTCTGAGATGAAGAGGTTAGCACAGGAAAGGAATTCGTGGCGGGCCGCATCAAACCAGTCAGTAGACTGATGACAAAAAAAAAAAAAAAAAAAAAAAAACCGATGCTTACCACTCTAGCTCGTGTGAGACATGGGTGTGTTCAAACAAAGAGTATTTCATTTTTCTCCAAAAAATTTAATTCTGTAATTTTCTTAACAGTCTTTTATAAAATGTCGAGTGTCCGCTTCCGTGAAGGCACAGTGTGTCGATGACGACCCGAGACGAGTGCAGGCAAATACGGTAGCCACGGCTCAACTCATCGGCAAGGTGATCAAACTGGTGAGAAGCAATGATCGCCATGTCACAATGCCAATGTTGGCCGAGATGGTGGGGGCCAGTGTTGGAGCAGTGTTGACAGTTCAGCAGGACAGGTTGCGGTTGGGCGCTGTGGGTTCCGAAGCAGCTCACCGAACCACAAAAGGAACACTGTGCCGGCACTACACTGAAGCGCCTAAAAAAACTCGTATACGCATGCGTATTCAAATACAGAGATATGTAAACAGGCGGAATACGGCGCTGCGGTCGACAACGCCTATATAAGACAACAAGTGTCTGGCGCAGTTGTTATGTCGGTTACTGCTGCTACAATGGAAGATTATTAAGGTTTATGTGAGTTTGACCGTGGTGTTACAGTCGGCGCATGAGCGATGGGACACGGCATCTCTGAGTACCGAAGTGGTGATTTTCCGGTACGATCGTTTCACGAGTGGACCGTGAATATTAGGAATCCGGTAAAACATCAAAATCTCCGACATCGCTGCGGCCGGAAAAAGATCCTGGAAGAACGGGACTAACGACGACTGAAGAGAATCGTTCAACGTGACAGAAGTGCAACCCTTCCGCAAATTGCTGCAAATGTCATTGCTGGGCCATCAACAAGTGTCAGCGTGCGAACTGTACAACGAAACATCATCGATATGGGCTTTCGAAGGCGAAGGCCCACTCGTGTACCCTTGATGATTGCATCGACACAAAGCTTTACGCCTCGCTTGGTCTCCTCAACACCAACATGTTGCCTGGTCGAACGGGTCTCGTTTCAAATTGTATCGAGCGAATGGACGTGTACAGGTTTGGAGACAGCCTTATGAATCCATGAACCCCGCATGTCACCAGGGGACTGTTCAACTTGGTGGAGGTTCTGTAATGGTGTGGGGCGTGTGCAGTCGGAGTGATATGGGACCCATGACATGTCTAGATACGACTCTGACAGGCAACACGTACGTAAGCATTCTGTCTGATCACCTGCATCCATTCATGTCCATTGTGCTTTCTGACGGACTTGGACGATTCCAGCAGGAAGATGCGACACCGCACACGTCCAGAATAGCTACAGAGTGGCTCCAGGAACGCTCTTCTGAGTTTAAACACATCCGCTGGCCACCGAAATTCACAGCATGAACTCTATTGAACATATCTGGGATAAACGTGCTGTTCAGAAGAGATCTGCACCCCCTCATACTCTTACCGATTTATTGACAGCCCTGCAGGATTCATGGTGTCAGTTACCCTCCAGCACTACTTCAGACATTAGTCGAGCCCGTGCCACGTCGTGTTGCGGCACTTCTGCGTCCTCACGGGGAGACTGTACGATATTGGGCAGGTGTAGCAGTTTCTTTGGCTTTTCAGTGTACGAAGAACCCGCATTCCTGATGCGCATCGTGAATGCTCGCGAGAGCGGACATGGTGAGGAGAGCAGTTGCTATCAGAGTGGGAGACAAAAAATGGCTCTGAGCACTATGGGACTTGACTTCTAAGGTCATCAGTCCCCTAGAACTACTTAAACTAACTAACCTAAGGACATCACACACATCCATGTCCGAGGCAGGATTCGAACCTGCGACCGTAGCGGTCACGCGGTTCCAGACTGTAGCGCCTAGAACCGCTGGGCCACTCCGTCTGTGGAGGTATGTGGCATTAGATAACTACACATAGGTTTTGTAATTCGCGTAAATAACCGCCCGCTGGCAAGCAAGATCGGTTCCACAGGATTTACATCAGGCGAATTTGGTCACCGAGACAACAATGTGTGTTCACTACGATACTTCTCAGTCCACTGTAGCACTGTTCTGGCTCCGAGGCACGGACAGCTATACTGCTGAAAGATGACATTACGGTCGGGGAAGACATCAAGCATGAAGGGCTGCCGGTGGTTCACAGCTGCGTGTCTTCCATTGCTACCACAGGTCTCATACAAGAGCAGGAGAAAGTCTCCCACAGCATAACACTGCTCCCACCAGCCTGCGTCCGTGGCGCTCTTTGAGCCTCTGTTGACCTCGATTGCGGCGTTTGTGGAGATGACCATCGACTTAGTATAGCAAAAATGTGATTCACCCGAAGAACCGACACGTGTGCATTGATCGGATGTTGAATCCCTATGGCCCCGCACCCACTGCAATCGCAACTGGCGATGTCGTTGGGCCAACATGTGAACACGTAAGGGTGGTCTGCTGTGGAGCTCCTTGTTCAAGAATGTACGATGAACGGTGTGCTCCGAAACATTTGTGCGTGCACCAGCGTTATCCTGTTTGGGCAGAGATGCCACAGATCACAGTCTGTCCTACTTTGCAAACCAGGCAAGCCTCCGAACCTTAAGTTCTGTGAAGAGTCGTGGACGTCCAACCATTCAGCGCCTAGTGGGAGTTTCACTGTCCTACCTCTTTCCGTAGATGCTCACGACGGTGGCACGCGAACATTCGACCAGCTCCGTTGTTTTCGAGATATTCGTTCACAGGCTCTGCGTAATAATGAGCTCTTTCTCAGAGTCGCTTATCTCAAAGGATTTCCCCATGTGCAGCCCATATCTTCGCTAGGGCGATTCCCAGTCCATGTCTGCTCCGCAACGCCACCACGTTGGATCCAGCGTCGCAGTGGGCAGTGGTCACAAAGTGTTGGCTTGTAAGTGTAGATTTTGGATATCAAGGATTGTCGTAATACCGTTTTCCATACCTGCTGCGCTGAAGATCATTCATGTCCCGCGATTTTGAGGGACGTCTGTTTCGGATACGTGATTCATGGATCGCAATGAATTACTGCCTGCGTCTGATGAGCTGTTACATTTGGCATCGTTATGTGTATTTTCTGAACATGTCGAAGTGTGTGAAGGAAATGCGTCGGATGCGATACGTACGCAGACGTAGCATCTAAATCTACTTCTAGCAGGAAAACATCCGAAAAGCACGGAAGCTGGAGAGCAACACGCAAGGCCAGGGCACTCCTGCGCTTACCGGCTCGAAGCGTCGCTACTTCGCCCATCCCCCCCCCCCTCCCCACCCCCACCCCCTCACCCGTGCAAAGTGGTTTTAGCGATCGCAGAGCCCTTGGGCAAACTTGTGAACGGTCGGCCCCGGCGTATGAGCGCGAATGCCCATATACTTCCGGCGCCTTCCAGCAAATTCCCTCGCGTGATCATTTATCCATTATAGGTCGTGTATCCGGAAAGGGCACTCATTGCGGATTTGCTTAAAACCAACTTACTGCTTGCCTTATTGTGTTACACCTTAAATGGCGCAGCTAGCAGGGAGCGTTGAGGTGCTGGGAAGTGAAAATTGACATTTGCACCAGAAGAGACGATCGCTTGAAAGCACAATGACCAGAAAAATTCAGATACTCCACTTTGCTTTTTATTAGAGGACCCTTGCTTACGGCAGCAGGAAGAATGACTCTTACACCTTAAACAATTAAAAAAAATTGAAAGTTAGCGAGTAATAACCATTTAGCAAGAGACTTCTCTATTAAAACAGTATTTAAGCAAGTGAACAAAAACTTTAAAACATTGAGATATCAATAACATAATTAGACGACGTACGTGAAGATGAAATTTAGTTAGTTGTAGTCTTCTTGGCCCCTGGTTAAATAAATGTCACACAAACAATACTAAGAGAAGGAAAATTATATTACACGTGTTACTGAGAAGCACACATCCACCGGCGATCTATTATAACCAAAGACTATAAGTAGGCACGATACAACTCAAACGTACGATTAAGCCCAGCTACTGTGCCCGCACTACACACTGAAGAATATCTTCTCAACAACCGTAAACTTCAAGCAAGTACCCACCTACACCAAAAAATATTGTTAAAAATGACAACTATTGCGAAAATAAAATTCACACTGTGGTTTTTCAATTTAAACAATATTTAAACACATTAACAGTAGATTAAAATAAAAATTGGCCAGTTGAGAATAGTAATCGTGTACTGAGGGTTTCGTTCAAATTTACAGTCGTGTTCAGAAACAGCTGAACATCTTGAACGACTAGACATGCGATGTTCATAGTCACAGGACATGTACATTAATATGTTCTACAGAAATGCTTAGCAGTATCGATTAAAAACAGTCTTGGTTGCCATTTTATTTTTTTATTTTTCAACGACGCGTTTCGCCTTGTTTAGGCATCTTCAGGTTATCTTTTCTAGATGGACGCGAGTGACACCAAGATCTGCATAACGCGTTCCCGTTCACAGGAGCGAGTAACAGAATAAGATGGGGGCTCAGGTAGTAAGAATAATGCACCACAGTGTCGTGTGCTAGTAGTAGAAAAGATAACCTGAAGATGCCTAAATAAGGCGAAACGCGTCATGGAAAAATAAAAAAATAAAATTGCAATCAAGACCCTTTTTAACCAATACTTTTAAGCACTGGTTTGCTGTATGCCACGTATGGATTGGTAGAAATGCTTAGCATTTGAAACATGTCGGCCCGCGAGATCAAGGTCAACATAGATATCGCGGCGGAACACCAAGTACGGTAAAAAGTGCCTGCTGCTCTCGTTGTCGCTGTAAACAGAAGGTAGTTGATCAGTGTGACCTGGCAGACGTGCAGGATGCCTCGTAGATGTATCCGCGAACCGTACCGTCAAATCAGTGAGTTTGAAAGAGGACGCATTACTGGCATGAGAGAATGTCATGCATAAATTTCTGCTCGTGATGGACGAAGTGTTTCGGCAGTGCAACGGGTGTGTGCAGAACGGTTCATGGAGGGCAGTAAAACACGATGAGGTGGGGGTCAGGTCGCACCACCAAAGAAGAGCGGCGCGTTTCGTCACAGGATTATTTGGTAAGCGTGATAGCGTTACGGAGATGTTTACGAAACTCAAGTGGCACACTCTGCAAGAGAGGCGCTCTGCATCGCGGTGTAGCTTGCTGTCCAGGTTTCGAGAGGGTGAGTTTCTGGATGAGGTGTCGAATTATTGCTTCCCCCCCCCCCCCCCTCCCTTCCTCCCAAGGAGGTCACGAATGTAAAATTAGAGAGATTCGAGTGCGCACGAAGGCTTTCCGGCAGTCCTTCTTCCCGCGAACCATACGCGACTGGAACAGGAAAGGGAGGTAATGACAGTGGCACGTAAAGTGCCCTCCGCCATACACCGTTGGTTGATCTTCGGAGTATAAATGTAGATGTAGATTACGACATAGATTACGCGAGCGTCGTCCACTTCTCCGCGTACCATTGACGAGCATGCAGAAACATGCTAGACGGTAATGGTGTGTGAAACGACGTCACTGGGAACAAGAATGTTATCACGTAGTGTTTTCGAACGCGTCTAGCTTATGTTTGTTTGAAGACGATGGCCGCATTTTGGTTTGCCGCAGTGGTAGCGGCATCACAGTGAATGCATTCGAAAAGGCATACAGCGCCAACTCGAGGCATTATGGTGTGAGGTGCTATTGGGTACAACCACAAATCACAGTTAGTACATGCGTGTCCAGTGCACTGAGACAATTGTGATCTACGTGAATGGCATCCTGTGACCCGTAGCCATACACTTTCCACACAACATCCAAGACGCCACTTTTAGTAAGACAATGCACGACCATATGTTGCTGCACCGACATATCCCTTCTTGATGTCACACACACACACACACACACACACACACACACACACACACACACACAACCTGCCAACTCCAGCATCTTGGGCCGGAATTACGTATTTAGGCCCGAGGTGCTGGTGGTTTTTACTGATCAAGGTTGTGACGGAAAACTTTATGTAAATATCTCTTAATTGTGCCTGTCTGCAACTTGATGTGTCTCCTTTACGGGAAGTAGCAATGTGTCTTTTCCTACATTGTTGATATTCCTATCTGTGGCTTCCATTGCTTGTACATGTATATATGCCCGCCCAGTTGTCCATGCGGTCTAGCGCACGGCTTTCCGGACGGGAAGGAGCGCCTGGTCCCCGGCACAAATCCGCCCGGCGGATTTGTGCCGAAGTCGGGCGAACCGGCCAGTCTCTGGATGGTTTTTACGCGGTTTTCCGTCTTCCTCGGCGAATGCGGGCTGGTTCCCCTTATTCCGCCTCAGTTACACTATGTCAGCGACTGGTGCGCAAACAAGTTCTCCACGTACGCGTACACCACCATTACTCTACCACGCAAACATAGGGGTTGCACTCGTCTGGTGTGTGACGTTCCCTGGGGGGGGGGGGGGGGGGGGGGTTCAACGGGGGCCGAACCGCACAATAACCCTGGGTTCGGTGTGGGGCGGCGGAGGGGTGAAGTGGACTGCGGTGGTCGTCGTGGGGTTGAGGACCACTGGGGCTGCGGCGGGGACGGAGCCTCTCCGTCGTTTCTAGGTCCCCGGTTAGCATACATTAGAATACAAAATATGGATATACAGGGTGATTCAAAAAGAATACCACAACTTTAAAAATGTGTATTTAATGAAAGAAACATAATATAACCTTCTGTTATACATCATTACAAAGAGTATTTAAAAAGGTTTTTTTTCACTCAAAAACAAGTTCAGAGATGTTCAATATGGTCCCCTCCAGACACTCGAGCAATATCAACCCGATACTCCAACTCGTTCCACACTCTCTGTAGCATATCAGGCGTAACAGTTTGGATAGCTGCTGTTATTTCTCGTTTCAAATCATGAATGGTGGCTGGGAGAGGTGGCCGAAACACCATATCCTTAACATACCCCCATAAGAAAAAATCGCAGGGGGTAAGATCAGGGCTTCTTGGAGGCCAGTGATGAAGTGCTCTGTCACGGGCTGCCTGGCGGCCGATCCATCGCCTCGGGTAGTTGACGTTCAGGTTTCATAACTAACCTTTTTCGTAGGACTCTCCATACAGTTGATTGTGGAATTTGCAGCTCTCTGCTAGCTCTGCGAGTCGATTTTTCTGGGCTGCGAACAAATGCTTGCTGGATGCGTGCTACATTTTCATCATTCGTTCTCGGCCGTCCATAACTTTTCCCTTTGCACAAACACCCATTCTCTGTAAACTATTTATACCAACGTTTAATACACCACATATCAGGAGGTTTAACACCATACTTCGTTCGAAATGCACGCTGAACAACTGTCGTCGATTCACTTCTGCCGTACTCAATAACACAAAAAGCTTTCTGTTGAGCGGTCGCCATCTTAGCATCAACTGACACTGACGCCTAGTCAACAGCGCCTTAAGCGAACAAATGTGCAACTAAATGAAACTTTATAGCTCCCTTAATTCGCCGACAGATAGTGCTTAGCTCTGCCTTTTGTCGTTGCAGAGTTTTAAATTCCTAAAGTTGTGGTATTTTTGAATCACCCTGTATAATATCATTGGTTGATTCGGGCTAGGGGACCAAACAGCGAGGTCATCGGTCCCATCAGATTGCGGAAGGATGGGATAAGGAAAGAAGGAGGCCGTGCCCTATCTCCGGAACCATCCCGGCATTTACCTGAAGCGATTTAGGGAAATCACGGATAACCTAAGTGAGGATGTTCGGACATGAGTTTAAACTGTCGTCGTCCTGAATGCGAGTCCATTGTGCTGGCCACCGTGCCACCTCACTCGAGTACCTGGGGTCAGTGCGCCTACCTTTGCCTTACACGTAAGGTGGCTCCACGTAACTGCAGGCATGGCGGCGCCGTCTATTGGTAGAGATAGTGACGCGTACGCACCGTTTGATGTTGCATAGCGCCAGAGTGAGTTCACGCCGAAGAGGAGGCGGTCACACAAGTTACCGTCCACTACCGAACATGCAGGCTGGTAAGCAGGAACAACGAGGAGTGATCCGATTTTTGGCGGCGGGGGGAGTTGGAGGTCGTGAATTGTATCGACGGATGAAGGCTGTGTACGATTCGTTCAAGTGTCGTGGAATGGCGCAAATGATTCCTTGAGGAGCGCGAGTCACTGGAAGACGATGCTCGTCCTGGACAGCCTCATCGTGTCATCACACCGGAAATGGTTGCGGAAGTGAATGTTTCAGTCTTGGGCAACCGCAGAATCACCGTGGACGAGATCGACCGTTACTGGATATTGGCGTGGGCACCGCCCACACCTTAATGCATCAACACTTGAACTTTCGCAGTGGGCTCCCCACCAACAGACCGCCGAACAGCGCAATTCCCAAGTGGCGTTGTCCTTGAGTTGTCTACAACGCTTTCATCAGCAAGAATACGGCTTTCTGTCGCGTATTGTCACAGGTGACGAAACGTGGTGTCACAATTTTGAACCGGAAAGCAAGCGTCAGAGCAAGGAGTGGAAACATGCGACTTCACCACCTCCAAAGAAATCAAAGGCCGTGCACACCAGTTCTGGTAAGGACATGATGTCCTTCCTTTTTGACCACAAGGTCCCACTGCTGGTAGAGTTCCTGGAACGGGGAACTACCATCAACGCCCAGCGTTATCGAGCCATTTTACAGAACCTTAGATGAGCCATCAAGTCGAAACGCCGAGGCATGTTGTCCAATGGTGTTATCCTCCTGCACGAAAATCCCCGCCCACACGCGGCCAATGCGGTGAAGACGACATGGCACCAGTTTCGGTGGGAAACGCTGCAACATCCACCGTACAGTCCCGACCTTTCACCGTGCGCCTATCATGTGTTTGGAGCTCTAAAACAAGCTATTCGCGGACATCGATTCGCAAAGGACGACTGTGACTGGGTTCAGGCCTGGATCCGACAGCAGCCTACTAGCGTCTTCAACGATGGGATCGACCGGCTAGCGTCGCGATGGGATAAATGTGCCAACAGTTTCGGCGACTATTTTTGAGTATGTATACTGTGAATAACTACATTTTTGAGTTAATAAAATCGTTACCGTTACTTCACACTAGTGACCGGGTTTGATTTGAATGCCTCTTATTATATATAACAATACCAGAGAAGGAAAGTTGCTACACACACGCGCACACACACACACACACACACACACACGAAAACGCAACTTGCACACACGTCTGCAGTCTCAGCGACTCAACATCTCCACTATACAGTGAGTAGCAGCTTTCCTTCTCCCATAGTGTTACATTCCATCCTGGATTTTCCAATGTTTGATCTTTATATAAAGCATGAGTCTATATATGTCTAAAAGTTTATTACAATAATGTGTAAAAGTTTGAAGTAAAGCGGAAAGGTACATTTTTCGATTTTTAATAACAATATAATGTATTAAAATGTATTAAAAATATCCATATATTATAGAATTATGTACCTAAAAGCACGCCTCTATCAGAATTTAACGTTGTATCAAAATTTGAAAGCAGCCGGTCAAGAACTTTCGGAGGTACACGATTTTAACAAAAGAATATTTCCATTTTTATTTATATAGATTGTATGTTGAGATGAGACATCATTCTATATTGTATCAAGTGATAAGAGCTTTAGTGCTCAGCGGTAGTGACAAATGTAGAAACAAATCAAGGCTTGCTACAGCACTCTACAATGCCGATGAGAATGTCTCGACGTTTCTCGTAACTACACACTTGCGGGTACTTTCGCTCAGAGAGTATATATTCCAATGTTTCGTAAGACTGCCGGTATACTTGTTTCAGTATTCAGTACTGGGCTTAGCGAAGCGATGGTGTTGACTTTGCCCTAATGTGGAGACACCTCCGTCTGGCGGTGACGCCCAGTGTATATTGACCTTAATTGTGCTAGCGCAGTGTGGCACGCGAACTTGCTCCAGAGAGGAGGGCCGAACCAGTAAAGCGATTAGCCGAGTTAACGGGTGGGCCCCGACCTGTTACTCGCTTCCGGCCCCCTGGCTTGGGAGTGGGTGGTGATGGGGGGAGGGGGGAGGAAGGTGGGGGGGGGGGGCGGCAGAGAGAGAGAGAGAGAGAGAGAGAGAGAGAGAGGGGCATGACCCCAGGGCCGCTGCCCGCCACTCTCCATTACTGCCAGGGGATTCCCCGAGCCCAGGTAAACACATCCGGCCGTTCTCTGCAGAGGTCACGTCTTCTGCCGTCTTTCGCCTAGCTACTCTCTCACAGTGCCTTTCCATTAAGAAAGAGACGAGGCACTCTGTTTGCTGGGAAACATCCAATACACTGGGATATCTGTTCGATTGTTCCGTACGCCCGTGTTTTTTGCGCCAGGCGATTAATATTACCGAGGTTTTTAAGTGACAGACCTGTCACGTGGTCGGATACGCAAGCTCACTAACTTCACGATTGTTGATAAGCGTTCGTGCTGAGATCTCTCTTGTTTTACCCGCATGGCCTTTTCGCAAGATGTATACAGTCTGTGTTGCTTGAGGCTTTCCCGAGGGACAAGTTGTATATATGGTTCTCGGGCGAGACGTCGGATGTCATAGTGAAAACTCCACAATATTTCGTCAGCGCAACGAAATAGGGGGCTCTGGTCCTGCCTTAGCAGTGTGTTCGTCGCACCTGAAGATGTCGGCCAGTTCCGCTGACGAAATATTGTGGAGTTTTCACTATGATATCCGACGTCTCGCCCGAGAACCATATGTATACAGTCTGTTAAGTACGAGGACTGTTCAATAAAGAACGATCATGATTTCTTCATGGTCATAATTTCTCGAGCTCAAATTTAATCTTTTGATATTCTGTTAGGTCAATGTGCAACAAATACGCCGTAGTAGTTTCATTGTTGGGACTTCTGGTTCCCGCCTGTGAGAGGCAGGCAAGGTCAGACATGTTCAGTATCGCCTACCGTTGCAACGGAGATAACACGCGAGGAGCAATATGCCGCTTTGAAATTCTGCTTTCGTCTCAACAAGTCTTCAGCTGAAGTCTATACAAGTTACAGGAGGCCTATGGAGAGTCTGTTCTTCCCCACAGCACAGCACGAAAGTGGTTTAAAATGTTTAAAGAGGGGAGACAATCAATTTCAAAGGAAGATGGGCCCGGTGCTCCAGTTACTGCTCTCACAGAAGGAAAAAGTCAACACTGCTACTGTCATTGCGAGAAGAGGATCGACGAATTACTTTAAGATCAGTATTTCAGAAAGTGAACATTTCATTGGGTGCCATCCACACGTTGGTAACAGAAAAATTACACGTGTTTGTGCGCGATGGGTTCCAAGACTGTTGATTCCCGAACAAAAGGACATTCGCGTGCAGGTCTACATGCAGTTAAAGTTGATGTTACAGGAAGACCAGGAGTTTCTTTAAAATGTAATCACTGCTGATGAAACTGGGTACATCATTTTGATCCTGAGAGCAAACAGCAAAGCTCAGGGTGGAAATCTCCTTCATCACCAATCACCAAAAAACCAAAAGTGGTTGCTTCTGCTGGGAAAGTTATGGTCATTTCATTCTTTGATATTCTTGGGTTTATCAGCATGTTGTACCCGCACACACATCAGTAACTGGGTAATACTACAGGGATGTCCTGAAAACATTGCAAGTTCATTTCAGGAGCAAAAGTGCACATTTCCGCGAAGCAGGCTGGATGCTGCACCGCGATGATGCGCGGCCGCATATTGCCAATGTTGTTAGCGAATATATTGCAAAAATCAACATGAAGTGCAGCACTCACCCTCCCTATAGTCCGGATTTAGTCCCATTAGACTATTTTCTATGCCCTAAAATGAAGAAACGCCTTCGTGGGAGGTATTGTCAATCATCAGAAGCAGTTGTGGGATGCGGAGTCGATTATGAAGGACCTCAAAAAAAAAAAAAGAAGAAAAAAAACGTTTCCAGCATGTATTTGAAGACGTAGTATGTGCTGTGTGGTTTGGTTTAGCGACGAAGCCCACTTTCGTTTGGAGGCGTTTGTCAGTAAGCAAAATGTTGCGCATTTGGGGGGCTGAGAATCCACATTTCGCGATCAAGAAGTCTCTTCACCCTCAACGGGTGACTTTGTGGTGTGCAGTGTCCAGTTACGGAATAATCGGTACAATGTTCTTTGATGGCACGGTGACTACCGAACAGTACCTGAAGGTTTGGAATAAGATTTCATCCTCATCATCCAAAGTGAGCCTGATTTCGACAAGATGTGGTTCATGCAAGATGGGGCTCGACTCCATCGAAGCAGGAGAGTGTTTGATGTCTTGGAGGAGCGCTTTTGGGGTCCGCATTCTGGCTGCGGGATACCCAGAGGCCACTGGCATGGACCTCGATTGGCCGCCGTATTCTCCGGATCGGAACACACGCGACTGCTTTTTGTGGGGTTATATTAAAGAGGTGTACGGCAGTAACCCCAAAACCACTGCTGAGCTGAAAACAGCCATTCAGGAGGTCATCGACAATATCGATGTTCCAACACTTCAGCGGGTCACGCAGAATTTTCCTATTCATCTGCGCCGTATCATCGCCAATCTGGCAGGCATACCGAACATGTCATAACCTAAATCCGAATATCTGTTCTGACGTTTATGTGGTGTCACAGCCAGACACCACACTTGCTAGGTGGTAGCTTTAAATCGGCCGCGGTCCATTAGTACATGTCGGACCCGCGTGTCGCCACTGTGTGATCGCAGACCGAGCGCCACCACACGGCAGGTCTCGAGAGACGGACTAGCACTCGCCCCAGTTGTACGGACGACGTAGCTAGCGATGCACACTGACGAAGCCTCGCTCATTTGCAGAGCAATAGTTGGAATAGCCTTCAGCTAAGTCCATGGCTACGACCTAGCAAGGCGCCATTAGTAACATTGCATGTATCTATGGAGTCTCACTTATATCGTCAATAGCGATGTACCAAGGATGGATTAAAGTATTCCAGAAGCTACGTACTTTTCTTTATAGCATTCATTACGTATCCTGTTACAGACCTATGTCTTGCCTGCTAAACGCGTGCCTTTCGGCTACTTCCGTGGCGTGGCTGTCTTTCTACGCCACAACAGTTTACATGTTGAATAAAGTGTGTGCGCACCGTAGTTTGTAACTAATTTACGTTGTTCTTTCATATAGTTCAATAATTGTCACCCAGTATGTAGTTAGAAAAATGTACAAAATGTAAATAGCATTTTAAATAAAAAATTAAATAAAGATATATTGATTATGCTTGTAAGCAGATTTTAGCCACGTTTAAATGAAAATAATTTACTTTTGCCATTTACCCAGTCCAAAGCCTGGAAATTTGATTATTTTTAAAAACCTAGGCTCAGCTCTATGGCCGGCCATGCCGAATTTCTTATTCCTTGGTTCCTCAGATCATTCTCAGGAAATGGTTGCCTTCTCCCCACTTTTATAACCACAAATGTGAGCGAAAGCTAAATCTCGTAACGATATTAACAGTCGACGTAACATAAAACGCCAAGAGCAAAATTTGTTTTCGCTAGGTTGTTGTGACTATAAATGAAGATATACCGAGCTAAAATTAAACATATCAGTGGAATGTAAACTTTGTGTGTCTGAGTGAACTTATCAGTCACTTGATAAAGCTTCTAAGACAAATGCACGTACTTTAATGACGTAAAGATAAGACTCGTGCGCTGTTTGAATGTTATTGAATGTGTTGGGCGATATTTGCAGTGATCAATTATTAACTTGTACGGCAGTGTACGAAGAATTCTCTGTTTGCTTACCTACACATCCATATTTTACTCTGGTCCAGACTGACGTTTACGCACCGGCGTAGCCAGGAAGTTTGGTACCCGGCGCAGACTTTTAATCTGTCACCCTCCCCTCCCCCTCTCCCTCAAATTGCCAAAGTCACAATGGCAGAAAATACATTTGTGTGTAAGAGTTCTTTCACATATGTGCTTAACTAAACGAAGTATAATGTTAACTGCTGCGCAAACAATTTTTTATGGGTGAAAACGAGTAGCCGGCCGGAGTGGCTGAGCGGTTCTAGACGCTACACTCAGGAACCGCGCGAACGCTGCGGTCGCAGGTTCGAATCCTGCCTCGGGCATGGATGTGTGTGATGTCCTTAGGTTAGTTGGGTTTAAGTAGTTCTAAGTTCAAGGGGATTGATGACCTCAGAAGTTAAGTCCCATAGTGCTCAGAGCCATGAAAACGAGTAAGTAAAAGTCATTAAAAAACAATTTTAACTTGCTACTGAAGAAGCAGAACAAGTAACCGAATATCTCCTTTGTGACAGAAGACTAGCACGTAGCTTAGAATTTCTTCATTTTTTTCGGCTTCAGATTCTGAAATTGCCGTCAGTATCGCTATCTGTAGCTAGCCTATTCTTTATTGACTAACTACTAAATTAGACAGTCGTGTTTGACTCATAGTGGACCGAAGGTAATTCTTAATTAATTCGACTTTTTTAAAAAAAAAATCTCTTACACAGCGCTGTAGAAATACGCATAGAAAAATCTTAACGACAACATGAAATTGGGAAGACTTTAAGAAAAAAATTTTCTTAGTTGTGAAATCTGTGAAAGGATACCGTCTTCAGGCATCTCATAATAACTGGCAAATGACTTTTGTATAGTTGTGAGAAGTTTCGTTTCTGAGGTTTTAACGACAAGGAACTGAAACAGCATCTGATATACGTGCCATGGTTTTGCAACGTGTATCGATTTCTTGTAGAAAGTTATCGATGCACTCTTAACAGCATTTTGTATCGTACGGCTTGAAAATGCGAGCTCGGAAACCGCTAGGTAGCCGGGCAAGGGGGTTAATGGACTCTTCCTCAACCCTTTCTGGGCGCAAATTTCAGTACAGCTCCTCGCACCACCGCGAAATTTTACTCAAAGGACTCGAGATCAACCGACACGCCGGGTGCCCTTAAATAGCCTTCCAGTCAAACACAATCAGACCACCATCTCTGACCGGAAGACTAAACCACGGACCATCATCTATAACCAGAGGAGCACTACTCTGGCCGCGAAGACAGAGCGCACGGGTCAATGTCGTCAAAAGTAAAATGCAGCTACAATTAAAAATACGTTCAGTTACCCGCAGCGTTGATAATTATTTGTTTGCATTTCTGAGGCTTGCTTCAAACCAAGCTTACCGGGCATTTACGTGGAACAGGCCTCCACATGCTTGAAATTTGCCTAGAGAACTAAGTGAAGATATTTTTTCCTTGCTACTTCTTTTAGAGCATAAATTTTCAACTGGATTAGCGTCAGGCAGCTACACTGAAGCGGCAAAGAAACTGGTACAGGCATGCGTATTCAAATACAGAGATATGTAAACAGGCAGAATACGGCGCTGCGGTCGGCAACGCCTATATAAGACAAGTGTCTGGCGCAGTTGTTAGATCGATTACTGCTGCTGCAATGGCAGGTTATCAAGATTTAAGATAGTTTGAACGGTGCACGAGCGATGGGGACAGCATCTCCGAGGTAGCAATGAAGTGGGAATTTTCCCATACGCCCATTTCAGGAGTGTACCGTGGATATCAGGAATCCGGTAAAACATCAAATCTCCGACATCATTGCGGCCGGAAAAACATCATGCAAGATCGGGATCAACGACGACTGAAGAGAATCGTTCAACGTGACAGAAGTGCAATCCTTCTGCAAATTGCCGCAGATTTAAATGCTGGGCCATCAACGAGTGTCAGCGGGCGAACTATACAACGGAACATCATCGATGTGGGCTTTCCGAGCCGAAGGCCCACTCATGTACCTTTGATGACTGCAGGACACAAAGCTTTACTCCTCGCTCGGGGCCGTCATTGGACTGTTGATGACTGGAAATATGTTGCCTGGTCGGACGAGTCTCCTTTTAAATTGTATCGAGCGAATGGACATTTACGGCTTTGGAGACAATCTCATGATTCCATGGACCCTGCATGTGAGCAGGGAACTGTTCAATCTAGTGGAGGCTCTGTAATGGTGTGGGGAGTGTGAAGTTGGAGTTATATGGGGCTCCTGATAGGTCTAGATACGACTGTGACCGGAGACACGTACGTAAGTATCCTGTCTGATCACCTGCATCCATTCATGTCCGTTGTGCATCCGGGGGCGGGGAATTCCAGCAGGACAATGCGACACCCCACACGTCCAGAATCGCTGCAGAGTGGCTCCTGGAACACACTTCTGAGTTTAAGCACTCCTGCTGGCCACCAAACTCCCCAGACATGAACATTGTGGAGCATATCTGGGATGCCTCGCAACGTGCTCTTCAGGAGAGATCTCCACTCCCTCGTACTCTTACGGATTCATGGCGTCAGTTCCCTGGAGCAGTAGTCCAGACATTAATCGAGTCCGTGCCACGTCGTGTTGCGGCACTTCTGCGTGTTTTTGGGGCGGCCCTACACGATATTAGACAGGTGTGCAAGTCTCTTCAGTGTAAGAGAGCCAATCTAGTACTTTTACGCCTTTGTCTAGTAGCTGCAAAGCCTGCTGCTTCCGATCGTGGTGCTCCTGCAGTATCGCGTCTTCACATCTGTCGACGATCCAACGCTTGTCAGTCGGCCTGAAACATTTTTGATAAAAACGACGCGCAAGCTACACTCGTGTCTCGTCCTGTGTATCTCAGACAAGAATTCGGAGTAAGCTGATGCTTTATGGACACTGCGTGAAGGACAAGGGTTCGCTCTGTTGGATTGTGAAACAACTAGGGCGATATCTTCTACCATCAGTATGTAATAATGACCATGCTCTTCTTTAACACATTGGATAGCGTGGAGCAAGATTATTGCTTGATTCTTCTAGGCAAGTACTCACGGAATCTGAGTTAATCTGTCGGCAATGTATAAAGACACTCTTGCGATGAATGCCACTGGAATTGGATGAACATCTGCGTGACTGTTTTGCGCCTCCTAAATGAAACTGTGACAAAACGTGTTGCTCTTCTTTGGATGTTCTCTTTTTCGTGTAGCAGTCCTATTTGGTACCGGTCCCAGTTTGACGAACAGTGCTAAAGTATCGGTCGAACAAAGAGTTTCGTAAGCTACCTCCTCTTTTCGTGGACTACAGTTCTTGCAATGAATCTCAGTCTGGAATCTGCCTTACCTAAGATTGCGTGTTGCGACATAATCGCAGCAAATACGCACAGTTCTCCGGGAAGGAATTTATACATTTATTCGAGATACACACCAGAAAATTTTATACCGTGTTATTAATTTCGGGCGGTAATGATCATCTTCAGATCTGAGTACACACAACTTTCTAATCGTAGTAGATGCTTCAGACATTCAACATGTGCACTAGAATTGCGTAGTTGGTACGTATATTCCACCCACTAGGTCATTCACACTGATCTGATCAGCCAAAACATTATGAACACTAAACACCGCGTCGGTGGATGCAGCCTGATGGCGTTGCGGGCACGAGTGCGGAAACAAACGTATGTAAGCGGAGCAGACAATGACGGGAATCGCCCTAGCGAAGATATGGGCTGCAAGTGGGGAAATCCATTGAGGTAAGCGACTTTGACAAAGGTCAGTTTATTACTACTCAGAGCCTCGAAAACAACGGAGCTGGTCGAATGTTCACTTGCTACTGTCGTGAACATCTACGGAAAGAGGTAAAGGACAGTGAAACTACCAATAGGCGCCAAATGATTGGACGTCCACGACTCTTCACAAAACGTGGGCTTCGGAGCCTTGTAGGATAGACGGTGATCTGTGGCATATCTGCCGAAACAGCACAATGCTGGTGCACGCACAAGTGTTTCGGAACACGCCGTTCCCCCTACATTGTTGAACATGCAGCTCCGCAGCAGACAACCCCTACGTGGTCACATGTTGACCCAACGACATCGCCAGTTGCGATTGCAGTGGGCACGAGACCGTCGAGATACGACCATCGATCAATGAAAACGTGTCGGCTCTTCGGGTGAATCACTTTTTTTTTTTTACACTAGGTCGATGGTCGTCTCCACAAACGCCGTCATGGAGGTGAACAGTGACTTGAAAAGTCCAGCGCGCCACGGACGCAGGCTGGTGGAAGCACTATTATGCTATGGGAGACATTCTACTGCGCTTGCATGGGACCTGTTGTAGTAATCGAAGACACGCTGACAGCTGCGAACTACCTGAATCCCTTCAAGCTTGATATCTTCTCCGACGGCGATTTCAGCTTTCTGCACTATAATTGCCCGTGCCTCGGAGCCAGAACCGTGCTACAAAGGTTTGAGGAGAATTACACTGAACTCACGTCGATTTCTCGGCGACAAAATTCTCTTGATGTAAACCCTATGGAACGATTCTGGGTCGCTATCGGGCGCTATCAACGCTTACTCAAATCAACGGCCCGTTATTTATGCGAATTACATGGCCTGTGCGTAGACATCTAATGCTGCATACCTCCACAAAACTATCAACAAACTGAGGACCCCTGACACGCAGAATCAGCGATGTATTTCGTTCCAAAGACGGACAGACAATCTACTAAGCAAGTGGTCATGATGTTTTGGCCCATCAGTGTACAGTAATGGTCCTATAACGCTCTCTTGGCGTGTCCCCGTAGTTTCCTTTACGTTTGAAGGTATATTTCCGTTAGGAATGACGCGTTGTGTCCTGTTTCCTAGGATGCGTGGAATGCACTGGTGAAACTGGTCATTCATGAATCGTATTAATCCGACCGCCTCTGTCGCTGCTAGCATTGATGTGTTCCCGTGTGAGTATGACAGTAGAAGGGACGGAGAACGCGCCCCGTTCAGCCAACCAGCTGCCGCCGTTTAGCGAGCTGTGACGTCACGAGGTGTCCGGTTATCGCCGGCTCTTTACGTAACTCCCTCTCCCACTCCTCGTCCTGTTATCACGCGACCTCGCCCGACATCTACGTCACTACTCGGTGGGAGCCCCAGACAGTCAAGCAACAGATGGTGAGATATAGAAAATTTCTCGGGTTGCTGTGTGTAGAACCAGCTATAGCAGTGTTTCCCAACCTTTCTGAGACCATTACCCCCGAGTGCAATCAAATAGTACCTGTCACGCCCCTCGGCTCTTCCGACCACTATCATCAGCTCCTAACTAAACTTTTGAATGAAAAAGAATTTTCTTTGAATAATTTAAAATACACAGAAGCGCCAACAAATCGGTATAGGCATACGTTTTCAAAATGGTTCAAATGGCTCTGAGCACTATGGGACTTAACATCTATGGTCATCAGTTCCCTAGAACTTAGAACTACTTAAACCTAACTAACCGAAGGACATCACACAACACCCAGTCATCACGAGGCAGGGAAAATCCCTGACCCTGCCGGAAATCGAACCCGGGAACCCGGGCGCGGGAAGCGAGAACGCTACCGCACGACCACGAGCTGCGGACATACGTTTTCAAATGCAGAGATATGTAAACCGGCAGAATACGGCGCTGCGGCCGGCAACGCCTATATAAGACAACAAGTGTCTGGCGCAGTTGTTAGATCGATTACTGCTGCTACAATGGCAGCTTATCAAGATGTAAGTGAGTTTGAACCTGATGGTATAGTTGGCGCACGAGCGATGGGACACATGAAGTGAAAATAATGCATCCTGAATATCGGCAATCCGGCCAAATATCAAATCTGCGACATTACTGCGACTGAAAAAAGATCCTGCAAGAACGGGTCCGACGACGACTGAAGAAAATAGTTCAGCGTGACATAAGTAGCCTACAACCCTCCCGCAAACTGCAATAGATTTCAGTGCTGAGCCATCAAAAAGTGTCAGCGTGCGAACCGTTCAACGAAACATCGTCGATATGGGCTTTCGGAGCCGAAGGCCCTCTCGTGTACCGTTGATGACTGCAGGACGCAAAGCTTTACGCCTCGCCTGGGCCCCACAGCACCGACATTGGACTGTTGATGACTCAAAACATGTTGCTTGGTCGGACGAGTCTCATTTCACATTGTATCAAGTTGATGGGCATGTACGTGTATGAAGACAACCTCATGAATCCATGAACTCTGCATGTCAACAGGTTCAAGCTGGTGGAGGCTCTGTAATGGTGTGGGGCGTGTGCAGTTGGAGTGATATGGGACGTCTGATACGTCTAGATTTGACTCTGACAGGTGACACGTACGTAAGCATCCTGTCTGATCACGTGCATCCATTCATGTCCATTGTGCATTCCGACGGACTTGGCCAATTCCAGCAGGACAATGCAACACCCCACACGTCCAGAATTGCTATAGAGTGGCTCCAGGAACACTCCAGTTTAAATGCTTCCGCTGGTCACCAAACTCCCTCAACGTCCTGTTGAGAAGAGATCCCCCGTACTCTTACGGATTTATGGCCAGCCCTGCAGGATTCATGGTGACAGTTCCCTCCAGCACTACTTCAGACATTAGTCGAGTCCATGCCACGTCGTGTTGCGGCACTTCTGCGTCCTCGCAGGGGCCCTACACAAGATCAGGCAGGTGTACCAGTTTGTTTGGCTCTTCAGTGTATGTTGGTGCGTGAGAGACAACGTACTGTAACAGTTTCACGAATTGGAAGAGTTCGTCCACACACTGAGCAGGCCACATACGAAGAATTGGGCACATCGGGTTCAGTGCTATCGTTCACCCTCCATAAAGTTCCGACCTGGCCCACTGCTATTTCCATCTGTTTCCAAAACTTAAAGAACACCTTCGAGGAGCTCACTTTGATAGTGATGAAGCGATGCAGGCAGAGGTGACGTTACGGCTCCGTCAACACAAACATTTTATAGTGGGCGGTATCAACAAACTGGTCTCTCGTTGGAAGAAATGTGTTCGTCGCCATGGTGACTACTCTGAGAAATAAATACGTACACATGAAGTATAAAGATGTAGAATGTTAATAAAGTATGTTTTTATTACAAAGCAGGAAGAGTTTTCAAATAAAAACTCCGGGGGCATTACATTTCAGTACGCCCTCGTATTTATTAGGGACAAGGAAGGTGTTAAGCCACATTTACGATTAAGTAGTGAAAGCAACCAAGCGGTCTGGTACAACGTGCGCGGCAAGCCTGTTAACCATAACTTTTTAAACTTGTCTTCTATGCTCAGCTGTGACAAATGCGTTTCTTGTGCGGCAAGCGGATGCCAGGCGTTTGGTTGTTAACTGTGGTGCCCTTTGCTCAATGAATTCACGCTGTACTGCACTAGCTTCGATGTATCAAATTGCTGTCGGCAATCATTCGCAAGATGTGTTTCTTCTGTGTTGTAAGTATGCAGAAATGCGAACAGGCCGGAGAAAACTTGTGTGAATCAGAGACACAAATCTTGAAGTGGACTTAAATTTGATAAATGTTCGTTGAGATAAAATTATGAGATAATCGTGGTGGACTTGAACAGGCACGTTGGACTTCCACCTGAGACCTCACTGCCACTGCCATTCGTTTTTCCGTATCAACACGGGCGGTGATTAGAAGCGCTTGTATTTTAGCTGCTGGAAATTCCGGGCGGTGTTTTTCCCCTAGGTGCGTAAAACCCACTAGTCCATAGGGCCTTATCCATCACGATAATAATACTCAGGTCGGGACATGATGCTAAAAAAAATGAGCAACTTTTTATATAAAATGTTTCCATACAGCCATCAACGCACGACTCGTTTGAGTGTTACCTAGCTGTCGATTGCTTGGTTCTAGCGTTTCTGCCTCTGGATCACGGGGTCCAGGGTTCGATTCCCGGCGGGGTTGGGGATTTTCTCTGCCCGGGGAGGAAAGCGATGGCTCTGAGCACTATGGGACTTTACATCTATGGTCATGAGTCCCCTAGAACTTAGAACTACTTAAGCCTAACTAACCTAAGGACATCACACAACACCCAGTCATCACGAGGCAGAGAAAATCCCTGACCCCGCCGGGAATCGAACCCGGGAACCCGGGCGTGGGAAGCGAGAACGCTACCGCACGACCACGAGCTGCGGACTCTGCCCGGGGACTGGGTGTTTGTGTTGTCCTCATCTAGATTGGACGCGACATTGCTGCTCGCGTTGCTCGAGATCCAATGACTGTTAGCAGAATATGGAATCGGTGGGTTCAGGAGGGTAATGCGGAACGCCGCGCTGGATACCAACGGCCTCCTATCACTAGCAGTCGAGATGACAGGCATCTTATCCGCATGGCTGTAACGAATCGTGCAGCCACATCTCGATCTCTGAGTCAACAGATGGGGACGTTTGCAAGACAACAACCATCTGCACAAACAGTTCGACGACGTTTGAAGCAGCATGGACTATCAGCTCGGAGATCATGACTGCGGTTACCCTTGACGCTGCATGAGAGAGAGGAGCGCCTACGATGGTGTACTCAACGACGAACCTGGGTGCACGAATGGCAAAAAGTCATTTTTCGGATGAATCCATGTTCTGTTTACAGCATGATGGTCGCATCCGTGTTTGGCGACATTGCGGTGAACGCACATTGGAAGCGTGTATTCGTCATCGCCATACTGGGGTATCACACCCTGTGATGGTATGGGGTGCCATTGGTTACACATCTCGGTCACCTCTTGTTCGCATTGACGGCACTTTGAACAGTGGACGTTACATTTCAGATGTGTTACGATCCGTGGCTCTACCGTTCATTCGATCACTGTGAAACCCTACATTTCAGCAGGATAATACACGACCGCATGTTGCAGGTCCTGTACGGGCCTTTCTGGATGCAGAAAATATTCGACTGCTGCCCTGGCCAGCATATTCTCCAGATCTCTTACCAATTAAAAACGTCTGATCAATGGTGGCCGAGCAACTGGCTCGTCACAATACGCCAGCCATTACTCTTGATGAACTGTGTTATCGTGTTAAAGCTGCATGGCCATTTGTACCTGTACACGGCATCCAAGCTCTGTTTGACTCAATGCCCAGGCGTATCAAGGACGTTATTACGGCCAGAGGTAGTTGTTCTGGGTACTGATTTCTCAGGATCTATGCACCCAAATTGCGTGAAAATGTAATCACATGTCAGTTGTAGTATAATATATTTTTCCAATGAATACCCGTTTTATCATCTGCATTTCTTTTTGGTGTAGCAATTTTAATGGCCAGTAGTGTAGTTGCTGTTGTTGAATTGGCTTGTCTGCACGCAGCAACTACGCAGCCACAGCCTTGTTGCGGACATTGTGGAATCTTATCGCTTTAGTCGCTGTAGTTTGATGGAATAGTGATATGTGGCGGAGCTATACGTAGCCTTCAAAATGTAGTCTGTGCGTAGGAGCGTTCCAAGCAGAGGGCTGCCATTGAGTTTCTTTCGGAGGAAAACAAGAGCATCTGAGATATTCATAGGCACTTGAAGAATGTCTATGGAGAAACAAAAGCACGGTGAGTCGTTGGGCGAGGTGTCTAGTCATCGCAACAAGGTGTTGCAGATCTGTCCGACCTCTCGCGCCCCGGCCCACTGAAACAGCTTTGAATCCTGCAATGTTGGAACGTGCGGACACTCACCGATGGATCACCATGAGACGTCTCCCTCCACAACTAGACGTCTCTTTTGGTGAATCCGGCACATTCGTCCGCCAGTTGGGGAACTCAAAGATGTCTGTCCGCTGCATTCCTCGGCGTCTAAAAGAAGACCATCAAGAGCAACGAAGGACCATCTGTGCGGAATTGCTTGCGCGTTACGAAGCTGATCGTGACAATTTTTTTGTCGATCATCGTCACAGACGATGGGACATGGGCTCATGTCTTCGAACCAGAAACAAAACGGCAATCCGTGGTGTGGCGCTACTCCACCTCTCATTCGGAAAAAAGTTCAAAGCCACACTCTCAGCTGGTAAAGTCATAGCAACGATCTTTTGCGACTCTGAAGTTTCTGTTGCTGTCCTCCATCATAGTGCAATCATCAGTTTTGAAGTGTATTGTCCTACCCTCAGGAAACTAAAGAAACGACTTCAGCATGTTCGTCGCCACGACAACGCAAGGCCTCACAAAAGTCTGCGCACTCGAGAGCAGCTCAGGAAACTTCGTTGGACCGTTCTGCCTCATCCACCGTACGGTCCGGACCTCGCACCTTCCGACATCGATATGTTTGCCCAATGAAGGATGCACTCCACGGGAAGCAGTGCATGGATGATGGCGAGGTTATTGAAGCAACTAGACGCTGGCTCCGATGTCGACCAGTAGAATGGTACCACGTGCGCATATAGGCTCTCCCAGTAAGGTGGGATAAGGCCGTCGTACTGAACGTATATTATGTTGAAAAATACTTTTTTGAAGCCAGAAGATGATGACGATGGTGGTGATGATGATGATGTTTGGTTTGTGGGCCGCTCAACTCCGCGGTTATCAGCGCCCGTACAAATTCCCAACCTTTGCTTAGCCCAATCTCGCCACCTTCATGAATGATGTTGAAATGAGGATGACAACACAGTCATCTCGAGGCAGGTGAAAATCCCTGACCCCACGAGGAATCGAATCCGGGACCCCGTGCCTGGGGAGCGAAAACGCAACCGGGAGACCACGAGTGAAGCCAGAAAAGTCGGGAATAATTTGATGTATTGGAGTCTTGAATAAAACCAACTTGCTTTCAGGAAAAAATGTGTTGCATTACCTATTGAACGCCCCTCGTACAGTAATTTATTAGCAGAAACTTTGCAAATATAAGTGGTTGTCAAATGAAAACGAGTAAGATGGGAAAAAAAGTAAGTAAAGTGTTCATTGTTTCAAAAGTAATCGCCATCCTGTTTGCAGAAACAAAACTCTGGGAAATGTATATCGATATTTTTTCAGCAGCCCTAGTGAGGGTACACTTTGTGATGCGACAGACGTCAGTAAGTGTGAGCAGTTCATTGATGTCCGTGGCACGAATTGCTCGGGAAGGACCGACAGCAACCGGTTTTGGAGATCTTTTCAGTAGCTTGTCTGTCTGCAGGCCCAAACTAATTCGAAGTGACAGTACGCATAGATTTATTTGTCTACACGTCCAAACACGACTGCCCCCTTGTGCGACTAAGCCGCAGCACGTATTACGAATCGAAACCTGGGAAATGCCGTATCCACTGATGTGTCACATTTTTTTTGTGTGTATTGTAGTTTTCGCAGAGTCGCCTTCTTAAATCCCGGAAGTACTTACGAATAAACATGTGTTGTACTCAACATCGAAGATAATATGGCTAAACATACTTTGTCATAAGTTTACTAATGATCCATTTGGTTTTCTGAGCATCATTTTGTAAAAAGCTAAGATTTTTATAAGATTTCAGAGCTCATGTACTTACAACTGCATACAATTCACTAAAAGCATATTTCTTTTGTTGCAGGTGAGTACGGTGACTCCGTTCATTTCTGAGCCAGGGGTGCTGCTCAGGTGAGGTAAAGCGAGCGGTACTCACTGGTGAGTGCGACTGAGAGTTAAATATGGGAACTGTTCATATACAATGCCTGACAAAAATGTGAAGGACCCAGAAGACATGGTGGACGGTAACCCTTTTTCGTACATGAATATATCATTGGTTGCTGTGGTCTTCATTCTGAAGATGCAGCTCTCCATGCTACTCTATCCTGTGCAAGCTTTTCATTCCCGAATAACTACTGCAATCTACATCCTTCTGAATCTGCTTAGTGTATTCATCTCTTGGTCTCTCTCTACGATTTTTACCCTCCACGCTTCCCTCCAATATAAAATTGGTGATCTGTAGATGCCTCAGAACATGTCCTACCAATCAGTCCCTTTGTGCTTCAAATTCCTCTTCTCTCCTATTCGATTTAGTACTCCGTCATTAGTTACGTAATCTACCCATCTAATCTTCAACATTCTTCTATAGCACCAGGTTTCAAAAGCTTCTATTCTCTTCTTGTCTAAACTGTTTATCGTCCATGTTTCACTTCCGTACATGGCTACCCTACATACAAATACTTTCAGAAAGAAATTCCTGACACTTAAATCTGTATTCGATGTTAACAGATTTCTCTTCTTCAGAAACGCTTTCCTTGCCAGTGCCAGTCTACATTTTATATCCTCTCTATTTCGACCATCATCAGTTATTTTGTTGCCCAAATAGCAAAACTTATCTTCTTCTTTGTCTCATTTCCTAATCTAATTCCCTCAGCGTCATCTGATTTAATTCGATTACATTCCATTATTCTCGTTTTGCTTCTGTTGATGTTCACCTTATAACCATCTTTCAAGACACTGTCCATTCCGTTCAACTGCCCTCCCAAGTCCTTTGCTGTCTCTGACAGAATTAGTGTCATCAGGAAACCTCCAGGTTTTTATTTCTTCTCCCTGGATTTTCACTCCTACTTCAAATTTTTCTTTTATTTCCTCTATTGCTTGCTCAATATACACATTGAATAACATCGGGCATAGGCTACAATCCTGTCCCTTCTCAACCACTGCTTCCCTTTAATGCCCCTCGACTGTTTATAACTGCCATCTGGTTTCTATACAAACTGTAAGTAGCCCTTTTTTACTTTCTTTTTATTTTAATACCTTGTTCGAAAGGTAGGCCAACAGCAGCCTATCTACGCTGCTCTTCGGCCACAGAAAAAACATAAAACAGAGAACATGTAGACAGATACACAGAAAATATCAATATGAAACAACAGGTGACACAAATAATGATAATAACGAAGACGTTCGAGCTGAAGACACTGAATTGCATAAGCAAGTGCAACCGTACACAAAGGCACAATGAGTACACTGTCGAATTGTGGAGGACACTGAAGAAACACAATTGCACTGGAACAGAGAAACACTGCACACAGTATTGCGCGAAAAAAGAGGGGGGGGCTGCCATAGGGAACAGGGGAGGGTAGAAGGGAGGTGGGGAGGACGCCAGTGGGAGAGAGGAAGTGAGGGGAGGGGAGAGGGTAGGGTTGGGTGTGAAAGCCTGGGGGTGTGGGGTGAGGAGGAGCGGGAGAGGAGGGGGAAGGAAGGTAGGAGGGAGAGAAGGGAAAGAGGGACCCCTGGAGGAAAAGCTCAGGAGGGGGAAGGTGAGGTTCACAACTGGTAGGAGGGGTAGATGGAGGGGAGGAGGGCATCATCCGGGAGGGGGAGCTGGCGGAAGCCACCTTGGGCCAGGGTATGGATGGTGGTTAGGTGGAGAGCAGGTGGGATGGAGTAGTACAGGCGCAGCAGCGGATTGGGGTGGGAAAGGACGGTAGAGACAAGCGGGTAAGGACGATCACGTTTATGGGAGGTGTAAAGGATCGTAAATAGCCTTTCGCTCCCTCTGTTTGACCCCTGCCACCCTCAGAATTTGAATGAGAGTATTCCAGTCAACATTGTCAAAAGCTTTCTCTAAGTCTACAAATGCTATGAACGCAGCTTTGGCTTTCCTTAACCTACCTTCAAAGATAAGTCGTAAGGTCAGTATTGCCCCACGTGTTCCTTTGTTTCTCTGGAATCCAAATTGATCTTCTCAGAGGTCGGGGAGGTTATGTAAATGATTAGAGTAGCAATTCCCAATGATGGGTTGAGTGGCCAACAGTGCGTTGGTGTTCTGCATCTACATACATACTCCGAAATGCACCATACGGTGCGTGGCGGAGGGTACCTCGTACCACAACTAGCATCTTCTCTCCCTGTTCCACTCCGAAACAGAACGAGGGAAAAATGACTGCCTATATGCCTCTGTACGAGTACTAATCTCTCTTATCTTATCATTGTGGTCTTTCCGTGAAATACAAGTTGGCAGCAGTAAAATTGTACTGCAGTCTGCCTCAAAAGCTGGTTCTCTAAATTTCCTCAGTAGCGATTTACGAAAAAGAGCGCCTCCTTTCCTCCAGAGACTCCCACCCGAGTTCCTGAAGCATTTCTGTAACACTCGCGTGATGATCAAACCTACCAGTAACAAATCTAGCAGCCCGCCTCTGAATTGCTTCTATGTCCTTCCTCAATCCGACCTGATAGGGATCCCAAACGCTCGAGCAGTACTCAAGAATAGGTCGTATTTGTGTTTTGTAAGCGGTCTCCTTTACAGATGAACCACATTTTCCCAAAATTCTACCAATGAACCGAAGACGACTATCCGCCTTCCCCACAACTGCCATTACATGCTTGTCCCACTTCATATCGCTCTGCAGTGTTACGCCCAAATATTTCATCGACGTGACTGTGTCAAGCGCTACACTACTAATGGAGTATTCAAACATTACGGGATTCTTTGTCCTATTCATCTGAATTAATCTACATTTATCTATATTTACAGTTGGCTGCCATTCTTTACACCAATCACAAATCCTGTCCAAGTCATCTTGTATCCTCCTACAGTCTCTCAACGACGACACCTTCCCGTACACCACAGCATCATCAGCAAACAGCCGCACATTGCTATCCACCCTATCCAAAAGATCAAAACAGCGGACCTACCAGACTTCCCTGGGGCACTCCAGATGATACCCTCACCTCCGATGAACACTCACCATCGAGGACAACGTACTGGGTTCTATTATTTAAGAAGTCTTCGGGCCACTCACATATTTGGGAACCAATCCCATATGATCGTACCTTAGTTAGGAGTCGGCAGTGGGGCACTGAGTCACAGCGTTGTTAGGATACATAAGGGGCGTGAACAGCATCAGATATTGAGTGATCACTCTGAAGGGCGCTGATATTTCGCGTAGTCTTGTGAGACAGCGCCATCAGCACCTGACACAATATTAAAGGGGCCTCACTGTCGCTCTCCATTTGGCCGGATGCTCCGATCGTGTGATGCCCAGGTTTTTAAGGCATTCGAATGTGACAGTGACCGGGAGCGTGGACATCAGAGCGGTATGTCTTGCAAAGTATGCTCGCCACTGAGGCCTCTTATCTTCTGCTTGAGTTTCGCGGTGATTGTCTCTGATGGAGCGCAGAGGGAAGGGGGAACGCCGTGACACCAGATATCTGTCGTATCAGGTGATATTCTCGCCTTCTCCAAAACGCCATGTCACGCAGATAGGTGGTATTATGTCACACATCGACCAGTAGGAATCAGACTTTGATATGCATCCAGGAGATAACGAGGCCTGCCTCAATATATCTTCTGATTCCAAGCCACCTTGTGGTGCGTAGCGGAGGCTGTTTTGTGTAGCACACTTGCTTCACCCCCCCCCCTCCCCCCGCCCACCGCCCACCCCTTCCCCCGTTCCAGTCACGAATGATGCGCGAGGAGAAACATGTTTGCCAAGCGTGGTCTCTAATCTCTCTACATTTAAATTTTGTGAAAACCACAGCAGTCTATGATCGCACATACTCTTTTATTCATTTACCGGTTTTGGTCGTAATTATCATCCTCAGCTTGTTGTAAAAAGGGAAGAGCGCAAACTTATGAAAAAAGTGTACGCAGTGGTAGGCTGTCAACTCGTACAAGCAGCATCGTAACGTGAATAGTCTGGAAGGTTAGCAGAGTAAACAAAATCATGATAAAAAGGTAAACACTCATGACCCGTAACGTTGGGCCGTCGCTGACGTACAAACTACGGTGCAAACAGCTGAAGGGGGACATGACCGCTAGATGTCGCTGGCCTATGGCGGTTTTGCAGCGGCGTGACACAAAATCAGAAATATGATGTCTGACATTCTGCATGAAACTAAATCGGATACACAGGGTTTTTATCGTGCTTTGATATGATGCTGAATTCGGTTAACTGTGCACTGTATACGTCACAAACACCCAGTAGGAACTAGCTTTTATAATTTTAAATGACATCTCCTTACACAGAGATATAGCGATATGCACATACAAAGATGGCGGCAGCATAGCGCACACAAGGTACAAAAGGGCAGTGCATTGGCGCAGCTGTTATTTGTACTCAGGTGATTCGTGTGAAAACGTGTCCGGTGTGATTGTGGCCGCATGACGGGAATTACCAGACTTTGAACGCAGATTGGCAGTTGGAGCTTGACACTTGGGTCATTCCGTTTCGGAAATTGTTTCGGAATTCAATATTCCGAGATCCACACTGTGTGCCAAGAGTACCAAATATCAGGCAGTTCCTCTCGCCACGGACGACGTAGTGGCCGCCAGCCTTCACTTAAGGACCGAGAGCAGCGGCGTTTGCGTAGAGTTGTCAGTGCTAACAGACAAGCAACACTGCGTACAATAACGGCAGAAATCAGTGGTGGGCCGTGGCCTGGTCAGATGAGTGCTGATTGCAGTCGGTAAGAGCAGACGGGAAGGTATCGAGTGTGGCGCAGATCCCACGAAGCCATGGACCCAGGTGGTGAAGAAGGCACTGTGCAAGCTGGTGGTAGCTCCATAATGGTGTGGGCTGTGTTTTACATGGAATGGACTGGGTCCTCTCGTGCAATTGAACCGATCATCGACTGTAAATCGATATGTTGGACTTCTTGATCCCAAACAACGATGGAACTTTTTATGGACGGCACTGCATCATGTTACCGAGCCACAGTTGTTCGCGGATGGTTTGAACACCGTTCTGAACAGTTCGAGCCGTTGATTTGTCCACCCATTTCGCCCGACATGAATCCCATCAAACGCCCATGGGCTATAATAGAGAGGTCAGTCCGTTCTGCACTGGCAACACTTTTGCAATTATGGACGGCTGTAGAGGCAGAATGGCTCAGTATTTCTGTAGGGGGCTTTCAACGACTTGTTGAGTCCATGACGCGTCGCGTTGCTGCACTACGCTGGCCAAAAGGAGGTCCGACACGGTATTAGGAGGTGTCCCATGCGTTTTGTCACTTCAGTGTGTTCAGAGTCTCGAAGGTTAGCAGAGTAAACAATTAAAATACATAGACATCGTCACATAGAATGAAATCAAGATAAAACGATAAACGCTCAGGATCCGAAACGACGGGATAACGAAAACTGACAACCGCTGGAAGAGTGGTGTGATGACCACATGCTCCTCCATAATCTGCATCAGGGCTGAGGATGGCATGGCGGCCGGTCGGTACCGTGAGGCTTTCAAGGCCTGTATATTTTTTGTCATTATGGTACCTTTGTTTAAGCTTTAGATCTTTCATTAACTGTATTCCTAACTCTCTCCATTTGCAGTCGTCTTCGCCCCGCGCCAACCGCAGTTTCTTGGCTCCATTTTCCGTAAGCCCACTGTGCCGGGCACTTTTTTATCTTCTGTCACGCTGCAGTCTGTCAACTTTATTGTTCTCCCGATTTGACACACGCTTATTTGCAACTACACTTCCTAATTTAATTTCTCTCGGTGCCCATGTTGAAAGTCTAGCTCTTTCTTAAAGTGCTTTTTAATGCATCCGACTTAGTTTCATGCAGAATGTCGAACATTAGGTTTCTGACTGCAGACCTCCTTCGTCCAGCGACATTTAGCTGCTGCCTCAGTGGTTTATTTATTTATTGGCCTTTATCATGAACCATCTAACCAGAAAAGTGAGCAAGTACAGATTCGGTATACAATATCGCATACGCAGCATAGGCATTAATAATTGCATTAATTCCAGTTAAACTTTGTTACACTCCGTGCATTCACTCTCCCAACACAGCCCAAATATCACAACTTCTCACGATGGATCCTTCGTGTTTGACTTGACAACTAGATACCCACTTCCTGCAGCAACCGGGCAATACCTGACTACTCTTTAGTGGACACCAAGTCTCAGCTGTTTGCACCGCTGTAGTTGTAAGCGCAGTACACCAGCGAAAACCCGACATTATGTGTCGTGAACCCAACATTACGTGTCGTGAATGTTTATCATTTGGTCATGATTTTAATCTGTGACCACGCGATTTATGGTTACACTTTTTTTTTTTTTTTACTCTGTTAACTTCATGAAGACAAGTATGTCCGCTAACCTTACGGACTATGTATATCACGATACTGCTTGTATAGTTGATGGGGAGCTGACAGGTCCCGCTTCCAGCAGTTTTAGATGGCATTTGCTCGATCGCCTTTAGATTACTACATGGTGGTCTACGGATCAGCCTGTCCTTCAAGATGTTAGACGCTGTCCACCATGAGGGCGTTAGGACATCGAGGCTTTCCAGTGCAGGGGCTGGTGAACCACCACTCTGGATTCGGCGACGTATCCTTTTGGTTTGAGAGGCGCTGAAAACCTCAGCGTCACCGCAATCATTGACATTTAGATCAGTGGTCCAACCCACCTTTGAACGGCTGTGGAGGAATCGGCCCCATACGAGCAAGCCATTTGGGATACATGCTACAGACTGTCTCAACGATCTGGATCTATAAGGCATCAATATACAAAGGCAGGGATTGAACGCACTGCCGCCTTGGCATCTTCAGAGGACCAAAGTGATTTTAAGATTGACACGGTACAAGAAAACTCCTACTCCAGATTGTGTTTTTACAACTTTTTCGCCCATTTTAATTGCGTATCATAGTTTTATCGTTGTTTATACAGATGGATCCCAGCAAGAGAATGTCCCTGGTTGCTCTGCTGTTTTCCCTGGCAGGTTTTTTAAAGTGTGTCTTCCGGAACAATTTACAAATTACGATGCGGAATTATAAGACATTCTGCTGGCACTGGGGAGGGTCACACTGAAGCCTGGCATCACTGTGCAAGGTTTCTTGTCTGGTCAGACTCGCTTAGTGCACCGCAAGCACCTCACAAAATGTATCCCGTAGACCAGTAGACTCAGCTCATCCATGACACTGTAAATCAGCTCGAACACCGCGGCAAGAAGGTGATCTTTTGCTGGATACATGGCCACATTGGGATACAGGGAAACGACGTGGTCGACAAAGCATGTCGGGATGGTGCTGTCCATCAATGTCCCATCCTGTTGCACGCCGTCATATCATTTTGTGACCGACGCATCATGCGTCAGTGGGGGACTGATGGTTGAAGGCGACAGGAAACAAACTGCGTTCGCTCAAATCGACCATATAGACATGGCGGACTTCGTCTCAGCCTCGCCGCTGGAAGGAGGTTTTGCTTACCAGGCTGCGCATCGGACATAGCACTTCAACACGTTGCTTCCTCCACCCGGGGGGAGGATCAACCACTCTGTGAGGTTTATGGCGTGCCACTTCGTTCAGCATATTTCGGCAATGTGTGTCGTATATAATATATGGGCAGCCCTCAGTCTCGATGGAGATCTGCCCACTATCCTCGCAGGTACTGATTCCAGTGTCACAAGAGTGGTGGCATTTTGTGAACTGTCAGGCCTCATGGTGGGAAAGGGAGGCAGACTTTAATACATTACAAAGTGTTCCGCATGTAAGGACAGCCTTCGTCCCCACCCATGAGATTAGCATGCTGACTTTTCGTCAGGGCGCTAATGACTATGATGTCGAGCGCCCCTCACCTCAAAATCATCATTATCATGTAGAGTTCATAGTCTATTATTACGTACATTTTTTTTCTTAAATATGCAATTTAGATCAATCTGAAGATGATCATAATAATTCAAATCTGTAACTGAATAAACAAATATCTGCTATCAAAGACTGTTGTGGTATTTACAAAATTTCACAATATTCGATCGCTATCATCTTTATAGGCAACCTTCATGATTTTTTCGCGAGATATGGATGCAAGAACCGATATATTGATCGACTGTTGTAGGGAATCCCAACAGCAAAGTACTGCGCGACACCTCTATTGTAGCGTGTACTCCACCAGTTGGATCATCATCTCCGTGACTGTTTCGCCCTTACTAAATGGACCTGTGACGAACTGCGCTGCTCTTCTTTCGATCGTATTTATTGCTTCCGTCAATCATATATGGTCAGGATCCCACGCCGATGAGCAGTGCTCGAGTATCGGCCGAAACGGTTTGTAAGCTGACTCCACCGTAGAAGGGCTGCACGTCTAAGGATTCTCCAATGTCCAGCCTCTGACTTTCCAACCGTTAGCTTTTAAGTGGGCGCTCCACTTTAAACCGCTCCACGCGCGTACTCTGCAGTAATGCGTCTTTCTCCTTATTTATGCGCAACAAGTGAACCATTGGTTCTTTAAAGAATCGAGCTACTGTGTATAAAACAGCTTCTAACGTCTGATTACTTTAAAAGTCAGATAATGTGTTAAAAGTCTGATGTTAAGCGTGTTAACGAGGAAAAACTTCCTGGTGGTTTGAAACTATACCAAGCGCGCTCATTATGAAACACTGCACGAATATAAATTCGGTAATTTGTGCTGCATTTTAAGCAGAAACAAGTTTATCACGCATTTCAGTGTTTTTGACGCTTGTAGACTGTGTGTAGTACAGTGATCTAATGTTGCTGGTACTTTCAACGGTACGCGTAGGTGTTTTCTTGCGAGGAAGTGATAAATTAAAACGTCGTAGTTCATACTACTCTTTTACGGTGTGAACAGCGAAAATGTAGTAAACCAAAAACTTTTCTCCTTTGATTTCTTATGAGAGGACGGGTATTAGCGAGAAAAGCTGTCGAAAATGTTTGAAATTATGTTTAAAGTTTGTTGAAAGTCGCTAAGTGCTCGCATTATCATACACTGGATGTACAATGCCATCAGTTACGATGCCGAAAGACAAACATACAGTCTCTAACTCTAGTTCATCTCCCGCTGTGTTTAACGTCAGATTATACGTCATAAAAAAACCAAACTAACTCCGCCCGAACAGTCCATGAAGGCCTAACGGTACCGAACGGCCGCCGTATCACCCTCAGCCTACAATGTCACTGGATGCGGATATGGAGGGGCTTGTGGTAAGCACACCGCTCTCCCGGCCGTATGTCAGTTCACGAGACCGCAGCCGCTTCTTCCCGAACAAGTAGCTCCTCGGTTTGCCACACAAGGGCTGGTTGTGGTCCGCGGATCATCTCGAACGAGTGTGTCCGCACGCCCCAACATTGCAGGAGTCAAAGCTGTTTTAGCCGGTCAGATTGCGCGGGAGGTCGCACAGGTTTGGGCAACCTCGTTGCTGTGGTAACAGACGTCTCGCCCAACGACTCACCGTGCTTTTGTCCACTGCCGGGTCTCCGTAGGCATTCTGTAACCGCCTACGGATCTCTGTAATTCTCCGGTTTTTCCACCAAAAGAAACTGTGACAACTCTCTGCTAGGAACGCGCCTACGTTACATGCGCCGTATTGAAGGTTGTGTACAGCGCCGTCACCTGTGGGAACTTCATGAAGCTACAGGAGCTGAAGTGAGGATATTCTACGATGTCTCTGAACAAATTCCGCTTTGAAATTGGCCGAGAAAAACGCCCCTCATACTTTTCCGGTGTTTACGCAGCATTGCGCCTGACGTTTCAGTATATTATTTCCTGGCTACTAAACGTATTGTTAAAGCATTTTACAGACGATATCTACATTAATTATTGAATCTACCTGCAAAATTATATCATTGTACGACACACAGATCAGAAGATACGACGTTATAAACATTCAGATGCGTAATAACTAGCTTGTACTTAAAATGTATCGCAAATTACCCAGTTTATATTTATCCACTGTTTCATAGTGAGAGCACTTAGCGACTTACAACAAACTTTAAGTATAGTTTCAAAGCTTTCCTAAGTTTTTTCCTGTTTACATGCTTAACGTGAAGTATTTAACACATTAATCCATTAGTAAAGTAATCAAATGTTTGTAGCTGTTTTATACGCTACTGGCCATTAAAATTGCTACACCAAGAAGAAATGCAGATGATAAACGGGTATTCATTGGACAAATATATTGTATTAGAACGGACATGTGATTACATTTTCACGCAATTTGGGTTCATGGATCCTGAGAAATCAGTACCCAGAACAACCACCTCTGCCCATAATAACGGCCTTGATACGCCTGGGCATTGAGTCAAACAGAGCTTGGATGGCGTGTACAGGTACAGCTCCCCATGCAGCTTCAACACGATACCACAGTTCATCAAGAGTAGTTACTGGCGTATTCTGACGAGCCACTTGCTCGGCCACCATTGACCAGTCGTTTTCAGTTGGTGAGAGATCTGGAGAATGTGCTGGCCAAGGCAGCAGTCGAATGACCCGTACAGGACCTGCAACATGCGGTCGTGCATTATCCTGCTGAAATGTAGGGTTTTGCAGGGATCGAATGGAGGGTAGAGCCACGGGTCGTAACACATCTGAAATGTAACGTCCACTGTTCAAAGTGCCGTCAATGCGAACAAGAGGTGACCGAGACGTGTAACCAATGGCACCCCATACCATCACGCCGGGTGATACGCCAGTATGGCGATGACGAATACACGCTTCCAATGTGCGTTCACCGCGATGTCGCCAAACACGGATGCGACCATCATGATGCTGTAAACAGTACCTGGATTGATCCGAGAAAATGCCGTTTTGCTATTCGTGCGCCTAGGTTTGTCGTTGAGTACACCACCGCAGGTGCTCGTGTCTGTGATGGAGCGTCAAGGGTAACCTCAGCCACGGTCTCCGAGCTGATAGTCCCTGCTGCTGCAAACGTCGTCGAACTGTTAGTGCAGATGGTTGTTGTCTTTCAAACGTCCCCATTTGTTGACTCAGGAGCCGGCCGAAGTGGCCGTGCGGTTAAAGGCGCTGCAGTCTGGAACCGCAAGACCGCTACGGTCGCAGGTTCGAATCCTGCCTCGGGCATGGATGTTTGTGATGTCCTTAGGTTAGTTAGGTTTAACTAGTTCTAAGTTCTAGGGGACTAATGACCTCAGCAGTTGAGTCCCATAGTGCTCAGAGCCATTTGAACCATTTTGTTGACTCAGGGATCGAGACGTGGCTGCACGATCCGTTACAGCCATGCGACTGCTAGTGATAATAGGCCGTTGGGATCCAGCACGGCGTTCCGTATGACTCTCCTGAACCTACCGATTCCATATTCTGCTAACAGTCATTGGATCTCGAGCAACGCGAGCAGCATTGTCGCGATACGATAAACCGCCATCGCGATAGGGTACAATCCGAGCTTTATCAAAGTCGTAAACGTGATGGTACGCATTTCTGCTCGTTACACGAGGCATCACAACAACGTTTCACCAGGCAACGCCGGTCTACTGGTTTGTGTATGAGAAATCGGTTGGAAACTTTCCTCATGTCAGCTGTCGCCACCGGCGCCAACCTCGTGTGGATGCTCTGGAAAGCTAAGCATTTGCATATCACAGCATCTTCTTCCTGTCGGTTAAATTTTCGCGTCTGTAGCACGTCATCTTTGTGGTGTAGAAATTGTAATGGTCATTGTACTTAAATCTGACTAACCTAAGGACAGCAAACACATCCATGCTCGAGGTAGGATTCGAACCTGCGACCGTAGCAGCAGCACGGTTACGGGCAGAAGCGCCTAGAACCGCTCGGGCACAACGGCCGGCTGACAGTTGGAGCTGTAATGCACACTACTGCTTATGTTTCAGTCCTACGCTGGCGTATCAGCTACCGGCGCCTAATGGCAAGTCACGACACTAACACAGGTGACAAATCAAATCCTGCAGCGCATGGTCTGAACATCAATCCTGTGATGTTTGGTACCCACTCGGTAGACAGTTTACCGCCTACACTGGCTCAAGTAGCGAACGTTTAATTATAACCACCCTGTATTGTGTAGCATAACTCCGTCTTATTTTCTGATAAAAATGATTGTGACTGTAAATCTGTTTGTCATATGTATGCATGCGCGCTAGATAACGTTGTCGGTGCTAAAACGCTCGCCTCGCGCAATTTTATTTCGCCGTTTCCATCCCGGAAAGCACGTTGCGCTACCGGCCGGATTCGTGTTTGTTCCAGGCCGCAGTTCCTTCTGTATTGACCGAGCGACGTGGCGCAGTGCTTACCACACTGGATTCGCATTCGGGAGGGCGACCGTTCAAATCCGCGACAGGACATACATATTTAGGTTTTCCGTGATTTCCCCAAATCGCTTAAGGCGAATGCCGGGATGGTTCCTTCGAAGGGGCACGGCCGCTTTCCTTCTCCATCCTTGCCTAATCCGAGCTCGTGCTCCGTCTCTAATGACCTCGATATCGACGGGACATTAAACCAATATTCGTTCCCTTTCCTTTTGTGTTCTGCTAAGCGGGTGTTCAAAGTTCTTTGTGTTGTCTATTGCCCACTGCTATACGGCATTGCGGTGCGTAGAACAGAACCCTCTGTGGGACAACGAAAATGTCTTCTGGAAATATCCATCATGTGTTCAGCAAGTAACAGTTATATGTTGTTGTTGTTTTGGTCTTCAGTCCAGAAACTGGTTTGATGCAGCTCTCCATGCTACTCTATCCTGTGCCAGGTTCTTCATCTCCCAGTACCTACTGCAACCTACATCCTTCTGAATCTGTTCAGTGTATTCATCTCTTGGTCTCCCTCTACGATTTTTACCCTCCACGCTGCCCTCCAATACTAAATTGGTGAGCCTTTGATGCCTCAGAATATGCCCTACCAACCGATCCCTTCTTCTAGTCAAGTTGTGCCACAAATTTCTCTTCTCTCCAATCCTGTTCAATACCTCCCTATTAGTTATGTGATCTACCCATCTAATCTTCAGCATTCTTCTGTAGCACCACATTTCGAAAGTTAAGTTATATAGCTAAGCGTATATGCATACATATTGTGTAGAAGTGTGTGATGTATCAACAGGCCATCAGAATGCAAGCAGAGAGATGGATACTAACAACAGAAGCCGCCCATATTCTGGCAAGCCAGCATCCAACAATTTGTTCTGGAAAACCATCTGAACATGAGCTTGAAAGGCGCCGAAAACCAGTTCATTGAATAATGAATAACTATTTCAAAAAAGTGACTGGTTGAAGTTTTATGAATTTACGTTGAATAAACTGTCATGGATTCTAAAATACGAGGGTTGGACCTTTAATATTACATCTATTTATTTACCGCTAGTACAAAATAGTTACGTGTTTCAGAGTTTTACTGACCTTCAAAGTAGTCACCAGCATTGGGTACAACCCGTTGCCAGCGATGTGGAAGTCGTAGGATACTCTTAGCAGATCCAGTTGCGTTGACAGTTCGAGCGGCGCGGTCTATTGCCCCGACGAATTTGTAGCAGTTCTGAAGCGACTGCCGTGAAGTGTTCCCTTCACTTTAGAAATCTCGCGGCATTCAGCGGTTAGGTTAACGTAACGTGACAGAAGTTGGAGTCTAGTAAAAAGAGATTCAACCGTTGCTGAAAATCTTTCAACAGAAATCCACCCACATGGCGTAGATTCGGAAGTTTTACGTAGTATTTAGAATATCTGAAAGATGACCCTACTGGAAACATTTTAAGTCGATAATATCGGGTGATCGAAAAGTCAGTATAAATTTGAAATCTGAATAAATCACGGAATAATGTAGATAGAGAGGTACAAATTGACACACATGCTTGGAATGGCATGGGGTTTTCTTCTTCTTCTTCTTCTTCTTCGTTTCACCCAACTTTGGGGTACGTTGAATCAATCACTTCTGTGTGTTCTGTGCCTTTCTTTTCGCCCAGTACTGCTTCATTCTTTCTGATCTTGCTTTTCTTTCCTCATCAGAGATGACAATCGTTCTTTTCTTTCTATTTTGGAGCTGGAATCCCTCTTTTCTGTCTTTGCTTATCATTTTTGCGGTCCTGTCTGTGAGCATTTTTTCTGTGATGTGTAGTTCTCTTAAGTCTTTCTCTGTTTGGATAAACCAATTTGGTTTGGATTTTTTATTCCTGAAGTAGTCAAACATTCTTTTTGTAAGTCTATTTGGGTTCATCCTGAGAATGTGCCCATAAAACTCAATTCTTCTTTTCCTCATTGTATCCGAAAGTTTTTCTGTGGTTTTGTAGAGTGTTTCATTTTTGGTATGAATTAGTTTGTCGTTATGAAATTTGGGGCCTAAAGTTTTTCTCAATATTTTTCTTTCTTTGATCTCTAGCCTTTCAATTGGGCCATGGTTAGTGATAGATAATGTCTCAGCTGCATATAGTGCTTCTGGTTTAATGACAGTGTTGTAATGTTTTATTTTTGAATTCCATGAGAGGGACTTTTTATTATAAGTATTTTTAGTAAGCTGAAAGGCTAGTTCAACTTTGTTTCTTCTTAATTCTATTGCTTTTTTTCTCAAGGGCGTTCCAGCTAATCCATTCACCAAGATATTTGAATTCTTTAACAATTTCGATCTTTTGGTCTCTTACTTTAAGATATTTCATTTGCTTTTTTATATTTGTGATTATTTTGGTTTTTTCAAAAGAAATTTTAAGGCCTATTTTCTCTGCTTGTTTCTGTAATTCGAGGATCTGTTCTTTGGCTTCTTCCCATGTTTCAGCTAGTAGGGCCATATCATCTGCAAATGCTAGGCAATTAACCTTGATGCCTTTGTTTTTTGTTCCTAGTCGGATTCCACTATTGATTTTCTTGTTCCATTCTCTTACTATTTTTTCTAGGGCACAGTTAAATAACAATGGAGAGAGTCCATCACCTTGTCGTACTCCAGTTTTTATCTCAAATAGGTCTGACAGTTCTCCCATAAATTTAATTTTGGAGTATGTGTTGGTGATGGTTTCTCTAATTAGGTTTGTAGTTTTATTGTCTAGGTTCAATTCTTTTAATATGGAGATTAGAGATTCCCTGTCTATGGAGTCGTACGCCTTTTGAAAGTCAATGAATGTGATGACATACGCTTTTGCTCTCGATTTTTGGTAGGCCATAAGATTTTTGAGGTTTAGAATTTGTTCTGGGCAGGATCTTCCCTTCCTGAAGCCTGCCTGATATTCTCCAAGTTGACAATCTAGCTGGGGTTCTGCTCTGTTCAAAAGGACTTTAGACAGTATTTTGTATGTTACGTCAAGGAGCGAAATCCCTCTGTAATTGTTGGGGTCTGTTCTGGATCCCCTCTTATGAATTGGGTGAATGAGGGCCATCTTTCATTCATCCGGAATTCTTTCTGTTTTCCATATTTCTTCAAATATGTTTTGGAGAGATTCTATGGCATTTCTATTGACATTTTTCCACAGTTCAGCTGTAATTTGGTTCTCTCCCGAAGCCTTATAGTTTTTGAGATTCAAAATGATTGATTGTAGTTCCTCGACGGTGGGTGGTTCTGAGTTAGGACTTGTTGAAGTTGAGTTGCTGAAATCCATTTTTTCAATTGGTTCTTTACAGTTGAGAAGGTTTCTGAAATATTCCCTCAAAATTTTGCAATTATCCCTGTTGTTGTGTGCAATATTACCATTTTTATCTTGTAATTGGAGTGTCAGTGGGCTGTACTTGGTTATTTTTTGTTTAAAAGTTCTGTAAAAGCTCCTAGTCTTGTTTTTGTTGAAGTCTTCGTTGATCTGCAAAAGGAGTTGATCTTCTTGTGCTTTTTTAATTCTTTTGAGGTTTTTACTCACTAGTTTTCTTACACTCAGGAAATTTTGCCTATTATATTCATTTTTCTGAGATTGCATCTGTTGCCATGCTTTCTTTCTTTGCTCAATAAGTTTGTCACATTCCTCTGTCCACCATGCGTGTTTTTTGATTTTGGTTATAGGTGCTATTTGTTCAGCTTTGGTTAGTAGGCTTTCCTTCATTTGATCCCAATTTTGGTTCCTTATATCTTGAGTCGCGAGGGGAAACTCCTTCGAATTCATTATCTTTTCTAGATCGTATCTTCTGCTTTTGGGTTTACTGTTTCTATCTTTCCTTTTGGGGATAATTTTGAGTTTTATTTTAGAAAGATAGTGATCAGAATCCAAGTTTGCTCCTCTGAGTACTTTGACATTTTGTATTTCTCTATGGTGTTTCCATTTTATCGCCACATGATCAAGTTGAAATTCACCCAAGTGTGGGTTTGGTGAGGTCCATGTCTTCTGTTTTCTGGGTAGTCTCTTAAAGGCTGTGGATTTCAGGATCAAGCCATGCGCTTGGCAGAGTTCTACTAATCTGACTCCATTTTGGTTAGTTCTATTGTGCGCTGGGTAGTTTCCAACAATATTTTTGTATTTCTTCTCTTTTCCTACTTGAGCATTGAAGTCCCCCGTAAGTATGATGTTGTGTTTGTCTGGGATCGTTTGCACCACGTCATCTAGTTGTTCCCAAAAACGTTCCACCTTTTCCTTATTTTTCCTATTGTCTTCATTTATGGGGGCATGTGCATTCACAATTGTGTATACTCTATTAGCAGATTTAAAAGTGAGTGTGGAGAGTCTTTCCGATTGTGATTGAAAGCTGATAATGGAGTCTAAAATACTTTTATCTATTATAAAGCCCGTTCCGAGGTGGGGTGTGTTTTTCATTATTCTTTTGCCTACCTTTCCTTTGTATATTCTGAAACCTCCGGAATCAAAATTGTTTTCATCTATGTATCGAGTTTCTTGTAGTGATGTTATGAGTATTCTATGATGTTTGAGGGTATCTGTAAGATGTTTTAATTTTCCTGTTTTTAAAAGAGAGTTTACATTGAAAGTAGCTATGTAACTTGTTTTTTTACATTTCAATTTGCTTGCTGTCTTATCATGTCCCGATTCATCTCTGTGCAATGCTGCAGACTCCCCAGAATCCGATAGTCTGCTTGCGCACCTTGGTGCGGTGGATTGTCCACCTGGGGTAATTTGTTTCACATTACACTCTTCCATGATTGATAGTATTATGTAAGGGGTTTTATTAAAACAAAAAAAAAACAAAAAATACGAAAGTTCACAAAATGTCCGACAGATGGCGCTTCGTCTGATCGGAATAGCAATAATTAGCATAACAAAGTAAGACAAAGCAAAGATGATGATCTTTACAGGAAATGCTCAATATGACCACCATCACTCCTCAACAATAGCTGTTTTCGAGGAATAATGTTTTGAACAGCACTGTAAAGCATGTCCGGAGTTATGGTGAGGCATTGGCGTCGGATGTTGTCTTTCAGCATCCCTAGAGATGTCGGTCGATCACGATACACTTGCGACTTCAGGTAACCCCAAAGCCAATAATCGCACGGACTGAGGTCTGGGGACCTGGGAGGCCAAGCATGACGAAATTGGCGGCTGAGCACACGATCATCATCAAACGACGCGTGCAAGAGATCTTTCGCGCGTCTGGCAATATGGGGTGAAGAGCCATCCTGCATGAACATCGTACGTTCCAGCAGGTGTTTATCAGCCAGGCTGGGGATGATGCGATTCTGTAACATGTCGGCGTACCTCTCACCTGTCACGGTAGCAGTTACGTTTTGCTGTGCAGCGCCGTCTGTCGGACATTTTGTGAATTGTGTTTTTTTCTAATAAAACCCCATGTCATTCCAAGCATTTTTGTCAATTTTTACCTCTCTATCTACATTATTCTGTCGTTTATTAAGTCTTCAAATTAATACTGACGTTTTGATCACCCGGTACATCTGGCTCATAATTCCAGCTTAGTTTTAAATCACCAATGAAAAAATCTTTTTCCCGTCGGTTAAATTAAGACTCAGTTATACAAATATTAGTTTACAACTGTAAATTTAACTTAGTTTTCATCTGTTGTGAAAATTAACCATATCCATATAAACTTTAATTTTCCTCTTTTACTTACATATAACTATTTCTGGGTGATGAATAAATCTAATGCTTTGGTTTTGTATGTACCCTCTATGTCGTCATTTTTGTATCTTTTGTATAAGTGATATTTGTGTAAGTCTCACGTCATTGTATCTGTGTTTGGGACATTCAGTTGCCACCTGACTATGGCATAGGAAGCGTAAAGGGATTTCGTGGCCAAATAAACAATACTATTTTGTTTTCAACCTCCGATGCCTCATTTAACGCTTCAATCTTCATTGCAACGCTCCGCCGCACACAGCAGGGCAATGAGGATACCCTGCAGCGTTTTCGATGGGAAGTGTTTGATTACCCACCCTACTGTCCGGACTTTACATTTTGATCTCTTCGCTCACACGAACCGCTGGCTACGAGGACAGCATATTAGCACAAATAGCGAGCAGCAGACCAGCCTTGGGAATAGGCGGAAATTACAGGCAGCTGCTTTCTACAGGGTGAAAAGTATTTAAACCGACAAACTCTGGGAGGTTGTAGGGGACATCAAAACCAATATTTTTCCCTAATGTCATTTTTTCCTATGAGGATTATTTATAGCGGTGGAGGCCGTATTACGCTCTTCGGTTGATAGAGGGCGTATTACGCTCTTCAGTTGTAGGCAACTGCTGTCCACCAGTGTAGTAGTGTATTGTCTGTGTTTACTAATGGAGCGATATACGTGGAGTGAGTACACTGATATGGTTGGTGCGTACTACGTAGCGCACCACAACGGACGAGCTGCACAGCGAGTTTATCAACAATAATATCCTAATCGCCGTATCCCGCATCATACGACCTTCGCTGCTGTGTACCAACGTCTGCGTGAGACCGGGTCATTTAGCAGATAACTTGGACAGGGATGCCGTCGCACGGTAAGAACGCTGCAATTTGAGGAAGCTGTCTTGCAGCATGTGGAGCGGGATCCTTCAATCAGCACTCGTGCAATTGCACGTAACATGGGGACGAATCAGACGAATGCAAGAACAGTCCTTCGAGAGCAATTGTTACGTCCATTTCACTTACAGCGTGTCCACAACCTGGAACCAGCTGATTATCCACCCAGAGCACAGTTTTCGCAGTGGTGCCTCGAACAGTGTGAATTGCATCCTACATTTCCATCCTCTGTGTTGTTTACCGATGAAGCAACGTTCGGGCATGCACAATCTGCATGTTTGGAGTGAGCATAACCCACATACCACAGTTACTAGCGCTCATCAAGTGCGGTTCTTCGTTAATGTGTGGGTCGGTGTTGTTGGGGACTGCTTAATTGGGCCGTATCTGTTACCTAGGCCATTAAATGGAAGGCACTATCACAATTTTCTCGCCAGAGCGTTGCCAGAATTGCTGGAAGACGTCCCGCTACCTACAAGACAACGCATGTGGTTCCAACAAGACGGGGCGCCGGCACATTTCAATCTTCGTGTGCGTCGATTCCTGGACCGACGGTTCCCAGAAACGTGGACTGGCAGAGTTGGTCCGGTACCATGGCCTGCCTGATGCTCAGATATGTTCCCTCTTCACTTGTGCGGAGAGATGAGCAGCCTTGTTTACGCAACTCATGTTGCGTCAGAAGAGGATCTGGTCACCCGGATAGTAGCAGCAGCAGGAACAATTCAGGATACTCCTGGGGTTTTTGCCGGTGTCAGACAGAACATGATCCGACGATGTAACCTTTGTTTGCGTGTCAATGGAGGCATTTTTGAAACTCTACTGTAATTGAAATTGGGTTGTGTTAATGGGTTGTCTCTTGGTCATAAAAAAATGGAAAACTGTTTGTTGGTTTAATTGCCGCCAGAGAAATAGTCCTCTACCTGTTTAAATACTCCTCATAGGAAAAAATGACACTAGGAAAAAATATTTGTTTTGATGTCCCCCACAACCTTCCAGAGTTCATCAGTTTAAATACTTTTCACCCCGTATGTCGAGGGTATCTGAAAGTTGTCTAGTGAGATCACACGGAATCATATTTTTCTATTTTTTAAAATTTATGGTACATGAAGTTCAGAGCTCAAAAATCAATAACCCAAATCAGTTCGATGCAGCTCTAAAAATTCTCGGGAAATCGACTTTGAAGTTTTCCGGTCATGTATGATACGCTCAGTAAGGTCTTTGCTTTTCGCCAACATGTGATAGAACGCTCACGTAACATGTGGGAGGCGGCAGGGTTCGATTCCCTGTGGAATCAAATTTTTAAAGAAAAGTGCATATTTTACGAGTATTTCCGTGTAACGTAAAATACGTAGAGGTGGAAAAAAAGTGTAATTTATGATTTCTTTTTAATTTAAGCAATCTTTATTAATAATCCTCTATAAATGATTGGTGATTAGGAATTCAGGTTTGCAATGAAAAGTGGCTCAAAAAACCGGACCGAGCGGGGTGGCGCAGTGGTTAGACACTGGACTCGCATTCGGGAGGACGACGGTTCAATCCCGCGTCCGGCCATCCTGATTTAGGTTTTCCGTGATTTCCCTAAATCACTCCAGGAAAATGCCGGGATGGTTCCTCTGAAAGGGCACGGCCGTCTTCCCTCCCAATCCTTCCCTAGTCCGATGAGACCGATGACCACGCTGTCTGGTCTCCTTCCCCAAACCAACCAACCAACCAACCAACCAACCAACCAAAAAACCGGTTTCTGAAACAACGAAACCGGTTTCCGAAACAAGTGATTTCTGTTTTTTTTATTCTTGTTGATTGTTGTAGTAAACATAGGAACCGAACAAAGTTGGGAAAATTTTGATTCACTCAATTTTTTTACACACATAATCAAAATATCAAATTAAATAGTCAAATTAAAAAAAATCTGTGGTTCACCATTGGCTGCTTTTCTTGAAAAGTGCTAAATGGTTGAAAACTACAAATGATCATCATTATTCTCCTATTGATTCTAACTTCCTGAAACTGCTGGAAAAATCATGTTGTAATCCTCGATGATGCCACTGTTTGGACATTACGAACAGTCAGTACTAAAAACTGAGGTTGAGCGGTTCTGTTTTTCGCGTTAATTTGTCCGTTTTCAAGGGCTACAAGCATATGAAGGTGTATTACCTAGTCACAGACAACAGGTCACTGTTTCTGTTGTACACTACGAATGAACTGTTGTTAAGTTTTTAATTTATTGCTGCTACCATAATACCCTTCCTCTTCTATTATTTCATAGAAATCCCAGACACATCTTTAATCTTTTAAAGCAGATGAAGCATTCTACTTCACTGCTAGGGTCACGTCCTAAAAATATTTCAGAGTGGGGTTCGCGCTATTGTGCAATAGAACGGATGTCCGGGAACGACAGAGAACTACTATCGTATAGAGCGGGCGGGGACAGGTCTTGCAACAGCAATGCTTTACGAGTTCTTATGCCAAGTGTTTGTTGCTCGTTTCTGTCTGCTTGTTATAACAATAGTACTGATCCCTGCTCTCATTTTATATACACTAATAGCCATTAAAATTGCTACACCATGAAGATGACGTGCTACAGTCGCCAAATTTAACCGACAGGAAGAAGATGCTGTGATATGCAAATGATTAGCTTTTCAGAGCATTCACACCAGGTTGGCGCCGGTGGAGACACCTACAACGTGCTGACATGAGGAAAGTTTCCAACCGATTTCTCATACACATACAGCAGCTGACCGGCGTTGTCTGGTAAAACGTTGTCGTGATACCTCGTATAAAGAGGAATGCGCACCATCACGTTTCCGACTTTGATGGAGGTCGGATTGTAGCCTATCGCGATTGCGGTTTATCGTTTCGCGACATTGCTGCTCGCGTTGGTCGAGATCCAATGACACTTAGCAGAATATGGAATCGGTCGGTTGAGCAGGGTAATACGGAACGCCGTGCTGGATCCCAACGGCCTCGTATCACTAGCAGCCGAGATGACAGGCATCTTATCCGCATGGCTGTAACAGATCGTGGAGCCACGTCTCGATCCCTGAGTCAGCAGATGGGGACGTTTGCAAGACAACTACTATCTGCACGAACAGTTCGACGACGTTTGCAGCAGCATGGACTATCAGCTCGGAGACCATGGCTGCGGTTTCCCTTGACGCTGCATCACAGACAGGAGCGCCTGCGATGGTGCACTCAACGACGAACCTGGGTGCACGAATGGCAAAACGTCATTTTTTCCTATGAATCCAGGTTCTGTTTGCAGCATCGTGATGGTCGCATCCGTGTTTGGCGACATCGCGGTGAAGGCACATTGGAAGCGTGTATTCGTCATCGCCATACTGGCGTATCACCCGGCTTGATGGTATGGGGTGCCATTGGTTACACGTCTCGGTCACCTCTTGTTCGCATTGACGGCATTTAGAACAGTGGACGTTACATTTCAGATGTGTTACGACCTGTGGCTCTACCATTCATTCGATCCCTGCGAAACCCTACATAATGCACGACCGCATGTTGCAGGTCTTGTACGGGCCTTTCTGGATACAGAAATTGTTCGACTGCTGCCCTGGCCAGCACATTCTCCAGATCTCTCACCAGCTGAAAACGTCTGGTCAATGGTGGCCGAGCAACTGGCTCGTCACAATACGCCAATCACTATTCTTAATGAACTGTGGTATCGTGTTGAAGCTGCATGGGCAGCTGTACCTGTACACGCAATCCAAGCTCTGTTTGACTCAATGCCCAGGCTTATCAAGGCCGTTATTACGGCCAGAGATGGTTGTTCTGGGTACTGACTTCTCAGGATCTATGCACTCAAATTGTGGGAAAATGTAATCACATGTCAGTTCTAGTATAATATATTTGACCAATGAATACCTGTTTGTCACTTGCGTTTCTTCTTGGTGTAGCAATTTTAATGGCCAGTAGTGTAATAACGCAATATTTCAAACAAATGTAGATTCTAATTCTTTTCTTAAAAGGGTTTATTTAAGGAAAAAAAATATTCATTTTGCTGTGGCTATTTGATATTTCGTCTTTTTACTCGGTTATAAGTAAAAAATAAAAAACTCGTGTTACCGCCGAGAGCAGATAAGCACTGCAGAGTAGGGGTTATTTAGAAGTGCAGTACCGGTCGGTTTTTCCCATCCCTGCAGTGCCGTAGCCTTGAGCGGTGGGTGACACCTGCCCCCGGACAGAGCACAGCGGCAACGGCAGCAGCAGGCGGCGCCTTTATTTTGGTGGCTGGGACGGCAGCCAGTTGGCGTGCGGAACAGCGAAAACAGTCCAGACACCCCTCCCCCCCCCCCCCTACCCACATTGTCACTTGGCACTCTCGCTGCAGCTTCACCAAACGCCATTTCAATCTCTGTTGGTCCATCGTGGCCAGGAGACATCGCCTGGTTTATGTCAATAAAATTCACCAACAGCCGTGTACTTTAAGATATTTTATTTTATTGTGAAGGCTATGAGTTTCAGCATTTCATTACGCCATCTTCAGGTCCCATACGCATCTATCCAAATAAACGTAGTTGTCATATAGCGCCATAAATCACTGGATATCGTTAATTGAGTCACCGAGGTCTGCTCAGTTACTGTCACGTCTTCGAATGAAGCAATTGTATGAGGGGCGTTGGAAAAGTCCGTGCAAAGCCCGAGAGATGGCACCAATGGCGCGTATCGAGGTCATGTCTAGTCAGTAGCATCTTTGGAAAGAACGCACACAAAGTTTCAGCCATATTGGTCTATTTCTTTGTGTTTGGCATTAGTGTGAATCAAGGAAGTCGAGTGATTGTCAAAAAATGGACGAAAAAGAATTTCGTGTGGTGACTAAACATTACTTTATGAAAGGCAAAACGCCTCAGGAGACCAAAGAGTAGTTTGATAAACATTACGGTGACTCTGCACCTTCGATTAGAACTGTTTGTGAGTGGGTTCAAAATTTTCGGAGTGGCCATATGGGCACAAGTGATGCTGAACGTTCTGGACGCCCTGTCCAGGTTACGACTCCAGAAATCATTGATAAAATTCATGATATGCTGGTGGATGACAGAAGAGTTAAGGTGCGTGAGATTGCTAGTGCTGTGGGCATCTCTAATGAATGGGTACATGATATTTTGCATGAACATTTGGACATGAGAAAGCTGTCCGCAAGGTGGGTTCCGCGATTGCTCACGCTTGACCAAAAACAGAATCGTGTGAAGTGTTGCAAGGATGGTTTGCAGCTGTTCAGGAACAACCCACAGGACATTAAGCGTCGTTTCGTCACAGTGGATGAAACATGGATACATTACTATACTCCTGAGGCCAAACAACACTCTAAACAATGGGTTACCAAGGGAGAATCTGCGCCAGAAACGGTGAAGACCATTCCTTCGGCCGGAAAGGTGACGGCGACTGTCTTTTGGGATTTGCAAGGGATAATCCTCATCGACTATCTGGAAAAGGGTAAATCTATTACAGGTGCATATTATTCATCGTTATTGGACCGTTTGAAAACCGAGCTGCAAGAAAAACGCCGGCGATTGGACCGCAAAGAAGTCCTTTTCCATCACGACAATGCACCAGCTCACACCCCAGCAGTTGTTGTCTCCAGACTTGGCTCCCTCAGACTGCTATTTGTTCCCCAATTTGAAGAAATGGCTGGTGGGACAAAGATTTTATTCAAACGAGGAGGTGAGTGCAGGAACTAATAGCTATTTTGCAGACTTGGACAATTCCTATTATTCGGAAGGGATCAACTAGTCAGAACAACATTGGACGAAGTGTATGAGTCTAAAACGAGACTATGTCGAAAAATAAAAAAGGTTTACGCCAAACACGTAAGTAGTTTTTGTTTTTGCACAGACTTTCTAAACGCCCCTCGTATAACAGTTCAGTTCGCTATGTCCAAAACTAAAAGTTCGTTCATTTGGATAGATGCGTATGGGGCTTGAAGATGGCATAACGATACGCTGAAACTGGTAGCCTTCACAGTAAAATTAAATACCTTAAAGTACACGGCTGTTGGTGAATTGTATTGACATTGGCATAAACGCGGTTTCTGTCTAACCTTGATTTGGACCTTGTTAACGGCGGCTGAACTTCGTGGTTGAGGGTTGAGTTACAGCCGAACCTCGGGTTATCAGGACCAGGTGGGATCTTAGATCAACCGGAATTATCCAAAATCCTGGTAATCTAAAAGTAGATAAAAAAAGTAAGGAGGCTGCGTTTAAAGTCCGAAAGTAGGTGGGTCCCAAACGTGCGGTAAAATCAAATTTTGTGAGGGCCGTAAAAACAAAGGGGTTTAAATTCTTTTTAAAAGATAATTATTATTATTATTATTATTATTATTATTATTATTATTATTATTTTGGAAGACTGTAACACTGTTAACAGAATTTGCCAATAGTTACACTGAGGAGGCGGAAGTCATAAGATACATCCTAATATTGTTCTCACCTCCTTTTGCCCAGCACAGTACAGCAACTCGACGTGTACATTGTGTGAAGGACAATCAAACAATTCAAAATCAAAGGCGGTAAAATAGTCTATATTAAGCAGAGTCAAAGTCGAAGTTCGCAATAGCTGTTTATTAGCATGTCATGGACTCAACAAGTCGCTGGAACTCGCCTGCAAAAAGACGGTGCCTTGCTCCCTCTATAGCCATCCGCAATTACAAAAGTGTTCCCGGTGCAGGATTTTGTGCACAAACTGACCTCTAGATTACGACGCATAAATGTGCGATGGGATTCATGTCGGGCGATCTGGGCGGCCAAATTATTCGCTCGAATTGTCCAGAATGTTCATCAAACCAGTTGCGAACAGTTGTGACGCGATGAAATGGTACATTACTGTGCATATAAATTCCATCATTGTTTGGGAATATTAAGTCCGTGAACGATTGCAAAAGGTCTCCAAGTAGGCAGACATCCAGTGTATAGTGGCTTCAGTTGGACAACAGGAGACAGGCCATTCCGTGTAAACAGCCCACACTATTACGGAGCCATCACCAGCTTGCACATTGCTTTGTTGACAACTCGGGTCCGTGGTTTCGTGGCCTCTGCGTCTTGCTGTAGCCCTGCCATCAGTTCTTACCAACTGAAATCGGCACTCACCTGGCCAGGCCGCGGTTTCCCAGTCGTCTAGGGTCCAACCGGTGTGGCCACGAGCCCAGGACAGGCGTTGCACGCGATGTCGTGCTTTTCACGAAAGCACTCGCGTCTGCTGGCATAGCCGATTAACGCCGCACTGCCATAACACAGACGTTCGTCGTACTTCCCAAATTGATTTCACGCAATGCTGCTTCACTGTTGTCACTGACAGCTCTACGCAAACACTGCTGCTCTCGGTCGTTACGTGAACGCTGTCAGCCACTGCGCAGCCCTTGGTGAGAGGTAATGCATGAAATGTGGTTTTCTCTTCACATTGTTGACAGGGTGTATCGCGTATTATTCGATTTCCCAATGATTTCCGAAATAGAATGTCCCATGCGTCTAGCTCCAACTACCAACCGGCGTTCATAGTCTATTAATACCCGTCGTGCGGCTACAATCGCGTGGGAAACCTTTTCACATGACTCACCTGAGGTTAAATGACAGCTCCGCCAGTGCACTGCCCTTTTATACACTACTGGCCATTAAAATTGCTGCACCAAGAAGAACACTACAACTGATATGTGATTACATTTTCACGCAGTTTGGGTGCATAGATCCTGAGAAATCAGTACCCAGAACAACCACCTCTGGCCATAATAACGCCCTTGATACGCCTGGGCATTGAGTCAAACAGAGCTTGGATGGCGTGTACAGGTACAGCTGCCCATGCAGCTTTAACACGATACCACAGTACATCAAGAGTAGTGACTGGGGTATTGTGACGAGCCAGTTGCTCGGCCACCATTCACCAGACGTTTTCACTTGGTGAGAGATCTGGAGAATGTGCTGGCCAGGGCAGCAGTCGAACATTTTCTGTATCCAGAAAGGTCCGTACAGGACCTGCAACATGCGGTCGTGCATTATCCTGCTGAAATGTAGGGTTTCGCAGGGATCCAATGAAGGGTAGAGCCACGGGTCGTAACACATCTGAAATGTAACGTCCACTGTTCAAAGTGCCGTCAATGCGAACAAGAGGTGACAGAGACAGGTAACCAATGGCAGCCCATACCGTCACGCCGGGTGATACGCCAGTATGGCGATGACGAATACACGCTTCCAATGTGCGTTCACCGCGATGTTGCCAAACACGGATGCGACCATCGTGATGCTATAAACAGAACCTGGATTCATTCGAAAAAATGACGTTTTACCATTCGTGCACCCAGGTTCGTCGTTGAGTACACCATTGCAGGCTCTCCTGTCTGTGATGCAGCGTCAAGGGTAACCGCAGCCGTGGTCTCCGAGCTGATAGTGCATGCTGCTGCAAACGTCGTCGAACTGTTGGTGCAGGTGGTTGTTATCTTGCAAGGGATCGAGACGTGGCTGCACGATCCGTTAGAGCCATGCGGATAAGATGCCTGTCATCTCGACTGCTAGTGATTACGAGACCGTTGGGATCCAGCACGGCGTTCCGTACTACCCTCCTGAACCCACCGATTCCATATTCTGCTAACATCATTGGATTTCGACCAAAGCGAGCAGCAGTGTCGCGATACGATAAACACCAATCGCGATAGGCTAAAATCCGACCTTTATCAAAGTCGGAAACGTGACGGTACGTATTTCTGCTCCTTACACGAGGCATCACAACAACGTTTCTCCAGGCCACGCCGGTCAACTGCTGTTTGTGTATGAGAAATCGGTTGGAAACTTTCCTCGTGTTAGCACGCTGCGGGTGTCGCCACCGGGGCCAACCCTGTGTGAATGCTCTGAAAAGCTAATGGTTTGCATATCACAGCATCTTATTCTTGTCGGTTAAATTTCGCGTCTGTAGCACGTCATCTTCGTGGTGTAGCAATTTTAATGGCCAGTAGCGTATGAGCCTTGCAACATGTAAACAAGAAAAAAACTTCTTTTTGAGTTTTCCTATGTGTGTTGCAAAGCTTTGCGACAATAAGTCATTTAATGTAGCTACAGCAAGTCTGTGAAATAGCTTCATTCATTTACAGGGTTTTCCCAAATTGTCGTTATAAACTTCTAGAGGGGCATGAGTTCACAATATTTTGAGTAGGAACTCATGTCCGTAAACATACCGTTTCCTTTCTATGACGCTTTCAATTCAGATATGTAACGCTGAGTGAAAGAGAAAAGTCTCGGAGTGGCCTCGTCCCGGTATGTAATACGGTATTCGCGGTGACGTGTACCACGTCAGACGGTCGCTTGATGTCACTTAACGTCTGTCTTGCTGCAAGAGTCCTGTAGAGACAGAGAAAGATCTGTTGGCACGAGTTCTGTCGCTGCACTAGAAACTGAAGACACACAAGGTAGGATGAAGAGTATGTACCACAACACGTTACGTCCGTATAATGTCCGTAATGACGTTGGTGGTCGCCAAATCGCGTCTCTGTTTTAATGCAGCAGTACTGTTCTGTACGTTCAGTATGCTCGGTTCTTTTTCGTTTTGGAATGACGTAAACACGTAATGTTTGTGTTAATACAAACAAATGCGCTTAAGTGATAAATTAGGTTTCGGTATGTTTCCTTTCGAACTGTTACCTTATAACTGTACTGCTTCACGCCTAATTCAATTCCTCAAGCAGAAGTGGACGAGGTAAATGCCTGAATTGAAACTGTCTTAGAAACGGTACGTTTCCGGACGTGGTTTCCTATTCAAAATATTATGTACTCACTCCTTTTTACAAGTCCTAGATGTATGTAACGGGAATTTCCGAACATCTGTACTATCATCAAAGCATAACGAAATGTGGCGTAAGTTACGCTTTTGAAACGTTTGTATGAACATCATCTCCGTCTACACATATACTTTGTTTTGCACAGTCCATCTGTGAGAATAAAAGTGAGACGCACACATAACAGATCCTAAATATCTCACGAAAATTTCTTCTCAGAGTTGTGTGTATTTCCTGAAGTGGACCAGAAATAACTTCGTTACTCACTTCGAAACAGATAAACGAATTAATTAATTGATTGCGTAACTCAATAGTAAATGCATAATGGTTTACTGTAGTCCTGCACATAGTATTGTGCAATAAATATTTAAATATGTGGAACTAGAATTTTGATAATGATAGCAGTGAAACAAAAAGAAGGGACCGGAACATGCTTGGAGCTTGACTTAAGACGTGCACTGGCGCTACAAACCAAATATAAAAGAGTTTGTTAAGCATTAGCAATGCCAATTGTCTTACAGGCGCATTACTAATGTAATGCGTACAAAATCTAAATATTATTTATCTTATATTGATTTGAAAATGAAAATATTCAAAGAACTTTTTTTCATTCTGAAGTTTAGTTCGGCACTATTGTTGGGTAACTGAAGGGGGGGGGGGGGTTAATTACTGATACGTGAGTGATTGTGTCGGAAAGGACGGGAACCGCTGTCGGAGCACAGCAGTTATACAGGGTGTCCCTGGAGGTATTGTCAATATGACAGGAACGATCGTTCGAAGAAAAAAATAGTCTAGTAAACATGGTCTCTAAACTGTATATCTTAACCCTCGGAATACAAGGGGGGGCAGGCGGGTACTTTCTGCATACCTTTTGAAAATATTGTAATCTAGTACGTTACTTTATATACTAAAATCTTGAAAAAAATTATTGTTTTTTATGAATCTTGTAACAGTTCCCATAAACGTGTTACATTTTTCAGTTAACGTAACCGAACAATTTAAGTCATACACTTAAGCAGTAAATGAAACGTTCTCCAGTGAATGTCGTATTTAGCCTGTTCAGATTCAGGACCTTACACATCAGTATCTCTTTAAAAAGTGTGTTGTGAGTTAAAGTCAACAACGACTAATGATCTTTGTTTCTTTCTTCAGTTGTTTTTATGGTGGACATAAAGTACTTCTCCCACCACCAGCACCCCCACACGACCCCTCGAAATGCGAATTTTGGAAAATGTGTTGATACTACTAGGGGTAATAGCCAGGAGCATCCGGTCTTCAGAGCAAGTGCCCATAGCTCTTAAGGCATGCATTTTAGAGTCTGTGTTTACTTGAACATATTGTTTTGAATGATCCCTGTCATATCCCCCCGAATACTGACCATTGCTCCTGGGACACCACCTGTACTTTCTTTTTCACTTAAACTCGTAAATTATAAATTATTTTCAACTACGAGGGGACTTCAAAGAGTAAGTTACACATTATTATGGCAGACCAAGTAACTTTTACTGAATGCCAAACCGTACTTCAAAGCGACACAGATACACAACACTGTTTTCCAACATTGCCTCCAAGTCTCTGTGAACAATGGTCGCAACGTTCCACCAAGCAGTCAGTTCCTCAACGACAGAAATCCGCTCATCGGTCACTGAGCCACGCGATGAACACTGTGTAAACGTTTTCTTCGCTAGGAAATCTCTTTCCCTCCCCAGATGTTCTTTCAGCTTGCCGAAAAGATGGAAGTCGTATGGTGCAAAATCTGGACTGCGTCGCGGATGCTCTGAAATCTGCCACCGAAAACACTGAAGCGAACCTTCTGTTGTGCGTGCCACGAGAGATGCATTCTCGGTCAGAAGAACAGGGTCTTTGCTTAATTTTCCACAGCTCTCGTTCTTTGCGGCGTTGCGGAGCAATGTCAGTGCTGCTCAGTACTAATCGGCATTAATGGCTGTGCCCTTTGTCATAGATTCTGTGTACACAATTCCATAAAACTCAACTTCTCATTTCTTCTGTGGAGGCAAGGAGGTGAGTCTCCGTTCCATAGCACTCTCTTTGTCCCAGGTGTAAAATGACGGACCCGTGTCTCGTTGCCCCTACTGATCCAGCGCTCAAGAAAGTCCAATAAACAAAAAATTTACTGAAATCATGTAATAGAGGTTTTAACATTCCTCTGTTAGAATCACGTGACGTGTACAGGGTGTTTCAAAAATGACCGGTATATTTGAAACGGCAATAAAAACTAAACGAGCAGCGATAGAAATACACCGTTTGTTGCAATATGCTTGGGACAACAGTACATTTTCAGGCAGACAATATTTCGAAATTACAGTAGTTACAATTTTCAACAACAGATGGCGCTGCGGTCTGGGAAACTCTATAGTACGATATTTTCCACTTATCCACCATGCGTAGCAATAATATGGCTTAGTCTCTGGATGAAATTACCCGAAACCTTTGACAACGTGTCTGGCGGAATGGCTTCACATGCAGATGAGATGTACTGCTTCAGCTGTTCAATTGTTTCTGGATTCTGGCGGTACACCTGGTCTTTCAAGTGTCCCCACAGAAAGAAGTCACAGGGGTTCATGTCTGGCGAATAGGGAGGCCAATCCACGCCGCCTCCTGAATGTTTCGGATAGCCCAAAGCAATCACACGATCATCGAAATATCCATTCAGGAAATTAAAGACGTCGGCCGTGCGATGTGGCCGGGCACCATCTTGCATAAACCACGAGGTGTTCGCAGTGTCGTCTAAGGCAGTTTGTACCGCCACAAATTCACGAAGAATGTGCAGATAGCGTGATGCAGTAATCGTTTCGGATCTGAAAAATGGGCCAATGATTCCTTTGGAAGAAATGGCGGCCCAGACCAGTACTTTTTGAGGATGCAGGGACGATGGGACTGCAACATGGGGCTTTTCGGTTCCCCATATGCGCCACTTCTGTTTATTGACGAAGCCGTCCAGGTAAAAATAAGCTTCGTCAGTAAACCAAATGCTGCCCACATGCATATCGCCGTCATCAATCCTGTGCACTATATCGTTAGCGAATGTCTCTCGTGCAGCAATGGTAGCGACGCTGAGGGGTTGCCGCATTTGAATTTTGTATGGATAGAGGTGTAAACTCTGGCGCATGAGACGATACGTGGACGTTGGCGTCATTTGCAGCTGCAACACGGAGAACGGAAACCCGAGGCCGCTGTCGGATCACCTGCTGCACTAGCTGCGCGTTGCCCTCTGTGGTTGCCGTACGCGGTCGCCCTACCTTTCCAGCACGTTCATCCGTCACGTTCCCAGTCTGTTGAAATTTTTCAAACAGATCCTTTATTGTATCGCTTTTCGGTCCTTTGGTTACATTAAACCTCCGTTGAAAACTTCGTCTTGTTGCAACAACACTGTGTTCTAGGCGGTGGAATTCCAACACCAGAAAAATCCTCTGTTCTAAGGAATAAACCATGTTGTCTACAGCACACTTGCACGTTGTGAACAGCACACGCTTACAGCAGAAAGACGACGTACAGAATGGCGCACCCACAGACTGCGTTGTCTTCTATCTCTTTCACATCACTTGCAGCGCCATCTGTTATTGAAAATTGTAACTACTGTAATTTCGAAAGTTTGTCCGCCTGAAAATGTACTGTTGTCCCAAGCATATTGCAACAAACGGTGTATTTCTATCGCTGCTCGTTAAGTTTTTATTGCCGTTTCAAATATACCGGTCATTTTTTAAACACCCTGTATGTGCGTTACAGTATGTGATGGGAAACAGCTCTCTAGAACAGCAGTTCCAATAATGGTTATTGGTTTAGCCGTAAACATTTTTAATACTATGCCGTATGATTCTTCAGAAAGCCCTGGTTTTTAGAGTTTCACAGAAGATTTTAATTTGCAGTTGGAAAAAAACATCGTTGTTTACTGCCAATACCAACTTTTGCAACAATTAACTACTTAGATCTGATGGAATTACATTTTCCTTGAGACATACGAGTCTCAACTTTATCTTTGATAATGATGGAAGCTGAAGAAATGAATTGATATTAGTGACATGGTTGCATGGTTGGGACTTGAATTAAGGTATCCTGCTGACTAAGCAGATGTGCTAACCATTACACCACTGCAGCAGTATTGCCAACATAGCTGCATGTACTCCCTTCTTCAGCTTCTATCATTATCGAATTAATTCAATGTTTTAAACGTTTAGAAACTCACTAAAGAGGGTCCCTGCTCAATAGACACTGATTTCATAATTGATAAGATTGCATTGCTTTTCATAGTTGCAGAATTATAAGAAGTTGTCATTGATGTTACACACAGTGTTCACAGTAATCAATCCCAAAAAATAAAACTCCACTCCAAGTTCTCAACACTACTGTTCTCTCTCCATTACTAAACAAAGACTCTATCCCCGAAAAACTAAATAAAAACATTACAGATCTTTGATGCTGAACACCAGCGATATGTTTCCACTGCAAGTCTGAGTTAACATTTACCATGACAAGAATATTCAGAATATGAACATATTTTATGCATATAAAATAATTACATATTTCTGAACTTAATTTTGGATTGGCGTTTTCGTGACTGAGTAGTGCAAGGTGCAGAAACATCTTCTAGCTACTGATGAAAGAAACAACTGACGTTTTACAGGATAATTAACATTCTTAAAAGTTAAAGGTAAAATCGGATTTCCAAAATGTTACAGAAAATATGAGAGAGAAAGAAATTTCAAACCAATGTTCCCACAGAACATAAGATTTGCAGTTTTCGAAAAAACAGTCGAAAATGAAGGGAACTGTAAATTTCATTAATCAGGATACGTATCGCAATTTAGAATTGAACATACAGTCCCTTCGGTAAAGATTCGTTGTAAGTGTAGAGACGTGATAAACCTGAAAACTGAAGCAATCAGTAAGGTTCTTTGAGACACACCGTTTGTCTGCAGCACGACTAGTTAGTCGTTTCAGCAACATAATGCAACGTCAGCTCCTATACGAGAATCCATTCGAATTAATTCAATTGTCTCCTCATTCAACTGTTAGCACCATTTCCTTGCTCGCTCAAATTATCACAGATTTTGATGTGAAATAGTATTAAGATTCTCTTGTATAATTTCGCAAATTTCTGCGTGCCTTTGGTTCGAGTTGTTAAAATAATAAAATATATAGAACAGGTAAAAAATGATGCATTTTAGTTTGAATTCTGTTTGTTAATTTCTGCTTCCCTTTGTGAATAAATACGAATACTGATGAAAGTACAGTACTATTTTTAACTTTGTACCGGTCAGCCTTATTTTGATTTTTCCTTGATTCTGCCTTGAACAGTGACACTTTCGTTAAATCAAACGCTCAATTATTCGATTTTTTTGTGAAGTCCCTTGAACTTCGAATTATGGACTGTACTTGCCAAACGCTGCTTTTTCACATTGTTTACTTGTCCCCTCTTTATCGACACCACTACACAATATTATCCGCACATCGTCGTCGTCATCGTGTCAGTTTCACCATGGTCATGATCGTTGCATTAAGCTCTTTAAATCATACACAGCCATGTAGCTCCCGCAATTTTTCTGACGTCATCTAGTCACTTTCTATTAGGTGGTCTTCTCGCTTTTTCCTTAGCTCTGGGAATCTGACAGTCCAGTCTTAGACAACGTGTTTCTCTTCCTCCACACGTGTGCACCTGTTGTCGCGCCCACCTAAAGTAACATACGGTTTTGATGATGTTCCTCGCAACAAAAACTGCAATAATTCATAATCATCATCGTGTTCGGCCCTACGGCAGGTCTTCACATTTCCATCCTTATACTATCGACCATCTGGTATCGTCTTCTTCTTCTTCAATTCACCGTTCCTTCCACAGCATCCATCAGCAAACTATCTCTTTTCATCCAATGTCCAAGCCAATTGTGTTTCCTCTTCCCGATTGACTTCAAAATTTTTCTCTCTTTCCCCTCACCTACGAATATCTATTTCTCATTTCCTTTACCCATTTTATCCCTTCCATCCTCCTCCAAACCCACATCTCCAATGGTTCCAATCTTCTTTCTCCCTCTTTCCTTAGTGTCCATGTCTCAGCTCCGCCAGTCTCTTACTCAAGTCCCTATCCGTGCACCCACATAAAAGCCTCCTCCTCTTATTAAATGCCACTTTATCAGTTGCTATACCTCCTTATTTTGTCTCACGTCATCCGTAATTATGGTTCCTGGATATCTGAAAGCACTAATTTCTTCTATACGTCCCTGTCCTAACTTTATAGTTGTTCTTACATTTATAGCACCTACCACCATACATTTTGTCTTTTTCTTATTAATCCTCATTCCAAATTCCTCAACAGTCTTATTTAATTCTTTTAATATTTCGGTCATAGTTCTTTCGCTCTCTTCCAATAACACTACATCATCCGCAAATAGAATACATTCTATCCTCCTATCAAAAACCTGCACTCCATAATATGCTCCAACCACACTGAAGAGCCAGGGAAACCGGTACATCTGTCTAATATCGTGTAGGGTCCCCGCGAGCACGCACAAGTGTCGCAACAAGACGTGGCATGGACTCGACTAATGTCTGAAGTAGTGGTGGAGGGAAGTGAGACCATGAATCCTGCAGGGGTGTCCAGAAATCTGTAAGAGTACGAGAGACTGGAGATCTCTTCTGAAAAGCACGTTGCAAGGCATCCCAGATATCCTCAATAATGTTCATGTCTGGGGCGTTCGGTGGCCGGCGGAAGTGATTAAAAAAGAATGTTCCTGGAGTCACTCTGTAGCAATTCTGGACCTTTGGAGTGTAGCATTGCCCTGTTGGAATCGCCCAAGTCCGTCTGAATGCACAATGGACGTGAATGGATGCAGGCGATCAGACAGGATGCTCATGTACGTGTCACCTGTCAGAGCCGTATCTAGACGTATCAGGTGTCCCATATCACTCCATCTGCACGCGCCCGACACCATTACAGAACCTTCACCAGCTTGAACAGTCCCCTGCTGACATGCAGGGTCCATGGATGCACGAGATTGTGTGCATACTCGTACACGTCCATCGGAACAATTTGAAACGAGACTCGTCCGACAAGGCCAATTGTGTGATTGGATTGAGGAGTTCCTAGATAACATGACGCAGCATGTCACTCTCAATGGAGAGAAGCCTTCCGAAGTAAGAGTGATTTCAGGTGTGCCGCAGGGGAGTGTCATAGGACCGTTGCTATTCACAATACACATAAATGACCTTGTGGATGACATCGGAAGTTCACTGAGGCTTTTTGCAGACGATGCTGTGGTGTATCGAGAGGTTGTAACAATGAAAAATTGTACTGAAATGCAGGAGGATCTGCAGCGAATTGACGCATGGTGCAGGGAATGGCAATTGAATCTCAATGTAGACAAGTGTAATGTGCTGCGAATACACAGAAAGATAGATCCTTTATCATTTAGCTACAAAATAGCAGGTCAGCAACTGGAAGCAGTTAATACCATAAATTATCTGGGAGTACGCATTAGGAGTGATTTAAAATGGAATGATCATATAATGTTGATCGTCGGTAAAGCAGATGCCAGTCTGAGATTCATTGGAAGAATCGTAAGGAAATGCAATCCGAAAACAAAGGAAGTAGATTACAGTACGCTTGTTCGACCAGTGCTTGAATACTGCTCAGCAGTGTGGGATCCGTACCAGATAGGGTTGATAGAAGATATAGAGAAGATCCAACGGAGAGCAGCGCGCTTCGTTACAGGATCATTTAGTAATCGCGAAAGCGTTACGGATATGATAGATAAACTCCAGTGGAGGACTCTGCAGGAGAGACGCTCAGTAGCTCGGTACGGGCTTTTGTCAAAGTTTCGAGAACATACCTTCACCGAAGAGTCAAGCAGTATATTGCTCCCTCCTACGTATATCTCGCGAAGAGACCATGAGGATAAAATCAGAGAGATTAGAGCCCACACAGAGGCATACCGACAATCCTTCTTTCCACGAACAATACGAGACTGGAATCGAAGGGAGAACCGATAGAGGTACTCAAGGTACCCTCCGCCACACACCGTCAGGTGGCTTGCGGAGTATGGATGTAGATGTAGAAGGCAGCCTGTTTCCAGTCATCAACAGTCCAGTGACAGGCCCAGGCGAGGCGTAAAGCTTTGCGTCGTGCATTCATCATGGGTACATGAGTGAGTCTTCGGCTGCGAAAGCCCATATCGATGACGTTACGTTGAATGGTACGCACGCTGACACTTGCTGCTGGCACAGCAATGAAATGTGCAACGATTTACGAAAGGATTGCGTTTCTGTCAGGATGAACCATTCTCTTCAGTCGTCGTTGGCTCCGTTCTTGCAGGATCTTTTCCTTCTATCTGATGTTTTACCGGATTCCTGATATTATCGGTACACTCGTGAAAAGGTCGTACGGGAAAATGCCCACTTCATCGTTACATCGGAGATGCTGTGTCCCATCGCTCGTTCGCCGACTATAACAAGACATTCAAACTCACTAAAATCTTGATAAACTGCCATTGTAGCAACAGTAACCGATCCAACTACTGCGCCAAACATTTGTTGTCTCATATAGGTATTGCCGACCGCAGCGCCGTATTCTGCCTGTTTACATATCTCTATATTTGAATACGGATGCCTATGCAACTTTCTTTGGCGCTTCAGTATGTATGTTAAACAGTACCGAGGAGAGATAACAGGCTTGGTTCTCTCCCCTTCCAACTGTGCTTTATAATTAACCGCAGTTATTTGTATCCGTGTCGAAAAAGACACATTGGTGGGAACGGTGCAGAGGAAACAGAAATGCTGTGTGTGTGTGTCGGTGGTAAGCGTTATCGGAGCGGCCGGGGCTTACGTAAGCAGCTGGCGCGACGGCCTTGGCTACGAAACCTTATCGCGTGCGCTTGTCCGAGGTTCGCGAACAACTGGTCCAGTCGCAGACCCCAGCTGAGAAATTGCCGGCGGAGGCCGTAGCATACTTACTACAGGGTGTCCTAAAGGGACGCCACAACTCCAGACCTGTGATTAGCTTGCAGGAGAAAAAAGGAAAGTGTGTGTAAGACGCACCAACTCAAAAAAATTTATTCTGGTTCTGTAATGTCCCTGCCACCCGCCAGTGTCGGGTCAGACACGTCTTGTTTGTTTCCGTTTGCGCAGGAAATAGCGCTAGTGTGCGCTAACGTGTGTTACGTATGTAAACCAAATGAACAACTTGATAATAAATTCAGTTGGGAGGAGCACACCGCAGAACTGCAGAAACGCCTTAACAAATCTGTATTTGCAATTCGAGTGTTAGCTGACATAGGTGACATAAAAATGAAAAAGCTTGCATACTTTGCCTACTTTCATTCCGTAATGTCATATGGTATAATATTATGGGGTAACTCTTCAAGTCAAACAAAAGTTTTCAGAGTCCAAAAGCCTGTAATACGTATTATTTGTGGAGTAAATTCACAGACGTCCTGTAGAAACCTCTTCAAAGAACTGGGTAGACTAACTACTGCCTCTCAGTATATTTACTCCTTAATGAAATTTGTCCTACATAATATATCTCTTTTTCCAACAAACAGCTCAGTTCATACATACAATACCAGGAACAAAAATTGATCTGCACAAGGACTTAAAAGCACTTACTTTAGTTCAAACACTCAGAAACACTCATCTTCAATAATTTGGTAGCAAACATAAAAAAAATTTAGTTACAAATAAAGATCAGTTTAAAAGGAGCCTGAAAGACTTACTAGTGGCCAACTCCTCCTACTCCATAGACGAATTTTTTAATAGAAACAAATGATGTATTGTATATATTCATACTATTAGTATTGTTATTTCAGCTTAAAATAATAATATTGACGTGTTCCACATCCACCAGGATCTCCTCTGCACGGATCTATGGAACGAAAAACTAATCTCTAATCTGAACCTGATTTATCATTCTTGTGCAACGCAGCTAGCTCTTTATTCGCACGAAGTAATGGCCGCTATCGACAGTTGATCTCAAGTTGATTTCGTATTTCTAGATTTCCGGAAAGCCTTTGACACCGTTCCTCACAAGCGACTTCTAATCAAGCTGCGGGCCTGTGGGGTATCGTCTCAGTTGTGCGACTGGATTCGTGATTTCCTGTCAGGAAGGTCGCAGTTCGTAGTAATAGACGGCAAATCATCGAGTAAAACTGAAGTGATATCAGGTGTTCCCCAGGGAAGCGTCCTGAGACCTCTGTTGTTCCTTAACTACATAAATGACCTGGGTGACAATCTGAGCAGTTCTCTTAGGTTGTTCGCAGATGATGCTGTAATTTACCGTCTAGTAAGGTCATCCGAAGACCAGTATCAGTTGCAAAGCGATTTAGAAAAGATTTCTGTATGGTGTGGCAGGTAGCAGTTGACGCTAAATAACGAAAAGTGTGAGGTGATATACATGAGTTCCAAAAGAAATCGTCGGAATTCGATTACTCGATAAATAGTACAATTCTCAAGGCTGTTCATTCAACTAAGTACCTGGGTGTTAAAATTACGAACAACTTCAGCTGGAAAGACCACATAGATAATATTGTGGGGAAGGCAAGCCAAAGGTTGCGTTTCATTGGCAGGACACTTAGAAGATGCAACAAGTCCACTAAAGAGACAGCTTACACTACACTCGTTCGTCCTCTGGTAGAATATTGCTGCGCGGTGTGGGCTCCTTACCAGGTTGGAATGACGGAGGACATCGAAAGGGTGCAAAAAAGGGCAGCTCGTTTTGTATTATCTCGTAATAGGGGAGAGAGTGTGGCAGATATGATACGCGAGCTGGGATGGAAGTCATTAAAGCAAAGACGTTTTTCGTCGCGGCGAGATCTATTTACGAAATTTCAGTCACCAACTTTCTCTTCCGAACGAGTAAATATTTTGTTGAGCCCAACCTACATAGGTAGGAATGATCATCAAAATAAAATAAGAGAAATCAGAGCTCGAACAGAAAGGTTTAGGTGTTCGTTTTTCCCGCGCGCTGTTCGGGAGTGGAATGGTAGGGAGATAATATGATTGTGGTTCGATGAACCCTCTGCCAAGCACTTAAATGTGAATTGTAGAGTAATCGTGTAGATGTTATCTAAGTGTCGTATACGACACAGCCTTGTGACATGTGTCCTGATATTCCACCCTGTGTCAGGAACCTTCGTCAATTTCTACGTGCCCTCTCGTTGTGGCACGCACGGTATCTACTCGGAGTATCCGGTGTACTGTCTCAGTTATGTGACTGGATTTGTGATTTCCTATCAGAGAGGTCATAGTTCGTAGTAACTGACGGAAAGTCATCGAGTAAAACAGAAGTGATTTCTGGCGTTTCCCAAGGTAGTGTTATAGGCCCTCTGCTCTTCCATATCTATATAAATGATTTTGGAGACAATCTGAGCAGCTGTCTTAGGCTGTTTACAGATGACGCTGTCGTTTATCGTCTATTAAAGTCATCAGAAGATCAAAGCAAATAGCAAAACATTTAGCAAAGACATATGAATGGAAAACTGGCAATTGATCCTAAACAATGAGAAGTGTGAGGCGATACACACGAGTGCTGAAAGGAATCCGTTAAACTTCGGCTACTCGACAAATCAGTCAAATCTAAAGGCCATAAATTCAACTAAATATCTTGGAATTACAAGTACGAACAATTTAAATTGGAAAGAACACACAGAACATGTTGTGCGGAAGGCGAAATGAATAGTGCGTTTTATTGGCAGAACACTTAGAAAATGTAACAGATCTACTAAGGACACTGCCTACACTACGCTTGTCCGTCCTCTTTTAAAATACTGCTGTGTGGTGTGGGATCTTTACCAGGACGGACGAGATTTGCTGACGGAGTTCGTCGAGGAAGTTCAAAGAGCAGCAGCACATCATCGCGAAATAGGGCAGATAGTGTCGCTGACATGATACAGGATTTGGGGTGGACATCGTTAAAACAAAGGCGTTTTTCGTTGCGGCGGAATCTTCTCACGAAATTTCAATCGCCAGCTTTCTCCTCCGAATACGAAAATATTTTGTTGACGCCGACCATCATAATGAAATCAGAGGTCGCAGGGAAAGATATAGCTGTTCGTGTTATCCCGGGCGCTGTTCGAAATTGGAATAATAGAGAATAGGTGGCCCGATGAACACCTCTGCCAGGAACTTCAGTGTGATTTGCGAGTACCCATGTAGATGTAGATTTAGAAATAATCTATGGCATCTTGTGGCGTAAACGGCTTTGCCGCAGTGGTAACACCGGTTCCCGTCAGATCACCGAAGTTAAGCGCTGTCGGATTGGGCTAGCTCCATGATGGGTGACCATCCGCTCTGCCGATCGCTGTTGGTTAGCGGGCTGCACTCAGCCCTTGTGAGGCGAAGTGAGGAACTACTTGACTGAGAAGTAGCGGCTCCGGTCTCGGAAACTGACATACGGCCGGGAGAGCGGTGTGCTGACCACATGCCACTCCGTATCCGCATCCAGTGACGCCTATGAGCTGAGTGTGACAGGGCGGTCGGTCAGTACCGTTGAACCTTCATGGACTGTCCGGGAGGAGTTAAGTTTTTTTTTTCTTGTGGCGTAAGATTTAATACACACACACACACACACACACACACACACACACACACACACACACACACACGACAAAATATTCAAAACTTTCAGAGCACCCGGTGCACTTCATACGAGCGATTCGCAGTTTTTTTCATGCTTTAAGAACAAACTTCTGTGGCGAACGACTGAAAAACGTGTCGAATTCTCTCGGTATCGTCTTCACCTCAGCTTGGCCTGCGTACACACTCCCTGCTTCCATGAATTTCCTGTGTCAATTTCTTATCAGTGAGCGAGAGGGTGGAGGATTCTCGTATAGCGTTCTGACATTTCTCTAAACTGTGGGTGTTTTTCACAGTAAAACAAGCCAGGCACCATTCTTCGATTAATTTGTGGTGCTCCTACCATTCTCCAATAACAAAAAACTATTTTCAGTTATTAAACTTCCTGGCAGATGAAAACTGTGTGCGGCACCGAGACTCGAACTCGGGACCTTTGCCTGCCAACTGAGCTACCCAAACACGACTCACGCCCCGTCCCCACAGCCTAATTCCGCCAGTACCTCGTCTCCTGCCTTCCAAACTTCACAGAAGCTCTTCTGCGAACCTGCAGCTGTGGGAACGGGGCATGAGTCGTGCTTGGGTAGTTCAGTTGGCAGAGCACTTGCCCGTGAAAGGCAAAGGTCCCGAGTTCGAGTCTCGGTCCGGCACACAGTTTTAATTTGCCAGGAAGTTTCATATCAGCGCACACTCCGCTGTAGAGTGAAAATTCATTCTAGAAATATGTTATGTTGCTCTTGTACCTTGGAGAGGCAAAATATTTATTCATTACCTTACATAAAAACAAACATATTTTGGATAAATGGCAGCATCTGTAGTAAATATCGAAATCCTTTATTTTGCAGATCGATTTCGATCGCTGTGTGACCATCTTCAGTATTAAAAATACACCAGAACCATCAGAAAAGAGGATGTTAACACAAATGTAAGTCTATTTATAACCACCATCAAAAAATACAGAAACAGAAAAATGTATACAAATATACAGATTCTCGCGCATACAAAATTATTCGAACCTTGAAGGCGGACATCATAATAGCATAACATTTTCTATGAGGTGTAACATGTACTGTGTTGATTACATGCAAAAGGTATCTTTACTTTTACTGCATACAATACTTTTTAAATGTGCAGAAGAGCCTATCTTTTAACCTTAGCAGTTTCTGATCCAACGTACAGTGAGCTTCTAGCTTACACAGCCAACTAGTTAAGCTCAGTATAGCGAAAACAAGTATCATAGTGCCCTCTACATTCCAAAGCGTGCGACAGGCAGATATCAAATACAACAAACACAGTTAATAGAGAAACCAAAGCTTACATAAAAATAACCTTTAAAATCATATGACGAGTTTTTACCGTCAGAAGTCATAGCAAAACATAAAAAACGCAGTACAGGCGTATAAAAAATACAATAAATTACGCTCTCTAAAGTAAAATACAACATAAAATTTTGTAGAAATATATCTAACGTAGTAATTTGTTACAAACAAATACGGAAAAATTAACATGGTAAACATCCATTTTACATTTCCAAAAACATCGATTAAATGTAAAAATCTTAACCCTTTATAATGGGACGTTATGCCCTCTTTTATCATACTCGAAGACTTGGCCAACCTAATGATTGACATTATCAGCGTAAATTCTTAACGAGCATTAACAGAAAGTAGTAAAAACGTGTTAAGAAAAATGCAATAACTTCCACACGACACGATGTACTGGACCTGTAATACTGCTATTTTTTATCTGAGCAACAGGTGTTGAATTTCAGTAACGACAAAGTGGGCGGCTGTGGTAATTTAAATGAATAAAGAGGCATATGCTAGGTGTACATTGCAAATAGGGCTTAAAAACATAACATCATTTTGACCACAAAGGCATGGCGGACTTCATGCCAGCTTCACCACTGGAAGAAGGTTCTGCTTACCAGACTGCGCATCACACACACACACACACACACACACGTGGCTTCCTCTTCTGCCGGGAGGATCCACCACTCTGTTAATTTTGTCGAGTGCCACTTCCAGTTCAGCATATTTTGGCAACGTGTGTCCTATACACGGATATTAGGGCACAGCCTCGCAGATACTGATTCCAGTGTTACATGAGCGTTGAAATTTTGTGAACTGTCAGGCCTCATCCCTAAACTGGTGCGAAATGGAGGCAGACTTCAATACATTACAAACTGCGCTGTATGTGGGGACAGCCTTCGTCCCCACCCATGAGAGTAGCATGCTGACTTTTCGTCAGGGCGCTGATGATCATGATGTTGAGCGCTCCTCACCTGAAATCATCTTCATCATGATCATCATCAAAAACAAAATTAATATCCACCATTTGCTGTTAGGAAACACAGGTCGGGTCTGTGTTGATTTTCCGGAAGATACAACAAAGCACCGCCACACGTTGCTGAAAAATGGCGCGCTCGAGGACATCAAAAAACTTCGCCAACGTTCGGCGGTAGCTCCGAGGATATATGGTCCCCCCAAGAACGCACATGGAAGGGATGCGACCCGTAGTCAGCAACATAGGGGCACCGACGTATCTTTTGGCACAGCACTTAGCGGGCATGCTAAGACCTTGTGTGGGGAAATGTGCGCACCATATCCGGAACTCGACAGGAACAGCTACAGATTTTTCTACATCATCTAAATTCGGTCCACAGTAACATTCGGTTCACCATGGAGACTGAGAAAGTTGGAAAACTACCCTTTCTTTAGTGGAACGTAGGTCTGATGGCTCACTGGGTCACAGTGTGTACCGCAAGCCTACACACACTGACCTGTAGCTACATGCCACCATCCGGCGCAGCTTAATAGAATGCTCAACACCTTGGTACATAGAGCACACTCGATCTCTGGTGAACAGAACTTGCCAAAGGAACTCAAACACCTGGAGACCGTGTTCCGCAAGAATGGGTATGGCAACCGCCAAATCCAAAGGGCCTTCCGACAACAGAAGTGCAGCAAGAACCGAGATGAAGAACAACCCCAAGAAGTGAAGCAAGCTCTGGCCTTTCTGCCGTTTGCTGGCAACGTGTCGCCAAAAATAGGGAGACTGTTAAAGCGACACAAGATTGACACAGTCTTCCGACCACCAGCAAAGATTCGTGACCTTCTAGGAACTGCAAAAGATGACGTAGCCCTTAAGAAAGCGGGCGTATACAAAATCCCGTGCTGCTGTGGCAAATCCTACATCGACCAAACAGTTCGCACGGTCGAGGACCGATGCAACGAACGCGAACGTCACACCCGCTTACGCCAACCCAGCCATTCGGCCCTAGCAGAACACTGCATTGAAACCGGACACACAGCGAAATTCGAAGAGACATAAATCCTGACGGCCACAAGTGCCTACTGGGACAGTATCTACGAGGCCATAGAAATTCGCGTAACAGATAACCTCATCAACAAGGACGCCGGGTTTCAACTTAGTAAGGTCTAGAAACCATTATTAAACACCATCAAAGAGCAACAGCGCGAGCGGACGCGAGATGCTTCCGCCACGGTGGACGGAGATAAACTGCGCCTACCACCGGGCGTGGCTGCAGCAACCCCCCCCCCCCCCCCCCACCACCACCGCCACGCGGCGCCCCGTCGGCTGTCCGCGCCGGGGTACGACTCGGGACCCCGCGGACATAAATTCCACGGACACAGTGCAGACAGATCATTGTATCAGCACCACCTGATGATAGCAGAACGGTTATTCGCCGAAATATCGTGGAACTTCGACGATCGGATTCGGCTGGACACCCGAGAACCTTGGATACTTCACAGAAGTTCTCTTGTGAAACGTGCAGCACTAGCACTTGACCGCGAAAGGCAAATGTCCGGAGTTCGAGTCTCAGTCCGGCACACAGTTTTAATCTGCCAGGAAGTTTCAGTGGTCCTAATGTTTTGACTCATCAAGTGTAAAGCTGAGATAAATATTGACCTCAGCTACTGCAGATAATATTTCTATTAAATTGATAAGAAACACCAGACTCTTTTACTAAAGGTTTGTAGCTGTCACGAAACGTAATTACGAAATAAATCTTTATAATTCGACAATTACGTAAACAATTTTTCCAACAAAAAATGTAACATCTACAATAGCTGCAACAGCACCAAAGAAGTTAACGCGTCCTCTTATGTTATTATGTTTCGCTATTGTTGTTGTTAAAAAAATCTGTATTCAGTCGGTCGTCGAAATTTTGAAATAAAAGTTCTTGTGGATGTCGCGTAGTAAATATTTCGCTTGAAGCGCTGTTGCGACACAGGCAAAGTTCAATTGTGGAAACTAAGCCACTGAATATTACAAATAATGTTATTAAAGAATACAGCCGACTGACTACATCAAATAAGAGGACACGTACATTCGTTCGCGAATGAGTGGCCAAAAAAAAGGGTGGGGCATTAATACTGCGTGGGAAATATAGTTACGCTTGTACACACTCAAATGTATGCAAACATACGAACGGGAAGAGACACGTTCATTTTGAGTGTAATCATCCCCCGTGGTCTGGATAAAAAGAATTACAGTTAAATGCATTTATTCATCTTAGAACGTAAATGCGTGGACTTCGAAATTAAATTAAGAGAGAGACTGCAGGTTCTGAATGTCGCGGCAAATATATATTGAAATTGACGGTAGCGGCCACGAAAAGAAAAAGATGAACACATTCACGTACTTCTATTGTTGAGCAGCGTCGCAGTGAAGATCGTCGCCTCCATCTAAATTCTCTGCATAAAATTAAAATAATAGTAATAATTTTCCAGAATTTCAGGAGCTCGGACCCATGGTATCACAAAAGACGAAATCGCTCTGCTTCAAAATCACTTTCATTATTTAACCCAATGTTGTCAGTAAGAAAAGGCACAGCATTTCTTAACACTAGGACAGGACAACAGCGAAAAGTAACTTATTCTAAAACTAATAAACGAAGAGCGTAAAGCTTCTTTTGTTTAGCAAATGCTTTACGCATTAATCTCTGGTAGTTGAACTAGTGTCTGTACGTTCATTAAAAAATTTATATAATTCCTTTACAGAAGGAAACTTATAAAATAGTGTGACAGCACGTGAAACATCGATGTCATGTGGATATCAAGACCACGTGATGCAACCTGAAGATGGCAATCACGTCGAAACAGGCCTGTTGTAATAAAATAATCGTACACAGCAGCGTCATCTGTCTCACAACATTATTATATTATGTCCTCTCAGAACCACACGAAAATATGCTCAGAATAGAAATTGCTCAACACAAAGACAGTGGATATGAGTCGTCCGCGTGCAACGCAGCGTGTCTTAACACGAGAGGCATTTGAATGATAGCCTATTCAAGGTCTGAGTGAGGAACTTTGGTGAGGCGAAAAAAAGAAAAGCGACATAACAGGCCCAAATCCACACGTATTTCAATGTCGTGACTTTATTCCTACACTGGAGAACCAAAGAAACTGGCACACCTGCTTAACACCGTGTAGAACCCCCGCGAGCACGCTGAAGTGCCGCAACACTACGTGGAATGGACTGATGTCTGTAGGAGTGCAGGAGGAAACTGACACCACGAACCCTGCAAGGCTGTCCGTAAATTTGTAAGAGTACGAGGTAGTGGAGATCCCTTCTCAACAGCACCTTGCAAGGCATCCCAGATATGCTCAATAATGTGCATCTTCATGCTTTCGCGGCGCAAAGACTGTTCCATAAAATTTCGGGCGTGCAGCCGCATAAATTCAGCTTCTTCTTCTAGTATTTCGGCAGATTACCGTCCAGCTATCTTCAGAGTGAGTCGAGGTGACTAACGCTCCAGCACTTGTTCCGTCCTTTTAAACTCGAGGACCGGACCACTGCGTATGCGGCCAAAGATACACAAGGCGCCAGAGACATGGATAGGCGGCAAAGAGGTGTAACATATGCATGGAAATTAAATCTATGGCTGCGCTGTCGATCCACACGGCGATATCGATGTGTCACGGAGAGCTGCACCGTCGCGACGTCTTTGTGATTTAATAACAGAAATTGCCGGATTCCAAGATTTGTCCAAGCTGAAGCCGCTATCTCTATTAATTAAATTCGTCGCCAACCGAATTTCAATTGCTTCCTTCACTACTGAAGCCCAGAAAGATGAAGTCGAGGCCTTTCGACAAAAATAGGACGGATAAGCCTGGGGTTTATAAGATCCACTGTGAGTGCGGCCGTTAATACCTAGGACAAACGACACGTACAGTCCAAGAGAGATGCACAGAGCACCGCAGGTACACCCGTCTCTTACAACCAGATAAATGTGTGGTGGCAGAGCACCGTATTGACAGAACCGCACTTCGAAAACTCCAAAGAAGATTACACCCATACCGATCTAATAATGAACTCTTACAAGTACAGAAATAAACAGCTCTTTATTTCATTCAGAGATTCTAAAAAAGCACGCGACAGTATCTATCGCTCTTCGCTTCTTAAAATCCTCAGGTCATACGGTCATCATCACTAATTAATAAAATACCTACATTACCTGAAATATAAAGTTCATGGAAGAAATTTTAAAACTTTTCACAATAGCAACTGCTTCTGTACAAGGCGATGGATTGCCCCCACTACTTTTCAATGTAGCCCTCGAGCAGATCGCGAAGATTTGGCAAAAAGCAAATCCACCGAAAATCAAAATTGGAGCAAAACTCTCAATAACAACAAACTGTATGGAGTTTGCGCATGATTTAGCTGTCGTAGCGCTTGACATGGAAGAAGATCGTACTCAGGTTACCAGCCTCAAAAAAAGGTCTCCTTGAAAATAGGATTACACGTGTCCTTCGAGGAAACTGAGATAATGCCCGCGGAACCTATGTGCATATATAAACAGTCAAGAAGTTAAAGTAGTGCGACAGTTTGAACGTCTTGGAGAAATCGTCAAGCGTAGCTTATGTGAGAAAGAAACTCGGGTGAACAGAGCCAACAACATGAAGAAAAGCTCAGTTTATAACCTGAGCAATGTAAAGTAAGAAATGCTTGTGGACAGACGCTAAGATCCAACACTCTGCGCATCCCCGATCCAAATTAAGTATGAAAAAAGTAATCAGATCCGCAAAATTGGAAGAAGAACCATCAGCGCTTACATAAATAAAAACTACCGGTTCGCAGGAGACGGGAGAGTTCTCCCCAATAAAACAATCGATTCACGTATTGAAAATGCGAGGAAACAGCGTTTTACGTACCATAACTACTGATAAGAAATTTTCGAAAGAAGGCCGTAGTACAGTGCGTCCGAGAAATTCAGCAACATCTTAAAGCAGTTAAAGTTATTCCTCTTCTGAAGAAGCACAAGTTTTCAGCAGAAATGACTCATGGGGGGGGCTTTAGAGATTTCGGACGAATTGAGAAAATTACGATCGGAAAGAGTGAGACTTATAGGACGGACCACAAGAACCGTACAGTACAACCTTCATAGAAAAACTGTACGTGGAACGACTCAAGTGGTCCAGTGTGGCCAATAAATTATTACAAATCTTCATGAAGATTAGAAGTTCAGTCAGCTTGAAGCAACGAGCTGCAATCTTGAGTTTTCCAAAGCGGACAGTGAGCGGCGACAGGCAGCGACTAACAATTAGTACGTCCGTGGAGTACGGCCGCTTAATGAGGCCACAAGTCAGCGTCACATGGAGGCTCTGTGACGCCGACGTCACGTGATTCGCGCTCACGTAAGGCTTTTGAGTTGTGCACACGTAACAGCATCCCAAGGCTGCGTGCTGGGTCGGTTAGTCAACGACATTATGAACGGCCTATACTGTGTGGAGCCAAACGCTACTGTTCGCGGTTAACATTGTATTCTTGAGACCCATCAGCACTAAGCGTTTTCTAGAAAACAAAGACATGAATGCCTACCGGTAGTATACCATACTCATCTTGTCAAAAGTTAAATGAGATTCACCGATGGGGGGGAGGGGGGGGGGGGAAATACCCCCGCAGCACTAGTTGGCATGTGTATTAGTAAACGGATAAAACAGTGAAGCGCCCTAATTGCAGGTAGCCTAACTAGCGGCTTTCAGACGCTACAAAAATTTTATTACAATGAAATGAATACCCCTAGCTGCATACAGGCGTTGATATAGGTCAACGGGGACAGTTGAAAATGTGTGCCCTGACCGGCACTCGAACCTGGGATCTCCTGCGTACGTGGAAGATGCTCTATCCATCTTTCTTTCTCTCTTTTTTTTCTTCTTCTTCTCATTTTGTTCTATATTGTTCGTTGAATTTGTTCGTGGCGGGCGTCTGATGACACCCGTTCACGTTGTTCGGTGATCCGTTCACTCAGTTTTTTAATTACAGACGGTAGCTAAACCCTCTGACCGAACACGCTGAGCTACCGTGCCGGCGTCCATCTGAACCACCGAGGACACAGATGATAGTGCGACTGCAGGGACTTATTTCTGGGACGCCTCCCGTGAAATCCACATTCCGAACTTATGGTCCCGCACTACATTCATAGTACCGCTGCTCATTACACACATTATTCGCGGCTTTTTGCAAATTCCCGGAAGAGTTCGGGCACTGTTTGTGCATCCGCACATTAGAAGATGGTCGAATGGCCGGTGTGCCTTGTGTATATATACAGGGTTATTACAAATGATTGAAGTGATTTCACAGCTCTACAATAACTTTTATTATTTGAGATATTTTCACAGTGCTTTGCACACACATACAAAAACTCAAAAAGTTTTTTTAGGCATTCACAAATGTTCGGCAGACATCAAGCCGATAATCAAGTTCCTCCCACACTCGGCGCAGCATGTCCCCATCAATGATTTCGAAAGCATCGTTGATGCGAGCTCGCAGTTCTGGCACGTTTCTTGGTAGAGGAGGTTTAAACACTGAATCTTTCACATCACTATGCGTGAAACTTGCCCGCACGCGTTCAACCGTTTCTTCGCTCACTGCAGGCCGACCCGTTGATTTCCCCTTACAGAGGCATCCAGAAGCTTTAAACTGCGCATACCATCGCCGAATGGAGTTAGCAGTTGGTGAATCTTTGTTGAACTTCGTCCTGAAGTGTCGTTGCTCTGTTATGACTGACTGATGTGAGTGCATTTCAAGCACGACATACGCATTCTCGGCTCCTGTCGCCATTTTGTCTCACTGCACTCTCGAGCACTCTGGCAGCAGAAACCTGAAGTGCGGCTTCAGCCGAACAAAACTTTATGAGTTTTTCTACGTGTCTGTAGTGTGTCGTGACCATATGTCAATGAATGGAGCTACAGTGAATTTATGAAATCGCTTCAATCATTTGTAATAGCCCTGTATATATTTTTTTCGAGTGACTCACATTTTTGCTACACTAGGTCGCTGCTCGTCTCCACAAACGCCGTAATCGAGGTGAACGGTGACTCTAAACCTACAGCGCGCCACGGACGCAGGCTGGCGGGAGCAGTATCCCAGCTGTACGGCTCTCTGGCGCCATTACCGCGCTCCCAAATCAGCGGCGAATTACATGACCTGTGCGTAGACATGTAATGCCACACACCGTCACAAAACTACCAACAAACTGTAACGTGCGGATGACGTGCGAGCTGTAGCTCGCATTTTAAGTTTTTAAAAAGGCAGTAATATGACAAAATAGATTTGATTTCTACCTGGTGACTCCGGTGTCTTGTCGACGTCTTTTAGATACTCTTCCGTAACGTCTTGACGTTTCAGATTTGTTTTTTCTTTCTGTATTTGTTTCTGTATTGGACCTCGAAACGGTTATTTACCATCGTTGTTCCAGCATTCTATGGTTGTATACTGGGCGCATATGACCTTAGATGTTTTGCGCCCTAACCCCCCCCCCCCCCCCCAAAAAAAAAGAAAAAAACTGCCGGGTCCTTGACACGCGGAATCAATCGTGTATTTCTTTCCAAAGACAGACAAACAAGCTGTTAAGCAGGTGGTCGTAATGTTTTGGCTCATCGGCGCACTAGGCTATAAAATGCATACCGTAAGCGAAAGAGCACTTGTGCAGTAGAAGAGATGTTTCACAGTACACAAGTGCTCATAGCTCTTAATGTAGGCACTTTAGAACCCGTATATACACGGAACCTTTTTTGTCAATACTACCACCTCTCAAAATACGGAAACCAAGCAGCTTGTAGTAGAAGAGATTTGTTTCACAATATCGAAGATAATAGTACCTGTAATCTCCTTCCTTCTTCCATCTATTGTCCACATTAAACAATGCCCCATCCAAGTAATATGGCTACCCACGCCATTACACTTCCACCTCCAAGCTCAACCGTTCAACTGTTGAAATCAAGCAATCAGGATTGAATGCTTCTTTTACCGTTCTCCAGATGTAAACGCGCCCAGATGTTGGAAAGAACGAAAATGTTGACTCGTCGGACCATATGACATGTTTCCACTGATCAGCCGTCCAGGATTTCTGCTCCTTTGCGTCGCTTGTCGTCACTAATGGTTTCTTTATAGCAGCTCGTCCACGAATATTCGCTTTATGCAGTTCTCGGCGGACAGTGTCGATAGATACTGGGTCTCGAAGATGGCTACTGAGCTCTGTAGTCACTTTAGACGCCGTAGTTTTGTTTTGTCTTGACACAATTCGTGTTAGCGTACGACGTTCTCTGTCATTTAGTTTTGATTTGCGTCCATTATTAAGTTTACATGACAATGCCTTCCGTGTTTTGTGTAGGCTGTCATGACTGTTGAAATAGTTGCTCCTGAAACATTCAATAAGTTGGCTGTCTTGGTTACTGATGCTCCAGTTAATCGGGCCTCGCCGGCCGCGGTGGTCTAGCGGTTCTAGGCGCGCAGTCCGGAACCGCGAGACTGCTACGGTCGCAGGTTCGAATCCTGCCTCTGGCATGGATGTGTGTGATGTCCTTAGGTTAGTTAGGTTTAAGTAGTTCTAAGTTCTAGGGGACTGATGACCTCAGATGTTAAGTCCCATAGTGCTCAGAGCCATTTGAACCATTTAATCGGGCCTCCACAATCTGCCCTCTTTGGATGTCTGTTAAGTCTTTCATTGCGCGTCTATCTGGGCCTCTGAATGCAAATATGGAGTGTGCACTACTCGTACTGAACGCGCACAGTCCAACGCGACACGCGCCATACTAAAGTTGTTGACCGTCCCCTGTTTGTTATCCTTCACTATTTAGGACAGTCTGCCTACGCTGGAGGAACTTTCCGATTCCGTGGGAGCCATGCTCGGAGGGCATTTTCATCCGGAAAGGAAGTTCTTTGAAGGTTGCTCGACAAAGAACGGAGAAGGAGAAAATCTGAGGACGCAAGATTAAATGAGTGCGGAATGACTTCCCAACCCAACTCCTGTGCAGCGATTTTTGCCAGTCTAGCAGAACACAGGCGGGCGCCATCGTTGAGTACCATCTCTTCACGCGGTCTTCCTGGTCCTTGTTCTCGGATAGCGTCTGCAAGACATCTCAGTTGTTGACAATAAATGTCAGCGTTTCGTAGCGCACCACATCGTCGCTGTTCCACCAGATGCATAACACAACTTTTGTGGATGCGCGCAGGTCTTTGTGCGGGGTGTTGTTGCTTTGTTTGGGCTCAACCATTTCCTTCCTTTCCTTATGTTAGAGTAAAGGCACCATTTCTTGTAACCAGGAACTATAAAGGATATGAATGGTCTGTGTTGTTCACGAGCCGACTGATGACGAGGAAGCAGAGATGCACATATGGCCACCTGCTAATTTTTGTGATTTTGCCTTAAAGCATACGGTGCTAATCTAGGCGTTTTTTGAACCTGCCCCATTGCATGCAAATGGCGCACGATGGTGGAATGATCACAGTTACCACATTTGTCAGTTCTCGCGTACAGTGGTATGGAACATTGTGGATTAACGTGTTTAAACGATCTTCATCAAACCCCGAAGGTCTTTCTAGCGTGAAGGGCAACTTATGCTAAAACGATCCTTAATTTTATCCATTGTTTCTCAGTGTTTCGTTCGCGACTGTTTTACTTTCGTAAAATGAAGAACAAACCGCCTTCAGTCACAAGTTGCGTTTATTTACTGCACTATGCATTTCGAGCCCTGGAGGCTCATCTTCAGGTGCTTTTTAGTGATTTACTTCAGGTTTTTTAGTTGTTTGCCTGTTGATATTACATTTTTGTGTTACAACGGTATATTGTAGATAAAAGTTTGACAGCGTTAATAATATGAAACTAACTTACAGTTTAACATTGTATGATGTCTGCTTCTGTTGTGCAGTTGGTGTACACAATACACATCTTTAATTTTGCAGTACATACTGGGATTAAAGATGTGTATTGTGTATACCAAATGCACAACAGAAGCAGACATCATACAATGTTAAACTAAGTTAGTTTCATATTATTAACGCTGTTAAACTTATATCTACAATATACCATGTTGTAACACAAAAATGTAATATCAACAGGCAAACAACTAAAAAACCTGAAGTAAATCACTAAAAACCATCTGAAGATGAGGCTCGAAATGCATAGTGCAGTAAATAAACGCAACTTGTGACTGAAGGCGGTTTGTTCTTCATTTTATAAAACGATCCTGTTTAAATGTTTCTGGATGCCTACGTTGCTGTCACCCCTCTATTGGACTCAAACAGAAGAGTGCGTCGAGAATGTTCTGATTTGTCTATTTTCTAGCATCCACAGGTCCAATCACTATCGTTAAGTGACAAAACGACAATATGCAAAACTCAAATACTAACAAGCAACTTGAAGAGAAAGAAAATGACAATCGATAAATAAACCCATAGCAATCGGAATACCAACATGCCAAACAAAAACGCTGGAACTTCCGCACCAACCCAGTAACTCAGATATCGTCTCAACCCATGAAATTACATTTTGTTTCTCCCTCTACTTCTGGGTCCTTCACCTCTTTATGTCAGGCAGTATGTTTCATACGTATACAGGATGAAAAGTATTTAAACCGACAAACTCTGGGAGGTTGTAGGGGACATCAAAACAAATATTTTTCTCTAATGTCATTTTTTCCTACGAGTAGTACTTAAACCGGTAGAGGAAGATTTCCCTGGCGGCAAATAAATTAAACCAACAAACACTTTTCCATTTTTTTATGACCAAGAGACAGCACATTAACACAACCCAATCATGTTCTGTCTGACACGGGCAAAAATTCCAGGAGTATCCTGAATTGTTCCTGCTACTGCTGCTACTATCCGGGCAACCATATCCTCTTCTGATGCAACAGGAGTTGCGTAAACGAGGTTGCGCATCTCTCCCCACACAAAAAAGTCCAGAGGGGACATACCTGGGGATCGAGCAGGCCATGGTACAGGACCACCTCTGCCAGTCCACGTTTCTGGGAACCGTCGGTCCAGGAATTGACACACACGATGACTGAAATGTGCCGGCGCCCCGTCACGCTGGAACCACATGCGTTGTCTTGTATGGAGCGAGACGTCTTCCAGCAATTCAGGCAATGCTCTGGCGAGAAAATTGTGATAGTGCCTTCCATTTAATGGCCTAGGTAACAGATACGGCCCAATTAAACAGTCCCCAACAACACCGACCCACACATTAACGAAGAACCGCACTTGATGAGCGCTAGTTACTGTGGCATGTGTGTTATCCTCACTCCAAACATGCGAATTGTGCATGTTGAAGACTCCATACGCCCGAACGTTGCTTTATCGGTAAAAAACACAGAGGATGGAAATATAGGATGCATTTCACACTGTTCCAGGTACCACTGCGAAAACTGTGCTCTGGGTGGATAATCAGTTGGTTCCAGGTTGTGGACACGCTGTAAGTGAAATGGACTTAACAATTGCTCTCGAAGGACTGTTCTTGCATTCCTCTGATTCGTCCCCATGTTACGTGCAATTGTACGAGTGCTGATTGAAGGATCCCGCTCCACATGCTGCAAGACAGCTTCCTCAAATTTCAGCGTTCTTACCGTGCGATGGCATGGCATCCCTGTCCAAGTAATCTGCTAAATGACTCGGTCTCACGCAGACGGTACACAGCAGCGAAGGTCGTATGATGCGGGATACGGCGATTAGGATATTGTTGTTGATAAACCCGCTGTGCAGCTCGTCCGCTGTGGTGCGCTACGTAGTACGCACGAACCGTATCAGTGTACTCACTCCAGGTGTATCGCTCCATTAATAAACACAGACAATACACTACTACACTGGTGGACAGCAGTTGCCTACAACTGAAGATCGTAATACGACCTCCACCGCCTTAAATAATCCTCATAGGAAAAAATGACAGTAGGGAAAAATATTTGTTTTGATGTCCCCTACAACCTCCCAGAGTTTGTCGGTTTAAATACTTTTCACCCTGTATTTTGTAATACCAACACACCTAACGAAAGGATCGTTTTGTGAAGTCGCAAAAGCAGCTAAATAAGGAAGATAAAGTTTTTTGTTTATTTATTTTGACTTTTGGCCTGACCACCAAACAGCCAATAGATACATTTCGATAGGTATTGGTGCACAGAATGTTGGCTGCGGTGTGGGGATAAGAGATTTAATAGCGTGACTGATATATCAGATGCTGTTAGCGTGTATTTATGTATGCCCATTTTGCTGGGATCTCTGTGACGTCACAGTGTGTGTGTGTGTGTGTGTGTGTGTGTGTCACATCTCATTCCCTTCTGTGCGAAAGCGAGAAGGTTGATGGACACGCCGCTATGCGGCGCTGTAGCTGTGCCGCATTCAGAGCCTTCTAAACATACGCCGTCTGCATTAGGTTGTCAGATTTCCTGTCGCATTTCTCCTTTCTACATTAAAATAACAATCAGGTTTTTACATATTTAGGAAACCGGATGTAATATTTCCCCTCCATGAATGTGATTAAATGCAGTAACTTACCATACGTTTATATCGCTCGTATTACTTGCACATTTCCCTTCTTTTTTTTCCCTGTCCTTTTGTTTGTAGTCCCTTCAATCTCTGTCATAGCATGTGCGATACGGTATTCGATTGCAAAATTTACTTGTTTAGTGGTAGTAGTATTCTGCAAATGTCGTCTGTGTATGCCGTTACCTCTTTAAACAAATGCTGGGTTGGTACCCAATTTTCACTTCATATGCAGTATAATTGAGGAAAATTATACAATTCATCTGCCTTCCACGTTTAAAGCATCTACAAACTGTCTGTGTTCACTACCGTCAGATAATAATTTGCACTAGTTTATCTACTATTATATATTTTATATGAGAGTTTTACCTCCTTGTCTGAAATTTCTCTAAAGCCTACTAAAGGACGGTTCACGAAAGTAGCTTAAGCAGTATTACTATTATGTCCCGCATCGAGTAACTTTGCTTTCTATGAGCGGAAGTCATTCGCACTCATCTTCGAAGACAACTGTGGAATGAATGCAGTAATAATCTCTAACATAGTATAGAAGGTCTATAGTACAGTAATTCATTTGTCTAACAATCACTGTACAGTCATACAGGCTTTGTCAGTTTAAAGCAAGGAATAACAGAAGTAAATCTATATTACGTTTAACGGGAAGATGGCTTAATTACTGCTAAGTGCTGATAAGACGAAGTTACATATGGAAAAAGAAGCAGCTGTCCAGTCACCCGTAATTACCTTCGGGTGCTGTTGCCAGGCGGGGCGTGATCTTATTGATTTGCTGCTTCGCTATACACGTCCCATATTTAGGAGGGTCACGATTGCTTTCCAGCGACTGCGATCAACAGAAATGAACTGTCAATTGAATAGCTCAGTTGTAAAAGCGGCTAAGTCAGTTTTAAAAGATTTTTGGGAAAAGCCATAAAACGTAGCCTTGTTCTCACAGCAATATTACAACGGTGGTTAATGTCTCAAAAAAAGGAAAAAAAGACAACGACCAAATCATAAATGTCTCTATAACCCTACATTAACCCCTTATTAGTATTTTTATGTAAAAATTTGTACTTAGCCCGTTTTGCAACCGAGGGGCCAGTTTGCCGCTTCTGCAACCACATCGGCGGCCATGATGGAATGCAGTCGGTTGCAAAACCGGCCCAAAAATTAATTCCGGTGTTTATCTGGCTATATCTGTAAGAATGGTAGACTACAGTAGCATACTAAAATAATGCGAAAGGAAGAAAATTAAACGAACAAAGTGCTGAAATACTGTTTTATTTTAAATATTTGAAAAGATTGAAACGATTACATAAAAAACTAAACATGAACTACTACTAACTGCAAGGTACAATATTAATATTACACTGATTTAATCACTGAACTCAGTTTTAACACCTGTCATGGAAGTGAGAAATCTTTGGAAACAAATCTTGGGAAAATGAAATATTGCAAAGAAACGATCACAAGGTAAAATGAAGTATACAGCGTTTAAGGTAGGTTCGGGGAATCGTCGTCATCTAAGAGCTGAAAAGCCGTTTTGACATTCGTCTGTTTCCACGATCTTCTGCTGCTCAAAAACATCAGTGCAGAATTTTAATTTTACGTCCTCGGGCCATGTCTCTCCCCAGTGTAGTTCTAAGAGCCGCTTGATGTCCATAATTTTAGCTTTTTTCAGTGCGACGCCTTCTGGAATCTCCTCACAGAACAGTTTCTTTCGTAATACGTTTGCCTCTTTTAAGAATAGGTTTCGACTCTCCACTTTCAAAATTGAAGAATGCTTCTCCTTGCACAAGACATAATTTTTTGTTTGCTGTCTTCGTGATGATAATTCTCTTCGACTTTTTAAACTGGAAGTGCCAGAATTCAGGAGCTTTGATGACGTTAGTGGCGATCTTCTTCCAGTCTCTCACTTTGTACTCGTCCGACCCCAAATGCACCACTGTGGCGAATTTTTCCATTATGCCGACGTATACTGCAGGGGTTTTTGATTGCGCTCAGTTTTGAAAATTTTTTCTCCATGTTTGCAAGAGCTCTATAAGGGGTATAAAAGAATGACCAACGATCGGGAACCACACTTCAACGCTCTCTACGTGTACTGGAGCTGCGTACAGGAACCATTACATCAACATCCCAATCGTTGTATTCTTGTTTTTCCCATCGCATCCATACGACAAGCGGCGTAGTTTGGTGACAACATGCAAATGGATGTTAAACAGTTGATGATGAAGAGGTGAAGCAATCTGATTCGACCCCTCCGCAAATTCGTTCTCGAGCCAAACATACGAGGTCACTTTGTCTTTTGTCCGACTGCTCGTAGAGGAACATCGGCAAACCATGAAATTATATAAGTACATCTGTCTGGAATAATAAGCCCCCTGATCTGGGACTTTTGGAAGGACTAAATTTTTCCGGCAGTCATAACTTAAAATTAGTTTACCTTCGATGTCTTCCTTCAGTCTTTCGTAAAAAAGCATTGCTCCGACCATTGTGAACTGTAAGCTGATGTTCCAAATTTTTCTTTCCCATTGGCCGATTTTTCAAGGAAATCACGCTTTGTAGGGACGCACATGTAGAACATGTGTCATTATAAGGTGCTTTAAAGCCAATATTAAAATTATTGCAGAATATTGTCCGGTAGTAGTGATACTCAACGTCCAAATCAGGATGTTTGTACAGAACATTTGCCACATTATTTTTACATTTAATTCACTGGGAAAATATTAGCGATATAGCATTTTTCCTCTAGAATTGTGACTTTCCATCGGCTTGAATTGATCAATGTGTCTGACAACTGCATTTTTCCTATCTTCGTACAACTTCGTTCTTCTGTCACCTCCTCTTCTTTCAGTGGTTGCAGGCGAGGAATTGTTCATTAGCCTATACCCTGACAAATTTTGTTCGTAAAATTTTTGATGGGAACGTCTAGTGAGTTCTTTTCGTTTCAGCTTTCCAGCAGATTGTTTACAGTTTGGCATTTGTGGAAACCCTTTCAGGTTAGTATCTACAGATATATGAAAAATAAAATTGAAAACCAACTGATAGTAGTTCCAGAAGAGGTTAGACAATGTTGCTAGGCCATTTATTCCAACAACATTAAGCCTGTAATGAATATTTGGACATTACTATAAGCAGTGGTCTTCCTTACCTCTTCCTTTTTGTCGACGTTTCGTTTCCATTGCTGAACATTCCGTCTTCTCTTCCTAGAAGTTGAGTTTCTGGTGGCAACTTCCCTCTCAGCTCTATTGTCGTCGGGTTCGTCGAAATAGTAGAGATTTCCTCTTCATTATCCAAATCAATTTCGAACTGTGCTACAATAAAACTGCCTACAAAGTCGTTTTAAAATACACAGTGGAACAAGTGTGCTGATAGGTCTTTTTATCATATAACAATGCCTTCTCGCACTTTCCTTCCTACAGTGTAGCAATGGAAGCAAAAACACGAGAATCTACCCAGTACTTCCAACCCAAACATTTTAGTCACATGTAGCTAAAACTTGGAACTCTTTAAAAGTGTTACGTGTGACAAGACGATATGTCCGGTTCTGCAACCGTACCCTTTGCCGGCGGCCATTATCCCGTTAAGACTCTGCCTCTTTTGCAATCAAACGCGTAGAAAACATAGCCGCCTTTGCACCCACACGCGATTTTCGCACCTCATTTTAAAATGCTTAGAATCGTTTTTGAAGTCTGATGGATACATTATTGCATAGACCGTGAAAACCTGTACAAGAAAGTGCCTCCAACTCAATTTCCGATTTTTGGTCACATGGCCGCTTTTGCAACTATGCTACAGTTATACCCTATCAAAAATGTGGTAAATCGTGTAACGACATTAATTTCTGTTTTTCCAGATCTTAGAAATGGGAAGTATAAGTGAAGTTTATAGGAAGAACCGTAAACTTCATAAATCGGTTCACAACAACTTTGTTTTAGTCCTTAAGACATACTGATAACATGAGGCTACTAGTCCTAATAACAATGAGTGAATTATTACACAAACAGTATCTTTGAGTTCGTCGGTGTATTGTACAGGTGATCGTATTTGTTCGTTCTAAATGCGGTTTTTAAAGCAAGTTCTCACAATTGTTCGGGTAAAGGTACATCACGTACGACAGACAAGGTCCGTTCGCAGTTTTTCCGGAGGGTGTATTTGATTTGAAAGAGTATTAAAGTACGTGCCACTTGCGGCGGAGCCCTGTACCAGTACTGTGTGTAATCTTTGCTGCAGTAAATTTTAAAAATTACGGGTGGAACGACGTGTAAAACTGAATGCCAGGTAACACAGACTGGGAAGTATATTTAGAACAGGCAGGTAGTATTTGTAGTTTTATGCTAATGTTTTTAGAGTTACCGGTGCCATCTAAATTTGAAGAATAAAATTCACGAATAATCTGATGCACTGTTTGTTCGATAACGGTGTTTCCTTTATGTTTACTCGAACGCAGATTTTGTGAGTCGGTTGTCCGTGTTTAGGAAAACTGTATGATGTGAAGTAGAAGCGGCAAGTTAACTAAATTACTTTCTTTGTAACAATCGTCAACAAAAGGTCTTGCGATGCCGCTATTGTTGTTGTTGTCTTCGGTTTGTGCAAGAAGTTCATCAATGTACTGTGCCCAGGGATCTGAGAGTTGACTGATAATTTTCTCATTTGTTTTCTTTCAGACTGCTGGATTCCTGAAAAGAGCCAGGAGTGAAAAATTATTAGAAATATTCAATAAGGTAAGTTCTCAAAAATTTTCTGGTCTGCTTTCCTATCCTCCGTAGTTCATGTACCAAACATAACTCCTTAAAAAAAAAAAAAATCCCGCCTATATACACTTCATTTGAAACACATTGAAAAGTATGACACTAAGGAAAATAAAAACCAGCGAGTGGCGTGTGAGTGAAAAGGAAAAATCTTTTGTAATCCACTATTTCTCGTCACTTTTCATTGGAATATGGTAAGCTGCTCATTACACTTTACATAGCCACAGTATCTCCTTTTGATCCTGGATACTTCCTTAGAAAGCAGATTAAAATACTTTTTAAGAAACGAAAATTTTCGGAATCTTTTTCAATGCAGGATCTGTACAGTTGTGTGTCATAAAGGAAGTGATTTTATAATGTATGTTATTGAAACATCCAGTTTCAAGTACAGGTAAAATAATTTGACCTTTGAAAGTTACAGAAGAGCTGATGGATGAAGAAGGAAAAAAATGATGAGAGTACTCATTTTTCATTTTGGGGACTGGGATGTTTAAAAAAAAGGTAGCAACTAATGATGCTACAGCACAGCACAGTATGTCAGAAACAACAGATGAATCTGATAACTTTCTGCAAAACTTCTGTGGCTTCCTTTAGAAAATTTCAAAATATTAGACATTGCACTTTTGTATTTCCTGCTGCTAGCAGTGGTGAAAGGGAACGTGTACAACTTCCAGATGTTTACTGTCTGAACATTATGAAAAACTTATGTTAGTTTTTTACGTCTTACTCAGTACGGTATGGACATAGAGGAGTGTTCAGATTTGTCAAAATCAGAATGAGCAAGTCAGCTAAAACTGTGAAATGCTTCACAATGTTGACAGTCAAATTTCTTAAAGCAGCCATCAAACTGATGGTAGTAGCCTATGTCATGGTCCCTTGTGACAGACACAATAGGTCCTTGTCACCTCATTGTAAATAAATCAACAGTGTCTGCACTTCAGGCACAGGCCTAAGTAATTTTTCTAATGCAGTGTTAAGTGTATTTAACTAGTGTTAAAATTATATTTTTATCAGAGTAATGACTTTTTAAAATAAGGCCCTTTGCTCTTATGATGATGACTATATTTAAATACTGTGTGCCCGACCGAGACTCGAACTCGAGACCTTTGCCTTTTGCGGGCAAGTGCTCTACCATCTGAGCTACCGAAGCACTGGCAGAAGTAAAGCTGTGAGGATCGGGCGTGAGTCATGCTTCGGTAGCTCAGATGGTAGAGCACTTGCCCGCAAAAGGCAAAGGTCCCGAGTTCGAGTCTCGGTCGGGCACACACTTTTAATCTGCCAGGAAGTTTCGTATCAGCGCACACTCCGCTGCAGAGTGAAAATCTCATTCTATATTTAAATAGTTTTGGTAAAGAAATTGGTGGAAATAACTCTTCATCATCATCTTCCTCCCAGAGGTAACGGTTAACACTGGTCATTACTGTGAAACAATTTGGAAATTGTCACAGTTAGTATATCACTGTGTGGTGGAAATCGTTTGATTTCCAAAGATTCAAGAGTGTTGACTGCTGCCATTTGTTCATTAAATGATATGTATTTTATTATTAGCAAGTGAAGACATTGAATTTGAAAGACCACATTTGCAAGATTCCCCGCCCCCCCTCCCCCCCCCCCTGAAATCTTTTCTCAACTTTGTCCTTGATGCACAAGTTTAATGTAGTGTGCACTCCATTTCCTTACCTTAGGCGACTAAAATGTTCATTTTCCTTCAACTGACGGTTCCAGATGGGTTTGTAGTCATGTTGTTTCCTTTTTCAGGTCAAGAGGAATGTAATACACATACCTTCAGCTTTGATCAGTGACATAATGTTAATGGCTGTTGTGACATCACCTTTTGGTGCATATTTTGACAGTTTGGTTGAGAGTTGGTGAAGCCAACAAATGTGAAATAAAAAAACTGGTTGTGATGACTGGACCGATATGTAGTTCAGCCTGTCTGAAAAATCTCCAGTGATATGACACTATAATCACCATGTTGTTTGTGATGTTTGTCGCATGTTTCTTATGTCACTTGTCAAAACTGACAACTGATGTCAAATATTCCTTTCTATCACCTCTTCCTTTCTTTGGACTAGAACTAACCTCTGAGATCGACCTAATGCCGTTAGTTATCAAAATTTTTACATGGACATTTGTGAGAAACAGTGGTAACATGCAAGATAAGAGAAGGAACAACAAGAATGAAAGATCAAAAGGGAATTCAGTCCCCTTTTTTCTTTCTCTTGTTTTGTTAAATTGTGGCTTTCACATGACTAAATAATCAATGCAAGTAACACACTGTTAAGTATGTCAGAGAAGTATTATTCATCACACATTGTGTAATGCCACATAATTCTAATCTATTTAAAATGATCAAAGGAAGGTGGGCAATGATTGGGATTTGTCCTTGCATTTGGGACTAGTAGCTTTTCTGTAGTGTCAATAAATTGGTGAAGGATAGATATTAAGGAAAAGAACAGGGCCAATTCCTTTTCCCATCCCTGTCCAAACTCTACTACTCCATCTTTAAGGACCTCACCATTGAAAGGATGTTAAAACTTAATCTTTCTTCATTTCATGTAAGTAATAATATTGTATTAAATTAGGCCTACCAAAATTTTCCATATCTTTTTTACAGTATGCCTCTAAAGAGATCGATGGTGAGAAGTTTATGACAGCAACAGATTTTGTTCAGAAATATCTTGGCCTCTTTACGGATCAGAATTACAATGAAGAATCAGTTAAGCTCTTGGCTGGAATTGTTGACACTAGCAAAGATGGGTAAGTTTGCAGCTTGTACTGGAAGCCAATTTCTGTCAAAATTTACCAGAATATTGTCTGATTCATTACTTGTTCACAAGTTTTTGTAAATATTGGAATCCATTTGTACCTGACACTCCTTTAGTAGAGTTTTCTAATTATTCCTCTGATATTTATTTGGATTTGGTCAGCACATGAATTGTTGGAATATGGTGCAAATAAATTTTGTTTACAAAATATACATTATCCGCCGGCCGCGGTGGTCTAGCGGTTCTAGGCATGCAGTCGGGAACCGCGCGACTGCTACGGTCGCAGGTTCGAATCCTGCCTCGGGCATGGATGTGTGTGATGTCCTTAGGTTAGTTTGGTTTAAGTAGTTCTAAGTTCTAGGGGACTGATGACCACAGATGTTGCGTCCCGTAGTGCTCGGAGCCACTTTTTTTATACATTATCCAAAGTAAATAGTATTTATATGGTCCATAAAGTAAAAATAGTTTGTGAGATTCCACTATTAGAAAGAAAACTTCTGATGTTCTAATAAATAAGATACGTGTTGGAACCTAATGAAAAAAAAAAAAAATGTACAGCATGTTTATAGTACTTCGGAGCTTTTAGTAAATCTGACGCTTTGTATTAGAAATATTTGAAATATATTAAATAATTGCATTACACTAATAAGATGTATAGAATTCATGACAAATTCCAAACTGCAAGAGTAAAATAAACTACATTTTTATTTTAACAAAGTACAAATTATTACTCTTGAGAGAAATAAGATTCTTTAACTTGAGTTGCAATAGTTCAGATACATGATGTCCTGAATCAGGACATGTCAATGTAACCGACGTGAAAAAGCTGTCACCTAGTAAATGAGTGTGTGGCTGTTGTATGCATAAGTAAAGCATTGTGTAGGTGATGTTGGATTATGTTGAGGTCGCGTTAGATACTGGTAATATTCATTTTGTAGAGTTAACAGCTCATGACATTGAAATACAGAGTAGCAAAAAATACAGATACATTGTAAATATGGGCACTTCTGAGAGGAGATTTCTTCATAAGTAACTGGGATAAGCACTTGCAATATGAGATGATATCATAATATCGATAGTACACTAAATATGTAATTTATATAGTTTGATTAAAATTACTTGATAGTTGACACTTCACGCATTGGAGCTGGTTTCCTCCAATCAGAGTGCACTTCACGCCGTTGCCAAACTGCCACAACAGTCGGTCAGTTCACTTCCAATTCCTTGTCCGGTATTCTTTCTTGATATGTCTGGATCACGAATCATGGATCTGGCACTTTTATTTTGTATTTCATCATACATGAGGACCACATCACAAAGAAAACACACACATCACAATGTGAATGAAATACACTTGTTTCATACACAGCACTAACTAAACGCTACTGGATACTTTTGCACAAGGCACCATTCAGCGTCACATGTGGTTTTCATAATCACAGGGATTGGGTTAAATTAGAAAAGCTTCGTATGACATTTCATCATTGTAACTGGGTGATTACAGGCAAAGATTTAACACAAATCACACAGTGTTGTAATTAATGCAATGGTTAGAATATTAACCTCCCATGTTGAATATAGTAGTTTCGAATCTCTCAAATAAGTGATTTTTTTTTACTTCTAAATCTCATCAAAAGAGTTTGATTATCATTTTTATGCAATTAATTAGTTTAAATGCATTTTATTTCTAAATCTTTGCCACATCATTGTCACCATCATATTGGCCTTTTTATTGCTTTTATTTTTCTGCTTATCATTCTTTTTTTCGTCTGGAATCTGCGTGTGTCTTCTATCTGCCTGTGCCAATGAGGACTGCTCATCAGTTGGTAAATGGTAGCTTGTATAGCCAATAAGAGGACAGTTTCAAACAAGAAATTGCAGTTTGCTTTTAGCACTGAAATTGGGCTTATTCTGTCTTGAGGTAGCTCGTAGAGGCTAGCTTTAATACCCGTGAACAACGCATTCACGGTTTTAGTTCTATCGCAGATTGTTGACCACTGGTTTCTTGGATACATTACACATTATGAGGTTGTGGTTAGCTTAGGACCCAAGTTTAAATTCAGAGCTACAGAATGCATCTCCTGTGCAGTTCAGTCATCAGTCATGTAAAATCAGCTGTCAACATAGCATCTCGCATTTCCAACGTACCTTGCGGTGGCCATTTCCGACATTACTCTGCTTTACACATTAACAGCAGTCGTGAAGTAACTTGTTGTGTTTGTGTGTTACCTGCAATTGAGCGATAGCTGGCGGCCAATATGGCAAGACTGTAGCGGCAAGTGACAGACGTCAGCTATCTGGTAGTTTTATACGGACCATAGGTTATGCTGATTATCATCACATGGTGTAATTAAATGTACAGTCAAGATTGCTGAACACAGTATAGTACTGACTGCATAAATATAATTTGTCAGTTGAATGCTCAGTATTTTAGAAATTACTACTTGCTTTAATTTTCCTACATTTTAAGATAACGTCCTCCTATCTGTTTTGAGGCACTTGGAATTGTCTGCAGTGAGTGTTTTTAAATATGAATACTTTTTTTGACAATAATTTTCTTAAATTGCAGTGCAGTGTTTTACAAAGAGTATAGTTGTATCATTTGCAAAGATAATTAATTTACACTTTGCTTAAAAAGAGAAAAGAGCACAGTATGGTGGACAGGGTTGGAGAGGGAGTCAGTTACAACATATGAAACTAAAACAGTTGGCCTTCGAAAGACGTTTATGATTGCTCTGAAAGTATTCATATTCTAAATACAGTACTGTCTGCATTTGTAATTGTGACAATAAGCCACATTATCATGAGGAATTTGTAGTTCTTGTAATTTTTTGATGATTTTTCTGTGTATGTATTTTATGTTATGTATTGCATTTATGATTTGGAGAAGTGTTGCCTATCGTTTGAACACAACTGTAAGGTCTTTCTTTGGTCGACAGCCTTATCTCGTTCCCAGAATTCCAAGCATTTGAAGGCTTGCTGTGTGTACCGGATGCACTCTACAAGACAGCTTTCCAGCTCTTTGACACCAATGGAAATGGAATGGTTACTTTTGGTGAGTATTCTTCTTTGTGAATGTTATTCCATCTTCTGCAGTAATGTTGCTATTGCATTTCATAAGCAAGAGTGTTGGAGAAGGAAGAAGCAGAATTGATAAGTAGTTTTTTTTAAGACTAAGTATTAATTTTTCTTTTTGGAGTCCGTAAGTGGCCACTGTGAAAAAACAAACACACACACACACACACACACACACACACACACACACTGTTCTTTGTTTTAATTCACGTAAGAAGTAAACTGGTATGCATTGTCAGCAGTACTGTGTTGGGCTGTCTTGGCATTAGTGGGATCCAATGGATAGTTGGTTTTTCAGGCACTTATGTCCCAGAGAGGCAGACCTTCACGGTTCCTCAAATGTTAATATTGTCACACACTCTCAAAAAAAGTACAAATATATTTGCAAGGTGCACCATAGCAGCAACATTTTTTTGTTAGGACTGAATTCTTTGGTCCATACACAAACATCATAAACTGAGATTTGGAAAAAGTTTTGATAACCATGTAGATTATCACCTTAAAATTACCACCGCCACCACCACATAATGTTCTGTTCATACCAAATAACTCATATAGTGCAACTTAACAAATAATAGATTTAAAAATAGTGTTTTGTATACTGCATTGTTGTTAGAGATACTATCTGCAGTGGGACTAAAAAACTGAAAAGGCTAGATTCATATAAAAAATTCAAGTTAGAATAGAACTAATACGAAACTCGGATTGTAAATCTTGAACTCTTGATTAAAAAAATAAATATCCTTTCAGAGAGGGGAGAAAGAAACAGCTATATGAAACTAGTGTTGTGGTATGAGGGGAAACTAGTGTTGTGGTATGAGGGAAAACAATCACACACTGTGTAGAAAAGATCTTCCTCCCTATGATTTTCCATTTCTGTAGCAAATGGTGGATTAAGTTACTTGAAAGGACAAGGTAGTTTAATTTCTCAGGTGTATCCCCTGGGTGAGAAATTCTCTTCTCAGGGAATTATGCTAATGTAAATGAACTATTTCTTTCTCCATACATTCATTGAATTATTGCTAATTGATCACATTGTTTTTAAGGACAATATCTGATCTCTGGCGAGACAATGCGCCTGCTGGTGAAATGAGCCAGGAGCTAGCTCTCCAAACTTTGTTAATTTCGTCCCTCTTGAAACTCTTTTCTTTGATTTGCAAAAGGTACATTGTAAATTATTTGTATTGTAACAGTACAACCATTCAAAGAATCTGCTCATGCAGTGTATAATGTGTTAATTTGTGGGCAGATCAAATTCATGTTGGATTAATAACTATTGGTCTTCTACACATGTGACACTGTGATAGGTTTATAGAGACCTCCCACACTTGTCTAGACAAAAGCTAGAATGCTTTCCGGTTTCCCCAGTGGAAAAGGATACAGCACAAATAGTGAATATGTGAAAACACAACAGAAAAGTGTACACATTTCACAGACAGGTCATAAACTACTGCTGCTCTCTTCTTACGATAAACAAAAGTTTGTTCACAGGAATAGCGTGTGCCCACAGAGGGTAATAAATGCAAAATTCAGGATTAGCAGATGCATAACTTGAAAATATGATTAATTTCATGAAAGAGAGAGTGCAGGCATTTAAAAATGAATAGGTATCGGGCATGAATGAAATTTTTGTTTTGTTTTGTTTTGTTACTATGTATGGCACTACCAGGAAAATGAGCAAATTGAAAATGGAATTTGTGGTAGTATACATATTAATATTTTTGTTATCCAACATTTAATTAAACCACTAATGCATTTTACATTCACAAAAATACACTCTTTCCCCAAAAATTTAAAAAGTACACTGCCTGACAAAAAAGGTGTTAGCACCAGAAGTCATGATAGGATGTCAATGAAACTTCTTAAAAGTGCACACCATTGACTGATATTAAGAGTTGAAATTCTCTGTGACATGTACAATGGCCACCAGATTGCATTAGTGTTGTTCATTTATTTATGCAAAGGGCACGAACAGTGTCAGATGTTCAGTGATCATTCTGAAGGACATGTAGGTGCCACGTATTCACGAGATGCAGCATAATCCGCATGTGATAGAATTTGGAAGGAGCCTCATTGTGGGTTTCCATGTGATCGGCTGGTTGAATTGTGCAGTATCCAAATTTGTGTAACATTTGGATGTGACAGTGGCCTGATGTTGGAGTGCGTGGCAACATATGGGCAGGCATACTCATTGTCAAGGTTTCAGTTGACCACTTCGGATCACCACAAAGAAGGGTTGTGCAATATGCATCAAGTACATCATAACCTCTCGACATCAGAGAACAAGAAATGGTGTCGCTGCAACATTCAACGTGATCCTGCACTATTGGCCATACACTGACAGTGTGTTTGTCTTGTGACAGTGCAACTGAAAACTGCAGGTACTCAGACTTCATTCATCCAGTATTTGAGAAGGACTTGGCAACTTCCAACATACATTACACATAATTTCAAAACTTTTTGTCCGTGATGCCCCTACAAAAAGATGAAAGGAAAAAAGTTTATGACGTACTTCCGCTGTTCGTGCTATAATGCATCCAGACCAGGTAATCACCATTCCATGTGTAAGCTACTATTAACACCACAACACAAATGGCTGCTCTTGGGGTGGTGCTGTGACAGAACCGTAGACTGTCGATGCTTAGTACTGCATCGTGTAACGTGATGAATTACAGTTGTGCGGTACCCCAGACGAGCATTGTCAGTGAGTATGGCGGTGACGTGGACTCGAGTCCTATTCTTCCAGTGAATTTGGAGGGGCAAAGCAGTGTTATACCTGGCTTCATGGTGTGGGAAGCCATCGGGTATTTCAGGTCGTGGCTGGTAGCAATTGAGGGAACTCGGTCGGCACAACAGTACTTCGTGGACGTCGTGCATTACCTCTCAGGTGGCATAATTGTGGTACCAGTTTTCAACAGGACAATGCTCGTCCACATGACGCATGTCTCAATGAACTGACTACATGATGTGTAGGTACTCTTGTGCCCAGCAAGATGCCCTGATACGTCCATGGACCAACTTGGCTGGCAACTCTTATCACAGTGCCAGTATTAGCCCAGTCAAAGAAGACCAAAAAGATTGAATGGGGGAAAAATTTGTGTAGTCACAAATTTACGTTCTGTGGTAAGATAGGGTGCCATGAACAACATATTAAATTTCTCATCATTGGATTGCAAGAATAAGGATGGAGATGCATTTAGAGGTCTCTTTTTATGTTTTTCTGGAATAACTTGAAAACAACAGCTTCTGGCAAAAACCTTTCATACTACAAAATTGAATTACAATAAATTTCCTACAAAGGTAACCCTATTCATCTTTTCTCCAGGGCTAATGGTTTTCGCATTGCAGGGGACAGAAAAAGCGCAACCTGTGTTACTAAACAACTCTCACAGAAACCGGTACCAGTTGCATATTATCTATATGATAGCTTTCAGGGGCAACAAAAAGTTGATTCTTCGTACTTTGCTTAATTATTGACTGAATTTAAAATTGTCATAATCTACTCATTAAGAGGTACAATCTTGTGTTAAAAGTTTAATGCAGTAAGACAAGCATTACAGTTAGAAGCAATGTGTTTGTCTTGTAGCAGCGCAACTGAAAGCGGAGGATACTCAGACTTCATTCACCCATTATTTGAGAATGAGAGCACTGGCAACTTCCAACATACCTTATAAATAATTTCAAATCTTTTCAAAATCTTTTGTCAGTGACGTCCCACAAAATGATGAAAGGAAAGGAAGTTTATCACTTACAATACTTCATGCTGTAATACTCAGCATCAGATGTGACGCTTCAAATGGGACTAATCGTGTACAATTTGAGAACAATAATCTACTGCATTCCATTACTTGGCTTATGTTGACGTATCTGAAGTTCCTTTCTACCTGCATGACCTACTACTGTTGTAGAGGGAACCAGTTCAGTTTAAGCCTGTAAGACTTCAGATGTTGGAAGAGATGAAGCTGGGGGTGATGAATTTGATACCCCTCATGCTGTGAAAAGTAGCCTATCTATCGTGGAAACTATGAAATCGACATTGTTGCATGCGTATTGACAGCATGTTACACTTGGGATAGGTTCTTAACCATTGCGCCGCTGTTGAGATTTTTATTAAATAATAGCTCACTTAACAACTGCAATAAAAACTCACTTAATAAACTGAAAATAACTCCACTTAACAAATATGATTTGAGTGAAGTTTTTTGTCTACTCACATAAACGAACTGTGCAGCAAATGTTAGGCAGGTATACTCTTTCTGTAAACTGAAAAGGAGAGAAATTGCCTTTCCCAAAGGAACACTGCAGCAACTAGAAATCAGTTTCCCCTCTAGCAGTGCAGAACAATTTGCAGAGATTTATAGAATATGTCCATACGTTTTTCTTTCATTAATATCATCAGTAGCTCATGCCTGTAATCCCTTACAGTGTTAAAGCACTTTGTGGCCTTCACTGATGCTTCTATCTTCAGTGCCCTCCCCACCATCCTGTTATACCCCTAGAATACAATTTATCCCTTTAAATGACTGCTGCATTTACAAGGTGGGGTAGGAAGTATGCCTAACTCCAAATGTTAATTTAAAAAAATAACGTGATAGAACAAATTTAGTTTTTGGCATCAGTAGGGTATAACTGGGAGATACTTTCATAAGGTTTTAAACAGTAGGTCTTGCAAGTGATGTCTCGTTGTTAATGTACTGCTGCAGTCAGTTTCTGAAGTTCTGCAAGACTCTGTGAAGCATATTTTGCAGAGTGCAGCCTACTACAAGGTTTATTGCATGCTGTCCTGGGTTGATGTTTATACACCTCACTCTTGGGGTAACCATATAAAAAGTACTCTCGTGGATTTAAATCTGGTGCATGTGCAGGCCATGCAAAGTCACCGTACTGGGAGGTGAAGTAGTAGAATTTCTAGCAATATGAGCTGTGGCACCATCCTGCTGACATGACCCAAATCCATTAATTGAATTTGTGGTTCAAAAAATTGTTGGATCATGTTGAACAGAAGGTAACAGCTTGGTTATACTCCTCAAAAAAATAAAGGCTTGCACTACTTATCGCACACAAGCCAGGCTGACATTTTTAATTGTGTAAAATGCTCTCGTGAATTGTCGTAGGGTTCTCACAACTCCAAGAAAGCATATTCTGCATGTTAACACTTCCAGAACTGCACTACAACAAAAGACTGGTGTGGAAAAAATAGGTTGTGGTGACAAAAATGTATTGTTCAGTTTAACCGAGCCATGCTTACAACTGACAGTTAAACTACCAGAAACTTCCATTACTCCTGCATCATTAGAGCCCATCTCTACTCTTCCAGCAACTCCTCTGTGTTCGCAATGTAGTCTTGAAAGTAGGAGTATTTCCGTGCCCCACCCTACAGACTTGGTACACCCATTTAATATTCGTTCTTAACCCACTCCATTTAAAATAAAGATTAATTTTATAACATTAAAACAATCTGTCGTAAGTGTTGATTTTTCCATCTCCCCGAACACAGAAACTGCACTGTCCAGTCACACTAATGTGGCACCCGTCAAAAGCTTGAATAATCACCTTTTACAGTGTGAGATGTGCAGGAAGCGTGTCAGTGGTGTTCTGGAAGGTACTGACAAGGATGTGGAACCAGGCCAACTCCAATGCTGTGGCCAGCTGCGATAGGTTTCTCAGTTGAGGATCCGTGGCAGTTATAAGACCTATCAAGGTGCTCCCACAAGTTCTTGAGTGGATTTAAATCTGGGGAGAATAGTGGCCAAGGGAGTATCCTGGCACTCTTTGAATCGCAGATGTACATGTGAGCTGTGTGACATGTTGCACTGCCCTGTGGGTAGATGCCATCGTGCCGAGGAAAAACTAACTACATGTAGGGGTGGGCTTGTTTCGAAGGATAGATGCGTGCCTGTGTTGATTCATTTTGCCTACCTGAATGATGAAATCACCCAGGGGATGCCATGAAAATATTTGCCAGACCATAGTGCTCTGATAATTGTTGCAGGGTGTTTGCTTTCAGACATTTCATGCCATGCACAACAATGGCCAATCGTCCAATGGAGCATAAAATGGATTCATCTGAAAAGGCCATCAATTGCCTCTCAGTGGACGTCCCGTTGCAGCATTGATGTGCAAATTCCAGCCTTCATTGCTGACAAAGAGCAGTCGGCATTGGTGCATGAACCACGTGCGTGCTACGGAGGCCCATACCCAGCAATGTTCGCGGATCGGTCATTGAGATGACACATTTGGTAGCCCCTGGCTTCATCTGGGTGATCAGATGCTCAACAGTTGTACATCTGTCTGCCTGTATACATCTCTGCAGTGGTCATTCTCCCTTGTCATCTACGACCCACAGTGTGTCAGTTACATCGGCACTGTTTTTCAGTAGCGCCATTCTGTCATCCACAGTATACGTGAACTGTGGCAGCATGTAAACAGTTCCCAAATGTAGCCATTTCTTAAAGGCCTTTCGGACGTCAAATACGTTGCTCAGTTTTCACATTACAACGACGACTGCACTGAATGTTTTCCGTGCCGCCCCCGACGCACTTCATATCCTCTCCACTACTAGTACCACCGCTTGGTGTCAGTGATTGGTTATTGCACGTTCACACTGAATGTAGAGGGTGGTCATGTTAGTGTGACTGGACTGTGTATTAGTCCTAGAGAAGCAATGAATAGCACATTTTTTTTATAGAAAATGTACATTAATTTTGAACAGCAAATAATTTTGGCTGTAAGCTGCTGTTTTCATGTTATTGATGAAAAACAGAAATAAAGTTACCTCTAAATGCACACCCACCCTAACAGTCACGACTGACTGACCAGGAATTTTAGTCTGTGGTTTATGGCACTCGCTCCTGCCACTGTATAAAAATTTGCAACTACAAGATATATTTTCTCTAATGTTCCTTCATTGACTGGATTATATCCAAGGTGTCGTGGACCAGTTAGAGCAGATGGGGGCCAGCTTGTCTCAGGAACGGATGCAACAACTTTGAGATGCTCTTCCCAATTGAACCAGCCCATGCATTCAGACCAGAGTGGGTACAACGGTACACTGATAAATGGTTTCATACTGGCAAGTTCTTTGTAAAATTGTCACAATTTTCAATCTGTAGAGTGTCATTTTGTTTCTTCTGTCCCTTCTGCGTGCTTCACTTTTTTTGTCAGTTACTGTACTTCCAGAGCACTGAAAGGATGTAACATACAGCTGCAAGCATACCGTAATTTTTGTAGCATTTTTAAAACTTCATCCATCCAGACAATTAACTAGATATTTTTAGTTTAATCAGAAGCTTATGGTTACATGGGTTTCTATACAGGTGACAGTATTGCGAGGAGGATAGATTGCTACTCACTATACACAACTCACTCACTCTGGCTGGCAGCCAGAGACAATGCTCATGTGTGAGTGATTATAGCAGTGATGGACGACATGAAACATGGTACATACGTAGTATAGGTAGAGTGGTATATTTATAATGAAATATAATACATGTTGCACCACATGGGAAAATAGAGTAACAAACATGTTTGACAGAGGACAGCTCCAAACATAAAGGACTCTCAGTAAGGAATATGTTTCCTCTGGCACTAATGCGCATTTTACACATGTTATCCATGCTGACTACCAAACTGTTGAGGAGTCTGGGGGAAATTGTCCCATCTCTCTCCCATGGTGGTTTTCAGTTCTTGCACAGTTTTGAAGTGAAGTGGGTTTTAGTTGACACACTCATCTGCCAAGAGCATCCCAAGCATGCTCTATGCAGTTTAGGTCCGGGAAGTATGCAGGTTCAATGTAATCACTTCGTGTCAGACACGTCCGAGGTCACGAGTGGGTGCGAATTGTCTTCTATAAACAGAAAGTCGGGACCTTCCACATCTTTAAACAGACAGACACGATCCAGAATAATATCCCTGCAATACCGTTGTGCTGTAACAGCATCTCATGCAGACACATGCAGCAGTGTTCAGTCATTGTGCATAATGCCGCCCACACCGCGACATGTAGACCATACCAATGACATTCGTGAATATTCTGTGGTGTGTAACATGTTCCCCTCTCCCTCCACACTAATTGGTGGCCAGAATCACCCGCTACATCAAAGCGGCGTTTGTCACAGAACGTCACTCTGGACTGTTGCTGACCCCGAACCGACATGCCCCCGACACCAACGAACTCTTTCTTGTCGATGGCACGGTTGAAGTGCGAGGCATTTAACAGGCTGAGTATACAAACCAGCCTGATTTAATCACCACAAAGTAGTTTTGTCAGACACACGTGTACCGCTATCGATTGGAATGTCTGTAGCGATCTACCTAGGAATGGACTGTTTGTTCCATTTTGCCACTATGGCAACGTATCAATCCTCTTGCGATGTGGCCATCCATCTACAACCACCAGCCTGCTTTTGCTTAGCAATTCCACCCCCTCTACATTCCTTTTACAGTCATTGGTTGCTTGTTCTTAGCAGTTGGCAGTTGTTCCTTAGCAAGTGTCAAGCAGTGGTCTTTCCTTAATGCTTCTCGTGGCCACAAGTGATATTCATCTTGAAGTTAAAATCTTCTGGGTTATTAGGCCGCATCATGTTTCTTCTAATTTCGTCTTGCAGTAGGCAGTGTTGGTTTTTCGGTGTATGTTGTTTTGGTTTTTCAGTGTGTGTTGCCTATTTTGTAATAAAAGTTTTTCAGTTGCTTTTGGATGGCACACAGCCTGAATAGTTTGTTAGAAAAAACTATTTGTTCTGTTCTGTCTTTGTACAAAGCACACCAATATCACAAGATTGGTAGTTTTTTTTTTTATTTAAGTGGCTTGTAGTATGTAGTAAATGCTCAGATATTTGCATTGCTGTTTGCAGATGAGTTCGTTGAGGTGATGAAAAAGACAGTGCTGCTCCAGAAGCTGCCATTCAACATGGATGGTGACTTTGTGAAACTGTACTTCGGAAAGGATAAGAAGAGGCTTGTCAGTTATACTGAGTTCAGCCAGTTCTTGCATGTAAGTATATTTTTTGCATTTATCATATTTTCATTTTCATTACTGTGGTATTGGAAAATTTTTTGTGACTCATATATGATATGTGTCTGTTTGTGCCTGTATACGTGCGGATGGATTTGTGTGTGTGTGCGCGAGTGTATAGCTGTCCTTTTTTCCCCCCTAAGGTAAGTCTTTCCGCTCTCGGGATTGGAATGACTCCTTACCCTCTCCCTTAAAACCCACATCCTTTCGTCTTTCCCTCTCCTTCCCTTTTTCCTGATGAAGCAACTGTGGGTTGCAAAAGCTTGAATTTTGTGCATGTGTTTGTGTTTGTTAGTGTCGCTATCAACATACCAACACTTTTGTTTGGTAAGTTAGACCATCTTTGTTTTTAGATATATTTTTCCCACGTGGAATGTTTCCCTCTATTATATTTAAGTGTGACATACATTTTTAGACATGGGAAACTTATTCACAATAATTCTTATCTGCTACAGTAATTTATAGTAACTCATTAATACTGAATATGTATTTCACTCATGCAAGAGTACCTATAAGAGCTTGGAAACTGCAGTGCTTTACGAGGCATGGTTCTAATGGATGTGGTATGATGTTGCCTTCCTCTGACTGTTGGATACTGACTCAACCAGCCAGTTGCATGGGACTTGCAGATTGATATAGACTCCAAACCTTGGTGCAACTTGGTATCTTCCATATTAGCAAAACATTGTTAGAGATGGAAGAAGCAATAAGGAAGACAAAAAAGTCCTAGTACTGACTGGGATGAAACACCAGACCAGTGTATTTGTAGTTTGACATTTAGCCCCTGTGCCATCAAGCCACACAGTAAAAAAATAAAATTATAAGGGGAAGGGAATAGTCTATAAACAGTAAGAGTGCATCTGCAATGGAATGAATGTGTTCAATTAGAATATCGTGGTAAGAACCATGTTGACAAGTACACTTTCAAAGTGACACATTAAGTGTTCTCTGGAAATTGAACAAATTAGTTTACACAGTGAGGAACAGAAAGAAATCCAAGTGGTAAATTCAGAAAAAATATTAACAAATCAACAGTGCTAGGAAACTATTAGTGTACAATTTTTCTGCAGATTTTACTGTTTGCATAGTTTTATTTGCCAGTTAAATTGGTAAAAAGGAGTGTTGAAAAATGGTTACCTTCTTAGTACTCCTATACTCCCAACAATGGAATTGGATCCTATGTCTACAGTGGTCACATTTTCTCAGGTACGATAGACTTCTACTCTTGTAACTTTTCTTACTACACATTTCAAACACCAATACATCACTTGACATAAGATTTAACTACTTCAGGCACCAATAAGTTGTTTGGGAATCAAAGACAGCTTCAAGAACTGACAACCAGTGGTTGTCTCATCTTGGAAGGCAGCACATGTGTGACACCTTTTGTGCCTACTGCAAAGTATATTAAATGTTTGGATGTACTTTCAAACTGGCAGTTGGCTGAAAATGAACTGTGCATTGTAGTGGAAGACCCCTGAATTGGAGACAGGAACAAGAAGTAATGAAAGACAAATGATCTTATAAAGACCAGTAGTCCATTGATGATGGTGTAGATCACACCAAAGTACTGCAGATTTTGCCTGCAGTTTGGTTCAGACACTTTAAAGTGATGTGCCTGCTTTTGGAGAATGGTGCTGTACTTAAATAAGGACAAGTTTCCCCAGAGGTTTCATGTGAAATTTTTATTCGCTGTTGGCCAATTCAATCTCATGGTCATAATCAGCCATTTGCCTATTAACACAAAATGGACAAACATGATCAAACACATGGTTTATATTTAAAGATTAATTTTAGTTACAAAGTCTCAAGTAATATGTTGTAAATAACATTAAAAATGTATTACTTACGTGGAAGTGAGCGTATCTTTTCTATTTGTAGACTGTATGTGAAGTCAAAAAATAAAATCAACAACATGTTTTAATGTTATTATCAATGTATTAATTGAAACTATGTAACTAGGATTTCTTTGTTGTTGTTGTTTGTTATGTTTTGGTTGCCTTCAGTCCGAAGACTGGTTTTATGCAGCTCCCCATGCTACTCCATCCTGTGCAAGTTTCTTCATCTCTGGATAACTACTGCGACTTATACCCTTCTGAATCTGCACTGTTTTCATCTCTTGGTCTGCCTCTATGATTTTTACACTCCACACTTCCTTTTAATACTAAACTGGTGACCCTTTGATATCTCAGCATGTGTTCTGTCAACCGATCTGTTTTTCTAGTCACATTCTGCCATAAGTTTCTTTTCTCCCCAACTCTCCTACTCCTTATTGGTTATGTGATGTACCATCTGATCTTCAGCATTCTCCTGTAGCGTGATACTTCAGAAGCTTCTATTTTATTCTTACTAAACTGTTTGTTGTCCATATTTTGCTTCCATACTATACTAGTATACTGTACTATACTATACTATACATCTTACAAATACTTCCAGAAAAGACTTTCTAACATTTAAATCTGTATTTAATGTTAACAAAGTTCTCTTCTTCAGAAATCCTTTTTTTGTCATTGCTGTTCTGCATTTTACATTCTTTACTTCGGGCATCATTAGGCTAGTTATTTTGCGGCCCAAATAGCAGACCTCATCTACTACTTCAAGTGTCTTGTTTGCTAATCTAATATCCTCCTTTCAAGGCACTGTCCATTCTGTTAAAACTGCTCTTCCAAGTCATTTGCTGTCTCAGACAGAATTACAATGTCTTTAGCAAACTTCAAAGTTTCCATTTCTTTTTCCTGGATTTTCTTTTGTTTTCTTTACTGCTTGCTCAATGTATAGATTGAATAACATCGAGGGTAGGCTGAAACACTGTCTTATTCCCTTCTCAACCACTGCTTCCCATTAATGCCCCTCGACTCTTTATAACAGCCATCTGGTTTATGTACAAATTGTAAACAGGTTTTCGCTTCCTGTATTTTACCCCTGCTACCTTCAGAATTTCAAAGAGAATATCCCAGTCAACACTGTCGATAGATTTCTCTATGTCTATAAATGCTGGTTTGTCTTTCCGTAACCAATATTCTGCGAGAAGTCGTAGGATCAATATTGCCTCGCATGTTCTCACATTTCTCCGGAATCCAAAGTCATCTCCGCCAACATTGGCTTGTACCAGTTTTTCCACTCTTCTATAAAAAAAAATTTGTGTTAGTATTTTGTAACCATGTATTATTAAACTGAAAGTTCGGTAATATTCATGCCTGTCAGCACCTGCTTTCTTTGGAATTGGAATTATTACATCCTTCTTGAAGTCTGAGGGTATTTCTCCTGCCTCATACATTTTTCACACCAGACGGAGGTGTTTTGTCATGGCTGGCTCTCTCAAGGCTAACAGTTCTCAAAAGGTCCTTTTCCCTTGCGATACTATTGCCTTCAAATTCATCTTTCTTACATAGACCCTCTGTGTACTCCTTTCTGCTTTCCCTTGTTTGCTTAAGACAGGTTTTCCATCTGAGCTCTTGATATTCATAAGCTGCTTTTGTCATCTCCAAAAGCCTCTTTATATGTAATGTTAAGTGTTTGATTCACATTTCTTCATTTTACGTTAATAGGCAAATGCTTGATAACTACCATGAGATTAAAATTGGCCAGTAACAAATAAAAGTATTACATAACACTACAGCCTCAGCAGAAACATGTCTTTATTCAACCAGTATTTAATGTCCGTGGACACAGTTATCAAGTAAACGATTTTTGATGCTATAATAATTTTGTCATGAAAAATAAACTAATAATTCTATTTAGTAAGTGAATTTTGTTTAGACCTTTTGGAATCTTGGTAGTCTTGCTCACTGGTGTCTTGGCTTAAAAGTAATTTAATGGCTCAAATGGCTCTGAGCACTGTGGGACTTAACAAAAAGTAATTTAATCCCATTAGAGAATAACGAAGCTGTGTTCTACCAAATGGCCCAACTTTTGTAATTATCTTCTTATTTAGGGCTTGACAGGATCCACATGTTGGAGAAAAATCTCTGGATGGTTAGTAGCAATTTGGTGGTTGATGACTTTTCATTTGCAGTGACGTAAGAAAGTGAAGAGCACACGTGATCTTTAAAAATACATTTAAAGAGAGTGCTTTCTGTGTCATGCTTTATATTAAGCTCTTACCAAGAATAAAACTGATGTGAAGATCAGATGAATGCGAGTTATCTATTAAATCCTGATTTTGTCCTTATTACATGGCAGTATTGAGTGATCACAAAGACAAAGCAGGCACATTATTTATCTGACCATGTTGTGCCGTCCTCTCACATCCTTTCTGAAAGGAAATAACTCAAAAAATCAAAAGTATTTTTGGTGTTACATTTTTACATACCTGTAGCTTAAAATTATTGGCATATTTTTGAGTAGACAGTTATGTTAATTCTCAGATGAGAACCTATGCTCAGTAAAAGTATTATTTAATAGTTTTATTTAAAGAAATAAGTGAAAAGATATTAAATTCTTCTTGTATTAACTATGTATGTGGTACAGTAATTGAAAATCCAAAGAGGAATGGCAATAACTAATGTTCAGCTGATTGTTAATTAACAATGTGTTAAACTATGCAGAAATTTCTTGTTATCACACTCTCTGTTGCATAAACATACACAAACAATTGCATGGACACTCAAATACACCAACCCACGACTGTAGTGGTACTGTTGCTGCAGTCACAAATCAAATGTTATACAAGCACGTACACTGTGTGTGTGTGTGTGTGTGTGTGTGTGTGTTGTTAGAGAGAGAAAGAGATATTAGTAACAAGAAAGCCGAAACAATTTTTGTACTGTTGTGTGTGTTTCTGCACCACCATCAATCAACTTTGGTTGTTGGCTTTCCACATTTTCTTTATTACATCATCCTCACCATCATATATAGATCTGTCAAAGGAGAGGTTTCAGCTGGAGCTTGTTCTCCATGATGATCTCACGCTCGCTGTTTCCTTTACTCTGTAGTAGGATATCCCTTCCCTCACATTTTTTCGTATGTACAGCTACATCTGCTTACGTACTCCATAAGCCACCAAATGGTGCTTGGCAGTGGGTGTCCTGAATACTACGAGGGCCGTTTGAAAAGTCCGTGCAAAAATAAAAACTACTTACGTGTTTGGGATAAACCTTTTTTATTTTTCGACATAGCCTTCTTTTAGACTTACATACTTTGTCCAACACTTTTCTAATTTGTTGATCCCTTCTAAATAATAGGAATTGTCAAAGTCTGCAAAATAGCTATTAGTTGCTGCAATCACGACCTAGTTTGAATAAAATCTTTGTCCTGCCAGCCATTTCTACAAATTGGGGAGCAAATAGTAGTCCAAGGGAGCCAAGTCTGGAGAATAGGGGGGATGTGAAATGAGTTGGAATCCTATTTCCATTAATTTTGTGACCACAACTGCTGAGGTGTGTGCAGGTGCATTGTCGTGATGGAAAAGAACTTTTTTGCAGTCCAGTCGCTGGCGTTTTTCTTGTAGCTCAGTTTTGAAACGGTCCAATAACGATGAATAATATGCACCTGTAATAGTTTTACCCTTTTCCAGATAGTCGATGAGGATTGTCCCTTGCAATTCCCAAAAGACAGTCGCCATAACCTTTCTGGGCGAAGGAATCGTTTTCGTGTATTTTGGTGCAGATTCTCCCTTGGTAACCCATTGTTTAGATTGTTGTCTGGCCTCAGGAGTATAGTAATGTATCCAAGTTTCATCCACAGTGACGAAATGACGCTTAAAAGTCCTGCGGGTTCTTCCTGAAGAGGTGCAAACCATCCTTGCAACACTTCACACGATTCTGTTTTTGGTAAAGCATGAGCAATCGCGGAACCCATCTTGCGGATAGCTTTCTGACGTCCAAATGCTAATGCAAAATATTATGTACACATTCATTCAAGATGCCCACAGCACTAGCAATCTCATGCACCTTAACTCTTCTGTCATCCATCACCATATCATGGATTTTATCAATGATTTCTGGAGTCGTAACCTCCACAGGGCGTCCAGAACGTTCAGCATTACTTGTGTTCATATGGCCACTCCGAAAATTTTGAAACCACTTATAAACTGTTCTAATCAAAGGTGCAGAGTCACCATAATGTTTATCAAGCTTCTCTTTAGTCTCCTGAGGCGTTTTTCCTTTCATAAAGTAATGTTTAATCATGACACAAGATTCTTTTTTGTCAGTTTTTTTGACAATCATTCGACTTCCTTGATTCACACGAATGCCAAACACAAAGAAATTCACGAATATGGCTGAAATTTGGTGTGCATTCTTTCCAAAGATGCTCTTAACCAAACATGACCTCGATTCGCGCCGGTGGTGCCATCTCTCGGACTTTGCACGGACTTTTCAAAATTTTCTTTCCTGTTCCGCTTGCTATCAGGACAAGGGAAAAACTACTGCCTATATGCCTCCGTATGACCCCTTAATTTCTCGTATCTTATCTTCGTGATCCTTAACTGAAATATATGTTGATGGCAGTAAAATCATTCTGCAGTCAGCTTCATATGCCAGTATTCTAAATTTTCTCAATAGTGTTCCTCAAAAAGAATGTTGCCTTCCCTCCGGAGTTCCCATTTGAGTTCCTGAAGCATCTCTGTAATATGTTCTTTCACATCTGCTTCTCTCAGTGTATCTGACAGTTTGTATTCCTATATCTGATATACAGTGCCTAACAAAAAAAAGAAAGAAAGAAAGAAAAGTGAAGCCCTCAGAAGAGGAGGTGGAGGGGAGAAATAAAATGAAACTATTTCTTGGGTTGAGACAGTATGTGATTTATTTCATTGATTACAAAATCAAATAAATTTACAGAGAACTTGGTAGTATGACATTGCAGTCCCTCTGGCCGAGATGTGTGCACTGATTTGGTTGGGAAGGGTGTCATATGGCTGATGTAGCCTCTCTTGAGGCAAGCTGGCCCACAGCTATTGTAACTGGTCCTTGATGTACTGGCACTGGAACAGTGTTGACATCCAACTTGATCCCACACGTCTACCCTTGGGGATCGATCTGGGGATCTTGTTGGCCACGTGTATTTCTCAACATTATGCACACTGTTTATGGAGAAACATGTGTAGAGTAGTATTTTCCTGTTGAGAAATGGTACCACGATACTGAGAGGTAACACGTGAGAACACTGGATGACGGTGACATATTGTTTTGGTGTCAGAGTTCCTCAAATCACTACCAGCAATGATTTGAAGTCGTACTTGATGGCTTCCCACTTCATGACATCATGAGTAATAAACACCAATTTGTTTCTCCAAAACATTGGAAGGATATGACATGTGAGCAAGTCTGTGCCATTCACACCAACAGTGCTTGTCTGGGGTAGTGCAGAACTCTGATTATTTTTTGGCTGCTGTTAGTCTCTGATAAATAGTGTGGTATGGCTTTAAATGTTATACGGTGTCTATTACTGTTCTCTAATGGCAGTTGCAGATGTGAATGGATTACAGTGTGCTTGGTGGTCAGACGTGGTCAACTGGGACCTTGATGATGAGTATACCTGCCCTCATGTACATATGCAGTCAAATTTCGGACCACTGTCCCATGTGAATTCCCCAAAATCTGCAAGTGGTATATTTCGACCAGCTGGCCAAATGGAGAGCCTCAGTGAGTCCACTTTCAAATTCTGTCAGGTGCTGCCAATGCTGTATGACACGAGTAAATGGGATCTCCATGTCCTTCACAGTGATCACCATTGTCTATCACTGTTCATGCTCCTTATATACCGTATCAGACCTGGTAGCAACCACTAAACATGAACAGCACTAATGATTTGGTGGCTGTTTTGCTTTGAGAGCCAGCCTTGTATTTGGCTGCCTCACTTTTTCTGTCGTGCATTGTGTTTAAGGAGGCTTATTGTGTTCAAATTCTGAACCATTCATTCTCCACAGATAGATTTGGTTGTCCAAATATATCTACTGTATTTTCCTTAATATTAGATTTCCTGAGCATTGTATAAATACACTGCAAATAAAGAATTTCAAATATAAATCTTTTTCTTATCTCAATTCCTATTGCTCTTGTTGTAAGTGATCCTTGTGTTTGTAATCGATATCTTTCGTTATGCTGTCTTTCTCCTTATTTCTCCAGTACAGCTTCCATCTGCATTAGGCCTGCTGCGTAAGTAAATCAAGGAGTTTAATTGTTCAAGTTTCTTTCCTTGTGGAGTTATAGTCTGATTAAAATTACTTGATAGTTAACACTTCACACATTGAAGCTGGTTTCCTCCAATCAGAGCACTCTGCGTCATTCCCGAACCATTCGCTGTTGCCATACTGCCACAACATCCCGCATCCTAGGTGTGAACCTTTCATTTCATATTTCATCACACACACACACACACACACACACACACACACACACACACACACAAACAAATAATGCTAACTAAATACACTGGTTTCATACACAACAATAAGCAAACATTACTGGATCCTTTCGCTTAAGATGTGGTTCAGCGTCACATGTACAGTTATTATAATCGGCTTACATTAAGATATGTTTCACGTGACACTGTGTGCAGCCGAAGTTTTGAAGGCCCAATTCATCATTGCAACTTTGTCACCAGAGTCATAAATACATGTCTGTTAACAGTGTACTCTAGTGGCACAGGGGTTGTCCACTAAACTTCATATGCCGAAGATTGTAGGTTCAAATCTTGTTGAATGCATTGGAATATTTTTATTTCTAAATCTGATCAAAAGACCAATTATTGTTTTTATTCAATTAATTGTTTTAAATGTAATTTTTTATGTCTGATGATTTCCTGTCATTTTCATCATCATATTGACATTTTTATTTGCTTTAATTATTTCTCCTACCATACTTTTATCACTTGAAATCTGCCTGTGTTGCCTACAGTTTGCAACCAAGTGCTAACGGGGACTGCTCACTGATTGGTAACACAGTAGCTCATGTATCCATTGTGAGGATAGTTTCAGCTAACCAGTGAATGACAGTGAGAAATTACAGTTTGCTTTTAGCGCTGAAACTAAAATTTTTCTGTCTTGAGTTTGCTCATAGAGATTATCTTTAGCTGCTGTTAGCAAAGAGATCGTAATTTTAGTTATTCTGCGGATCATTGACTGCCATTTTCTTGGGTACATTGCACATGTTGAGGTTGTGGTTAGGTTAGGATGCCAATTTAAATTCAAAATGCATCGCATCGCCATCTGCAGTTCAGTAACTTAAAATTAGCTGCGTACAGAGGACCGTGCATTTCCATCATACCTCGCAGCGGTACATTCCAACACTGCTGTGCATTACAAATTAACAGCATTTGTGAAGTGACCCTCCATGTTTCTATATGTTGCCTATAATGAAGTGGTAGCTGGCAGCCAATGTAGCAACACTGTAATGGCAAGTGATAGATGTCAACTATCAAATAATTTTAATTGGACTATAGATTTACCGTGGACTCTGTGTTCTCCTGTTTTCATTACTTTGGTCTTCAAACTGTTGATATGCAATCCGAATCGCCCTGCCAGCTTTATCATTGCCTCTGTCATTTTTTATGGTCTGTTTCACTTCCTGCCATGATAGTTTCCTTGAATTATTTTTGTTCCGCCAGTACTACCCATTATCATATCTATATATTTTTATGACACATTGTGAATTAACTGTCAGTGGTGTCCAGCATTGACAAAATTTTTCATGCAAACTGTTTCTCACTTCTTCCTGCATCTTTCTAAATTTAAATATTGTGCTATAACACTTGTTGTTTGATTTGTTTGTCAGGACTTCCATGAAGAGTATGCAGTAGAAGCATTCCGTCGGTATGACAAGAATGGAACTGGATTTATCTCCGCACTTGATTTCCAGGATATAATGATCAACATTAAAAGCCATTTATTAACTAGAGAAGTTCGGGCGAATCTTGTTGCAGTAAGTAAGCTTTTGTTTTCCCAAGATGCCATGATGCTTTTCCCATGTTGCTATGATGCTTCCAAAAATACTGTGTAGTGCTTCTAATTGAAAATTTTAGATATCATTTATTTATAATACTCTGGTTACTTATCATAGTAGCACTCTTGAATCATTTGTGAACTCTTTGAACTCGAGAGATGTAGAACAGTTTTGGGGGGTGGGGGGTGGTTGTGATTGTGACTGTGACTCCTAAAGAGCATAGTAAAGCTGAGAGGAATTTTAAACAATGGAAGGTCTCGGTTGGAACATCAAAAATTATGGGGGAGAAACTGATGGGTGTGTTAGTAGAAAGCAGCACACAATGAGGGTGAAGGGACATGAATTGGAAGGAGGTTATAAGTGAGAGGGGTGGAAACTGTTCAGTAGAGGGTTTGGGGGCAGTAGGCTCTGCACCCATGATCTAGGGGTTGTGTCTTTGATTAGTAATCAAAACATCATCTCTCCCGTGTTCAAAATCTCTCACAGCTTAAATTTTGATTAATAATCAGCATTGCCAGCCAAAGACGTCCAGCATAAAAAGTTACCCTCATTCTGCCAATGGTCCTTTCAGAGAGGGCAGAGGAGCAGACACAGGTTCAGGGCACACACTTGTCCTTGGAGTGGGAATCTGCCCTTAAAGGTGGAAAAATCGGCAATGATAAACACCATGAGGATGCGGAAGCCAATGGAAACCACTGCGTGAAAGACACATAATGTGTATCTGCAGGACATGTGGCCTGTAACTGAAAAAGCGTTGTAATGATCTCTCCATTGGCAAAAGATTCTGGAATAGTCCCCCACTTGGATCTCTGAGAGGTGTCTGCCAAGGGGGGAGGTGACCATGAGAAAAAGATTGAATACTCAATGAAAGGGCGTTGAATGTCAGAAGCTTGAATGTGGTAGGCAAGCAAGAAAATCTGAAAAGGAAATGCAAAGGCTCACTCTAGATGTAGTAGGGGTCAGTGAAGTGAAATGGAAATAAGACGAGGGTTTCTGGTCAGATGAGTATAGCGTAATATCAACAGCAGCAGATAATTGTATAATGGGAGTAGGATTCGTTATGAATAGGAAGGTAAGGCAGAGAGTGTGTTATTTTGAACAGTTCAGTGGAAGGTTTGTTCTTATCAAATTCGACAGCAAACCAACACAGACAACAATAGTTCAGGTATACATGCCTACATTGCAAACTGAAGATCAAGAGGTAGAGAAGGTGTATGAGGATATTGAAAGGGTAACACAGTATGTAAAGGGAGATAATTTTCTAATAGTCATGGGGGACTGGAATGCTGTTGTAGGGGAAGGAGTAGAAGGAAAGGTTACAGGAGAATATTGGCTTGGTACAGGGAATGAAAGAGGAGAAAGGTTGAGTTCTGTATAAATTTCAGCTAGTAATAGCGAATACTCTGTTGAAGAATCACAAGAGGAGGTGGTACACTTGGAGAAGGCCGGGTGATACGGGAAGGTTTCAGTTAGATTATATCATCGTAAGGCAGAGATTCTGAAATCAGATACTGGTTTGCAAGGCTTACCCAGGAGTAGATAAAGACTCAGATCACAATTCAGTAGTGATGAAGAGTATGTAGAAGTTTTAAGAGACTAGTAAGGAAGAATCAATAAGCAAAGAAGTGGGATACGTAAGTACTAAAGAATGACAAGGTGCGCTTTAAGTTCTCAAAGGCTGTAGATACAGCAATGAGGAATAGGTCAGTAGGCAATACAGTTGAAGAGATATGGACATCTCTAAAATGGCAATCACAGAAGTTGGAAAGAAAAACATAGGTACATAGAAGGTAATTGCAAAAAAACCGTGGGTAACAGAAGAAATACTTCGGTTGATTGATGAAAGAATGAAGTACAAAAATGTTCAGGAAAATTTTGGAATACAGAAATAAAAGTCTCTGAAAAATGAGATAAAAAGGAAGTGCAGGTAAGCAAAGATGAAATGGCTGCAAGAAAAATGTGAAGAAATTGAAAAAGAAATGATTGTCAGGACTAACTCAGCATATAGGAAAGTCAAAATTATCTTCAGTTAAATTAAAAGCAAGGGCAGTAATGTTCAGAGTGCAATGAGAATACCACTGTTAAATGCAGAAGAGAGAGTGGGTAGGTGGAAGGAGGGCATTGAAGGCCTCTATGAGGGGGGATATTTGCTTGATATGATAGAAGAGGAGACAGGAATGCATTAAAAAGAGGTAGGGGGTCCAGCATTAGAATTATAATGTAAAATAGCTTTGGAGGACTTCAGATCAAATAAGGCTGAAAGGACAGATAACTTTCCATCAGAATATCTAGAATCATTGGAGCGAAGTGGCAACAAAATGACTATTCATGCTGGTGTGTAGAATGTATGAGTCTGGCGATATACCGCCTGAATTTTGGAAAAATATCATCCACACAATTCTGAAGACTGCAAGAACTGACAAGTGCGAGAAGTATCGCACAATCCGTAACAGATCATGCATCAAAGTTGCTTACAAGAATAATATACAGAAGAATGAAAAAGAAAATTGAGGATGTGTTAGATGTGGATCAGTTTGACTTCAGGAAGGGTAAAGGCACCAGAGAGGCAATTATGATGTTGCAGATGATTATGGAAGCAAGACTAAAGAAAAATCAAGACATGTTCATAGGTTTTGTCGACCTTGAAACAGCGTTTGACAATGTAAAATGATGCAAGATGTTCGAAATCCTGAGAAGGATTGCGGTAAGCTGTAGGGAGAGACAGGTAATACACAATATGTGTAAGGGGTGGCAGGAGATAGCGATCATGCGTGCATGACATGTGCCTGTTTTTGTGTGTGGGTGTGGGTGTGGGTTGGGTGTGGGTGTGTGGGCGGGTGGGCACGTGCGTGCTTTTCTTTTCTGGAAGAGGCTGTGGTCGAAAGCTTAACGTGTAACAGTCTCTTTGTTGTGCCTGTCTGGAACTTAAATTGTCAACTTTACAGTGAATAGTGATGTATCCTTTCATAACTATTGAAAGGAATTTTCACTAATTACAAAAGTCTTTCAGATAAGAGATTGTTGCTGAATTAGGAGCAGTGTGGAATGATAGAAACAAAGCACAAGTAGAATGATTTTTCAGTTTTTGCAGTATGCAGTATTGTGCAGGAAGGAAGCATCGAGATTAGTTCACGCGAATTGGTAAAACATCCATATCCGTAAACCTGTTATATCCATTACATGTATAATGTGTTCAGTGCCCATTTGTTTTACAGGTAGTCTGTTGCGTTTGTACCATTTTGTGCGACTTCGTGTCATCTCATTTCTCGCAAAAAAATAAAGGCCTAATAGTCCAGTTTTATTTATATATATGTTCACTGGCTCTACTGAGAATTACACTCTTACAATGTTGGTACTGGGCAGCCCATCAATGTCTCTGGTAATTTCACTAATTTCAATATTGTAGTGGTGACCAATATAGCTCCTACGTCATATGGATTTACTCTAAAAAGACTAGTTATGTAGGACGTATGTCAGACATTTCCCAGCTCTGTTAATGTATGTTAATGTTTGTTTTTACACCTGTCATCTGTATAAGGCTATTCTATGTTGCCTGTATTACCATGGAAAAAAATAGTTAGCAAAGCCTGACACTCGCATTGGCGGGAAAGGAGTGTTACTTACTTTGCGGCGGTTAGATTCATCTCATTGCCAGGCGCAGCACTTCACGAGGTCACACGTGGAGCATTGGATCTCGAATATTGTCTGTGTTGTTGACTTCACACTTTGTATTTGTCTTTAAAGTGACCTTACATGATGATGAGAGTGTTTTGTTTTTAACAATAGTGATTCAGAATGTGATAAACAAAGTTCTAGTTTTGTAATCTGTGATGGTAAATTACTTGTTTTGTTAAATTTTTTCTGTAGGTGCATGTATCATCTGTTGCACAGCAGAAAGCTAATTTTTATGATTCATGCTAAGGAGAAGACATGTCTGATGATGAAGTGTCAGCGAGCCCTCAAGATGAAACTGATTATATTGATACTGTATCAGAAATCCCCCCGTCACAATCTATCAGTGTGCCTCTTTCAACTGGCGGGTGGACAGATGATGACACTACTGCTCCACAGCTTCAAGTTCTTGAAGCATTGTGCAGAATTCACATTCAGACTGACCAGAACTTTTCTCTGTTTGATTGTTTTCCTACTTTTTTCTTGAAAACTGCTGAAGATGGTAAAATGAGAGACAAATTGCTATGACATAATAACTATTAACGAGCTAAATACAATAGCAAACCTCAAGTGGTAATCAGTTTGGCATAAGTGGGGTACTGTGAAACTTGGTAAAGTGTTTAGCTTTTTTGGTGTGTCTTTACATAATTCCTAGTTAGAAAACTGAAATTGACCACCTATTGGTCCACAAATTCCATACTGCAAATCTCCTTTGCAGGAAAATTCACCAATCAATTGTTTTCTGTCAATCCTGTGAATTTTAAGTCTCACAGATAATACTACTTTTATTTTTTAAAAATTAAGGTAGGCATGATCCCACTCACGAGGTGAGAACATCTTCAGTAGATTCGTTACACAAACTGAAAGAGTGTACAAACGAGCAGAAAATCACACTATAGATGAAGGAATTTGCCTTTTCATGGCAGAGTGGATTTCAAGGTCTACGTGAAAAATAATAAATTTTTTTATGTTACATAAAAGTGGAATTAGGTACCTTTAAAAATGTGAAATATATTCTGGTAGTCAGGCAAATGCTAATAACATCATTTTGCATGTGGTAACTGTCTCTGTGAAAGTTTCTATAATAAAGGCTACATTGGCCCGGATCTTCTCGATCATTAATGGAAAAACAAAACTAAGGCAGTGAGTACATAATGAAAAATAGAAAAGGGTTGCTACAGATCTAGTGGCCCGGAGACTGTAAAAAAAAGAACTCGTTTTATAGAGGAGCCCATTTGCTGTTTGTGAAATGGAAGGTCACTAGGGATGTACTTATTTTTATAATAAAACATAGAATGTCAGCGTAAAGTGTCAATGTCAGAACGAAGCTAGGATTTATTGGGAAGATGAAAGCTGATTGCAGTTTGGATTACAATAAAGTGGTGGAAGAATGATTACCCCCCACCCCCCCCTCCCAAGATGGTGCTTGCAAATTCGTATGTTTTACATAAAAGGTGGAGGCCTGCTAATAGTTAATTAATGAATTTTCAGAGGCTTTGGTGGAGGAAGGTAGTCTTCTTGAATCAGCTTCCATCCAAAAACAATTCACCTATAAATAGACTCAGTGTAAGATGCTTTTGTAGATCGATTCCAGCTTCAGAAAAGTCAAAATGAGCCCAGAGGGGATGATGCATGGTCTGTGCAGAAAGAAGCCACAAAATTTCTGGCAAAGTGGCAAAGAGAGATACCAGATACTGTTGTGAAAACTGTGATATAGGGCTCTGTTTTCCAGAAAGCATCAAAATTTCTCACACCAAAGCAAATATAACTAAACGATTTCCAATGAAGAAAACCATATTTCCAAACGTTTAGTACCAACAAATTCTAATCTTATCTCTGTTAGAGAAATTAAGATGAAAAAAATTTGTTTTCGAAAACACATTTTCATTTCAATAGATAAAAAAAAATTGTCATTGATATAAATCTCTCTCTCTCTCTCTCTCTCTCTCTCTTTTTTTTTTTTTTTTGAGCATTTCATAGAAAAAAAGGCCCGGATTTCAAATGCAATAAATTGATCTAAATTCTTTACAGTAGAACCTCCTATACTAAGCTCAGAAAAACTGTGAAAAATGTGCTGTATCAGCTGGCTGAACAACCTTAGCCACACAGACCTCAAAATGTTAATAGCAGCGTTATCTAGATTTTGAATAAAGTTTATTGATTGTTGTTTTGCTCTGTTTGTAGGCTGCAGGTGGTGGCAGTGGTGGTCACCGAGTTAGCTTCCCGTTCTTCATGGCTTTCAATTCTCTATTAAACAATATGGAACTTATCAAGCGCATATATCTCAATGCGACAGGTGGACACCGCAATGTGGAGGTAACAAAAGGTACGGAGCTGCTGTTTTTGCAACCGTACAAAAGGTACGGAGCTGCTGTTTTTGCAACCGTAGTTGTAGCTAATAGACCAATTGCTACTCAGAACCTCAACAGTAATTTGAAGTGCGTATGCCTACATTTTTTTCATTATGAATTCATTCACACATTACTTTTATATTGGGCATGCAGCTTTGCCTTTTTCGAAACAAATATCACAGAACTACTTCTGGTTGGTCTTGTACAAGGAGTGATCAAGTAATGAGAATTAAAGATTGTTATAACAGGTGATGAAATATGGGTATATGGGTATGATGTTGAAACCGAGGCCCAACTGTCCAATGGAAACTGCCTGAAGAGCAGTCAAAAAAAGAAAGTCCAATAAGATGTGAAGGTTCTTCTTATTGTTTTCTTCAATTACAATAGGATAGAGCATCATTAGTTCTTGCCTTACAGTCACACAATTAGGAATTTTACTTTGAAGTTATGTGCCGTTTGCTTGAAGCAATCCAAAGAAAATGACCAGAACTGTGGAAAAATCACTAGTGGAAATTGCATCACAATAATGCTCCCTCTTGCACCTCAGTTCTTGTTTGTGATTTTTTGACAAAAAACAAAACCGTTATGTTGTCTTGTCCACCATATTCGGTGGGCATCGCCACATTCTACGTCTTTCTATTCCTGAGGCTGAAGAGAATCATGAAATAACATTGTTTTGCCACCATTGATCAGATAAAAACAGAATCGTGGAAGCATCTGAACACCACAACAAGAAGTGAGTTCCAGAAGTGCTTCTAAGAGTGGAAAAAGCACTGTCACAAGTGTATTACATCTGAGGGGGGTTACTTTGAAGGGGACAAAGTTGATGTTGATGGAAAAAAAAACATCTTCAAGGAAAATACTTCTTGATCACAGCTCGTATATACCCCAAAATTGATTTTGAAAACGCAGTTATAGCTGCGAGATTTCATCTTCCAGAATTGATGTAATGTAATTTTGTAATTCCATTCCTTTGTCACATAATTTTAAACCCCATATGAACTTTACTATTTGTTTCTTTTTTCTTTATATCATTCTTTTTCCACTTGAAATCTTTGTTCATGTGTTTTTAATTAATTTTATGTATTAATTTCAATTGAATTCCTTTTGTTTCATTACCCTATTTTTTCGTCCACATTATTGTGTTCATTATATCTATTTCTCATTTTGTTTGAATTTTGTTTTTGTTTAGAAACCCGTCTTTCATTTCAATTTTCATCTGCATTATTTTTTCTGTAGTGTAATGAGTATTTAGGTTATGTTTTAAATATTTGTATGACATTACCATGTAAAAAAAAAATTGCACATCTGCTAACAAAAACATACTTTTTACACCATTGCACAAATATAAATGGATTATTTCTTCTTTTGTTTTTTAACTGATAGATTGAATTTTTGAAATAATTGAATATTATAATAGATAAATATAGTTAAACCTATAGTCACAAAAATTCTGAAAGAAAAAAGAATGATATAAAGAAAAATGAAATTAATCAAAATTCGTATGGTAGTTAAAATTGTGTGACAAAGGAATGGAATAAAAAAATTAGATCTGAACCAATTAATTGAATAAAGATAATGATCAAAATCATTTCAATAGACATTTAAAACAAAAAAACAAAAAAAAAACAAAAAAAACACCTAATGCACTAATTCGAACCCACAGCCTCCTACATGTGAAGCTGTCATTCTGTCCATTACACCACACAATCAGACCATGTAATGCAACATTTTTAATACTATTGAGGGACACACAAAATTATGGATTTTTATTTTATTTTTTCCCATTACTCGCAAGTGAGGGCCCACCAGGATGAATGCCTGCAGTGTGTGATACCTGGGATCTTAACCTACATCACGATAGGGTTGTGAGGATAATCTTGGCAGAAATTCAGATCCAGACGGTTTGCGGCTTCAGAAGTGAAGTTTTATTGACCCCAAACCTATTCTCTAAGGGGCACAGATGTGTTGCATTCTGCAGTATCAGAGGGCTGCCACAGGCAAAGGGATGTATTGCCTGAAAAAGTGGAGGAGCCAGAAAACACGTCCAGTGAGCGGGGGAGCTGACAGGCAAGAGATTGACCCAGTGGTACTGAAGCACTCTCGCCAGTTAGCTCCGTGACCCCCAAGTGACCATTTCTGGCCATTTTATTGGCTAGTCAAGGGGCACTTGGTATGCCCCTTGGTTAGCAGTACTGACATAAAAGCACCCTACGGTCACCAGTGTTTGCTGTGAAAGCCCACATGAACTGAGTGTGGGGTAGCTGCTTCTCTGGCAGCATCCGGTGCTGCACCACCTGAGGCTCAGCCATGGTTCTAACATGGAGACACAGTTCCAGATGCATGAAATGTAAAAGTTGAAAGAAAGAGAAATTATCCGTCAATCCTTTCATTAATCCCTCAGTGTGACTGCTCACCGTGCACTCTCGGAACTGGATTACCGTGTCTGATCTATCGGCAGGGTTAGATGTTCTCTAGTTGCCTCCACATGGGAATGTGGAAGTGAGCTTGAGTACCATCACTTAGTAGTCACATTACCATTCGTGTCACCAAAGGCATGTCTTCCAGCAGGGGAGGTAGGATCACCCACAAAAAGTGCAGGCATTGTGGAAGAATGGCTGGTCCCATGATGCACACATCCAGACTGGACCAGCTTCGCTCCCATCATACAACAGGGATTCTCCATAGCCCACAGGTGGATGTTGTGAAGGGTGACAATATCACCCCTCATACAGCCAGTCTCATCTGTGAATGGGACGGACATCAGAAACCCCAGCACGGTAGTGGTTTATGTGATAAACCAGCAACCAAACAGTCGATGCAGAGGCAAATCTGTAGCTAATAAGGCGTGCATACATTGTCAGTGATACAGATAGTCGCAGTAAGTGTTGTTGTGGAGAATGTCCCATACAGTCGTCTGTCTTACTGTATGCTGATGGGCTGTCTGCCTTGTGCTGAAGTGGGGTCATACTCTACAGTGTTTTAACACCTATTCCTCCAGGGCCTCAGTATGAGAAAAAGTTTCCCTCGTCTTCAATGTGCTGCTCAAATAGACAAAAATTAACTTATAATTCTCAATTTTTTGTAGACCATCAGTTTCAGCATCTCTTTGAACACAGTTTAATGCTGAAACATTACTGTACACACATACTGCGCACTTGCATATTTCGAGATATGAGCAATGTGTACTATTCGTGACAGTTAATGGTTGCCATTTGCTGTGTTATACAGTTTTCTATTGACCAGAAACAGTTGCAAATCCTTATCCCTAAGAAATAATGTAGATACATATCACTTCTCACTGTGATTTAAACAGTTCTGTTTGCAAAAAAAAGAAAGTGTGTAATACCTTTCCCGAGGTGTATTAAAAAAGTATTGATCATAGTTCTTTCTGGTGTAAACCAGTGAAATGTAGGAGACTTTCTCAGTGGAGATGTGGGGCAGGACATTAGTGTGCAGGTGCGAAATTTTCTTGACAGCAGAAAGTGTCAGTCACTGGTAGTCAGCCTATGAGAGAGGACATGTAGTGATCGCCTATTCAGATTCCAGTAAGTGGTAACATGATGGAACAAATTGAGCAACAATATTGCCTCAAATTTTGGCAAAAACATGGTGATACCAGAGTGGAAACCATTTCCAAGATCCAACAGGCTTTTGGGAACGATGGTATGAGCAACGTGTGGATAAAGGAGTGGCACTACATGGCTAAACAGCAGCGGACAATGAACCGCATTCAGGCAGACCCACACCAAGTGTAAATAACAATGTTAGTAAGCAAGTGTGCAATTTGATGATGAATGGCCATTGTATCGCAGTGTGAGAACTTAACAGAGGAGATAGGGGTAAGTGTTGCGTTGGTAGCTTCAGTTTTGACCAACAATTTGCAAATGAGGAATGTGTCCACAAAATTCATATCGAAACTGCTGGCAATGTAGGAGAAGCAATGCCATCTGAAACCTGTGTATCACATAGTGGACAAAGTAAAAAATAATCCCAACACTTGTAACACCACAATGTCAGGTGATGAAATGTAAGTTTATGGGTACCACCCAGAAGCAGAGGTGCAGTTATTGCAGTGGATATAACCAACATCACAGAGATTTAAAAAAAAAAAAAAAAAGACAGTAAGTCCGCAGCATTGTCAAGGCCAGGATGGTGGAACATAACTATGCACCATAAGGCCAAACTAGATCCTTCTTCATCTTCACGATGGTGAGCACAAAAGTCAAGATTTGTCGGCAGAAAAAACTTGGCAGCTTCATCACCATAACACAGCCTCCCATTCTGCACATCTGATTCAGACTTTCTTTGCCATACACAATGTTTCCTTGATTAATCAGGCTCCCTACGTTCTCAAGACGGCTCTGTGTGATTTTTGTCTATTTTCCAAGCTGAAAGTGCCTCTGTGAGGAACACAATTTGCATCAGGAGAAGATACCCTGCAGAATGTGAAGACCCAGCTGATCACCATTCAAAAAGACAAATTCCATAAGTGTTGCCAATAAAGGGAGGAGTTCTGGGAGAAGTCTGTGCATTACCAAGGAAACTACTTTGAAGGGAATTAGGGTTCTGTACCTCCAAATCTATAAATATATTTCTTCCTGACAAAGCTACATTACTTTTTGAACACGTCTTGTGTTAGCCTTGCTCTCTCTGCTAACTATGACTTCTTACCATTAGGTTTTAGTACAGTTGCACTGTTTCTCTTCCTTGCATAAATGTTTAGAATATTAGTTTCAACGCTAGACCAAACATTAATAATTCATAAGAGCTTTCAAATACAACTTTCTCTCTCCTCTTTCTTTCTTCAGTTAGTAGATGCCAGTAGCCACAAGCAAGTGGCATAATATAATATTTTTCAAAGCTGAGATTTTATAAAGTTGGCAAAGGATGTATTTAGCTATCAGAAACAATTTTCACCTCAAACTCAATCTCTCCCTAATAATTCACCAATATATGTGTTACCTATCATTATTATGACCACGACTGCCCTTTTATGTGGTGTAACCTTTGTAATTAGTTAACTACTCCTTTGTTTCATTACTGTTGCAGAGGAGTTTCTGCATTCTGCCCAAATGATGTCTCAGATAACACCACTTGAAGTTGACATCCTGTTCTTGCTTTGTGATCTCCTCCATCAAACAGGGTAAGTTATTTTCACCAGTATATCGTAGCTTTTGGCTAGTTTGCCAAATAATGATTAGATATTGCGCTTTTTACAGTGTGTTTGTAGTAACTGATTATGTTCTCTCAAGTTCATAAGTAGTGTTAACATGTTGTCTGCATTCAAGAAAAATTCATGCTAAAGCAGGTTATATACTGAAATGTGATACACGCTTCCAAGCATCCTTTAGAACAGTTTTCACCCCATGTGCCTTGTGATAACCAGTTTTGCTTTTTCCTGGCCGACGGCATGAGGTTAAAGAAAAGAATATAAAAACAGAGTTATTACTTTCCTTTGTTTAATTTTGAACATTTATGAGAGAATGTGTCTCTTCGACTAACAAAGGGTCGTTCATTTTCTTTGTTTCTTGCTTACTTGGAAAATCAGTTATTTGCCAGCAAGACCTGGGGAGTGGGAGGAGCATCGTCAATGGTTTGGGTGATTATTATTATATTCTTATCTCTTCTTCCGCGCATCCTACTTCTTAATTTATTAACTATACTGTTGGAAGAACAATAAATGAAACCTCTTTGAACATGAATTTTACTTACAATACTGTAGTTTGAATCTGTTATTCCTTCACTGCTTGTCTGTTGCCATATTTACACGAATATAAATCTGTGTGATTGTAGGGAATGCCACACAAATAAATGTGCACAGAATTGGTGTTATAGTAGTTGTTACGGGACATTAAGAGATTTTGGGTTGTGTAGTCTTTTTGTTGACTATTTTGGAATTAATTTAGTGGATGCTGGATAAAATACCAAGGCTAATAAAACAAAAGCTTTTTTTTTTTTTGTGGGATTGTACTGCACTCCAAAGAAAAATACTGGTGAACTTCAATATTTTCCGTTTATTAACTCTTGTGCTCGTCAACTTATGAACAGAAATATACCAGGTGAGAACATTTTGGAAGTAATACTCTAGTTATTTTAAGCATTGGTAACATGGCTTTGTTTTCAGACTTAGAAGTAAAGTACGTTACTTGCTTGTGTAATTGTTTTAATTTGCATATCCTAAACAACTCAGAATTTTAACTAATAATTTAACTGTGTTTTCATGCTGTATGCATTTAGTTTTCCCACAAACCTTGTAATATTTAAAGCTTGTTTTTAGACACAGTTCCCAGAATTTAGAAACACTTGGAAGAGGAGTGAAGAGATAGGAGATACTGTGTGCGGTGTGCTCACGCTGTCTAAATTCAGAAATAGTTTATTATAAGTTAGTAATAATTTTGCTTTTCAGGATGTTATGTTTACCAACAAATGGTTAATATATGAACTATAGCAAAAGTAGCTACACAAAGCTCAATAAAGGTAAGATAATAGGTACAATTAGATATGACTTTATTTATATATAAATTTTTTGCTTTTACTTTTGTGTGCACATTCAAAATGCAATGAAATACAGAGAAATAGCTTCTTGAATTCAGACATTGCATCAAAATACAGATAACTGGACGTAATTAATCAGTTTCTCTGTTCTGAAATGGCACCGCTGATGATTGCTTGTACTATATCTGCAAAAGTGTCTGTATTTCTTGACCAGCAAAAAAAAAAAAAAAAAAAAAAAAAAGTTCAGCATCCACTTTCATATATGTATAATGTAATTGTGTAATATAGTTATCAGTAGAGCATTCGATCTGGCAGATGACCGAATTATATTCTTGTAAATATGGTCACCTTTTGCTATTCCCCTATTATTTCTCGCTCATACATTGCAAGCTCAGTTTCTTTTAATATCCTATTCTTTATTAACTTTTGACTGCAGCGGAGAGAGAAGACCTGGCTAATTCAGTTTTTGCGCTACCAATCTTAATTTTCAGGAGGATCGTGTACAACGACCTGCAGGCGATAGCTCCCGAACAGTATTTCAAGCAAATCACAAAACGGCTGGCTGAGATCAAGGCTGTGTCGGTGAGTTGGATACTGCTGATGCTGCTGCAATGACCCACTCTGGGGAGAGAGGAGGAAAGAGGGAGAAGTTCAAAGAAAGAGAGAGAGGCAGCATCCCTGTCAGCACTGCGGCACTAGTGAGCTCTGATCCTGTGTGAATCTTGACCCGGCCGTGTGTCACATTTGCTTTCTTTCCCTTAACCTGTTTTCTGACTGTATGTGCATTAAAGGCTTCACGAGTGATGAATGTAGGTTCCTAAGGCGGGAAGTGAGCACGGGAGAGTTCCGCTTTAGCCTTGCCGCACAGAGGAAGGACGGGACTGCTGGGCGTGTATTACAGGTCCGCAGGCTGCACGCGTAAGGTTTGGGAGCTTTTCCCATTCACAGAAAAAGGAAAAAAGAAAAAAAATCGCTAACTGTAAGCTTTCATGTTGCTGCAATATTTTGTCCCTACACAGCTGTAAATATGAACAAAAACTTGTTCACCGTTATTTTTTTAGCTGTTAGTGGGCAGTGGCATGAAATGTGTGGTACTAGAAGTGGACAATCTTTATCGAGTTTATTAATAAGTCTGACCTCTTCCTTTTCCTTGCAGTCACCAGAGGAGAGAGGCATCGTCATCCAAATTCTTGAAAGCGTCTACAGGTTTACACTCGGATCCGTTGGTGGTGGTGAGTGACAATGTTTTTAATTGTAATACAATTTTCTTGTGAGCAATACCCTTCCAAATTCCATTGATGTTCGTACCGTTTAGGGTTCCATAACTCTACTGGTAAAAACGGAACCCTTATTGTGTCACTTTGTCGTCTGTCTGTTAAAAAACCTTTTTCTCGAGAACAGGTAGATATATCAAGTTGAAATTTGTCACATACTAAGGTCTGTGGTCCCTTGGTGTGTAAAAAAAATTAAAGCTTTTAAGGCAATGCAATCAAAAAATATGGACATTTATGTCACATAGTTTGATACTCACAAACTCACTAATCAAATTTGTGGGGTACTTCCTGTTGACCTAGACTCACAAAATTTGGCAAGAAGCAAGGTTTCACAGTGCAACTATAGGGAAAAATCTGAAAATTGTTAATTTGTAATTATATCACACTGAAAAATATTTCTGTCTTCTTTTGTTATCCGACTTTAAACTTAAAACATTCTCAAAAGTCTCTGCTTTGCCGTGACTGACTTTCCAGTATCAATATCGATAACAGGCAAAACTCCCAGGCCGGAGGAATGGTCTGTATACATAATTACGTTTGTACAGGACCCTAAGTGTGCAAGTTCTACTTGCACCTGACTGACACGATAGTATTGAGTCTGTGCGATAACCGACACTTAAAGTCGCAAAGATTCATTACTTTTTGTACTGTACTGTGCATTTCAGGCACTAACAACACCTGATATGGAACCCGTGTTGTGTGATATGATAAAACACACAAACACTGTCCAGTCACATTAATGTGACCACCTGTCAAATGCCTGAATACCGTATTTACTCGAATCTAAGCCACACTTTTTTTCCGGTTTTTGTAATCCAAAAAACCGCCTGCGGCTTAGAATCGAGTGCAAAGTAAGCGGAAGTTCTGAAATATGTTGGCAGGTGCCACCACAACTAACTTCTGCCGTCGAATATATGTAGCGCTACACAGGCATGCTTTACAGGCACGAAGATAAATACTGGCGCCAAAACCTCTGCGTCAGTAAATAAATTTAAAAAAAAGGGGAAGACGAGCTTTTTTTTCCGCCCCGAATTTCGACCACTGCATTTTCATACATTATCCAACGAAGTAAATACAAACTCCGTATTGTTCATCTTCGAATGTAGCAGCTTTTCAATGTACTACGAAAATCCGACTGGCAAGACCGTTTGCGATGTTTGTCAGTATGGCCAATTCTAAGTTCTGATTTTTTCTCTACCTGTGAGAAGAGATGGTTGCTAATGGGAACTTTTGTGAATTCTGAATCACATGCAGTATTCTCTTCACCATAAGAATAATATGAATATAAACATTTTGCCATGTATTCTTTCGTGTTTGCTGCTATCTCATTTAAATCATGTCTGCCTTATAAACTACAAAACTAGAGTGAGACAACACAAACGCGGAAGTATACACATGTCATGTTCATATTCGTATTATTCTTATGCCTAATAGTGATATAGTCAGAAATGAAGCACGGCAATTGACTAGATTTTTAAATCTAAGATGACTCTAATTTCTGTGCAGAAAATAATGTACTAAAGAGGCGTCTGCAAATATTTTCAAACGGAGAAAAATTTTCACTAAACTCTCGTTCAGAACATCTTCTATCATACGCAGTTTATTATTTGGTTCTTGTTGATCATTATCAAAGAAAGCAGCAGTGTAAATAACAACAAATAGCAGTCTCTTGCCATTGTTTCGCTACTGAGACAATTACTCTCTATTTTTTTTTATTGTAAGCGGCGGTAGCAGGCACAAAAGCAAACCATGCCGCGAGCGGCAACAGGTTGTGAACATTCATTATCGGAATGCGACAAACAATGCATGACACAGTACAGTAATGCATTTTCAGCTTAGAGTGACGAAAACACCTATAACAAAGAGAACGGCAATTATCAGATCAAAGAAAAATAAGCAATCAATTCAAACCAGACGAAGCACGTGAAAAACGAAGGGTACGCGCATAAATAAGGACGGAGCGCCTGACGCATAGTAATGGCTACCTGGTAAAGCTTAACTGCTAAGCTTACGGCTTGAACCAAACTACTGCAGCTGTATCGTCATTCATTCGACCTGAATTCTATCTCATATTACAATGGACCAACTTTGTTTCGATTTGGAGGTGCGGCCTAAAACTTTTCTCTCCCCTTGAATTTCGAGTCTCAAATTTTAGCTGCGGCTTAGATTCGGGAAATTATTTTTTCCTTTATTTCGAGTCTCATTTTTCAGGTGCGGCTTATATTCGAGTGCGGCTTATATTCGAGTAAATATGGTAACCACCTTTTGTAGCACAGACCACTGTGAGATGTGCAGGAAGAGTGTCAGCGAAGTTACCGACAGGGGTGTGGAGCCACCTCCAATTCATGCGCCACAGACAGCTCTGCTAGGTTTCTGGTTGAGGACCCACGCCGTGAACAGCCTGTTTGATGTGGTCCCACAGATTCTCGATTGGGTTTAAATCCAGGAAGTTCGGTGAGCAGGGTACACAGTAAACTCATACTGATGCTCTTCGAACCATGCGCGTACACTGCAAGCTCTGCGCCATGTTGTATTGTCTTGCTGGTAGATGTCATTGTGCTGAGGAAAAACAAACAGCATTTAGAAGTGGACATGGTCCCCAAGGATAGATGCATATATGTGTTGATCCATTGTGCCATGCAGGATGATGAGATCACCCAGGAAATGCCCTCCGGCCTGGACTCTTCCAGCAATTGCTGCCAGGTGTTCAGACATTTCATGCCATACACATCAACGGCTATGGAGCATAAAACGTGATTAATCTGAAAAGGCCACCTTTTGCCACTCACTGGACGTGCAGTTGTGGTATTGGAGTGCAAATTCCACCTTCTGTCGTCCATGAACAGCAGTCGGCAAGGGTGCGTGGATCGTGGACAGTTTACAAACTTAGCCATTTGAGAAATGCGTCCACACTTGTCCCGAAAAAGTCAGTGATCTTGCCCTTTTGGATGTCAGATAAATTGCTCTGTTTCCACTTTACAACAATGATTGCATTGTTTTTCACGTCTCGCCTGTATGCTTTATATGCTTTCCACTCCTAGTGCTGTCATCTGTCACCTGTGAGTGGTTATTGCCAGTTGATGTGGAGTGTGGGCAGTGGTCACATTAATGTGACTGGACCTTTTATTTGTGACTGAAGGGATGTTCTGTTATATTTTGATGAAAATTCCTGGATGGAACAATACATAAAATAAGGGAATAACAACCACTTACCTATAGCAAACTCATGTGTGTAGCCACGGGAGTGCATTTGTGTGTGTGTGTGTGTGTGTGTGTGTGTGTGTGTGTGTGTGAGAAAATGCAAGAGTTTGGAAGCTAGTGTGAATACTATTTCTGTTATGTTTGTCTATGTGGCTTACATCAGTCTATTATAAGTGAGTTGCCTCTCTTATTTTATGTACTGTTGTTTTTTTTTTTTGTGATACTGACATTGTAGGTTTTTTGTTAACTAATGATAAATTGTTGTGACAAGCTAATGCTATTCACTTACAGAAGTACCCTACTATTCAACTCACTCCTGTCTGAAGACGATATTTGAAGAAAGCATCAAGGCATCGGTGCCTGATACCTGCTGATAAGTCCATTTGCCCATCCTCATCTTCACTGAGTAGGTCATGATGAGATTCTTGGGTTTGGTTTTAGCATGTGAAGTGTCAGCTGATGAAAAATTTTAACTACGCTCTACTCAGCTTCATGAGGCCCTGTGAATACAGCATTGACAGGTTTTTCACAACATTTTTAGTGATGACTTTGTCATTTACTGAAATATTATTTGTGCAAGTGGAACTGGTCATTTGATTAGACATAGTAAATTACAGTATGTAAGTCACATTGGGTAGACATTGGAAATCACGTTTGGTGCCTTTTTGCGTGAGTCATTCTTGTGCACTGTGAACTTTGCTCATAGGCACATGGTAGCAGTTGATATCTTCGTGAGAAACTGTATGGTACAACAATAGTTCTTCGTACATCATGAAGTGTATTTTTATAAAACCCTATTATATGGATATTAGAATGACTCCATGCTTTATCACTTTGTTTCCTGAAGTTTGTTATTGATCATGTCCCAAAAAGCATTATTTGTGACTGAGTGTTTGTGTCAGGTAAGCTTGCAGTTAACATGGTGTTAACGCTGGTTTCATGAAAAGTTATCATATGTAGTAAAAAATTTATTTACCAATCCTTAACTGTCCATAGTGCTCATTCACTAGAAATTTCTATGCAATTTATTGTAGTGGCATCTTGCAAGGCTTACTTATATTCCTTTATCTCCATTTCTGTCATTAATATTTCAAGCTGAAAATCTGATTGTTATTTCTCAGCAAGTTTTAATATTTTCTGTGCCTCATTAGTACCTATTTTGTCTGTGGAAGTACTATTTTATGTACTTCCAGTGTGTTGAACTCGTGGCTAACTATTATGAATCACAGTTGAAACTTCTATTTTGTTAAATGTTGAACAAGTTCTTCATAGAAAGAATCGCATGAAAGGATTTGCATTCTTTATAGCATACTGTTATCGCATTGTCGTGTAATATTTAGAATTTATGGACATAACTTTTGGTAGTAAATTAAGGTTAGTAATCTCTTTATGGTTGATAGCTTGACAAATTCAATGTGGTTTTTCTTGCAGCTGTTGGAGCTACAGCAGTCTATCCGATAGACTTGGTGAAGACGCGAATGCAGAACCAGCGCACGGGGTCCTTTATTGGTGAGCTGATGTACAGGAACAGCTTTGACTGCTGCAGGAAGGTTATTCGGCATGAGGGGTTCTTTGGTCTATACAGGGGCCTGGTTCCACAGCTGATGGGTGTGGCTCCTGAGAAGGCCATCAAGCTTACGGTTAATATTTGTTGATACTTCGTATGTTAAGTGGAAGATTAAAAGCATATTTAATCTGTGTGTGTGTGTGTGTGTGTGTGTGTGTGTGTGTTTTAGCATTGTAACTACCTCTCCTTCACTGTACATATCATGTTAAATCTACTACTTCATTGAGAAGTTGCCTGTGTCATTTGAAAATACCCTATTTTCATTTACTCACTTCTGTGATATGTAATGTTAGTTATGAAATAGGGCACATTATCATGATGAACTTTTGAAGATGTAATGTGTATACTGTTCTCAGTGCACTTGTCACATTAATTCTCTATGGAAGACCGAACTTTCAACAATAACCACCATTGTCTTTGTCCATAATCCAACAGAGTTTCGAAGTAGTTCACCAAATTTACAATCTGGTGTACGTCTAAAAAGGTTGACACACACTGTTGTAAACAGTCATGGAGTTTTCACAGGTGGATTATACGGTACTGATACCAGAGGAGTTCTTTATCAAATGTCAGAAGACATCACAGAGCTAGTAGTGTTCTGCATCATACTGTAAGCATCATCCTCTTTGCCATCATCAGACAACAGCGCATACTAGCTCTGAATTCCACAATGCTTGTGATTTGAAAATTTCTCTTCATTCCTATTGCCTTGCAACTGTAATTATGTTTCTCCTTTAGGTACTGAACAACCTGCTGCTTCAATTTGTGAAACCTTCCTTGATTTGGCCCCTGGAAGTTTGGCTGTAGAACTGGCAATCATTGATTCATTCTTTGTCTGATGCCACATGCGAACAGTCTTATTTATCAAATTTTCTTCCTGCTGCACAACTGGTTGTGGACTGCACTTTACGAGTAACTGTTAACTTAAAATTAGGTGTACATAATCGATTCTCACATTTGTCATCAATTTGCTCCACATTCACCACTACCTTCTAGTTATGGGAACAATCAAATGAGAACAGTCAATTCAGTTAGTTGTAGTTTTAGATATTGATCGGATTATTATTTATTCATTTCTTTTGAGTGAAACCAATTTTGGGAGCTACTGATCGAAAACAGTCTCTTCAGTACATTGTAGTTTTTTTGTATTGAGTGAATTGTTCGTTCTTTCTTTTTCTAGTGAAACCAGTCTATATAATAATAATATATTATGTCAAGACCACTTAATAACTTCACATTGCTGGTATTACTGATATCAGCAGTTGATGTATTTTATACAACTAAATGACGTTCAAAGTACATGGCTGGAATTATGTAGATAATGGTGGAACTGTTAGTCAATTGATGACACCTGAGTTAGACATTTGATTGTCAAAACTGGTAATGTGAACACGATGATGAATTCTAGCTATGGAAATTCCTGGATGAAACAATATGTAAAATAAGGGAAAGCTCACTCTCTCCTACAGTGGACTAATGCATGGAGAACAGAGATGCATAACAGGAAACGGCACTAACACAAGCTTTCAAGTGCTAGTTTTTTCTTTAGCAAAAGTACACTCATTCACATCCACAACCAAACGGACACCCAAATGTGCTCTCCCATGGCCATGACAAGACTGATTATTGAAAGCAGTTGCCGGAGCTGATGGAGGTGTGGAGGGGGTAGCGGGAAAGAGGCAGGTCTTCGGGACAGATGACTGGCTCCGTGGCAAAACAATGAGATGAAAGGGGTGGAGAGGGTAGAACAAAAAGAGATATATAGGAAGAGGGAGGGGGAGGAATGGACTGGAGAAACAAGGGAGGGGCAGCATGGAAGTTCTGTTTATGGATGAGCTGGCTAGGATATATCTGTCAGTAAAAGCTCTCATAAAGTTGTTGGTATATTTCGAGAACTCCTGCTTTCCACTGCAGATCCGGCATTTGCAGGTGGTGAAGCTGTAAGGCAGACACGTAATGAATTGTTACATGAATGTTGACTTACTGTTACTAATAATTGTTATAATTAAATTATTATATGAACATTTATAAGCCTGCATACTTCAATTTGGGAATATGTCAATTTATAAAAGAACCAATGTAATTTTACTATTGGTTGAAATATGTACACTATAACTCCACTTTTACATTCCTAGAATTAGCATTGCCCACTGTTTACATTTTTTATCACTGCTGTTGAATTTCCTATGTTCACAATGTTAATTCACACCAATTTTGCGTTAACATATTTTGAATTTCCCCATAATATATTCTTTATGAAACAATGTTTGTGGAGAAAAAATTTATGTAATTGACATGAAATGACCCTGGCATGGTGTTGGCCTTTGTACAGTATCCCTTATTTGCAGGTGAAAGAGCATTTTACTTTATTTCCAATTTTGCTATTTCACATACGCGAAGGGAATGCATCACTGCTGCAGTACGTACGGATCAAGGAGTTGGCTGTAGGTTCCCAAGCTGACTAGCAGAGGCAGTTGGCCATCTGGTGCTTTCAGAACCAGTGGGATGAGGTGCCAAGGCAGAAATCGCTCGACATCAGCAAATTAGATACCTAGGGAAAGTACATTTATTCTGGTGCAAATGAAGCAATTGTTATTAATGAATATTTGCTAATGAAAGTTGCCTTTTGCCACTCGGACATTAGGAGGAGTTTATGGGTCATAAATACCATCTATCAGTAATTTTAGAATGCCAGGAAATATTGATATTAATAAATAGGTGAATAACTTTGGCATAACCGAAGGTGTAAGATCTTACAGCAATTGCGCGCTCAAGTTACAGACTGTGCATCATAGTTGGCAGTTGTCAATAGGAAATTCATTTTACGATGTTTCTTAAATAAATGTATCATAATGGCATCCTGTGTAAAAATTATTTGCACAAAAAACTTCTCCCCTTCATTATGTAAAACATAGACAGAAGAATTAAACTTTCAGAATCCGGTGGCTCTGCAAGGTGACATGAAACTATGACAGCATCTCTACACAGCAGGTAGGGAGAATTCCTACATGGCGGTTCACTAAGTTAGTTCAGGAATGGACTGGCTTAGTTACTGCAAAACTCAGGTGGAAAAGCATGGCCAGTTATACTGTATGCCCCTATACAGGGTATATATGCCCCGGGAAATCTGGGGGGAATTTTTTTATCCGGGAGAAAAATGGGAAAAACCGCAGAATTTCCTGGAATTCTAGGAATTTTTATTGTTTTAGTTTTCAGCTAAATTTTTGTAATTTTGTATGCTAAGAACTGATACTCTAATAAAGAATGTCATTGTATCCCGCTACTGGAGAATAATACTGCAGCAATAAAACATAAGAGAGCAGAAGAAAAACTTCAGTTGCAGAGGAAACACACCATTTACAATTTAAAATTCTCTCATAAACTATGCAGTAAGACGTATCATTTTGCATTAGGCAATAAGACAAGCAGTCAAGCTAGAAATTGGGCATGCATCATAAGGCAGCATAACGCACAACACGTAGATTACCCAGACTGTGTATGGCTGGTATTTGAAAATGAAAACACTTTGTGTCTCCCAACAATCTTTACATACACTTCCAAATTTTTTTGTTTGCTAACAGCCATTACAAAATAATGAAAGGAGAAAAGTTTATTGTTTGCAAGATTATCACTGTTGACGCAGTGAAATATTAGCATCAGGCGTGACATTTAAAACTTCTTTTCTACTGATTGTTTGCAACACATTTCACAGACAGTATCCACATATATCAATCAATGTGCCTGAAAAATTATATCATTGTATAACTTGGAGTTCAGGAGATATGACACCATAAACATTGCGATGTGCGGAAAACTAGCTTTTAAAAAAATGGAGGACAAATTACCTAGACTGCACTTGTACAGTGTTTGATTGTGAGAGCACTTAGCGATCTCCAATTAACATTAAATGAATTTCAAACCTTTTTGAAACCTTATCTTGCTTACATGCCCAAAGTCATGTGTTTAATGCAGAAACACATTTGTAAAGTAATCAGACATGTGAAGGTTCTGTATAGATGGGAGTTCAATTGTTTAAAGAATTGTTGGGGGTGGGGGGGTTACTGGTATTAAGCTATTACACAATTTAAAAATGTTGGCCTTAGCAACCGAAGTTTTATATGCACATGTAAGATGATTGGACCTGTATGTTTTGAATGACTAATTTGGGGGGCACTCATCTTATAGACAAGTAAATACAGTATGCTATTTACTATTTAATGATATGTTTTGGCTGTTACCATTATCAGATCCTAATGCAGAATGTCATCATTAACTTGCCATTCCTGCCTTGAAGTTGCTGAAATGTTGTGAAATAATATATTAAATGGAAAAAATCATTAACTCGAAACTGATTGTTGAGATGATCAACCAAGGGCCATTGCTTCGATGGATAGGTGCCAATTGTTTGATTATTAAAGTTGTGGCGTGTGTGGTGTTGCATATTAGTTCTTGACTTTGTAGAACTGAAAATTTATTTTTAGGTAGATGAAAAACAGAATTTGGAGAGTTAAATGGGGCCAAAGTTTAATCAAAATTGTTCAGTGTGTGACAAGGAAAAAGTAGTTTACTGCAGATACGTCTTTTGATTTACTATAAAATATTGTATAGTGGCTCTAAACAAAAGAAGTGAAACTGATGCTGCAGATTGGTGTACTTAGTAAATATATTCTGTTAGTGATGTTCACTTTTAAAATAGGGCCTATTTGTGTCCCTACACGTGTGCCTGCACACGTGTGCATTCATTTGCTCCACTACTTACCACAAGGCTGTGCACAAGTGCTCTGGCATGCGTACTTGCCTTTGAGGTGCATGAACATTCCTGAAGGAAACTACTGGTCATTGAGTTGATGGTACAGGTTAGACCTTGACATAGCACGACTCACTTTGAATTCAAAAAATAACCTTGCAATAACGCATCATGACATAGTCCCTTACCTTAGTCTCACTCCTTTTGTATTGAGCTAACGGCTAATGCGGCCGAAGTGGCCGTGCGGTTAAAGGCGCTGCAGTCTGGAACCGCAAGACCGCTACGGTCGCAGGTTCGAATCCTGCCTCGGGCATGGATGTTTGTGATGTCCTTAGGTTAGTTAGGTTTAACTAGTTCTAAGTTCTAAGGGACTAATGACCTCAGCAGTTGAGTCCCATAGTGCTCAGAGCCATTTGAACCATTTAACGGCTAATGTGTCTTGACATATTTCTTTGTACGTATTCTTACCATTTTAGTATTGGAGCCAAGTGTGTGATAATCTTTCAGGGAACAGTGCACCTTCTTTAGGAAGATTTCAGATACTGGTTAATGTAATAACTGGAAATCATTTATGACACGCTAGACTTAAAGCTTGTGAATCAATTCTTTCTTTCACAGCTCACACGTTTCTAGTTTGTTCAATACATGGGGGTGGGGGTCTATCTCTGTTTCGTCAAGTTAATGTATTGTGCATGTTTTTTGTAAGTGTTTTCTACATAATGGTTCAATTTTACTTGTATTGAAAATTTCTGGAAATAAAATATCTACATCAAATCTGTATTCTGCAAAGCAACGTGAGAGGCATGGCAGAGGGTACATCCCATTGCAACAGTCATTAGGGTTTCATCCCGTTCCATTCACGTATGGATCGTGGAACAATGATTGTCTGAATGCCTCTTTGTGTGCAGTAATTATTCTAATCTTATCCTCATGATCGCTATGTGAGTGATATGTAGAGGACTGTAGCATATTCCTAAAGTAATCATTTAAAGCCAATTCTTGATACTTTGTTAGTAGAATTTCTCAGGATTGCTTACGTATATCGTCAAGAGTCTTCCAGCTCAGTATCTCTGTGATACTTTACCGTCGATCAAACAAACCTGTGAACATTCGTGCTGCCCTTTTCCATATTATGTTCAGTATCCCTTGTTAGTCGTATATTGTGCTATGGGTCCCACACACTTGAACAGTATTCTAGGACAGATCACACGAGTGATTTGTAAGCAGGCTCCTTTGTAGACTGATTGCATTTCCGCAATATTCTACCAATAAACCAAAATCTACCACTTGTTTTACCCACGACTGAGCATATGTAATCATTCTATTTCATATCCCTACAAAATGTTACCCCAGGTATTTGTATGAGTTTGCCGATTCCAAGAGTGACTCATTGATATTATAGTCATAAGATACTACATTTTTTCATTTTGTGAAGTGAACAGTTTTACATTTCACAACATTTAAAGCAAGTTGCCAATATTTGCACCACTCTGAAATATTATAAAGAACAGACTGAATATTTTCATTTTAGATAACTGCATGATCTTCAATAAGTCTGATGTTGCTATTAACATTGTCTGCAAGGTCATTAATGTACAACACAAACAGTGAGTGTCAGTCATCTTTTCAGTGGTACGAGGATTAAATTGGGGCAATTCTTGTGGGTTTTCCTTTGTAAAGTAACATTTGAAAACGGATTTAAGTATTTAGCTTTTGCTTTGTTAGCATCAATTTCAGTTCCTGTCTCATTCGCTAGAAACTGTACACTAACTTTAGTACCACTAACAGCTTTTTATACATGACAAAAATTTCTTTGAATTCTGTGAAAGATCATTTAACAATATTCTGCTACAGTAGTCATTGAAGGCATCACGCATTGCTTTCTTGACAGCCAAACGCATTTCACTCAACATTTCTGTATCCATAGCCCTAATCTTTGTCTTACACCTCATGTGCAGTAATCTTTGTTTCTTTACAGTGAATGTATGCCATCAAAGTTCCCTCTCATTATGTAGTGTTCTACTGGGTAGCTACCTATCCAGTGTGTGGTCAACTATTTGCTTAAATTCGAGGCATAGTTCCTCCACATGCTCCTGCCCCCTGCCGAAAGTTTCAAGTTTCTCATTGAGATATGGCACTACTGATTTTTTACCTAGTTTACTGAACATGTATATCTTTCTGCTTGTGTTAGTTGTCCTTTGTACTTCGGTAATCATTGCAGCCAAAGCTGCGTGATTGTCACTAATACCTGTTTCAATGTGAACATCCTCAATGAGGTCAGGTCTGTTTATTGCCATTAGATCTAATATATTTCCATCACGAGTGGGGTTCCTGAATATATGTTCTGGGCAGTTTTCAGAGAGGGCATTTAGTAAAGTTTCACATTATGTCTTGTCATGCCTGCCATTAACAAAACAGTAATTTTTCCAATTAATTGTTGGATAATAAAAGCCTCCAGCAATGATTACAGTATGACTGGGGAACTTACTTACAGGTGAAGTGAGGTTTTCTCTTAACGTTTTTGATTACATCGTGAGATGAGTCTGCTGGGTGATAGGAGGATCCAGTGATCATTTTATGTTCAACCCTGATACTGAGTCATTCCAAGATAGTCTCACATGCAGCTTCAGTTTCTATCTCAGTGGGTCTACATTTCTTGTGTACTGCAACAAATGCACCAACTCCATTTACAATTTGCCCCACACTTAAAATTTCCCCAAAAATCTCACTGCAGTCAATTTTCAGGATTCAACCAGCTTTCTGCACATAGTGTTATGTGAGCTTTGGTGCTTTTCATGAGCACACTTCAAACTCTGGTACTTTTTTGCGAACACTTCAGCAGTTTACCATTGGAATTTTAATAGTCTTGCATGTGGGAGGCATTTCTTTTGATTTTACACGGATACTTCGGGGTTTCCTATAGCTATCGTTATTGGAATTGGATGGAGAGTTGCCTAACCTAAAAAACCTTTATGTGCACCTCATACACAGTCAGCTACCTAAATAGCAGCTCTGATGTCTTGTCCACAACTGACCCTTTTAGGGGAATCCTACATTTCTCAACACTATGGCGCAAGACTATGGACCACAAAGTCGCAGCACAGCTTATCACAGAATCTTTGAAATCTCTGGCTCAGTCCTTCCACTTGACTCAGAACTAAAGGGCTACAGTCAATTCTGGGGACAGTTTTGCAAATTGGGAGCTTCGTTGAAACTCGGTGCACAAAACTGGTCTTCTCATCTTCTCCACCAGTTGCTGGACTGTCCCAAGTATGACCTAAGAGCCCAGATGACAGGCATCATTTTTCCAGCGTGTACCACAGTCTGGGTTTCACCCTGTTCCCTCAATGGCTATTGGAATAGCCCTTTAACATGTTGAATGAGGCCCCCAGGCATACATAATGGGTGCACCTGACATCCTTTCCTGTTCCTTTCTGCCATTTCTCTAAGGGGTACCATCATTCACCATACGTTTAAACTGCTAATAGTTAATAGATAAACACAGGTAAAGTGAGTCCCACTGGCTCAGTTTCAGTGAGAGACAGCACCTCAAACTTATTGGTTAGAGGGACTAGTACAAAACTCTGAGTCCTCCCTGGCCCCCATCCACCCTGTACAAGATACCTAGGTCTACCATTAACATGCCATTTGCAGTCAAGTGGACAAATAATGACAGATACTGCACTTTCTGCAAAGAAGACAGGATCTACAGGAGAGGGTAGTACTTAAGGTACCTCTAGTACTGGGGCACAGGTATGTGATTCTCAGGAGCTCTTCCAACACACCGCTTTGCAGCAGTTGCCAATCATTTGACACTAGTCACGGTGATTTCCAGCTGCTTATGAACGTCAACCAATCCATCCCATCTTTGAGAACAGCATTCACAGTGGGGCTGCATTTTGATTGGTGCAGTGTATTACAAGGCAGTGAACAGATAAGTTTAAATTAAGCCCGCTAATTATCTTTTAATCCGTTGAGCTAAGAAGTTCCTAGTTCCCTATAAGAATTGAAACACAAAGTGAGATGTCTAGTGGATTTGTGAAAATCACCTGAGACCCACCAGCCTATAGAACAGAGATTCTGGAATAAGCAAAATGACTTCACCTCAGTACCACCCCTATGTGTGTAATAAAATACAGAACTTAATCAGGCTAACAGTTGCCTTAATGATAAATGCAGGTAGTATACAGGGCTGCTACTCTTTAAGGGAAAACTAGATGTAACACAATATGTTAGTTACAATATCTGCTACAATAACTAAATCACTAATGCTGATTTACTGCAGATTGCTCATAGATTATTCAAAGGACAATGGTAGCTTCCAAAAATTCTCTAAAACCCACTTTTATTTGTGTTGATATACAGTGAAATTTGGGGGTGATGTATTCTTTGGCAGAACTGTGAACGACAAACACTGATTTGCTATGAAATAAATTATGTACCCAAAACACTTGTGCACATAACTTATGAAAATATAGTTTTGTAAGCATTTGAAAATTCTTAGAACTAACCTGTTTCTGACATAATTGTACAATGGAATTAGAGAATGACTGTTTTGAAGGATGATAGGTCTATTGTTCTCTAAAATTTGAAAAGAGCACAGTTAAGTTTAAGCCTATAATTGTCAATGAGAGTACAAGTTTATCACAGCACTTGTGAATGTTCAGATTTTCACAATATGTCACAGTACAAGCAGGTATTGATACAATCAATGAAAGGTTATGCAGAAGCAGCACAAACAGTAAAATATGCAAATCTAGAACTTCAAATTGGCATACGTGAATGTTGTACACGTGGTCTCTCTCACAAGGAAAAATTCTATAAACAAACATGCATATTGCATGGATTTTTGACATAGCTGGTTCTGTGCGCACTTTTACACTGGCATGCCAAAGAGCAACATTGCAGCCTGAGTTGATCTTTGTCAAAATGCCTAAAATGTGCAGCACCAGCAAGCATATCTGCTGCCTGTTGCAGCTAACAATACAAATGTTAGTTTTGAAAGTAGATGATATGTAGCAATCACAACTAGTATTACATAAAAAAAATTTAGAACTAAATCAGTGCTTTGTTGGTATACATGCTATTTTTGTTACAAAATACTTACTATATGTAAATTCATGGAATGTTGTTCAGGTGTGGAATAAATGGAATCATTTTATTATTTATTAATAAAAGTTTCTATACAGATTTATATTTTGTGTTAATTTTGCAGGTAAATGACTTGGTGCGAGACAAGTTTATGGACAAAAATGGAAACCTGCCATTATATGGAGAGATCGTCTCGGGTGCTTGTGTGAGTTAATTATATGTATCTCAAGAATTTTAGTGACTTACATATTGATTTCCATCGCATAAAAGAAATTTGTTAGATATCTGCCATTAATGTGTACCTGCACCTTTGGGTTCATGGTGTCTCTCTTCCATGTTTAAGCTTTTTGACTTGTTCACAAGATATTTTTCCTTACTACCATGTCCTTTTTCTGATGTTGAATGATTTTGCACTGTTTTGGTAACTAGCAGATATGTCCTGCATGTTGTCCTTACCTTCTCTCCTTACGATAATGGCTGGGAGCAGATGAAAAATGGGTGAGAAAAGTGTGTCTTATTAGTGGAGTTACATGGCAAGTGGACCTTCCATACACTAAGTCTTTCCTTCTTTTTGTAAGACGAGCAGAAGTAGTAGCAAGAAACTGACTTTGAAAGAGGGCAAAACAAATGAAAGTCATTATGCGTAATTTAAAAAAAAGTTAAAGTAGCAACTGGGTGTAAAGCTGAATTTACAGTGTAACATTAGTAAAATGATCTGAGGCACTGTAGAAATGTTTTCAAAGATGGGGAAGGAAATTGGCTGTGCCCTTTGAAAGGAACCATCCTGGAATTAGCCTGGAGCTATTTAGGGAAATAATTGCAAATCTTACATCTGGATGGCTGGACACAGATTTGAACTGTTGTGCTTCCAGATGTGAATCCAGCGTGCTAACCACCGTGCTGCTTACTCGGTTGCCTAATCTGGATACCAGTACAGAGAGTCTTGCATTCAGATTCCTAAGTGGGGCCAAATAACACATACAACTCGCCTGGCCCTGTACCATGTGTTACAGTGACAACACTTTTCACTATGCCGAGACAAATATTGTGGGTGTAAACAGATTACTTAGAATTTTAGTTGCTTTCTTGACTGTTAATTACACAAACTTCAGCATCTTTCAGTATGATTTTAGTACCTGTGATGAAAGTGAGTTGCTGTTTCTGATTCACCGAAGTTGTTGACTAATCTTACTACTGTTCATACGTATTTCTTATTGCATTAATGCAAGAAATTATTAAAACTGTTAGTATTTAATTAGATCTTTCTGGATTAATCATTATGATCCATTATTTGGTTCAATGCATTTTATATGATATTGGATATTGTTATCTGTGGAGAATAGAAGCCATTTATGCTGTTGTCTATTTTATGATTTTTTGTAGTCCAAAGCAATCTGATACATCGTACAGCAGTGAAGTGTACTGAGCCACTTGGGTATCAGTCTGTTAGATTGACATTCATTGTAATTTGTAATAACTTTTTGGACTCATTTTTGCTCCGACCTTATCAGCTTAAGATGTTTTCATGCTCATGAGCATGTTATTAAACCAGTTTTTGTCATTTGCCCTATGTATGTAATAAAATATAGAACTTAATCAGGCTAACAGTTCTGTATTACAAATAAATGTATTCTAAATGTATTTTATTAGAAGTATTATGATTGATGACAAATAATCCCTTGATTCAGTACGTAAAGTCTGTCCAGCCCTGAAGCTGAATTATCAGATGCACGTGTAAATGGATGAAAATCACTTTTCCCGATCAAATCTGTTGCTAATCCATGCTGCTTATCCAAGAGTTTTCGTATCTCTTTCAGACTCTCCCAATTGTGAAGAACTATTACCTACATCTCTTACTGGCAGACCAGATTGGTGTACTTAGAGTAGAAAAGTCATCTAAAAATTTGACTGCATTGTCACTGGCTTTATCTCTAGGATTCCATACTCTTTATTATGTGCCATTTTTTTAGCAAACTTGAGTGTAGGACATACGTATAACAGAGCAACGATAAACATAATACTCTGATGCCATTTCTTAGAAACAGTCAGAAAAATATAGCTAAGTTCAAAACACCTACACAAGATGACGAGCAAACGAAAATGCTTCACCTACTTAATGCAAAATTTGAATAACCACTGTGTGGAACTAAGTTCAGTGTGTTGAAACACAGTGCACTGGTCAATAAGTGGCAATTCTAATCATGTTTGCTTAGGTTTGACCAGATGACACAAGTAAAGATGTTTGGAGAAACTCTGGGAAAGATACACAACCAAGTGTTAACACATCCACATCACTCAAAGAGTTAACTAAATGGTTCTCTTTGTTGACATTTGCAGGCATACTACTGAAGTTGCTATTTCATTCATGTTCAGCATGTCATTAAGAAACCTTCTGTCAGTGACAATGGAATATTTCATTTGCTTCCAATTAAACACGTGTCACCTATTTGTGCTAGACGGCATGGTATTGCTCAGAAATCAAAAGCATCATGCGCATTGAGCAACAGGATAGTTTGTGTGTTGTGAAGTGAAGTGGTTACCAGTAGGAAGCTTTTACAATGCCCATTTAGAAGCTGCAGAACAACACATGGATACATGAAAAGAATACAGAAATGGAAATTGCTGATGATGCCTAGCATGAATAGGTGAAATATCTTTTGTTTGAAACAAAGAAAACATTCATCACTAACAGGAAGGGTTTTTCTTACCTACATGATAAACATAATTACATGGCTATTACCTTTTATCTGTTATTTTCTTGAAAAGGCTGTCACAGCCACCATTATGCAAGTTTTTGTGAAGGGTTCTATCTCAGCTAACTTGGGAAAAATAAAATCCTGTTAGTCAGGTACTTTGCCAACGTTATATTAGACAAGTAGTTTCTAGTTCTCTGTTATCAATTATTCAAAACACTTTAAGTATTTTCTTGTGTAAATATACCTGAAGGTTTATGACTGAGGTTCAAATATTATCTCTGTTAGGCTTTATTTCTGTGCTTTCTTTTTTCCTTTGTCGTGGTACTGAGGGGAAGTCATTTTGCTTATTCCAGAATCTCTGTTCTATAGGCTGGTGGATCTCAGGTGATTTTCACTAATCCACTAGAGATAGTGAAGATTCGGCTCCAGGTCGCTGGAGAAATAGCGGGTGGAGCCAAAGTCAGTGCCCTCTCTGTTGTCAAAGAGTTGGGACTCTTTGGGCTGTACAAGGTAAGTTTCTGATTTTCCATATTAAGTGCATATCTTTAGTTCAGGTTGAAGGAATTTAGTGCCACCTAATATTTGTGCAACATAGGGGGCAAAGGCCTGCTTCCTTCGGGACATCCCCTTCAGCGCCATCTACTTCCCCGCTTATGCACACACCAAAGAGAAGCTGGCTGATGAGAACGGCTACAACCACCCGTTGACCTTGCTATTAGCAGGAGCCATCGCTGGTGTCCCTGCCGCATCACTTGTGACTCCTGCTGATGTCATCAAAACGAGGCTGCAGGTAATTTTTTCCTCACTCACAGTTATGTTTAATGATACCTCTAATGTGTTCGGTAGTTTGCATCCTCATTTTCACAGGTACAGAGTAGATCTCTAAATGTCTAGTGATGTGTACCTGTACACTTTCTGGATGCTGTCAGGTTGCTGTTTTACATTTCATTATGAACATATTTTGCTCTACTAAAGTATCTGTTGTGATTTTCTGTATTCCTGTTTTCAATGAACTTCAAATGTTGTTTTAAGGTAGAAGGTCCCAAAAGCTTATTGCTAATCTCATTGCTGCTACTCCTCATAACTTTAATGTTTCTTCAGTTTACTCTCAGTCCATAGTGTATGGTCATTAGACTGTTCATTCCTTTCAAGACTTCCTGCAGTTCTTACTCTCTTTCATTGAGGATACCAGGGTAATCAGTGAATCTTATCACTGAGATCCTTTCTCCCTGGTGTTTAATTTATTTTCTTGAACTTTTTCTTTTATTTCTATCATTGCTTCTTTGATGTGTAGATTGAACAGTAGAAGTGAAAGTCTACATCCCTGTCTTATATGACTTTTAATTTGAGCACTTTGTTCTTGGTCTTCCATTCTTGTTTATTATACATATTGTAACTACACATGTTTCCCTATTGCTCACAACTACACGTGTTTCCCTATTGCTCACTCCTATTTTTCTCAGAATTTTGAGCAGCTTGCACCATTTTGCATTGTCAGGCTTTCTTGTAAACTGACATATCCAATGAATGTGTCTTGGTTTTTCTTAAGTCTTGCACACATTATTGGACACAACATCAGAACTACCTTTCTGGTGCCTTCTCCTTTCCAAGAGTCAAACTAACAGATTCGATTTTCTTTTTCATTCTCCTGCATATCATTCTTGTTAGCAGCTTGGATGCATGAGCTGTTCAGCTAGTTCTTGCACTTACCTGCCCTTGCTGCCTTCCAGGTGGTATGCATCATATTTTTTCGAATGTATTATTGTATGTGTCTAGTTTCATTTTCATCTTGCTGTGCCTCTAAATAACAAGGCATCAGTGCTGATAAAGCTGTGGAATGAACATTTAAAACTCTTGGAATTAGAGCAAGAACGTTAGTAAGTAAGGGAGTGTTGTTGCAAATATTGAAAGATGTAGACATGAGCTGTAGCGACTCGGAGCTGTCAGGATCAAATAATATATTTTTAGTAGTCCCTGAAAAAAAGGATAAAGCAGCCTTAACCTGTCACCAATGTAGATTCTTTCCAGACTGATGCAATTCACAGGCATCTTTATGCCCACTACGGCAGGAAAGAGTATCCTACTGTAGTAATGCTACTAGTCTTGTTAAAAGAAAGTGAACTTTTCAGTAATGGGTAAATTCACCAAAAATTGCACTGAAACATACGGGCTTCTTGCTAGACAGATGCAAAATCCTGTTACAAGAAACAGGTAGAAGAGGTGCACCTTTTTACAGATCAAAGCAGTTTTCTTGCACAAAAATGTGGGCATAAACATTCATACCATAATATGGCTAGATGAAATGTGGGTTAATGTCAAGGCAGTTGTCATTAAATGCTGGACAGATGACACTCCAAGCAGAAGTGGTCATCAGCAGACGCAAATAGGTGCTAGATAATTGTGGTCTGTGGTCTTCCAGTGGTTTTGTTTGTGATGCACTTTTAGTTTTGTGGTCCAAAAAGACAAGTGATTACCGAGATGATGTGGACCACACAGGACTTGTCAGTTGGTTAAGGGGCTCCAGAAAGGCTCAAAATCATGAAAAGTTCAATTTTTACTTTTTTGCGTTTTCTGAATCTGCAGACTATTACCTTTTAATAGATATATAATTTATTCAATTCCGAAGACTACAACTATTTTTAATTTTTTTTTGAAATGTGTTCTGCATGGGCGTGACCCACTGTGGCGCTGTTAAACTGCTGTCAAATGGTGTTATTATTAACGTCCGTGTTCATCAGGTACATTTTAGTGATGTGAGATAAAGTATGTGTTGTGGCTAACCTGTGATGGTTCAATATACGAGGTGCGGCTGGAAAAAACATTTATTTACAATTATTTACAATTTCATTTTATCTCCTTCAATGTACTCTCCTCCTCGGTCTCTACACCGCTCCATACGAATTTTCCACTGTTCATAGCAATGCCGCAGATCATTTTCGGTAAGTCCATACATTACTTCCGTCGCTTTTTCTTTTACTGCTTCAACAGTCTCAAATCTAGTTCCTTTCAAAGCTGACTTGACTTTAGGGAAAAGAAAAAAGTCACAGGGGGTCAAATCAGGTGAGTAGGGTGGATGATCTAAGATGGGAATGTTGTGTTTTGCCAAAAACGTCTTCACTGACAACACACTGTGAGCTGGGGCATTGTCTTGGTGAAGGATCCATGACTTTTTTTCTCCACAAATCGTTCCGTTTTCTCCGTACTCGCTCACGTAGGGTAGCCAGGACGCTAATGTAGTAATGCTGATTCATTGTTTGTCCCTCTGGTATCCAATCAATGTGGACAATCCCTTTGATGTCAAAAAAAAAAAACAATCATCATTGCCTTGAATTTCGATTTTGACATTCGTGCTTTTTTTTGTCGTGGAGAACCAGGAGTTTTCCAATGCATCGATTGGCGTTTAGTTTCGGGATCGTAAGTAAAAAACCACGATTCATCGCAAGTAATAACATTTTGTAAGAAAGTGGGATCACTTTCAATGTTTTCCAGGATGTCAGAACAAATCATTCTTCGGCGTTCCTTCTGTTCAATTGTGAGACACTTTGGAACCATTTTTGAACACACTTTGTTCATGTTGAAACTTTCATGAAGAATCTGCCTAACACTTTCCTTGTCAACTCCTGTTAACTCAGACACTGCTCTGATTGTTAAACGGCGATCTTGTCGATCAAGTTTACCGATTTTTTCAATGTTTGCATCAGTTTTTGCTGACAATGGTCTGCCAGTGCGAGTGTCAACACTGGTGTCTTCACGGCCATCTTTAAATCGTTTAAACCACTCAAACACTTGTGTTCGCGATAAACAATCATCGCCGTACACTTGTTGTAACATTACAAACGTTTCACTTGCAGATTTTCCTAGTTTGAAACAAAATTTGGTGTTAACACGCTGTTCTTTCTGTACACTCAACATATTCCGACGCACAGACAAAACGTCAACTACTTAAAACAGACGCCACGGGCAGACTGAGTGCAGGAGGCAGATGAAACTCGAGCAGTAGGCGGAGCGAGAGTCACGTGACAGGCCACGCGACTTTCAGCCTTATTGCATTCGTTTTATTGTTTCACCAGTACTAGTCCGGTTTTTTTCTAGCCACACCTCATATATCGCTGGTGTGATTGTCGATTGTTTCATGTTTATTTACTCTGTCGTTATCTCGAAAATATTCGTAATTAATTCTGTTTCTTGAGTCTCTGTTTTGTTGAAGTATAATAATGAGTAAAAGTAAAGTTATTAGAAATCCTCTGAAGGCTTTTAAGAAAAGGAGAAATGTTGGAAAGCCAAAGGTGTGTGTTATTACAGTAAACAATAAAAACGATAACCAAGTGAGTGAACCTAACCTCTCAAGTACACCTGCCCATAGCAGTCAAAGTGGGAAAGAAAATACTTCACAGAAGAAGCTTGGTTCAATGAGTGAAAACTATGAATGTTTTATGGGCGAATCGGATGTGAATGAAATATTTGATATGTCGGATCTCTAAGGAATTTTTTCAAACTGTGTAAGATGTATTCATTGTAGTGAAGTTGGTCTGGAACTCTCCATAATAAAGCACGTAGGACTTGCTAGTGAAATACAATTGAAATGTGATAGGTGTTCATACATGACCACCTTTTGGAACAGTGTTGCAGTAACTGCAACTGAAGAAAATGGTAGCAAAATCTACGAACACAACAACGAGCGATGCTTGCTTTAGACAAGGAACGCCTTCGGGTTGCAGACAGGGTTGTAAAGAGTCTAGAAATACAAGCAAGAGTAAACAGGAGGAGGAACAAGAGGAAGCTGGAGGAGGAGTTTGCAGAGGATGAAGATAATCCATCCTATGGACCTGGAATGCACTAAAAAGTTAATCCAATCTTTGTCGCTCGATTCCCAAAACTTTTATTTTCTCATACTTGGGGGGATTAAAGGGACCAGACTGTATTTTCTCATACTAATTACATGTTTTCTAAGGATCTTCCAAGCATATTTGTTTCAAACTTTCAGTAAATGTTACACAGTACCTTCTGCATAATTTAACACAGCCTTTTTCCAAAAAACTGTATATTTTTGAATATATAAATAAAAAATTGCAAAAAAAGTTGTGAATTTTCATTACAATTGAAAAAAAAAATCATCTTTAATAAATGAACTAAAATTTTGTAAAATCCCTGTGTTAAGTTGTAGCCCATATTCCAATAAATAATCTGTAAAAAGTTCAACTTCCTACCTCAAATACTTTGTGAGGAAAGATGTAATTTATAAGCGTTATTTTAACATTGCAAGTATAAAGCGTTCCGGAGCCCCTTAAGGGACCTTTTAAAACAGTTTTCTGTCTCTACAACAATTGTAAAGGACAACACTCCATATTATTCAGTGATACTCTCAAATCCCCAACAACAAATAACTGCAAAGAAATTATGGTGCAGTGGTTACAGCCATGATAAATTACTGCAAATTTGAGTATGACAAAGCTTCCTTTGTATCCACTTGTTAAAGAAAATAATGCCAGGATGCCTACATATGTAGCAGACAAAATTTCCAAGGAGCAGCATCATACTGTAATAAGGCTGCCACCATATCGCTGCCATTTCAACTCAATTGAGCTTGTATGGAGTGATATGAAGATGAACATAAGGGAAAATAACAAGTCCTTTATAATAACTAGTAGGAAAGGATGTTACGTGAAGCTCTTGTTACTGTGGAGCACAGCCTCATGGAGGAATAAGTTCAAACACATCGAAAAATTTATTCGAGCAGCACAAACGATGGATGCTGTTGTCGGTGAACACGAACAACTTACGATGTGTTTTGGTGATGACAGTGATGAAGACAGTTTTTGTGCTGATTCTGACAACACTGACAATGGGAAGCTGGATGGAATTGCACTATGAATATCAGTAATTTATCCAAGAAGCTATTATTTATTTTGTGAACTGTGTACTGTAGTTTTTTCAAGGTACTGGCCATCTTCAAATGCTTGTTATCTGTATTTCTTTGCTCCATTATTCAAAGCTTGTGCTTTGTTATGTTTATACATACTTTATTACGTGGTTGTTCATTTGCTGTCATTGTGGTAATAACTCAAAAAAACAAATTCTTATATGCTCTGTTATTACTTAATAGCTTACATTTACAACATGGAACTGAAAACCATATCTGCTTTCATGTGTATAGAGGCTGATGTTGCAATATCATTATTGCAGTATAGCCAACCTAATTTGAGTTAACGCGAACTGTCAAGTGCAGTGTTTCGCTGGCACAGGTATAGATTCATACTTTCTGTGATTTTGATCTCTACAACATCGCCCTTCTCCTACCTGAGGAAGAAACTAATGATTCCAAAAGCTGGGATAGTGTGTGTATCTTTATTGTGTGATCTATTGTCTGTATTAAATATTTCACCTTCTAAAGGTGGCCAACAGTTCAGTCTCCTAAAAAAATTAATTTCCTTGTGTGAATTTTCCTTTGGTGATATTATTATTATTATTATTATTATTATTATTATTATTACATAGATTTGAAATATTGCAATAGATTCCTAATTGTATTATAGGTTGTTGCTCGAGCGGGGCAGACAACATACAATGGAGTCATAGACGCTGCTCGAAAAATATATGCGGAAGAAGGGCCACGTGCGTTCTGGAAGGGAGCAACTGGTGAGTCCTTACTGTTGTTATATGCTGTGGTTCATTAGTGCTGTAGAATAGAGCTCTGATACGTTTAAGAAACTCCTGAAGATAAATTTGTAGATTTTTATTACTACTTTGATTTATGGGTGATGCTAGTCATTTATTATTACCACACCAGTTGTACATCAGTATGTGTTATAAATTTGACAGTATTATGAGAAGAATAGATTGCTATTCAACACATGGCAGAGATGTTGAGTCACAACAAAAAGACTGTACTAAACATTTAAGCTTTCAACCAGAAGGCCTCTTTCATGGCTGAAAACTTATGTTTTTAGTCGTCTTTTTGTTCTGCCTGTCTGTGACTCAGTATCTCTGCTATTTGGTGAATAGCAATACATCCTTATCATAGTATTCTCATTATTCCATCCTGGATTTTCCATTGATTATAAATTTATAATTTACTTTTGTTCTTACATTAAAGAACTAATGAATGAAAACACACACACACACACACACACACACACACACACACACACACACACACACACACACACACACAGAGAGAGAGAGAGAGAGAGAGAGAGAGAGAGAGAGAGAGAGAGAGAGAGAGAGAGAGAGAGACTGCTGTACCTCAAATCTCTTGCCTAACTAGGGTGAGTAGTGATATGGAGTGGTATTTATGGTGGGGAAAATGAAAGGGACTTGAGACATAGAGAGAGGCAGGGAAGGAACTTGAGGGTGTTTAGAAGGATCTTGATGGGGTGGAATATGAAGGAGCAGTCGTCTCCCCCCCCCCCCCCCCCCCCCCCCCTCCCCTCCGCACAGTGTGGGTGGGGGATCACAGCAGCAGCAGAAGAAATAGGAAGATGATGCCCTTTGTGGACATACATCTTTGAAATTCTGTAGGTAGCCGAAGTAAAATACGGGAAGCAAAAGGTTATTTACAACTTATATAATGCAAACTGGCAATAACAAAAAAGTATTTCTGAAAAAAAGAATTTTGCTAACATTTAATTTAAATAGTGCTATGAAGTCTTTTTCTGAAAGTGTCTGGAGTGTATCCTTGTTTGGAAGTGAAACATTGACAATAAGCAGTTCAGACAAGAAGAGACTACAAGCTTTTGAAATGTGTTGGTACAGAATAATCCTGAAAAATTGGTTGGGTAGATTGAATAAGTAATCAGAATGTATGGAATTGAATTGGGGTAAAAGGAAATGTATGGCAAAACCTGACTAAATCCGGGTATCAGATAATAGGAAACAAAATGGAGCTTCAAGGAATTGTCAATTTGGTAATGGAGGGAAAAGGGGTGGAGGCTAAACATTGTATAGGGAGACCACAGAGTTAATCCAGTGGTCAGGTTGTAGTAGTTAGTCGGAGATGAAGCAGCTTGCATGGGACTGACTAACCACGAATGTGCATCAAATGAATCTTCAAACTGAAGATGACAATAACAACAGAAGATTGTATAGAACTGGTACCATTGGTCATGTGATCCTCCATATTTGACGTAAGTAATGCCAGTGAAGTAAATTGTATGTGTCAGTCAGTTGTTACGAACCAGTAAAGGAAGATGGGTCAATGTGAAGAAATGACAGAATGGCAGAAGAGGGATATTGTGTTTGAATGTGTCTATGACCACATCTTGAATGAAGTTATCCGATTTATTGCTGTATCAGTGTGGACTGGCCAGTGTGTTTATAAAGAGTGGTGTGTCACTCAAAACTGTGTAACATATGGTGTGTGAACAGTGGCTGTAATAAGACCCTAGCCAAACACAATCTTGACTTGCAAATGATGATCAGTTTCAAACCTATGAGGCTCAGCAAATATGGATCCATCCAACCACTTATACAGAACAGTGCAAAAAGGGCTGAATGCAGTGTACATTTGTAGTCAGGTAGCCTGCAGAAGGCTATTGGTCACAGTGACATGTAAAGCAGTAAATCTTCTGTGTGCCAAATACGAGGGTAATCCCAAAAGTAAGGTCTCCTATTTTTTTATAAGTACACAGACCTGTTTATTTCTACAAAGGTTTACATCAGTTTACAGCTTGAACATTTAGCTATTTTTTGACATAATCACCATTTCTGTCGATGCATTTTTGTATATGCTGTGGCAGTTTTTGTATGCCCATGTCATAACAGCTCGCCACCGTGCTGTTCAGGAAGTTACGAACTGACGTGATTGTTTCTTGGTCTTAGGTGTAAAGTGGTATGCCCAGGTTTCGTCACCCGCCCGTGACAATTGAGTCCAGAAAGTTGTCCTGTTCGGCTGCAAGGCGGTGAAGAAATGCGCAGGAAGCATCAGCTCATTGCTGCATGTGGTCCTCAGTCAGTATGCATAGCACCCATCTTGCGCACACCTTCCGGTAGTTCAGTGTTTCCGTTAAAATTATGTGAGTGGTGATTTGGGGACCATCCAGGGTGATCCACAGATCTTCACACGTGCTTTGCTCGACCTTCAACACTGTCTCCTCAGAAACTGACGGTCTCCCGCTCCTTTGTTCATTGTGAATTTCGGTCCGACCAGCTGCAAACTCTCTACACCACTTCTGAACATTTTTGACATCCGTGCACTACTCACCATACACTTCCGTCAAATGGTGAAGGATTTCAATCATCGCAGTGCCCTTTGCGTTCAAAAACCGAATAACCGCGCGCAATTCGCACTTGGTGGTAACATCCAACAGGAGCTCCATTCTCAACGGCTGCCAAGGCAAGACTGAGTGCCTCAGCGCGGCATGCACATTTTTGCACACAGCACGTGAAGCACTCTTAGTAACAGTGTGATCAACTACCACACAACAGTTTTGTACTTATAAAAAATAGGAGACCTTACTTTTGGGATTACCCTCGTAACACAGGAACTGGATAACAGCTGACTGATTTGATGCATTTAGTGCAGTCTGATAAGTCACAATTTTGCCTCTTTCCAAATGATGCAAGATATTAAACACACAATGTGGAGGATGCCCGTACATTCTGGTTACCTTGAACATGAACCAAGAAGTTTATTTCATCGTTTTTGGTGAGCAAGTGTTGCCCTTTGTGCCACATCTTCTAGATGCAAATGCTGTGACCACACACATCCAGCGAGATGGCAACAGGTCTCTTCACGCAGCTGCATGTTTACATTACTGGTTTGGCAAACATTCAGGGCAGCCTACCACACCACTTCTGCTCAATAAATAATCTGATCTTAATTGGAAAGAAAATGAATGGGACTATTTGGAACAGCAGATGAATGTATTCATAGCAGTCAACATCCCCATAGTTTGACAGTCAGATTCCATAGAATTACCAGTGTGTGTCTCACACTGGATGTGGTGTATCTGAAGAAACTTGGGTACTCTTTTTGTTAATTGAGGCCATCATTAAAGCTATAGGTAGTGTTACATGGTATGCGTGATGTCTGCTCGGAGTGACTAACTTTTTATTCCGTGTGCTTCGGACTTACAAGCTTGTTATACTATGAGATCATTTCAGAAAGGAAGTTACACATTATTATGGAAAGCCAAATAACTTTTATTGAATGCTGCACTGTGCTTCAAAGTGACACAGATACATGACAGTGTTTATCAATATAGTCGCCAAGTCTCCTTGAACAGTGGTTGGAACAATCTACTGATTGTTCAGTTCCTCGACGATAGTACTCTCCTTGGTCACGGAACCACTCAAAAAGTGCTGTGTGAATCTTCTCATTGTCAGAAAATCTCTTTCCCATCAGATGTTCTTTCAGCTGTCCGAAAAGATGAAAATAGACGGCTTTCATGTTAACACTTTTGAATCTCAAATATGGGAAAATGGTCCACAGACTGACAACACTTTAATGCTCCCTTCCCAGAGAGCTTAATCTAGCTTAAAATTCACTCTTGTGTAGTTCTGTTTCCTAGTTCTCATTCTGCACTTCAATACAGTGGTTGATGATATAAATATCTCCTGCTCAAGGAGCAATCACACCTTCTACCTCCCTCTTCCCCCAAAAAATGGTTATAGAGAAATGGGGCATTCAGTTCATGCATAATTATGCTTTATTATAGGCACAAACTGTACTTTCTAAATTCCAGTTTAATTCAGCAACCACAGTAACAAGATGAAACAGTTTCCAGCTGTAGTATTTGATCATACACATACTAAAAGCATTATGTTCTTAGTACCAGGAAATAATTTTCTAAAATTTGTAATGTTGAACCTACCAGCTACTGCAATACATGGTGTCCCACCTACCTGGACCACCCAAAATAACTTTGTACAGAAGCAAAATAAAAAATGTATCAAGCAAGTGTTATTTAGTTGTCAAGCGGACATTTACCAGCATTGTTGCCTTTCTTGTAACTTCGTTAGTTACAAAGGTATATTGATCAGGCAGAACATTATGACGAGCAAGCTAACAGTTGGTATGTCCGCCTCTGGCACGGATAACAATGGCAACGTGCCGTGACATGGAAATAATGAGGCCTTGGCAGGTTGCTGGCACCACATATGCACACACAAGTAACCTAATCCCGTAAATTCTGAGGAGGGGGCTATGAGATCTGACTCCATGTTCAGTCCCATCCCAGACATGTTCTATTGGGTCCAGATCTGGTGGCTTGGGAGGCTAGCACATCAACTGGAACTCGCCACTGTGTTCCTTGAACCACTCCATGACACTCCTGGCCATTGGCATTATCTTTCTGAAAAGGGCCACTGCCATTGGGAAACATGATCGTCACGAAAGGGTGCACATGGTCTACAGACAGTGTATGATACTCCTTGATCATCACGGTACCTTGTACAAGCTCCAGTGGACCATAGATGCCCACTCCCCAGAGCATAATGGAGCCGCCATCAGCTTGTCTCTGTCCTGCAGTACAGGTGTCAAGGAGCTGTTCCCCTGGAAGATGATGGATTCGCGTCCTCCCTTCGACAGGATGAGGAAGGTATCGGGATTCATCAGACCATGCAACACTCTGCCATTGCGCCAACATCTAGCGTCGGTGGTGATGTGGCCATTTCAGTTATAGTTGCCGATGTCATGGTGTTAATGCTGGCACATGCATGGGTCATCAGCTGCAGAGGCCCATCATTGGGAGTGTTTGGTTTGAACACACACTTGTACTCTGCCCAGCATTAATGTGTCTGATCTTCCGATCTGTTCCAACACAGTTCACCTCCTGTCCTGTTCTACCAGTCTGTCCAGCCTATGACATCCAACATCTTTAATGAGGGGTAATGCTCAACCTCAGGACATCTGGACGTGGTTTTACCTGGGTTTCACCACGTGTTGAAGACACTCACCACAGCACCACAGCACTCCTTGAACACCCAACAAATTTTGCAGTTTCTGAAATGCTCATGCTGAGCCTCCAGGCCCTCTCAATCAGCCCTGATCAAGATAGATAGACTACCCTCAGTCAAACTCAGATAGATCACACACTTTCACCATTCCAGATACAGACATTGTGCTCACTGATACTACATGCACTGTGCGTGTGTCTGACTAGCAGCCATTCCTTGCCAGGTGGCGCTGCTATTGTCTGGGTGGTTTTATATCGATAGTAGGTCTGTGGTCATAATGTCATGGCTGATAAATGTGTGAATAGCGGTACATCTTTTTTAAATAGCACCCTGTTTTCTCCTGTCCTCAAAACCTGTTGACAAATGCATCACAGTGTAGCGTATATGTAAAAATGACCTTATTAGAAATGTAATGCATAATGAATTTTGGCTCTCCTACCTTTCTTCACCCACAAATGAAAACATAGATGGATCTGCTTTTTTGTTATGTGTCATACAAGTGTGCAGACGTGCGTTTGGTGTATGATACGGGTGGATGGGATGTCCAAAATACATATCAGATGTCCTAGGGGAACTTGTTAAATGTACATGGCCTGAATTGGAACTAACTGGCAAGACTGGAGTGTCAGAGCTAAAGATGCAATGGCACTAGCCAACTAAATGTTCACAGAGCAAAGTAAGGGAAAGTTGTCTTAGCTCATGGGGAAGAAACACTTACAGGCATTAGTCGATATTGTCAGTATTCACGCTTTGTGAAATTACAAAAAAAAGTCAAGCTTTAAATGATAACATTTGTTAGCTTCATAAATTGTTACCAACAAAGGCAATTAGGTTACTGTCAAAAACCGAAACTTTTATTCTGATTTTATGCACTGAGAATAACTTATACAGGAATGGAACCATATGAAACTTGGCTTCCATATTAGCCACATTACTCACCCAGTATGCATTTTGGAGAATAGTGTGTGATGCTACCTAAGAGGCAACAAGAATCCCTTATTTATTTCCGTTTATTTACTGTCAACTTAGCAAGTAGATGAGTCAGGTTATCCTGGGTGCATACACAGAGCGCCAAAAAACATTATGAACACCTACTTAAAAGCTTCTTGGTCCACCTCTGGAATGCAGTTCAGCAGTGATTCTGCATGCCATTAATTCAACAAGTACTCTATAAGTTTCCAGAAGTTTGTGGCAGATGCCTATGCACACTTCCCATAATTTGTGGGCATTTCATTTGTGGGCACAGAGCTGGCACCCGATAGTGTCCCATTTGGGCTTCATCGTATTCAGATAAACTGGATTTGATGGCCAAGATATCAGCACGAGTTCACTATCACGCTTCTCAAATCATTGCAGCATGCCGGTCTTGTGACATGGACAGTTATCCTCCTGGGAGATGCCATCGCTTTTGAGGAAAACATCAAGCATAGGGAGTTACAGGTGGTCCCTAGTAATGCTCACATAGTCCACAGCTGTCATAGTGCCTTTGATTTCTACCACAGGCTCCATGGTAGCCCAGATGTATGTCTCCCATAACATAATATGTTCCCACCGGCCTGTGTCTATTATCTTTTTGTACACCTGACATGAATTATTTGAGGGAAACAATTTTGTCCATTCATGTGATACTAGAAACAAAGAAAATTGTATGCTCCGTACAATAATTTGAAAGGGAACAAGTTAATGCAGATAAATTTAGGTCCACATAAAGGGAAGCTATATGAGGTACTGACCCTGAAATGTTATTACTCAGTGGACGAATTTATGCAGGATGAACTGGAAATTTGAGCTGGATACAGTGTGCTACATGTTCCAAGAAATATCAGCTTCCACAATTATCATAGATAAAGATGAGACTTAAATGTCTCAAGGAAAATTTAATTATATGATCTATAATTATAGTGTTATCATTCATTTTAGTGCCACTATTTATTAGTGTAAAAATCATTGTAACTATATTCTAAATTTTTGACATGTCTCCTGTAGGCGAACCAAATGAATTGCAAATGAATGTCATGAGATGAATAAACCACAATTTCACAATTCAAGCTCTGCAGTGGGGTGATACTACACAGTGTGGTAGAGGGAACTAGAAAATGGACAGAACCTATACAAGGGAGAAGTGAGGAAAATTAAGTGCCATATTATGCTGTGGCTGGGAAGGGAGCATTCAAGTGTTGTCAGTCTGTGAACCACATTGCCACATTTGAGGTTCAGAAGGCTTAACATGAAAACTACTTATCATGATTCGAGTCTTGGTCTGCTGCACAGCTAATTATGTGAGTTAGGGTGATGAACAGTGTGGCTTGTGACAAAATAAATAGAGCAACATGAAAAAAACGCTCTAAAGACTGTTTCTAGTTGAGCTAATGTGACAAATTGTAATGAAACTGGAAGCACCACTAGCTGTTAGTTGCTCTGGTGTTCATACTGTATTAAAATCACAAGAGTTTGAGGGAATTTGTTCGTTTTGTGTTGTCTTCAGTTGTGTCTAATATTACATTGATTATTACTTTAGAATCGTCAAACGACATCTGAATGAAACAATTTTTTCTAACATACATGTTTCATTTTAATTATTTCCCAGACGTCTTCACTATCCTGGAATATATGCATATTTGTGCTTAAATTCTTGTGCTTTATATTGTTTCACACAAAATTTCATTTTCTTTTTCACAGCACTAGGAAATGAACATTTGTTTACTTCAGTTTTATGTCTTGGATACTGTTGCCAGCAGTTGAATGTTATTGAACCAACTGTTGAATGTGTCTTTTTGATATCAATTATTTATTAAGTTTAGCAGAGTTTGTGATTATGTGCATGTGGTCGTATTATGTGTGTCTAGTCATTTATCACGTGTCTTTTCTCTGTTATGGCACACAACATAGATACAGAATGGCAGCACCCCACAGAAACAAAGGCCTAGTACACGACAACTTACGCATGTAAAGTAACACACAGAGTGGCAAACGTACCAAAGAAACAGTGCTTCCATGTAAAACACAAAATTGTGCAAACTCTCTGAACAATAGTAAGCCTGCCAACAATCAAGATCAGCAAATTCTGTGGACAAACTGTGAATGTCAAAAGTTTTGGTTCTGTGTCCAAAATGTAAAGCAAAAGAGTTTAAACACAAATATGTATATATTCCAGGCCACTGAAGGTGCCTTGCAAATAATTAAGGTGCAACGTGTATGGAAAGAAAAAACTTGTGATATTCAGATGTGATTTGATGGCTGTGAAGTAATAATTATCAACATGATTATTCAGTGTATTTCCAAAAAGCAGTAACACAGTGTTATTGGACAAATTGCATAAACAGTTACAGTAAGACAATTACTATATTTATCAGGCTGTAAGATGAGTATTTGCTCCAAATTCATCGTAATTAAAAACACACGGTGTCTCATGTTTACAGATGAAATCTTGATAGTTTATCCTAACACATTTACACTGTGTAACAGCTTGTTCAACTGAATTATATCATCATTTAGTTAGGATTGTCCAATGGTTGGGTGATGTAGTGCTTCACTTTTGTTTCTTTGATATAAAATGCGGAAGGTAAACAGGAAGATACTTGACACATCTGATATATAAAGATTTTCTTTCATTGTGTACAGCAAGTGTTGTTGAGTTCTAGGTATTTCTTGTAGCTGGTCATAAATTGTTATTAGCTTCATTCATTTGACAGTTATGATATTATAGTAATATCTTACACAGATTGTACGATATGTAGCATTTACTGCTTTGTAGGTGCAAGCATGAAATGTGTTATGTACAATCTTCAATCATGTTTTTTGCTTCTTTAACATTAAAATTTATACTGTGTGTATTTAGATCAATATTCCAAACACGTATACCTGATTATTAACAGTGTAGATGTAAGGAAGACTTCAATTCAGTATCATTTTAGATGTAGGTGATATTAACTTTTTGTTGCAGGTTTGCATGTTTTAATGTGTAGTACCATGTATTATACTAGTGAAAAATGGTACAATAGTTTTTGCAATGATAACAGGTAATATGTAACCTCTGTAGTGTATGGCTTTTTCAGTGAGAGTGGTAAATATTTTATGGAGCCGGTAATACCAATTTTGAGTTAAGAGTTTGTATAAAGATATGGTCTATTTTTACTGGCTCTAGAATGTTATGCATAAAAGAATCCTCAAAATGGTCAAGAGCACAGATAACTTATTGACTTGGGAATATATAAATAATTCACACATTTTAAATTAAAATTTAAGACGTTCCATGAAAGGTTAAAATATTCTTTTCAGTATTCAATGTAAGAACTATCACGAGGACTTGTCTTTTGTCTTTTGCTTTTTTTATGTAGACCTCACCTTTCATTCATCCGTACATAACATAATATAGTCGGGAGACCTTATGGCAAATGAGTGGGACTAAGGTGTTTGACATATTGGTCAGAGAATATTATATTTAGGTTATGTGTTAGGTAGTAGGTGAAATATACAGGAACTCCATCACACTAAAAGAATTTTTTGCCAGTAACAGCAGCTGCAACCCTCTGTGCAGGATTTTTCCGTGTGGGACCAAGTAAGATAACTTAGCTATATAATAGAAAATCTTCACAGTGATATGTAGTTAGTTTTTGCATCACTGATGGGAGTCACAAATTATGTTGATCAATGAAATTAGCTTTTTACTAGTACCAGTTTCAGTAACATGCCATGTTCTCATTAAGAAACAGATTAGTATTATTAACATGTTATTACAATTTCTGACATGTTGTATGAGTAATATTAACCCCTTAACTTTTTCCCTCCAAATTATGTTCTAAAAATATCTTTTCTTATTAAAGAAAGACATCCTATAATGAATGACATTACATGTAGACATATAGGGACAGCTTTTAAAGTTCAAAATAATTAATTGCAAACTTGTGAAGACCACCAACAATAAAATTCTGAGTATACTCATGCACTGGACTTTGACTAGAAATTTTTTGAAACTTGAAGTCATTTTTTAGTTTCTGTGTAACTATGAAGTCTAACCATGTATTTCACCACAGCTTTGTGGGAACATAAATCTCAGAGGAGCTGGCCGGAGTACAGTGGATGTATTTATCTTGCACTATTGGCAAGCACTTGCCACTCAGCTGACAAACTGTCATAATTTCAGTATTTAATGAAGTAATATCACATTCTTGTTCACCTTCTGAGCTGCAAAATTCAGTGTCAAACTCAAGCTTGCTATAGCCATACTTTTTCTGAGGCATTGCCTAAACAGCAATACAGGAGAAGCTCTGAAAGTGCACGTTTTCTTGTCAAGTACCTAAAACTGCGAGTACTAAAATGGATATATGTGGGATTTTACTTTTTCGAAGGTCTGTTTCAAGCTTCCCAAGTATACTCAGGATTTTAAGTTTCTGCCAGTATAATAAAAATAAGATAACTTTGGATTTTATGTTAAGGGATTAATCTTTTTTGTGCCAAGAAGATGGTACATAGCTGAAACCACTAATCGTCATCAAGAAAGATTAATACAGCATTGTTTATACATTTTATAAAATGTATAGCTGCTGTTGGAGATTGCCTGCAAAAAATCTTCAGTAAAAATGAAGATATCAGTGAAGAATTTCCAGTTGTTGAGTGTTGCCATATGTGAATGTGTTCCATCCTCTGACAAAAAGTGATGGAGTAATGCTCGTCCTTCTTTTTTACGGGGAACCACAATGTCTATTTAAATTCCAAATGTACATGATATAATACTATATTCTAAAGCCTGGACAGTAACTTCTACTCTATATACAACTTGTTGGTATATGTGGACAAAAGATACATATGAAAACTGTGCCATTCTTGAATATAAACTATTGAAAAACCACAAGTTAACACTTTTGAATATGATGCTCTCCTGTTAAATAAGTTTTTAAAGAATTCTTCACAAGCTGCAAGAATGTTTGAACATCAAAACTGTTAACAAGGTCTGTGCCAGATGTGTAGCAGTGAATGTCATCAACTGGAATGTCCAATCATCTTTGCTTCCATCTGAGTTTGTGTACATTTGGACATCACATCTCAACTTAAAGTAGCTCCATATCCAGCAAAAATTGGACGTGTGTTTATGAAACTCTCTAATTCAATAGCCCGCACAGCCGTCTTCTGATATATTTACTGTCTCTAGTGCTGAAAAAATAGATGTGTTCAAGGTTATTGATACAGCACACGAGAGAGAATTTGACCTGGCACGATAGGATTATGTATACAGGGTGTAACAAGAAAGTACACATGGCCACACATGGAAGAAGAAAATACATTATTTGGATGTGGATGTTGAAACATTTTATTTCCATCTAAGGACACATGCTGGCATTGGTGACACCTTTTTGTTTCATCCTGTGTACCAGCACAGTCCACCTGATTGCATAACAGTAATTGTACATTGTCTCAATGTAATGACCTATGTGGGGCATTTGTCATGATGTGTAGCATTACATTTAGGGACTCTTTTATCCCATATGACCAGTACATCGGTATCATCAAATGGTTTAGTACCCTTAAGCATTACCTACTTTCAAGGTATTGCCTGTAGAGCATTACACAACCTTGGGAGCAAATATAAGGTTTTCAAACATGCTAATATGAGCAGTGTTGTTATTAATAATTTCATTATTATTTTTCTCTCTTGTGTATGTTTGTGTAAAGAAATTGTTAGAATGAAAGTATTTTATTCATATAATCCAGGAAAAAATTGCTCTTTTTTTCCAAGTTAAAAAGAGTTGTTATTTTTAAGGGATACTAAAAGTATTTTTGAATATGTAGCAACAATAGTCAAAGAAATGTCTTGCTTCCTAACACTTCACCGATATCTGTGAGGGAGATATTCAGTGACTTGCAGGAGTTTCCCTAACATTACTCAGTTCTAGTTATTTTCTGGATTAATGGCTCAGATGCTGTTGTTCCACTACTATGAGAAATTGGTGTCAATAGTTAAGAGTGCCCATATTTATCAGCTGTTACCTCTTCATCTTTACTATTCTATTATGCTCAAATCCCATTTATGAAGTAGTTTGTGATACACTGGGGAAAAAAGATAGTAACAGTATCAGTGGTATGTCTTCAACTTTTTAAACAAGTTGACTATTACATTTTTGCACACAATATTTTTTTCTATTTGCTTGTACATCAGTTGAGGCTACTTTTTAATTGTCATTCCAGTAAGTCGACTGGTAGGGGCCCGTCGCCAGCCAGTTGTAGTTCTTTCTCCAGTGCCATGTGTTCACTGCATTGCTTGTTTTGCAGGCACATGTAGGGATTTACCAAGCATGGGTACATGATAGCAGCTTGCCCCAAACCCTCAAAAAATGAAATTAGTGAATCACAAAGTTATTTTATTTGAACAATAGGCATCTCATTAAAATGTTACCAGCTTTGATCTTAAGAGTGTTGGCATTCTGCCCCCATTCATGGCATAGCTCAGCTACTGATACACATTGTACCTTTCAGTACACTTTTCTCTGCCCATGTCTGTGATGTTATTTTGTAAAATGCATAGCCTCAGCTCTGACAGGTGAGGTGACTAACAAGATTTGAATTTGTTGACCTCTGATTCTCTGTAATTTTCTGCATATTTGTATTTCTGCACTCATATTCTTTGAAATGCATAGTTCATAGTGTTTTGGTTCCAACGGATGAGATGACCATGGAGATAGGAATGCTTTGAGTTCTGAATCTCAGGTCTTGCTGTAGCTGAAACCACTATCCCTGTTCATGATATTTTTGGACTGCCTCATTTCAGTAGACTCTTAAATTGCACTGTCTCTGAAACTTAAAGCCTACCACACATTTCTGGTACTATCATGTCTTATTTAATGATAATAATTGGGATATCTTCGTAGAGACTGTAAACATACAGAAAGCCCATGCAACATTAAGGAGGAATAAGATGTTCATGATCCTTAGATGATTGGGACTAATGTGCAGGGACTGATGAATCATCATGATCATCATCATCTACCAAACCCAAGTAGAACTGTGAGAAGTGGAAGATCAAGAAATGCAAGTTTGTGAGGTATGCAGATGACGACATTGCCCATTTGGCTGGATGTGAGGAAGACTTAGGAGATCTGTTGACAGGAAAGGACACAGTATGTCTTAGATATAAACATGGCAAAGAAAAAGATGATTAACAATAGTAGAAAGAGAACTAGAAGGAATTTTGCTTCTTAAGATTTGAAGAGTATACAGGATAGTCAAAATGAGGAGGATATCAGAAGTAAAATTCACAAATGAAGAAAGCTGTGTTCCACAAACAAGCTCTACTGGTTTTATATATTGATATGCAAATGAGGAAGATGGAGTCAACAGATAAAGTGTGGAATGAAGAAGGGATAGCTTAGCGAGACATCTGCTAGGACAACCTGTAATAGTTGTCTCGAGCTTAAAAGGTGCTGTAGAGGGGGGAAATAATAAGAGCATGCAAAGAACAGAATATGTGAAACAGGTTATATAAAATGTTACATGTAGCAGTTAACATGCTGGTGAAAAAATTAGTACAAGAGAGGAAAGGACTGGAGACAGCATCCAGTTAATCAAAAGAGTGACAACTTCAGAAAAATACTGAGGATTGTGGTCTATGCTCAGAGTTTCTAGTACAATGTAATTAAGGAGTACTGAAGCAATTGTGTCAGAATATCTTATAAATAGGAATAGAAGTTTCAGTTTAAGCTAGTACCATATTTATTAAGATGTCACTGGTTTTCTTATCTCTTAGAACATGGAAACTTCTGAGGAGCTGCGAAACAATACTGGTACATGAAAATTAACGTGCATCAAAAGAAGTAACAAGCACCAAGAATCCATTTCTTAGTATTAATGGGTTCACTCAAGTCCTCGCAGTGCACTTGAAGTGCAGACATTAGACCTCTGCTTGGAGTACCTAACAATAACAACTAGGTTAGTTGTCATAATAATGTGTGCAAAAATAGAATCTTTAATTCAGTTCGAAACCTGAAACCAATAATCAGTCACACCAAGGATCGTTCACACTAAGAAAATTACAGAAGTTACCAATGTGGTTTATTGTGTGTGTAAGTACAACACTTCCACTATTTCTCAGTGTAATTGTCTCTTTTTTTCCCAGAGTAGGCGTACTACCTTACCGAAACACAGTGACCATCTTGTAAATGAAATTTTCTAATCACACTTTTTAGCATCAGATCGCACAAATGGTATCATTACCAGTTTTGACTTCTCTGAAAGTCAACATAGATTACCAGTTTGAGTTAAAGAGAGAAAAAGGGGATGTTAAAATATCAAAATACAAAATTTGGAATGTAGGAAAGACAAACTGCTATTTACTGCAAAGGAGACACATTAAGTTGCAGGCAGGCACAGTTAAAAGACAGTTACATAAAGCTTTCGGCCACGGCCTTCATCAGCAAAAGAGAAACACACACCATTCACACATTCAAGGAGGCACATATCATGCACACATGACTGCCATCTCCAGCATCTCAGGCCAGAATGTAACTATCACATGAGATGCATGCAGCAGCAATCTGGAGGGAGTGGGGAAGCGGAAAGGATAATTGTGTCTGGGTGGGGAGAGGACAGACGTGTATGGTTGAGTGTGTGTGTGTGTGTGTGTGTGTGTGTGTGTGTGTGTGTGTGTGTGTGGGTGGGTGTGGGTGTGGGGCGGGGGGGGGGGGGGGGGGGGGGGGGAGACAAGCGGGTGCATTGGCAGAGGGCCCCAAATAAACAGTATGGGAGATAAGAATGGGGAGGAGGTGACAGAACAGAGGGTGTGGAAACTGTTGGGTGGATGGTTTGGGACAGTGTGTTACTGTATGTTGAGGGTGGGATAATTACAGAAGTAGAGAAAGTGTTGTAAAGATAACTCCCATCTGCGCAGTTCAGAAAAGTTGGTGGTGGAGGGAAGGAACTACATGGCTCGGATAGTGAAGCAGCCATTGAACTCAAGTATGTTATGTTCAGTTGCAGTTTGACAGTGGCTGTTCATCCTGATGGACAACTGGTTGGTAGTCATACCAATGTAAAAAGCTGTGCAATGATTGCAGCAGAGCTGGTAAATGACATGGCTGCTTTCACAGGTGGCCTGGGCCCTGATGGGGTAGGATAAACCTGTGACAGGACTAGAGTATGAAGTGCTGGGAGGGTGGATTGGGCAGGTATTGCACTTGGGTTTCCCACTGCTTAATCCACCCACCGGGCACTTCCTAGTCCAGTCCTGTCACAGGTTTATCCTACCCCATCAGCGGCTGGGCCACCTGTGAAAGCAGCCATGTCATTTACCAGTTCTGCTGCAATCATTGCACAGCTTTTTACATTGGTATGACTACCAACCAGCTGTCCATGGGGATGAACAGCCACAGTCAAACTGTCGCCAAGAGCAAAATAGACCACCCTGTGGCACAACATGCAGCTGAACATAACATACTTGATTTCAATGGCTGCTTCACTACCCAAGCTATGTGGACCCCTCTCTCCATCACCAGCTTTTCTTAACCACGCAGATGGGACTTAGTTTCACAATATATTCTCCACTTCTGTAAGTGTCCCGGCCTTGACCTACTATAACATACTGTCCCCATCCCTTCATCCAACAGGTTTTGGTGGCGCAAAGACTGTTCCATTAAGTTTCGGGTGTGCAGCCGCCGGAAACCTCCTTCTTCTAATATTTCGGCTGTGTAACGTTCAGCCATCTTCAGAGTGAGCCGCAAGATTGCCGCTCCAGTGCTCGCTTCGTCCCTTTATACTGTTTTACCGTGCGACTGCGCATGCGGCCACAGATGCAAATGCGCCAGAGATGTTGGGCGGCAGAGACGTGCATAATGCGCGAGTTGTATCTATGACTCCGCAGTTGATTTGTGTTGGTATATCGATATATCATTGTGAGCTGCACTGTGACAACATCTTTGCGAGTTTATTACAGCAAGTGCTGGATTCCAGGATTTATCAAGATTGAAACCAGAATGAGATTTTCACTCTGCAGCGGAGTGTGCGCCGATGTGAAACTTCCTGGCAGATTAAAACTGTGTGCCCGACCGAGACTCGAACTCAGGACCTTTGCCTTTCGTGGGCAAGTGCTCTACCAACTGAGCTACCGAAGCACGACTCACGCCCGGTACTCACAGCTTTACTTCTGCCAGTAGTGTCTCGTCTCCTACCTTCCAAACTTTACAGAAGCTCTCCTGCGAACCTTGCAGAACTAGTACTACTGAAAGAAAGGATACTGCGGAGACATGGCTTAGCCACAGCCTGGGGGATGTTTCCAGAATGAAATTTTCACTCTACAGCGGAGTGTGCGCTGATATGAAACTTCCTGGCAGATTAAAACTGTGCGCCTGACCGAGATTCGAACTCGGGACCTTTGCCTTTCGCGGGCAAGGGCTCTACCAACTGAGCTACCGAAGCACGACTCACGCCCGGTACTCACAGCTTTACTTCTGCCAGTATCTCGTCTCCTACCTTCCAAACTTTACAGAAGCTCTCCTGCGAACCTGCAGGAGAGCTTCTGTAAAGTTTGGAAGGTAGGAGACGAGATACTGGCAGAAGTAAAGCTGTGAGTACCGGGCGTGAGTCGTGCTTCGGTAGCTCAGTTGGTAGAGCCCTTGCCCGCGAAAGGCAAAGGTCCCGAGTTCGAATCTCGGTCAGGCGCACAGTTTTAATCTGCCAGGAAGTTTCAAGATTGAAACCACTATCTCTATTAATTAAATTCGTCGTCAAACGAATTCGTGCATCAAATTTCCTATTATTTTAATGTCCCCTTTTTCTGTCTTTTCAGAACAAATCATCTGATGACTTGAAACCAGTAATGATACTATTTGTGTGACCTGAGGCTGAAAAAATAATATATATATATATATATATATATATATATATATATATATATATATATATATATATATATATATATATATATATATATATTTTCCCCTCTTTCCTGATGAGGCAACAGTTTGTTGCGAAAACTTGAATTTTGTGTGTATGTTTGTGTTCGTTTGTGTGTCTGTCGACCTGCCAGCACTTTCATTTGGTAAGTCACATCATCTTTGTTTAATATATATATGAGGGAAACATTCCACATGGGAAAAATATATCTAAAAACAAAGATGATGTGACTTACCAAACGAAAGTGCTGGCACATCGATAGACACACAAACATACACACAAAATTCAAGCTTTCGCAACAAACTGTTGCCTCATCAGGAAAGAGGGAAGGAGAGGGAAAGACAAAAGGATTTGGGTTTTAAGGGAGAGGGTAAGGAGTCATTCCAATCCCGGGAGCGGAAAGACTTACCTTAGGGGGGGAAAGGACGGGTATACACACACACACACACACACACACACACACACACACACACACACACACACACACACACGTCCACCAACACATATACAGACACACGCAGACATATACAGAGGCAAAGAGTTTGGGCAGTTTGTATACAACTTTCTCCACTACAGATGGCAACAAAAGTTGAGAAATGATTGTTTTATTTTACCTCAATCACTCAAACCAGAAAATACTTTATCCCATGCCAAGGAAGTACACATTTCCAACTTACTTCGTAGTATCCCAAAGTTTCTACGTGTGGAGAAGTTGATCCCACGTTTTTCTTTTTTTTCTTAAGTCTTTCATTCTTTTCAACACTTTAGATGTAAAAGGCCTATAATCTGAAATACATCATGATAAGTGATACGAGATTGTACATAAAATCGATGTAATAACAATGGAAAAGCAGCTATTTTCAAGCAGTAGCATATATACACAAACAGAAATCAACAAAAGTTGTAAATATGCCAGCTTTGAGGACCAGTGAGTTTAGTTACAGTAAGAGACCAGATACGCAGGTGGTGTGAGATGGAAAAACATGCACCAGACAGCGAGTCAGCGCAGTCTGTACCAGTAATTAGTATACTCTTCACCACATTAGACGATTGACTTCCAAGTCAATTGATTTCTGACAGTAGACACCAAAGCCTCATTAGTCCAAAGAATATATCATTTTCAAAGAGAATAAATGCTTTTCTTCTATTCTGCACCAATGGTCATCCTCAGCATTTTTGCCTCTGTAATGTACATCTGTGACAATAGGATTGTTTTTAAAATAATATAAAATATTTGTGCCTAAACTGATTGTAGCATTGTAACATAAAAGCTATACAAAAGTACCATACGCAGTTACTTGCATGGGTCAGCTCAGTTAATACATTTTGTGATGTACTTAGTTACTCAGAAATGATGGATAAGTGTACTACATTGCAAGATGATGGCCAAGATACAAAGAAAAAATATCTTCAGAATAAAGAGATTTGGTCATCTCTAATGTAATTGCAGCAAGAATTAAAGAGTATGCACAAAAAGAACTGAGGGCTAATTTTGATAGTCCTAATCAGAGGGCTGCAATTTATACAAAAGTCAGCCTTCCCATAAGAGGACACAACATGGAGGAATGCAAAAATAAACCACATGGTTTACTAGAATAGCCAAGAAAGTGTGTAAAGAAATTTGGGAAGAAACCCGTTATTGCACACGGCTTTCCAAAATCAGTGATTTGACAAATGGTAGGGGACTTTTATGCAGATGAAAGAATAGTGCCAACATTACACAACTTACTTACTGTTGTAAAACAAAAAAATCCATTTTTCTCGGCAGAAAGAGGATACTGCATGACATGGGCTTTACCTGAAAGAGACCACTCAGTAAAAATAAGATTCTAATTGAAATAAGTGGTGTAATTGACTGGCGATGCAAATACTTGGTACAAATAAGGATTTTAAGAGAGCAAGATGATAGTCTTTTATATTGACGAAACGTGTGCGGGCAACAAAAAAACATTATGCTTTGAAAATATTGGTGGGATCGTGGCATTGGTGGCAGCATGGACAATGTTAGTGGAAGCAACAGTGTTGATTATTGGACCCAATAATGAGTTTATATATTAGTCTACATCAATGTTATTCTCGTCAAAATATTTCCCATTGTGTAGTATACGTTTATTCCAGTGCTTTTCCCATTTACGGAAACAGTTTTTAGACTCTGTCTTTACGATAGCTTGTACTCCTCTCAGCAGGGCATTTTTAATCTCATCTGTGTTTATAAAAAGCTGCCCTTTGAGGTTTTATTTTTGGGAACAAAAATTCACTTTGTCTCAATATGAAGGCAACAGCATCACTGCAGAATTGTTTTCGGCCAAAAATCCACTCAGTGTAAGCAAGTGCATTATTGTTAGAATAAGCCTTAAATTCTACAGTATAATTGCACTATATTGTGTTATTTTAATAGTAGGTGAACATGCAATCAGATCAGGCATTCAGCCCTATATATGTAATAAATATAGAAACCCTGATTCATGATTTTTTTTCCTACGTGAAGTAATTTACTATGTAAAGTTGTGCATCGGGTGAGGTAAATCATCTTCTGTATTCCAGTAGTGTCTATTCATTTGTGTAAAAATAAGCCATGCTTGGATGTATCTGAATACTGCATCGTCACTAATTTAAAGCATACACTACGGAAGGGCTGGTACTACATTGTGAAACAGCCTGGAGAAGCACCTTCTGACTTTGCTAGCGAGGCAGAGTGGGGACTTGCTCACTCACTCGTGAGTTCACCGACAGACTATACAAGCACTATGTACAGTACACACCGAATAAAAATAACTGCTAAGTTCAGTGACACAGAAGTTGGCATTTCAATAGATATGGTAGATACATTAAATCAGAACAGAAATACAGAACTCCTGGATGCTACGGTTCTGCTGTTGCATGTTATTCAAATGTGGACAGTGTCATTACCAGCTCCCTCTTCTGGAGATGATATGAGGATCACTTGTGTTTCGTGATGTCTGGAGCCATCAAGTCTTGTAGTTGAACCGTGCTCATTATATCAGGAACTTCAAGGAATGTGCATAAATGTGGCTGACGTGCAGGAGTAGTTGTCTGTTTGTCTCCTGTGCTCGGAATGTTATTCAGCCAGTGCCATTGCAGATTTCAGTGGTTACGTAGATCTAATGTGCCCTTTGGCTTACTGTGTGCAGAATCGAACTTTCTGACAAGTGAAATCTGTGTGATGAATGGGCCAGATTACGATTTGCCATCTCGGTCTGGCACACAACTCTAGGCTAACGGGGAGGTTCACTTTGGTGATGTTACTTCAACTCGCTTCTGTTTGATGAAGAAACCTCTCTTTCTGAAAGCAAGTGTTTTGTAGACTTTTGTTCTGTGAACGTCTGCGAGTACTGGACAAGCAGAATTTTTCTCGTTTATTTGAAAGGTATTACTTTTTAATGTTTGTCATTATTAATATGACACTGAAAAGTCGTGAATCGAATGCATATAATGGAAAGACCAGTAGAAACTGCTCACCTTAGATTTGAAGTGTTGAGCACTCGACAGGTGTAAAAAGATGATTGAAATTGTTTCCAAGTTGGAAGAATTTTTGCTTCCTTGGAGTTGAGTAACACCGAAATACACACACATATACATGTGGTATATACGTGTGTGTGGTGGTTTTTTCTGTACAGTGTTTGTGTTTCTTTTAGTTTCTTCTGAGGATGGACACAACCCAAAAGCATAGTGACAATTTTAATCTTGTGAAAGTACCTACTGACTGCTGATGCTTTAACAATACAGTGAGTGGTTACCTTCACCTTTCCATTATTTGTTCTTGTTACTGAGAACTTGTAGTGGACACCAAATTAAATTCTTTATTTTCCTCTGCTCTGTGTGGATATCTGTTCATATGCACTGGTATATAAGTGGCACTTTTATTATAATCATCTGTGTTTGTCCTATATCGTATCCAGCCACAGTTGATTTCCAAGGGCGGATCAGTATACTGAATGTCTTTTACATTCTGGATAAGAACATACTTTTCTGTTGACATGTACAAATAGTAATACCGTGTTCTTTCTTTTCTCTCCCTAATATCGTCTGTTGGGGGCATCTGCCCTCTGACCTGCATTACCGGTTTTTGATCCGCCCTTGTGTAAGTAATGAGTAAGTACCGAGGCATTGTTTTGTATTCAAATGTCTCTGCTGTTGTGAAAACCCTGTGTCTTCACTTACGAAACTATAGATTGTGATTTCCTTGTACCCTTCTATTAGACCTAGGTGTGTTCAGTTCCCGTTTTCAGCATCTCCTAAAATGCCACACCTGTTCGGACCAGAATTTACCTTAACTTTGTACACAGAATGAATGGAATGTTCTGCTATTCATGTCATAGGGAATGTGTTGGTCCTACTTAATGTCACATCTCTGGCTTGTAACAGTGGCAGTTCTGCTACACATAAAAATACTTCCTAGTAATGTAACATGTGTCTCCATAAGTCTGTCCCATAGTTTGAACTGATAGCGGTGTGTCATATTTTGGCCTCTGACAATTCGACTGTAAACCTTGAAATTGAAATTGGTAAGAGACCATTTCTGGCCTTCGAGTGATGTTAACGTTTTGTGAATCTACAGGATGTAAAAAGGTACAAAACTGATAATCAGAATCAGAATTGTATTCTGTCATCACATACAAATGAAATGTACCATACATAGCTTGTTACATGGGTTATAACATTCTTACATTATTATTGTTTATAAATAGGGTGTGCATAAAGTAGAATATAAACAGGTATTAGATAAGTAGCAACTATGAGCATTATGTACAGTACACAACAAATAAAAATAACTACAAGCAGCAGGAAATTCAGTGTCACAAAAGTTGATCCTTCAATAAACATGAGAGATACATTGAATCAGAACAGTTATACAGATCTGCTGGATGCCACGTTTCTCTTGTTTGCCTGTCATTTAAGTGAGGACCATAACATTACCAGCCCCATCTTCTGAGATAATAGTTATCACTTCCACCTAGCAAAAACTATATCTTCGATTGATGTGAGGATCATTCAAGATCACTCTAATGGCTGGAGCTATCAAGCTCATGTAGCTGAGCCCCAGTGATTATATCTAGGACTATATGGGATGTTTATATATAAAAACAAAGATGAGGTGACCTACCGAACGAAAGCGCTGGCAGGTCGATAGACACACAAACATACACACAAAATTCAAGCTTTCGCAACAAACTGTTGCCTCATCAGGAAAGAGGGAAGGAGAGGGGAAGACGAAAGGAAGTGGGTTTTAAGGGAGAGGGTAAGGAGTCATTCCAATCCCGGGAGCGGAAAGACTTACCTTAGGGAGGAGAAAGGACAGGTATACACTCGCACACACGCAAACGATGTGCATAAAGGTTAGGTGGTTGTGTTGCCGCCAAAACACGTTAAAGGACGGAGAAATTCGGGAAAATTTCGAAAAAACTGTGTATAGTATATTAAAAGGAGTGGTATTGTGGTGGCAGATTATGAAAATGAGGCTAACAATTGTCTGACGAAGAAATAATGACGTTAAAACCTGTGGGAAGCGGCTAAAAATTATAAGTGATGTGGGAAAAACGGAAATGGAAATAAAGCGAAAGTTATTAGAACTGGCCGAAATGGTTGTTTAAAAGGTGAAAGGAGCTGTTTGTGAACTAGAAACGGTGGATATTAAATTCGGGAAAATTTCGAAAAAACTGCGTGTAGTATATTAAAAGGAGTGGTATTGTGGTGGCCGAAATGGTTGTTTAAAAGGTGAAAGGAGCTGTTTGTGAACTAGAAACGGTGGATATTATATTACGGCCAGTTCTAATAACTTTCGCTTTATTTCCATTTCCGTTTTTCCCACATCACTTATAATTTTTAGCCGCTTCCCACAGGTTTTAACGTCACTATTTCTTCGTCAGACAATTGTTAGCCTCATTTTCATAATCTTCCACCACAATACCACTCCTTTTAATATACTACACGCAGCTTTTTCGAAATTTTCCCGAATTTCTCCGTCCTTTAACGTGTTTTGGCGGCAACACAACCACCTAACCTTTATGCACATCGTTTGCGTGTGTGCGTGTGTATACCTGTCCTTTTTTCCCCCTAAGGTAAGTCTTTCCGCTCCCGGGATTGGAATGACTCCTTACCCTCTCCCTTAAAACCCACTTCCTTTCGTCTTCCCCTCTCCTGATGAGGCAACAGTTTGTTGTGAAAGCTTGAATTTTGTGTGTGTGTTTGTGTTTGTTTGTGTGTCTATCGACCTGCCAGCGCTTTCGTTCGGTAAGTCACCTCATCTTTGTTTTTATATATAATTTTTCCCACGTGGAATGTTTCCTTCTATTATACTATATGGAATGTACTTCAGATATTAGGGAGGGTAGCAGTGCAGTATGGCTGACCCACAGGAGTAGTTTTACATTTTCTTCTATGCCCAAAACATTATGCAGTCAGCACTCCTGAAAACTGCAGCTGTTTAAGAGATCTAATGTGTTTTGGTGATACAAACTTCCTTACAAGTGAAATCTGTGTGTCGAATGGCCGGATTACGATCACCAATCTTGGTCTGGAACATAGTTTCATTGACATCCCTTTGAGCCCCCACTCATTTATTATTCGAAGAAATCTTTGCTTCAGAAAGGAAGTGTTGTGTAGCTTTCTGTTCTGCACAACTCTGTAAACATTTAGTAAGTAGAATTCTCCAGTCTTTACCTGATAGTTATTACATTTTAATGTTTGTCATTATTGATATAACACTAAAAAATGATTGGTAGACTACAAATAATGGAAAGGCTAAAGGTAACTGCTTGCCATACAGCTGAGGTGAGCAATCAACAAACATACAAACATGATTGAAATCGTTGCCAGGTTTTAAGATTATTTCCTTCCTTGGAGGTGACTGACACACAAATAAACACACATACACAAGCACATTGTCTCTGTATGTATTTGTGTGTCTCTTTTTCATGCAGTATCTGTGTTTCTTTTTGTTTTCTCTGAGGAAGGAAATTTCCCAAAGGCTTAATGACAATTTTAATCTTGTTAAATTGCATATTGAGTGTTAAATGATACAACAGTACAGTGAATGGTTGCCTTTACATTGTCAATGTGTCATTATTAAGTACTTGCAGTGGACACCAAATTATACACTCCTGGAAATTGAAATAAGAACACCGTGAATTCATTGTCCCAGGAAGGGGAAACTTTATTGACACATTCCTGGGGTCAGATACATCACATAATCACACTGACAGAACCACAGGCACATAGACACAGGCAACAGAGCATGCACAATGTCGGCACTAGTACAGTGTATATCCACCTTTCGCAGTAATGCAGGCTGCTATTCTCCCATGGAGACGATCGTAGAGATGCTGGATGTAGTCCTGTGGAACGGCTCGCCATGCCATTTCCACCTGGCGCCTCAGTTGGACCAGCGTTCGTGCTGGACGTGCAGACCGCGTGAGACGACGCTTCATCCAGTCCCAAACATGCTCAATGGGGGACAGATCCGGAGATCTTGCTGGCCAGGGTAGTTGACTTACACCTTCTAGAGCACGTTGGGTGGCACGGGATACATGCGGACGTGCATTGTTCTGTTGGAACAGCAAGTTCCCTTGCCGGTCTAGGAATGGTAGAACGATGGGTTCGATGACGGTTTGGATGTACCGTGCACTATTCAGTGTCCCCTCGACGATCACCAGTGGTGTACGGCCGGTGTAGGAGATCGCTCCCCACACCATGATGCCGGGTGTTGGCCCTGTGTGCCTCGGTCGTATGCAGTCCTGATTGTGGCGCTCACATGCACGGCGCCAAACACGCATACGACCATCATTGGCACCAAGGCAGAAGCGACTCTCATCGCTGAAGACGACACGTCTCCATTCGTCCCTCCATTCACGCCTGTCGCGACACCACTGGAGGCGGGCTGCACGATGTTGGGGCGTGAGCGGAAGACGGCCTAACGGTGTGCGGGACCGTAGCCCAGCTTCATGGAGACGGTTGCGAATGGTCCTCGCCGATACCCCAGGAGCAACAGTGTCCCTAATTTGCTGGGAAGTGGCGGTGCGGTCCCCCTACGGCACTGCGTAGGATCCTACGGTCTTGGCGTGCATCCGTGCGTCGCTGCGGTCCGGCCTCAGGTCGACGGGCACGTGCACCTCCCGTCGACCACTGGCGACAACATCGATGTACTGTGGAGACCTCACGCCCCACGTGTTGAGCAATTCGGCGGTACGCCCACCCGGCCTCCCGCATGCCCACTATATGCCCTCGCTCAAAGTTCGTCAACTGCACATACGGTTCACGTCCACGCTGTCGCGGCATGCTACCAGTGTTAAAGACTGCAATGGAGCTCCGTATGCCACGGCAAACTGGCTGACACTGACGGCGGCGGTGCACAAATGCTGCGCAGCTAGCGCCATTCGACGGCCAACACCGCGGTTCCTGGTGTGTCCGCTGTGCCGTGCGTGTGATCATTGCTTGTACAGCCCTCTCGCAGTGTCCGGAGCAAGTATGGTGGGTCTGACACACCGGTGTCAATGTGTTCTTTTTTCCATTTCCAGGAGTGTATCTTTATTTTTTCCTGCACTGCCTTGATATCTTTTAGATGCACCTGCATATAAGTGGCACTTTTAATTTAATCAACTGCGTTTTACCCAGATCAGATCTGGTCACAATTAATTCCGAGGGCGGATCGGTGTACCGGTTGGCTTTTACAGTCTGAATGAGAGCATACTTTTCTGTTGACATGTGCAGATAGTAATACAGTGTTCTTTCTTTTTCTCTCTCTAATATCATCTGTTGGGGGCATCTGCCCGCCCACCTGCATTACCGGTTTTTGATCCGCCCTTTTGCGTAAGTACTGAGGCATTGTTTTGTATTCAAATGTCTCTGCTGTTGTGAAAACCCTGTGTCTTCACCTAGGAGACTATAGATTGCTATTTCCTTTTATCCATTTATTAGATCTAGATGTGTTCAGTTCCTGTTTGTAGCAGCTCCTAAAATGCCATACCTGTTTGGACCAGAATTTAATTTAACTTCGTAGACAGAACAAATGAAGTGTTCTGTTCTTTGTGTTGTAGGAAATTTAGTGGTCCTATATAATGCCACATCTCTGGCTTGTAACAGAGGCATCTCTGCTACAGATAAATAAATTCCTAGTAATGTAACATGTGTCTTCATATGACTGTCCGACAGTTTCAGTTGACAGCAGTCTGACATGTTTTGGCCACTGAAAGCTCAGCTCTAAAACTGTATGTTCATTTGACGCCATTTCTGGCCTTTGAGTGATATAAGCACTATTGTGGAGCACTATTGTGTACCTACAGTAAGTAGCAAGGTACAAAACTGAAAATAAGGAATTAGAATTTTATTCTGCCATCACTTACAAATGAAATAATTTCCTTTACAGTACAGGAGTCTTGTCAAAATTTATAGCTATATTTTTAAACTACAACAGATATTATAATGTTAGTAACAGCTTAATACAGAGTGCCAAACTTCAGAATATAACTGAAGAATATTGCTTGATTTTGATAATATTAAATTATCATTCAGAATTCCTGCAAAGAATAATAGCATTTTTTCCATTAATACAATGTATAGTGCCTTCTTCAGTGTTTGTAGAGCAGATATTTCTTCCCGAGTTGGAGAATATAACTTTAAGCTGGGGGGGGAGCAAGTAATCTTTGTTATTCATTTCTTTGATGCACTGGTATGGAATGCTTAAAACACATATGTCTATTAAAAAAATAAGCAGCAGACTTAGGGTCAGCGTTTTCTCGTTTGTTAGAGCCCATGGCATAGAGTGGAACATCGGACCATAGAGTTTTTAGAATGGCATCCTTGGTGTTCATGCTGCATCCTATTTGGAGCATTTGGGAATATTCACCACCTTCATCAGGAGCTGACTGTCTATAGCTCAATATGTGTGTCTTTTTGCAGCATTGGTCTGACTTATAATCGGTGGAGTCACATTAACCTGGGCACCCAGATTTGGATGTCACAAATGCAGCAAATGGATGGTGGAGAGGAACACCCACTCCCCTTATCCCCCTGGGCCAGAAGAAAAACTAAGGGCACCCTTAAAATTCCGATTCCCTTTGACTCAAGTTTTTTTAATTTTAGTTCTCCTGAAGATTCTGTTTCTAGCACTGGGCCCCAGCCTCAGCTAAGATTATAGCCACTGTGTCTGTTAAAGTTTTAGTGCACACTGACTTTGTACAGTCTCAGTAAGATGCAGCATGAAAAAAGATCTTCGTGTACGGTTAAGTTCCACCGTCACTGGCTCTATACAATATTTACATTCAGTTCAGCACTCAGACACAGTGCAGCTTGTCTGCCTCACATAAATTTCACCACTATGCCAATTCTGGATATTAATTGCTAGTTAATATACCTGTTACTTTTCACAAGAGAGGGCACTATACTGTTTTATTGAAAACATAACTAAAATGTTTATCCCATATTTTAATTAAAATGTATATTTTACTTCCTGAAAGTTCGCTGATGTCCTCTTTTAAGCCGTTATTTAACGGTTGCTATGCGTCAAGCATTTGCATTAGAATTGCAAAGCTCAGCAGTCCTCACAAAACATTAAAATGAAACCACCCTGAATCCTGTTTTCAGTACAATATCCGTAAATAAGTAAATGAAGTTATCAAACGTTAGTGATCCAACACAAGGGATTACATTAAACACCGCCTGACAAAAAAAGTAAATCACCCGGAAGGGAAGAGCAAACAAAATGAAACTTCACAGGTTGAAAAGGTACGTGATTTTATTTCAGTGATTACAAAATTGAGTCAGATTTATGAACATATGAGCCTGCTTATCAATATGATGTTGCACCTCCTGTGGCCTAAACACATGCACTGATTTGGTAGGGAAGGGTGTCCTAAAGCTGTTGTATTCTCTCCTGAGCCAAGCTGGCTCTTAACTGTCATAACTGATCGTTGACATCTGGGATACTGGTAGTAGGACAGAGTCGATCTCCGAGCTGGTCTCACCCTTGTTCTATCAGGGATAGATGTGGGGGATCTTGCTGACCGTACCTGAGTGTCACAGATATTGTTCGCAGACATACGTGCAGTGTATGAACTGACATTGTCTTGTTGAAAAATGGTGCTACAATACTGTCACATCAAAATGAATGTGTGTGGACGTGGGATGTCTGTGATGTACTGTTGTGCCATCAAAGTTTCCTCATTCACTGCCAGCCACACCCGGAAATCGTACTAGATGGATCTCCACACTGTAACACTAGGAGTAACACCACTGTGTGCCTCCAAAACATTGAAAGAATGGAACCGATCCCCAGGATGCCTCCATTCTCACTACACAGGATCGCAAACCCATTGCTAAACATAGTGTGCTATCATGTGTCGGCAGTCCACGCTTCCAGGTCACAGCGCGAGTCCAGACGCAGCTGTTTGTGCTGTGGAGTTAACGGCAGCCTCCACCTGGGATGGTAATTCCGTAGTCTCGCTGCTGCTATTCTCCAACCAGTGGTCCAGGATGACTTGGAATGTTGCAGACCATCTATTACATGTTCTCAGATGGGAGACATAGATTTGAAGTGATTAGATCTGCTCGGTGCAACAATACTTCAATCGTCTGTTGTAGTGCACGGGCACAGTTGACCAGAACCTCAATGACAAATATGCCTATCGTCACATTCCTGCGCAGTCCGACATCGTGCCACTGTCACGTCTGAATGTTTCACAAATCTGGATACTACACAATTTGACCAGTCGGCTAAATGTAGACCCAGAGTGTGGCCACTTTCGAAACCTGTCAAATGCTGATAACACTGTTTCACACGAGTATGTAGCTTTGTTGTGCCCTTCAGCATTATTACTCAACATCTAATGCTGTTCGTGCCCCTTATAAACCAAACTAAACCTGGTAATGAATCTATATGCAGACATTTCTATTGTCCTCTGGTTGCCATTCTGCTGGTCACAAAGAACTGCAAGTCATATCACTTACACCTAGCACCTCATTATACTTATTTGTACGAAGTTTCATTGATATCCGACAATGTATTCTGGGTGCTTCACTTCCTTTGTCAGGCAGTGTATTTATTGCATGATTTCTCAGTTGATAGACAGTTTCTTCATAAACGATAACGGTACAATTTTAATTGGTTACTGAAATGAGATGGGCAAGGTTGTAGTGAAAAAAATTTGTGTCTTGTATATTGTCAGATAGAACGAACGTAAGTAGAATGCGAGACCTCTAACCCGCAGTCATGCACTTACAGCGATGTAAAGTAAACAGCTGTGGGTATTTTGAAAACTCACTGTCAAGTTTTTCAAAGTCACTTTGTTGTATGTTTTCAGTATAAAGTACAAAAACGGTTAACTGTCAGCAGTTTAAATAAGGCAAGGCTTTAGAGGTGTCAATGTGTTTGCACAAAGTCATTTTTATTTTGTTTTGTCTGTTTTAGTCTTTTGTTGCAGTGAAACATAATTCCACTTTTTCATTGCAGCATTTGACATGTTTTATGCAAACAAAATAAATTTAGTACTGTTTCCTAAATTTAGTCTAGTTAACTTACAATTTTTCTGTGTCTTTGGGACAAACATTGACACAACATTGAGCAGAACATATAAAGTAAAAGGAATGGGACAGCCAATGAGGAAAATGCTTTAAAGATATTGTGGATCAGTAAACTTGAGTTGATTTATAAACTTTTGTAATACTCTGATATTAGATACCGTATATTTTTACTGAATTTGAAATCATTTTCAAACTGGGACAGAAAAAATGCTTTATATTTGAGCATAACACTGATTACATTAATAGTAAAAATGGAACATAAAAATTGCTTTCTGTGTATAGTATAGTTTGTGTTATATTAGTATGTTCTAGAATGGCTGGCTTGGATTAATACACTAATACTTCAGTCAGTTTTACAGCAGTGTGCATGGCTTGTTTTGAAATTTTGTTTAAATAAGTTACATTTAAACTGATGTGCTGTTCTGTGTTAGCTTCTTCGATAGATCAATCTGCATACGTAAAATAATCAAACACCAAAAAATTTTAATATTTGCATGATTATTGGTGCAAGAAATTGATGCCTCTTTACAGTAGATTTAAGTTGCATCAACAGTAAAAGCTTTCATGCAGATCTTATTCAAATGTTGTTTCCTCCGTCTCCTCATCCCTGTGCCCCTCTCTCACTCATTGCAGAATCATCTCCATTCCATTGCTTCCTCCTTTTCCTACTACACTCAACCCCCCTTCTTCTGTTTGCACTCTAGATCCTCTCTATATTCCCATGCCTTCCCCTCTCCTCTCCCTGCAACTCAAGTTCCTCCACTCATTGTCTCTTCCCTGCCTGCAACTCCTGCCACCCCTCTGCCCTTCCCTTTGCCATCCCAACTGCTCCCCTTGTCATCCCCACCCTTCGTTTGCCACATCACTTCCTCCTCTTCTCCACCCTCTACTGTGTTCCCCCTTCCCTCCAGATGGTTTCAGTCTTTCTATATTACTATTAAGATTGGCATTTAGTCAGACACACAAGTAATTGAATTAGATGGGCTACCCTGGTCCTCAGTCATTTCAGCAAAGGAAATACTTTGCTCTGTACATGACAGTGATGTTGCTACATTTTGTAATGGCCACTTGAGTGACATGCAGATACAATACAAGTGAAATACAAAGTCTCAGCACATTCAGTTGGTAGAAATCATAAACAGCTGGAATAGGCTTTTTTTTTTCTTTCTTTTAAATTTTTAAGGCTTCCTTTACTGATAGTATCAAAAGTCTGCTATGAAAGTGGTGGCTGGGTTAAAACTGCCACTAATAGTATCATCTGCTGTAGCAGACTGTGCAGGGGATTGGGGTTGCTTTCTGCCACTTTATCTGCCACCCCATCTTTTTGTTGCCTGCTGGTGCATATTTTTGAGCATTTGGCTGACAAGTATTGAGTGGTTTTTCTGATCTTTTGCAGGGCACGAGTGATGATATTGTCCATAATTCCCCTCCATTGCTGTTGATGGACTGGGCCATTCCACCTCCAGCAATACAGGGTGACTCTTTGACAGTTTAGTCACTTTTGCTGGCAAAACCATAAAAACCAGTCGATTGTTGTCAGTACATACCTTTGGCAGGGCACATGTGTCTCAAGGAATTAAGGTAGTAAATCCCCGTGGTGCCCACAAATAGGGATTGTTTATGTGGGATGTAATGTTCCCCTGGTAAGACTGCATCCCTTCTGCCTGATCACATGCACAGGTTTGTCAACTTTAAAGCATGTAAGATCAGTACTGTCTCATAACTGAAAAATTGTGTCAGGTTGGTTCAGCAGTTGCTGAGATGCTACAAAAGTTTCTGTAAATACTTCTGGCTTCAGTTGTCTGGGGGCAGAAGAGTGCCCCAACTCTGATTTTGACAGTGTCCATATATTTTACAATCAACATCACAGATACTTCCATTGTTACCAGGACACCACATTTTACGAGTGGACTTTAGGAAAGGGGGGAGGGGTGGCAGTAGTGTCCATTTGATCTCTCTCAAGATCGTATTCTTTTCATAGTGACTTTTCTTTGCAACTTGAGACAGTGAGATAAATTCAGAATTAAATGACATTTTGTTGATTGTCTTAAGAGCAAAATATGTTGTTAACCAATAATATATACTGCATTTCAAAGCACTGCTTCATTATCGGTGCTTAAGCTTATCATTAAGGGGTGTTCGTGTTACTGGAAATTTTTCTGTTGGAGGTTAAAGTGAATTTAAATCGAAAAAAGCAAAAATTACATATGGGCATGATTGAAATGACATTTTTTATCTACCTAAGAATTGTGTCTGCTCCCTTACACACCACATCACAGTTTAGTTTCATACTTTATTTTACTGCATAAATGTTGTTTTGTGTATGATAGATGGTGATAGAGATGATACTATAAATTATAAGAACATTGCATTTTGTGCATGGACATAATTGTTTATAATACACTCCTGGCCATTAAAATTGCTACACCAAGAATAAATGCAGATGATAAACGGGTATTCATTGGACAAATATATTATACTAGAACTGACATTTGATTACATTTTCACGCAATTTGCGTGCATAGATCCTGAGAAATCAGTACCCAGAACAACCCCCTCTGGCCGTAATAACGGCCTTGATACGCCTGGGCATTGAGTCAAAAAGAATTGTATGGCTTGTACAGGCACAGCTGCCCATGCAGCTTTAACATGATACCACAGTTCATCAAGAGTAGTGACTGGCGTATTGTGACGAGCCAGTTGCTCAGCCTTCATTGGCCAGACGTTTCCAATTGGTGAGAGATCTGGAGAATGTGCTGGCCAGGGCAGCAGTCGAACATTTTCTGTATCCAGAAAGGCCCGTACAGGACCTGCTGAAATGTAGGGTTTCGCAGGGATCGAATGAAGGGTAGAGCCATGGGTCGTAACACATCTGAAATGTAACGTCCACTGTTCAAAGTGCCGTCAATGCGAACAAGAGGTGACCGAGATGTGTAACCAATGGCACCCCATACCATCGCGCTAGGTGATACACCAGTATGGCGATGACGAATACACGCTTCCAATGTGCATTCACCGCGATGTTGCCAAACAAGGTTGCGGCTATCGTGATGCTGTAAATAGAATCTGGATTCATCCGAAAAAATGATGTTTTGCCATTCGTGCACCCAGGTTCGTCGTTGAGTACACCATCGCAGGCGCTCCTGTCTGTGATGCAGTGTCAAGGGTAACCGCAGCCATGGCCTCCGAGCTGATAGTCCATGCTGCTGCAAACGTCAGCGAACTGTTCATGCAGATGGTTGTTGTCTTGCAAACGGCCCCATCTGTTGACTCAGGGATTGAGACATGGCTGCACGATCCATTACAGCCAAGTGGATAAGATGCCTGTCATCTCAACTGCTAGTGATATGAGGCCGTTGGGATCCAGCACGGCATTCCATATTACCCTCCTGAACCCACCGATTCCATATTCCGCTAACAGTCATTGGATCTTGACCAATGCGAGCAGGAATATCGTGATACAGTAAAACCGCAATCGCGATAGGCTACAATCGGACCTTTATCAAAGTCTGAAACATGATGGTACGCTTTTCTCCTCCTTACACGAGACATCACAACGACGTTTCACCAGGCAATGCTTGTCAACTGCTGTTTGTGTATGAGAAATTGGTTGGAAACTTTCCACATGTCAGCACATTGCAGGTGTCATCACCGGTGCCAACCGTGTGTGAATGCTCGGAAAAGCTAATCATTTGCATATCACACATCTTCTTCCTGTCGGTTAAATTTCGCGTCTGTAAAACGTCATCTTCGTGGTGTAGCAATTTTAGATAGGACTAAGCTGCCATCTTCAGATGTGCAAGGTTACAAAAATATTTACACTGTTGTAGCTGTAATCGTAAATTAATGATTTTACGTAGTTGTTTTTGACATAACCACAGGTTATAGGTTATGAAATCATCTTGTGTGGTAAACCACACATTTGTTTTCGTACCGTCATGACGGATTGTGAATTTGAAGTAAAACAAAATTACCTTTCATCAGTTATTATAGCAAATATACAAATTCGAATAAATGTGTAAAATAACACAACCCCATGGGAAAAAGAGAATAGAACATTAAAAAATATAACTGTGTCCACATGGCAAGACAAGAGTCATAGATGTGTGGCACATCAAGAAATGCCATACGTGTCTGGATTGGTTGCTTGCTACATACTGCCAGATACAGTCAGTTGTTACTTTGACATTTAGTGTCATCGTTGTCATCAATAAACAGAAAACTTTTACCAGTGGAAAATTGTCTTCTATTATTTTCTTACTCCAGACATAGTGCAGGGTGTCTCCACAGAAAGTGTATTTTTCAAGAGCTCACTGTGCGTGCCGAACATATTGGAGGACAGTGAGGGTACTTTCATCGCTTGCTTGGCCCTTAGTAATTCAGTCACTATGGAGCACTTCTCAGGAGCAGACTGTGTATTCTGTGTGTGATAATTTTACAAAAATGGTGATTCAGTGAGTGTAGCACAGAGGAAATTTTGCAGTGATGTAGATTGCATAATATAAATTATGTCCTAAGTATCCCCTTATCCCGAAATGGATCAAAACATTTTAGGGGACCAGTTCAGCACTGGTCAAACCGAAATCTGGGCGCCGAAGGTCATCGAGAAGATTGGGTTGATTTGGGGGAGGAGACCAAACTGCAAGGACATCGGTCTCATTGGATTAGGGGAGGATGGGGAAGGAAGTCAGTCATGCCCTTTCAAAGGAACTATCCCGGCATTCACCTGAAGCAATTTAGGGAAATCACAGAAAACCTAAATCAGGATGATCGTACACAGGATTGAACTGTCGTGCTCCCAAATGTGAGTCCAGTGTGCTATCTACTGCGCCACCTCACTCGGTGATCATCAAGAACGTACAAATCCGTGGAGAATACAAATTGTTCTGTTTGTAATAGACCTAACCTCTCAATTTGTAAGGATGCAAGTTTTTTCTATGTGCATAGATCATCATTGCATTGAATTCTGTAAAAAGACCTTAGACTGGACCCTTACAAAATACAGTTGGTGCAAGATTAAAGCCTCAGGATGCTAGGCATAGACTGCAGTTTGTTAATGATGTGACATTTAACATATTGTTTTCTGACGAGACAGATTTTCACCTGAATGGTCACATCAATAGGAGTTGCTGCTACTGGAATGCAACAAATCCTAAACAGAAGCATGAGAGACCTTTTCATTGGCCAAAAGTCACTGTATGGCCTATGATGACAGCTTGAGGAATAATTTGCCCATTCTTTATTGAGGATGAGGGCACTCATGCATTTATAGTGCATTTGGAAAGTTATGTGCTGGTTTAAATGACTTTTTGGCACCTGAATTTCAAGACTTTCCTGGTTATAACCAAAGATCATGGTGTCAGCAAGACAGAGCCACAGCACACATGTCCAGTGAGTCTGCACTGCAAGTTCATGGAATTTTCCGTGGCAAATTGATCTCTAGGAGGGGTGACATAAATTGCCCCTCAAGCAGTGCATATTTGAGTCCTGTGGATTTTTTTCTCATGGGGATATGTCAAATCTAAAGTGTGTGTCAATAATCCATCCCAGTGTCTACATGCCGAGCTGCTACACAAAATTTTGTTCATTATTTAAATGAGTGCCGTAGGCATGCAGGATTGCATTTAAGTGACATTATTTTTAAGAAGTTAATTCTTAAAGTGTATAGTTCAATAATGAGATTTTGTCGCTGGAATATGCAAGTGTTCACCTTAAATCAATAACCTCGATCTTAGGTTGTGGCGTGTATCTTCCAATATGTGTACAACTGTTACTGTAACATGCCAAGATGCTATTACGTTTTTGCCATGTTCTGTGTTCTGATGTATGCATTACAATTAAATAATTGTGTAAAATGGCACGATAATTGCAAAATTTCAATACAATGTCTACTACCATAGTCCCATCAAGTAAGCAAGTCTCGTACTGTTATTTACATTGTACCCCACTTATGTCGTTCTTTTAGCATGTGACAAGTGTTTAATGTTAACTCCCTTACTGGAAATAATTTTTCCAAATGTGAAAATTGATGAAATATTATTAAGTAGTGTATTTTCCATTTTATGTGCCTGATATTGTACTCTTTTTCCATTTTAAAATGATTCATATTGCATTCTCTCATATAATGTTTCATATACGTTTATAAAAAAATGTAGAAAACCTTTATTATAATTCATGAGACCACAGCCATCTGGTGATACTACTCTATATTACTCTATTAGCGTGACTGGTATCAGACGGTATGCTCAGGTACATGTGGCACTTCTGATGTGCCCCACTTGAATGACACTGTCTTGTCATGAGGGCACACTTATATTTTTTAATATTATACTCTCTTTTCATGATGTTGTAAAGTATCTTGTGCACATACTCAAATTTATATATTTACTGTAATAACTTACGTAAAAGTAATTTTGTTTTACTTCAGAATCACAGTCTGTTACGGTGATATGAAAACAAATGTGTGGTTTGTTGCACAGCATGATTTCATAACCTGTACACTGTGGGTATGTCAAAAAGAGCTTACATAAAATTGTTAGTTTACAGTTACAACTACAACAGTGTAAATATTTTTGTAATATTAAGGTGGCAGTGTAGTCCTGTTAAAGTAGTAATCCAGTGCACCTACCCACAGTCACAGCAATGAAAACTTCATATTGTAATCTTTCTTTACATATCATTGTTTATAATTGATCATTCTACATAACAAAAGTAGCTGTAGGTTATCTACTTGTTGGTCATAAAAAAGTGTATTGCGGAACAGTCCATCTAATTTTAATTGTCATTTCCATGGTTACATTCATTTTAACCTCCCGCAGATCTGCTGTTCCTTGAATTTTATTCCTTCATACTGCAGTTGAACTTTAAAATCTGTTGTGTGATTAAGACAATACACCATTTAAAGCAGTGGATGTGATCAGTAATTTAACTCTGGATGGCGTAGAGGTCTTTTACAGGCTACTCTCAAAGTTCATATTGGACAGCAATTCAAATGAAATTGGCCTTGGCCTATTGAAAGGAAACAACCAGCGTTTCTGTAAGCATTTAGGGAAACCATTGAAATCACAGATTTCAACACATTTCCTCTGCAGTAAAAGTCCAGTGCCTTAACCCCTGCACCACCTCAATGGATAATAGAGTTGAGGCTAATCCCACCACCCTGTAGTGAATGCCTTTTCAGCGCTACTCTTTACTTACAATAAAAATTTGCTTTTGTTCAGCACTTCAAACTTTTTGCTGTATTCTCTTTTTCCTGGGCAATGTCTCTCTTATCAATTGGCTTGTATTCCATTTCAGCCCGAGTTTTCAGATCATCGCCTCAGTTTGGTGTGACTCTCCTTACTTACGAAGTCCTTCAGAGATTATTCTTCATCGACTTTGGAGGAACGTGAGTATCTGACTGTTTTTCAAACTTGTGTGAGATAATTATCTGTTGTGTAAACATAAGTTTAAGAAAGTGCTTGAGTGAGTCCTGTTTTAATTCAGACTCTGCTTTTTGAACTTCTTGTCTTTTCATTTCAACTGTACAGTTATTAAAAGTAATTTATTTCACTTTATCAGATTTGAAAGTAAAATTTTAGATCCTTCGTAGTTCTTGATTCCCTGGGTATTTGTGTGGAGGAACAATACACTACAGAGGTCAAAACTTTCCTGTGGTGGATAAACACAAATGTCCAAAGCTGGCTGATTTCAATCCTTTCTTGTTTTATCTCAACAGAGGTTCATTGTTGAAGTTGTAATGCCATTACCAATTTTGTGGTCATTAATGAACCACTCAGAACAGTTATTTTTTGCTGTATCTGTTGTTTAAATATTATCTGTCTCTGTTGACATTGTAAGTTGTAAAGAACAGAGAACAACCCCTTCCTTATAGTTTTAATGCAAGAAATAAATTTCAAAAGTTTTTAAATCTTTTATTTTCACTGCTTGGTTACAAACTTGCCAGTTCCTTACCTGGGTAAGTACGCCTTTTGTGTGATTTTTGTTACTCTTTGATAGCATAATGTATTTTGGAATTGTACATGGCCAGCAACTGATTATTTGAGTAATAACACTGAATTGTTCTTTAATTTGCAATACAGTTACTTTCACTAGCAGATAAACTGCATATATGTGCCACTGGCTTGCAGCAATGAGAGCCATAATCACAATTTTGCAGATATATTATTTTGTCTATTACATTTTATGATACTTTTAATGCTATTGTTGCTGTTATTTTTTAAATACTATTGTGCAACATTTCTGGTAAGTTTCTGTTTGTGCTTGTTTCTCTTGAGCAGTTTTTCGCAAGTGAACATTGTATGGGATATCAGACTTCTAAGGGCTTATGTTTATTGTATAATGCAGACTTTACAACATTGCATTTTTCATCCAAAGTGCACAGCTGGCACATTAGCATAGTCCGAATATCTCAGCATGTAATACCTGTAAGTTTCTTTATGTGTCCCTGAATCCGAATGTATAAACATTAAGCAGCCACTGTGTAGATAATCATTGTCAGATTTAGCTACTGTAAGAAACAGTGCAGAGGTAAGGACATATTTCTAAAATAACGAGTTTAATGTTTCTTAGCTTGTAAAATAGTGCATTATGAGGGTTGTTAAGCACCTATTACCTTAGCAGCTGAAGTTGCTCCTATCTCTTTAGAAACCTGTAGCAGCAAGACTGTGTACTATCTACCCAGTGGACCTGATGGTCTGTTGGTATTTGAAGTATACTTTTGCGTGAATTTCAGAGATGAATGGTTGATGTCTAGAAAATAGAATAGACCAAAGTATAAGTTATGTAGTAAAAGTCATGGTTGTCATTGAAACTAATAAGTTGCCTGCCAGGACCAACAGAAAAGGGAGTAAGATATGACAGGTGTCAAGAGAAACTGTCGTTCACCATCATAATCACCTTTGTTCTTTCCAAATATTGTGTCTACGAGGCTCTCTTCCATTTGTAAATGCTGTTATTGGTCCTCATCTTTTATTTTGTCCTTTATTATTTCCTAAAGAAACAGTCAGATATATTTCATTTGGAATTTTTGGAAATTGGGTTAAAATTTCTGACAGGCAGTGCTATATAATTTGGAAGCTATTTTTATACTGTCACAAATTTACAAACTTTGTTTCAGTTTTGCTTCCTAAATGTGTGGAGGTTTATTTTATTTATTTATGAAATCTGGCTTGAAAAAGAAGTAGTTAACTTTAGACTTCTACTTTAGTTTCCCTTATATCATCATTTGGCAGAATGAAGTGGTTGTGTGTTGCTTACCCTCTACTACTTTTATTACTGCATCACTATACAAATGAAGGCTGATGGCATGACAACTCCTTCTGTAGATATGAGAACTGGTCTTATTTCTCACAGTACATGTGTTGTACTTGGAATATAAACTTGTTGAAATTTTCATCCTGCAGTCCAGATTCAGGATTTCTGTGCTTTCCATAATTTAATTCCCTTCTTTAACATACCTCAGAATGAGATGATTAAACCCAGATATACAACATAGTGAAACTTGGACTTTGCAGTTGACTGTTCTCTGTCACTGTAGACGCTAACATTTTTAACATGTGAGGGAGGTTGGTATCAGCATCGTTATTGCTAATGATTAATAATTACGGTCTACAGTTGTCCTTTAGGCTGTGGTTAAGCAATTTTCCACCACATCCTTTCTCTTAAATGAGCTTTTCCTGCAAGGTATGCAAGTATGTGGAGTTTGAAAAGTGAGAGTAAGATAATGGAAAATTGAAGTTGATTGTCACTGATCAGTGGTAGACCTGGCTCTGTCATCTGTGAAATACAAAGATTTACATTTGCATCCTGACTTTGTACACATTTCAAATGTTTATGATTGTTCATCAGGTATTCTTCAAATTATGGCTTTGCCATCAAACTTACCTCATTCCATGTAGTGGCATTCAAGTAAGAAGAATCCAAAGCAGTCTCTCACTATTAAAATCAGCATGAGTCAAAGCAATGTTTAGCTGTGACCATCTGATGAACTTTTTAAATGTGATGAATGAATGCTGTAGTTTGTAGATTTCTTTATGCATTTTCTTTTGCTTTCTTTATGCCTTTTCTTTTGTTTTTCCCTTGGTCTTCTCCTGTGTTACCAATTGGGGTTGGATAGAATTTGGATCAGAGGAGGACAACAGTAGCTAAAGCGAAGGAAATAAAATCAGTAGGATGATGCAAGTAGAACATTATTGAAAGGGGATTTTTTTCACACATTGAGATAATGAGCCACTTTTTGAAACACAGCTTTGTGACTTGTATAGTAGAGAGTATTTTCCATAAAAGTCGGGTGACTGTGTTTTAGTATTATTCTGTGGCACAGTTTTCACTTCTCATGCTCTGCAAGAATAAAAGAATTCCAACCAGTGATATAGCATGTCAAAAATCTGATACTGAAAATAGGCTTATTTTTAATATGCTTGTGAATCTGAATGTAGTTTTTAGTTTCTGAAAGCCGACATGGATGTGCTTGCATGCAGCCCAGGCAAAAAAACATTCAAAAGGTGATGTCAATAGATATTTATAATCTTTCACATATGTTAATTGCAGTATCAGCCTCAACACGTTATCTCTCATGAATAAATATTATATATCATTATATATCATTTATAACAGTTTTTCTCTTAAAATGTAAAAATGTTGCCTTTTCCTGGAGTTAACACACAATTATTTTAAACTCTTGTGAAATCTACTGAACAGTCTCTAATGGATATCTTTCTTAAAATCCTGCTTTGAAACTTACCTAATTTGAAGGTTTGACTTTCCAAGAAATGATATTCTTGCATTTGCATGAGCATACGGATATTAATTTGGTATTATGAGAAGTAAGTACAGCAGAGTTCACAATATGTCTTATTGGGATATCATAACAAAAGATCTGTGTGTTTCTTACTAACTCTCATTGTCATAGTATCATAGTAAATGTGTTTTTTGGCTTTTATAAGAGGTCTTATAGTATTAAAAAAAAATGAGGAAACACAACCACTTTACCTGGAGCTTATATGTGTGTGTTACGTAGGAATATATAACGGTTGATACATATTCATTACCATCTTTTGAAGTGAAGTGTCACGATTCTCCTCTCTCTCTGGGGTTCCACAAGGGTCAGTCTTGGGTCCTTTGTTGTTCTTATTATATATTAATGACTTGCCATTCTATATTCATGAAGAGGCAAAGTTAGTTCTCTTTGCTGATGATACAAGTATAGTAATCACACCTGAGAAACAAGAATTAACTGATGAAATTGTCAATACTGTCTTTCAGAAAATTACTAAGTGATTCCTTGTAAACGGACTCTCACTGAATTTTGATAAGACACAGTACATACAGTTCCGTACAGTGAATGGTATGACGGCATTAATAAATATAGACCTTAATCAGAAGCATATAGCTAAGGTAGAATATTCCAAATTTTTAGGTATGTCCATTGATGAGAGATTAAATTGGAAGAAACACATTGATGATCTGCTGAAACGTTTGAGTTCAGCTACTTATGCAATAAGGGTCATTGCAAATTTTTGTGATAAACATCTTAGTAAATTAGCTTACTACGCCTATTTTCACTCATTGCTTTCATATGGCATCATATTTTGGGGTAATTCATCACTGAGGAATAAAGTATTTATTGCACAAAAGCGTGTAATCAGAATAATAGCTGGAGTCCACCCAAGATCATCCTGCAGACATTTATTTAAGGATCTAGGGATATTCACAGTAGATTCACAGTATATATACTCTCTTATGAAATTTGTTATTAACAACCAAACCCAATTCAAAAGTAATAGCAGTGTGCATAACTACAATACTAGGAGAAAGGACGATCTTCACTATTCAAGATTAAATCTAACTTTGGCACAGAAAGGGGTGAATTATACAGGCACTAAAGTCTTTGGTCACTTACCAAATAGTATCAAAAGTCTGACAGATAACCAACAAGTATTTAAGAAGAAATTAAAAGAATTTCTAAATGACAACTCCTTCTACTCCATAGAGGAATTTTTAGATATAAATTAAGAAAAAAAAGAAAAAAAAACAAAATAAAAATATTAAAAAAAAAATAAAATAAAATAAAAATTAAAATAAAGAAAAACAAAAAACACAAAAAAATAAAGTTGTTATATTAACTTAAGTATGTTGTTAAATTAACCTAATTATGTCATGTATTGGAAAATTCGACTCGTTCCACATCATTACGAAATATCGTATTCATGATCCATGGAACTAGTATTAGTCTAATCTAATCTAATCTCTTCCTGCACTGTTCCCTACCACCATCCTCCACTGACATTTGCAGACAACGGGTCGGTGGATTTAGATGTCCTCATAGTTTGGGTTTCAGAAAGGTTGTTCCACTGAGATGCTGTTTACATGCACACTCACCAGATTTTACAAGCATTGAATAATAGAATAGCACTGGTTGGTGTTTTTAGACCTCTTAAAGGCTTTTGACTATGTGAATCACAAATAACTTGACATTTTATGGGATTAATGATCTAGCGAACCAATGAATAATGTCATCTCTAACAAAAAGGATGCAGGAAGTTGTACATAGTAACTCGAGCGGTATAGTCCAGGGACAATATTCTATCTGGGGCGAAATCACATATGGAGTTCCCCTTGGCTCAATCTTAGATTAACGACTGTCCCTCATATATGTAAATGGTCTTCCATCTAAAAGGTAGGAGACGAGATACCGACAGAAGTAAAGCTGTGAGGACGGGGCGTGAGTCGTGCTTGGGTAGCTCAGTTGGTAGAGCACTTGTCCGCAAAAGGTGAAGGTCCCGAGTTCATGTCTCGGTCTGGCAAACAGTTTTAATCTGCCATGAAGTTTCATATCAGTGCACACTCCGCTGCAGAGTGAAAATCTCATTTTGGGATCTTCCATCTAGTATACAATGAACAGAATTACTTCTATGTGCTTGATGACGCTACTGTTATAAACAGTTCAAGCATACATACAGAAACAGAAGTAATGGTAAACAAAGCTCTTAGAAGTATCATTGTTTGGTTTACTGTGAATGGTCTCACCCTCCATTTTAAAAAGAAACTGCATTTATAGTTTTGCACATCTAGACATATTACACTAATGATAAGTGAAACTGATGGTGAGGAAATAATAAATACAGTTGAAACTTCAAAACTCTTAGAAGTCCATATTGATGAGACTTTGAATCAGAAAAAACACATTTTGGAACTCCTGAAACAACATAGTTCAGCCACATTTGCACTTACAATCAATGCAAATCTTGGGCAGTGACAAATCTGTAAGTTGACATATTTTGCATATTTGTAAATAATCCACTACAGTTTAAAAGGAACAACATGGTACATAATTACAATATCCGAAGGGAAAATGACATTCATTACTCCACATTAAGGTTATCTTTAGCTCAAAAACATTTCTGCAACAAGGAATTTTGATCACTTACCCAGTGACATAAAACGTCTGACAGCAGCAAAGTAAAATTTAATAAAAGAAATGTAGAAGTTTCTCCTTATTCCATAGAAGAAATTCTATTACTGTAATATGTAAAAAGTGGTGGGCAAATTAGTAACTTACATGTAACCATATGTACAAATTAATTTGCAATATGAATCTAAAATGATTTGTTCTACATGATTATGATCAATTGTGCAGAACAATCCATGGAATGTGTAACTAACTGACTGACTAACCAACAAACTTAAATCTTGCACCACCTTCCTAAGTTGCCTCTGTAGCCAGTCGATCAAGATCTATTTCCTGATAGACCAAAATTTGCTTATGAAAGTTAGATCTAATTTAGATCCATCTCTTTGCTTCCCATGTTCTAAACGTTGTTGGAAATATAACTTACAAAAGAATATCCAACCATTTTTTGGACAAGAACCATTCAACAAATGCTTGGTTTCGCTTACGTAAAGGATTCTGTATAGAGAAAGCAATAAATATTTTCTTACACAAGTTAACAAAGTAATTACCCTGATAGCTTTCTCTCTAAGCTTGCCAAAGCCTCTGATTGTTTTGATCATGAAATTTCACAGGACAAACTAAAACATTGTGGTGCTACGGGCATCCCCATGTATGTATGCAGTATATCTCAGAAACAGAAAGTCTCGTCACAGGAGTCAAACTAAATTTGTAGAGATAGAACAACAAATGTGGTATCATGCAAGATTACCAAAGACATCGGTGTATTTTCAGAAACTGAGATGTTTGCTGGCGACACAAGTACAGTGATAGAGTTTTAACAATGATATTATGAAAAGAATAGTTCGTTACTCCCAATGTCCTGGAGATGTTGAGTCGCAGACAAGCACAACAAAAAGACTTTTGTTGTGTTTGTCTGTGACTCAACATCTCTCTGTATGGTGAGTAATAATCCAACCTTTTCATATGTCATTGTTACAATTTGTACAGAAACCAGATGGCAGTTATAAGAGTCGAGGGACATGAAAGGGAAGCAGTGGTTGGGAAGGGAGTAAGACAGGGCTGTAGCCTCTCCCCGATATTATTCAATCTGTACATTGAGCAAGCAGTAAAGGAAACAAAAGAAAAATTCGGAGTAGGTATTAAAATCCATGGAGAAGAAATAAAAACTTTGAGGTTCGCCGATGACATTGTAATTCTGTCAAAGACAGCAAAGGACTAGGAAGAGCAGTTGAATGGAATGGACAGTGTCTTGAAAGGAGGATATAAGATGAACATCAACAAAAGCAAAACGAGGATAATGGAATGTAGTCAAATTAAGTCAGGTGATGCTGAGGGAATTAGATTAGGAAATGAGACACTTAAAGTAGTAAAGGAGTTTTGCTATTTGGGGAGCAAAATAACTGATGATAGTCAAAGTAGAGAGGATATAAAATGTAGACTGGCAGTGCCAAGGAAAGCGTTTCTGAAGAAGAGAAATTTGTTAACATCGAGTATAGATTTAAGTGTCAGGAAGTCGTTTGTGAAGGTATTTGTATGGAGTGTAGCCATGTATGGGAGTGAAACATGGACGATAAATAGTTTGGACAAGAAGAGAATAGAAGCTTTCGAAATGTGGTGCTACAGAAGAATGCTGAAGATAAGGTGGGTAGATCACGTAACTAACGAGGAAGTATTGAATAGGATTGGGGAGAAGAGAAGTTTGTGGCACAACTTGACCAGAAGAAGGGATCGGTTGGTAGGACATGTTCTGAGGCATCAAGGGATCACCAATTTAGTATTGGAGGGCTGCGTGGAGGGTAAAAATCATAGAGGGAGACCAAGAGATGAATACACTATGCAGATTCAGAAGGATGTAGGTTGCAGTAGGTATTGGGAGATGAAGAAGCTTGCACAGGATAGAGTAGCATGGAGAGCTGCATCAAACCAGTCTCAGGACTGAAGACCACAACAACAACATGTTGTTGTCTTCAGTCTAAAGGCTGGTGTGATGCAGCTCTCTATTGAATTGAATTGAATTTTATTTGATCCTGTAAGATTACATTGTGTACAGTAAATGTACGTGTAATATAGGACATGTCAAAGTATTAACATTCATTATCACTTATTTTTCTACACCTTTAGCTTACATTTTTACATCATTGATAATGAATAACAATATATACAAATGTAATGGCATAAGCATTCTGCAACACTGTAAAACTCTTTTTCAATGAGAGAGTCTTCAAGTTTCTTTGGAAAGTCATTGTGAAGTACACTATCTTGCAAGTTTTTGGGCAGACTTCTTAGTAGTCTGATACCAGAGTACTGGGGTCCTTTTTCTGGCGTTGCCAGTCGGTGGGGTGTGCTCCGTACTTCATTCTTCCTTCTTGTATTGTGGGTGTGTACACTAGCATTTGTAATCCAGTCCTCACTACTTTTTGTGATGTACATTATTGTTTTGCATATACAACGATGAAAAAGTTAAGATACCTAAATTCTTGAAACAGTTTCTGCACGTTTCAGAGGTATTTCTTCTTAAAATGGTCCTAATTGTTTTTTTGAACACTCGTTTTGTCTCTTGTTTGTTAGAGTTTCCCCACAGTCACTCCATTATGTTACTCTTATGCTATGCATGCCTCTTCACCTACTATTGCAGCCTACCTACTCCTGAATCTGTTTACTGTATTCATTTCTTGGTCTCTCTCTACAATTTGTACCCCCCAAACACTTCCCTGTAATACTAAACTGATGGTCCATTGATATTTTAGAATGTACTCTATCAACTGATCTAGTCTTCCAGTCAGGTTGTATCACAATTTTCTTTTCCCCCATTTCTGTTCAGCACCTCCTCATTAGTTATGTGATCTACCATCTGATCTTAAGCATTCTTCTGTGGCACTGCATTTCAAAAGCTTCTGTTCTGTTGCTTTCAATGTTTCACTTCCATACATGGCTACACTCCATACAAATACTTTCAGAAAAAGACTTCTTGACACCTAAATCTGTATGCGATGTTAACAGTCTTCTCTTCTTCAAAAAGGCATTTCTTGTCATTGGCAATGTACATTTTATATGCTCACTACTTCAGCCATCATCACTTATTTTGCTCGCATTCGGGAGGACGACGGTTCAATCCCATCTCCAACCATCCTGATTTAGGTTTTCCGTGATTTCCCTAAATCATTTCAGGCAAATGCCGGGATGGTTCCTTTGAAAGGGCACGGCCAATTTCCTTCCCACTCCTTCCCTAACCCGAGCTTGCGCTCCGTCTCTAATGACCTCGTTGTCGACGGGACGTTAAACACTAACCACCACCACCACTTATTTTGCTGCACAAATAGCAAAACTCTACTACTACTTTAAGTGTCTCATTTCCTAATCCAATTCCCTCAGCATCACCTGATGATGTAATTAGACTGCATTCCATTACCATTACTTTGCTTTTGTTGATGTTTATCTTATATCCTTTCAAGATGTTGTCCATTCTGTTCAACTGCTTTTCCAAGTCCTTTGCTATCTCTGACAGAATTATAATGTCACTGGCAAACCTCAAAGTTTGTATCTTTTCTCCCAGAGCATTAATTCCTACTCCATATTTTTCTTTGGTATCCTTTACTGCTTTCTCAGTGTATAGATTGAATAACATTAGGTGATAGGCTACAACCCTGTGTCACTCCCTTCTCAACCACAGCTTCCCTTTCATGCCCATTGACTCTTATAACTACTGTATGGTTGCTGTACAAGATGTCAATACCCTTTTGCTCTCTGTATTTTGTCCCTGCTAAATTCAGAATTTCAAAGAGGGTACTCCAGTCAACATTGTCAAAACTTTCTCTAAGTCTACAAATGCTATAAATGTAGGTTTGCATTTCCTTGCTTGACCTCTCTTGTAAGAGAAGTCATAGGGTCAGTATTGTCTAGTGTTTTCCTATATGTCTGCGGAATCCAAACAGATCTTCCCGGAGGTTGATTCAGCCAGTTTTTCCATTCTTCCTCTGTAAGGAATTTGTGTTAGTGTTTTGCAACAGTGAACAGTGACGTATTGAACTAATATTTTGGTAGTATTCACACATGTCAGCACCTGCTTTCTTTGCAGTTTGAATTATTACATTCTTCGTAAAGTCGGAGGGTATTTCGCCTGTCTCATACATCTTGCACACTAGATGGAAGAGTTTTGTCATGGCTGGTTCTCCCGAGGCTATCTGTGGTTCTGACAGAACATTTTCTACTCCCAGGACCTTGTATTGACTTAGGTCTTCCAGTGCTCTGTGAAATTCTTCTTGCTGTATCGTATCTCCCACCCTATCTTCATCTGTGTTCTCTTCCATTTCTATGATATTGCCATCAAGTACATCTTACTTGTACCTACCGTCTATATATTCCTTCCACCTTTCAGCTTTCCCTCCTCTGCTTAGGACTGTATTTCCCTCAGAGCTCTTGATATTCATACACCTGCTTCTCTTTTCTACAAAGGCTTATTTAGATTTCCTGTAGATGATGTTTATCTTTTCTGTCGTGGTACGTTCTCGTAAAGTCTTACATTTTCTTGTAGCCATCCCTGTTTGACCATTTTTAGGCATTTGTATTCACTTTCACCTGCTTCATTTACTGCATTATTATATTTTCTCTTTTCGTGAATTAAATCCAATATCCCCTGTGTTATTCGAGGATTTCTACTAAGTCTCGTCTTTTTTTCCTTTTTGGGCCCCTGCTGCCTTCACTATGTCATCTCTCAATACTATACATTCGTCATCTACTGTATTCCTTTCCCATGCTCTGGTCAAGCATTACCTAATGCTACCTCTAAAACTTTCAACAACCTCTGGTTCTCTCAACTTATTTAGATTGTATTTCCATAATTTTCAATCTTTTTGCAATTTCTTCAGTTTCAGTCTACAGTTCATGACCGATAAATTGTGGTCAGTGTCCACATGTGCCCCTGGAAATGTCTTAAAATTTAAAATCCGGTTCCAAAACCTCTCTTACCATTATATAATGAGTCTGAAACCTTCCTATGTCTCCAGGTCTATTCCACATATACATCAGTCTTTGATGAGTCTTAAAACAAGCGCTAGTGATGATCAAATTATGCTATGTGCAGAATTCTACTAGGTGGCTTCCTCTTTCCCCAGTCCATATTCACCTAGTCACCTATGGTTTTTCCTTCCCTTCCTTTCCCTACTATTGAATTCCAGTCCCCCATCACTGTTAATTTTCATCTCTCTCAACTATGTGAATAATTTCTTTTCTCTCATCATACATTTCTTCTATCTCTTCATCAACTACAGTACTAGTTGACATGTAAACTTGTACTACTGTGGTGGGTGTGGGCTTCATGTTCCCTACGCTGTTCGTATTAGCGTATCCACATTCCTATTTTATCTTTCATTACTAAACTTACTAATGTATTACCCCTATTTGATTTTGTATATGTAACCCTGAACTCACCAGGGTATAAGCCCTGTTACTGCTGCCATTGAACTTCACTGATTCCCACTATGTCTAACTTTAACCTATCCATTTCCCAGAAACCTGCCCAGTTAAAGGATTTGACATTCCATGCTCTGATCGTTAGAACACTAGTTTTGTTTCTCCTGATGACACATCCTCCTGAGTAGTCCCCACCCAGAGATCCGAATGGGGGACTATTTTTTTCATAATATTGTTTTTATTCCAAACTGCACTTTCCATTATTTGAACACTCTTTCATTAACGCGACACAAAACTGAGTCTTCCAGTCACCAAGTTAAGTGGTTTTGCTGTTTCCTCTTAATTTACGCTTCTCACATCAAATTAAAACAAAATGGATTTCTGTGGTTGGGAGCTGTCAAGTGAATTAAAATTCATTCACATAATTACGGAAGGCTAACACGTTTTTAGTTTCAGTTTTCTGGTTTTAATTTATTTCCACATTTTTAGCAGTCAGTCGCCTTGCATAATAATGAAGTTATTTTTGTTAGTTTGCTTAAATAAATGCAGCTTTTATTAATCTTCTCCCCATAGGCAGTCAGTTTATCAGAAGTGAAGTGTTTCATTCTGAACTATTGGCTAGTTTCAGTTGTTCACTGAATTTCAAGTGCACGTTTTAATCTAATGGCATGTATGGAATTATGCCATAATAAAGAACAAAACATGAGATAATACTGTAGTGGTCCACCAAGAAAATTTGCATCCCGAAAACCGCACTGAAAACCTTAATATCAGGTTGGGGCCTACTTTATTGTGAATATGGACATATGATTTTGCACTTTAAGCCAAATTATACATTTTAGTATGGTTTTCAAAATTCTGATGCTCTTGGAGTATCGTATTTCTTTTATGATGTCATGTAAGATCTCTTAATACTATATACATACATACAGGCTTCCTGCATCATTGTAGCTGCCCACAAGCAGTAATGTCTGTTCTCTGTCGCTCTCTGGCAACTGCTGAAATGAAGCTATTTCTAACAGATCATGGGAAAATATTGCAAATGGTGCTTTGAAAACCGTTAGTTTCAAAGTAAATTTCCTTTTACGCAAGATGAATTATGTTAAGTGTGCGAATGTGCAATGAATTTTTTTAAATCACAGAGCGTTTGACTCTCATTTAAAACTTAACACACTGTGGATTAGCCACTTAGAAGAATTTCAAGCCCAGAACACCAGACATTGTCATTATTTAAAATTTTAGTGGCACATTTGATGATGTATTTTAAAGTATAACACGTGCAAAAAAGAGCAATATTATATGTGAAAGCTCAACTTTTCTTGTAGCTACACCATGTACTTTTATTCAAACTGTTAACTTTTCCTATCTGTGTGTTCACACTACTTAACAGTGATGTTGCTGTTGGCTGACTACGTCACATGTCCCATTCTCTGAATATCTGCAGTCATTGGCTGGCAAGATCATGTGACATGAGCTATGATTGGCTTCAAAAAGTGCATGTTAATCTCGATTTCAATGCTTCAGAAACTGACATGCTGTTTCAAATCTATACTTTCGTAATACAAATACAAAAATATGCTGTGTATTGTTATATGAAAATATGGAGCATAAACATTGCTGCACATCACAGATCTTTCCAAAATATTTGTTTTTGCTGAGTTTTTTCAGTCTCTGAAGTTCCATGCTGGTGAATAAAACCTTTATTTTTACAGCTCCAAGGGAAAGTATATTGTCATTTATCATGGGAGAGTGTATTTTTCACATTGGAAGAAGTGTATTTTTCACGTGGGGGAAAAAGTGCGTTTTTAACCTGGAAATCCAAGAATTTTTTTTTCTTGTACGCATATGGTACATCATGTTAAAATATGCAGTTAGAAACCATCTTACTAGCTACTTTTCCTATAGTTTTCAGAATATTTGAACTTAAGGGTTTAATTCCACTGAGCTCAAATGCTCATATTATACAGGTTTTAATTTTACAAGAATATAGGCAGCTGACAGTAATCTGTGAAATAAGTGTCATTAACACTTAGGATGAAGTGGTGGACAAGCAAAGCAGCAGAGTAATGTAAGGAAAAAAGCAGCAACTCTTTTGAAAATAGCTGCATTTCTATGAATATGTATACCACCATAATCCGTAAAACATTTAAAAAAAGCGGTCTGCAAGTGATTCCCATAATTAATAATTTGAATATATTAGATAGAGTTACAACTTGTCATTCGTATACATCACAGAAGTAGCCTGCAATATTGCGTCTGCCTGTGAATCTCAAACCTTGCTCATTTCATATCCCTGAACACACTCATTCATGGTGGGATTTATCTACTGTAATGTGTGGATGGGTGACCATACATATGCGTGTAAAATCACAAGTAGACAGAATGACTGGCCAACACTTCGGAAGGCAAAATTCTAAGTACTGCATACAGTAGCACCTTGCCTCTTGAAGTAAATTGACGGTCAGTCACTTTGTCAGTTTGTAATTTTAAAGTTTTCTCATGTGACTTTTCCTTTTATATACATTTATGTATGTATGTTACTTTTTCCAGTGTGACACATGCATTAGACGAATGGTTGCTTTTCCTCATTTCCAGTGTTTCCGTCATAGAATTAGTGAGGTTTTATTTTTTTTCTGAAATTATACATTATTATAGTTTTTGATACCTTCATACAGCAATTTAATTGTTTAATAAAGATTTTCCTAAACTTGTTTTGCTGTTGTTGCAGCAGTTGGATTTTTTCAGTGTTCTGACCATATACTGTATAGCTAGTTGTAATTGTGGAAGCTAAATCAAAGACCTACAGAATGTAGACAATTGTTCCCTAAAATAATCTTTATGTATTGCGTTTTGGAACACTTTATTACATATTTATTTTGGCATTTCTAATAATGTTTCAAAAACTGCAGTGCATGTTGGAGAATATTAGAATGGAGGGAATGGATAATTACATGAGAAAGAAAGTGCATTAACTTTTTGCAAGTTCACTGCTGATTTATTTATTAGCTGATTTCGGATCACAAGACAGACATAGTGTAGGCTTAGTGAGTTTGCTTCAGCTTGTTCTTAAATGTAAATACTAAAATTGTCTCACATACTTATGTACATATTTTGCACCGGAGCATTTGTGATTCACATGTTATATACAGTCAGTGTTTATAGGTTTAAATAAAATGACAATGGGATACTTATCTTGAACTACTGCTGCTTCCACTGAAAAAGTATTGAGTATTTTCTGGAATAAATTGAGATAATCTCAAATTAAAGTAAGAAACAGTGGTCCAGTGTACATGCTGTGAAATTTTGCTAAATTGATCACGCCTTTAATTCTTCTCTATTTCAGTGATGTATTTTAGCCTTATGGCCTCATGTGGTATTAGGTTGTTTTTTTTTCTGTACATGTTAAAACTTTCTAACAAAAATAACAAAATAGCTATAATTTATCCATGTCAGACTGTTCAGAGGTCCTCCAAAGCTTTTGAAATTTATTTAAAAAATAAAAGGACTTGAAAAAAGCCAATTTTTAGGGTGCTCTGTATATTTTATTTGTAAGCATAATTTCCTAACATAAATCGTGCTCTGTATAGTTTTATATACAAGGTGCAGAAAAACAATTTCACCAGAAGTGTAGGGCAAGAAGACAGCATCAAACGAAAGAATTTGAGTGTAGGAACTAGGGGTTGCACATTTACGTTTCTACATGTGTCATCAACAGCTCTGGCTGTGAGATGGTCTCAAGTCTGAAATTTGTTTGTATTTTCCAGATGTAAATAAAATTGCACTGTACTCACTGTTGTTACAAGTGATTGAAGTGCAATGCAAAACATTGATTTTAAGTATCCTTTCATTGTTTTTAGTAGGAAGAGCTATCTGACTAGAGTAGGTACCAATGAGTGAGTGAGTGTTGTGAAGCAGCAACGTGGAATATGGTTTCACATGGCATGAATTAATTGACATGCTCTTGTGGTCTATGGCACTACACATGGCATTGCAAGGGCAGGTTGTAGGATTTACCAGGAACTTTATACACACTGTAATCTGTCTCAGAAAAATACTTCTCTGACAGCTGAGAGAGAGAGAGAGAGAGAGGGGGGGGGGGGGGGGGGGGGAGGCCTCTTTGCAGGCTAATAAGCACGATACAGGCAGGAGACACACTGTTCGTACAGTTCAGCTTGACGAAGATGTTTTACATCACATAGATAGAGCAAGATCTAATGACAAGTACCGGATGAAGTGCTTGTGAACATTTTTGGTAAACATTTTTGGAAACAGTGATCAATAGAGTATTATATTTTAACTAAAGTTAAGTCTCGATCACAACCTATGTTATTGAGACATAAGTGTTGTGATCAAGACTGAACTTTAGTTAAAATATAAGCTTGTGAACATGGCATGGACCATCATCACACCTGGAATGTCCAGTGGCAAAAGATACGAGCTGTGGGTTGAGGCGACTTCCCTGAGTGACTAGTTCCAAAAATGATTAGGACTGCTTTACCTGTGAAGGCATTCCCAATTCACACACTACAAAACCCTCATGCAATGTATGTCCATCATCATCAAGAGTGATTTGCTGTAATTGTGAGTGGGAACTGTGAATGGCTCACTCATTGGCCCCAACATGTTACCTCAAAGGTTGAATACTCACACATACCTTGTATTTTTGCAACAAGTATTGCCTGCACTACTGGAGGAAACAAAAGAAAAATTCGGAGTAGGTATTAAAATTCATGGAGAAGAAGTAAAAACTTTGAGGTTCGCCGATGACATTGTAATTCTGTCAGAGACAGCAAAGGACTTGGAAGAGCAGTTGAATGGAATGGACAGTGTATTGAAAGGAGGGTATAAGATGAACATCAACAAAAGCAAAACGAAGATAATGGAATGTAGTCAAATTAAATCGGGTGATGCTGAGGGGATTAGATTAGGAAATGAGACACTTAAAGTAGTAAAGGAGTTTTGCTATTTAGGGAGTAAAATAACTGATGATGGTCGAAGTAGAGAGGATATAAAATGTAGACTGGTAATGGCAAGGAAATCGTTTCTGAAGAAGAGAAATTTGTTAACATCGAGTATAGATTTAAGTGTCAGGAAGTCGTTTCTGAAAGTATTTGTATGGAGTGTAGCCATGTATGGAAGTGAAACATGGACGATAACCAGTTTGGACAAGAAGAGAATAGAAGCTTTCGAAATGTGGTGCTACAGAAGAATGCTGAAGATAAGGTGGGTAGATCACGTAACTAATGAGGAGGTATTGAATAGGATTGGGGAGAAGAGAAGTTTGTGGCACAACTTGACTAGAAGAAGGGATCGGTTGGTAGGACATGTTTTGAGGCATCAAGGGATCACAAATTTAGCATTGGAGGGCAGCGTGGAGGGTAAAAATCGTAGAGGGAGACCAAGAGATGAATAAACTATGCAGATTCAGAAGGATGTAGGTTGCAGTAGGTACTGGGAGATGAAGAAGCTTGCACAGGATAGAGTAGCATGGAGAGCTGCATCAAACCAGTCTCAGGACTGAAGACCACAACAACAACAACTGGAGGATGTACCATTTGGAGCTAGGCAGAACCTTTGGTCCCAACATGATTGCACAATTCGACATTTTGCACATGCTGTCTGATATCACCTAATCAGGACCTTTGCTGCAGATGGATCAGACAAGATGGACCATCATAGTGGCCTCCACGTTTGCAGACTGAACACACTGAATGTTATGCTCTGGGGTACCCGGAAAGAGAGCGTGTATGCAATGCCATTTGAGGATGAACAGGACTAGGCGCCTCATCTTATGGCAGCAGCAGAAATAATTCATACTACTACTAATGTATTTCAGAGAACTTGCAAATTTGTGCATCATTGTTATGTTCTATGCCAGTGTGAAAATGGTGGTCATTTTGAACATTTTATACGACATACTCATGTTAATTAAGTGATGACAGGTCTGTTTACAAGAGAATACTCGTTTTTCATTTACTTTGACTTTTTTGTAGTGTGTCAGCTGAGTATGATACATATGCATGTGATGCATTAAGTTTTTCTTGTTGTGAGGATTAGTTAGTCCAAATATTTTGTTTACATATATATTTTCTGTGTATTACTTTTCATTTTGAGTAAAGATATCCATATGTGAGATTTCAGTTACATTCAGGCAAAAATATGCAACTGCGACCTCTAGTACCAAGTCAGATTCCTTTTTTTGATGTGTTTCTGCCCTACACTTTTGGTCAGATTGTTTTTTTGCACCCTATGTAACTGGTGTATGTAGGTTATTAAGCAGGTATTTCCAGTGGTCATTAAATCTTGTCCCCTTGTAATGCAGGTTCATTTCTCAACATACATAGAAGTTTTGAATTTGAGACAGTAATTTAGTAATTAAATGTCATGGTTTTATACAAAAATAAAGTAAAATATTGCACTAAATTTATTTAAATGTGGGGTCATTTGAGACAGAAAATAATATCTCATTGTAATATGTGTGAATAACAGTACATCTGCAGGCATTGGTGCCTAATGATAGATATTGCCTTATGAATGACATTTTAAATTTTTTAATATATTTCACTGTCAGTATCATTATGAATACTGAAAGGTTGAATGTCATATAAATATTGATTGTTTACCTGCTGATAATTTCATTTGTAATCAATCTTTTTACTTGTTCATTGCCATTATGTCTAAATTGTGTATTCCTGTTTCTCTGGTAATTTCAAAATCCAGACGTCCAGCGGGGTCGGAGCTGAACGTACCCGCAACCGGCGTGGCTGACGAAATGAAGTCGACAAACCCGGACCACATCGGAGGTTACCAGGTCGCACTGCCTATTTTTGCCGGTATCGAGTCCAAGTTTGGACTGTGCCTACCGAGGTTCAAACCGGGCGTCGTGCACGCCACGAGCGAAAAGTCATAGAGAGGGCACCGTAGACTGGGGGCAGCTTCGGAGTTGCGCCTGCACAGCCCACAGCCCTCCTAGCAACTTCTGCTCTCACAAGAAGCCACCCCTCCGCGACACGGGATGTGAGTTCCGTCACGAGCAGACGAAGCACGACCACAGGCCTCTAGCGAAGAAACAGGTTGCCAGCAGTGCTCAGAGTGGCTGCGGCTAAACACTTCTCCACAGCACTGTGCCAGGACCTGTATGCCAGTGACAGTATAAAGAGTTGCCCGCAAGCACTGTCGAGGCATGTGTCCCATTTTGTGACTGTACAGATTGTATTTAATTTGTGTTTGTAAGGACAGTACATAGAATCATGCAAAGCTTGTTTTGTACAAAGTATTTATTTAAAAGAAAAGAAATATTGATGATATGCATTTTGTTCTCCCAATATTGTACTCCTTTAATTTCTTGTTCTGATACCCACCATAGTGTTCATTTTGTTTATGTAAACAGTTTACAGGTTGCCACTAATGTAAAATTAGTTTCTGGGGCACACAATGATATTCCTTGAGATGTGTGTTTAATTATGATACACCGAATACGATTAATATTACACCCTGAAACACAAAATCAATTATTACTGCTACAGCTGCTTAAAAAAAGTATTGAAAATAATTTATTTGATTATAGACGAAAGCTGTGAGTACAAATAAGTTTCTGGTACTTGACATTTCCTACAACAATATATGTGGCCATTCGTATGTATGCCTATGGAAAGAAAATGATAGGGATTGTACTGCAGTTAATGTAACCTATATATGAAATGTCAAAGGTTCATTGCACTTCACAAATTACAGTACTAGAAGACTGTTTCTTCCATCTGACATTCATTAACACACAAGCTAGTAATATTAAAACCTTGATGTAACATTGGTTTTAAATCAATGGTGTTCCTTTATATGGTGAAATTTTGTCTCAGTTGCAGAGTAGCAAATGCTTGTGTGTCATTGCTTGTAAGTTTTGATGTTAGAAGGGAAAAGAGCAGTTTTGAGAGTGATAAAATATGGAAATTGGGGACCATTTTCTTTTTCCTTGGAATGGCGCATTACGTTTTTAAGAAGAAGTAATTAGTTTTTCTGATGTAATTTAATGAAACGTGAATAATTTTACATAATATAATACTACTCTTCCTTACATGTATTTTAATGTTAATGTTTTACACATTACAAAACACAAATTTTGTATTAAAAGAAACATTTTACATGGATTTTTGTCTAGTCCCATTTTCTGTGCCGTGAACTATGCATTTGCTTTTATTTATTATTTAGCCTAATCGAAAGTATTTCAGTCTTTCTTAAGTAATTCAGTTTTTACTGTTTCCAATTGTTTAATTGTGGTAACCTTGTCCCATCATCAGCTGTTTCACATGCAGTATCAGACAGGACCAGAAAAGTACCTGTGTAGTGACAACGGCTAGGGTTTGAAAGGAGCAACACAATGCTCAGCCTAACAGTTGTCAACAGTTTATTCAAGAATATTGAGGGACAATTTAATCATCAGATCAGTAAAAACATTGTGTGTAAAGTACTTTATCATTATCCAGTGCTCTACATAATGGAGAGAAGATAAACCAACTTGCTGGACTACAAATTGAACATCACTGTCGTTTTGGTTGTGAGCATCATCAAGTTGGGTTATCTGTGTTATATGTGAGTGATATTTCTCTGCCACAAGGATGACTTATGCACTGACAAGATCTTTGGCCTGTTCTTTTCACATTGCTTCTTTCAAACAGTAACAGCTCATGACCCAGTGGGTTTTTTTGTTTTACGGGTGGCGTGTTCTTTTGAGCAGCGGTTTATAGAGTGTATATACTGATTAGTTTATGTACTTTGTTTTTATATAGAGAGAATTATAAAATTAAACAGAACTGTTACACATTTTTTGTGAAAACTTTAAATAAAATGCATTAAATAAATCTTTTATTTCGATGTCTTTAATTTCAACACACTTTTAGAATTTTACAGTTTATTTTAGCAGCAGTTGAACAATAGTGACGCTAATCCTGTTTTCCTTGCATTGTTGAAAGTACATATGGTTACAAGCATTATATCTATAATTGATTGTCATGATTTTGTAGCGCCAATATAGAAGCTGCAATACCATCACACAATAAAATAATCAACTGAAGTTAAACAAATAGCTGTCTGATTTCAAAGTACTTGGCCACAAAACCAAGAGCTTTTAAGCCATTGATCTGGCTGCGACATCCTGAAGGATGTAAAAGCTGGCGGTTGGACTCGCTGATTGTTAGCCTTGGAGACTCGCATTTCGATTTTACTTCCACCCCCCTTTGCAGTGATTGTAATGACATTCTGCTTTTTTCCGCAATTAGGGCAGTAGCTGAGCCATGTGATTTTGCTGATTATTCATATTTCTCACATCAGATCATACATAACAGCTGAAGCTAGGAAATTATTATAAGTAGATTGATACAGACAAAGAAATAAAAAAAGATTTCTACTAGTCAAAATCAAACAATGAAAAAGCTCGGGTGGGCAAAGAACAATATGAATTAAGATGGAGAGAGACGACATTCTATCCACATTCCTTCAGAACTGCAGCACATTCTCCCCTATTTGTTTCACCAGGTCCTCCTCAGCCCAAAAAGCCACCTTCATCAGTGTCGATCGCCACCTCACGGATGGCTCCATCAGTACCTCTTTCCACTTTAAGCCTATCACCCACCAACAATACCTCTATTTCAACAGCTGCCACCCATTCCACGCCAAGAAGTCCTCTGTGCAGCATTGCTTCACATATTTGGCGCATGTGCAATGACACAATCCCTCTCCAAATATGCTGAGGCTCTCGTCGAGGTTTCCACAGCCCAAAATTGCCATACACACTGTATTCCCACAAACAGATCTCCCATGCCATATCTTCCCAGTTATTTACAAATTCTCTCACATGCTGATTGGCCTCAAAAGAGCTCCCCCCTCCAATGACTCAGCACCAACCTGAATGGGTTTGAACTACCTCTTGTTGTGCCTGAAATGAGAAATATCCTCTCCATCCATCCCACAGTGGTATTCTGCTGCCTACCCAACCTATACAAAATATCCTTGTCTGTCTCTATTCCACTTCTGATTCTTTTTGACCCATGGTTCATACTCAAGAAAACACCTAGGTGATTGCCGAGCATGCTACACGACACTGTGTGCTCAACTTCGACTGCTTTGCATACTCTGCCACGTGGATTCTTCCCACCAACACTAGCTCTGGGGAACTCTCCCTGCAACATACCCTTGGTTTTTGTAAACCCCACCCTGCCATCTTTTCTCAACCTCCACTAGTCTCTGGCCTTCATCCACTTAATCCTCTTCTCTGCTCCCATGCCAGCCCTATACATGGTGTAGTTATTTCCATTCCTCTTCTTTTCTCGTCCACCACACCCCACCCCATTGTAGCCTTCTGATGTCTGTCCCCACTGCATACCTGCCTCAACCCCCCCAAGGGGGCTCACCTCATTTTGGTGAGTTTGTGCTAGACTACCATGAAGCCCCATCCTTTGCAGCACCTTTTCCCTTTCTGTGCTGCATGTTTGTCCTCCTGCTGTTCTTATTCCCCTCCCTTGGGAAACATGTCTGGGATGTTTTTGGGAATGTGTTCTGCATTTTCAGTAGCTGATATAAGAACAGCCTCACCACTGTTTTTGTTCCCTTTTTTTTTTCCTTTCTATGTTTACCTTCTCCTATCCTCCCTGCCCCCTCCCCCCACTTCAGCATTTGAGGCTCCTCTTTTCTTCTTCCTCCCTTTTCGTTCCTGAAGGCCAGCCCACATATGTGACGCATAACAGGTGACTGGGTAACACATTATTCACTGCAGTGGTGACCGTGCCATCTCCTCTCGAGATTGTGTTGTGTATCTCAATGAGTGGGCTGTCAAGGAGACCGGGTCGCTCGCAAGTTACTGGCTTGTCACAAACTTTGCATTCTACCACCTGGCACTTACAGTACTGTTATTGCTAGACCTCACTCCACAAAGGGACACGGCCACGCAGGCATGTGACCTCAAATTCAGCACCGCAGTTGTAAAATTGTCCACTGTCATTGTAGCATCCCCGTCTCCTTGTTGAGCTGTACAAAGAGCTACCAAATATTTGCCTCCCAGGGCGAAGTTACCTGCTACACAACCGGCAGGTTGGAAAAGACAGAAGGAATATTCTCAGAAGACTTCCTACATCCCTTGAGGCCAACAAACATCTTAGTCTTAATGTGCCAACTGGAAAGGCTCCAGGAAGTCAAACAAAGGCAAACGGTCTTCTCCTTCACAGACTTGTAGATCCTCTTCGACGTTATCACAGCGTGATACTGCGCCCGGCCGACCTCCTTTCGCCGGTGTGCACCGTCGACCATTTTTCTGCTGTGGAATCCGCAGATTGACAGAGAGAATGCCGATGCCTCTGTAGATCTTATGGAGCAAGATCCTCCGACCTCTGCACCCTGTAGCCATGAATCTTTCAAGTCTGGCAATCGGCAGCCACCGAGGTGACAGCCCTCCACTTGTTTCCTCCTTCCTTTTCCTCATTTTGACTTTCCTTCAATGGAATGTTTGTGACCTTCGATCAAACAAAGATGATTTACAGCTGCTCTTAGAATCACAGCATCCACTTGTTCTCTGCCTCCAGGAAACAAAATTGAGTCCTCACGAGCGCTTTGAGCTCTCGCATTTCTTCCTGGTCCGTGTTGGCTTTCCCCACAAGGATGGAATTCCACTTCATGGGGGAGTCGTGTTGCTCATAGGGGATGACATTCATAGTCAACCCATCTCCCTGTCTACCTGCCTTCAAGCTGTTGCAGTTCACCTTTTCCTTCCTCACTTGATCTTTTCCCGTTGTACCATTTACATCTGCCCATCAGCCGATGTTACCAGGGCAGACTTACTCCAGCTTATTGTGTAGCTACCTAACCCCTTTCTGCTGCTCGGTGACTTTAATGCACACCATGCCTTTTGGGGTTCTCCCAGAACCTGTCCAAGAGGTGCTCTCTTGGCTGACTTCAATCAACGTAACCTCCTCTGCCTTAACACAGGAGCATCGATGTTCCTTTCAGACTCCATGCACACCTATTCCCATTTGGAGTTATCGTTCTGCACTGCCCAGCTTGCTCATCATCTTGAGTGATCTGTTCTCTCTGACACATACTCGAGTGACCAGTTCCTGTGTACTCTCCATTTGCTGACTCGTGTCCCATGTACGTGCACACCCAAATGGCAGCTTACTAAGGCCGACGGGAGGCTTTGTTCCTCCCTGGCAACCTTCGACAAACGACAATTCTCCAGTTGTGATGACCGGGTAGAATATCTTACAAATTTTATTCGTACCACTGCAGAACATGCCATTCCTCACACTTCCTCCTTACCGTGCCATGACCTGGTCCCTTGGGGTACTGAGGCATGCTGCAACAAAATTCGCACACGGAGACGTGCTCTCCGAAATTTTTAACAGTCATCCTACAATGGCAAACTGCTTTCATTATAAACAGTTGGTTGCACAGTGTTGTCACATTCTTCGGGATAGCAAAAAAGCTAGCTGGATTTCCTTTACTATTTCTTTTAACAGTTCCACTCTCTCTTGCATCATGTGGGCCAACCTCTGGCGGCTCTCTGGGACCAATATCATTCCCCAGTTTCCAGCCTGACAGTAGCAGATGATGTCATAGAGGACCCTATTGCTATCTCCAACACCTTGGGCCGCCATTTTGCAGAGATTTCGAGCTCCTCCCACTATCACCCTGCCTTCTCTTCTCTGAATCGTGAGTGCTACAATGCCACCTTTATTATGAGGGAGCCAGATCGTGTTCTCACTTCATTGCGATCCTCCACCACAGGAACTGACACTGTTCACATTCAGATGTTGCAGCACCTTTCTCTTGCAGGCAAGCACTTTCTGCTTCATACGTACAACTGGCACATTTCCTAGACACTGGCATAAAGCCACTGTCATACCCATACTTATGTCCAACAAACACCTTCCTTCTAGATATCATCCCATCTCTCCCACCAGCTGTGTTTACAAGGTGATGGAACGTACGATTCATGCCCGGCTTGTACGATGGCTTGAGTCTCGCAATTTACCAGCCACTGCACAGTGTGGATTTCGAGCCGTTCTGCAGTTGACCATCTTGTCACTTGGTCCACCTGTCTCATGAGTGTTTTTTTTTTTTTTTTTTTGGTGGAAATCCTAGACTGTGGCCATGTTTTTCAATTTGGAGAAAGCCTACGATGCCTGCTGGAGGACTGGTATCCTCCGTACTCGCTACACATAGGGCTTCCACGGCTGCATGCACCGTTTCCTTCAGGAATTTTTAAAAGTCCAAGTTTTAAGGTATGCGTGGGTTCTGCCTTGTTGGACACTTGTATGCAGGAGAATGGTGTGCCTCAGGGTTCTGTCTTTAGCGTTGTCCTCTTTGCTATTGCCAGTAACCCTATAATGGCCTGTCTCCCACCAGGCATCTTCGGCTCCCTTTTCGTTGACGATTTTGCCATCTATTGCATTTCTCCACATGCTTGTCTCATTGAGTGGCATCCTCAGTGGTGTCTCGATCATCTTTATTCGTGGAGCATTGGCAGTGGCTTTTGTTTTTCCACTGACAAAACCGTTTGTATGAATTTCTAGCAGTGCAGTTGGTTTCTTCCACTGTCTTTACATCTTGGGCCTATTGCTCTCCCGTTCATTGAAAATAAGAAATTTCTGGGGCTCATGCTTGACAGGAAACTTTCTTGATCCTCCCACACGTCTTATTGTGGCAGCCTGTTGTGTATGGTCCCTCATGTCCTATGTGTCCTCAGTGCTACTTCCTGGGAAGCAGATCAAACCACCGTTCTCCATTTGTACTGGTCCCTCGTCCATTTGAAACTAGACTGTGTGAGTTTTGTTTATGCATCTGCTCATCAGTCCCTTTTACACTAGACCGCTTGTGTGTCTGTATGCAGAAGCTGCCGAACTACTGCCGTCCAACTGCCACGATTTTCTCCTCAGCAGATATGCATGCCGTTTGTGTGCCATGCGTGGCCACCCATCCTATGCCTCCTTCTCTGATGACTCCTTTGACCACCAGTATGGGGTGTGTCCCTCTCCTGTTACCTACTGGAGTTCACTTTTGGCTCTTGCTCCGGCAGCTTAACTTCTCCCTACCTGCAACTTTCCCAGTGGGTGTGACCCCTGCACCACCATGGCTTTCTGTAGCAGCCCGTGATCACCTTGGCCTTCATTCGCTTCCTAAGGACACTACATTCCATTAGAACTACTGACAGCCTTGGGAGAGCCAGTCCTGACAAAACTCTACCATGAGGTGAGCAAGATGTACGAGACAGGCGAAATACCCTCAGACTTCAAGAAGAATATAATAATTCCAATACCAAAGAAAGCAGGTGTTGACAGATGCGAAAATTACCGAACTATCAGTTTGATAAGTTACGACTGCAAAATACTAACACGAATTCTTTACAGACGAATGGAAAAACTGGTAGAAGCCGATCTCGGGGAAGATCAGTTTGGATTCCGTAGAAATGTTGGAACACGTGAGGCAATACTGACCCTACGACTTGACTTAGAAGAAAGATTCAGGAAAGGCAAACCTACGTTTCTAGCATTTGTAGACTTAGAGAAAGCTTTTGACAATGTTGACTGGAATACTCTCTTTCAAATTCTGAAGGTGGCAGGGGTAAAATACAGGGAGCGAAAAGCTATTTACAATTTGTACAGACACCAGATGGCAGGTATAAGAGTTGAGGGGCATGAAAGGGAAGCAGTGGTTAGGAAGGGAGCGAGACAGGGTTGTAGCCTCTCCCCGATGCTATTCAATCTGTATATTGAGCAAGCAGTAAAGGAAACAAAAGAAAAGTTCAGAGTAGGCATTAAAATCCATGGAGAAGAAATAAAAAATTTAAGGTTCGCCGATGACATTGTAATTCTGTCAGAGACAGCAAAGGACTTGGAAGAGCAGTTGAACGGAATGGACAGTGTATTGAAAGGAGGGTATAGGATGAACATCAACAAAAGCAAAACAAGGATAATGGAATGTAATCGAATTAAGCCAGGTCATGCTGAGGGAATTAGATTAGGAAATGACAGTTAAAGTAGTAAAGGAGTTTTGCTATTTGGGGAGCAAATTAACTGATGATGGTCGAAGTAGAGAGGATATAAAATGTAGAGTGGCAATGCCAAGGAAAGCGTTTCTGAAGAAGAGAAATTTGTTAACATCGGCTATAGATTTAAGTGTCAGGAAGTTGTTTCTGAAAATCTTTGTATGGAGTGTAGCCATATATGTGAGTGAAACGTGGACGATAAGTAGTTAACACAAGAAGAGAATAGAAGCTTTCGAAATGTGGTGCTACAGAAGAATGTTGAAGATTAGATGGGTAGATCCCATAACTAATGAGGAGGTATTGAATAGAATTGGGGAGGAGTTTGTGGCACAACTTGACCAGAAGAAGGGATCGGTTGGTAGGACACGTTCTGAGGCATCAAGGGGTCACCAATTTAGTACTGGAGGGCAGTGTGGAGGGTAAAAATCGTAGAGGGAGACCAAGAGATGCATACACTAAGCAGATTCAGAAGGATGTAGGCTGCAGTAGGTACTGGGAGATGAAGAAGCTTGCACAGGATAGAGTAGCATGGAGAGATGCATCAAACCAGTCTCAGGACTGAAAACCAAAACAAGGACACTACTCCAGCTTCACTCTATTGCCTTAAGTTTCATGACCTTCACAGTGGAACTTCACGATAGTGCCTTTGTGTACACTGATGGCTATCGGACTGACCACGGTATCGGGTGTGCCTTCATCATTGTCACCAACATTTTTCGGTATCATCTTCCGGAACACTGCTCAGTATTTACAGCAGATTTCTTCACCTTGTATCAGGCCACTCAGTACATCTGGCAACACAGGCTTTTCCATTGCATCATCTGCCCCGACTCTCTCACTACCCTTCAGAGCCGCTGTGTGCTGTACACTGTATATCTCTTAGTGCAACGGGTCCAGGAAAGCTGTCACTTGCTCACTCCTGATGGAGCCTTTGTGATGTTAATGTGGGTTCCAAGTCATGTCGGTCTGCCAGGAAACGAGGCTGCCAACACTGCTGCTGAGGCTGCAGTCCTCATACCACAGCTCGCTAGTTCTTACATTACCTCCGATGATCTCTGTGTTGCTGTCTGTCAGCAAAAGGTGGTGTCACTTTGGCATCACCACTGGTCCTGCCTTCATGGGAACAAGCTCCGGGTTATTAAGCCCCTCCCTGCAGCTTGGATGACCACCTCTCGATTCTCTCATCGTGAGGACACGATTTTGGCTAGGTTGTGTATCGGACACTGTCTTTTTAGCCATCACCATTTGTTAAGTGGTGCTCCCACACTACTTTCTGCTCATTGTGCTCAACCTTTGACAGTCCACCATTTCCCAATGAAAGCTCTTTTTTTTTAGCCACTTATGTTCTCATTTGCATTTCTCATCTGAGTTATCAGCCGTTTTAGCAAGTGACGTGCAGGCTGTCGACAGCATATTACTTTTCATTCATCATAGCAATACAGCAAAAGCCATTTAATTTTTAGTTAAGGACCTCCGTTTCTCTATGGCATGTTTTACAGACCCTGTTTTTAGCCATCTTCTCTTCCGTTGATTGGGATCAACATGTAATCGCTTTTAACTCCTCTCTTTGTCTTTGCGTTCTATAGTTCTGACATGGGTGTATGTGACTAGTTGTTTTTGCAGCCTAAAACAAAACAAACAATCATTCCTGGATGCTCCCATGGGCAGCATTACAGCATCTTCCCGTTGCTATCCTTTCCTTGCTATCCTTCCCCTTACTTGCCCCTCATATCTTCTGTACTCCCACTTCCCCCTCTAAGTGAGATCAGACCCTAATCTTCCTACCTCCCACATATCCCTCCCCCCTCCCTCTTTTTTGTTGTCAATTACTTTTTTAATATATTGGCGGGAGAGTGAGAGGCTAGGAGATACAAAATAGCAGATAATGATAGGTGGTGCCATGAGGCATACCATGGTGAATAATTTCTCTTCAGCACAAATAACATTAAGAATGATAATTTATTGCTGATGCAGTGTAGAGATTAAGTTTTTAAGAGTTCCTTATCTTTTGTTTAATAAATACTTTGACTTGCACCACATTCCTGAAGGTTCTCCTTGTTGATAGAATCTGTGGCAATGAATGAAACTCGGATGGAAGCAAGTGGCCGTAGCTTAGTTGCTTGAGAACCTACTGATGTGTGGCCTTGTTGCATCGGTTTTTGTGCACCTTTTTTTAACTTGCTATGATGTGAAATTGCTCATTGGGTCCATGGCAGATCTGTTTTTAATAATGAAAAGGCTTTAATGTTTTGCTCATTGTGTTGCCTCCTAGTGCAGTTAATTGTGAGGAAATTTTAAAGTTTGCTTAGAGCTTACGGATCATTAATTTATCGATGACCAACAGTCCATACAGTTAAGACTAGTGTCTGGATTTTTATGTAATTATATATTCTTTTCCTTCTCTCTTACACATGTGAAAAGTGAAGTACCAGAGTGATTGCTGCCAACTTCAGTGCCTGGCATCCTGAGAAAAATGACATTTCACATATAACAGTATCAGAGTTATTGGACAAGTTTCGTGCAACTGGTTCTGTGGTGAACAAGCCACGCAGTGGATATCCAAGAACAGCCATAAATGAGGAGACTGCAACAGAAATTATGGCATCATTTGTGAAAAGTCCACATTGCATTACGTGCCATTTATCAGCAATATCCAGTGTATCCTGCGTGTGTTGTGTGCAAGCACGCCGATGGCACCCACACAAATTACAGTTGCAACGTCATCTCTCGGAGGATGACCATAATCGGTGGGTGAAGAATGGGCTCTGAATCAGTGTGACAGGAATCTAGACTTCATATGACAGATGTTGTTCAGTGATGATACTAATTTTTATGTGCAAGGAGGAGTAAACAAAGAGGATCATCATTACTGGCCAGATGCAAACCCCTTGTGTATGAGGTAACGGTCAACAATGGAGCTCACCATTGCCGGCATATTGAGGAAGTGTGTGGCTCTGTTGACTGTGGACCCTGTGACGTGTGCAGCAGGATTGGCAGAAAAGACTCCAATTGTGTGTCCAGCGCAATGGAGGTCATTTTTGAGCATGTGCTATAATGCCAACTAAGACAGGTGTCCCAAACTTTAAGAGGTCATAAGTTGTACACAAATGAAGACCTCTTAAAACAGATTTCACACGTGTATTCCTGAGAAGGTAGTAGTTTAAAATGGTGTTCCACATGAGCTCCCTTCCTATCTGAAACACCTAACACAAATCCAAGATGGGAGACTTCAAGACAGCTGCCATACCTCCCATTAGTTGCACCCCCCCCCCCCCCCCCCCCCCCCCCCCCCCCTGCTGCAGACACCCTATACCATACACCATTACAACACTGCTCCCCTTTTATATGGGTGCATCCAGACTTTGTCGAGCCCTGTAATGGAATAAAATATGGTTAACTGGACCTACAGGGGGATTATGAAGGATGTGCTGCTTTGTCATTTTCTCAGATGTAGCATTTCATTTCTCAAAAGCAATACAAGTACATAAGAATATTGAGGGTATCATTGTATTAATCATTATTGGATGTATTACTTCATTTTATGAAGATTTGCTGCGTAGTGGCTGATGGAAGAAGCTGTTTCAGTGGAACGTATATGACTTTGAACTGATATTCATTTTTGTTTCCATACACTGCCCTCCCCAGCTCTCAGTAATGTAGGCAAGGAGTATGTTCACTGAGCATATTAACAAGTTAAAAACGTTTCAGATTCAGTTACTTACAACATTTCTGTGATCTCTAACTCCATGTGTTGATGCCAGCTGTTGTTTATATGTATGTAGTTGAACTGTACACGTTACTGTCTGCTAACTATGCTGAAAAGTTTCTGGTAGAGGCCAAGGCAATTTGCAACATTTACTCCCATCAGTCTGTGCACTGTAAGACTTCATAAAGTGAATGAGTAAAGGGCTCCGTGCGAACTGTGAAATTTACTTTCAAAACCTTTTCTTAAGAATTTACTTTATTTACTAGCGAGTCATCAAGAACATTAACACATTTAATCACAGTAGTTGCCAGTGGGTAACTGATGAACACAAATTAAATGTCTTTCAACAAATGGAAATTTTATTCCTAAAAGTTTTTTTTTTCTTCTTCCCAACAAATTTAAAATTATAATCACGAAGCACCCTCTAAATATCAAGTTACAATTTATTCAGAGGCAGAAGTAACAAATATTGACAGTATGAGCTTTCAGGTTGAGAACCTTGCCGCTCCCTTTTGACACGGCCGTAGTTACAACCGCTCACAACCACCTCTGAAAGATTACACTGGTGCAAATCTGCAACATACCAGATTACCTTAAACTATAAATTTTAACAACTTGCACAAGCACATTAACTATGCACTCCGTAGGAGGGATTATCTTGCCACCAAAGGTGCAACTTGATTAAAAAACAAAAAAAAAAAGACCATTTAAATAAAAACCCATGAAATACAGTCTTAGATAAAATATACAACATGCTCTACATTACACATATACCACCTCTCAAGATGATAGGCAACATAAAAACATATTTCAGGAATTCAGCTGTTACACTTCAAGCAATAAATTCATTAACACCGAATCCGACAAACATGACAGAGGCAGCTATTAACATACAGCAGACAGACAGACACTAACTGCCTAACAAATGCGGACGGAAGACAAATGAGCAAGCTGGGGACGAGAGACTGACCAAGAAACAAGTAAATGAAACAACATATCACGAATCACTTAACTTCTAATAAACTGCGACATTTGGCAAAGACCTGGCGCAGCACCTCCAAAACGCTCTCCTGAACCGTTCGCTGCCAGCCGCTTCAACGGACGCAGGAAGGCACGCTGATCTCCCGTCTCAAGGCGTCGCAGCTCGCACCGGCCAGACCGATGTCGTGGGTTGACTCCTGTTGCTCTCGTGTCGGTCGCGAACCCACTACCCCTCGGTATATGGCGCGGCCCACTGGACTGACGTGGCGACCTCACATGCGCCGATGCTCAAGACGGACACGTTATCTTGTGTCCCAGTGCGCGACCAACCAACTGATCGATCCAACCGCCAATGACCATTGCCTGAAAAAACTCGAGCAGACTGGCAGCCTAACACATACTAGCACTCCGGACGACAGACTGACTGCCCCACACTGACCAACTCACCGACTGGCGAGCTTATAGCGCCCCTTAAATGCACGTGAACAGGCCACATTTCCCCTTTCCCACCAGAGGGAGACACCAAAGCTGCGGTACCACCGCCAGAAACGGAGGGCGACTGCTTTACACTACGCGCTGTGGCACAGTCTTCAAAACAGCAAATTTTACCACGGCTCACCATGTAGTGCTGAAACTGACAAAAGGCAAACAAAAGACTAGTGACCTGAAAATTTCTGACCAAAGCAACTTTACTGAGGTGGAACTAGGGAATTCATGCTCCAATAAAAGTTTGCAAAATAATAAACCTTAAGAGCTCACCAGTGTTTGTGTTCATGACACATCATGCTGCATCAAAATTAAGATCTTGGTTTATAATGGACAACACTTTCACTTTTGATGTAGAGATTATCGGGCAAGCAGATCGGGTGCTGTTTGAAATCCTAAATTCAGCAACATATACATAGTGATGTGCAAACAAAGAACAGAGCAGTGCAATCATCTGAAAAGTACATGTTATTAAGGCAAATGCAGAAAGCTGCAAAAATACACACATGAATTTTGTCACAATATGTGTGCTCAACTATGGATGCTGGGAACATTCCATGGTACAAACTTCAGTGACTGAATATCATAAATTTCTATAGAAGTACTAACAGATTCCTCATGAATCAATGTTAAGAATACGCTATTTAGATTTTTATTACCAGGAGGCTCTGAAAAGTTTGAGTGCTACATGAGTAACCAGCAAAATATTGGCACACACCAATCACTCAACAGTAACTCATACTGTGAATGACAGTCTGAAAGTGCTGTGGCCTGAGGGTATTTAAGAAGAAAAAGTTCTTGTTATACAGGGTGTTTCACAATTCGTATTACAGGCTTCTGCACATTGTAGAAGAGACTTAGTAGATAAAGTTTTGAAGTGGAATCCATATCCAGAAATGTACAGTTTGGATGCAAAATGAGATTGAAGATCAGATCACTTTCAAATCTCTTCATGGCACACAAACTGAGAAGAGGGTGCCATCATTACTCCCCTGACATAAACATATCCTCTGTTTACAATAACTCTCTCATCGTTCCACTTACTTAGTCCGTCACTGGGCAGTAAGGAAGATCGAGACAGTGCAGGATGGCAAACCACATGTTTTAAGAACATACAGAGGTGTTGATCATTTACGGTGTAGCTGGACATAATGGTAGAGCTGCACAACGCATGTATCGAGAACTTTATAAGGATCGCCTCTGTACAACTTCAACAATAGCTGTGAGAAACTGTTATGTTCACAACTATGAGGATTGACTGTGGTGCTCCACACGGATGTGACATACATTTTCAGGAAGACCACCTTCACTACATAGAAGAAAACCTAATTACAAGTACTGCAAAAATTTACAACGTTTAGAAGGCTGTAACAAGATCTGAGAGACATGTACTGGGATACTGTGGCCTATGTACTGAAAGTGGCAACTACCTTAAATGTATTCCATCCACATTTAATCCATTGAACCTGCCTGGCCCCTCCATTTCAACAATGACTTGTCTGAGAAGTGGGCAGCAGTTACCCAGAAGTAAATAAAATAATGTCCAGCACCAAGAAAGTGTTTCTCAGAGACCACCATCGTGTGTAGCTCTACAGAGAACTGCTGCCAAGCCAAGCGTTGCCTCCTGAACTTATATTAATGAGGTGGAGTATGTGAATTGAAACTGTGGGCTTTTATAACGCATTTTTTGAAGCTGTGAAATCAGTTATTGCCCCAAAATGGATCAATTTTTAATTTCATTACGTGAGGCATAGAATGCTTTCACTAAACTCACAATCAAAAATGCTCTGGCATACATCCATAGCAGCTTCAGCTTCCTTTCTAGCAGCATTAAAGGATTAGAATCTGTTGGGTTACCTTTGTAGAAGTTGCTGAGAATGTCAAATGCAAGTTGACAGGAATCTGAGGAGACATTAGGCAGAGGACAGTGAAAAAGTTCAAAGCTATTTTGGCAAGAAATCGAGGCTACTTGACTTTTGCTCCTGTCAGCAATATCCTCAGTGTGGAGGAAGACAATGCTTCATCTGACATGTCCTCAGGAATATTTCATCTTGTAACATTGTAATTCTGTCGGAGACAGCAAAGGACTTGGAAGAGCAGTTTAACGGAATGGACAGTGTCTTGAAAGGAGGATATAAGATGAACATCATCAAAAGCAAAACGAGGATAATGGAATGTAGTCGAATTAAGTCGGGTGATGCTGAGGGAATTAGATTAGGAAATGAGACACTTAAAGTAGTAAAGGAGTTTTGCTATTTGGGGAGCAAAATAACTGATGATGGTCGAAGTAGAGAAGATATAAAATGTAGACTGGCAATGGCAAGCAAAGCGTTTATGAAGAAGAGAAATTTGTTAACATTGAGTATAGATTTAAGTGTCAGGAAGTCGTTTCTGAAAGTATTTGTATGGAGTGTAGCCATGTACGGAAGTGAAACATGGACAATAAATAGTTTGGATGGGAAGAGAATAGAAGCTTTCGAAATGTGGTGCTACAGAAGAATGCTGAAGATTAGATGGGTAGATCACATAACTAATGAGGAGGTATTGAATAGAATTGGTGAGAAGAGGAGTTTGTGGCAGCACTTCACGAGAAGAAGGAACCGGTTGGTAGGACATATTCTGAGGCATCAAGGGATCACAAATTTAGCATTGGAGGGCAGCGTGGAGGGTAAAAATCGTAGAGGGAGACCAAGAGATGAATACACTAAGCAGATTCAGAAGGATGTAGGTTGCAGTAGGTACTGGGAGATAAAGAAACTTGCACAGGATAGGGTAGCATGGAGAGCTGCATCAAACCAGTCTCGGGACTGAAGACCACAACAACAACAACATTTGCACGATTAATAGCCTGTTATGTGGAGATATCATCTCCTCCTACAAAACCATTCTTTGCGATTGGTGACATTTGTAGACATAGTTTGTTATTTACTGCACTTCAAAATAAAAGGTAAGTAATTTCAGTAAAGATGGACACTTTAGTAAACAGATGTAACTGAAAATAATGTTCTTCATAAAAATAGCATATATGTTCAAAACTTACAAAAAAATAAAAAATAAAAATAAATCAGGTAATGTAAATTGCACCTTCTTAATGCACATTTTGTGTTGCTGGTACGTTTAAGTGTGTGTTGGTATAGTGGACTATGGTGTAATTGAGAAGTTGATTTCAACTGAAATTCTTGTGGTATGTAAATATTTAATTATTCTTCACATTTTCTTGCATATATTATCAGTTTTCATTACGTAAGTCCGTACATATTTTGTGTGATCTAGTTATGACGTAATTTCCAGAGAAAAATTTTCAGACTGTAGTGGAGTGTGCACCAAGATGAAACTTCTGTCAGATTAAAACTAAGCGCTGGACCGAGACTCCAACTCAGGACCTTTGCCATTTGCAGGCAAGTGATCTGCCAACTGAGCCACCCAAGCACGACTCACGACCTATCCTCATTGCTTTTCTTCCACCATCTCCTACCTTCCAAACTTCACAGAAGTTATCCTGTAAAACTTGCAGGGCTGACCTCATAGAAGAAAGGATTTGTGGAGACCTAGCTTAGCCACAGCCTGGGGGAGCATTTGCCCGCAAAATGCAAAGGACCCAAGTTTGAATCTCAATCCAGCATACAGTTCTAAGCTGCAAGGAAGTTTCATAACACAATTTATTGCTTCTTTGTTAGTAATCCAACCACCATGCAGCCTAAAATATACTTCTAATTGGCAGAGCATTAAAACTCAGAGAGAGAGACCATGTGGCTGCTATCTCAAGGTGTGTTCTGGCCAGATTAGAATCACTTATATAGTGTGTTCCAAACCTGTCAGGTTCAAATGATACAGAGGTATGGTAACAGCTAAAGCTGTCATCAAACCAAGAGGTTTGTTTGAACAGCACATTTTTTTACTGAATAATGAGATAACAAGATGATCAACGTCTCGTTTCTCTAGAATCACAATATTTTGCAACAAGTAAGGTTTCAGAGAACAAGCAAAGCAGAAAATGTGAAATTGTTAATTCCTAATCATATCACACGAATAAATATTTCTTTTGTCATTTATTACCCAAATTCAAACTCAAAATTAAAATATTGTTGAAAGTCTTGCCAGTATCAATGTTGATAATAAGCAAAAGTCATCAATATCCTCGTTTCCTGGAATGTATAAACTGTCTTTACATACACTGAAGAGCCAAAGAAACTGGTATACCTGCCCTATATCTGCAGGGCCGAAGCGAGCACGCGTAAGTCCCGCAACGCGACATGGCATGGACTCGACTAATAGTCTAGAGTAATGCTGGAGGGAATTCACACCATGAATCCTGTAGGGCTATCCATAAATCCTTAAGAGTACGAGCGGGTCAAGATCTCTTCCGAACAGCATGTTGCAAGGCATCCCAGATATGATCAATAATGTTCATCTCTGGCGAGTTTGGTGGTCAGCGGAAGAGTTTAAACTCAGAAGAGTGTTCCTGGAGCCACTCTGTAGGAATTCTGGATTTGTGGAATGTTGCACTGCCCTGATGGAACTACCCAAGTCCATCTGAATTCACAATGGACATGAATGGATGTAGGTGATCAGACAGGATGCTTAAGTACTTGTCACCTGTCTGAGACATATTTAGACATATCAGTGGTCCCATATCACTCCAATTGCACACGCCCCACACCATTACACAGCCTTCAGCAGCTTAAACCATCCCCTGAAGACATGCAGGGTCCATGGATTCATGAGGTTGTCTCCATACCCCTACACTTCCATCCACTCGATACAACTTGAAACGATACTCGTCCAACCAGACAGCATGTTTCCAGTCATCAAAAACCCAATGTCAGTGTTGACGGGCCCAGGCAAGGCGTAAGGTTTTGTCTCGTGCAGTTATCAAGTGCACACAAACAGGCCTTCAACTCCGAAAGCTCATGTCAATGATGTTTCGTTGAATGGTTTGCACGCTGACACTTGTTGATGGCCCAGAATTGAAATCCGAACCAATTTGTGGAATGGTTGCACTTCTGTCACATTGAAGGATTCTCTTCATTTGTCGCTGGTCCTGTTCTTGCAGGGTCTTTTTTCCGGCTTCTGTGATGTCGGAGATCTGATGTTTTACTGGATTCCTGAAATTCAAGGTACACTCGAGAAATGGCAATGGGAAAATCCCCACTCCATCGCTATCTCAGAGATGCTGTATCCCACACTCGTGCACCAACTACAACACCACGTTCAAACTCACTTAAATCTCGATAATCTGACACTGTAGGAGTAGTAACCAATCTAACAACTGCGCCAGACACTTGTTGTCTTATTTAGGTGTTACCGACCGCAGCACCGTATTCTGCCTGTTTACATATCTCTGTATTTGAATACGTAAGCCTATACCAGTTTCTTTGACGCTTCAGTGTGTAATTAGGTTTTTATGCAATCCTTAGTGTGCGAATCCTACTCGCACCTGGCCAATTTTTCTGCATTTCCACAAATAATGGAGGTGTGCTATGTTGTGTGGCCTTTGAATTGTCCTGGACAGGTGTTAGCAATTCTTACCCACTGGTAACAGAAATCTTTCTATGGAACAGAAGGCATTATCAAGGAGAAACTTTTTCAGTTTGATTTCAAATTTTAGTCTGTGGTTTACTGACATTGAGAAACAACTAACAAAATCAAACTCAGCAGTTTAAAAGAAAGCACATCAAGCGATCCACAAGAAGGGTGGCAGAAGTGATCCAAAAACTATTAGGTTGGTACATAAGTTAGTAGCATTTTTGTTTTGCATGTTGGTATTCCGGTTGCTGTGGGTTTATTTATCGATTGTCATTTTTTGTTTGTAGTTGACTGTTGATATTTGCGTGGCACATTGTCATTTTGTCGTTTGGAGATAGTGATTGGAGCTACAGACGCTAGAAAATGGATCGCCAAGTGCAGAAATCGGAAAATATCCGACTTATTCTTCTGTTTGAGTTTTGTACAGGGGTGACAGCAGCAGGGCAGTCAGAAACATTTTTTGTAGTGTATGGGGATAGTGCTACTGGACAGAGCACGGCAAGAAAACAGTTTTTTTCATTTTAAGGAGGATCGTTTTGACATTAGTGGCTCTCCACGTTCAGGAAGACCTTCGGGGGTTTTACGATGATCGTTTAAATGCATTAACCCACAATGATCCGTGTCAGTGTACTTGAGGGCCGGCATATGTGATGAACACTGACCAATCCACCATCGTGCAACATTTGCATCCAATGGGGAAGATTAAAAAATCGCGTGTATGGGTAACGCATGCTCTAATACAAAATCACAATTATCAGCAGGTGGCTAAATTTGCATTTCTGCTTGCTCATCATCAATTGGCTCATGAACAACACTGACCATTCATATCCTGTATTGTTACTGGTGATGAGAAATGGTGTCCTTGTGCTAACATAAGAAAAAGAAAGGAATATTGACCCCAAATAAAGCAGCAACTCTCCATACAAAGACCTGTGAACATCCACAATAGATGCATCTGGAAGAAGAGGAATGGTATGGTGCAATACAAATTGCTTCCCCGAGGTGTAACCATCACTGCTGAAATTTATTGTCAACAACCAAGGTGTCTTGCGGATGCAATACGAGAACAATGACCAGGGAAACTGCATGAAGCGACACTATTCCACGATCACCACCGCCTGCATTCTGATAGACTGACAAAAACGCTATGCAAGAGTTGCGTTGGGAATCCATTCTGCAGCAACCTTATTCACATTAACAAGTCATCCACATCTGACAGGTGCACAGGCTGACTGATATCTGTGACCTGAGACATTACTGTGATGTCTACAACTATCACTGTCAGGGCGGTCTTGTGGCTAGCACTGGGATCAGCAAGCTGAGCGTTTGAACAGTGACTAAGTAACGGCATGCACAGCAAGCTGATCGAGGGAAGATCGAACATGGAAGCAAGATGCCAGAACGAGAACAGGAGCACTTATCATGTGCCAATCATAAAGCAGCTGCTTGCTTTTCCCTCTCTCTCTCTCTCTCTCTCTCTCTCTCTCTCTCTCTCTCACACACTCACTCTCACTCTCACTCTCTTTCTCCCCCCCCCCCCCCCTCGACCACTGGGCTGTGTACCAAGCACAGCATACTGTTGTGGGCTATATTAGTGAAGTAGTGACTTCCGATAGTGTTCCATGTGAAAGATATGGTTACACCTAGCTGCAGTGGCAACAGGTTTTCTCGCATCTCAGTGATTATGATGTCATATCTCCTGAACTAAAAATGTAGCAGATGGCAAGTAATTTAGTATGCTCATACATCACAATTCAGACCGCTGCCTCACTGCTGCAATAATTATAAATTTTAACAAAGTAAATACTGAAACGAAACAATTTATAACAAACAACAAAAATAATGAACAAGAAACAACCGATAACAACCACGAAAAACCATGATGAATATGAAGACGTGCGCATGGCCATGTATGTGGGGCAGGGGTAATGAGTGTGGGGGCACATGATTAACAATGGACAGATGACACCAGCCATCAAAACTACCATCTACATCTACATCTATATCTATACTTTCCAAACCAGCGTGACGTGAGGTGCGTGCTAGAGGGTACATCCGATTGTACCAGTTATTAGTGTTTCTTCCTGTTGCATTCATATATGGAGCATCGGACGAATGATTGTTGTCAGACGAATGATTGTTTGAAAGCCTCTGTGCATACAGCAATTACTCTAATCTTATCCTTATGATCCCTATGTGAGCGATATGTAGGGGTTTGTAATATATCCCTAGAGTAGAGCCAATGTTTGAAACTTTGTTAATACATTTTCTCAGGATAGTTTAGATCTCTCTTCAGGAGTCTGCCAGTTCAGTTCCTTCAGTATCTCTCCAAGAGATTAAACAAACCTGTGACCTTTCGTGCTTATCTGTATACTTCAACATCCCCTGGTGAGTCCTATCTGGCACGGGTCCCACACACTCAAGCAATATTCTATGGTGGGTCACATGAGAAATTTATAAGCAACCTCTTTTGTAGACTGATTGCATTTCCCCAGTATTCTAACAATAAACTGAAGTCTACGACCTGCTTTACCCACGACTGAATGCATGTGATCATTTCATTTCATATCCCTGCAAAGCCTTACATCCAGATATTAGTATGAGTTGGCCAATTCCAATATTGATATTATAGTTATGGGATACTAGTTTTTTTGGTTTGTGATGTGCAAAATTTTACATTTCTGAATATTAAGAGCAAGTTGCCAATTTCTGCACCATGCTGAAATCTGATCAAGATCAGACTAAATATTTATGCAGCTTCTCTCAGATAGTACTTTATTATAGATAACTGTATCACCTGCTAAAAGCCTGATTTTAATAATTCCCGTTAAGGTCATTAATGTACTATATGAACAGCAAGAGTCCAAACACACTTCATTGGGGCACACGTGAAATTACTTCTACACGATCATCCTCCATCCAAGATAACACACTGCATTCTTCCTACCAAAAACTCCTCAATCCAGCAAAAACTTTCACTTGATACACACATGATCGTACTTTTGACAATAAGCATAGGTGTGGTACTGAGTTGAATGCCTTTTGGAAGTCAAGAAGCACTACATCTACTTCACTGCCTTGATCCAAAGCTTTCAGAATGTCATGTGAGAAAAGTGAGAGTTGGGTCTCACATGATCGATGTTTTCAAAATCCATGCTGGTTGGCATTGAGGGCATTCTGTTGAAGATACCTTATTATGTTTAAGTTCACAATATGTTCTAAGATTCTACAACAAATCAATGCCAAGGATATTGGACAGTAATTTTTTGGATCACTTCTACTACCCTTCTTGTAGACTGGTATGAGCTGTACATTTCTCCAAGAACTGGGCACTACTTTTGTTCCTGAGAAACCTAGATGGTGCTGCGACGTTACATGACTTGTCGGAACGGGGCGGCCAGTGTGGATGCCAGCATTTGAAATGCATTCCAGAATGTCTTGACAGGACATGATGGCCAGTGTGAATTGATCTTTATAGGGATGACAGCAACATGAGATGCTGGTAATGTGATAGTGGGTATTTCTGTCTGTCGTATTATATACAGGAATTTCCGTGACGACACGACGTTACCATGCATGTCATATTATGTCTACGTTGTTAGTGTTCTCGCTCTTTGTGAAAGAGAGGTCATTTGCAGAAACACCGCTATGCAGCGCTGTCACTCTGGCACATATGGAACCTTCTAAACATCTGCCTGCAGCTTCAGCTTGTCAGTTTTCGTTTTGCATTGCCATAGCCTTGTTCTCCATAAGATAACTTTCAAGTTTTACATCCTTAAGGAACGAGATGTATTATTTCCTTGTCACAAATCTGAATAATTGCTTCAGCTTGTCACTCATTTGTATCGCTCCTATTTCTTAACATTCGCTTTCTTAATTTTTGGTACCCGTTTGTTTGTAATCGCCTTCTCTATATATGTAGAATACAATATTCAACTGCAACGTTTACCTGCTTAGCAGAGTTCACTAGCAGAATCCAGTTAAAATTTGTTTCTTTGAATTGCCTTTAACAGTGAGGAAATGATCTTCTGTAACATTTTTTCTGTCCCTCTTGAGACAAAAGGTGAGTATATGCCCTGTTTTCGCTCAAAATACATTCAATTAAAGAGACAGACTACCATTCTGTCTCCTTATTCCATGCTTGAAGCATCTACAAATGATCTATGCAAATTACTATCAGGTAATGTAGTCCCATTACTAATAAATATTTGACATAAAAGTTTTGGGTCCTCGTTGGAAATTTTATTATAGTAGGCTGATATAAAGGAGTTTACAGTATTGGATGATTTCATTTCAAATCATACATGTCATGTCAACTCGTGGTCATCAATTTCTTTCAAAAAAAATATATATTAGACTTGTATATCATAAGTGTTAAGAAATAAAGTATTTTTTATCTTAATTCGTGTAAATGATATGGCCCTTTGAAAAATGTACATTTTGCAAATAACTCTTAAGACAGTGGAGAAAAAAAAAAAAAAAGAAAAACCATAACTAATAAACCAACAATACTGAAGACCTGGCAGATGTTTTGCGTTAAAGCTTCTCTTAGCATGCTGAAATTTAATTGACACCTGCACAGAATGACGGTGGGGCGTGAGACGTGCTTGGGTAGCTCAGATGGTAGAGCACTTGCCCGTGAAAGGCAAAGGTCCCGAATTCGAGTATCAGTCTGGCACATAGTTTTAACCTGCCAGGAAGTTTCATATCAGCGCATTCTCTGCTGCAGAGTGAAAATTTCATTCTGGAAACACCCCCCCAAGTTGTGGCAAAGCCACATCTCCGCAATATCCTTTCTTTCAGGAGTGCTAGTTCTGCAAGTTTCACAGAAGAGCTTCTGTGAAGTTTGGAAGGTAGGAGACAAGGTACTGGCGGAATTAAAAGCTTTGAGGACAGGGCGTGAGTCGTGCTTGGGTAGCTCAGTTGGTAAAGCACTTGCCCGCGAAAGGCAAAGGTCCCTAGTTCGGGTTTCGGTCCGGCACACAGTTTTAATCTGCCAGGAAGTTTTGTGACACCTGCATACTTATGGGCTTCCTTTAACTTAGAAATTTACGATGAAAATGCAAAATTTAATTTAATTCCACATACATTTTTTTCTGATTTGGAAAGTCACAGAATGCAATGTTTTCTGTTATACTACCAGATACTGGTCATGTAATTATAAACAGTATCTTCTCTGCTCCAGCTATCAGTATTATGTAAATATTTGTTACTAGAAATGTAAAAAATTGCATTTCTATGAGTTTTTATGAATTATTTACTCAAAAAACCCCATCCAGAAACATTTAAGAATTACACAAAATATTGTTTGGGTAGTAGTCAGCGCAAACACAGTGGGCAATATCTTTCTGCGTACAGTGTAATAAATTTTTCAACATTATGCATATTTCACATCACTAAATTTCTAGTGTAAAATATGCAAGTTGGCAGCCCTGTTTCCAGTACTCTTCTGTTTATAACAAACGAGTGAGAACTTGCACATAACCATTCTGCATCAAGTTTTGTGTTTGGTTTGAACTTTTAGTTAGATATAATGTCAGTGAGGTGTGTGGACTATGAAAAAAGACACAAGAAGGCGGTGTTTAAGAAAAGTGATAAACACTTCACAGTTGTAAATCTGTCAGAGGTATTGCAGAAATATCTTGGTCATCAAGTAATGGTATTAGCATCACATCCATTGTGCAGTACTTGCTACAGTCCCTACAAGAAGAAATTTTGTGACAACCCATCTGAACGATTACCACCTCCCGAATGAGAAACTGAAGAAGACAGAGCATATTTTTATATTCCTGAGTGTGAAGTTGTTGATGCATTGAATGTTAGCATTTCTGCTATAGCCCCTACTATATCACCCCTTCAATGTCCAGGAAAGGTAAGAAGCACAACAAGAAAACAGCATGTAAAAAGAAAAGTGGAAGAAATTGAAACAAGTTTTACAGAAGCAACATCTTCAAAACTTTGTGAAGTGTATAATGTAGAACCCAAAGATAGTGCATGAAATGTGATGTGTTTTCAAAACCTAAAAACTGCTATTTCTGCAGCCACCTATATGAGAAGGTACAGCTACTGACACTGATATCAGGTAGCTACTCTGAACAGCAGATACAGAAATATATACCCAATTCCACACATTTCTTTATTTCAAAAGCTCATAATATAAAAAAAGCAGAAAGGTATTTGGGCATGCTCAGATTCTTACTGTGGGCATCCGTTGCAAGATGATACACTTACTGTTGCTCTGGAATATTACCTAAGTGATGACAAAGATTTCAGCAGGCAAAGTCCTAACCAGGCTGATATCTCTGTTAGTGAAAATGGTGAAAACGTTTAAAAGGTAAAAATATATATGACAAAATCAATAAGAGAAGCATATCTCCTAATGAAAAAGGAGAACCCAAATTAAAAAATTGGTCTGACAAAATTCTACTCCTTAAGACCAATATGGGTAAACTGCCATCCAGTGAAGGAAGTATGCACATGTTTCTTTTTACTGCACTAATTTGAAACTTGTTTGTTTTGCCATAAGTAGAATCACAAGAAAGAAGTACACAGAGGTGGATCTGATGCCTTTGTGTCTATGCCAAGAGCCACAAGACAAATGTTGGTTGCATGAGTGTGCAATGTGTCTTGGTACTGAAGTGATGACTGTTGCAGCATTACACCTTCAGGATACTGACAGTGACAAAATGTATCCATTGTGGGAGGGAGAAGAGTTGCTGAAGGAGATAGTAAAGCCAGTGAACTTTGTTACATGGGTTAGGCATTGGGTCATGAAAGGAATGGCTCACCATCTGTAGGATTCAGAGACAAGCCATAGCATAAGTGAAATCAGCCACATCCCAGATACAGATACATTAGTTCTTCATTTTCACTTTGTAGCAAACTGGCCTGTTGCTTTACAGAACAAAATTGCAAGTAACAATAGCCCGCCCGGTTAGCCATGCGGTCTAATTCACGTCTTTCCGAAGTGGGAAGGACCACCTGGTCCCCGGCACAAGTCCGCTCGGTGGACGTGTGCCGAGGTCCGGTGAGCCGGCCAGTCTGTGGATGGTTTTAAGGCAGTTTTCCATCTGCCTTGTCGAATGCGGGCTGGTTCCCCTTATTCTGCCTCAGCTACACTGTGTCGGCAATTGCTGCGTAAACAAGTTCTCCACATACCGTGTACACCACCATTACTCTACATAGGGGTTACACTCGTCTGGTGTGAGACGTTCCCTGGAGGGTCCACAAGGGGCTGAACCGCACAGTAACATTGAAAGAGTGGTTCAGTGTGGGGTGGCAGAGGGGTGGAGTGGACTGTGGTAGTCATTGTGGGGTTGTGGACCACTGCAGCTGTGGCGGGGATGGAGCCTGTCTGTCGTTTCTAGGCCACTGGTTAACATTCAATACAATACAATACAGCTATTAATGTTCACATGTGTTGCTCGCTTCCTTGGAAGATCACACTGTTTTGTTATCGTCAGTGATGATCTCATTCATGACAATGCACATGCACACTATGCTGTTAGCATGATAATTGATGACATAGCATCTAGAGGCCATGCATTTCTTACACATGTGTATGTGATTGCTGTCACAGCATCTCATTTTAAAAACTGCTTACACCTTTATGAGCTTAGTAAACATCGTAGTACAGGAATGACGACAAAAAAATGGATATTTTCAGCAACAGGTCAGGGAAAAAGTGCATGTGATGGGATAGGAGGTCTCTGTATACATCTTGCAACAAGATTTAATCTCCAGCATGACGCTGTTGATGCTATAAGAATGCTACTGGATTTGAACACACCATATCAACATTAGTAACAAACACCAAACTGTTAATTCTAAATGAAGGTACATCAAGGGAATTCCATACATAAAAAAAAAAGAGAGAAGAGTAGTCTGCTAGGTAGGAATTCAACAAGTCACTACACCCATGTTGCATCCCGGAGTGGCATATACATTGCAAGAACGGTTCTCCATGAAATGCAGAGACGACAGTATACATTATTGTAGTGAGCCAATTCATTTCTTGTGTGTATGACAATCAGTGGCGGGTGGGACAGATAATTAGTGTGTCTCATGAGGTGCAAGATACAACCGTCTCCTTTATGACACTCCATAGTCTTGCTAATGCTTTCAAATGCCCATCATCAAAAGATTAGTGTGCAGTTCCCATTTCACAAGTACTGCTCTTGTTGGATCATTCTTGGCCGTGTGCAAATTCAGCTCGGCTATACATGTTCAATTTGAAGCAGATTGGGGTGGGGGGGAAAAAAAAAACTGTTTTCAACAGCGCAGTTCTGAAAGTTACATTGTAGGTAGTTTTAATTCATGGAAAGTCATGAAGAAGTAAAATTTTGACAGAAGACGATAATAATTTGTGATTAAGAAACATGGGTAAAAATATTCTATATATCTCATATTTGTTATAAAATGCTTTCAGACAAAATTATGACCTCATATTTGTTATAAAATGCTTTCAGACAAAATTATGAATTGTTTTCCCACTCATTTATTATGTTGTGAAGTAATTATTTTGATTCAGAAATACCAGTTTTGCATGACATTTACTTAAAATTAGGGATCAGTTTAAATATTTTTAAGTGTCCTTGATTTTTTGACCTTGAGAGTAGAGATGGGTCTACCTAAAAGCTTTCTCAGATTTTGTACAGACAAGTGTTGCCCACTCTGATAGTACATTTTCTAAGTACAATGACCAATTACTGTACCATGAAATTTTTAGAACATTTAGGGTGGGGGTTTTGAAGAAAATAATTTATAAATAACCGAAAAATTTAGGTTCTTTCATCTTTATGTACAAATATTTTGACAGTTTAAGAATTTCATGCATTAATGCCATAGCTTTTGTTTGGAGTGTAGCCCTATACAGATGTGAAACTTGGCCACTGGGAAGAGGAGAGAGAAGACAGCTAGAGGCCCTGGAGATGTACTGCTATAGAAGGATGATGAAGATCAGTGGGAGAGACAAAGTAACAGATGAAGAGGTGCTAAGAAGAGCACAGGAAACCAGATATCTGTGGGAGGGAAGGAACTGACGAGTGCAACCAAGGATATCATACATACAACAGATCGTGAATGATGTTGCATGTAACATGTACATGGAAGTGAAGAGGAAGGCAGACAGAAGAGAGGTATGGCGCTTGCTGCAAACCAATCTCAGGGTTGAACAGTAAGAGAAGAAAAGAAGACTGCCATAGCTGACAGTTAGCAGTCCTTCCGCTTTACAATGTCTCAAGACAGTTAACATTCTGTGACTATTCATATTATCAAAACATAATTTTGAAATCAGCAAAATGTTACAAATTTTCATAGTTTTTTTGAAAAATAGAGACGAGACAGAGAGAGAGAGAGAGAGAGAGAGAGAGAGAGAGAGGGAAAAGAAAAGCTCAGAAGTGTGTACGTATTAATCACGTTTCATAGTATTGGGAACAAAGTATTTATTGAAAATAAATTCATATCTCTGTCACGTTCGATTTCTTTATTACAATTTTTCAATTTTCTCTTTCGTTACAATATAAATACTCTTATTTGCAGAGGTCTGTAGTGTTTTTAAAAAAAATCATCAGAAAATCAAAATTTTGCAGTTTTGGAGAGGCATCATGTGGAACGTCAACATATATTTTTTTCAGCAAACTTTGAAATAGTAGTGTGATACATTCACTCATGACTTTTATTATTTGACATGAAATCTGCACTCATCTTTGAAAACAAATGTGGAATGAATACAGTGCTTTTCGGCGTTGTAGGCCTATAGTATAGTAACAAATTCATCTAGGATTCACTTTACAATGGCACAGGATTTGTCAGCTTAAGGGGATACGGAATCACCTATCCCCGCAATGTTAATATATGCCTACTATAGGGAACATTTTCTCACAAACTACTGGAGACAGAGAGGTAAAAATTTTACTGTATGTGCATTCATATGTTACAACAATACTGAAACAACAGTTTATTGTCAAAGTATTTTCTTACAGAGATATTGTACATTTATTTTTAAGTAAATTTTTTCCATCGCTTTTTACTAGACTATCACCCCTAAGTCTTTTGTAAATCAAGTAATTAAAAAAATCGTTGTTTCAGTATGTAATAGGGACCTATGTCACTACGTCATAAAAATTTCAGACTTCTAGGTTGACCAGTACCTGAGATAATGTTCCTAGATGAAGTAAAAAGTAAACTTACGGGAAACGGAGAAAGAAGATTAAAACATTCCTGATCCGTAGCTAATACCCCCTTCACAGTCTTCACAATCATCTTCAAGTCTTCTTTTGGCACCCCTCTGCACCTGTCTTGCTTTTTTCACTAATGTCTTGATTATATTATCAGCATGCCTTAGTCTGTGCTGATCTAAAAAGAACATAGCACGTACCGTACGGGAACCAACACACATACCCAACTTTTGAAGGACCTGGCATTTAGTTATATTTCCAAGATTGAAGGTTGCCACAGCATCATACACACCAAAATGTAGTGTATTAATTCCGACAAACACTGTTTTTGGGAGACGATGCCATATCACACTATTCAAGCACTCGTTGGGGTTCTGCGTTTTTCCGTGAAGACATTTCATCAGAAGACTTCTGTCAGCCAGATCTCTGAAAATGGGCTTTATTTCTGCCATGATGGCTGATGGTAGACTGTGGTGGTGAATGTATTTCTCTCCTGTTGTTAGTCCCCTATTGTATTTACACCAGCTGTTTTCACCTTTGGGGCACAAACCATGTTGTGGATGCTCATCCGTGGATGCGGTGTGGAAATATAAAGCCCATATAGCTCTCCTCATTTCTTCAAGATTGCCTGTATTTTGCCTGATTGCAAGGCCATAGCAGTTCTGAATGTGGTCTATTATGGAATCAGTCAATCTTCCTCTGCCATCCAAGGTTTTCCCATCATCTAGTTTTTTCCCTTTCATAACTGATTTTAACCTTCTCAGCCTGGCACCCATTCTCTTCTGCACATGTCCTATACATTCAAGTTTGCTTATATTTACACTGTTCCCATATGGTTTGCTTTCCAAAACTTCTTTGAATGCTTTAGAGTCACCATCTCCCAGATATTTGACATAGTGAACATTATACCACTGTGAAGAGCGATGAAAAATTTTCTTCACCCCAGCAACCTCCATGCCACCACTACTACCATAATAATTAGCAATACAGTCATCACTGTGTTCATTTTTCAGCCTGCCTGTGCACCTACAGTATTTAGACATTATTGCAACATCAATAACCTTGCCAGTATCAACACTAGTTGCTGTTACAACACCATTGTTGGAGGTGTGGCCCCTTTTCTGCCACGTGCCATCAAACGCCACTGTGAGGTCACGACTGCCGTCATTTTCTTCCACTGCTTCTTCCACAGCAACCTGCATTGACTTCTGTGCTACATCTTCAACTGCAGATCCTAGTACATAATTGTAAGCTTCAAACTTTGAAGGTGCACTTGGAAGATTTAGAACACCACATATCATATCACCAGCTGCTTTGCCCTTACCAATTGCTCGCAATCCATAAACTAACCTAATATTTACACTATAAAGTTCAGTTTTCTTGTATCCATTATTTACAGTTACTGAAACCGAACTTGGAAACTTACAGCTGTATTTACAAACACTGCATATTAAATTAAACTGGGCAGCCAGGCCAACATGGGATTCTACTTTCAGAGAAACGTTTCCATGACATTTTTTGCAGCACAAACTGTTTTCAAGAGCTTCACACAATATATTCGTATCAATGAGTTCAAAAACTTCATTCCCTCTATCAAGTAAATTATATTTCTCTTCCAAATCTCTTAGTTTTTTATGAGAAGCACTGTTTTCATTTGGTGTAAGTTCGTTCGGCAAATCAGTAATAAGTGGATTCACATTTTCCAACAGTGATGATGATGAACTGCTTTGCTTTGCTAATGAATCATTATTTCTTTTCTTTTGCCAGTTCACACGCTTTTTAAATACTTTTGCTTTAGCTCTAGGCATTTTCACTGCGAAAAATGAAGCACTAAATACGAAATAACTCAACAACAACTACTTTCTTATATTACACTGTTTACAAAACAGTCCCGCCACAAAGTCAAAGAGTAACTTGAGGAAACCAGAGAGAAACATTTTCGGGCAACTAGTGTATAAATAGTCGCTGGAAACCGGGATATTTGAATTCATGTCACTTTAAAGGTACTGCCAAAAAGTTCATGGTCAGTCACGAGAGACGTGTATAACTAAAGCGCAATACCCGATCTCACAAATATATAAAAATAAAATAGTTATAATTGTAGTAGAGCTATGTATGATACGTCATTTTAAAGAGGAAACATGGCAGAATATAATACGCCAATAAAAAAAAAATTCGATTTTTTAACCCAAAATCCGATTCCGTATCCCCTTAAAACAAGGAAAATGTAAATCATGTAAGCAGACATATAAACATATATGATACACTCGTGTTTAATGAGAATATGACTCCATTTCTGTTAAATATATGTAAGACGAAGTTACGTAAAAGGGAGGGATAACCTTGTCATCCACAATTTCCTTCACCTTCTGTTGCGAGAAGGAGTGTGATCCTTTTTTTTATTACTATTATGTGCTGCTTCACTCCAAGGATGTTTTGATAAGTCTGATAAAAAAGCAAGGAAAAAATGTTTGTATCGTATCCTCCAGTTTTTTCATCCCATCGAAAAAAATATGTCAAACTATGCAGAATACCTGCTGATTTCAACTATCACTCCCTGATTTGATGCAAGTTTCTTCCCAGCATCTGCCTGCTTAACTGTGTGGTATGGAAATGAGCTGTTGTGGCCACATATATTAAGCATTGCTTCACGCAGTGCAGAATGCCAAAACAAAGAAACGTCAGTGACCGAGGCGTTGCAAAGTAGGCAGGCACAGATAGCCTTGCTGACAGCAGCACTCTACCAACAGGCTGATGCAAGGACGCACACAGACCGAGTGCCGAGCAAAGCCTGGAGAGTGCTCAGTAAGGAGGCCAGCATGCTAAGATACGCTGCAATATACAATGGGAGTAATAACAAAAAGCTACCACTGAGGGTTATAAACGTCCTCCTGCCGGATATAAATAGTGGAGCGCAGGCAGCAACAGACAGAAGCCATTAGGAAGCAGTTCGGATCTGAGGACAGATGTGGTCCGTGTCCGAATGTTCAATCTTCATAGGTGACGATTCCGGAAGTCTGTGCCAGCTCGCAGGAGTCATCCATTCACCGACAGATGTCAACTTCAGCTCTGGAGGTCGGCCTGAGTTCATTTGGCACCGTGGCTGACTAACTACAGCGAGAACTTCCAGCAACGCGGACTCGGTCACAGGTGCCGCGGGGGACTGACGCCCGGACTTCACGGCAACCTGGCCCCACGGGGTGTGGTGCATCCATGACGGGACCTCACGGACACCGCGACTGACGGCTTCCCGGCCGCCGGTGCAGCAAGGGTCGGCAACTGACCTCGTGACGACGTGGCTGCCGAGCGGCGACGAATTCATCTCAACCACAGGGCATCCTGGCTTCAGTGGAGCACTGGTGGCCTGAGGCTCTAGAGTGTGATCAGGGGCGCACGTTGCGCGCGTTGTCGGAGAATCTACACAGCAGCAGCCAGGCGGAGAGATCCGCAGGGCTGGGCAGCAACGACATGGGAGAAATTGTAAAGAAAGTTCAATAAATAATTCACGTCGTCTCAGTCTTTGGCGCAGCCACTGTGAAATGATGATGAAGACAACACAACACCCAGTCCCTGAGCAGAGAAAATCCCCGACCCAGGAATTGAACCCAGGCCCGTGGGACGGCAATCCGTCACGCTGACCATTCAACTATTGGGGCGGACTTTACTGAGTGGTCAGCTTGTATGACTGCCATGCACGCTCGTATGACTGCCATGCACCGGGCTCGGGTTCAATTATCGGCCGGTTTTGACATTTTCTCCGCTAGGCAACTGGGTTTCGTGTTGTCCTCATTATCATTTCATCATCACGGACGTGTAGGTTGCCCAGTGTGGCGTCAACTAAAAAGACTTGCAACTTGGCAGCCGAACTTCCCCAAGCGGGGCGGGGATTCTCGCCAATCAGTGACATACGAGCATTTCATTTCTTCCCAGCAAACCAAAGCTTCAAGTTTGGGACCAAAAAAAAAAAAAAAAAAAAAAAAAGCAGTGGCTATCACCTTACCAGCTGACAAAATTGTCTACCAGTATCATATTTTCTGGTGTATGTATGGTACATCCACTTACGTTTACGGTAGTAAGTGAGAGTTTCATTCGTAAACAATTACAGAATAAAATGTTAAAATGGAACATGACAGTCATAAAAATTTCATTTCAACACAAGAGGGAATTGCATGAGGACTCAAAGTATATTACTGATCTCAGTTTTATGGACTATTTCAAAGCTTCTCGAAGAGAATATAATGCTACTAATAGAAGAGTCAGATGTTATTCAGAAAGTAAAAAAAAAAACTGCAAATATTTTGTTATTACCATCAAGTTGCAATAAAGTATTATTAATTTACTCTTTCTATAAAGTCAACAGCTCCTTAGGATGAATTGTTGTTTTACACAGTTGTTGTAAATAAAGTCAAGGAAAGTGTTATGTAAACACAATCTGCAGCAAGATTAAAATAAACACGGTTCTAACATCTATAATTTCATTACCACCGCTATGTGAGCACATCTATTCCTAAAACAAACAAAAAAACCTTTTTATATAAACATTACACAGGCAGCTGATCCATTTTGGGGTCCAATCTTTGCGCCTTGAATTTACAAGCCACCTTTTACACCGATTTATTTTATTTATTTATTGGTCCATTTGATTCATTACATACTCAAATAAACAGTACATTGAATATAGGACAAGTCAAAATTGCGACAGGAGCAGAAAAAAACACACACACACACACACACACACACACACACACACACACACACACACACAGAGAGAGAGAGAGAGAGAGAGAGAGAGAGAGAGAGAGAGAGAGAGAGAGAGAGAGAGAGAGAGCATGACAAAATTAATTACAGATAACAATCATAAATTACAAGTGACAAATATAGCAATTTGAATTTAACCATTATTAATAATCATTGTTTACATAGCTATTTTTTGTAATTGAAAATTCTTTTACAGAGTAAAAACATTGTTCCGCTAGAAATGACATAAGATTATGTTTAAAAAAAATTTTGATTTTAAATCACTGAGTAGGCTGTTATATAGCTGAACTGTTACCTGTGATACACTTTTTTCGTGCAGTGCTGTTCTACACTGTGACATGTGGATATTATTTGTGTTTCTTGTGTTGTGACTGTGTGTATATGCTTATTTTGTTGAAGATGTCCAGTTTGGTCTAAAAGATACTCATTTGCGAACAGGATACACTCACATATGTAAAGGCTCAGTAGGCTCATTATTTTCATCTGGATGAAATGAGGTCTACATGTTTCCAGTTTTCTTAGGTTGCAGATAGCCCTGATTGCTCTTTTCTGCATCCTAAAGATCTTTATGCTGGTGGCTGAATTTCCCCAGAAGATTAGCCCATATCGAAGCAGTGCATGCATAATACGCCTGAATAACTGTTGACTTGCTTGCACTTTTATTTAACACATGCAGAGCATAACAAGCTTTTGAAAGTTTTTTCTCAAGTTCTTTTATATGACAGTCCCATTTTAAATTATCTAGTACCCATAGGCCTAGAACCTTAGTGTCAGTAACCGAGTTCAGTAACGTATTTTCAAGGTATGGTACTGTAAGAAAGTTTTGCACATGTAGAGAAGAGTGGAAATTCATAAAGACAGTTTTTTCTTTATTTATTATTGTTTTATTTTTTTTGAAACCAGCTAGTAATTTGGGACATTACAGTATCTATTGCTACTTCAAATGAGATTTTGTCAGCAGCTGTTATTAATATGCTGGTGTCATCAGCAAATAAGATTAGTTTTCCAAATTTAATGAAGTCCTTTATATCATCAGTATAAAGGAGGAACAGTAGAGGTCCTAGGACAAAACCTTGTGGCACTCCGTATTTTATTGTTGATTTACTGGAGACACTTGTTGTTGTGATGTGAAGCAAACCGTTAAAACTCGTAGTGACATTTAGCAGTTTGGAGCTGCACACCCAACCATTTGACGCTGTGGGACCACAAAATTAAGGAAAATTCGCTGGTTCACTTTCCTACGCCACACGAAGCATAAAGCACTGTCCACGGATTGGGATTCAATATGGTGGATTGTTCAGCTCGGTATATCAAGTACATTAAAAAATACGGCAAACAAGGGCACTGCACGTGTATTGCTAATGCAAGCAAATCGCCCCATCCATGCGTTTAAATAAATAAAATCCAGTTGTCTATCAGTTATTCTTCTTTCTGATCATTTTGTATTACTTTGAGCGAAATTAGAAATCACTGTGCTGTTGCTGAATGCAAAAATGCTCCATATAAAACTGCGGATGTCGTTTACCGATTCATCGACACACGTACAGAGGCAAATTACTGCGCGAGTCGTTATAGGCCGTCGCCAGGAGTTTTGTCTGGACGGCTCGCTTTAATATGACAGAGAATATTCCCTACTTCCCGAAAATATTTTAGTGGCTGCTAATACATATCCTTCGTCATTTCATCCATCAGTCAAAACGCCAATATACGCTACGCAAAAGTAACTGCAGATATTTTGAAGCCAATATTTTCACTGAAGTCGAGCAAAATATTTGTTCAAAGGTTTTGTGGAACCCAAGTTTTATCTACATTTGCTGTAAGCCTATTATTCTCAGCACGTAATCTGTGCTTGGTACACAAAAACTGCGTCCTTACTACCGCATGTCCCTATCTCGTGTTACAAATTTCAGGCCATCATTACAGTTTTTTAATTAAAAACCAAGTGGGCAGAGAAGACAGTTCATTGAAGTGACTGGCCTGAATAATCAATTTCATCACGGACATTGCCCTGCATTTCTCTAGCCATCGGATCTATCCTCTGTCATACTAAAGTAATACAATTCTACGTTCTAGCTTAATGTAAAAGGCGTCAAATATCATAGATTTCTATGCTCTTCTCGGAGAATCAGAATAGGTGCTGGGATTGTTCTGATGGTTGTTGTTGTTGTGGTCTTCAGTCCTGAGACTGGTTTGATGCAACTCTCCATGCTACTCTACCCTGTGCAAGCTTCTTAATCTCCCAGTACTTACTGCAACCTACATCCTTCTGAATCTGCTTAGTGTATTCATCTCTTGGTCTCCCTCTACGGTTTTTACCCTCCACGCTGCCCTCCAGTGATAAATATGTGATCCCTTGATGCCTCAGAACATGTCCTACCAGCCAGTCCCTTCTTCTTGTCAAGTTGTGCCACAAACTCCTCTTCTCCCCAATTCTATTCAATACCTCCTCATTAGTTATGTGATCTACCCATCTAATCTTGGTGTGGTTCTGTGAAACCCAAGTTTCATCCAAGTACACTACAGGCGTGGTGTCTTCAGCAAGCAAGAAGCGCATTGTACGCAAAAACTTATAACTTGCTGCTGCAATGTCTCTGCGTTCCATTAAGAATTTCCATCTGTCATTACACTCCTTGAATCGGAGACTAAGGGAGAGGAGAAGACAAGGAACGGAGGTCTCTGAGCCCGAGTAATTAATTTTTTCACGGAGGTCAGCCTGCATTTTTTTAGCCCTTGGATACTCTCCTCTGTCGTAATATCCAAGTACAATTCTACACACGAGCTCTTTGTTAAAATCGTGAAAGTCGGTTAATTTCCGTTCACGTTCGTATCCCTTTCTTTGAGAATCGAAACACTCATTCACATCTGGAGATTCTGCCAATGACACAGATCTGCTAATACGGCCTACTGTTGACTTGGAGACACCACACGCTTTGACAGTAAGTTTATGAATTTGCGCAAAATTTAAGTTATTCTTCACGTCTTCATTGTCGGCCAGATCAGTAAAAAACTTGAGTACATTCGATATGATAATTTTCGATTGTTTACGAATGTCTTTCCGCCCGTTGTTCCTGCATTGTTGTTCACCACCGAACACAAGTCAAAGTACCTTTCTAAAGACAGTAAGATGCTGAGGTCAGACGTGAACACTCGATACAGCACGGTAACAATGAGCTTTCAGCTGCTCTGACCTTCTGATCTGACCTACGCTACTTACATGGCAACAAAGCCGCGAGGCGGGCGAATCACAGCCCACAGCCCACAGCCCCTGTTGGCGGCAGGCAGCGGCCGTGACCTTGAGGACTCTACTTTCGTGCAGGCCACTCTAGTCATGTTCATGAAGAAGAAGGTGTAGATGCAGTTGCAGGACACTATCTTTATGTGTTTTGTGAAGCGAAAAATTGTCATTTATGAACATTAAAGCAGTGCAGACGAAGCAAGTAGAGTAATCTACAGTTCTGTTGTGATGTTTATTTATTCTCGGAAATATTGACAAATCTGGGGGCGGTTGATTTCATCCCGAGGTCTGATTGGATGTAGCTTTCCACGGTAGTGTATCCTGTACAAGTATCTTCCTTTTCTTGTACCACTGTCCGAGTCTTCGCAGGGTCGGCATGGTTATTGATGGATGTGGCATGTTACGTTAAAGGTGTTGTCGGATGCCCTTCGTCTTGCAACCCCGTTACCACCCCAGGATGGAATATCTGCATCTACATCTACATGATTATCTTGCAATTCATCATTAACCGCCTGGTGGAGGGTTCATTGTACCACCTTCAAGATATTTCTCTGCCAGTGCACTTTCGAACAGTGTGCAAGAACATTTAAATCTTTCCATGTGAGCTCTGATTACTCTTATTTTATTATGTAAGTAGGTGCCAACAAAATATTTACGCATTTGGAGAAGAAATCTGGTGATTAAAATTTCATGAGAAGATCCTGTCGCAACGAAAAACGCCTTTGTTTTAGTGACTGCCACCCCAATTCGCATATCACATCTGTGACATTCTCTCCCCTGTTTCTCGATAATACAAACCGTACTGCCCACTTTTGAACTTTTTAGAGGAACTCCGTTAATTCAGTCTGGCGAGAATCCCAAGAGGATGGGCAAGCATGCTGTAGACAGTCTCTTTAGCAGATGTGTTGCACCTTCTAAGTGTTCTGCCAATAAAACGCAGTCTTTGGTTCGCTTTCCCACATTTACTATGTGATCGTTCCAATTTAAGTTGTTCGTAATTGTAATTCCCAAATTTTTAGTCGAATTTACAGCCTTTAGATTTGTGTGATGTATCACATAACTTGTGTGGATGATTTCACTCTTTTATTGAGAGGCAATTTCCATTTATCGCACAACATAGGTATCTTTACCAATGAAATTCGCCAACAGCCGTGTAACTGAGACGTTATTTTATTTCATTTTATTTTGACTTGATTGCAATCAAGTCCTTGAATGAAGCGGCACTGTATGACAATATAGTTTGTTTTTGAGTAATGCATATGGGCCTGAAGACGGCATAGTGGAGTGTCGAAACTGGTAGTCAAAATTGTAACAGTTGTGACACTAAATGTAACACTTCTGCTACTAAATGTAACTGTGTTTTCTCTTTGGATGCTGTCAATTGTCAGGATGAGCATACTAAAGCATTCTGTCAGGGTGAAAATATTAAATAAATTAACTTTTCTCTCTTAACAACATGTGGGCAGGGTGGGTTCTTCCTTGGCTCGGGTATGAGGTCGAATGAAACATCATTTTTACATAAGATAACTTTTATTGAAGATTTGTACAACTGTATCTTACTGAATGTTCTGGTTCGGAGAGCGGCAGCTGTGGCGTTTGTGAAGTCTTCTGCTGCGGCAGCGGCGGCGGCGGCGGCGTATGATTACGCGTAGCGGTGTGTATCTCGTGTCGATGTCTCGCCCAGCTGACTGGAGACGCGCAGCGCAAGGTGGCCGGTTTAATTATTGCGAGTGAAGTCGTGCATCGGATGATACCTTGGGTGTGGCGTCCCAGTGTTTCTCTTCTCTAAGCGGCCGCGTGTGTTGTGCTTCGGCCAGCGGAGCGGCGCGGCGGGGGAAGGCCGGTGTCATGGACTCGAACCACGGACTCCCGCTTGCCAGTCTTCGGCTGTCAGGTCTTCATCCCAGCTCACAGGTGACTGCTGATGTGAGGCCGTCTCCTTCCCGTCCTCACGAGTCACCCGGGTATGTAAAAACCAGACTTCAAATACCTTTTAACTTCTGTCTTCTGGCGCTGAGGCTGCTGCTTGCTATTCCATTACAGCGGCGGACTTGGTGTGTCTGTGAATGATGTAGTGTTTTCTTGCATGACGGTCTTCAGCAGCGAAACTGACTGAAAACAACTGCTACGCTTCTTCACTTCTTCGCCTCTCGTCTCCGTCTCCGTCCTCGTCTTCGTCTGTCGGGCCCACCGCATCTCGCGTATTTATTCACTGCAGTTCACTGGAGGTAAACGACTTCACGGTCATTGCCTCTTCTGTCACGTTGAAAAGCTTCTCGAAGAATCTTCTTAACGTCGGCCATTGGCTCTTGGAATATAGGCGAGGGCCTTTGCTCACATGCGACAACTGAGAAACACGTGAGCCGGTCGGGCGATGCCCTGATGGCTGAATCGACAGCGCCCGCTTATGTGGAACTTGCTGACTTCACGGTCATTGTCTCTTCTGTTCTGCTGTTTTGCCCGCTGTTTGCCAGTATGTAACTCTCTAAACTAAACCAAGTTTTTCATTTATATTCTAATTTCTACTTCACTTTGATTTCACTAATTTATTTACTTAAGTACCACTCAACAAAATAAAATAACATCTCAATTACGCGGCTGCTGGCAATTTCATTGATAATTACTTGACCAGCTGATGTCTCGTGTCTATGATGGGTCAACAGAGAAATACAGATATCTGATCTAAATCAGTTTGCAATTGCTGCCCCAAATGTCTGCATGTAGTGTTATTCATGTGAAAGTGAGCAATAGTTATCTAAATGTTTGCGAATCGTGTAACTGAGGCTTGGGGAACAGCCCACTATTTGCATAGCAGGATGAGGGAAACCGCCTGGAAACCACATCCTGGCTAATTGACACACCAACCCTCGTCACTAATCTGCAAGGCTGATTTGACCCAGAGACAGTGTACCTACCCGTCCAGAAAGTGACACTTTGACGCACAAGGCTGTCCGGATGGGTATCCTGTACAGTCCTCTTCATTTCTGCTTAACCTCTACAGTCTCCATCCATTTGAACCAGCTTACTGGAGTCAAGTTTTGGCCTCCCACTACAGCTTTCAGCTCCCTACATTTCTTGATGATTCCTTGATGCCTCGTGACGTGTGCTATGAACCAATCTCTTCTTTTAGTCCAGTTGTGCCACAAATTTCTTTTTTCCCAGCTTGATTCAATACGTCTTTGTATAAGTTCCCCACTATGTACTTTTGTCTGGAATTTAGCCCAGATTTACCTCCTACTTTATAAAAAGTCTCCATTCTACCAGAACTAGGTACCCACAGATTGTTGTACAACTTAAACTTGTATGCTAAACTTTGACTAAACAGAACCTAATTTGAATTGAACTGTAACTGGTCTGAATACAACTTGTCGTTATATGACTGAAGTTGCCCTAATCAAAATTTCCTCCTACGTCACGTCTTGACAACACTGTTGCAGATTTCTCGAAAGCGCAACAGCAAGCAGGCAGCGGCTAAGCTAGATTTCTATTTTTAAATAAACTTTCCAAATAATATTCAAACTGCTGCATACCATACTATGTATGATAAACCTTCTTTAAGCAGTGTGATGGGGAGAGTAACTGTTCCTAAGAAGTGATATTCCAAGACAACGCTTTTAGAATTAAGTATGTATTCGAAAAGACAGAGTAAAACGTAGTGTGATCTTCACACATAACACTGGTCTGAGCAATACTAGGCTATGGTAACAGAAAACTTCTATAAAAACCAAGCAAATTACTCCCTTGATACGTTAATGCACGACTCAGTGGAGTGGGGTGGTCTATATCTTGGCTCTGGGCAAGTGAATAAAGTTAACTAGCTGACAAGAATAATTCCGAACAAGCTAGCTGTGCAGTGTGGCAGTCTTATGTCAATCTTCCTGTCTGCAAAAAAATTTCGAGAGTTATATTCTTTTCGACTTTCAATATATATATAAGGGGGGCCCAAAAATAACCGAAATTTCTTTCTAGAAAGAATATACTTTATTGTTTTCAAATACAACCTTAATCTCCTTCGAAGTACTCTCCATTAGCATTAATACACTTGTCCAAACTTTCATTCCAGTTTTCGAAGCACCTTTTAAATTCGTCCTATTTGATAGCTGCTAGCGCTTCCATGACATTGCGTTTTACGTCTTCCACATCCGCAAAACGCTTCCCTCTCAAGTCTCTTTCCATCCTCGGAAATAGGAGGAAGGAGTCCGAGGGGGCTAAATCCGGCGAATAGGGCGCGAGGGTCAAGCTAGTCGTCTTCGTTGAGGCCAAAAACTGGCGAACGCTGCGAGCTGTGCGCGCGGGAGCGTTGTCGTGATGCAGGGACCACTCGCCAGAATCCCACAAAGCCGGACGTTTTCGTGACAAACTTCTGCGAAGCCATTTCATAACCTCCAAATAGAATTGTTGGTTTACTGTCTGGTTTTCAAGGACAGATTCAGAGTGTACGATCCCTTTGATATCAAAAAAACAGATCAACATCGTTTTCACATTCGATTTCACTTGTCGAGCTTTTTTTGGCCGAGGTGAGCCAGGTGACCTCCATTGTGATGTCTGTTGTTTACTTTCTGGATCGTACTCATAGCACCGTGACTCATCACCTGTGATGACTTTGTTGAAAAAATGTGGATCATCTTTGAATGCGTCCTTCATTTCGAGACAGGCTTGAATGCAACGATCCCTTTGATCTCTGGTAAGAAGCTTCGACACGAATTTTGCTGCCACCCTTCACATCCCCAAATCTATGGTCAAGATGCGCTGAATTGAGCTCCAGGAAAACCCGGACAAGTTCTCGAGTTGGTCGATTGTCCAGCGTCGATCTTCACTGATGAGATCACGGATTTTGTCAATGTTGTCTTCACTTTGAGCAGTTGAAGGTCGACCGGAATGGGGCTGATCTTCAGCCACCATTTCTCTCTTCTTAAACCGAGAAAACCATTCGTACAGTTGCGTTTTACTAAGAGCATGGTCTTCGTAGGCTGTCTGAATCATTGCAACAGTTTCTGCTGCGTTCTTACCGAGCAAGAAACAAAACTTCACTGCCGCACATTGTTCATAAGAACTAGCCATTTCCTCGTGTCACGCCTGCACTGTACGCACACTCAAAGAACTGCCAAAGAAACCACACTCCTCATTGTTGGGTAACGCCACGTGGTAGAATGACTCAGCAGAGCTCCTACTACAACCCTCTGTCGGCGCAACCTGCTACTACAAGTACACGATGTGCAGCATTACGATTCTGGTTATTTTTGGGTCCCCCCTCCTTGCTGTCCTTTAGAAAAAAAGATAAAAAAATCTTTCTTTATCTAACTTACACAATCACAAATCAACAAGCACCACTGAATATGTCTGTAGCTTACCACACTTCAACTAATCACACTGCACAAAGGTAAAGATGTGCCACAGCAAGAGCCAAGATTGTTTAACAGTAATGTATCTTTCTCTCTCTCTGACTTGCACATCGGTAACTTACAAAAATCAAAATGACATGCCCACCTTACGTTTGTTAACTACACACCTAATCCTAAGTGCTCTTCTGTAGCACCACATTTCAAAAGTCTATGTCCTCTTATTATGTGTACTGCTCTAATTAGGCAAATTATTGCGCAGGTCGTCCCTGCCACTGGGCCAATTATCCGATAAAAGCCACTTTACTACCGTTCCATGTCCAATTTTTGTATAGCCCTCTTTTTTTCGTTTGTACGAAACGAAACAAGTAACACCTTTGGCGATCCTGTCCCTGGTGGGCCGCTTGAATTTGCTCGCGCGGCTGCCTATCATAACTCGACGGGGTTCGCAACATATTTACGTGAATCTCTAGTTGAACAGGAAGCGATGTGCGATTTCTCTGCTCTTCTGACTCTTTGGCATGCGAGCGGCTTCATGCCAGGGAATAAGTCGCGCCAGGCTCTAGCTGAGGTTTGTAAAGTCTCCATGGCTGCAGACAGTACAGGAACACTCGGGTATCAGGCTAGGGAGGTACAAATGAACAAACTAGCTTTTGTGTTGGTACCTTGGTTCGATTTTATTACTTCCTTCCGAGTTTACGTCCGCAGTTCGTGGTCTCGCGGTAGCGTTCTCGCTTCCCGGCGGGGTCAGGGGTTTTCACCTGCCTCGAGATGACTGGGTGTTGTTGTGTCATCTTCATCATCATCATTCATCCCCATTACGGTCGGAGGAAGGCAATGGCAAACCACCTCCACTAGGACCTTGAGTAGTACGGCAGTGCGGGTCTCCCGCGTCGTCCCCGACGCTCTGGTACGGAATATAGGACTTCATCATCCGAGTTTACATCAACATGTCGAAGAGCACAGACATTGAGTCATAATTTTCAATGAGCGTAGAACATAGATGAAGCTTACTAGATAAATTACTAGAACAAATAGCCTGTCTAGCCTAACACTTTGACTCAAATCATGAAAATGAGCCAGTTTCTTATTGTTCAAATCGAATCCCCAGGTTCCGTTACACTATAAGTGACAATCAGTAAGTCGTGATAGACTAACAACCACAGTCCAGAGGTATGTACAGCCAAGAATGCAATCGTTCTCACAAGGAGAGGTCCCCAGCGGTGCGATCGACTTTTTGCAACTGTCTAAACGGTGATGTAGGTTAAGATCCCAGGTATCACACACTGGGCCCTCGTTTGCGAGTAAATGAGGAAAAAATATCGGAATTTTGTGTGACAGTTAGTACTGTTATAAAGTTGCAGTAATTTGTCAGGTCGTGTGGCATAGTGTATATGATAATAGCTTTCGATCCTGGAATCGAATATTATCATGTGCATAAAAATTTTATTTTTAAATCTTCATCGAAACTTCTATGATCATCATTTTTATTCAGTAAATTCAGTTAAATGTAATGTTTTAATTTCCATTAATTTGTCACATAATTTTAATCATAATATCAACTACATCATTTCCTCTCATATTTCTCCCTGTCATGCTTTCTCCATTTGAAATCTTTGTTCACGTGTTCCTAATTAATTTTTTGTATTAATTTCTATTTAGTTTCCTTGTTTTATCATCCTGTTTTAAGTCCACATTATTGCATTCATTATATCTATTTCTCATTGTGCTTGAATTTCGTTTTACTTTTAAACCCGTCTTCATTTAAATTTTCATCTGCATTTTTTGTCCACAGTGCAGTAGGTATTATGATTATGTTTTAAATGTTTGTGTGATGATTACCGTGCAAAAAAATTGCACATTTGGTAACAAAAATACATTTTCACACCATTGCACAAATATAATGAGATTATTTCGTCTTCTGTTTTTTACTGATATATCAAAATTCTCAAATCATTGAAAGTCTGGTGATCAGGAACTTTAAACCACCATCTCTTCTTCCCTCGCCGGCCAAATGCACCGAAAATTTTGTGCTATCACGACTCGAACCGGGTTACCTCCGAGACAAGCGCGACGGAGTGTTTTTATTTCATTTCTTTACACAAGTTACGTACGACCAAATTGAGGAGCAAATCTTCAATGTCATGGAACGTATCAGTACATGAAATTACAACATAAAACTAATAACAGATAAAAATAAAATGTTTATGAACCCGAAAAAGTCTAAGTAAACGCAATCAACAATACAACAAGAACCAGCTCATTTTTTGAAAGGAACTCCTCGACAGAATAGAAGAAGTGACCCACGATGAAACTCTTCAGTTTCGATTTGAAAGTGCATGGACTATTGTTAAGTTTTTTGAATTCTAGTGGTAGCTTATTGAAAGTGGATGCAGCTGAACACTGCACACCTTTCTGCACAAGAGTTAAGGAAGTCCGATACAAACGCTGCTGTGATTTCTGCCGAGTATTAACTGAGTGAAAGCTGTTTATTCTTGGGAATAAGCTAGTATTGTTAACAAGAAATGACAGTAAGAAATATATATATTGAGAGGCCAATGTCAGAAAAGCAAGACTTGTGAACAGGGGTCGACAAGAGAGTCGTGAACTTACACTACTTATTGTCCGAACCGCCCATTTCTGAGCCAAAAATATAATTTCAGAATGGGAAGAGTTACCACAAAATAGAATACCATACGACATAAGCGAATAAAAATAAGCAAAGTAGACTAATTTTCGCGTCGAACGAACACTCACTTTAGACACCGTTCGAATAGTAGATATGGCTGCCTGAACATGGGCTGAACACCTAGACATTTGAACTGTTCAGTTTCACTAATCATATGCCTATTCTGTGAAATTAAAACGTCAGGTTTTGTTGAATTGTATGTTGAAAACTGTAAAAACTGAGTCTTACTGTGATTTAGTGTTAGTTTATTTTCTACAAGCCATATACTTATATCATGAACTGCACTATTTGAAACCGAGCCAGTGTTACACACAACATCCTTTACTACCAACCTAGTGTCATCAGCAAACAGAAATATTTTAGAGATATCTGCAATACTAGAGGGCATATCATTTATATAAATAAGGAACAGGAGCAGTCCCAACACTGATCCCTGGGGCACCCCACACTTGACAGTACCCCATTCAGACCCCACTCACAGTCATTCTCAACACTGCGAATAATGACCTTTTGCTGCCTGTTGCTAAAGTAAGAGGTGAGCCAATTGTGAGCTATTCCCTGTATTCCGTAATGGTCCAACTTCTGGACAATATTTTGTGATCAACACAATAAAACGCCTTAGTTAAATAAATAAAATATCCCTAGCGTTCGAAAACTTTTGTTTAACCCATCCAGTGCCTCACAGAGAAAAGAGAATACGGCATTTTCGGTTCTTAAACGACGTTTAAAACCTAACCGTACATTTGATAACAAATTGTGTAATATAAAATGGTCAATTATCCTTACATACACAGCTTTTACAATAACTTTAACAAACACCGATGGCATAGAAATAGGTCTAAAATTCTCTACATTATCCCTTTCTTCCTTTTTATAAAGTGGCTTTACTACTGAGTACTTTAATCGCTCAGGAAACTGACCATTCCTAAAGGAAAAATTACAAATATGGCTAAATACAGGGCTAACATGTGCGGCACAGTACTTCAATATTCTGCTAGACACTCCATCATATCCATGAGAGTCCTTAGTCTTCAGTGATTTAATTATTGACTCAGTCTCCCCCTCGTCTGTATCACAGAGGAGTAGTTCAGACATCAATCTCGGAAACACATTTGCCAAGAGAGTTATATGATTCCCTGTAGAAACTAAATTTTTATTTAATTCACCAACAATGCTCAGAAAATGATTGTTAAATACTGTACACATAACTGATTTATCAGCAACAGAAATATTTTTATTGCGAGCTGACTTTATATCGACGAAAAATTTTTAACATCGTGAGTTCGGGCCTACCGACCTCGTCCGAGCAGTGGGGCCTTCTGTTTCTCTTCAGCTAAGTAATGTAGATTTATGACTGGCTACTACGGTGCTATAGTTTTATACTTGACATGGCAAAATTTTGGCATGCAGTAGTTTAGCGTCAATAGCTTCTGAAGAGGGCCAAATGATTTTGGCTGAAACCTAGGTAAAGATTTGTTTCTATTTGCAACTTAGGCTGACGTGCTACATATTTATATCGTCGATCTACGGAAACGGGTGATTGGTTTGGAAACGTTAAACGTCTATTCAAAAATAGAAAACAGTAAGGACACGAGAGTGGAGTATCATGGAGGAAGACTTAAGAGGTGGAAGAATTTTGGAGACAAAGAAAAGAACAAATCCGGGATAACTGCAAACCACATATTATACTTTGAAGAATATAGTGAAAAATGAAATAAAATCAAATACGGTATCTGACTGCGATCAGCGCAGCCGATCTGGCACCCTGTTCTCTATTGCTACCAGTCCGTTTCTGGAGCACACATCTCTGAGCTTTCAATTCCTACCTGCAGGCATCCCGTTCTGATTCCGCTGACGTCTGCTTCTTCTTGACTCAAGCGTTAGGGTCGCCATGTTACACTACTGGCCATTAAAATTGCTACACCAAGAAGAAATGCAGATGATAAACGGGTATTCATTGGACAAATATGTTCTACTAGAACTGACATGTGATTACATTTTCACGCAATTTGGGTGCATAGATCCTGAGAAATCAGAATCCAGAACGACCACCTCTGGCCATAATAACAGCCTTGAAACGTCTGGGCATCGAGTCAAACAGAGCTTGGATGTCTTTTTAAATTAAAGCTTAAAAATGACTAAATTTCAAGATTTGGTCAAGTGATCGAAAACGCTTCGCTATTGGCTGAAGCTCTGGTGACGTCACAGACAAAATACGTCTCTTTTAGGAGAGTTAGCAGAAGTTACTAGTGTTTTCCGGTACTCTTTCCGCAAACAGTTTAGTTATTTAGTGGTAGAAAACACATTAACAACTTTTAAGTAACAATGGAAAGAAATTTTGTGGAGGCTGGTTGTGGGAACCTTCCGAAAGTTGTTTATTTTATGCTCTCTTTGTTCTTCAAACACAACTGAGATTTTAATATCCATCTTTTGACATGCAGCTCCTTGTATTGGCCGTGTTTGCAGGTAAAAAGTTTTGGATGTGAGGTCCGCCAGTTATACAAAACACCGTTTTTCTCAGTACTCAAACATGTTTCGGCACCACTATGCCATCATCAGTGGATTTTCGTTTTATTTATTCTTTACATTTGTTGTGCATGAACTTTCTGGATCACTTTTGTGTTAATTACTACAGGTAGCTTGTCATGTTTTCGTGTGGCAAGCGCTTCCATTCTCCATATCATGCTGAGATGTTGTGATGCATACGTAACTATAACAAGTATTTTCCACAAATAACTTAGTAAAATACTTTTTCACTACAGCAGAACACAGTGTGATTGTGGTTTTAATGTTCCAGAAATAACCACACATTGCATTTTAAGTTCTTCTCGTGCATGTTAACCCCTTTTTAGCCCAGTTTTTATCACTGTAATAGCATTTTGGTCATATTTGCATAGGAGTGAGGTGCCGAATACAGCGCGTCGTAATGTTTTCTTGGTAGAAAAATACTGACGAAAAACATAGTTTGGTGACCCCAGAATCCTTGCGATGACTCTAGAGCCCTTGCCATGTTTCCAGTATGCCAGTAAATACTACGTTTCCGCCTCATATCGGATATTACGTGTATATTTTACGTGCATAACTTTGAACATCTGGATATCGGCAACTGATAATGATGTCGAATAAAGTGTCGAAGATCCCCGAGAATATCTTCTAGGAACATATGGTAAAAATTGCTACGCTCTGCCTTAAACAGATATGAAAGAAACGGCCATTGCACAATAGGTTCTTTCGGTACCAAAAAATCATGCTTTTTGGGTTTTCTTAGGAACTGCCTATGAACAAGTGCTGATTTTATAAGCTGCCTTAGACTCCACCTAATGCAAAAGAAACAACCGAAATGCTGAATGTGTGTAATGTTTAAACTTTGACCTTGCTTTGTGCCCGACCGGTATGCAAATGGTCAGGGGCTATCCAAAAAACTGACCCCTCACCTCTGTGATCAGTAGATCCGGAGATGTGACCCCCTGTGTTGTGCACTGTCGTGCACGGACTGTTAATGAGGATTTCCGCCTACTTATGAGCAAACTAATCTATTTGATTACATTGAGCGCCAGTTGCCACTTCCAAGCGAGGATCTTCCGCCAGTCTTCTTGCTTTCCGCCACTGTTTTCTAGTGTTGCGACTAATCTCTATACAACAGCACCGTTAGCTAACAACCTTACAGAGTTTTTGTCAGCACGCTCTAAATTATTTTTACTTGTGAAGATTTCTCTCCGTTAAGAATGATGTGTTGCGTGCTACTTGCTACGAACTTTTCAATCCACTTACACAGTTGGTATGACATTCGGTACACTCGTATTTTGTTGATTAGGCGGCAGTGTGGAATTGTGTGGAATGCCTCCCGGAAATGAAGACGTCTCTACGTGGTCGACGGTGTTCGCTGCTTTCCGTGTCTGGTGGACAAACACGGCGATCTGGGTGTCACACGATTGCTGTTTGCTGAATCAGTGTTGGTCCCTAAAATACAATTTTGATTCCCAGAAAGATCATAATACACGAGCATAAGAGATATCATGAAATGCTGCAACAGATTCACGTCATCCATTTAGTCATGTGGTTCCATTCGTCTGTACGACGACACTTCTTGAAAACGGGAATGAATTGTGCCTTCTCCAATCGTCAGCACGCTGCTCTCCTCCAGCGACCTACGGTACACTACTGATTCACTGTAAAAAAGAAATAACGTATAATTTTTACACTGAAGTGCCAAAGAAACTGGCATAGGCATGCGTTTTCAAATACAGAGATATATAAACAGGCAGAACGCGGCGCTGCGGTCGGCAACGCCTGTATAAGTCAACAGGTGTCTGGCGCAGTTGTTAGATCGGTTACTGCTGCTGCCATGGCAGGTTATCAACATTTAAGTGAGTTTGAACGTGGTGACATAGTCGGCGCACGAGCAATGGGATGCAGCATCTCCGAAGTAGCTATGAAGTGGGGATTTTCCCGTACAGCAGTTTTACGACTATTCCGTGATTATCAGGAATCCGGTAAAACATCAAATCTCTGACATCGCTGCGGCCGGAAAAAGACCCTGCACGAACGAGACCAATGACGACTGAAGACAATCGTTAAAGGTGACAGAGGTTCAACCCTTCCACAGATTCCTGCAGATTTCAGTGCTGGGTCATCAACAAGTGTCAGCGTGCGAACCATTTAACGAAACATCATCGATATGGGCTTTCGGAGCCGAACGCTCACTCGCGTACCCTTGATGACTGCACGACACAAAGCTTTATGTCTCGTCTGGGCCTGGCAACACAGACATTGGACTGTTGATCACAGATAATATTTTGCCTGGTCGGACTTGTCTCGTTTCAAATTGTATCGAGTGGATGGACGTCTATGGGTATGGAGACGACCTCATGAATCCACGTCCCCTGCATGTCAGCAGAGGCTGTTCAAGCTGGTGGATGCTCTGTAATGGCGTGATAATTGTGCAGTTGGAGTGATATTGGACCCCTGATACGCTTAGATACGACTCTGCCAGGTGACACGTACGTAAGCATCCTGTCAGATCACCTGCATCGGTTCAAGTCCATTGTACATTCCGACGGACTTGGGCACGCCCAAAATTGCTACAAAGTGGCTCGAGGAATATACGCTGGCCACCACATTCCCCAGACATGAACATTATTGAGTATATCTGGGATGCCATTCAACGTGTTGTTGAGAGGAGATCTCCACTCCCTCATTGTCGACAGCCCTGATGGATTCATGGTGTCAGTTCCTTCCAGCACTACTTCAGACATTAGTCGAGTCCATGCAACGTCGTGTCGCAGCACTCCTGCGTGTTTGCGGAGGACCTACACTATATTTTGCAGTTGTACCAGTTTCTTTGGCTCTTCAGTGTAGAAAACGCCGTAATTGTCTCCCACTGACACGCATAAGTTTCAAATTAGGCTCAAAGGCGCCAACAACCCAATGGTGGAAAAGCGTGGTGCCCTGTGACGTCACTCTCGATCTAGGCAGCACTTTAAACAGAGAGGTGTCAACTCCTGCTCAGACATGTGACGTATAGGGTGGGTTAGGGTTAATGATGTCACTTTGGCACCAGATTTCACCGCAATTCCGTCCAACGCCAACATGGACGTTGAGCCGTGCTGACCCCGGCTTATGCGTTGGTTTAAACCTTGACTGTTACTCTGTGTTTGGTTTCCCGCGGTTATTGCGGTTATGCTGTGGCTCTTCCTCTTTCTACGGGTGGCAGCAGTGGTGTGTATCGATATTCACTCCTTGTATTATCTTTGGTCTGTGTGTGGATCAGCCAGAATATCTCTGCGCGGCGCAGTGGGCCGGGCCCTCTGGCGGTCTCTACGCAGTGTCGGAGTGTGTGGGAGCTGTTCCGATTGCTACGAGGTTCGTGGCTCACCGACCCAGGACATAAAAGTTGAGTGGTTATTTAATTAACGAAGCCAGTCTGTTCACACTGTGCCGTTGGTTTTCATGGTTGGCTGTTGGGGGTATTCCCGTGAGCAACATCGAGTGTTCGAGTTGGCGAAAGTTTGGCCACCGTCCGGTGGAGTTTAACTGTATTCTAGTTATTTGAAGTTCAAGTGCACCAGCGGAATTGTCTGCCTTGTGGCCGTTAGCGTTCCGGTTAACTGCCCTGGCCGCTGACGTAAAATTCAGGCAGTGTCCTTTCCTCACTGTGTTGTCACTGTCCAACACGTGTGTGTAATTTTGACAGCTTATGCATACTTGGTTTTGGGTTTGGAGTTCCTCGTGTACTGGTCGAGTGGAAAGCAAGTCGTCTTGTCGGTGGGTCCGTTGACTGTCTCTGGTTGGGTTGCCGGCGGATCAGATTTAGTTGGGCCAACTACCTGTCTCCCCTAAACGAAGGTTAACAATTCAAGTGCAGACCGACCCCCAGAAACGTCTGACCACCGCTGGCTGTACTTCTTTTTCTTATTGGTATTTGATTGTGTATTTTAATGGCTCATAGCCGCTGGTTTGAATTTGTATGCTTTTAGTTGAGTTTTAAATAATGGGCCTTCAGCCGTTCCGTAATTGTCAAGTTTTGCATTGCCTGGGCCTTCAGCCTCATTTAAAATATTTTTTTTTCTGTATAAAGCTTTGGGCCTTCTGGCTTTTGAGAATTTATTGTAGTTGTGTTTTTCAATCATGGGCCTTCAGTCGTCTTAAAATTTAAATCCCTTACTTGTTAAATCTTAGATTGTGAGCCATGGCGGCTCATATCGTTAGTTCCACTCTGGTGCTTTGGTTCAAATGGCTCTGAGCACTATGGGACTCAACTGCTGAGGTCATAAGTCCCCTAGAACTTAGAACTACTTAAACCTAACTAACCTAAGGACATCACACACATCCATGCCCGAGGCAGGATTCGAACCTGCGACCGTTGCGGTCGCGCGGTTCCAGACTGTAGCGCCTAGAACCGCTCGGCCACTCCGGCCGGCACTCTGGTGGTTTATCTTTCCTGCCACGGTCAGGGCGGTAAGCAGCGCCCTCTGGGGCCTACGCGTGGAGTAACGAGGCGAGGTCCTGTGGGGGTGTGCTCCGGGACGTGGTGGAAGACGGTTGTCAGGTTGACGCAGCGAGTGTGGGACCGGACCCATCGCACGGAGATATGCAAGTTGGCTCTGAACGGAAGGCGCCGTACCAAGCAGCGGGAAGCGGGCGTCCTGTAATTTGTGTGAAGGAGTAACGATTTTGCATTGGATGTAGCAGTGGTTCCCGAGAGTTGCGGTGGCTGCTTTCAGAGAACAGAACTGGTAAGAGCTTGTGTTTACGCTCTTTTCCGTACGATGTTGCTGTCTGCCGTTATAAACGGGTGAAAATCAGGCGCTTGTATTGACTATACGGGAACTGGTGATGCAAAATTACATTTGTGATTGAGTCTCACTTGTACTGTGACAATTTAGAGGCGAAAACTGTGGTGGTTTCATTAGGTCTGGTTCTCTGCTGTGAAACTGAGGGAGTCAGTTATTTGGGGTAACCGAGGGAGCACCATTATGTTGGTCTAAGTGACACATTCTCCACGTTTTGTCTATGGCTTTGCGAATCGAAATCGTGGGGGAGTACACGTGTGAGTAATTTGCTATTGTATTGATGGTTAGGTTGTAAAGACTGTTCTCTGGTGAGTTAAATCACGCACTGATTTGTAGCCAATCTAAGTAGAAGTTACCTTTGCTACTTGCTTACGTCCTACTGTCCTTATGATTGGCGTTGTTTGTCCTTTGATTGTGGGTGTGCTCACGTTTTAAAAAAAATTACGGCTACTATTCATAAGGATTGTCGAGTAAGGAAATTGCTTAAGCTTTTATCATATGCTGGTCTGTTTGCCTATCACATTGGTTTTCTATGCAGTAACTGAAGGAATGTGTATGGTGGTTCAAGATTGTAGGCTGACTAGTATTAGAACTGGTGTTGAGGTGAAGGGCGAGATCAGCATCCCGCAAACCCGCACGCTGCGGGTGGTTAAATGTTCCGCTATTGGGGAGCCGGATCTCTGTTCTTGGATTTTGTAAGGATACGTGATGAGTGCATCGCTGTAGTTTCTCGCGTGCTAAATTGCGGGGTGTCGGTGCCGTCCGAGGGCTAGACTTGTGATGTATGTTATGTTGAAAGGGTATTAACTGTACCAAACTTAAGAGATCTTTTAGTTTGTTTTAGGTCTGTACATGGAATGATGTTGATATTTTGTCGATTGCGGCAATAACTTCCTGTGTGGGGAGATCCTCTGAGGGACTTGTATTGCACTGTTGCAGTGCAGTCCATCTGAAACGTGCTGCTTAAAACTTGGGACTGCAGCTCTCTGATGTTATATATTACTGTTTAAGGTTAAATGTCTCGGATGTGATATCGTTGTTGAGGATTATGTAATTAATTTTGATCGCTGGTTCCTTAAAGGAAGTATTTAGTTTTTAAATATGATTTTAACTCATCATTCAAATTTTCTAGTCTTGCTTTCTTAAAAGGCTTTCAGTTAAATGATTGCTATTTGCCTGTTTAAATGTTTGAGTGACTTAAAGGAAAAGAAAATTATTTTGTAATTTGTGCTGATTGTTCCTTTTGGGTAATACCTGACTTATGTGTGCAATAAACGAGTGCGTAGTCAGTGGTGATGCACTGTTCTATTGCTAGCCTACCCCTTCCACTCCACAGCCTATTGAGCTGCTTTGTGTCGAAATTGTGTTCAGAACACCCCTCTGACCTGACACCTCTGTTTGGACTTAAAGCCTCATTTTTAAAAAAAATATTTAAGGATAAAGCCTTGGGCTTTCTGCCTTGTGCCGGCCGGTGTGGCCGATCGGTTCTAGGCGCTTCAGTCTGGAACCGCGCGACCGCTACGGTCGCAGGTTCAAATCGTGCCTCGGGCATGGATGTGTGTGATGTCCTTAGGTTAGTTAGGTTTAAGTAGTTCTAAGTTCTAGGGGACGGATGGCTTCAGATGTTGAGTCCCATAGTGCTCAGAGCCATTTGAATCATTTTTTTCTGCCTTGTAATAATTTACTGTAGTTATGTTTTGAATCATAGGCCTTCAGTCGTTTAAAAGTAAAATTCCTTATTGTTAAGTCTTAGATTGTTTGGGACTTTAGCCTCATTTGAAATATTATTTAAGGATAAAACCTTGCGCTTTCTGCCTTTTGAAAATTTATTGTAGTTGTGTTTTGAATCATGGGCCTTCAGCCGTTTTAAAAATTAAAGAGGTTGGCCCTTAAGCCATAAGATTGTGTGACATATTCAGTCGATAGTTAAGCTCGGAAATTTGGGCTGTAACGTTTGGGCAACTAAATAAAGTTATATGTGTTCAAGTGTAACTGACAACCGCTCATTTTTGGCCGCTTTCCACAGTTCCAACTACCTGTTCTGTCCTGCGGATTTAACACACGATGGCCGTCGCACGATGGAAAGGTCGCCGCCCCCCCCCCCCCCCCACCCGCCTCTGTCTTACGCGCATTTCACCCCTTGTTTTGACGTCGTTGCGATGAAGGTCAGAACTGCGACGCCCAGCGTTTCTGTTGGGAAGCCGAGACTAATATTTCAGACACACAACCGTTCGTAATCGACATGGAAAGCCCTCCGAAGGCGCCGTGAAGATCACCAGTGAAACCAGACCTCCCCTTGAGGCATTGATTTCCACCCATTTCGCCGTCGAAAACGACAGTTCGCAGTGCCATGAGCAACAGAAAGTTGTTCTAGACAATATTTCGCACTGCTGAGCCCCCTCGAGTAGTCAACCCTACTCTAAGGATCTAAGCAGTGCTCACGATCCACCCTCGCAGCTGTACTTCCGTCAGCACCTCGTCTCTTACCTCCCAAACTTCACAGAAGCTCCCCTACGAATCTGGGAGAAAAGATAGTATGGAGACATGGCAACGTCAAGCAGTTGCATTCATATCCAAACCCCTGCTTTGAGATGGTGGACAGTGTAATAAGAGCACTGGAAACATACAGAGAAATCAAACACGAAGAATGAAATTTTCATTTTGCAGCCGAGTGTGTGCGGATATGAAACTTCCTGGCAGATTAAAACTGTGTGCCGGACCGAGACTCTAACTCGGGAGCTTTGCCTTTATTCGGCAAGTGCTCTACCAGATGAGTACCCAAGGACGACTCACGACCCCTCCTCACAGCTTCAATTCTGCCAGTACTTCGTCTATCTTCCAAACTTCACAGAATCTCTCCTGCGAACCTCGCAGAACTAGCACTCGTGGAAGAAAGGATACTGCGGAGACATGGCTTTGCCAAAGCCTGGTGGATGATTCCAGAATGAAATTTTCACTCTGCAGCGGAGTGTGCGCGGATATGAAATTTCCTGGCAGATGAACACTGTGTGCTAGTTTGGGTAGCTTAGGTGGTAGAGCACTTGTCCGCAAAACACAAAGGTCCCGAGTTCGAGTCTCGGTCCGCCACACAGTTTTAATCTGCCAGGCGGTTTCAAACATGAAGAAATTTTCCAAGAAGCGTGACGTACAGTGAATCCTTTAGACATTTCAATGCAGGCATCCAGAACCGCCGAAAGTTCAACTCATCGCTCGGCTATAGAAGCAGCTGATGCTAAGGAATACTTTCATACATACAGACAATTTTTGCTTGATGCAGCACTTTTTTTGTCTGTTATATTCTTTCGAACGCGGTAATTGTGTCATGTCGTCTTTGTTTCAGATTGAATGTGTTCTTTCCTTTCATCGATTTTGTATTGGGGCAGTTGAGGAGTCGCTTGTCTAGATCTGAGCACTCTTCAGTTCTCGACCTTTCGACCCTTTACCAAGTGCCATCATAAAAACAGAAAATCAGAACCCGCTAGTGGCAGCTGTACGTGCTCGCAGCAGCGACTTGTCCCAACCTCTCCCGTTGTCGGGAGAAATACACTAATGGCCATTAAAGTAGCTACATCACGAAGATGATGTGCTACAGACGGGAGATTTAACCGACAGGAAGAAGATGCTGTGAAACGCAAATGATTAGCTTTTCAGAGCATTCACACAGGGCTGGCGCCGATGGCGACACCTACAACGTTCTGACATGACGAAAGTTTCCAACCGATTTCTCATACACAAACAGCAGTTGACCGGCGTTGCCTGGTGAAACGTTGTTGTGATGCCTCGAGTAAGGAGGAGAAATGCGTACCATCACGTTTGCGACTTTGATAAAGGTCGGATTGTAGTCGATCGCGACATTGCTGTTCGCGTTGCTCGAGATCCAATGACTGTTAGCAGAACATGGAATCGTTGGGTTCAGGAGGGTAATACGGAACGCCGTGCTGGATCCCAACGGCCTCGTATCACTAGCAGTCGAGATGACAGGCATCTTATCCGCGTGGCTGTAACGGATCGTGCAGCCACGTCTCGACCCTGAGTCAACACATGGGGACGTTTGCAGGACAACAACCATCTGCACGAACAGTTCGACGACGTTTGCAGCAGCATGGACTATCAGCTAGGAGACCGTGGCTGCGGTTACCCTTGACGCTGCATCACAGACAGGAGCGCCTGCGATGGTGTACTCAACGACGAACCTGGGTGACGAATGGCAAAACGTCATTTTTTCGGATGAATCTAGGTTCTGTTTACAGCATCATGATGGTCGCATCCGTGTTTGACGACATCGCGGTGAACGCACATTGGAAGCGTGTATTTGTCGTCACCATACTGGCGTATCACCTGGCGTGATGGTATGAAGTGCCATTGTTATACGTCTCGGTCACCTCTTGTTCGAATTGACAGCACTTTGCACAGTGGACGTTACATTTCAGATGTGTTACGACCCGTGGCTCCACCATTCATTAGATCCCTGCGTAACCCCATATTTCAGCAGGATAATGCACGACCGCATGTTGCAGGTTCTGTACGGGCCTTTCTGGATACAGAAAATGTTCGAGTGCTGCCCTGGCCAGCACATTCTCCAGATCTCTCACCAATAGAAAACGTGTGGTCAATGGTGGCCGAGCAACTGGCTCGTCACAACACACCAGTCACTGCTCTTGATGAACTGTGGTATCGTGTTGAAGCTGCATGGGCAGCTGTACTTGTACTCGCCATCCAAGCTCTGTCTCACTCAATGCCCAGGCGTATCAAGGGCGTTATTACGGCCAGAGGTGGTTGTTCTGGATCCCGATTTCTCAGGATCTATGCACCCAAATTGCGTGAAAATGTAATCACATGTCATTTCTAGTATAATACACTCCTGGAAATGGAAAAAAGAACACATTGACACCGGTGTGTCAGACCCACCATACTTGCTCCGGACACTGCGAGAGGGCTGTACAAGCAATGATCACACGCACGGCACAGCGGACACACCAGGAACCGCGGTGTTGGCCGTCGAATGGCGCTAGCTGCGCAGCATTTGTGCACCGCCGCCGTCAGTGTCAGCCAGTTTGCCGTGGTATACGGAGCTCCATCGCAGTCTTTAACACTGGTAGCATGCCGCGACAGCGTGGACGTGAACCGTATGTGCAGTTGACGGACTTTGAGCGAGGGCGTATAGTGGGCATGCGGGAGGCCGGGTGGACGTACCGCCGAATTGCTCAACACGTGGGGCGTGAGGTCTCCACAGTACATCGATGTTGTCGTCAGTGGTCGGCGGAAGGTGCACGTGCCCGTCGACCTGGGACCGGACCGCAGCGACGCACGGATGCACGCCAAGACCGTAGGATCCTACGCAGTGCCGTAGGGGACCGTACCGCCACTTCCCAGCAAATTAGGGACACTGTTGCTCCTGGGGTATCGGCGAGGACCATTCGCAACCGTCTCCATGAAGCTGTGCTAAGGTCCCGCACACCGTTAGGCCGTCTTCCGCTCACGCCCCAACATCGTGCAGCCAGCCTCCAGTGGTGTCGCGACAGGCGTGAATGGAGGGACGAATGGAGACGTGTCGTCTTCAGCGATGAGAGTCGCTTCTGCCTTGGTGCCAATGATGGTCGTATGCGTGTTTGGCGCCGTGCAGGTGAACGCCACAATCAGGACTGCATACGACCGAGGCACACAGGGCCAACACCCAGCATCATGGTGTGGGGAGCGATCTTCTACACTGGTCGTACACCACTGGTGATCGTCGAGGGGACACTGAATAGTGCACGGTACATCCAAACCGTCATCGAACCCATCGTTCTACCATTCCTAGACCGGCAAGGGAACTTGCTGTTCCAACAGGACAAAGCACGTCCGCATGTATACCGTGCCACCCAACGTGCTCTAGAAGGTGTAAGTCAACTACCCTGGCCAGCAAGATCTCCGGATCTGTCCCCCATTGAGCATGTTTGGGACTGGATGAAGCGTCGTCTCACGCGGTCTGCACGTCCAGCACGAACGCTGGTCCAACTGAGGCCCCAGGTGGAAATGGCATGGCAAGCCGTTCCACAGGACTACATCCAGCATCTCTACGATCGTCTCCATGGGAGAATAGCAGCCTGCATTGCTACGAAAGGTGGATATACACTGTACTAGCGCCGACATTGTGCATGCTCTGTTGCCTGTGTCTATGTGCCTGTGGTTCTGTCAGTGTGATCGTGCGATGTATCTGACCCCAGGAATGTGTCAATAAAGTTTCCCCTTCCTGGGACAATGAATTCACGGTGTTCTTATTTCAATTTCCAGGAGTGTATATTTGTCCAATGAATACCCGTTTATCATCTGCATTTCTTCTTGGTGTAGGAACTTAAATGGCCACTAGTGTAGTAACACCAAAACTGACGATAAAATTATGGAGGAATTAAGAATGAGATTTATTAGTTAGTAAATAACAAAGCGAATAATAATGATTTGTATTATTAGTCAAAAGTAGTAATTGATAAAAACAATAATTTTAGTGATGATGATAATTATAATAATAATAACAGTAATTGTAACACTAATAATAATAATAATAAAATATCGGAGGCATTAAGAGTGATATTGATTCGTTTAGCACTTTTGAAGCCTTGTTTGGTATTAGAAGAAGCGGTAGAGATATTGAGAGAAGAGAGGATTGAAATGAAAGGGACACTGGCTGCTAGGAAAGAAGAGAATTTCAATAGAGAACTCTGTAGACAAGCAGAGGGAAAAGTGGTGGGGAAGGGAAGACTGATAAGAGCGAGCTGCAAGAATAGATAGGTGGACTATGAGCTGTCTTTTGAATTTTGGAATGATTTTAATTTCTCTAATATTTTGGTGAACATTGTTCCAGCGTCGTATTCCTGATACAGAAAATCCACACCACACAGTGACCTCTTCAGAATGAAGTGGTGCTGGCTGATTTGCGTGTGGATTTTCCGTTGCCCATATTCGACAATTCTGTGTATTGACATATAGAAAATGTTGTGGGGAAGGCGACCCAAAGACTGCGTTTCATTGGCAGGACATTTAGAAAATGTAACAGACCTACTAAGGAGACTGCCTACACTACGGTTGTCCGTCTTCTTTTAGAATACTGTTACGCGGTGTGGGATCCTTACCAGATACATCGAAAAAGTTCAAAGAAAGGCAGCACGTTTTGTATTATTGCGAAATATGGGAGAGGAGAGAGTGTCACAGAGAAGACACAGGATTTGGGGTGGACATCATTAAAAGAAAGGCATTTATCGTTGCGACGGAATCTTCTCATGAAATTCCAATCACCAACTTTCTCCTCTGAATGCGAAAATATTTTGTTGTCACAGCTTACATAGGGAGGAACGATCACCAAGATAAAATAAGGGAAAATAGAGCTCGCACGGAAAGACAAAGGTGTTCATTCTTCCCGCGCGCGCTGTACGACATTGGAATAATAGGGAATTGTGAAGGTGGTTCGATGAACCCTCTGCCAGGCACTTAAATGTGATTTGCAGAGTATCCATGTAGATGTAGATGTAGATCCTGTCAGGTGGAACTGGGCTTCGTCTGTCCACAAAATCTTCCACGGCCAATCATTGTCCATTACCATGCGAGCAAGAAATTCTAAAGCAAAGGTCTGTCTTGCTGGCAGGTCAACAGGAAAATGCTTCCATTATCGTCGAATCAATTTGTTTCCTTCCTCTACCACGTTGCACACCAAAAGAACCCGTCTTTTAGAATTTCCGAATCATTTTCTCCGGACCCACGGCAGTCATCTGACCAACGCCTTTTTTCAATCACTTCAGTGTCTGGAGCTTCTGCACAGCGACGTGTACACAGTCATCGTTCTTGTAATACAGCTTTACACGCAGAGCGCGATCCTGCATTGAGACAGTCATGGCGAACGTCGCAGACGCGAAAGGAGGAAAAGCCGTGTACCCGGCGTGTTTATACCAATGGGTCGTGGGCATGACAGGTATTTTCATTTATACGTATTCTGAGACATACAGCGTTATCTATTCAACAAATTTCACACCTTTTTTCTCCTACCATACGTGTTCCCCATCTCCGATAATATTCAGTTGCAATTTGACGTCATTCTGACCAGTGACGTTATTTCTACAGCGTTTTGAAAGTTTAATTATAATCACATCTCCGGCTACAATTGTAATGTTCATACAGTGATTCAAGACCTAGGAGTGCGGATTGAAACCTGTTGTTTGAAAATTTTGCTAGTGTTATGTCCGTCTGATCCGCAAACTGATCGTAGTTGTATTTTATTGTATTGTATGTTAACCGGGGACCTAGAAACGACGTAGAGGCTCCGTCCCCGCCGCAGCCGCAGTGGTCCACAACCCCACGACGACTACCGCAGTCCACTTTACCCCTCCGCTGCCCCACAACGATCCAAGGGTTATTGTGCGGTTCCCCTCGGTGGACCCCCCCCCCCCCATGGAACGTCTCACACCAGACAAGTGTAACCTCTATGTTTGCGTGGTAGAGTAATGATTCAAATGACTCTGAGCACTATGGGACTTAACATCTGATGTCATCAGTCTCCTAGACTCAGAACTACTTAAACCTAACTAACCTAAGGACAGCACACACATCCATGCACGACGCAGAATTCGAACCTGAGGCCGTAGCAGCAGCGCGGTTCCGGACTGAAGTGCCTAGAACCGCGCGGCCACACCGGCCGACCTGTTTGGTCCTTGCGGACGTCACATGATATCCGTTCAAGTTCGTTTGCTGAATTTTAGACTCAGTTTTTTTTTTTTTTTGTTACAGAGACCAACCGGCGCTGAGCTACCGTGCCGGCTTTTTTGTTTGCTTTTGTTCGTTGCATCTGCTCAGGGCGGACGTCATAAGACATCCGTTTAAGTTCGTTGTTGATCGATTAACTCAGTGCTTTTTATTTCAGAGGGCAGCTAACCTTCTGACCGAACACGCTGAGCTACCGTGCCGGCACCTCTCGGCTAACCGGGCGGGCAACTGATCACAGTTAGTATGCAGCGTTCCTGAGTGGCGGTTACGCACTATAAAGGAGACGGCACGACCGTGGGGTCGGGAATTTTGTGCGGTGAAAGAGGACCCCAAACACTTCACGTGGTTAAAGTATTAGGACGCACTACTTGGAAAATCCCGGGAAAAATTGATCCAAAGTTTCTTAGTTGCCGTATGAGTATAAAATGTTAGTCCATTCCCGAGTCGCCGTTTGGCCTACATGGTTAGCGCACGGACCCTTACGCCAGAGATCTCGGGTTCGATTCTTCCTCCTGCGTCTTTTTTTTTCTTGTGTTTCTTGCGAAATTGCAGCGCATTGTTGCAGGAGAATTATGAAATTAATTTCAGGGAAGATTGTATAAAAATTCGTTCTATAATTCATCACCAATTATCGTCACCAATATTCCGAGACATGATTCAATATTTCAGGTTTGCCTCAAAATTATCAGAAACTCAAAACATTTTCGTAAATGCTAATGGGGCATGTTTTTGTACAGATTTATTGCAAACGCCCTGTGATTGTAAAAAAGCCGCTTTTTTGTGTTGCGCAAGATGTCGCAAAAAATATTGCTTTGTTTGTTTTTACGATAATTACCACTACAGTTCTTGTTTATAATTATTATACGTATGAAAATTAAATGTTTCCCAATCGACTTTGTTATTCTGATTAAAAACCCAATGTTTTTTCCTCATATACTTTACAATGAAAAATGGAAAACCCACCGAGATGTATTGTGTTGTTGGACATAAGGAAAATAATTTTTATTCAATAATGTAACTAATTTGTTAAAAATAATGTAGGTTTGGGAAACTTTCTGAATAATTGGTGGAATAACAAAAGAAAATGAAACAGAAGAAAAAAAAAGTGCCAGAGGAGGAACCGAACCCGAGACCTCTGGCGTAATAGTCCGAGCCCTAAACATCTAGGCCAGACGGCGGCTCGGCAATGGACTAACATTTTATATTCATAAGGCACCTAAGAAACTTTGGATCGATTTTTCCCGGGATTTTCCGGGTAGTGCGTCCTAATACTTTAACCACGTGAGGTGTTAGGGGTCCTCTTTCACCACGCAACATTTCGGACAAATCCCCGACCCCAGGGTCGTGCCGTCTCCTTGTAAGACGAGATGACCTCCACATAGGTCGTTGGTAGGACGCAGCGGCTCGCGGAGTCCCCATCACCGTGGCGTGACGCGTGCCTTGCATTTTTCGGTCGCTGGGGAACTTCTGCGGCGCCTTTTAAAAGTTGCGCGACAAGACGCGATAGCGCCGTGGCGGGTCTGTCACGGGTCGGCACTGTCGAGCGCTATCTCAGTCTACGTCAGCAGCAAAATACATGTCATCCCTGTCACGCGCGATCTCTCGATACTCGAGACAAGGATTTCTATAGATTGTCGCTCGTGATTCTTCACGTTCCAGACCATTAAAACTGCGTTATAGGATGAAACTGGCCACACCACAAGTTGGGAAACGGGGCCAAATTTCTAGTAGTTTACTGTCGAGTTGAGATTTTCACAGATGTTTTATTCGTATCTTACAGAAACTAGCAGTACGGCAATAAACAGCCTTTTAAACACACCGCTAACAGCAATCAAGTAATTTATAGGAATACAACAATTTTTTAAAAATTAAAAAAAAAGGCAATAAACAACCTTTTAAAACATGCCGCTAACGGCAATCAAGTAATTTATAGCAATGCAATAATTTAAAAAAAATTAAAGAACATTAGTAAACAGGCTACTAAAGTAAATACAGAACTCTGTTAACAAAGTACGGTGAATTAGTGAAGCAACCAACACCGCCTTTAAAAAAATTAAACGGGTCTTAGCAAACACACGATTAATCGCAATAAAAGAAATTTACAAACTTGGAGGGATTCAAAAAAATTTTTAAACAAAAGTGTCCTCGAATATCATTAGAACATAACAGATATGACGGACCCGTGTAAGGCGGCCACAAATCACCCACTCAGGGATGCTCAGGCTAGACAGAATACTGACCAATTTAAATACGGCCGTAAACACAGTTGCCACTCTCAGGCTGGTCACTGCACCGACTTTTAGCCATCGAAAACTTCTTATAAAATGGCTTAACTTGCTGACAGAATTAGAGCTAACCTCGTGCAAGGAAACATTACACCACACAGTCCTGAATGAGGAACCACAAGATCAACCAACAAGAAGCATGAATTTACTCATAACACACGACAGAACAGCGAAACAACTAAACTGCCAATACTACACCTTCCATCGGACAGTAACGAGAGGAGGAGGAAAGATAACTTTCAATTACACCGGTGCCAGGGACAGGAAACCCGGTCGCCGGAGGCCACAAGGCAGGAGAGACGCTGGTTACACAAAATTATTACTTAATGATTAAACCTTCCACTAACTTAACTTGCAATTATGCTCGGACAGGCAGCACACGACCTCCGATGGCAAGGAGCCACACATCCGACCGCGCACGCGTCGCTAGCGTACCCAACACGCCACGGTCACGCGACAACACGCTCTGTCACCGGAGTTCACGTCTTCTCTGCAACGTTGACGGGTAGCGACCGCTCCTTCATGTTAGGTGTCTCCTTTTAAACTCCAGTGTTGAAACGGAGGATTTAAAGAACCTTGTGAACGACCCACCAAGGCGAAATGGACAGCAGCTACTCGTGGGGCGATTCTGTATACAACCAACACGCGAGGAGCTCTTCCGTCAACTCGACCCGCTCGTTACACACAACCGACACACATCACGTGGCGACTCGGTACAACCGACCACGCCTGCTTCGCGCTGGAGAACCACACTGCCCTCCCGAGTCCACCACTCTCACTGCGTACCGACCTCCTAGTTACGCGCCACCACACGAGGTTACAACCGGTCAAAGATCTCACTTCCTCCGTAGCAGTTTCCCGGAAGCAATAGCGCAGATATCGATAGCAGAGTAAAAAAAGACAACCAAGCAGCCACTTAATGACAGACAACATATCAAACAAACGTGTCAGGGGAAGAAAAGGAAAACCAATGCAATCTAAACACAAGGTGTAGCACGAGCCGATACATGGCTCACTTCCTTTCTCCAGTCTGCACGCCTTACAGTAGAACATGAAATATGTACATCCACATATACATCTACGCAGATACTCCGCAAGCCACGTTACGGTGCGTGGCGGAGGGTACCCTGTGCGGCTACTTGTCATTTTCCTTCCACTCTCAAACAGAGCGAGGGAAAACGATCGCCTATGTGGCTCCGCATGAGCCCTGATTTCTCGAATCTTATCTTTGCGGTCCTTCCGCGCAATGTATGTTGGCGCCGGAAGAATCGTTCGGCATTCAGCTTCAAATGCCGGTCCTAAATTTTCTCAGTAACGTTTCTCTAAAAGAACGCCGCCTTCCCTTCTGGGATTCCCATTTGAGTTCCCGAAGCATCTCCGTAACAATTACGTGTTGTTCCGACGTACCGGTAACAAATCTAGCAGCCCGCCAATGAATTACTTCCATCGGACCTGGTGCGGATCCTAAACACTCAAGCAGTACTCAAGAATAGGTCGCTCCAGCGTCCTATATGCGGTCTCCTTTACAGGTGAACCACTCTTTCCTAAAATTCTCCTGATGAACCGAAGTCGACCATTCCCCTTCCCTACCAAAGTTCTGACACGCTCGTTCCACCTCACATCGCTTTGCAACGTCACACCCAGATATATCCACGACTTGACTGTGTGAAACAGGAGACTAGTAATACTGTATCCGAATATAACAGGTTTGTTCGTCCTACTCGTCTGCATTTTCCACATTTAGAGCTTGCTGCCATTCGTCACACCGACTAGAATTTTTGACTAAGTCGTCTTGTATGCTCCTTGCCGTATATCATGGCATTATCAACCGCGGATTTCTGACCTCCCTCTCCGTCAAACTATTTATGTGTGATAGAGAACAAAAGTGGTCCTATCACATTGCCCTGGTGAACTCCTGACGATACCCTTGTGTCTCATAAACATTCGCCATCGACGACGACACACTGGGTTCTGTTACTTAAGAAGTCCTCGAGCCTCTCTCAAATCTGTGAACTTATTCCATATGCTCGTACTTTCGCAATACACGATAGTCATAAATTTAAGCCTCTCAGTTGTTAATGAACAACAGGAACATATCCTTTATATCTGCACGTTATGTTCCTACAATGATATCGCAATACACACAGTCCAGACACACACAAGGATAGTGCATTTAGGTCCGTTTTGAAAAGGGCACGTACATTTCCTTTAAAACCGAAACGGCTAACACTCGAAATAGGTACCATCAAAGCTATTGCAATGAGTAGTGGAACTCAATAAAATCAATTGGTAAAATGTCCAGTGACATACTAACCAACATTTGTAATAGAAACGCTACAGGAAAAACAACTTAAAATTAGATTCCATCAGGAAGTTTGTGCTCCACGACCGCACAACAAGTATTGCCAACAACGGAAACTGCAACATTTGTGGTATAAATTTGAAATCTTTTTTTATTATTGAATATCGAATCCACCCACAGAATGACCATTTTGAATGCAACTATGAAATAAAAACACACAAAGTCAAACTTAAAGAAGAAATGCACAAACATGTGTCATTTTACAATAAAGAACATTGACTTTTACAAAGTGAAATAGCCAAAGTAAGAGAGCCAAAGAAACTGGTACACCTACCTACTATCGGGTAGGTCCCCTTCGAGCACGCAAAAGCGCCGCGACACGACGTGGCATTGACTCGACTAATGTCTGAAGTAGTGCTGGAAGGAATTTTCACCACGAATCCTGCAGGGCCGTCCATAAATCCGTAAGAGTACGAGGGGGTGGAGATCTCTTCTGAACAGCACGCTGCAAGGCTTCCCAGATACGCTCGATAATTTTATATCTATGGACTTTGGTGGAAGTGTTTAAACGCAGAAGAGTGTTCCTGCAGCCACTTTGAAGCGATTCTGGACGTGTGGGGATTCGCATTACCCTGCTAGAATTGCCCAAGTCCGTCAGAATGCACGATGGACATGAATGGATGCAGGTGATCAGACAGGATGCTTACGTGCGTGTCACCTGTCAGAGTCGTATCTAGACGTATACCGCTCCAACTGCACGCGCCCTGCTCCATTACTGAGCCTCCACCAGCTTCAACAGTCCTCTGCTGACATACAGGGTCGATGGATTCATGAGCTTGTCTCCATACCCATAGACGTCCATCCACTCGATACAATTTGAAACGAGACTCGTCCGACCAGGCAACATGTTTCCAGTCATCAACAGTCCAATTTCGGTGTTGACGGGCCCTGGCGAGGCGTAAAGCTTTGCGTTGTGCAGTCGTCAAGGGTACACGAGTGGGCCTTCGGCTCCGAAAGTCCCTATCGATGATGTTGCGTTGAATGGTTCACACGCTAACACTTGTTGATGGCCAAGCATTGAAATCTGCAGCAATTTGCGGAGGGTTGCACTTGTGTCACGTTGAAGGATTCTCTTCGGCCGTCGTTGGTCCCATTCTTACAGGATCTTTTTCCAGCTACAGCGATGTGGGAGATTTGATATTTTACTGGATTCCTGATATTCACGGTAAGCTCGTGAATTGGTCGTAAGGAGAAATCCTCACTTCATCTCTACCTCGGAGATGTGTCCCACCGCTCGTGCGCCGACTATAACACCACGTTCAGACTCACTTAAATTTTGATAACCTGCCATTATAGCAGCAGCAGCCGATGTAACAACTGAGCCAGACACTTGTCTTATATAGGCGTTGCCGACCGCAGTGCCGCATTCTGGCTGTTTACATCTTCTCTGTATTTGAATACGCGTGCCTATACCAGATTCTTTGGCGTTTCAGTGTATATTAATGTCATTTGCAAAATAATTATTTGTACGGGTATCAGCTGTGGCCTAACGTTCTAAAATGGATGGGAGTGTTAAATTACTGTTTGCTTAGGAAAAAATAAAATTTTGAAACTGCAGAAAAAACTCTGACTGTTATCCTCAGTTTATTCCTTTAACATGTTCCTCGAATTATTTTCTCTGTGTAGCGGTATTTCTAATTGTTGTAGCAGACCAAGTTTTCTGCCGTTGTTTTCTACATCTGTACTCTGCAAACCATTGTGAATCCCCGGAAGACGGTATGTCCCAATGTGTCAGTTACTAGAGTTTCTTCCAGTTCCATTCATGTATTGTGGATGGGAACAATGACTCTTAAAACGGCCCTGTCGTGGTGTACTTAATCTAATCCTCTCCTCACGATCCCAAAGTAAGCAATACTTAGGGAGTTGTTGTATATTCCAAGATTATCATTCAAACCTGGTTCTTGAAACTCAGTAAGGTGGCTTTCTCAGGGTGGTCTGCGTGTATCCTTAGGTGTCTGCCAATTCAGATTCTTCAACATATCTGTGACACTCACCCACGGCTCAAACGAACCTTCAGCTTTTAATAGCCCTTCTTAGTCCTATTTAATGCGGGTCCCATACACAAGGGGTGACACGAGTGTGGAGTACAGTTAGCCTCTAGTGGATGTCATTTAGTCCGAGGGGTTCTAGGCGCTTCAGCCCGGAACCGCGCTGCTGCTACGGTCGCAACTTCGAACCCTGCCTCGGGCAAGGATGTGTGTGATGTCTTTAGGTTGGTTAGGTTTAAGTAGTTCTAAGTCTAGGGGACTGAGGACCTCAGATGTTAAGTCTATTTTTTGGACATTTATTGTGTGTCTGTTCAGGTAGGTGTGGTTAGCTATTGAGGTTTTATCAAAGCATGTAAACTGAAGGTGGAGAGGGGAAGGAAGGTAGGAAAGGAGAGCACCACTGCTGTCAGCGGCACTGGGACATCACGCGGGATCAGCGACGACCAGTGAAAATGTGTACCGGGCCGGGATTCGAACCCGGGATCACCTGCTTACTCGGCAGGTGCGTTAACCACTGCCCCACCCGGGACACAGTGTGTATCGCGACTGCGCGGACTACCTCGGCACGCCTCGCGGCCGATTCACATTCCCATCGAGCGCCACCACGCATTCACATAATTTTATCAAAGTAGTTCTACATCTACATCTACATCTACATCCATACTCCGCAAGCCACCTGACGGTGTGTGGCGGAGGGTACCCTGAGTACCTCTATCGGTTCTCCCTTCTATTCCAGTCTCGTATTGTTCGTGGAAAGAAGGATTGTCCGTATGCTTGTGTGTGGGCTCTAATCTCTCTGATTTTATCCTCATGGTCTCTTCGCGAGATATACGTAGGAGGGAGCAATATACTGCTTGAAGGTATGTTCTCGAAACTTTAACAAAAGCCCATACCGAGCTACTGAGCGTCTCTCCTGCAGAGTCTTCCACTGGAGTTTATCTATCATCTCCGTAACGCTTTCGCGATTATTAAATGATCCTGTAACGAAGCGCGCTGCTCTCCGTTGGATCTTCTCTATCTCTTCTATCAATCCTATCTGGTACGGATCCCACACTGGTGAGCAGTATTCAAGCAGTGGTCGAACAAGCGTACTGTAACCTACTTCCTTTGTTTTCGTATTGCATTTCCTTAGGATTCTTCCAATGAATCTCAGTCTGGCATCTGCTTTACCGACGATCAACTTTATATGATCATTCCATTTTAAATCACTCCTAATGCGTACTCCCAGATAATTTATGGAATTAACTGCTTCCAGTTGCTGACCTGCTATTTTGTAGCTAAATGATAATGGATCTATCTTTCTGTGTATTCGCAGCACATTACACTTGTCTACACTGAGATTCAATTGCCATTCCCTGCACCATGCGTCAATTCGCTGCAGATCCTCCTGCATTTCAGTACAATTTTCCATTGTTACAACCTCTCGATACACCACAGCATCATCTGCAAAAAGCCTCAGTGAACTTCCGATGTCATCCACAAGGTCATTTATGTATATTGTGAATAGCAACTGTCCTACGACACTCCCCTGCGGCACACCTGAAATCACTCTTACTTCGGAAGACTTCTCTCCACTGAGAATGAAATGCTGCGTTCTGTTATCTAGGAACTCTTCAATCCAATCACACAATTGGTCTGATAGTCCACATGCTCTTACTTTGTTCATTAAACGACTGTGGGGAACTGTATCAAACGCCTTGCGGAAGTCAAGAAACACGGCATCTACCTTTGAACCCGTGTCTATGGCCCTCTGAGTCTCGTGGACGAATAGCTCGAGCTGGGTGTCACACGACCGTCTTTTTCGAAACCCATGCTGATTCCTACAGAGTAGAGTTGAGCCTGAAACCAACAGTGTGAACTTTGTGTCGTGTTTGAAAAGCTCTCCCTGTTTTGCCTATCCTTAACGCAGGGTAACTGTTGCACTGTAATATACAGGGTGATTCCGTGATGATGTTGCAAACATTCAGAGATGTTGGAGAAAGATAAATGTATCAATCTGAGATAAGGAACCGTGGTCTGGAAACGACCGAGTCCAAAATCATAAGCGGAAATCCTTCTCGTACCTCTGACAATAGATCTCTTCTACTGCAAGCTCTTTGTTTTCTATATTTTGAGAGGACGTAATATGGACCTAAACAAGAAAAGATTGTGTAGTAAATAAGGACTGTAAGATACATACCTTAAGACCTATAATTATTTATTCGTGTTTCAGAGTAGTGAAGAAAAATAAGTGCTCATAGCTCTTAAGGCATGCATTTTAGAGCCCACGTTTACTGGACATTTTTTTCATGTTTTAGTCCATACTAATACCTGTGAAAGTTTCCTACCCTACAATCCTAGCATCGACAGTACCGATACATATATTTCAGTGTCAGAGTTATCAGAGCGATTTTCGCTTATAACTTTCGACTTGGTCATTTCCGAATGGGGGACCCTTACCTTAAACTGATATATTTAGCCTTCATGATCATTACCGAGAGTTTGTAATACCATTACCGAGTCACCTTGTACATCCACTGTGTTCTGTCATGGAGGTATTTATATTTACTGTGTGAGACACGTGCTGACCAAGTTAGTGGTTTCTAGAGAAAGTCATTTTCATATTGGTATTTCTATATAAGTCAGCAATTTCTTGTGATGCTGTGCCTCAGTAGGAAATGCCTGTGAAGACTCGTGTTGTAGTAGTTGTTTTTGCAACACGGGAAACTGCAGCGTTAGTTGCATAAATGTGAAACCCTTTTTTAAAATTATTCCATATATATTTCAGAGTGATCATCTTTAATGTTTACAAAAACCTGCGCAGCTAAGCTCCATGTTTGTGGCCGACGCCATCAGCGCCTCTTTTCTTACATTATGCTTTTGTGGAAATATTTTTTAAATCTATAGTGCTGTATTGTAATTAATATAAATATCTGTACAACTTCTTATCTTCTTCTGTACAAACTAATACTCTGATCGTGGGCGCTGGTGGCGTCCACCACAAACATAGAGCTTAGCTGTGCAGGACTTTGACAGCAGCTGGCTCAGTTTGAATCTTACCTGCTTTGTGGTGTCACCGCCAGACACCACACTTGCTAGGTGGTAGCTTAAATCGGCCGCGGTCCATTTAGTACATGTCGGACCCGCGTGTCGCCACTGTGTGATCGCAGACCGAGCGCCACCACAAGGCAGGTCTCGAGATACGGGATAGCACTCGCCCCAGTTGTACGACGACTTTGCTAGCGACTACACTTACGAAGCCTCTCTCTCATTTGCCGAGAGACAGAATAGCCTTCAGCAAAGTCCATGGCCACGACCTAGCAAGGCGCCATTGGCCTTACATAGATTGAAAGTTATCGTATGAAATGTCTCATCAAGAATGCTGTAAAGAACAAAGGATATATAAAAGTTAAGTAGTCGAGGAGCTGCATACTTTTCTTGCTACCATTCACTACTTATCCTGTTCCAGAATTCACGCCCGTCTGCGTTAGATTTCGGCCTCCTTCATCTACAAGGTGTTGGCACATTTACCAACACATCATGCTTATTGGCACTTTCTTCACGATACACACCTATGCCCGAAGTTATACTTTCCGCATGACTATATGAGTCCACTGAACTTGGTCTTGGTATGTATACTGTAGCGCCAAAGAAAATGGTGCGAGTATGCGTATTCAAATACAGAGATATGTAAACATGCAGAACACGGCGCTGCGGTCGGCAACGCCTACATAAGACAAGTGTCTGGCGCAGTTTTATGTCGGTTACTGCTGCTGCAATGGCAGGTTATCAAGATTTAAGTGAGTTTGAACGAGGTGTTATAGCCGGCGCACGAGGGATGGGACACAGCATCTTCGAGGTAGTGATGAAGTGGACATTTTTCCCGTACGACCAATTCACGAGCTTACCGTGAATGTCAGGAATCCAGTAAAACATCAAATCTCCCACATCGCTGTAGCTGGAAAAAGATCCTGTAAGAATGGGACCAACGACGGCCGAAGAGAATCCTTCAACGTGACACAAGTGCAACCCTCCGCAAATTGCTGCAGATTTCAATGCTTGGCCATCAACAAGTGCTAGCGTGTGAACCATTCAACGCAACATCATCGATAGGGACTTTCGGAGCCGAAGGCCCACTCGTGTACCCTTGATGACTGCACAACGCAATGCTTTACGCCTCGCCTGGGCCCGTCAACACCGAAATTGGACTGTTGATGACTAGAAACATGTTGCCTGGTCGCACGAGTCTCGTTTCAAATTGTATCGAGTGGATGGACGTCTATGGGTACGGAGACAACCTCATGAATCCATGGACCCTGTATGTCAGCAGAGGACTGTTGAAGCTGGTGGAGGCTCAGTAATGGAGCAGGGCGCGTGCAGTTGGAGCGGTATACGTCTAGATACGACTCTGACAGGTGACACGTACGTAAGCATCCTGTCTGATCACCTGCATCCATTCATGTCCACTATGCATTCCGAGGGACTTGAGTAGTTACAGCAGGACAATGCGACACCCCACACGTCCAGAATCGCTACAGAATGGCTCCATCAACACTCTTGTGAGTTTAAACACTTCCGCTGGCTACCATTCTCTCCAGACATGAACATTATTGATCATATCTGGAATGCCTTGCAACGTACTGTTCAGCAGAGATCTCCACCCCCTCGTAATCTTACGGATTTATGGACGGCCCTGCAGGATTCGTGATGTCAATTCCCTCCAGCACTACTTCAGGCATTAGTCTAGTCCGTAGCACGTCATGTTGCGGCACTTCTGCGTGTTGGCGGGGCCCTGCACCATATTAGACAGATGTACCAGTTTCTTTGGCTCTTCAGTGTGTAAGTATTATTGTAACATCTTTGTATACGTTAGAAATGTGTAGAAAAGTAATATCTTAACATTTGGGTACAGTTTGACGTGTTTGACTGTTGTTTAAAAATTATGTGTAAAACGAAAAGTGTGTGTATATACACACATCAAAAAAAGTTTTGCATCACCTCGGTTCCGAGAGTTCCGGAACCTGTACAGAAAATTGGTATAGAGATCAACATAAACATCACTTCCATCCTTTTTATTGGTCATGCAAACCACACATTGCATGTTGTAGCACCATACACCGAGACCTTCAGTGGTGGTGGTCCAGATTACTGTACACACCGGTACCTGTAAAACGCAGTAGCACGTCCTCTTGCACTGACGCATGCCGGTATTCGTCGTGGCATACTATCCACAACTTCATCAAGGCACTGTTGGTCCTGACTGTCCCATTCCTCAACGACGATTCGACATAGATCCCTCAGAGCAGTTGGTGGGTCACGTTATCCATAAACAGCCCTTTTCAATTTATCTCAGGCATGTTCGATAGGTTTCATGTCTCGAAAATAAGCCAACTACTCTAGTAGAGCAATGTCGTTGTCCTGAAGGAAGTCATTCACAAGATGTGCGCGATGGGAGCACAAATTGTCGTCCACGAAGAAGAGTGCCTCGCCAATATGCTGCCGATACGGTTGCACTATCGGTCAGAGGATAGCATTCACGCATCGTACAGCCGTTACGGCACCTTTCTTGGGGGGTGCCAGTGGCGTACGTCGGCTCCACATAAAGTCACCCCAAAACAGCAGGGAACCTCCACCTTGCTGCACTCGCTGGACAGTGTGTCTAAAGCATTCAGCCTGACCGAGTTGCCTCCAAACATGTCTCCAACGATTGTCTGGTTGAAGGCATATTACACACTCATCGGTGAAGAGAACTTGATGCCAGTCCTGAGCGGTCCATTTGCCATGTTGTTGAGCCCATATGTACCACGCTGCATGGTGTCGTGGTTGCAAAGATGGACCTCACCATGGACGTCGGGAGTGAAGTTGCGCATCATGCAGCCTATTGCGCACAGTTTGAGTCGCAACATGACGTCCTGTGGCTGCACGAAAAGCATTATTCAACATGGTTGCGTTGCTGTCAGGGTTCCTCCGAGCCATAATCTGTAGGTAGCGGTCATCCACTGCAGTAGTAGCCCTTGGGCGGTCTGAGCGAGGCAAGTCATCGAAGTCATCGGCAGTTCCTGTCTCTCTGTATCTCCCCCATGTCCGAACAACATCGCTTTGGCTCACTCTGAGATGCCTGGACAATTCCTGAGAACCTTTCCTGCACCAAGTAACAAAACAATGCGGACGTAATCGAACCGCGGTATTGACCGTCTAGACATGGTTGAACTACAGACAACACGAGCCGTGTACCTCCTTCCTGGTGGAATGAAGGGAACTGATCGTCTGTTGGACACCCTCCGTCTAATAGGCGCTGCTCATACATGGTTGTTTACATCTTTGGGCAGGTTTAGTGACATCTCTGAACAGTCAAAGGAACTGTGTCTGTGAAATAATATGCACAGTCAACATCTGTCTTCGGGAGTTCTGGGAACAGGGGTGATGCAAAACTTTTTTTGATGTGTGTAGTTCACTCCAACCGCTGAGAAAGCCACATGTCAATGAATGCTTTTGAGGAGCGTTAGTTAAGTCTAATTCCCTGCTGTGCATGTAACGTTTAACGTGCTATTCCACATACACTGACGTATTCAAAGAAAATTTAAAAGGGCATACATTTTTTCAGAATGGATTTTCACTTTACACTGGAGTGTGCACCGATGTCAAACTCTAAAACTGTGAGCTGGACATTCCCCTTAACCTGGGAGTTTTGCCTTTAGCAGGCACAGTTCCGGTTTGCCAGGAAGCTGAATACATCAATATCAAATTGGTGCGTAAGTTCATAGCGTGTTTTCATAAGTTTAATAAACGCAATGGATACACATAACAGATACTTTAGTTATCAATAATATATTCTGCTTCACTATTTACAACAGTCTGACAACGCTGGAGCAACTCTTCCATTCCGCGACTGTAGAAATCACGTTGTTTTGAGGCGAAGACCTCGTCGAACCCTGTTAGGAGCGCTTTTGCAACCGGAAAGGAAGTTCCTTGAAGGTTGTTCGATAGATAGCGGAAAAGGTGAAAACCTGCGGACGCAAGATCAGATGAATAAGGTGGGTGCAGAACACAGTTCGCAACCTAAGTCCTGTTTAGTGTTTTTTGTGTCCAGCGTTGCGGTTTATCGTATCGCGACATTGCTGCTCGCGTTGGTCGAGATCCAATGACTGTGAGCAGAATATGGAATCGATGGGTTGAAGAGGGTAATACGAAACGCCGTGCTGGATCCCAACGGCCTCGTATCACTAGCAGTCGAGATGACAGGCATCTTATTCGCATGGCTCTAACGGATCTTGCAGCCACGTCTCGATCCCTGAGTCAACAGATGGGGACGTTTGCAAGACAACTACCATCTGCACGAACAGTTCGACGACGTTTGCAGCAGCACGGACTATCGGCTCGGAGACCGTGGCTTCGGTTACCCTTGACGCTCCATCTCAGACAGGAGCGCCTGCGATGGTGTACTCAACGACGAACCTGGGTGCACGAATGGCAAAACGTCATTTTTTCGGATGAATCCAGGTTCTGTTTACAGCATCTCGATGGTCGCATCCGTGTTTGGCGACATCGCGGTGAACGCACATTGGAAGCGTGTATTCGTCATCGCCATACTGGCATATCACCCGGGCTGATGGTATGGTGTGCCATTGGTTACACGTCTCGGTCACCTCTTGTTCATATTGACTGCACTTTGAACAGTGGACGTTACATTTCAGATGTGTTACGACCCGTGGCTCCACCCTTCATTCGATCCTTGCGGAATCCTACATTTCAGCAGGATAATACACGACCGCATGTTGCAGGTCCTGTACGGGCCTTTCTGGATACAGAAAATGTTCGATTGCTGCCCTGGCCAGCACATTCCCCAGATCTCTTACCAACTGAAAACGTCTGGTCAATGGTGGCCGAGCAAGTGGCTGGTCACAATACGCCAGTCACTACTCTCGATGAACTGTGGTATCGTGTTGAAGCTGCATTTGCAGCTGTACCTGTACACGCCATCCAAGCTCTGTTTGACTCAATGCCCAGGCGTATCAAGGCCTTTATTACGGCTAGTGGTGTTTGTTCCGGGTACTGTTCTCTCAGGATCTATGCACCCAAATTGCGTGAAAATGTACTCACATGTCAGTTCTAGTATAATATATTTGTCCAATGAATACCCGTTTATCATCTGCATTTCTTCCTGGTGGAGCAATTTTAATGACCAGTAGTGTACATGCATCATTGTGGTTTAATGCGTTTAAACGATCCTTATGAAATCCTGAAGGTGTTACTGAACTTGGAGAGTCGCTAATGTCAAAACGATCTTCCTTAAAATGAGAAAAAAATTTTCTTCTCGTGCTCTGTCCAATGGCATTATCACCATACACGGCAAAAAAGTTTCTGGCTGCCTCCGCTGCTGTCACCCGCTACTGAACTCGTCGGAAGAATACGTCGGAAATGTTCCGTTTTATCCTCTTGGCACTTTGCTTTCTAGCATCCTCAGCTCCACTCACTGTCTCCAAATGACAGAATGGCAATATGTAAACTCAGACAGCAACAGTGAACTGCAAATAAAAAATGACAATCGATAAATAAATCCACTGCAACCGGAATACCAACACGCGGTGTATAAACGCTACGAAGTTATAAACCAGTCTAATAAATTTAAACAAAATTTAAAAGAACGTGCACAAGTCCAGACCGGATTTTCACTCTCCAGCGGAGTGTCCGCTGGTGTGAAACTTTCTGTCGCATTAAGACTGTGTGCTGGCGAGGACTCGAGTCCTACAACAGCAAACAGTTGCAGTGTGTCAGGGTGTTGAATACGTAACTATGTATTTTCTTCCCTACACTAACAGCAAGAATACTCCAGTCGTCCGGCGGGAGAAGGAAATACAACGATGTTCAGGAAAAGAAAGGGACGAGACATACGGCCTTAATTATAGGCCTATATCGCTGACGTGAATCTGTGGTACAATTATGAAACATGTTTAATACTCACGCCTTACGACGACTTTTGGAGAACGAAAATCTGCCCAATGAAAATCAGCATGGGTTCGACATAGAGGAATTTTGCGAAACATAACTACATCTGTTCGTTCATTATGTCTACGTATATGGACTTCAGTTGTCTTCAGGCAGGCATTAGATGTAGTTTCTCACTAATGATTATTGAAAAAAAAAACGAGCATACAGAGGATCGGATTAGTTTCATGACTGGATTCTGGACTTCCTTGCAGACGGACGCAACACGGCACTCGTAATGGAGCTTAATCGACAGATTGAGCTTAAGAGGCATAAGAAGCATCGTCATCAGCACAAAAGCCCTCTATAAGCCTTGGCAGTCGGTAGAAGATTGTTCCATTCTTCCCTGTCTAGTGCCGAACTCCTCTAATTCTGAATATCAGTTTTCCATATGTCGTCTCCGACACCTTAGATTTGGTCTTCCAACTCACCTAGTTCCTTCAGCCAATGCGCTCCGCATCTTCTTAATTATTCTGTCGTCACCTCTCAGTACATGTCCTGCCAATTGCAGCCTTTTGATCTTAATGTTGCTGACAATGTTTCGTTGATTGATTTGGGGGAAAGGGAGCAAACAGCAAGGTCATCGGTCCCATGGGATTAGGGAAGGATGGGGAAGGAAGTCGGCCGTGGCCTTTCAAAGGGACTATCCCGGAATTTGCCTGAAGCAATTTCGGGAAATCACGGAAAACCTAAACCAGGATGGCCGGACACGGGTTTGAACCTCCCGAATGCAAACCACTACGCCGCGTCGGATCGGTAGCTGAGAATTTCTGGTACTTTATGTAGAGTATATAGTTTATAGTTCAGTCTCCTCCTCCTGGCATCGGCCCAAGAATTTGTTTCAAGTTCTTCCTTTCAAATATGACCAGTTGCTTTTCATTAAAATGTTGGTAACGTCCATGTTTCGGCACCCACAGGCCTTACTAGAACTTTACACATCATAACTTCCGTTTTCCTCAGCAGCAACTTGAATGTCAGATGTTTTCTGAGGCCACGGTAACAACTGTTAGCGGACAATATTCTTTTGGATTTCAGCACTGACATTCTTCTTACAGTTTACTTCTAATCCGAAGTATGTGACACTACGTATGACATCAAACTTCATGAACCAATTTCTATGGACAGAGACTAATCTGAACAATTTTTCTTTGTTACAGGCATATACTTACAAGGGCAGGCCACGACATTGGGATCGCAGATTTATTTCAAACTTTGTACGCCTTTAGTAGGCCAGTAAAACAACATAATGTGCAAGTAGTAAGGTACACTACCCTGGCAATCCCGAGAAAATCGTAATACAAGTTTTACGCGTCTACTATGTAACGGATCTATTTGTGCGTATATGCTCGATGTTAGAGTTCATGGTGGCCAATTGGCTCCGGTACGGCGACTCAGCGTATTCGGCCAGAGCGTTCGCTGCCCTCCGTAATAAAAAACTGAGTGAACCGATCGACGATGAACTTGAGTGGATGTCATGTGATGCAACGAGCCATAACGAACAAAATGAGATTTAAAAAATGCAACGAACAATTACGAACAAAATTAGATAAAGTAAGTGGTTAGCGCTCGAGTTTAATAAAACGAACGTGAAAGAGGCAACGGTTCGACTCCCATCCAAACTTTCAATCTATATTGTTTTTCATCACTGGTCATATTATATAATTTATGTCACATTTGAGATGTAACATAATTTTTTAAAAACACGTGCATTTTCATGAGTTTCATTTTATTTGACTAGTTACCATTTTTAATTAAATTTAATTATTGGAAGAAACACATTTATAACGATCGACAAGCAAATAAAGAAACGCATAGAGTTTTCCTGAAAATGTATGCCTGTCGTGGTTTGCGAATCTGGTAAGATACCCGGAACTACTTTGCACCTCGAACGCTTCGAGCTGCAGATACAGAGGCAGGCCCCATTTGTCAGTTAACCTGCGTAGCAGTGAGACGTTGCCAATGTTGCAAGAACGAATAGTGTAGGTACAATTTTTTTTTTATATCACGGAATTTACGATTGTACTACAAAAATCAAAGTTTGAGCGGGAACCGAACCGTCGCCTCGTACACGTCCGTCTTATAAAGCTCGAACGCTAACCACCTGACCATCATGAACTCTGAAGTACGGCACATATAATCTCACCAAAAAGTATTGGCAAAGTTACATTTTGGTGGTTGTCGGTTAAATGAAACATATATTTCAGAACAGAACCCAGACACGTGCCACCTTACATTACATAAGTTACAAATATGTCCAAATCACCTGTCCGTGAAGTAACATACATTGTTATGAAAATAAACATCGCTCTTCTGCATCCAAAAAAGGGTTGGCACACGCCTATGAATCGGACAGTGTGTTCGTTTTCTTCATTGATGTTAACCTTCTAATAGCTAGTGTGCATCCCTTTATCATCTATAACAGCACGTAAACGCCTAGCAATGCTTTGTATTAAATTCCGGGCGATATCAGGGGTAATTTTCGCCCATTCCTCCAGGAGCACTTTCTCCAGGTCGTTTGTACCGGACGGACGCCTTTTTCTGACTTCTTTCTCCATCAGAGGTATTGATTTATTTGGGAGGTCAGGGGGAACTTTAGCAGGTTCACGGCTCTCTGGTTCCTTTGACTGGAAGTCCATATCCTCCAGAGCATATTCCCCATCAGAGAGGAGGGGAGCTTGCTGATCCGAAGGTGTAACTACACTTTCTTGGACTTGGAACAAAATTTCAATGGACATTTTTATTTACTGATGGTAGAAGGTGGTTGCCTGGGTTGCGGGGACGTCTTAGTTGGCTTCTTATGGTGGGTAGTGGTATGTGGCTTAGGTGGCAAGCCCATTGCTGATGGCTTTCAAACAACTTCAGTTCAAGTGGAGAATTTCCCCCACAGGTGCACCCACAAATGCATATGCTCATACTTGAACCCATGGTATGAGTTGGTGTGGAGGCATCACATTTAGCGACTGCCATCTTAAGGGCTGAAGTAACAGACGTAGCAAAGACCAGAGGTTGCGTAGCTTTGAAAGCTCTTTTAGCTTCACCATAGAGTATGCACCTCTTGACTTTCAATTCCTGAATTTTCCTTTTCTCGTTGTAAACCTCATACATTCTGCTCCACGCTGGGTGACCCCTGGAGCAGTTTACACAGTTCAGAGGAAGCGTACAAAAATTGCCTGATTCATGAGCTGAGCCTCCACAATTGCTCGTAACATCCCATAGTGGTATGGCCAAATTGTTGACATTTGTAGAATCACATTGGGTCCGGAACAAATGGGTGAACCTTAAGACAGATATAGCCTGCAAGGAATGTTCAGCTAATTCTGGAGTATTAAACATTAGAACAAATGGTGTTGATTTTTCCAGTTTTCCATTGACTCTCTTCTTACAGTTCTGCACTTCTGTAATGCCCATATTTTTCCATTCATCATGTAACTGTGGGTTCCACTTCCAAAATATTAGAGGAGGTTACGACACCCCTACTAAAGGTAGGGGTGTTATGTAACTCAGACTTGACCGGGTAGTCAGGTAAGGCCTTACATCCCAGAAGCTTAGATACTTGGTTCCAAGTATATATGTGACATACTTCATTAGTATTTAGGCCTATTTACGGTTTTTAAAAAGGAGTTGGTTTTCAACACGTGCACACTGCACAGATGATCAGAGACTGTTGGCATGCAGACATACAGAGACATCTGTTTAACCAGTAAAGAATTTAAGCAATTCACCATTTCATCCGATTCACCATATTACCCTGACTTACCCTATATAAAAAAAAATTGTTACAAACTACGGCTTGCAAACACACTATTCAACATGTAAACGTCACTACAGATATTCGGATTTAGTTATGACATTTTCGATATACTTGCCATCACTGGCGATGATGTGGCGCACACGAATAGCGAAATTCTGCATGACCCGCTGAAGTGTCGGGACATCAATTCTGTCAATGAGCTCCTGAATGGTTGTTTTCAGCTAAGCAACGGTTTTGGGGTTATTGCTGTACACCGTGTCTTTAATATAGACCCACAAAAAGGAATCACATGTGTTCAGATCTGGAGAATCGCGGTCCATGCCAGTGGTCTCTGGGTATCCCAGAGCCAGAATGTGATCCCCAAAGTGCGACCGCAGGACATCACTCTTCTGCTTCGATGGGGACAGGCTCTTGAACACATCTGGTCCAATTCAGGGTCACTTTGGAAAATAGGGATGAAATCGTCTTTTCAAAACTTTCACGCAACGTTCGGTAGTCACCGTGGCATCAAGGAATATCGCATCGATTATTCTGTTACTAGATATTGCACACCACACAATAACCTGTTCAGGGTGAAGAGACTTCTCGATCGCGAAATGCGGATTCTCAGTCCCCCAAATGCGCCTATTTTGCTTATTGACGAACCTATCCAGACGAAAGTGGGCTTCGTCGCTAAACCATACAGCGCAAAATAATTCCCACCATACCCCATGGCCAACTGTGCAGGGTGAACGTCCTAATGCAAACCATTCAAAGTTATGACAATTTTATTTCATATCGTTCAAAAACTGTCACCCTGCATGGCCTTCAGACTCCTTCCTGAAAGGATTGTGCTACTGCTGCTTTTCCTACCTTGACGACATCCTTGTCTACTCAGACACTCCAGAAGAGCATGAACGTCACATGTTAGACGTATTTGCACGACTCAGCGAGTTTGGAATCGTTTTGAATACAGCCAAGTGTGTGTTTGGCAGGCAGAAATTACATTCTTGGTTCGCCTTATTTCGTCTGATGGCTCACGTCCGCTGCCAGAAAAGATTGAGACTATCTTCGGTATACATCGTCCAGAAACGGCCAAGAATTTCGGCCGTTCTTAGGGGTCCTCGACTTTTATTTTTGCCATCTACCCCATGCAGCAGAGCTCCAAGACCCTCCAACGGCACCACTAACAGGACCCAAAACTAAAGACAAAGCACGTCAGGTGGGCCGAAGAAATGTTAGACGCTTTTGGAGAGGCAAAACGAAGCATAGCCGAGGCAGCACTGCTGGCTCATCTTGCATTGGGCGCCCCTCTCGCGTTTGTTGTTAACGTGAGCCAATCGGCCACTGGAGCTGCACTGCAACAAAATAGGCTCTGAGCACTGTGGGACTCAACTGCTGTGGTCATCAGTCCCCTAGAACTTAGAACTAATTAAACCTAACTAACCTAAGGACGTCACACACATCCATGCCCGAGGCAGGATTCGAATCTGCGACCGTAGCAGCAGCGTGGCTCCGGACTGGAACGCCTAGAACCGCACGACCACCGCGGCCGGCGCACTGCAACAAAACGTGAATGACTCTTGGCAGCCTCTCACCTTTTTCTCCTGGACGCCAACGCAGCAGCAGTACACTGTGTATGATAGAGAATTGTTAGCCATGTACACCACTATAAAATACTTTCGTATGCAACTCGAGGCCAGACCATAAACCTCTAACGTTTGCATTTTGGCAGAATAACAATAAGTGTTCTCCACGACAGTTGAGAGGTGGCATGAGCCCGCTCTCATATTTCTATCTTACTCCGAGTAATTCGATTTTCCTCTCTAATTGCATGCTGTGAAAAATTGCTATTCCTTCACACGCGGACTTCCCACGCAGCGTCTCCCGTCACCTGGGTGGTCCGGTGACAGGCGGGTTCTGCTGATCTTGAAAGGGTTAAGCCGACAGGTGTGAGGGAATCGAATGGATGCTTTCCAGACGCCGACATTGTCATAAGAGCGGGGGCGACACGACCAGAGGGGCCTGACGGAGCAGCTGGGCTAGAGATTCCGTTACTTCGCAGAAACTTAGTGAAAACACTTTCTGGCGGGCTACCAGTGAGGCGTGGGAATGACTTGTGTTCCCAGGCAGTCTTGGCGGGCAAATTCCCGCGTTTTCTGCAAAATCATAAGTGTGATTGGCTTGCTCAGGGGATAGCTCCGTGACGTAGCAAAATCGGCACAGAAATTGGCGCCAAGTATTTCCATTGGTGGAATAGTAGTGCGTCGGCAATAGAGTAGAATTTTCCGCCGGTTTTCGAATTGCTGATTGGATCGTTTAACCACGACCACTGTCGTGGGGGCGGGAAAGTTCTGTGTATGGCTTGTACAGTTGCTCTTGAGTGAGTCGGCTCTCGCCTTTCGGTCGGTTACAAGACTGAGCTCTCGCTGCTCTCGACAGCCTGCCTTCCGTTGGCTGTCTAATATACTTTCATTTAATTGTAACTGTTTGACGAAGTTGGTGAAGTTTCGACTTCAATGTAACTTTCCGAGTACAGTTGGCAATTGTGCGTTCTGTGTACAAGCGGCCTATGTTGTCCGTCTTGAGCAGTTTTGGCTAAAGTTGACTGTACTGGAGTTACTGTGTGACTTCTCTTGTTAAAATCACTCGCTGTACGGTCAGTGATTGTGTAGCGAGCCTTCTTCGTCTCCCTCAGAGGCGTATTTGTGTTGCTACGAAGCCTTTCGTCTGGAACAACCAGACCAGGAGAATCTGTTTCGGGCTATACTTGCGACATTATCATCACCACGACGAGATGTGGAAGCAACCAGCCATCGCCTCCGATATGCCAGATGGTGTCCTTGCAGTTAAGAAAACTGCTTGGTAATGTACGTCTGCAGCACCGGCAAATCAGGGAATTTTGCTAGGTGATAATCAGAGCTCAGCAGAGCGCGCCTGTTCGTCTTTTCTAACTTTATTCTGTCTTGGGTGTTCATTGTCTGAGTTATCACTACTGTAGCAGCAATTAATGTTGGGTTGGCTGGGTGTTTCTCTTAAGATTTGAGTTGCAAAGAATTGGCTCCACATACCACTTGGTCATAAAGGTCACAATCTAGTTTATGGACAACTTCACCTTCACAGCATTTATTTGAGTATCCAATTTGATGTATTGTAAATGTTTCATGTGTTTTTTTTATTATTTTGAGTTTAGTCATAGTTAATCAAATTGTTATTTTGGACAGAAGTTTCATTCTGTTAATCGGTAGAGCAACCCTTTCATTTCTCACTACGTTAATGAAACTTTCCTTTATATAATTAATTTCTATCCAATTAAAGTATTGCAGCTGCCAAACTCTTTTCTACTCCACTTGCAGGGTCGATTACAGTCAGTTCGCGTTTCTTCTTAATCCATGTGCAACAGCAAAAGTCGGAGTTAGAAAAGGGGGGCTTGGAGCATCATTTCCATATGAAGATTCTAGAAGAATTTAGTGTTAAATACACTGCTAGCCCCGGCACCTCACACAGTATAACCAGTTAGAATTTATCTCACTGTTTTTCTACGGGCACCCGGCACCTTTCGAGTCTGAATAATGTGGTCACCGACCGTTTACCCCGCACAAGGGCTGTTACACAGGCAGTAGACTTGTCGAACCGTGCCAAAGCCCAGGAAGCGGACAAGAAGATCCGTGATTTCCTGGTGATGCTGCGTTGGACCTGCAGCTCAATCTTGTTGAAGTTCCAGCCTCAGATACTAGAGTTTACTGCGACATATCTCATGCAAGATCAGCCCATTTGTGCCAGCACCACTCCATAGACAACTATTTCAAACACTGCATAGTCTATGTCAGCCAGGAGTTATGGCGACAGTGAAACCAGTCTGCAGCCATTAGTTCTGGCCAGAGTGGAGAAGGATTGCCAACAGTGGGTCTGCAGGTGTACGCAATGTCAGTGTAGTCAAACAGAACAGCTTGTGCACTCACCAGAAGGCAGCTTCCCCAATATGACAGAAAGTTTTTCACGTATCCACATCAATATCATTGGGCCATTGCCCCCTCTGAAGGGCAACGTTACTTACTAGCTATCGTGGACAGATTTACAAATTGGCCAGAGATGATTTCAGTCAGTAATATCTGTAGCAGCTGCATTTTTGCCACAGTGGGTTGCACGTTTTGGATGCCCAGTCCATATAACTGTGGACAAAGGATAACACTTCGAATCTGATTTATTTGCCAAGTTGAGCACCCTCTCTGGAGCATGGGACACCACCCTGCCAGCAGTGAGATGGTAGAGTGCTCGCACAATTCCCTTAAGGCGGCCATATGTGACACGAGACAGACTGGCCTTCAGCCTTGCCACTAGTTCTGCTGGGGCTTTGGACAACGTACAAACCAGAACGGGATGCATCACCGGCTGAATTAGTGTACGGTGAAACCTTATGCCTACCAGATGAGTTTGGTGATTTGAGGGCTGTACCAAAAAACAGTACAGACTCTCCACATTTCATTGATGACCCTGTTTTTTATTAGCCAAAGCAAGGTACAAACAGGTAATGACAAATGTACATCCTATTCTATGTACCTCACACTATTTTTCCACATAGTGCCCACACTGGTTCACACATTTGTCCCATCGCAGCACTAAACTTGAGATGCCCCTTGGGGAGAATTCGCTGGGTGACTACTGAACCACTGTGGGACTTCTGTCTCGGCTTCATCGTTACTTGTAAATCACTGTCCTACCAGGAACTTCTTCAGCGATCCAAAAACGTGGAAATCGCTAAGGGACCATATGATGAGTGGTCCTGAATCTCCCACTGAAATGTCCAGAGCTTTTCAGCAGTTCTGACTGACACATGTGGTCTCACATTGTTCTGGAACAGAATCACATTATCAACATCGAGATGCCCCAGCGTCTTTGCCTGATGGCAGCCCTCAGATGTGACAATGTGGAACAATAATTGTCGGCATTGACAGTTGCACATTGTGGCATGAAATCCAGCAGGAGCTGTCCACGGCTATACCAGAAGGCCGTTAGTATCACTTTCCCAACAGATGGTGCTGAACAGTTTTTTTTTTTTTTTTTTTTTGGTCACAGGCGAACGTCAATGTTTCCATATCATGCTCTGCTGCTCGGATTCCGGCGTGAAATGCGGTATCCACGTTTCATCACCAGGAAACCTTCACCCTCCTTGGAGTACTGTTCCATATGATTCAGTGAAGACATCATTCACTTCCCTTTCATCATATCATCCAACTGCTTCCAGTAGCCTAAGGACCTGTGGACAATAAGTACTCCCGTACGATATGCCGTACTCCCGGGAAATGGCCATGATGTGCACACGCCAATCTGTTTTCGCCATGCAACCACGGAAATGTTCTCGTCAGTCAGCGACGAACGCAGCCTCCCTGATCACTCACTGTCATGCAAGACTTCACAGCCTTTGTCGAACTCAGAACACCACAAACTCGCAGTTCTCAAAGCGAGACATTTTCCCCATATGTGGGTCGCATTTCCCTGTAGATCTCATTGGGCGTTCGTCCCTTGCTCCATAGAGAAGAATCACACTTCGATGCTCGAACGCCATGGACGTGTGAAGCGCAACAGCCATATTTAACCCGTGGTCTAGGGGTAGCGTCTTTGATTCATAATCAAAACGCCATCGGTCCCGGGTTCGATCCCCGCCACTGCCTAAACTTTGATAAATAATCAGCATTGGCGGCCGAAGACTTCCGGCATTAGAAGTCAGCCTCATTCTGCCAACGGCATTGTCAAAGAGGGCGGAGGAGCGGATAGAGGTTCAGGGCACTCTCTTGTCCTAGGGGTGGGAAATTGCCCCTAAAGGCGGTAGAATTAGCAATGATCAACGACATGAGGATACAGAAGGCAATGGAAACCACTGCATTAAAGACACGTAACGTGTATCCACAGGACATGTGGCCTGTTATTGAAGAAGTGTCATGATGATCTCTCCATTGGCAAAAGATTCCGGAATAGTCCCCCATTCTGATCTCCGGGAGGGGACTGCCAACGGGGAGGTGGTGGTGGTTAGTGTTTAACGTCCCGTCGACAACGAGGTCATTAGAGACGGAGCGCAAGCTCGGGGTAGGGAAGGATTGGGGAGGAAATCGGCCGTGCCCTTTCAAAGGAACCATCCCGGCATTTGCCTGAATCGATTTAGGGAAATCACGGAAAACCTAAATCAGGATGGCCGGAGACGGGATTGAACCGTCGTCCTCCCGAATGCGAGTCCAGTGTGCTAACCACTACGCCACCTCGCTCGGTCCCAACGGGGAGGTTACCATGAGAAAAAGATTGAATAATCAACGAAAGGATAACGTTCTACGAGTCGGGGCGTGGAATGTCAGAAGCTTGAACGTGGTAGGGAAACTAGAAAATCTGAAAAGGGAAATGCAAAGGCTCAATCTAGATATAGTAGGGGTCAGTGAAGTGAAGTGGAAGGAAGACAAGAATTTCTGGTCAGATGAGTATCGGGTAATATCAACAGCAGCAGAAAATGGTATAACATGTGTAGGATTCGTTATGAATTGGAAGGTAGGGCAGAGGGTGTGTTACTTTGAACAGTTCAGTGACCGGGTTGTTCTAATCAGAATCGACAGCAGACCAACACCGACAACGATAGTTCTGGTATACATGCTGACGTCGCAAGCTGAAGATGAACAGATAGAGAAAGTGTATGAGGATATTGAAAGGGTAATGAAGTATGTAAAGGGGGACGAAAATCTAATAGTCATGGGCGACTGGAATGCAGTTGTAGGGGAAGGAGTAGAAGAAAAGGTTACAGGAGAATATGGGCTTGGGACAAGGAATGAAAGAGGAGAAAGACTAATTGAGTTCTGTAACAAGTTTCAGCTAGTAATAGCGAATGCCCTGTTCAAGAATCACAAGAGGAGGTGGTATACTTGGAAAAGGCCGGGAGATACGGGAAGATTTCAATTAGATTACATCATGGTGAGACAGAGATTCCGAAATCAGATACTGGATTGTAAGGCATACTCAGGAGCAGATATAGATTCAGATCACAATATAGTAGTGATGAAGAGTAGGCTGAAGTTCGAGACAGTCAGGAAGAATCAATACGCAAAGAACTGGGATACGGAACTACTAAGAAATGACGAGATACGTTTGAAGTTCTCTAACGCTATAGATACAGCAATAAGGAATAGCGCAGTAGGCAGTACAGTTGAAGAGGAATGGACATCTCTAAAAAGGGCCATCACAGAAGTTGGGAAGGAAAACATAGGTACAAAGAAGGTAGCTGCGAAGAAACCATGGATAACAGAAGAAATACTTCAGCTGATTGACGAAAGGAGGAAGTACAAACATGTTCCGGGAAAATCAGGAATACAGAAATACAAGTCACTGAGGAATGAAATAAATAGGAAGTGCAGGGAAGCTAAGACGAAATGGCTGCAGGAAAAATGTGAAGACATCGAAAAAGATATGATTGTGGGAAGGACAGACTCAGCATACAGGAAAGTCAAAACAACCTTTGGTGACATTAAAAGCAACAGTGGTAACATTAAGAGTGCAACGGGAATTCCACTGTTAAATGCAGAGGAGAGAGCAGATAGGTGGAAAGAATACATTGAAAGCCTCTATGAGGGTGAAGATTTGTCTGATGTGATAGAAGAAGAAACAGGAGTCGATTTAGAAGAAATAGGGGATCCAGTATTAGAATCGGAATTTAACAGAGCTTTGGAGGACTTACGAACAAATAAGGCAGAAGGGATAGATAACATTCCATCAGAATTTCTAAAATCATTGGGGGAAGTGGCAACAAAACGACTATTCACGTTGGTGTGTAGAATATATGAGTCTGGCGATATACCATCTGACTTTCTGAAAAGCATTATCCACACAATTCCAAAGACGGCAAGAGCTGACAAGTGCGAGAATTATCGCACAATCAGCTTAACAGCTCATGCATCGAAGCTGCTTACAAGAATAATATACAGAAGAATGGAAAAGAAAATTGAGAATGCGCTAGGTGACGATCAGTTTGGCTTTAGGAAAAGTAAAGGGACGAGAGAGGCAATTCTGACGTTACGGCTAATAATGGAAGCAAGGCTAAGGAAAAATCAAGACACTTTCATAGGACTTGTCGACCTGGAAAAAGCGTTCGACAATATAAAATGGTGCAAGCTGTTCGAGATTCTGAAAAAAGTAGGGGTAAGCTATAGGGAGAGACGGGTCATATACAATATGTACAACAACCAAGAGGGAATAATAAGAGTGGACGATCAAGAACGAAGAGCTCGTATTAAGAAGGGTGTAAGACAAGGCTGTAGCCTTTCGCCCCTACTCTTCAATCTGTACATCGAGGAAGCAATGATGGAAATAAAAGAAAGGTTCAGGAGTGGAATTAAAATACAAGGTGAAAGGATATCAATGATACGATTCGCTGATGACATTGCTATCCTGAGTGAAAGTGAAGAAGAATTAAATGATCTGCTGAACGGAATGAACAGTCTAATGAGTACACGGTATGGTTTGAGAGTAAATCGGAGAAAGACGAAGGTAACGAGAAGTAGTAGAAATGAGAACAGCGAGAAACTTAACATCAGGATTGATGGTCACGAAGTCAATGAAGTTAAGGAATTCTGCTACCTAGGCAGTAAAATAACCAATGACGGACGGAGCAAGGAGGACATCAAAAGCAGACTCGCTATGGCAAAAAAGGCATTTCTGGCCAAGAGAAGTCTACTAATATCAAATACCGGCCTCAATTTGAGGAAGAAATTTCTGAGGATGTACGTCTGGAGTACAGCATTGTATGGTAGTGAAACATGGACTGTGGGAAAACCGGAACAGAAGAGAATCGAAGCATTTGAGATGTGGTGCTATAGACGAATGTTGAAAATTAGGTGGACTGATAAGGTAAGGAATAAGGAGGTTCTACGCAGAATCGGAGAGGAAAGGAATATGTGGAAAACACTGATAAGGAGAAGGGACAGGATGATAGAACATATGCTAAGACATGAGGGAATGACTTCCATGGTACCAGAGGGAGCTGTAGAGGGCAAAAACTGTAGAGGAAGACAGAGATTGGAATACGTCAAGCAAATAATTGAGGACGTAGGTTGCAAGTGCTACTCTGAGATGAAGAGGTTAGCACAGGAAAGGAATTCGTGGCGGGCCGCATCAAACCAGTCAGTACACTGATGAAAAAAAAAAAAAGGACAAGAAAGTTCCAGCATTGGGAATGGATAAGTTGACTTCGCATTTACAGCTGTAATTTGGCTAAAAAATGAGGGCAAAGACTTTCTGGTTTGTCCTCGTTCATAATGAATAAGCAGACGTACACATGTGATGCTAAGCAGGGATGCAGTTAAGCAAGCGTTAACGCTTCAGTATATAGGCTCACACCGAGTTGTCTCCAGAGGCGACAAAACATTCGGGATTACGGTCAATGGAAAACGAAATTCCGTCTCTACGGACCGTGTCAAACCTACGTTTGTCGTAGGAGAATATGCCAGTGTCCATCCCGTCGTACCAAGCCACACCTTTCGACCTTTTGCAGAGCAGCCGGCTCTGGGACCGTCGACGACGATGCCTCCTCGCAGACTGCACTTCCCGGCGAAGTAAGTGGACGATGCCTTCGTAATGATTACTCCCGGACTTTGAACTCTTATTCTGGTCACATCGCATGACGAACATCAATGCGTTACACCTTTCCAGAGACGTGGAAATGTCTTATTTTATTTGGGGTACGAATATTACATTTTAGCTGAAAAGGGAGCGGCATACACCTTAATATTTAAGAGAAAGCGTGCTTTTTCGGCCAGTTTTGGCGAGTGTCAAATTTGAGGAATCATAGGAGTTAGACCGCAATTAGGAGAAAAATTTTCTTTGGACAATTTAAAGATACAATCATACTCACCTTCCAGACAAATTGTCGTTCTTTTCCATTTAGTCATTTTGTCCTGTTAATGGTTGGCGTAGGTTGCGCAATTCGCCTAACGGTGATGCGTACAATGAAGCGCCAGACAAACTGGCATACGTATGTGTATTCAAATTCAGAGATATAAAAATAGGCAGAATATAACGCTGCTGTCGGCAACGCCTACATATGACAACAAATGTTTGGCGGAATTGTTAGATCGGTTACTGCTGCTAAAATGGCGGGTTATTAAGATTTAAGTGAGTTTGAGCGTGGTGTTACAGTCGGCGCACGAGCGATGGGACACAGCATCTCCGAGGTGGCGATGAAGTGGGGATTTTCCCGTATGACTATTTCACGAGCGTACCGTGAACATCAGGAATCCGGTAAAACATCAAACCTCCGACATCGCTGCGGCCGGAAAAAGATCCTGGAAGAACGCGACCAACGACGACTGAAGAGAATCGTTCAACGTGACAGAAGTGCAACCCCTCCGCAAACTGCTGCAGATTTCATTGCTGGGCCTTCAATAGCGTGCGAACCATTCTATGAAACATAATCGATACGAGCGTTCAGAGCCAAAGGCCCACTCATTTATCCTTGACGACTGCACGCCACAAAGCTTTATGCCTCGACTGGGCCGCAACACCGATATTAAACTGGCGATTACTGGAAACATGTTGCCTGATGGAGATAACCTCTTGACATCATGGACCGTGCATGTCAGCAGGGGACTGTTCAAGCTGATGGAGGCTCTGTAATGGTGCGGGGCGGGTGCAGTTGGAGTGATATCGGACCCCGATACGTCTAGATACGACTCTGACAAGTGAACCTACCAAGCATTCTATCTGATCACCTGCATCCATCCATGTCCATTGTGCACTCCAACGGGCCTGGGCAATTCCAGCAGGACAATGCGACACCCCAGACGCCCAGAATTGCTACAGAGTGGCTCCATGAACTCTCTTCTGACTTTGAACACTTCCGCTGGGCACCAGACTGTCCAGACATGAACATTATTGAGCATATCTGGGATGCCATGCAACATCCCCTCTTACTCTTACGGATTTATGGACAGCCCTGCAGGATTCAAAATGGTTCAAATGGCTCTAAGCACTACGGGACTTAACATCTGAGGTCATCAGTCCCCTAGACTTAGAACAACTTATACCTAACTAACCTAAGGACAACACACACATCCATGCCCGAGGCAGGATTCGAACCTGCGACTGTAGCAGCAGCGCGGTTCTGGACTGAAGCGCCTAGAACCGCTCGGACACAGCCTTCAGGATCCATGGTGTCAGCTCCCTCCAGCACTACTTCAGGCATTAGTCGAGTGCATGCCACGTCGTGTTGTGGCGCTTTTGTGTGCCCGCAGGGGCCCTACACGATATTGGGCAGGTGTACCAGTTTCTTTGACTCACACTGAAGACAAAAAGTGTAAATGCAAGCTTTGTTGTTGCCTTTCACAGCTGTTATGTTTCTATGCACCTAAATTAAATAAAGCGCTCAATCGTGCTCCGATTCGCTGTAGTGAAGTCGTGTTCCCTTGTACTTGTGTGAAATGTCTACAGAGCTGTGAAATGTCTACGGTGGTCAATGCACGTGCTTAATTTGAAGACGAAAAAGAACAGGGAGCGAGCAGTTTCTTGTCACAGCCAGTAAAGAGAACTTCTGAATGTCTTGCTATTAGTGAAAGTAGCGTGAAGCGAATTTCTAGAGATACAAAGAAACTTCATGTCTTGTATCACCAAAAAAGGGTTCTGACAGGCGACTGAAGTTTGCATTGGACGATTTTACCTAGGGAGTCATTAGAAAAGCAGTTTCCAGCAGTGGCAGCCATGTTCGAAAAGTTGAAGACTGAAGTGCAAGACTTTCCCGATATCAGTGAATCAGCTCTTTGGCGTGCTATTCGAAAATTGGGCTTCAGATACAAAAAGTTCTAAAGTTCAACAAAAAAAACCTGTGATGATGGAAAATAACCAAATAGCAGGAAAAAGAGACGAGTACTTGTAGGGAATGTCTGCAGCTCGTGGTCTTGCGGTAGCGTTCTCGCTTCCTGCACACTGGGTACCGGGATCGATATCCTCTGGGATCAGGAATTTTTCCTGCCTCGAGATGAATGGGCGTTGTTGTGTCGTCTTCATCATCATCATTGATCCGGTCGGAGGAAGGCAGTGACAAACCACCTCCACTAGGACCTTGCCTAGTCGGCGGTGCATCGTCCCCTACGCTCCTCGGAGTATGGGACCTCACCATCATCAGTTGTGGGGAATAAGACACTTGCGCAACTCCGGATGGCACTCGAGTCAGCGATGCCGCGCGAGATGGACGTACGCACCGAGCGCTCCACTACGCTGTACACTAGAGATGGGTAGTTCGCAACGAACGGGTGCAAAGGAACGGTTCACCAAAATGAACGAAAGGACCGAGGAACGAATTCCAAGGAACGATCGGTTCATAGTTCACTTCGGTCGCGGCGGTCTACTTATAGTCCCCGGAAACGAGGAACGATCGGTTCATAGTTCACTAGTTCACTTCGGTCGCGGCGGTCACTTCGGCAGTTCCGGTTCCAACCTCGGTCGCGTGCTCGTCTCAGTCTCGGTCTCCCTCGGCCGCACTCGTCGTTCTTCGCATGACCACCTGTCTCAGTTCCACTGCCGACTGCTCCTACTTAGTTCAGTATCCAGTTGTTCGTTTCGTTCACTGCGCTCGCCTATTTTACATGTGTTCCAAACTGTTCTTGCACTTGGTTCTGGCTATTCAGCGTCCACGACCGGTAATCAAAAAGTGTTTTATAGTTACGTAAATTACATAAAAATTACGTTGTATGTAATAGGTACGTCCTTTCAGGTAACAAAAAGGCATATCAGCTCACTTCATTATATCCATGAACAGCAGAAGACATACTTATAACAAGTTTTTTTGTTATTCATATATTTTTTGGTTTCATCGACTTGATTTAGCAGCTAACTTTCAATAATTTGCCTAATTTTTTGTGTAAGAAAATTCATATAAAACGATTTTCGTGTATCTATCACATACATAACATTACATTTGGGAAAGCTCTAATTATTTTTAAGTTTCGTTGTTTCCAATTTGCATTACCTTCTAGCTTGGTTTCTTTGAAATATAAAAAAGTGGGTTGTGGGTTATTTTGGCTCAGTAGGAAAAGCAGTGCCTCTCCATTTGAAAAGACATAGATTGCCATAAAAGCGTATTTACTTGTTATCTCAAAAACATTTGTATCAGAAGGAGCTCTCAAACCAAAAGCTTTATTACTGCGAACTTAATTATTATTATTATTGCTGCATTAACTTTGATAATGCAACATAAAAATCTAATTTTTACTAAGCCTGTGACGCAAGTATGAGAAAACCACATTTTATTTTATGCTTCCATAAAGTCTCTACTTCCCCTACGAACTCAGAGACAACGTGAAGTATATATAGGGTGTAAACGATTATTGTTTACAACGTAGCATAGCTATGTAGTGGAAGTCGAAACGAAGAATTTTATACAAGACACTTGTGGTCTATTAAGTTGGGAAACAGCCACCAACAGGTTTACAAGGCTACATGAGCTACAGCCCATGCGCGTCGCGTGAGATTTTCATGTTCTCTTCTCCAGCTCTCTACACATAGCCATCGATTGTTTCGCAAATGTTGCTTGCATTCGCATTTCTTCACTGCCTAATTATTACATGTTTGTCTGTTTGTTGTATCTGCTCGTACCGGGCAACACATCGTCCGTAATTGGCGAGCAGTCTGTACTCGGGGCCGGTTTTCCGTGCGCCACCCTATATTATTTCCCTGCGGTCAGCCACACAAGGCTTCTTCTTAAGTTGCCAATCCTAAGATTGATTTGCAGCAGCTCTCCATTCAGTGCGATTGTCGGCCAGCCTCTTCAATTCCGTGAAACTTCCGCATCCTAGGTCCTGCATTATCTGGCTTATGTACTTTCTTCTAGGTCTGGCTCTTGCCCTTTTGCCCTCCACAAGGCCTTCCGTTATAGTGTGGAGAAGACTTTCATGTCTCAGAATGTGTCCCATCCATATATCTCTCCTCTTCTTGACCGTCTTCCAAAGAACTGGAACTTCCTCCGCTCTCTGCAGGACTTCTTCATTTGTCATCCTGGCCGTCCTGGAATTTTTAACATCCTTCGCAGACACCACATTTCGAATCCCTCAAGCCTTCTTCTTTCGTCCTCTCCAAGTGTCCAGGTTTCGCTGCCGTAGAGAAGCACACTCCCAACAAAGGTCTTTATTAACCGCTTCCTTAACGACAGACTTATCATATTTGATGTGAGGAGTCCTTTCCTTTTACAGAATGCAATCTTTGCCTGATTTATTCTACTTATTACATCTTTCCTACTACGACCATCTGATGTTATTCTGCTTCCCAAGTAGACAAAGTCTTGTATTTCTTTCAGCTTCTCTCCATTCAGCCTTATATTCGTAATTGCTTGATTATTTTGTTTGCTTGCAACTAAGATTTTTGTTTTTGACTTATTAATTTTCATGTTGTACCGTGTAGCAAGAGTGTTTTCCATTTCCTCCAACACTACTTGTAATTCTTCCTCATTTTCCGCTAGGACAGCAATGTCATCCGCTAAACGCAGCATATCAACTATTTTTCCCTGGATCCTGATTCCATTAGCTTGTCCTAACTTTTCTCTGACCTCGTCCATTGCTTTCTGTATGTAGACAAGGCTACGGTTGGATAAACGAGAGGTTCTGCAGAATCACAGAAATTACTTCGGAAAGTGTGTAAGAATTCTGTAACGAATAAAAACTCTGTACTCCAGGGAGGAGGCAAGTGCCCCCTCTTGGTGCCCTCCATTCTTCAGTCACCTACACTACTAGTTTTCAGTTTTTCATAAGAACCATGTACCAAGCACAAATGAATGGTGAATGAGTAAAAGTGAGCGGTCCCCAAAAAAGAACGATCAGCAGTGAACTAGTTGCCAAGGATGAACGAGTTTGCCCACCTCTAGTGTACACTGGAGCGCCTGTGTCTGCTCCAGCGGGCAGGGCCGCGTCCCTGCACACGCCGAGGGCAGAGTCGACACCCCCGGGATAACAAGGCCGTCCAGCAGTGTTAGTGACGTCACACTAAGCGGCCCATAGCCGACGCAGCAGTCCACGGACACCTCCGTACAGACTCGCCTGATGCTAACAATCTTCTGTCCGTCATACAGAAAGGAGCGAACTATAATTCGAACCAAAGGCCAAATTATATATATTCTTGTAAACAGCATAAAGGTTCGTAACGAAATACCGATTACATATACGGGCAGGAATAGGTTCTAGAACTCCTCTGAAAAGTGTTTATCTTCAGTACCAGAATGAACATCAAATTGTCAGGTTTTCTAAATAGAAAAGCACTTTTTTAGTAACAGACAGCAATAATGAGACTTGTAGTTGGTGATTTCTACGTGGAAAAGGAAATAAGCTGTAGAGAGATTGAAAATGGTAAGTAAAGAGAGCCTCAGCCTTTTGCTCACATTCTTACATGTAATGCACTTGGTTGTTTTTCATTTCCTTGCCTTTCATAACATTTTTAATATTGTTTCAAGAAGTGTATCTTCAATAGCAGAGTGAACTTCAAATTGTCTGGCTTTTCTTAAAGGAAAGAGCAGTCCCTTAGTATCACAGCGCAAGACAGAATCTTGTGTTCAGTGATGTCTATGTTAAAAGGAGAATATTTGATATCTGTCTTTTGTTTCCATTCTTTATTACTGGGGATACACTTGTAAAAATTCTTGAAAAGAGCTGTCACCATGAACATATGAGTAAATTCACAATAGTCATGTGTTTTATGAGATAAATTGAACTCTTGTTACCTTATTGTAAACGAAAGTTGTGAGGGTTTTTGCTATGTATGACAGTGTTTAAGATAATTTACTTTCAGTGTAATAGCTTGAAAATGTTAAGTCCTGCTGCCAGTTGGCATTTGTCACCACCTGTATGCGAGTTTTAAAGCTAAACAGTGCACTGACAATTATAAAATAGTGGCAAAGTTCCTCAATCGATTAAACTTATTCCTGCCCGTATATGTAATCTGTATTTCATTATGAACCTTTATGCTGTGTACAAGAATATATATAATTTGGTCTTTGGTTCGAATTATAGTTCGCTCCTTTCTGTGTGATGGACAGAAGATGGTTAGCATCAGGCGCGTCTGTACGGAGGTGTCCGTGGACTGCTGCGTCGGCTGTGGGCCGCTTAGTGTGACGTCACTAACACTGCTGGGCGGCCTCGTCATCCCGGGGGTGTCGGTAGAGTCGAGTAGGCCTACGTCAGTGCCACAGCCAAGTGGCGCTGGCAGTACTCCTCACCTACGGAGTGTGTAAGTAGCGTGAATAAAAGGACGCTATGTGCAAGAAGCATGAAGCGCCCTTTGAATGTATCCTGATAGCTAAAAGAGCCACGCGCACTTTGAATAAGAAAATGCTACTTGACACTGAAATCAATATAAAAGATAGGGTCGCCACCAACTCTAGCCACACGACAAAGAAGAGGTAGCACTGAGTCGGAAAATTACTTAATTTATTAATAAGAAAAACTCACAAAAGAACATTCATTGTAAAGTCATTGATAAAGAATGGGATGTAGTTATTAATATGATCCAGGCATTCTTCCCGTGAATCAAATATTGAGTAAAGTAAAGAGGGCGTGAACACCATGCGTAAGTGCAGCCTGCAGCAAGATTCGTGAAAACACGATCTATTCCAGAGCATTTGTTTCAGATAAAAAAAGGGACACAATCACTACACCTGTGCACATGGAAACGCTATAGGTGGGCCAACAAGGAAAACTACAAGGTAAATGGCGAAGGTAATGGCGACGTAACATCGGTACACAAGATAAGATTGAAGGCAAAATTATTTATTCCTTAAAAAATTGATGTAGTGCATCTATAGACTGCTGTTGCATGCTAACTATGTACAATTGCTTGTGAAATACTACACGTTTCATAACAGACTCGCGTGCCCACTCGGTCCGCGGAGACAATTTCTATGGACCGTGGCCAAATTTTAATCACATGAGACAAAGAAAATTCACAAATACACAAAAATTACCAAGATCCGGAAAAGATTATAAGCATGCACACACAGTTGTAGGCACATAAACATTCACACTGAACCGAGGGCACTTCAACATATGCAACTCCTTTGTGCCGCGTTCCTCTCACGGATCAAAGTCAAGACTGCATTGGGAATCAAACTGAAAGTCTACAAAAGCCTTGCATTCCCTGCTGCAACCCAGCAAATAAATCTTTATAAGACGAAATTCGAGACCAAAAGCTAAAAGCTCCCCTCTCTATGTGACAACGCGCCACGCGGTCAGTCCAACTCACCCTTCTTCGACTGGAGCACAGCTGTGTACGCTTCCCGTACCGGCGGCAGACTGCCTCCCGCTTCCCCAGCCTCTTCCACGCTCCGCGTGGACCGGAAAACCCCAGCATGCCATTTCCGCCACCAACCTAACGCAGGTGGATTTCTCACAAGTAGCGGAGACCTCTTTGCCGACTTGACCACTACGAGAGTTGGCAATGAAAGGTGGCTACAGGACCCTTTCAAGTGACACAAGCGTTTCGATAAGGAGGATGCTAAGTTCACCGGACTTGGATACGATATGACGTCATTATGACGTATACACGCTACGTCGAAAACGATAGAAACCGTATATCGACTATTCGACTTTTGTGAACTTTCGAGAGGTAGTGACAGGGTAGCGCTGTGCTCTGCGCCATTCGTTTAAATGTGCTTTGCGCTCCTTGCGTTTAAATCGTGTATTGTACTGTGTTTGTGTCCTGTGCGTTGTTTTTCGTTTGCTCGTCTCTAATTATGTGTTCAGCATTCGAGAGACTAATGAGAGAAAATCTGAAAGAGTTCAGCATCGATGACGACGGGCAATTGCGTGGTTATTGTGAATCTCAAGCAGAAATTGATGTGCTTCTGACCCAGCTGAAGTGCGTCGGTTATTTGTACTCAGTGCGAAGAAGCACTCAGCAGCCAAAATCTTTAGATGCGTCAAGACACTAACCTTTGGTTAAGATTACATTGAGAAATCCACTTCCCCTCATATTTCATCTCCGGTCGACGATTTTTCTTCAACAATGCCTCATATTTTTCTTTTTAAGTTCGAAATTCAATCATTCTACACACCAGTCATTACTGGACACTGCGGTACCTGTGTCTGCGGTCCGAGTGTAAAATTACTTGGAATTATGGTTGATAAGAGACTATCTTGGGATGGACATATAAATTACTTAGCTAACAAACTTGCACGAGTTCTCTTTCAGCTATATAAATTAAGAAAAAAAAGTCAGCAAGAGTATGCTGCTACAATGTAATATGTACTGACAAGACCAATTGTATGAAACCATACTAAAATATTGATAATAAGTAAATATTATTTTCGGTGTAAGCGTTCAACACAACAATCACACAATCAAATCTGGTCGGGACATAAGAAGACTTCACTTTTTTACGAAACGTATTGTCTGTGGCGTTTTCAAGGCCACGGTCAGAAATATTTCTATTAATATCCAGCTCTTTTATTTTGGCGAAATACATATACGCTACCACACTGAGCTGTTATCAGAATCGCACGTGTCAAAACAAATCACTAGCTGACGACAGTTTAGAATATCGAACGGTCGTAAAAGTCGATAGGTGTGTTAATCGACTAAAGCGTATATACGTCATAATGACGTCACATCATATCCAGGTTGGGTGAACTTAGCATCCTCCTTTCGATAAGCGCTGGAACAGCCGCGTCTCACTCCCGCGAGTGGAGTGACATCCGCGAGTGCAGCCACGCAGCACACGGAGCAGCCCACAGACTCCTCCTCGCCACACGGAGACGGCGAAGATGGTCTCCAGCTTTTAATGGGACTCGTGCCACCAGCTGCTGCCACGGAGCTACCTGCTTCAGACGCGGAGGTGGAGCTCGTGCAACAAGAACAAGAGAAGGAACAGCCGACCTCACGGAAACGCGCGCAGTCGGACGATGTGCGGCCCAAAGATACCGGAAGAACGCCAGCACAACGCCGCCGTCGCCTCCGAAGACAGCGAGCAGAGGCACACACGTCAGGAAGACGGATGCCGACGGCTTCACCAAATCCACTAAAACGGCAAAAGCCGTGCCACAATAAGGACCAGCACCCGCCGGAGTCGCTGAGAGCAACTCACAAGACGAAGATAATGTGCTCCTTCCTCCACAACAACGTCGGACACCACCTCCGATAGTGATTCAGTACAAAGGTGCCTTTCCTCAATTCCTAAACGCAATAAACCTAATCATCGGCAAGAACAACTACACCGTTCGTGCAGTCGGCGATGAACTAGCAAAAGTGTGTATTAAAACTTCCATTCCTAACGTTTCGTCCAATACTACGCTGGACATCCTCAGAGGTATGGCTGGTCCTGTTGAGTCCTGCCGGCTGACGAGTAGGGCGTCGGAGAGCGGCCTAAATACCGAGGAAAGTGAGCGTGGTCTAGCTTGCACATAGTAGCAGAGAGAAAACTAGTCAAAGATAAAATGTAACTATCGATAATAGTCCGTCATATATAAAAATCAGTTATCGATTCTGTAACGCCACTGTCCATGTCTCGCTTAATTTCAAAGCCTCTTCTATTAAAATTATCATCATGTTTATAAATTTGAATAGCCTCCCTATACAGTCGTGGATAATAGTTCGTGGTAGCACTTAAAACTGTAGTTTCAGAAAACTTAACTACATGGTCACCGGACTGAAGTGCATGTTCCGCAACGGCCGATTTATCTATTTTTCCCAGTCGGCAAAGACTTTTATGCTCCTTTACCCTCGTATTCACACTTCTTTTCGTAGTACCAATATAGACCTTGCCACAGGTACACGGAATTTTATACACACCGCTAGATGATAATGGTGGGCTTCTATCTTTAACAGAACGAAGTACTTGTCATATTTTTCTGGTAGGTTTGAATACCTGTTTCACTTTATGTTTCAGCAAAATTTTCCCGATTCGGTCTGTAACCTTACTAACGAAAAGTAAAGACACCGTGTTCTTCCATTGTTGTGTACCATCCTTGTCCGTTGGCCTGCTGTAATTAGGTCTTAAAACTATTAATTCCTTTGTTTGAGTACCCATTCTTTTCGAAGGCCTGTTTCAGATGATTCAGTTCCGTATCCAGATGTTCCGGCGTACAGGAAGGCTATTGAAATTTATAAACATGAAGATAATTTTAATAGAAAAGAAGAGGCCTTGAAATTAAGTGACATATGGACAGTGGCGTTACAGAATCGATAACTGATTTTTATCTATGACGGACTATTATCGATAGCTACATTTTATCTTTGACTAGTTTTCTCTCTGCTACTATGTGCAAGCTAGACCACGCCCACTTCCCTCGGTATTTAGGCTGCTCTCCGACGCCCTACTCGTCAGTCGGCAGGACTCAACAGGACCAGCCATACCTCTGAGGATGTCCAACGTCGTCGTCGTCGGCTGATACTCGTATCCGAGTTTTCATTTCTCTCCTGAGATTTCCTTTGTCACGGTTCAGGCGTGGAAGTGTCGTTGATGGCTTAGCAATCCAATCCTAGCGTGGAACAGGCGGCCACAGACATTACAGCTGATGGAAGGTGGAGGACGTGGCTGAGCCTGGAGGAGTTTACGTCTCTGGCGTTTGTCATTCTCCATTCTTCGACGTTCCAGCTCAAAGTTTTGAAGAGCATTTGAGGTAACTGAGCGCCAGCGACTTCGGTCTTCTGCTATTGTGGACCAGTTACTCGGATCGATGTTCAAGTTTTTCAGATTTTTCTTGTACTGATCCTTATAACGTTTGAGAGGGGCACCTCGTTGGCCTTTTACCTGTGCTCACTTCGCTGTACAGCATTTGGCGTGGAAGTCTGTCATTTTTCATCCGCTGGACATGTCCGACCCATCTGAGTTGATGCCCAATGATAAGAGCTTCCATGCTATGCATTTTTGCTTTCGCTAGAACAGCCGTGTTGGATATGAAGTCATCCCATTTCAGGTTCATGATATATCTTAGCTTCTGTTGGTTGAAGCGTTCTAGTTTCTTCAGATTGCAGCGATACAACGTCCAGGTTTCGCAACCATATAGCAGGGTGGAAATGACTACAGCTTTGTACACCATCAGTTTGGTGTACAGTGTTAGGTCTTTATTCAGGAAGACACGCTTTGTAAGACGACCAAATGCTACATGTGCAGCACGTACTCTATTCTCCACTTCTTTTCCAGATGAGCAGTTGGTTGACAGTATGCTTCCCAGGTAGAGGAAATGGTCCACTTGTTCCAGGAGTGTATCATAGATGGATATGCTGAAGTCAGGAACGGAGGAGCCAGGAGTTGGCTGCGCCATCACCTTTGTCTTTGAAATATTGATGGAGAGACCAAATCATTCGTACGCCCTGCTGAAGGAATCAACTGACAGCTACAACTCTGCAGGTGAATGAGCTGGAGAGGCATTGTCATCAGCATACTGCAGCTCTGTCACACGAGTGGTACTGGTGAACCTTTTTGAATGGAGTCTGGACTGGTTGAATAATCCTCCATCAAACCTGTACTTTAGTTCTATTCCTGCATTGTTTACGGTTGTCTCGTAAAGCATAGCTGCCAGATACAATGCAAATAATGTAGGTGCAAGAACGCATCCTTGTTTAAGCCCACTTGTTATTGGGAATTCACCAGTCATTTCATTCTGGCAGAGGACCTGTCCAGTCACATCAACGTGGAGAGCTTCAATCAGGTCAACAAAATGTTCAGGGCAGCCGAAGCGTTTTAAGACCATCCACATGGCTTCTCTGGGAACTGTATCAAAGGCCTTTTCTAGATCGTAGAAAACAAGTAGTAAAGGCTTTTGCTGTTCTCTGCACTTCTCCTGTAGTTGTCGTGCACAGTATTGGACGAAACGTTAGGAATGGAACTATTCCATGGACCACGGCCATATAACCCGGAAGAATTAACAACAGTACCGTCTAGTCGTGAAAGCCTTCATTGTATGTGTATTAAAACTTGGGAAGGCTATAGGAAAGTGTTGTCGCTAGCACAAGACCACTGGTGGAACCTCTACACGTACAGTGCTAGCAGAAAAAACCTATTAAAGTAGTGCTTCGACACCTGCCGTTGTCACTAAAAAACGGAGGAGATAAAAGAAGACCTCGAATACGTGCGCTTAATAGTAAAAGACTTTATGAAAAATGAATCCGTTACGCACCAGAGGACGTGGCCCCCTGACGCTGGTCATAGCCAGCAACACCGCCGAGAACAGGAAATGTATTGCGAATACATAGAAAGAAGGATCCTTTATTGTATGATTATATGATAGCGGAACAAACACTGGTAGCAGTTACTTCTGTAAAATATCTGGGAGTATGCGTGCGGAACGATTTGAAGTGAAATGATCATATAAAATTAATTGTTGGTAAGGCGGGTACCAGGTTGAGATTCATTGGGAGAGTGCTTAGAAAATGTAGTCCATCAACAAAGGAGGTGGCTTACAAAACACTCGTTCGACCTATACTTGAGTATTGCTCATCAGTGTGGGATCCGTACCAGGTCGGGTTGACAGAGGAGATAGAGAAGATCCAAAGAAGAGCGGCGCGTTTCGTCACAGGGTTATTTGGTAACTGTGATAGCGTTACGGAGGTGTTTAGCAAACTCAAGTGGCAGACTCTGCGAGAGAGGCGCTCTGCATCGCGGTGTAGCTTGCTCGCCAGGTTTCGAGAGGGTGCGTTTCTGGATGAGGTATCGAATATATTGCTTCCCCCTACTTATACCTCCCGAGGAGATCACGAATGTAAAATTAGAGAGATTAGAGCGCGCACGGAGGCTTTCAGACAGTCGTTCTTCCCGCGAACCATACGCGACTGGAACAGGAAAGGGAGGTAATGACAGTGGCACGTAAAGTGCCCTCCGCCACACACCGTTGGGTGGCTTGCGGAGTATAAATGTAGATGTAGATGTGGATGTAGAAATGGTTCCAGCATACACGGGTCGGGAACATCGAAGCGAAGGCCGAAGTGCTACCGCTGCCTGGAACCCGGCCTCGTAAAAAACTATTGCCGCATGCCAGACTATTGTGTAAAATGCGCAGAACAGCTCTCCACGGAGTCGTGTAACTTAAAAGGAGTGCCATATCAGGACTTCGTCCCAAAGTGCAAACTGTGCTCAGGAGCCCACGTGGCCAGCTATCCTGGCTGCTCAGCGCTGCTGAGCAGTGGAAATCACGAGTGCGGGAAAGTGCAGCAGCAACTACAAAGGAACTCGGCCAGGAGTTCCCGCCAGCCCACAGCGAGCTCCGTGGACAAAGGAAGCAGTTGAAGACGCGGCCGCTGCGGGAGGAGAAAGAATGCGGAAGACTGCGGAGGCCTAGAGAGCCTGTATAGGGAGAGAGTGGCCAACCGCACGATACGGCGGCCATTTTTCTGCCAAACTGCGGGCGGGACAAATGAATGGCCAGTAGTGGAGTAGTGGAGTACACACTCACCGAATCAAAAGCACAAGACAATATGGCGAAATCATTCGTTAAATGCCTTTGTTTATGAGAATAATGTGTTATAATAATTTTCACGCAGCCAATTTACAGGTCTGTTTTCAAATTTAACTATGTATATTGCAAGCTGTTTTATATGTAGTAAAAGGCAAAAACGACGTAATTCGCGTAGATAAGAGTACTTGGTTGGTTTCCACAAGGCGCGTGTTTGATTTATGTCAGCCCTGTTGACTTCGACTGCCCACTGCTTTCGTCTTTCTTCATTGCGTGGAAACGCTAACATGCGAAATCCACCTTCGCCTCTATTGGAACAACCAAATGCAGCACAACCTGGCATCGTTTACGAACGTCTGCAGAACGCATTACAGATGTCAAAAACAATACTGTACAATTACTAACATCTTTACTTCAAACATGTAGGCCTACCAACCTCATCACAAATCGCTTCATTATTTCAACTCGTATTTAAGATCGCAAATGCTAATTACGTACTAAAAACGATATACAACTAAATCGAACATGCATGCACAGCTCTCTCAATAATTCAAATACCTTTTAATCGTTTCCAAAAGTCCTCTGAACTTCAAGTCAAAAGCACGGCGTACATAGGAAGCGTGAGAGACGTTTGGCGCCATTTTTCTGCCAAAGCTAATCAATCAATCACGGGCAACTTCAACTATGGCCACTCTCTCACTATACAAGCTCTCTACGCAGGCCGAGGTCAGTCGGATCATAGCGCCCCGCACAGGCAAGCCACACCTGAAACGCCTGCGGCCGCCAACAATGGAAGACAAGCTCCGCCCATTGCTGCGCCTCGAGCACGACGACCTCCTACCGCCAGCCGCGCAGCTAGCCAGGGGCAGGAAGCCCTCCCCACCACGCCGCAGCGCAGCCAGATAGCTCCGCCTCCAGCGCCACTGTCGTGCACCGAGAACCAATCAGAACCGCCGGCGTCCTACTCAGCCAGCATGGCCGACTTCTCACGGCCAAGATGGCGGCCAGATAGTTCCGCCTCCAGCGCCACAGTCGTGTACCGAGAACCAATCAGCACCGCCTCGGCCTACACAGCCAGCATGGCCGACTTCTCACAGCCAAGATGGCGGCAGCCCAACAGACTCGACGCGGCGCCCCGCCATGTTGTCGGTGACCGACAAAATGGCGCACACTCAAGGCGCGACCAGGTGGCCCCGCCTCCAGCGCCACAGGCGGGTTCAGTCAGCCAACCAGTGCCACCCGAGCCCGCCCCAGCCGACCTGTCGCGAGGAAGATGGCGGCTTCCAGTCAGCCGAGGAAGCGTTAGCGACAGCGCCGGACATTGCACAAGTCCCACCTATTCACCCCCATCCACACCTATGCGTTGTTCTAACCTCAACAGTCGAGGGTTAAAGTCTTTGGTCCATGCCGTGTAGCGCGTATCGCATAGCCTTTGGTCATCGTTATTTCGCATGGTACCTTTTTTTATTACGCTAGTTTTGTTGCGAGAGCATTTATTTGCTGCTCGCTTTTTGTAGCGATTTACAGAGTGAGCGTTTGCTTGTTTGCCGTGTTTTACAGCTTCAGCGTTCAGTGAGAGAATTTGCTTTTTCCTTTCCTTTTCGTAGTCCACGTTTTTTTACCGCGATTGCTTGTACTAACAGTGTGTTGTAGTTAAAAGTACTTAAAACGAGTGCATTTAAGCGTGAAATTTGTGGAAACGAATATAATTACGAGAAGCCTCTAAGGTGGCATATTTCCATAGCGCACCTACAGAAACTGAACGAAATCGTACCTCATGTTATAAATAATGAACCTTCAAGTTCCTACCAGTGCTAAATAAGCGACAAGAATTTTACTTGCAAAAGAAGTTTAAAACACCAACAAGAAAACATTCATGGCGTAAGAGGTTGCAGAAGTGGTTGAAGTGTGTGATGTGTACATTTGAAGCTAGTCTAAAAAGTGTTGGATTGACCATTTCCAATTTGCTCATCAGATAGTGTAAAGTCTGGAGTTCTCTAGTGAAGGCGAATTTTCAAAGTGGAAAGATGAAATGGAATGCGTCACACAATACAGATTCCTCAAACACTGTGGCATTAAGTTTGTTGTTGACTACTCAACTTGCATGTATGTTTGCCGTCGTTCTGGTTAGTTAATCTCCAAAGATGAAGGAGTGAGACACCTAAAAACGGTAGGTAGGAACAAAGTCAATGGAAAGTGTCCTGCAGGGATGAAAGTCCTCCATAAGGAAGGAAGGTGTCTTGTTAAGTTTGTGTTGACTCATGTTGGACACGACTTACGTAATTTGAATCTGATACCACAAAAACGTGAGGGCATAACTGCAGACATTGCTATAGGATATGGCACGATGGTCTGTTTTGTTTTTAGAGAACGAGCTCCACTGTGTTACAAGTTTTCTCTTGTGACTCCTTCGTGGGCTGGTGAAAGAATTTCTGCCATCGGTTCAAGCAGCAGCTACTTTTGCCATCAATGATGTCACCATTTTCTTTGGCTAGGTGACGTTCCAACAGCATTCAAATAATCTTTTTCTTTTCATCTGATAGAGTTTCTTGAGTACTGGAGTTAGCATTTACAGATACTTGGAATATAATTGCATCCCTCTCATTAAAACAAACAATATGGATGTGGCCACACATATTTAATACTGTAATCAATGCATGTGCAAGAATACCAATGAATGCATAGTTAACATTTACTGTACATTAATGTACACTACAGTAGACGTTATTGTCTTTCACAAGATGAACTTCAGATTTTCTGGAAGCAGGTACTTCCCAACCAGTGTCTACCTTAGTACTGAAGTCGTCCATTAAAATAGACTTGTGCCTAATGCAAATCTCTTTTACTCGTTTACTGTACTAGTTATCGTTCCTATCACATCAAACAGCTTCACTGTTACAAACATCAATGCAGGTATATCTTTGTCCAGTTGTTTCACTTACTTTGCATTACACTATACGTATTTCAAAGCCTTGTGCATGGTCTCGGGGTGCATGTTTGTGTTGAGTGCAGATTGGGTCCTGTGACAATATACCCAATACTTCGCAATTTTTCATAGTAGGTCTTGGATTAATAACCAAATTCGGATGTATTTGACTCACTACAGAGCTTCTGGAGCGCTTTTTGCAGTGATTCTTCAAACATACCAACCTCTGTCACCTGTATTAATATCGCAACAAGCTTGTACACCTCATTCCTGTTGTCCTTGTGCAGAATTTTACTCTTAGTGTTGTAACCCCATGCCCTGTCCACATGCCAAGTGCATTTTAGGAGCCGCTATTATTCTGTTCGGAGAAATGCTGTAGGACTCCGACAGATCTGACATGAATACCTTGGGGCAGAACTGTCCAACTATAAAGGCACATTTGCATGCCGTGCGTGAGTTTCCTCGGAAACGCGAAATCTTATTTAAATAATTAATCTGTGGCAAATAAATAAAGCCTATGGCACAGAACTGCAGCGCTGTGTCGCTGATAAAACAAAAACACAATTACGATACTCTTGTGTTTCTTTAAGAAGGAGAGGTCTTGGACAAGTGGTGCGGGAAGCACGTATATTTCATTGACTGGCACACCGCCATATTTGATGTTATATAAGAACCCTGCGAGTTGCAATCTTACTAGGCACTCGATTCTGTAAAGAATTTATATTTATGAAAGTAAGTAGAATTATTTAACTGTAGGCTTATTCGTTGAATATATCTGATTTAACTAACTGTGTAAACTTTCTATGTTTAGTAGACAGTCACCTCTGTACGACGTATTGACATGGCTGGCAAATTATTCTAATATTGAGATTTAGATTTAAGTCCGCACCTACCGCAGCAGTCTTTGGAAACGATTTAAATACGAAGTCCGATTATTTGAGTCTTACTTCACGGTCAACTACGAATAACATTACATTTACGAAAAAGCCATTGTCAAGCGTCTGATACCGAACAACTAAACATCCACATTCCAGATAAGCAAATATTAATTACATCCAATCACTATCATACATAATTAATATTTTATTTTATTTTATTTATTTTATACAACCTGTGACTTTATACAGTCAACACATACCTGTCATTTCTGTCAGAAATGAGAAAAGTGCATCGAAATCCTTGCTTCATATCATTCAGTACTGGTATCCTGGTAAGTTCAAACTCATGGACATTTAGACTGAGAGTCCCATCAGCACAAATACAATAATTTCTATATTCTGCAAATAATTCACCATGTGCATTATTAATTACTCCTATCACGAAATCTTCGCTTCTTAATTCCAGGTAGCCTATACTTTACTACGGTTTATAAAAGCAGTAAACGTGGATTACCGGTTTGCTTATTTTTGTGTACCGAAACTTTGACGGTGATTGCATCTTTCGTGTGTGATTGAGAATGAAGCCAGATTATAAGAAGCTGCAACGTTAATCAAGCCCTGTATCGTTATGAGATGTAATCTCTCCAAACTTGAATCCTGCATTGTAGATCAAATTTTGTCAAGAGCAGTGGGAAACAAGAGTCCTACAGCAAAATGTGTAGCAACGCTCTGTGGTTGCAGTGGCGACTAAAAATTAACAAGGCGCTTTCCTTCCTTATTGAGGACTTTCATCTCTGCAGGACACTTTCCATTGATTTTGTTGCTGCCTACCATTTTTAGTTGTCTTATCCCTTCACATTTGGAGATAAACTAACCTTAACAAAGGCAAACATACTTACAAGTGCAGCAATCGTCAACAAATTTAGTGGCACAGTGTTTGACGAATTTGGGTTATGTAGGCCATTCCATGTCCTCTTTCAACTTATGATCAATCCAAAACTTTTTAGAATCAGCTTTACATGTACACATCATACAGTTCAGTGTTTTCTGTAGCATTATGCCATGCGTGTTTTGTTGGTGGGATTTTAATTTGTTTTACAAGTAATGTTCTTATGGAATACGTAGAACTGGTAGGAACATGAAGATTCATTATTTGTAGCATGAGTTATGTTTTCCTTTAGGTGCTGTGGGTGCACTTGGGAAATATGCTGCCTCAGAGTCTTGCGATAATTTTACTAGTTTCCACAAATTTCACTCTTAAATGCATTCATTTGAAATACTTTTAATTACGCAAAACTGCTAGCAAGTACAGGGTGGTGATTATTCTGGAAAACCTGAAATTCTCAGGGAATTACATTTTACCCGCACAATCTCAGAGAATTTGAGGAATTTTATAAGATTCCATGGAATTCTGCATTTTAATTTGGCACGGAAATTGAATTTTATTGAATTTTTTAAACTGCAAATGTTAAAATACACTCCTGGAAATTGAAATAAGAACACCGTGAATTCATTGTCCCAGGAAGGGGAAACTTTATTGACACATTCCTGGGGTCAGATACATCACATGATCACGCTGACAGAACCACAGGCACATAGACACAGGCAACAGAGCATGCACAATGTCGGCACTAGTACAGTGTATATCCACCTATCGCAGCAATGCAGGCTGCTATTCACCCATGATCGTAGAGATGCTGGATGTAGTCCTGTGGAACGGCTTGCCATGCCATTTCCACCTGGCGCCTCAGTTGGACCAGCGTTCGTGCTGGACGTGCAGACCGCGTGAGACGACGCTTCATCCAGTCCCAAACATGCTCAATGGGGGACAGATCCGGAGATCTTGCTGGCCAGGGTAGTTGACTTACACCTTCTAGAGCACGTTGGGTGGCACGGGATACATGCGGACGTGCATTGTCCTGTTGGAACAGCAAGTTCCCTTGCCAGTCTAGGAATGGTAGAACGATGGGTTCGATGACGGTTTGGATGTACCGTGCACTATTCAGTGTCCCCTCGACGATTACCAGTGGTGTACGGCCAGTGTAGGAGATCGCTCCCCACACCATGATGCCGGGTGTTGGCCCTGTGTGCCTCGGTCGTATGCAGTCCTGATTGTGGCGCTCACCTGCACGGCGCCAAACACGCATACGACCATCATTGGCACCAAGGCAGAAGCGACTCTCATCGCTGAAGACGACACGTCTCCATTCGTCCCTCCATTCACGCCTGTCGCGACACCACTGGAGGCGGGCTGCACGATGTTGGGGCGTGAGCGGAAGACGGCCTAACGGTGTGCGGGACCGTAGCCCAGCTTCATGGAGACGGTTGCGAATGGTCCTCGCCGATACCCCAGGAGCAACAGTGTCCCTAATTTGCTGGGAAGTGGCGGTGCGGTCCCCTACGGCACTGCGTAGGATCCTACGGTCTTGGCGTGCATCCGTGCGTCGCTGCGGTCCGGTCCCAGGTCGACGGGCACGTGCACCTTCCGCCGACCACTGGCGACAACATCGATGTACTGTGGAGACCTCACGCCCCACGTTTTGAGCAATTCGGCGGTATGTCCACCCGGCCTCCCGCATGCCCACTATATGCCCTCGCTCAAAGTCCGTCAACTGCACATACGGTTCACGTCCACGCTGTCGCGGCATGCTACCAGTGTTAAAGACTGCGATGGAGCTCCGTATGCCACGGCAAACTGGCTGACACTGACGGCGGCGGTGCACAAATGCTGCGCAGCTAGCGCCATTCGACGGCCAACACCGCGGTTCCTGGTGTGTCCGCTGTGCCGTGCGTGTGATCATTGCTTGTACAGCCCTCTCGCAGTGTCCGGAGCAAGTATGGTGGGTCTGACACACCGGTGTCAATGTGTTCTTTTTTCCATTTCCAGGAGTGTACTTAATATTTCAAAGTGTGTTAATTATATGATTATTATTCCATATAAATTATCGATGTTTAAAACAGATTAAACTACTGCTTATGGTTGGTATATGGCAACAGTGGTAATGCCGGTTTCCGTCAATCACCGAAGTTAAGTGGTGTCGGGCTGGGCTAGCACTTGGATGGGTGGCCATTCGGTCTACCAAGCTCTGTTGGCAAGCGAGGTGCACTCAGCCCTTGTGAGGCAAACTGAGGAGCTACTTGATTGAGAAGTAGCGGCTCCGGTCTCGGAAACTGACATGCGGACGGGAGAGCGGTGTGGTAACTACGTGCCCCTCCTTATCCGCTTCCAGTGACGCCTGTGGGCTGACGATGACATTTGGGCCTTCATGGCCTGTGCGGGAGGACTTGTTTGGTATATAACGTAACTCAGATAAAAGAAAAGCCTTTATTGTGGTATTCTGCTCCCCTTTCCCCTCTTACCATTACTTTAGCAGCAGTGTACTGACACAATCATGAGTCTCAACCTGGAAGTCTCATGCAATTCTTTTTTCAAGTTTGAGTAGCCACATTGGAAGTAGCTTAGCACTATTACATTATTAACATTGCTGTCGTGCATTATTTTCTTTGGACTGAAGGGCTGATACTGTGAAGTACATTTGCAGGAGTTGCACTATTCCTCAATATAATTTGAAATACAACCTTTTGGAATAATGTTCTCCTTTATTGAGGCTGTTGTGACAATCCAAAAGATATCATCTACGTATTACGTATTTGTTCTCTGCAGTAGTCTACATCTATGAGGTTCTCCTCACTGTACGTGCACCCGGCAGCCACCTCCAGCGGCTAAGTCCCATTCAAGCTTACAGCTTGTAGCCTGTATGTTTCAGTGTAGCTGAATGAATGTTAATGTAATAACTCATTTCTTAGATTTTGATCAATGGTATCTGAAGATTCGATTCCCTATTTTCTATAATTTTTGTGCCCAATTTTTTCACTTGATTTACATAATGTCCATGTGATGTCATATCCCTATCCTAATGTATTACATTTTGACACCTAATGTACAGTGTAATTTAATCTACACAGTACATCCTTTATTTATTTTTTTGCATTTGCCTGATACTTTGTCGTTTTGTGTGACCTTTACTAAGCAAATACTAATTTTCAGTTGTAGATAATTGTAATCATGAGTATTGAAATTTGTTTCAATTACACTATTATCTGTGTTTCACCAACTAAAATACTTGGCTCTCTTAAAGAATAATAACATCGAATTGCTTTATTTGTTTCAAAGCTTTTGAGAAAGATTTAAATTTTGGACGCAATGGGAAAAATGTTTGTTTTCTTGAAATGTTCAGAGTTTAATATTTCATTTTAATAAGCACATTTTCGTAAGCACTTTTAATCCTTTACAATAGCCAAGAGTGAAATCATTCCTAACCATTAAACTTTGTCATTAACAAATTGTTGAATGTATCACTCTACCAAACTGATTGACTCTACCAAAGCTGATAGACTAATTTGAACTACAGATATCAAATAGTAAGTCACATACAACTTATTCCTGCATTTGTTTTATTCAGATGTCTGTAGTAGTTATAAGAATACTGCTGAATCAATAACGGTATATTCTTACAGAAATTTGTATCTTGTTGACACTTTGCCCATTTTACACAATAAGTAATTACCAATTGGAAATATGAAGTGATGTCATTGAAAGCTCCTCACTTGTTAAGATTGGTAAGTATTTACGAGGGGCGCTCAGAAAGTAAGCTCCGATCGATCGCGAAATGAAAACGACTATGAAAATCCGATAAAGCTTTGCACAGATGTGTTGGGTAGTGTCTCTAGTATAACCCCAGTTAGCATCACGTCGCTCTTCTCATTTCTGAGCTCGCAGTGAGTGCGTAAAGATGTCTAGAAAATAGTGTCTGCCGCCAAGTACGAGGGCCTGGTGAGAAATTTCGCCTGAAGCTATGCAGCTAACATTACATAACTGTCGTGCTGTTTCTTCTTCAAGACAATTCTCAGCCGCATTCTGCAGGGGCAATGAAGATGCTCCTGCATCGTTTTCAAATGGAAATGTGAGATTACCCACAATACAGTCCGCAATTGTCTCCCCCTGAGTTTCATCTCTGGTCACATGAACCGCTGTCTTTGAAGACAACATTTTGACACAGACAACGAGGTGTAGGCCAGCGTGGAGAATTGGCGGAAAGCACTGGCGGCTGCCTTCTATGATGAGGCTATTGAAAAGTTGGTACAACGCTATGACAAAAGCGTAAGTCAGAACGGCGACTACGTAGAGAAGTAGCTGAAAGGTGTAGCTAATTGTTACAAGTAAAACATTTCTGATGTTCACTGTGGTTTAAATTTGGCAATCAATCGGAGCTTACTTTCTGAACAGGCCTCGTATTAATGATACTGCCATCCTAGCAATATTATGTAGTGATGTACACCTTACAAATGGTGTTGTGATGCTTCTCAGTAAAAGTATATAATGTAGGGTCCCAGCTCTCACTCATCACAAGGATCTGACTGTTTCATGATGTGCTGCCTATATCCTTCACAGTACCTGTGGTTCCAGAGTTGTGAACTAGAGCTGACAACTTTTAGTGCTGTCTCATTATGTCTGTTCTGTACATAGTTCTTAATGTGTGGTTCTACACTGAACAGCTAAGATGATTTCCTCACAAGGATTCTTTCTGGTTGGCCAAACATGCACCACAGAGCGAAAATATTTTCAAAATTGAAATCGAACAATGGAAAATCTGGGATGGATTAACAACGATATTAAGAAAATGATAGAGTGATAACATGTAGATGAGCTGTTAAGCTGCTGGAAAGTACAACAAAAACACTGCTAGGGGAAAGTGGAGTAAGACGGGGTAAGAAGGGGTACTTGGCTTTAAGGCCCATTTAGTGCTGCAATCTAGCGGAAAACGTTCATACTGCTAGTAGGGATGGAGAAAAAGAATACGTGTAAGCGGCAGCCATTCTGAACTGTTAGTTTGCCTTGTGTAAGTCCGTTTCCCTCTACTGGGGCGATTTTTGCTGGAAAGTTTCTTAGTGAAGTTGAAGTTGGTGCTGAATACAGGTAAAATACATTCATTAACTGAAGCACTGTATGGAAAATGGAAATGAAGTCCCATGCTTCTTTACAGAAGCGTAGGGGAACGATGCGGGAGACCCGCACCGCCTTACTAGGCAAGGTCCTAATGGAGGTGGTTTGCCGTTGCCTTCCTCCGACCGTAATGGGGATGAATGATGATGATGAAGACGACACAACAACACCCAGTCATCTCGAGGCAGGAAAAATCCCTGACCCCACCGGGAATCGAACCCGGGACCACGTGCTCGAGAAGCGAGAACGCTACTGCGAGACCACGAGGGGCGGACGAAGCACTGTATATATTGGTGGAAACTGTTATTTTTGGACGTTATGTTACGTATATTATAAATACTTTTAGTCGAAAACGAACCGAAAACAAGCGATAAACATTCCACAATGTATTAGTGGGGCAAGACGGGATTTTTTCTATGGGGCATGATGGGGAACTACCCCATCTTACCCCAGAGATGTTACAATTTCGTCTTTTATTTGTACGGTGTTTCTAAGATGGTAAGGACATAAGAGAGGAAGACTGATCGAGGTGGATGGTCTCCAGAAGCAATGAAATCAACTATTGAAGCCGTTATCACAGGTGAAATGGGATATAAAAGAGCAGCTGACACTTTTCGTGTTCCGCAAACAACTCTAGAAAGAAACTTCCTGGCAGATTAAACCTGTGTGCCCGACAGAGACTCGAACTCGGGACCTTTGCCTTTCGCCCCGAGTTCGAGTCTCGGTCGGGCACACAGTTTTAATCTGCGAGGAAGTTTCATATCAGCGCACACTCCGCTGCAGAGTGAAAATCTCATTCTGGAACTCTAGAAAGAAGAGTTAAAGTACCTCGTGATCAGACAGAAAAATCGGAAAATATATTACTGCATCATCGAGTGGACGTGTGTATTCAAATAAAACAACTCCAATTTTGGTTAAGAGTCTAGGGCCAACTTAAACCGTTTTTACTCCAGAGGAAGAGAATATGTTGCTGGAATACATACTAAAAATGGAGGAAAGGTTATATGGCCTGACAGCATATGACCTCAGAAAACTTGCCTTTCAATGGGCAGAGAAATTGTGCAAAATGCACACAATTTCTCAAGAAAATCAAGTATATGGCAAAGATTGGTTCATTGGTTTCAAACACAGGCATCCTCAGACAACCCTCAGAAAACCAGAGCACACAAGTGCAGCACGAGCTGCAGCATTCAACAAACCGAACGTAACTAAATTTTTTGGTTTGTTAACTCGACTTATTGATAAACATCAATTTACCCCTGACAGAATCTATAATCGAGATGAGACTGGAGTAACTGTAGTACCAAAGCATAGGTCAAAAATTCTGTCTCTAAAAGGTAGGAAACAAGTTGGTGTGTTATCTTCTGCTGTAAGAGGCAACACTGTAACAATAGAAGTATATTGCAATGCAGCTGGTTCATATATGCCTCTTCTTTTTATTTTTCCAAGGTTCGAGCTAACGATCAGTTAATGAATGACTGCTCTCCTGGAGCCTGGGCAGCATATCATCCAAGTGGTTGGATGCAATCCGATAATTTTTTTTCAATGGCTTAAGAAATTTATTGATTGATAGTAAGGAGAGGCCAGTCCTCCTGATTCTCGATGGACATTTTACCCGCACCAAAAACATAGATGTTATTGACTTTGCAAGGGAAAATGGCGTAGTGTTGTTGTGCTTCCCACCACATTGCACTCATCGCTTACAACCTCTCGATGTAAGCTTCATGGAGCCTCTGAGTGTTTTTTATGACCAGGAAGTTTCATGCTGGCTCAGGTCGAATCCAGGATGTGTTGTCTCTTTGTTCCAAATATCTCAGCTATATGGAAGGGCTTTTGTAAATTCAGCAACTATGTCCACAGCAATTAATAGACTTCACAAAACTGGAATTTGGCCTACCAACCAAGGCGTTTTCAGTGACCATGATTATGTCCCATCTGAGACTACAGATAGGTCTAGGCCAGATGTCACAGATAATGAACCCTCAACCCACGGGGCTACAGACACCAACCAGCTTTCTGATGCTTTCAACTCACCTCAGCCTACTGCTTCCTCCTATTTAGGCCTACCTCAAGCTTCTTGTGTCTCCAGCCCACATCAGCCTGCTGCTAAATCGGATACATCAACTCCAACTGTTCCCTCTGACATTCTCCAGGTTGAGGCTGCATACGAAATACCTGAAGTTGCTGCTCCAATTGAAAATATTCAGCCTGTTTCAAGCCAAATTAATGTTACTACAACTGCTGGAAAGTCTGTAACCATTCCAAAATGTCCAACACCAGAAGACATTGTACTGGTTCCCTCTTGCAGTGGCCTCCATTCAAAAAAGAAGAGCCGAAAGTATGGTAAACCAGCAGTTTTGACTGAATCACCCTACAAAAATGATTTACAAGCAGAAATAAATTTAAAAAGAGAAAAAGAAATGAAGTAAATGGGACAAGCCAGGAAAAAACTTAACAAAGAGATTTGCTCAAACTAAGAAAAATACAACCATCACTAACCAAGTATTGCTAAAGAAGTCGAGTAGTAAGAAGAAAATACAAAAGCAAGGCAAAGAAATTAACAAAACCAACTTAAAACGTAAGCAGATAAGTTCCTCTTCATCAGAATCTTCTGGCGCTGAGTGTCTTTACCGTGGATACTTGTACTCACAGTCTACTGAAGGGTGGATACAGTGTTTTATATGCAAAAGATGGGCTCATTGTTCCTGTGCAGGAGACGTAGATGAAGACAATGTAGCAGATGAAGCAGTTCATGTTTGTGCATAGTGCAAAGACTGACCCCATCATGCCCCACTAGCAACCCCATCTTGCCCCACTAGATGGAGCTAGATGGAAACTTGTCATTGTATTACAAAGACAGTTTTATATTGTAATTGAAAAGTCAAAACAAATTTGTTTATACTTCAACTCAGCTATAATAATGTACAATTACACCATAATTTTTTCAAAATATTCTGACTATGATTGTTGATTTTATGGCCCCAAATATATTTACTATCCCGTCTTACCCCACTCTCCCTTATACATGTGAGCTTGTAACAGAAAGGCCTTCTCCTAACGTAGAAAATATGCACACATATTCATGTAATCGCAGCTCTCTCACAAATGAGCACTATGTCTGGCCACGAACAAGGGTTTTTGCTGGAAAGCTCACATGTGTAGCAGCCTTTATGTTGTGCCTCTCTTTGACTCAATATCTTCTCCACGTGGTGAGTAGTAATCTAGCCTTTTCAAAATAAATTACATCCCATGTAATTTGTAAAATTGAAAGTCTCTAGGAGAAATGTGAAAACTCCTAGAGTAATTTCCATCTTCATTTGTCAGCAGCTGGTGTTTTCACAAAAGACTCAGGGACAATGAACTTGATTTTAAATTATTATTAAACTGTCGGAAAACAAAGCTAAAGGATTCTTTGCAGGAGAGGGGGGACCTTGCATTAATGAGGCAGTGAAGCATTTTCCTGTGAGTATTGATTCTGCATAAAATTGCATTCACAACCTGCAGAGTTTATATAGCCACTTAGTGTCACTTTCTACATCTGGCTATTGGACATTCTTACAGCATACAGTTAGGAAATACTGTTTTATGCATGCTACAAACACACACACACACACACACACACACACACACACACACATACACACACACGCGCGCGCGCGCGCGCGCGCGCGCAAAACAACTGGAGCCTTAACAGCTTTCTCCAGGAAAATTGTGTTATGTATATTTATGATTGTGATGTGTTTCCTCAGTGACATACTACTTTTGCTGTGGCTTTTTTAAATTTATTCCAGCTTTTATTGGCCAAGGATAAAACATAATGAATTATGTGGTGCAGCTTCTGCTTTGTCTCATTTCTTCAGTTTATGGGGAATCCTAAAATCTATGAACAAGAAAGAGTATTATTTGACAATATCATGGAAAGGATAGACTGCTAGACACACTGAGCTGCAGACAGGCATGATGGAAAGGCTGTCCACACACAAAAAAAAAAATCATTCCCATACAGACTGGCCATGTCTGCTAAGGGTTTCACGAGGGCCTTCACTGACACACTATCCTCGTGGAAGATCCGTCTGCAAGACCCACTCAATCCACTCACTCAGCACTTTCTATTCCAGTCCTGTCACAGGCTTGTCCCACCCCATCGAAGAGGCCGGGTTTCCTTTGAATGCAGCTGTTATATATAACAGCTCTGCTGCAGTCATTGTTCCGCTTTTTATATTGGTATGACTACCAACCAGCTGTCCACAATGATAAATCTCCACCACTAAATTGTGGCCAAGAACAAAATGGACCACCTTGTGGCACATGTTGCTTACGTAAAATACTTGATTTCAATAGCTGATTCACAACCGAGGCCATCTGGATCATCCCCTTCACCACCAGCTTTTCTAAATGGCACAAATGGTAGACATCCTTCCATCATATTGTTCGCTCAGAAACCATCCTATCCTCAACCTACACTAACCTGCAGACTCCACATTCTCCCTCCAATGGTTTCCAGCCTGCTCTGCCCTGTCACCTCACAATTCACCTCCCTCACCCTCATTATGTGCTCCTCTCTTCCATTACATCAATTGGTCTTTTTCCTTCTGTGCTTCTCGCCTTTCTGTTCTCCATTTTCCCCACTTTCTCCCTGTCCCACAGCCTCCCAATACTGCATTAGGCAGCCCTATCCTGGCACCTCTACTCACAGTGTGTTCTGCCAGGCAGGGTCAATTCCTCCTCCCTCACCCATATCTCACTGTCCCGCCCCCTGCTCTATATCGTTGCTCCTCTTCAACATGTTTCTGTTGCAGTCTGTCTGGAGGTAGCAGTCATGTGTGTGAGGTGTTGTACCTTGCATCAATGGGCGTGTTTTTCTCCTTTCTGAAAAGGTCACTGGCCAAAAGCTTATTTGTAACAGAATGTATCTTTATGAAGAGTATCAGTACATCCTTTTAATAGTATTGTTGACTTTCCATTGCTATATTTATATTTGAAACATTAATGGAATATCACAATTGTGAACTGACCAGGAGTTGAATGCAAGTACCTGATTATCTAGAGCAGTGCAATCACCAGTAGGGGTACTGGAATCTTCCATTAATGTTTGCAAAACAGCTCAAACTCAGTTGCAGAGTGAATGATTTTGCCTGTGACAGGACAACTGGAACAAAAAATGCGAGTACACGAGGGATATGAAAGTGTGACGTGAGAGTAAACTAAACATCATCTGAAAAGTGATCTTCTGAGGGAATATATACAAGAAAGAAACACATGCACACAGTTTTTCTATAACTGAGTTTAGTTATATGTAGGTGACTGAAGAAAGCAATCTACCTTGTTACTTTACATGGAGAATCTGTCAACACTGAAACTTCAGCTTGCTGTTCTCATGATAACATATTTATACTGAAATGAGCTAAAAACTGTAAAGTAGGAAACATTTTTATTTGGATCTGTGTTAAGTGGGTGGTAGCTTCTATGAGAGCAAATGTTGACACTCAGCAGAACTAACCTAATTTAGATAAAATAGGTTGGCAGGGGAGAGAGGAAGGGATATTTGTTTGATTCTGACAGTATGTGATGAATAGTCATACCTTAATGGATCATCCTCATAAACACAAAAGGAAAACATTTTCAACTTTTACATCCATGATTTGTTACAGTCAATGATTCTGTTAAGAGATGAAAAATACCAATTTGTAGAGGTACATGACAACTTTATATAAAGTTACAGGTTTACAAATTCAGAAACAATGAAATTTACACATATATGTCTCAAGTTACAGGACTACATTGTGATTCTAGTAGAGATGCAGCAATGGAATATTTTTCATTGGAAAATAAATTAATAAAGCTTTACATTATTAGATAACATGACCTCAGTTCCAAAAGCTATCTACCACAGGCTGCTACTCAACAGCAGGCAAGGTGTCCTGGGGTGCAGTGGAGCCTTTGTTAATATCAGCGTGTTGTCGTCTGGTGACGTCCATAGAATGATATGCAAGTCTGTATGTCTGCTGCTTCCAGTTCTTTCTGCACAGTGAGTATATTCACTTGAAATAGTTATTTTTTTAATACAAAAATTGGTCATATGGTTCCACTGTTGTAATTATTCATCCAGGGATCGTCTTACAATGATACAAGAGTTATCATTCTAATAAAATGAAATTAAGTAGCTTAATATATATATATATATATATATATATATATATATATATATATATATATATATATATTGACCTGCCTACACTGTGACGCTTTCTGTGTGGGATTGACCAGCAACAAACTGTCCATTCGCATGAATGGACACAGGCAGACAGTGTTTGTTGGTAATGAGGATCACCCTGTCGCTAAACATGCCTTCGTGCACGGCCAGCACATCTTGGCATAGTGTTACACCGTCCGGGTTATCTGGATACTTCCCACTGACTCCAACCTGTCAGAACTCCAGAGATGGGAACTTGCCCTTCAATATATCCTCTCTTCCCGTTATCCACCAGGCATCAACCTCCGCTAATTTCAAGTTGGCGCCACTCATACCTCACCTGTCATTCTACAACATCTTTGCCTCTACACTTCCGCCTCGACTGACATCTCTGCCGAAACTCTTTGCCTTTAAATATGTCTGCTTGTGTCTGTATATGTGTGGATGGATATGTGTGTGTGCGCGCGCACGTGAGTGTATACCAGTCCTTTTTTCCCCCTAAGGTAAGTCTTTCCGCTCCTGGGATTGGAATGACTCCTTACCCTCTCCCTAAAACCCACATCCTTTCGTCTTTCCTCCTCCTTCCCTCTTTCTGACGAAGCAACCGTTGGTTGCGAAAGCTTGAATTTTGTGTGTATGTTTGTGTTTGTTTGTGTGTCTATCGACCTGCCAGCGCTTTCATTTGGTAAGTCACATCATCCCCACAGGGGATTTTTAGCATGAAAATCCCCAGGGCAGAGGAAGTTGCTCAAGAAGGGCAGTGAAGGCAGCAGGTGTAAGAGTCCTGTCAGAAGGGAGATAAAGATGGCAAACCGTGACCTCAGAGTCCAGGTGGACTAACAGCAACCACTTCCAATGTAGTTTGAAGAGGAATCCACATTCTAGCAACGTCCATATGGACAAACGTACAAACGCCACCAGAGGCCCGCAGCGGACCGACCCAATTGCGGCAGAAAACATGGAACCCATGGAGGGTCAGTGAGTGATCATCAGTAAAATGAGATTCCTGTAGAACCACACAAGCTGCAGAGTAAAACCAAATAAGGGATTTCAACTCTGGAAAGTGATGGTAATATCCATTACAATTCCATTGGATAAACACAGAATGATGATTCAAATGGGGGGTGACCAGGCTAAAGCCAGTCATGCCACTGGTTCACCACCCATCACCGACAAGGAGGGGGCTACAGCCATGAACAGCAGGTCAAAATCAGGTTGCAAAGGTGGGGACAGGACCGCTGGCTACACCAGAGGCTTCATGTCCTGGGACTTACGTTTCTTCTTCTTTTCTGTTTGAGATCACGGAGGGCTGTGCAGCAAAAAGGAGCCAGCTGCAACAAGATCTGGAACAGAAAGAGATCGAGCGACCTGCGGGCCCACAGACTGTGGTTCTTGTGGTCGTCGTGTGGCGGCAGACCTTTGGCCTGGAAGGTGCCAGGAAAGGGGAACCCGGGAGTGGCGCCCTTGACCAGTAGACGCCAAAGAAGTGGGACACTTCTCTGGCTAGGGAGGGGGATCAGCACCTGTAGGGGAGGGTGTGGGAGCCACAGGGGAGGGGGGAGGAGAGGGGTTCGGGACTGGGGTAAGGAAGGGGGGCGGAAGGGGTGAAGATGTAACTAAAGCATAGCTAGATGACGTGGACACAGGATGAATTTGTGCATGCTTCTTATGGGCCTCAGTGTAGTTTATATGATCAAGGGACTTTTATCTTCTTTTCCTTCATATAAACCGCCATCTGGTGAACGTGGAGAATGATAGCCATGACAATTAACACACACAGGAGGAGGAACACAGGAACTCCCCTCATGGCGTGGATATCCACAGTCACCACAGATAGGGGCCTGCAAACAGCGGGAAGACGTGTCCAAAACGCAAACACTTAAAAAATCTCATAGGTGGTGAGATGTACGGCTTCACGTCACATTGATAAACCATAATCTTGACCTTCTCAAGGAGGGTATCCCCTTCAAAGGCCAGGATAAAGGCACCAGTATCAATGCAATTGTCCTTCAAACTCTTCTGAACACGTCGAACAAAGTGAACACCCCGCCGTCTGAGATTTTCTCGAATTTCCTCATCAGTTTGAAGGATGAGGTCTGTGAAAAATTACACCGTGAACCATATTCAAAGACTGGTGGGGGTAATGGACACAGGAATAGTGCCAAGATGGTAACAGGCACAAAGGGCAGCAGACTGGGCAGCTGAAGCAGTTTTGACCAACAACGAACCCGACCGCATCTTGCTCAGAGAGTCCACTTCGCCAAACTTGCCTTCAATGTGTTCCACAATAAATAAAGTTTTGGTATTGGTGAAAGTATCCCCATCAACCCTGGTGCAAACGAGATAGCGGGGGAAAGGTTTCGCTTCTAGCTGGTGAGCCTGACCCTCCTCCTAGGAGGTAGCCATGGAAGGGAAGGCGAAGGGGCAGAAGAAGCAGCACTAAAACAATTATTTCCATGAAAAGAGACGGCCGAAGAAGAATGGCCAGAGTTCAGGAATTGTATGCGTTTCATTTGCATAGTGTCCACCCTGATACCACCCACTCCGATCAGGGGTTCTCGCCTTGGGCGCCACCCAGCCACAGCAAGGGCCTTCTGGCATGGTGGCCCTTGTTGGGAGTTCCGATGCTCCAGGACGTCACGCAACCACTCCTAGGTTTAGATGAGGAGCTCACAGCTCAGGTACCAGAAGTGTGATCCCTGTGTTTTCAGGGGGCTCAACCAAAAGGGTACATAGCGACCGCACCACACGGGCTGGCTACTGTGCTGGCTATGCACCCTAGCATGAGACAACGACGTCAAGAAAAATGGGGAAGGAACTAGGATGGCACACGTCAGAGACACTAGGTAAGGTGCTCTTCCCCAAATGGCTCACACTGTGGAACATAAATTTAGTAAAGGATGTCAAACGCCAGAGGGGGACCAGAGAATGCCAAAAGGGCAAGAGAGGGAGAGGAGAGAGTGAAGGGGAAGGACCAAGGACAGGAAAGGAGGGTAAAGGCAAGGAAATGCAGCCTGGGAAAGAAGGAAGGGTGCAATAGCTCAGGGCCCCGTGCTCACCACGCACGAACTCACGAAAGGACCATGAGCCCCCTGGGAGCGTCCAGTACCTTTTTTTTTTTTTTAAATTCATCGAAGACTTTCAGTACAGTATGGGAACAGCGTTTTCCCACAATGGAGTGTCTACGATTGGATTGAAAAATTCTGAAATGCTACGTCACGTGAAATGATTCTCTTAGACAGACCATTAACTACTGACGAAGTGGCACATCGTTTGCAAATTAGTCACTATTCTGCCTATTAAACCACCCACAACAGACTTGGGTTTCATAAAGTTTGTGCAAGATGGGTTCCAAAACAACTCACACAGTTGCATAAACAAACACGCTTGGACATCTGCAAAAAACATTTGGATAGCTATGGTAACAAAGGGGACAACTTCTGAGACAGGATCATTATGGGTGACGAAACATGGACCCATCATTACGAGCCAGAGAGTAAATGGCAGAATATGGAATGGAAACATCCAAATTCGCCGTGGAAGAAGACCGTCCGCAGGAAAACTGATGCTTATGGTTTTTTGGGACACACAAGGTCCAGTACTGGAACATTATGGGGAAGGGGCACAACAATAAACAGTGGACATTACAGTGAGATGCTTACTGCCAGGCTGAAGCCTGTGATTCAAAGCAAACACTGAGAAATTGCTGTGAAACGGTATTGTTGCACGACAAGGCCTGTCTGCATACTGCTGTCCACACTGCTGAAACGCTCCAGAAACTCAAATTTGAAGTACTGGATCACCCTCCATATTGTCCCAATCTGGCCCCTTCTGACTTTGGTTCACTCAAACAGGGGTTAAGGGGCCGTCAACTTGCCTCGGTCAAAGCAATGAAAGAATCAGTGCATTCCTGGTTCACAGCTCAACCAAGAACCTTCTTTTATGAGTGCATCAGGAAGCTTGTACAACGATGGACCAAGTGCACTGAAACGCAGGGAGACATGTCAAAAAATGCTGTTCTTGTTAGTTTCCTATTTGATTACAATAAAATTTTATAACTACTTTGAGGATAATAATTGACTTACCCTTGTATTTGCATTGCAGTTTACACTGTTCAACTACTTGTTAGTGATGACCATCCTACTTATGCTACTTTCGCTACATAATTTTCGTAAAATAACAGTAGTGTAACTTGTGTTCTCCAGTTGCATTACAGATATGTACTTAGTGACAAATAGGAGCTGCTAGGTATTTATAATCATCACTTTAGCTTAGCTGCAACACAAGCTCTAGTGGCCTTAAAATGTGTAACAATGCTCTTACAATTTTTTCTCTCGAAATTTTCACCTTCTGCAAAACACTGTTTTGTCTCTCTTAATCTTTACCCCCACATGTTTTGATATCTCTATCACCGTCATGGATCCCTCTCATTTCTGAAGATACAACATTTAAAGCATGGGTTTTACATGTTGGTACCTGTTGTTATGCATTTTGCATAAGGACAAGAGTTTTTACTTTGTCAGCGTGTACTGTTTCACAGGTATAAATTTACACACCATTTATTAAAATATTTTGTCACTTTACTGTTCCCGTGCATCACAAACTTTCAATAATAAAACAAATTTAGGAAGACATGGCACCAAAATACTTGAAACACACTATGCACACACGCTAGGGTGAAAAAACATATAGGTACTGTTTAACACGTGGTGCCTTGGCCAAACTTTTTGCCCCCTTTTTTTTACATAGCTCGAAAACAAAGGATAGTGACAGAAAAATAATTTCGAATACATTTCTCTAGTATTGTTAAAGACTTCTACTATCAATTAAGAAAGATATGAAACAAAATACATCGCACCTGTTGCTGTGATACCATTAAAAAATGTGTTATTTGCACTGAGGGCTACTCTGAACCACTCAGTCATTTCTCCGTGCAAAAGTGGTAGTATAATGTTGGGACAAATTAAACTCAATGAACACCTCTAGTGTAGATATTGAAGGGTGTGAGGAACAAATAAAACACCAAATTCTGAAGGCAACAACGGGGAATATTGAACATAACTCAGAAAGTGACACAGTGAATATACAAGGGTGGCTCGTGGTCGTGTAGTAGCGTTCTCGCTTCCCACACCAGAGTTCCTGGGTTCGATTCCCGGCGGGGATCATGGATTTTCTCTGCCTCGTGATTACTGGGTGTTGTGTGATGTCCTTAGGTTAGTTAGGTTTAAGTAGTTCTAGGTTCTAGGGGACTGATGACCACAGCTGTTAAGTCCCATAGTGCTCAGAGCCATTTTGATACAAGGGTAGTGTATTTCCCAAACTGACAAATTAACTTAGTTATATTCATATCAAGTACTCCCTGTGATAAAATAGTTTGCCCTTTTTTTACGGTCATTTGAATTAGCACATTATCTTTCCCATATAGTTAACTCTAGCATCCTCATCACTATACTCAGTCCTAATTCCAGAAGAGGCTATTCTTCTTTGTCACACAAAACTGTAGCATATTGCACTACTGCTAATATAATTTTCAATATTTTGTGGTGTTGCACATCAAAGAAACTTTCAGTATCACCATCATATTCTAGCATCACGTGATCCTCACTTTGGGATTACTTTAGCCCAGGCTAAAGTAATGCCATATTTTGCAAAAATGTGTTTCATTTTACAGAACTGTTAAATATATTATCTAATTTGTATTTCACACAAACAATTTCTCACTTTACTATCTAATATTGAAGGAATGCAAAGTTATAATCACTGTAGTTTTAACTTAACTGATGTGAACCCTCTAGGCACAAATGACTGGGCAGTAATAGCTGTTAAAATATTTACAGTCAACATTGAGACTCATGCTGCCATGACAACATTAATCCGAATGCATACTGCCATGTTTATTCTATTCTAGTAATGTAATTTCAGCGAGAAAAAAATTTAAAACTTTTTACAAACACTGGGCCAAAGTAACCCCACCTAATGGTAAGCAAACAGAGAAAAGTTTGATTTGCATCGCATGCAGCTTTAAAAAAATCGTACTTGACTTGGAAACATATAAAAACCAACTGGAAGTTGAATACTTTTCAGCTTGGCTCTGTTCTGTGGATCATTCAGCTGTTATGACTTCCTTCACTCAGTTGTGCCACAGAGCACAAAAAGTCATCTCTCTCATGCTGGGTCTTTCTTCTCTGACAAATTGATAGGGAAGTTCCTCTACCATCCTAGCTACATACCTAGCCTAATCACAAGTAGCATATTTCTCATCACCTGTATAGCTTCCATGGCTCCACCACTTTCCTGATCCTTCATTCCATGATCTGTGTCAGTAATAGTTATAATGTGATACAAATGAAAGACAGCTTCATCAAGGAAAATTTGGGTGAGGAGAAGGGGGAGATATGAGAGACAGGAGAGAAACAGCTGAAAACTTTCATCCACAGATCAGCATCCAACACTAAAAGCACAGTGTATCTAATATGCTTCATATATATTTGTCAGTGTTGGTTACTCACAAGAAATAGTAATTCGTATTAGACCCTAGCATTAAGTCTTCTGTGAACAAATCTGTGGATCTAAACCTTACAGAAAGGGGGTGGGGGGAGGGGGAACTTTGTCATCCCACAACTGAACATATACCATACTCTCCACAATTTTACAACTCTGCCTTTGACAGCAATATTAATACTTCATGACAAATGTTGAATCTGAATATCCATCCAGGAATAACTCCACCTTGGATGAGTTCAGAGGCCCAATGCATTATTATCAGTCAGTTTCTCATGCACAATTCCAGAGGCACAGCCTTTTATGAGTAAAGTACACCTGTTGTTGTTCAAAAAGCACATCAAGAGTTCCCAGTGCTACAACATATTTCATAACAAGGTCTTGTTGTGCACCCATGGTCTACGATTAGCATCTTTGTTTAGCAATCAAAACATCCTCGGTCCAGGATTCGAAAGCCACCAGCACTTAAATTTTCATTAATAATCAGCATTGTTGGATGCTGAATTTCGGACACTTCACCTGGCCAATATAGGTCAACATCAGCTCACGATACCAAAACACACATAGCAACGACGAGAAATTGGAATCGGACGCTTCCCGCGACCTATATAGCTCAAATACACCTGATGATACCAAAAAAATTTAAATTGAGTGCTTCCCCTAAGATACATAAATCAACCCCAAGTGCCGATACTAAAACATCGTTCTAGGTGCGCTGTCCGGAACCGTGCAACTGCTACGGTCGCAGGTTCGAATTCTGCCTCGGGCATGGATGTGTGTGATGTCCTTAGGTTAGTTAGGTTTAAGTAGTTCTAAGTTCTAGGGGACTGATAACCACAGCAGTTGAGTCCCATAGTGCTCAGAGCCATTTGACACATTTTGAACTAAAACATCAACCACCCACACATGAAGTAAATAGTTCCAGCGCTACACTAGGCTAGCCACCACAATCAAACACAGCCACAGCCTCAAACAGAAACAGAAACACACACACACACACACACACACACACACACACACACACACACACAAACAAACAAACAAAAATACAATCAAAACAAACTCCCAACCCACCCACAACTTACCAACCCCCCACCCACCCAACCTTCACCCTCCTACCAAAAACAAAAACCCATCAACAAATAAAAATCAAAAAATAAACCAAACTCGATCACACACTACAACTTAAAAACAACTGCAACAAATCAGGTCCTCCACCATATAATCATAAAACAACCACCATCCCCCACCCACCTACATTCACAAACTTTAACACCCCCCCCCCCCCCCGCCCGAATCGCAGCCCTCCCCCCATCCTCACAAAACAAGCTTAACTAGCCACCCCCAGCCTATACATTTTACCAACAGCCCTTAAAAAACCGCGAAAAATGCAATAGTCCACAGGGACGCTCTACTGCCAACAATATTCACCTAAATGAGATTGAAGATTAGAAGAGCGCATCTTCCCCCTCCCAATGACTGACTTAACCGCCCCCTAAACCCCTCTATCGTATTAGTGTACGCCCCAGTCTCATAATTCTTGAATTCTAAACTATAGTTAACAACTAAATGATCATAACCCCTCTGGCCCAACCTGCTATAAGACGAAAAAGCATCGGAAACTACTGTACTCTTCTCTTCTATATACTCCTCAATGAACCTCACTAATTCCCTCTTCGTTCGCCCCTGCAAAAACCTGAAAACACACACTGAATACCCACCCCCAGAAACACAGCGCCCCCCCCTCCCCCCACACACCCATAAACCAACCGGAGACTTATCCCTCCCATATTTCCTCTTCCACCACCACAGGCCCACCCAACTTACCCCTGTACTTAATATATTTGGAACAAACTTCCCTATAAAACGAAAACCAGTGTAGCACCGTCCTCTTGCTCACACCAGTCTCACGTGCACAAAAACTATGGGACGATCTATAACAAAAATAATACGTCATCAAAACTATCTTTCTCATGGCCAACCTAGACCTGTCGAGCCAGGTACCACTCCTTATGGAGCCCCTTCGGCACCGCCACATGGAGCAGTCCATGGTCCGAGACGCCGAAACTCTGGCCAACTGGATATTCTGCTTGCATACGCCGCATTTCACAGCCTCCACCAAAAGCCCAAACAGTTGCAGAAACTTAATGAGGGACAACATATTACTCGCGCAAACAAAGCTGACGCTCGGCGCGCTGGCTGATGGGAGCGACTGTAAATGGGAAATGCCTTAACCCCTCATGCCACAGAAGCGCACTATTGTACTTAGAAGTCATATCCATACCTAATAAAAGCAGCGACAAATTAAATTAAACGAGTTACCACGCGACAAACAGCAAACGACAAAGCAATAACGTAAACAAAACACAAAGTTAATTCTTAACTCACGAAACCAATATCTGTTGTTCTACAGGGTGTTACAAAAAGGTACGGCCAAACTTTCAGGAAACATTCCTCACACACAAATAAAGAAAAGATGTTATGTGGACATGTGTCCGGAAACGCTTAATTTCCATGTTAGAGCTCATTTTAGTCTCGTCGGTATGTACTGTACTTCCTCGATTCACCGCCAGTTGGCCCAATTGAAGGAAGGTAATGTTGATTTCCGTGCTTGTGTTGACATGCAACTCATTGCTCTACAGTACTAGCATCAAGCACATCAGTACGTAGCATCAACAGGTTAGTGTTCATCACGAACGTGATTTTGCAGTCAGTGCAATGTTTACAAATGCGGAGTTGGCAGATGCCCATTTGATGTATGGATTAGCACGGGGCAATAGCCGTGGCCCGGTACGTTTTATCGAGACAGATTTCCAGAACGAAGGTGTCCCGACAGGAAGACGTTCGAAGCAATTGATCGGCGTCTTAGGGAGCACGGAACATTCCAGCCTATAACTCGCGACTGGGGAAGACCTAGAAAGACAAGGACATCTGCAATAGACGAGACAATTCTTCGTGCAGTTGACGATAACCCTAATGTCAGCGTCAGAGAAGTTGCTGCTGCACAAGGTAACGTTGACCACGTCACTGTATGGAGAGTGCTACGGGAGAACCAGTTGTTTCCGTACCATGTACAGCGTGTGCAGGCACTATCAGCAGCTGATTGGCCTTCACGGGTACACTTCTGCGAACGGTTCATCCAACAATGTGTCAATCTTCATTTCAGTGCAAATGTTCTCTTTACGGATGAGGCTTCATTCCAACGTGATCAAATTGTAAATTTTCACAATCGACATGTGTGGGCTGACGAGAATCCGCACGCAACTGTGCAATCACGTCATCAACACAGATTTTCTGTGAACGTTTGGGCAGGCATTGTTGGTGATGTCTTGATTGGGCCCCATGTTCTTCCACCTACGCTCAATGGAGCACGTTATCATGATTTCATACGGGATACTCTACCTGTGCTGCTAGAACATGTGCCTTTATAAGTACGACACAACATGTGGTTCATGCACGATGGAGCTCCTGCACATTTCAGTCGAAGTGTTCGTACGCTTCTCAACAACAGATTCGGTGACCGATGGATTGGTAGAGGCGGACCAATTCCATGGCCTCCACGCTCTCCTGATCTCAACCCTCTTGACTTTCATTTATGGGGGCATTGGAAAGCTTTTGTCTACGCAACCCCGGTACCAAATGTGGAGACTCTTCGTGCTCGTATTGTGGACGGCTGTGATACAATACGCCATTCTCCAGGGCTGCATCAGCGCACCAGGGATTCCATGTGACGGAGGACGGATGCATGTATCCTCGCTAACGGAGGACATTTTGAACATTTCCTCTGGCAAAGTGTTTGAAGTCACGCTGGTACGTTCTATTGCTGTGTGTTTCCATTCCATGATTAGTGTGATTTGAAGAGAAGTAATAAAATGAGCTCTAACATGGAAAGTAAGCGTTTCCGGACACATGTCCACATAACATATTTTCTTTCTTTGTGTGTGAGGAATGTTTCCTGAAAGTTTGGCCGTACCTTTTTTAACACCCTGTATAACAGTCACAACCGAGAAGTGCACAGTTGAAGCAGCGATACCCAAATGAGCCCAATACACCACACCGCACGCGAAACACACACACCACCAGAGAACGCCACCAACCGCAACAAGCCGACATCTACAAACACAACACACTCAAAAACTAAACACCGCGCCGTCATGACGACACACATCACGATACCCTTACGTCACGGGTCAAACCCGACGGGTGGGGTCAATACGTGGGATCGGACGCCTCCGTTGACCCGATAATTTTATTGTTATTAGACCTTTACAGCAGCAGCCAATTTATATACATGTAACATAATAATTACATCAGCAAGTAGAACTGTTTGGACATGTCACTTGTTAGCTTACAATTCCATGTTGCAGTCAATAAATTATTTTAATTTATAGAAGGGGTTGGCAACAAGCCATTTATTTAATGTTTTTCTAAATTCACGCTCTGGAAGGTCTTGTACCCTCTGCGGAAGCTCATTAAATAGTTTGTGGTCCACTAGCTCACAGCTATTGATTGACTTTCATAATATATGGTATGACGTACGTATCAAATTATTATTTCTTGTATTTCGGCCATGACTATTATTTCTGCGTTTAACTTCATGTATATATACAGATTTATAACAGTTATTATTTTACATTCGGAGAACAAAGGCTTTCAATGTTATTTACGCTGAGAACATGTAATGTCTCTGCCTTCTGCAGAAGTAATATGTTTTTAACATTATCCGAGTTTCCCCAGGGAATAAGTCCATATGACATGGTACTTCGAAAATATGCCAAATAAGCTGTTGTAACATAAGCTTCTGGTATACATTTTATAAGCCATCTTACTTAAGTGAATTACTCGGGATAATTTAACACCGATGTACACTCCTGGAAATGGAAAAAAGAACACATTGACACCGGTGTGTCAGACCCACCATACTTGCTCCGGACACTGCGAGAGGGCTGTACAAGCAATGATCACACGCACGGCACAGCGGACACACCAGGAACCGCGGTGTTGGCCGTCGAATGGCGCTAGCTGCGCAGCATTTGTGCACCGCCGCCGTCAGTGTCAGCCAGTTTGCCGTGGCATACGGAGCTCCATCGCAGTCTTTAACACTGGTAGCATGCCGCGACAGCATGGACGTGAACCGTATGTGCAGTTGACGGACTTTGAGCGAGGGCGTATAGTGGGCATGCGGGAGGCCGGGTGGACGTACCGCCGAATTGCTCACCACGTGGGGCGTGAGGTCTCCACAGTACATCGATGTTGTCGCCAGTGGTCGGCGGAAGGTGCACGTGCCCGTCGACCTGGGACCGGACCGCAGCGACGCACGGATGCACGCCAAGACCGTAGGATCCTACGCAGTGCCGTAGGGGACCGCACCGCCACTTCCCAGCAAATTAGGGACACTGTTGCTCCTGGGGTATCGGCGAGGACCATTCGCAACCGTCTCCATGAAGCTGGGCTACGGTCCCGCACACCGTTAGGCCGTCTTCCGCTCACGCCCCAACATCGTGCAGCCCGCCTCCAGTGGTGTCGCGACAGGCGTGAATGGAGGGACGACTGGAGACGTGTCGTCTTCAGCGATGAGAGTCGCTTCTGCCTTGGTGCCAATGATGGTCGTATGCGTGTTTGGCGCCGTGCAGGTGAGCGCCACAATCAGGACTGCATACGACCGAGGCACACAGGGCCAACACCCGGCATCATGGTGTGGGGAGCGATCTCCTACACTGGCCGTACACCACTGGTGATCGTCGAGGGGACACTGAATAGTGCACGGTACATCCAAACCGTCATCGAACCCATCGTTCTACCATTCCTAGACCGGCAAGGGAACTTGCTGTTCCAACAGGACAATGCACGTCCGCATGTATCCCGTGCCACCCAACGTGCTCTAGAAGGTGTAAGTCAACTACCCTGGCCAGCAAGATCTCCGGATCTGTCCCCCATTGAGCATGTTTGGGACTGGATCAAGCGTCGTCTCACGCGGTCTGCACGTCCAGCACGAACGCTGGTCCAACTGAGGCGCCAGGTGGAAATGGCATGGCAAGCCGTTCCACAGGACTACATCCAGCATCTCTACGATCGTCTCCATGGGAGAATAGCAGCCTGCATTGCTGCGAAAGGTGGATATACACTGTACTAGTGCCGACATTGTGCATGCTCTGTTGCCTGTGTCTATGTGCCTGTGGTTCTGTCAGTGTGATCATGTGATGTATCTGACCCCAGGAATGTGTCAATAAAGTTTCCCCTTCCTGGGACAATGAATTCACGGTGTTCTTATTTCAATTTCCAGGAGTGTATTTTGTGTGTTGCTCTCAGGACAATTTGTCATCTAGGTATACCCCCAACCAGTAGGACGCATGGTCATACGTTACTTTAATATCGTTAATAGTGTCCCCTTGAAACTACTGAGAAACCAACGTACCAAGAGCCACCTTTGAGAGCGGTAATTATACAAGACCAGCTACAATCATTAACACAAATTTAATCCAAAGCACAAAAACGTGAACAAATCACTTTAAATGCCTTTCTGCCGCGCGTTTCAGGCGGTGACGTTCAGATTATGGTTTCATTGTGAAAATAATTCAACCACAAGAGGAGAAACTGATTTCCACAACTACATCCACTCCAGCGCAGATCTCTAAGTAGCATCGTGTACAACAAAACTAAACACCAGGAGCAAACAATAAGCAATAATGATCGATGAAAATCTTTTCCATATGCATTGTACAATTACAATACTAGTACCTACTATCGCTAGTAAGCAACACAGGAATCACATTGGAGAGGTGTATTCTCTTTATTTTCTTCTCGTCCTCCACTACTCTCGGTTGCACACACATCACATCATTGTCAATGCGGTCTTCTGGCATTATTCTGGTACATGTTTTATATACAGTTTTAGCACTTCCCGGCACTTTACAACAACACACCTTACAAAAAAAACGACGCGTTTTGGAGATGTCTGTAAAGCGGTGTTTCATGTAAAATACAACCATTCATAACATACAAGTATAAATACGAACTCCACCAAATACGTCAGTATACCTTCGCAAGGGTTATTTATGTTCCATGATCACAAGCAGTGCAATCGAGATTCGGCGCGCTCAAAGTTCAAGAAAGTATAAGTGCATGTCAAGATTTAGGTTTCATTGGGGTTACTTTGCGCCAGTGGAGTTGTGTGGCAACTAACTTCATCAACTATTTTTCGGAATTGTTTATCAATAGTACTGTATTACTAGTCGTGCGTGTGTATTGTTTGTGCTTTGTTAGTGCTACAACCCTTTTCTCAGCTGCTGCAAAACAAACATGCTAGGAATTCATAGCGAAAAACCTTGAACCATCGATATGCATAGGCGGCTGATATTGCAACTCGAGTGGCAACAGTGTTACATGGTTATTTCCACCGGTTCGTTGTATTTAATAGTTCAGATATAATCGTGGAGAAGCTACACTGTTTTGTGTATTCAAAAACACTGGGATTACGTAGTCTTTATATGATGTGACGAGTTTGAAAAAATCATTTAAAAATCAATAATTATAAAATTACGAAGATATACTGTTTAGCCTTATTTCTCGCATTCATTTGTAACAGAAACAACTGTAAACGACAAATGTAAGAATTTAGAGACTTTTCCCGACATATAACGATCAGAACGAGGGTACTTATACTCAGTGCTTTTTTTTCTAAGGAAAAAGTTTGAGGATACTCCGACATGGGATATAATGCTGCAAAAATTAGTTATAACTGAAGCATGAGATGCCACCTGTCTGCTTTTAGCCATGACGTCATCAACATGTCGGACTAAAAAAGAAAATGGTATCGGACTCTTCAGTTGACTTTGCTCAAATGAAGCAGGAGATACCGAGAAAAACATACAAGAGAATGTGGTATCGAACACTTCAGTTTACGTCACTTCAAATGAAGCATGCGATTGAGTGTACGCATATCCGTTTAGCACTACTAACGCCCACTATTAGTGGTAGTGGGCGAGGGCACTACATGCTTGTCGAACTGGCTGCCAGCGATTCAGTTGTGGAGAACGGTTGCTGCAACTTCGAAATGCTTGAAACAGTCAATGACATCGATTTTCCCACCAAAATCTGCATTAGTATCATTCGTATTGCAATTACCAACACGAAAAAATGAAATAAAAAATTTACGTCCGTGAAATAAATCTTTGGCACTCTTCCAAGTTCTTAACATCGTAAAAAAATTACTTTGTCGACGAAAAAGTTTAGGGATACGCATCCCCCAGAAAAAGAGCACTGCTTATAGTGATAATGAATTTTCGGACTTCGCATCTTCTGCCAGTTGACACGCAGACAAGAGATTTACTATTAGTACAGGAGCCTGGAGAGTTTCCACACTTATTATAAGAAAGGATGTGAGAACAGAGGCAATGTCGAAATGTTCTGTTAGCCGAATATAGGCATGACCTAATACACTTCTGCATATTATACGCATTGTTAACTGTTTGAACTTTCGCTCATTCTGTAACAAAAAAAGAAAAAAGAAAAAAGAGAAAACGGAATATGCTTTACATATTTGCTGTGAAAGTTTCATCTGTGTACATGCAACCAATGACGTTACGTGTACAAGTTTGCAGATCATCCACAGTTGACTTTTGATTTTGTTGTAGGATTATATCGTATGATGGTAGTTTTTTCTTCTTTCGAACATGAGGTAAAAAACAGTGGCGTAAAATGTGGTTACTTGAAACAGTGGGGTAACTTGAAACTATTTGCAGTTATTCTGTTGTTAATATTGAGATCTTGCTGTGGGTAGTATACCTGTTAGCTTTGTGAATCATTCTGTACAACCACACAATGAGCAGCAGTTTTAGCTAGAGAATGAAGTAAACAAATGAATTTCTTATCCTCTAAAATACGTCGTTTGGAGTGGAGCATTCAGCAATGCACTTGAAGCGGTGTCATGTGATGTTCACCCAGGCCAAATGATGAGAGAAATGACGAACAAAAAGGAGGAAGAAAAAACGTAGCTGTCCACGAAAGGCATAAGTTTCGAGTTAGAGTCTCGCTGATGATTTATGTTGCTGACCAGTAGTGTGCCTTATTCCTGTAGAGGTCAATATTTCCCTTATGGTTAACAATCGCAAAGGAGGTGAACAGACTTCCATCGAGCATCACCAGAAACTTACAGTAACTGAACCGTGATTTATTTTCGAAGAATATTCTTAAGAATTTATTTTATTTACTAGCGAGTCATCAAGAATATTAATACATTTAATTACACGATGTTAGCATGGAAGTAGTTGCCAGGAAGTAACTGATGAAATCATAACCAAATTCCTTTTAACAAACGGGAATTTTATTCACTTTAATAGTGCCTACAAGCATTTTTTTTAAAGAAACAGATTTAAAATTATAATCAGAAAGCACCCTCTAAATGTCAAAGTTATAATTTATTCAGAGGCAGAAAGAAACAAGTTTTGACTGTATGAGCTTTCGGGCAGAGAACCTTGCCGCTCCCTTTTGACACGGCCGTAGTTATGACCGCTCACAACAACCTCAGAGACTACACTGGTGCAAATCTACAACACACCAGATAACTTTAAACTGAGAGTTTTAACAATTTACACAAGCACACAAACTATGCACCCCCTGTAGGAGGGATGGAAATGGTACAAAACACTAACAATCAAAATATTAACCTTTCCACTGAAGGTGAAACTTGATTTTAACTTCTAAGAAAAGTCTTACGGTGGTAGCTTTATATACTAAAATGGTCGTTTAAATAAAAGCCCACGAAATGCAATCTGATATAAAATTCTTCAAGGTTGCCAAACAATAGTTAAGATGCTCTACAGTACACAGATACCGCCTCTCAAGATCATAGGCAATAATATCAAAGTTTCCAAAGACAAAACATATTTCAGTTATTAGCCCGTTACACTCCAAGCAATAAATTCGTTAACACACCAAATCCGACAAACATGACAATCTACCAACGTTCGGTAGATTGATAGGGAGATTACCGAACAACCCGATCCACAGGTTGCTCTAACCCGCCCCTACTCCACAAGGGAAAAACGGACCACCCAATTTATAAACAACCACCTTCCCGCGGGTGGGCAAACGGAGAAGAATGGTGGGACGACCCCAAAGCAAAACGGCTGGTGACCTCACCAAGAAAACAAGTAGAATGTAACAAGAGTAAATTAAACAACATATCACCAATCACTTAACTTCTAATAAACTGCGATTTCTCGAGAAGGCCTGGCGCAGCACCCCCAAATCGCTCACCCGAACCGTCCGCTGCCAGCCGCTTCAACGGACGCAGGAAGGCGCGCCGATCTCCCTTCTCACGGCGTCGCAGCTCGCACCGGCCAGACCGATATCGTGGGTTGACTCCTGTTGCTCTCTTGTGAACCGCGGCCCACTGGACTCACGTGGCGGCCTGACATGGGCCGACGCTCAAGATGGACAAGTCATCTTGTGTCTCAGTGCTCGATCGACCAACCGATCGATCCAACCGCCAATGACCATTGCCTGACCAAACCCGAGCAGACTGGCGGCCTAACGCGCAGACTCATATGCAGGAACTAAGCCCCGACCGGATGACCACTCGCTCAGTTCTCTAACTGGCGGAGTGGAAAGACTCTCATTTTGCTGGCTTTAAAGGTTGTTCCGAACGACAGACAGACACTAACTGCCTAACAAATACGGACGAGAGACAGACCCAGACTCCCCACTGGCGACTTTTTTTTTTCTTTTATTGAGTTTCGATTCCCCCTAAAGGGGGCGGGATGGCAGCAGCTTATTACGCCGCTCTTCAGCCTACAGAATTTGTTTTAAAAAGGTGAAGATAATAAAAAATAATAACAGTTGGCGATAAAATCGGTGACTTAAAGGTAAAAATGGCAGAAAATTCTGGAGCGTAAAACATAAAACACAGGGTCGATGAAGCTAATAAAATACACAGGAAGCAGAAAAATAATAGACAGACAATTAAAAAACACGGGGACAGTCTGGGTTCTGTTCGCAAGAGATATAAAAAGCATACCCAGCGACAGCATGATTTCTGTTCGCAACACTGTGGAAGGATGCACAACACTGAACACTCACTTAAACACTGCGCTAAAAGTTGGCACAAATACGACATACCACACCCGAGAGCAGGTAGGGGGAAACTGGTCAGATGACGGGATAAAGGGAGGGGGGGGGGGAGGAGAGGAAAAGTGTAGGGGGAGGGGGGGAAAGGAGCCAATGGAAGATGAGGATCCATAAGAGGGGTGGGGGAGCTGATCTGACGTGCCAGGGAGTGGGGAAGGCAGAGGAGGTGTACAAAGGGACTCGGGGAGGGGGGGGGGGGAGAAAGGAGATAGGGAGAGGATAGGCGGGGAGAAAACACAGGATGGAACGGGGGAGGAAGAGGGAGCCCAGGGAAAGGACGGAAGAAAGGAGGGGGGGTGAGGATCAGAGTTGATAGGAGGGATAAATGGACGGAGAGAGGACATCATCTGGGAGGGGGGGTTGATGGAAGCCACCTTGGGAAAGGAGATGTAGGGTGTAGAGATGGAGGGTAGGGGGGACACAACGGTGAAGACGTGGCAGGGGGCGGGGATGGGAGAGGAGAGGAGCAACCAGGGGGTGAGGGGGTTCAAGAAAGCGGGAGGTGTAGAGGATGCGGATATGTTCGAGGAATAGGAGGAGATGGGGGAAAGGAATGAGATCATAGAGGATCCGCGTGGGGGACGGGAGGTGCATACGGAAGGCGAGGCGGAGTGCATGACGCTCAAGGATCCCCACTGGCGAGCTCATTGCAACTTTCCCTTTTCACACCAGAGGGAGACACCAAAGCTGCGATTGCCACAGTGGCGCCACCGCCATAAACGGAGGGCGACTGCTTCACACTACGTGCTGCGACGCGCTCTTCAAAACAGCAATTTTTACCACGGCTCAGTAACATACTAGATCATGCATACAATCACCCAACGGGACATTTCGGCGTTCCCCCCATTCACACATTCTTTCTTTATGACACGTGTGGAAACTTTCCGGACTCCTGCAACAATAGTAAATCTCTTGCCTCAGGTCAGTGTCAGCAGCACAGGATATGAAATATGTAAATTCATGATCAGTTTACGGAAATAATCTGTATACTGTTTTAAATGCCTTGCCATCGTGGTTCTAACCGATAGATGTTGGACAATGTCTCTAATCTCGTCCCGTTGCCGTTTACATGTTTTCTCTAAAAACTGGCTGCGAGAAACAAAGCAAAGCATCACTTATAATTGAAGACTTGAAATAAAAAAAAAATTATAAGCGCCATAACAAATTTTGAAGTTTTGTGTGAAATGGGACCTATATACGAAACCTGACAAAGTATAGAAGGCCCTAACTGCAACGAATTTGAAATGGAATATCAAATGCAATCAACAGATGGCACGCAATTTAACAGCCACTGCCGGCTCTGTTCCGAACGATTACTCTTCGGTGTTAGATAAAATGGCGGAGGCATTAGAACTTAGTAAGAGTTTGAGTGGAGTGAAACAGAGAATTAAAGAAGAGGGTACTGCGGCAGTAGTGAGGAAAAATGAAGGGAAACAATACGTAAGTTTAAGTAATAAATGTTCTCCTGCAAAAGCTCATTCAGCACAGGAGAACGTCTAGATTAGATTAGATTAGTTTTTCGTTCCATAGGTCCATGCTGAGGAGATCCTCGTGGATGTGGAACACGTCAATATTATTATTTTAAGCTGAAATAACAATACCAATAGTATGAATATATACAATACATCATTTGTTTCTATTAAAAAATTCGTCAATGGAGTAGAAGGAGTTGGCCACTAGAAAGTCATTCAGGTTCCTTTTAAACTGATCTTTATTTGTAACTAAATTTTTTATGTTTGCTGGCAAATGATTGAAGATGACTGTTCCTGAGTGGACCCCTTTTTGAACTAAAGTAAGTGCTTTTAAGTCCTTGTGCAGATCATTTTTATTCCTGGTACTGTGTGTATGAACTGAGCTGTTTGTTAGAAAGAGATATATTATTTAGGGCAAATTTCATTAAGGAGTAAATATACTGAGAGGCAGTAGTTAGTATACCCAGTTCTTTGAAGAGGTTTCTGCAGGACGTCCGTGAATTTACTCCACAAATAATACGTATTACACACTGTTGGACTCTGAAAACTTTTGTTTGACTTGAAGAGTTACCCCAAAATATTATGCCATATGACATTATGGAATGAAAGTAGGCAAAGTATGCAAGCTTTTTCATTTTTATGTCGTCTATGTCAGTTAACACTCGAATTGCAAATACAGATTTGTTAAGGCATTTCTGCAGTTATGTGGTGTGCTCCTCCCAACTGAATTTATTATCAAGTTGTAATCTCAGGAATTTAAGACTGTCAACCTCTTCTATCTGCTCTTCTTCATACTTTATTCTCACGCTGGGTGGAAACCTCTTACAGGTTCTGAATTGCATATAGTGAGTCTTTTCGGAGTTTAATGTCAGTGAGTTGGCTTTAAACCATTTATTAATATCCATAAAAACATCATTAGCAGATCTCTAGAACTACACTCAACATGCTATTTATTGTAATACTTGTGTCATCTGCAAACAAAACGAACTCTGCTTCTGGCAGTGTAACTGATGATAGATCATTAATGTACACAAGAAAAAGCCTAAGATGGATCCTTGTGGGACACCACAAGTAATTTCTTCCCATTCTGATGATGACTGATGACTTAATTCACTAGTCCTTGCACTGACACCATTTGCTTCCTGTTACCGAGGTATGACTTGAACCATTTTGCAGCACTGCCCGTGACACCTTAGAATTCTAATTTATTTAAAAGGATGTTGTGGTTCACACAATCAAATGCCTTTGACAAATTACAGAAAATACCTGCAGCTAGTAATTCGTTATTTAATGAATTAAGTACAATTTCACTGTAGGTGTAAATAGCCTTCTCGATATCAGAACCCTTCAAAAATCCAAAATGTGTTCATGATAAAATGTTATTTGTGGTCAGATGGTTGAGAAGCTGCCTGTACATTACTTTTTCTAAAATATTTGAGAATGCTGGCAAAAGTGAAATCGGTATGTAGTTTTATGGTATCTCTTTATCCCCTTTCTTGAATAGGGGCTTAACGTCTACATATTTTATCTAGTCAGGAAATGTCCCAGTTATAATTGACTGGCTACACAAGTAACTTAGAATTGTACTAAACTCACAAGAAAATGCCTTAATTAACTTTGTTGATACTGATAGCTAACCTACACCATAACTGCAAACACTGTTTATTCTTGAGTAACAAAAGGTATTGTTCCACAAATGTAAAGGACTTAATGCAGCAATCAAGACAAACAAAGCCATTTATCTTCAGTAACATGAATGCAACTGACTTCTTACAGGTCAAGAAAGCAACAGACTGTCAGTTAACACAGCAAATCTAAACATATACAAAGTACAGCACAGCCCCGGGATCTACGATATTTCCAAACAGGGGCAAATCGATTTTTCAATCATATGTTCATTCTGTGGCGCACATATTTCTGAAGAGTTTGATATATAAAACATACATACCTCAAAAAAAGTTTTGCATTACCTTGGTACCGAGAGTTCAGGAAACTGTACAGAAAATTGGAATAAAAAATCATTTCCGCCCTTTTTATTGCTCATGAGAACCACACATTGCATGTTGTATCACTATACAGCGAGACCTTCAGCGGTGGTGGTCCAGATAGCTGTACACACCGGTACCTCTAATACCCAGCAGCACGTCCTCCTGCATTGATGCATGCCTATACTCGTCATGGCATACTATCCACAATTTCATCAAGGCACTGTTTGTTAAGATTGTCGCATTCCTCAACGGTGATTCGGCGTAGATCCCTCAGAGTGGTTGGTGGGTCACATCGTCCATAAACAGCCCTTTTCAATCTCTCCCAAGTATGTCGATAGGGTTCATGTCTGGAGGATATGCTGGCCACTCTAGTCGAGCGACGTCGTTATCCTGAAGAAAGTCATTCACAAGATGTGCAGGGTTGGGGGCGCGAATGCCTCACCAGTATGCTGTCGATATGGTTGCACTATCGGTTGGAGGATGGCATTCGCGTATCATACAACCGTTACGGCTACTTCCATGACCACCAGCGGCCCCACATAATGCCACCCCAAAATAGCAGAGAACCTCCACCCTGCTGCACTCGGTGGTCAGTGTGTCAGAGGTGTTCAGCCTGACTGGATTGCCTCCAAACACGTCTCTGACGATTGTCTGGTTGGAAGCATAAGCGACACTCATTGGTGAAGAGAACGTGATGCCAATCCTGAGCAGTCCATTCGGCATGTTGCTGGGCCCATCTGTACCGCGCTGCATGTGGTCTCGTGGTTACAATGATGGACCTCGCCATGGACGTTGGGAATGAAGTTGCGCATCACGCAGCCTATTGCACACAGTTTGAGTCGTAACATGACGCCCTTTGGCTGCACAAAAAGCATTATTCAACTTGGAGGCGTTGCTGTCAGGGTTCCTCCGAGCCATAATCTATAGATAGCGGTCATCGATTGCAGTAGTAGCCCTTGGGCGGCCTAAGCGAGGTATGTCATCGACAGTTCCTGTCTCTCTGTATCTCCTCCACGTCCGAACAACATCGCTTTGGTTCACTCTAAGACGCCTGGACACTTTCCTTGTTGAGAGCCCTTCCTGGCTCAAAGTAACACTGCGGACGTGATCGAACCGCGGTATTGGCCGTCTAGGCGTGGTTGAACTACAGACAACACGAGCCGTGTATCTGCATTCTGTTGGAATGACGAACTGAACGGCTATCGGACCCCATCCGTCTGACTGACGCTGCTTTGCATGTTTGTTTACTTTTTTGGGCAGGTTTAGTGAAATTTCTGAACAGTCAAAGGGACTGTGTCTGTGATAAAATATCCACAGTCAACGTCTATCTTCAGGAGTTCTGGGAACAGGGGTGATGCAAAACTTTTTTTGATGTGTGTATTTGTTCGAGGAAATGTAAGGATGTTATTCGATCTTAAGTGTGCCAAAGTGCAGTATACACGCCTCTACACACAGCATTCTTCTATCGCACATCAATGTATTTCGCTCTGTGGCATTCAAACGAGTATATTTTGTAATAGAAGCCATCAAATCTATATTCAGGAGACTGGAAATTAAAATATCCTGTAATGCATCTCCTGCTCCCAGTCGGCCGCTTGATATCCTATCCCTGTTAAAAAAAGACAATTAATAATCGGTTGGATTATTTGTGACCGGCAGAAGAAGAACTCTCCAGAAAATTTGCATTCTTTATTACCTATTAGCTAGTAACGTTCTCTTCTGTGTGACATAAAATTAAATACAGGAAACACAAAACCAGTGGCCGGCTGGGGTGGCCGAGCGGTTCTGGGCGCTACAGTCTGGAAACGCGCGACCGCTACGGTCGCAGGTTCGAATGCTGCCTCGGGCATGGGTGTGTGTGATGTCCTTAGGTTAGTTAGGTTTAAGTAGTTCCAAGTTCTAGGGGACTGATGACCTCAGATGTTAAGTCCCATAGTGCTCAGAGCCATTTGAACCATAAAACCAGTAAAGGCAAGAGACAAGCAAGAGAGAACACATTTCTTCAGTCCTTAGGTACCAACATTTTTCTATAATCTTGCTACAGCTTTCTTTACACGGCGTGCTTTCCTTTCTGCGAAAGAATCTATTACCTCATCAAAGTTCGTCAAATGTTTTGCTACATGGAAAACCAAAATTTCGTTGTGTGATACTGAAAAATCTGGTAATACGAATAGTACCCAAGACTGTTGCGGTTTCTCGATTTGATTACGTCATTTTGTCACTGTGCGCTAGATAAAACGAAATAGGCCTTCCTAATATTGCACATACAATACTGTAATACATGCTAAATACGCGAGACTGTTTTGGCACAAATGGTCATTTTTAGATAGTTCATTTAGCTAAATAACGCGACAGAACATAATTCACTAGTACTGAATGACATGAATTAAGAATTAAGACACAAAGGAAGTACAGACATTGGTTGCGAGTGGCTATTGATTTAAATCAACGGCCACCGTGTCCGGATAGCACATCTGCCTAGTAAGCACGAGGCTTGGATCTGATCCCCGGTCTGGCAAAAAATTTCCAACTTTCCCCATTGATTTAAATCTATGCCTACTAGCAGTCAACGGCTGCAGTTCCATTGAGTATTAAATCTTAATACTTCTTGTGCAGATAAAGCCCTTAAATAATTTCACAGTGCTTCCATGAATGGACCAGTGATCCATTCATGAAAGCAAGCAGTGATTCAGTGGTGGCAACACCGTAACGTCTGCTATGCACGTCATTAGATAGGAAGTTGCGGCAAATAGTATAAATCTAAATACACCCATGGAAAGTAGATCAGATTCATTTGGTAGTGGTGTACACCTAGTAGAGCTGGAATAATCTATGTTATCAACATACACAATCCAATTTGAACCCAACACTACATCAAATAACACAGTTTTCTTTATGCATTTACCTCGGTTCTTCACTGTAACCTGCAACTTTCAAACTAAGATAGCTGGCCGTGGTGGCCAAGCGGTTCTAGGCGCTACAGTCTGGAGCCGCGCGACCGCTACGGTCGCAGATTCGAATCCTGCCTCGGGCATGGATGTGTGTGATGTCCTTACGTTAGTTAGGTTTAAGTAGTTCTAAGTCTAGGGGACTGATGACCTCAGAAGTTAAGTCCCATAGTGCTCAGAGCCATTTGAACCATTTTTTGAAACTAAGATAGTGACGTATTTCTCAACTGTTAACTCAGTTCACCATAGCTAGATGCCAGCAGCTATCGAATGACATTTTGCACAGTTATCATTTGACAGCATCTCTCTGTCACCGTGGCGTTCTGCGTTGCTGGCTTGGAAATCCAGCTCATATGGTGTGTAGCAATCGTTCCGCATTCACTGTACTATCTGTGCTCCTTCCTTGCTGAAATTCCGCTTGTCTTTTGACCCATTCTGCCTGCCGCACCACATATAAGATTCAGCGATGTTACATCTCTTTTCGGCTTTGTTGTGTAGTAGCCAAAAACCAGATCAATGGCACTTTAAATGTTACTGTAATTCGTGAAGTTTCCTTCAGTTTACCTGTGCAGTCCTGTCCCACTTTACTGAACACTTTCTGGACTTGTTCCTCTGTTGTTGCTGTTTCAGGACGAACTCCAAGTGGATCATAATCTAGAGAAGGGTAGTCATATTTGGCTTCAGCTGCCAATTTCTTAACCGTTGAAATTTAAGAACAACAAATTTTATAAGATTTTACTAACTTTTCATTAATTTTCGTCATCCTTCTGTAGCAAAACTGATACTGCAGTTTATCTGTTTGCATGAGGCACGTAACTTTAAAAAGATGTATGAAGATATCTATTCCACATATCAGATAGTCTCATGCTTTATGTTATTCAACATTTACAAAGATAACAAACCAAAATTTTACTGCCATCTTTGCACCAAAGTGATGATGCTCTTGTAAGAACAAAATAACTTTAGCTGAGTGAAACTGTTATGTATATAATTCATGCTATATGTGTTAGCAGCACATAAAGACAGTAACAAAGACAAATGCATAATAAGTGCATCACAATAATTTGATCATTGCATAGTGGTAGAACTACCTCTGCAGTCGATTTTCTCGGCAAAGTAACCTAAATATATGACCACATGGTAGGAATGAAATGCATATTGTCAGACTAATAATAAAAGTATATTTTATTTAGTATCGACAGAGGACGAACTAGTCCAAGGTTGTCATCACAAATTAGAACCAGGCACTCTTTTCTGATTACATCTCTTATTATTTTCCAGACATAAAAGATATTTATTAATATCTTCCCAGTTAGCTTTTTCTACTCACATACCAACTTGTACAAGTTCCAGCATCATGTTAACATAATACATAGCTCGTCCATTTCTGCCAACCAAATTCTGTTGCATGAGGTATTTATAACATTTTCATTAACAAGATAACATATTCCATTCTTAAAGAGCTGAAATACAATTAAAGCTCTTAATTTACAGAGTTATTAACTTCTTGCGTTTTGAGCTATTAAATCTTCATTTTAATATTTGATAGACTGTAAATATCGAACAATAACTAATGAAATGAATAAAGGTTCATCAATTTTAAACTGGTAATTTTACATATCAATTCACTCCATAATTAGTATTAAAATTTTCACAAGGAATTTTTGTCATTCACTACAATATTTTTATGTGGAACTATTAACAAAACGTAAAAAGTAATGAGAACTGGTATTAGCAAAAAATAAATGCAAATTGTACGTTAGTCATTCAACTATCGCTCAGTGTGATAAAATGAAGCAGCTTTTGTTTATTCATTGATGTAAGTGCGACAAAACTACACGTGGTATCGGGTTATTCACTAATGAGAAATCGTTTTCCTTCAGAAATCGTTCAATTATCGCTGAAAGTTGTACAATGGGGCCCTTCTTTTGTTAGTAAATTGATATAATCCTACAGTAATACACGGTATCGGGTTATACACTAATGGAGAATCGTGTTCTTCAATACTACCCAACTTTGACAGTTATATTACAGCGAGTGTAAATGTTTTATAATATTTTCCCCGCATTCGACCGCGTTTTCCAACGCGATTAGCGCCATCCGTGTAGAGCGGTGTACGTGACTTGTTTTTCAGCGAGCTTCGAAGCGCGCCCAGAAGGAGGGCTGAGTCTCCACGTTGCCTGGGATGTTGCAGCCCAGAGGCGGCACGCCGTCAGCTGTGAGGCTGAAGCTCTGCAGTAGCGTGCTGAACGCCAGGAACATGTTCTGGCGGGCGAACGTCTCGCCCGCGCACAGCCGCTTGCCTGCAACACACACGGGAGGGCGCTCACACACTATACGATGCACCTATAGTTCAATTCTTTTATCTTTGGCGGCTCGCGCATGCCCGCCCAGACGCGGGAGATTGATGCGTTGCCAGTTGCACGCGCCATGAGAAACAGTGCCATAGTGTAGTATAGTTCGCAAACTTACGTTTGGGGGGGGGGGGGGGAGGGCGGGGGGGGGGAGGGCGGGGGGAGGGGAGCGCGCAGTTTATGAAGTAAAGCCACCACGGCCGCATTAACCCTTTCGCTCCTTCAGAGACGTGCTCCACGCATTCCGCGCTGTGTGCGATTTTGTCATCATTGCACTGCTCGCCTGTGCAGACACATGGTGTTCCGACTGCTTTGACACACTTATCATTCGATTTCACAAAAACTATTTGGCCAAAAAATTTGATTTTTACGCATCTTCTTGACCGATACCTTCCCCCCATAAATGGCTTAATTTTGTTTCGATGTTCAACGCAGTTATTGTGCAGCATTAAATTTAGTAAACCATTGCACGAAATTTTGAAGAGTTTGCAGAGGTAAAAGTCCACAGAGTATACTTTCCGTATGGTCGATTTTAGTTGCCACTAGAAATTTCAAAAAATTACATTCAAACGAATAAAATTCAAGAAGTAAGACACTTCGATATTGATTTTAAATAAAGAAAATATTAAGCTCCGAACAAGATTTGACCTTTTTTTTTTGTAACGTATATAAACTTTTATTTACAATTTTTAACAACGACAGATTTTTACAAGAAATGGTGTGCTTGATTATTGAACGGTGAAGTACGTTTTCTCGTTTCTGTTCTGATTATTATTTTAGTGCCCTTTTGCTTAGCAGCCAAACACCTTACCAATTACGTTAACGCAGCTCGTCGTTTAGTAGAATTCCTGGAGTACATTAAAGTAGAATTCCTGGAGTACATTAAAGCATCACCATTAAATACCGACAAAAACTGTTGGTATGACTATGAATTGCTCACGTTTCGTCAAAGTACAGTAGGGAATAAACAATTGTCGCTGTTCTTTATTGCAAAAAAGCGGTTAGTGAGAATGAATTTCCTTGCTATCGCCTGAATTAGGAGGCTTATTGCTTGTTTGGTTTGATGAATTAATAGAATATGAAGCAGTTGGTATAAAGAATGCTTTTTCCAAACTTTCTTTTGTAGAAAGTCTGCTATCAAGACATTGCTTTTGTTCAATTACTTTATTTATGACTGAACGTTTCTAAAACTGAAGACACTCGTCCGTGCTCTGCACTGCAGTCGAGCTCTGGCAACGTCATTCTCTGTTCGTTGGCTGACTGTGTTTTGTGACGTCAGATGTGCAGAAGGAACCTAAACTCGGCCGCCGTCGTAAATGACGCGCACTTTAGTACAAGGAAGACACCGCAAATTTTTAGAATGCCATGTTCCTAAAAAAAAAAAAGAAATGTTTCATATATGTCAGGCAACGGCCTTGCCGCAGTGGCTACACCGGTTCCCGTCAGATCACCGATAGGTGACCATCCAGGCTGCCATGCGCTGTTGCCATTTTTCGGGGTGCACTCAGCCTCGTGATGCCAATTGAGGAGCTACTCGACCGAATAGTAGCGGATTCGGTCAAGAATACCATCTTACGACAGGGACAGCGGTGTGCTGACCCCACGCCCCTCCTATCCGCATCCTCCACTGTGGATGACACGGCGGTCGGATGGTCCCGGTAGGGCACTCGTGGCCTGAAGACTGAGTGCTTTTTTTCATATATGACAACTACATGGTGACAATTATTGAACTATACGAAATAAAATCGTCATAACTTCTGAACGATTTGCGTTAGGACGTTCAAAATGCGCAGCTCGCCGCGGGGCATGATGGGAGTCAGTACGCGCAATATGGTTTGGTTTAGCAACTTTAATTTGGATAGGTTCGACAATAAGCAGATTTAGAAAACATCGTTCTGGTGAAACACAACTAGCTCTTTACTCGCACGAAGTGTTGAGTGCTACCGAAAAGGGATTTCAAATTCATTCCGTATTTCTAGATTTCTTGAAGGCTCTTGACACTGTACCACACAAGCAGCTTGTCGTGAAATATCTTGCTTACGGAATATCGTCACAGTTATGTGACTGGATTCGAGATTTCCTGTCTGAGAGATCACAGTTAGTAGTAATCGACGGAAAGTCATCGAGGAAAGCAGAAGTGATTTCTGGCGTTCCCCAAGGTAGTGTTGTAGACCATTTGCTGTCCCTAACCTATATAAACGATTTGGGAGACAATCTGAACAGCCGACTCAGATTGTTTGCAGATGAGTGTCGTTTATCGCCGGCCGGATTGGCAAAGCGGTTCTAGGCGCTACAGTCTGGAACCGCGCGACCGCTACGGTCACAGGTTCGAATCCTGCCTCGAGCATGGATGTGTGTGATGTCCTTAGGTTAGTTAGGTTTAAGTAGTTCTAAGTTCTAGGGGACTGCCGGCCGCGGTGGTCTAGCGGTTCTAGGCGCTCAGTCCGGAACCGCGCGACTGCTACGGTCGCAGGTTCGAATCATGCCTCGGGCATGGATGTTTATGATGTCCTTAGGTTAGTTAGGTTTAAGTAGTTCTAAGTTCTAGGGGACTGATGACCACAGATGTTAAGTCCCATAATGCTCAGAGCCATTTGAACCATTTGAGTTCTAGGGGACTGATGACCTCAGAAGTTAAGTCCCATAGTGCTCAGAGCCATTTGAACCATTTGTCGTTTATCAAGTAGTAAAATCATCGTAATATCAAAACTAATTGCAAAACGATTTAGAAAAGATATCTGTATAGTGCGAAAATTGGCAGTTGACCCTAAATAACGAAAAGTGTGAGGTCATCCACACGAGTGCTAAAAGGAATTCGTTAAACTTCGGTTACACGATAAGTCATTCAAAACTAAAGGATGTAAATTCAACTAAATACCTAGGAATTACAATTACAATCAATTTCAGTTGGAAAGAACACATAGAAAATGTTATGGGGAAGGCTGACCAATGACTGCGTTTATTGACAGGTCATTTAGAAAATGTAATAGGTCTTCTAGAGCAGAGGTTCCCAGCAAAATTTTCTCGAGAACCCCCTCATCGAGCATGATTAGTACCTTGTCGTATCACAGTACCTAAAAAAGCCAAATTAAGTCTTTTTATACGTTTTCTATCTTTGGTACTTAGAAACAACATTGACATATTCATTATTGAAAAAATATTGAGCATAAAACTTTTTCAATTTAGCCATCTTTGTTATTGTTAAATTTTTGATTATTGTTCATAGTCTTTGTCTTCAAATCGCGCAGTCTAATGGCATACAACAGAACTATTTGCCACTATCTAATTCCTTTGCGCTAGAGTGTGCTAGTGTCAGTTGGCTTTAGGAAGACGCCAGACGCAGAAGTTAGAGTTCGCTAAAGCTCTGCTCATGCAGGAAGCGGCCAGAACAAAAAATCTGTTATCATAAGAAATATATTTAATATATTTTTTTATTCTAATAGCATCTTGCGGACCCTCTGGCATAGCTCGCAGACCCCTGGGGGTCCGCGAACCATCTGTTGGGAACCACTGTACTAGAGAGACTGCCTATACTACGCTTCTCCGTCCTCTTTTAGAATACTGCTGCGCGGTGTGGGATCCTTAGCAGATAGCATTGACGGTGTACATCGAAAAAGTTCAAAGAAGGGCAGCACGTTTTGTATTATCGCGAAATAGGTGAGAGAGTGTCACTGGGGTGGACATCATTAAAACAAAAGCGTTTTTCGTTGCGGTGGAATCTTCTCACGAAAACCACCAACTTTCTCCTCCGAAAGCGAAAATATTTTGTTGACGCCGACCTACATAGGACAAATGATCACCATAATAAAATAAGGGAAATCAGTTCCACACGGAAAGATATAGGTGTTTGTTTCTTCCGCGCACTATACCACCAACTTTCTCCTCCGAAAGCGAAAAATCTGTTATCATAAGAAATATATTTAATATATTTTTTATTCTAATAGCATCTTGCGGACCCTCTGGCATAGCTCGCAGACCCCTGGGGGTCCGCGAACCATCTGTTGGGAACCACTGTACTAGAGAGACTGCCTATACTACGCTTCTCCGTCCTCTTTTTGAATACCGCTGCGCGGTGTGGGATCCTTAGCAGATAGCATTGACGGTGTACATCGAAAAAGTTCAAAGAAGAGCAGCACGTTTTGTATTATCGCGAAATAGGTGAGAGAGTGTCACTGGGGTGGACATCATTAAAACAAAAGCGTTTTTCGTTGCGGTGGAATCTTCTCACGAAAACCACCAACTTTCTCCTCCGAAAGCGAAAATATTTTGTTGACGCCGACCTACATAGGACAAATGATCACCATAATAAAATAAGGGAAATCAGTTCCACACGGAAAGATATAGGTGTTTGTTTCTTCCGCGCACTATACCACCAACTTTCTCCTCCGAAAGCGAAAAATCTGTTATCATAAGAAATATATTTAATATATTTTTTATTCTAATAGCATCTTGCGGACCCTCTGGCATAGCTCGCAGACCCCTGGGGGTCCGCGAACCATCTGTTGGGAACCACTGTACTAGAGAGACTGCCTATACTACGCTTCTCCGTCCTCTTTTAGAATACCGCTGCGCGGTGTGGGATCCTTAGCAGATAGCATTGACGGTGTACATCGAAAAAGTTCAAAGAAGAGCAGCACGTTTTGTATTATCGCGAAATAGGTGAGAGAGTGTCACTGGGGTGGACATCATTAAAACAAAAGCGTTTTTCGTTGCGGTGGAATCTTCTCACGAAAACCACCAACTTTCTCCTCCGAAAGCGAAAATATTTTGTTGACGCCGACCTACATAGGACAAATGATCACCATAATAAAATAAGGGAAATCAGTTCCACACGGAAAGATATAGGTGTTTGTTTCTTCCGCGCACTATACCACCAACTTTCTCCTCCGAAAGCGAAAAATCTGTTATCATATGAAATATATTTAAGATATTTTTTATTCTAATAGCATCTTGCGGACCCTCTGGCATAGCTCGCAGACCCCTGGGGGTCCGCGAACCATCTGTTGGGAACCACTGTACTAGAGAGACTGCCTATACTACGCTTCTCCGTCCTCTTTTTGAATACCGCTGCGCGGTGTGGGATCCTTAGCAGATAGCATTGACGGTGTACATCGAAAAAGTTCAAAGAAGAGCAGCACGTTTTGTATTATCGCGAAATAGGTGAGAGAGTGTCACTGGGGTGGACATCATTAAAACAAAAGCGTTTTTCGTTGCGGTGGAATCTTCTCACGAAAACCACCAACTTTCTCCTCCGAAAGCGAAAATATTTTGTTGACGCCGACCTACATAGGACAAATGATCACCATAATAAAATAAGGGAAATCAGTTACACACGGAAAGATATAGGTGTTTGTTTCTTCCGCGCACTGTACCAGATTGGAAAATTAGAAAACTGTGAGGGTGGTTCGATGAACCCTCTGCCAGGCACTTAAATGTGACTTGCAGAGTATGCAGGTAGATATAGACATGTCGTTGAAGCAAAACTGGCGCATTTGGGGGACCGAGAATTCGAAGCCGCGATCTGGAAGTCGTTTCACCCTCAACTGTATGGTGTGCGGTGTCCAGTCACAGAATTATCGGTGCGATATTCCTCTATGGCACGGTGAAGATTTTGGAAGATGATTTCATCCCTATTATCCAGAGTGACCCTGATTTCGACAAGGTGTGGTTCACGCAAGACGGAGCTCGACCACATCGAAGCAGGAGAGTGTTTGATGTCCTGGAGGGGCACTTTGAGAACCGCAATCTGGCTCTGGGGTACCCAGGGGCCACTAGCATGGCCCTCGATTGGCCGCCATACTCTCCGGATCTAAACTCGTGCGGCAACTTTTTGTGGGGCTATATTAAAGAGAAGGTGCACAGCAACAACTCCAACACCATTACTGAGCTGAAAAAAGCCTTTCAGGAGGCCATCGACAGCATAGATGTTCCGACACTTCAGCGGGTCATGCAGTATTTCGCTATTCATCTGCGCCACGTCATCGCCAATGCTGGCTGCTCTTTTTTTAAAAAAAAAAAAAAATTAAATCGTCATGCGAAGATTGGCCTAGAACTGCATTTGGTAAAGAAGCCCTATCTAAAGCAACAGTTTACAATTACTACAGCGAAGTCAATGGACATGAATTTCGTGAAGACACTGTAGTTACCAGTGTTCGATCAATGCTTGAAGATCGACGCACATCTTGATGGTGACACGAAAAATCTTTGTTGTCAATGGATTATAAATAAACTGACTTCCGCTCAAAAACAACAGTGCACTGATTGGTGCAGAAAAACTGTGAAAAAAGTTCAATGCTGCACTTCAAATTTAGCTTGGAACGTCATTACTGGTGACGAATTTGGGTTCCTTCTTATGATCCTGAAAAGAAAAGTCTGTCAGCCCAGTGGCTTTTCCGAACAGAGGTTAAGCCTGTAAAAGTCAGCAGTGCTCGTAGGAAGATGGTTGATGGGATTTTGTGCACACTCTGAAGGTTTAGGAGGTAACAAGAAAATGGTCCGAGGTAGGGGACAGTAACACTTACCAGCACCAAACGGCAAGCTGAAGTCTTTCCTGCTGAGCTGTCCATTCTCGTCCAGAAACCTCTCCGGTCTGAAGTTCTCCGGGTCGCCCCACAGGTCCTTGTCCATGTGCATGCTCCACAAGCAGGTTATGACCACACTGCCCTGCAACACGACAACCACACGTCTCACTACGACGTTCCTGGTGGAAAACAAGTACTGTCTGATACGAGCGGTTCATATATGGGCACAACTTCCTTTATTCATATATATAAATAGAGTGTTTCACTAAATGTGTTTGCCTCTGTAAGTTACGAAGTAATAGGCGACGGAAATATTTATTGCAGTAGGGCACCACGTCTACAGACGTTAAAGTAACCTCTGGCGTGCCACAGGGGAGTGTTATGGGACCATTGCTTTTCACAATATATATAAATGACTTAGTAGATAGTGTCGGAAGTTCCATGCGGCTTTTCGCGGATGATGCTGTAGTATACAGAGAAGTTGCTGCATTAGAAAATTGTAGCGAAATACAGGAAGATCTGCAGCGGATAGGCACTTGGTGCAGGGAGTGGCAACTGACCCTTAACATAGACAAATGTAATGTATTGCGAATACATAGAAAGAAGGATCCTTTATTGTATGATTATATGGTAGCGGAACAAACACTGGTAGCAGTTACTTCTGTAAAATATCTGGGAGTATGCGTACGGAACGATTTGAAGTGGAATGATCATATAAAATTAATTGTTGGTAAGGCGGGTACCAGGTTGAGATTCATTGGGAGAGTGCTTAGAAAATGTAGTCCATCAACAAAGGAGGTGGCTTACAAAACACTCGTTCGACCTATACTTGAGTATTGCTCATCAGTGTGGGATCCGTACCAGGTCGGGTTGACGGAGGAGATAGAAAAGATCCAAAGAAGAGCGGCGCGTTTCGTCACCGGGTTATTTGGTAACCGTGATAGCGTTACGGAGATGTTTAATAAACTCAAGTGGCAGACTCTGCAAGAGAGGCGCTCTGCATCGCGGTGTAGCTTGCTGTCCAGGTTTCGAGAGGGTGCGTTTCTGGATGAGGTATCGAATATATTGCTTCCCCCTACTTATACCTCCCGAGGAGATCACGAATGTAAAATTAGAGAGATTAGAGCGCGCACGGAGGCTTTCAGACAGTCGTTCTTCCCGCGAACCATACGCGACTGGAACAGGAAAGGGAGGTAATGACAGTGGCACGTAAAGTGCCCTCCGCCACACACCGTTGGGTGGCTTGCGGAGTATCAATGTAGATGTAGATGTAGATGTAGAAACATTCCACTATCTGCAGAGCTATGGACATAGTTTACTGCGTTATTACCCAAAGAGTTACAGCAAAAAGAGACATTTTTTAAAAAAATGGATCAATAGTTGTTTCTATCATGCACTGGAATCAGTAACACCAGCTGTGTATACATCAGTTTAAATTACATTCCTATCACTTTTAGTTTGGGAGCTATAACCCTTCAAAGTTTCAGGGGCAGATACCACACGCTGTACATAATACATGGCTGTGTGGTGGGTGATGGATGTTCTGGCGGTGGGAAGTTGATTTAAAGTTCAAATGTGTGTCCATGTTCCTGAATGCACATTGCAATGGGCCTTCTAAAGGATCTGCGGATGAGATGTAACATCGCCGGTGTCGTGGAGCAACATGCGTCCTCGATGCGCCGTTTTAGATCATCTGGGGATGTGGGCTCAGTGACACAAACACGATCCTTTAGATATCCCCACAAAAAGAAATCTAATGGTGTTAAATCGGGCGACCTTGCGGGGCATGAATGAGGACCATGGCGCCCCAACCACCTTCCTGCAAACCTGTTGTTTAGTTCTTCCACAACAGCACTCGCAGAATGGGCTGGGTGACCATCGTGCTGCATCCACATATGGACTCTCGTGTGTAGACACACATGTTCAAGGAGACCACCCAAACTGTCGACTATAAACGAGCGATATAGCTCACCTGTCAGTGTACCTGGGAAGTAGTGTGGACCGATGTTTTCATCCCCAAGGATTCGACATTGTACATTAATAGACCACCTACGCTGACGGTCGACAGGTCGTACCTATTGAGGATTGTCAGCGGCCCAGAAGTGCACGTTATGGCGATTCACTGCACCATGATTTGTGAACGTGGGCTCATCAGAGAACATAACACCAGCGTGAAATTACGCATGGCCCATTTGCAGAATGTAACTCTCTCATCGTTCCCATACAGCTCCTGGGTCAGTGACAGGCGGTACCGGTGGAACCTGTGGCCGTGTACTATACGCCACACAGATGTGAGACTGATGCCAGCGACTGCAGCAACGGCTCGTAAGCTGAGATGAGGATCGTGGTGTGCTGCAGCTAAAACAAACACCTCCGTCTCCTTATTTCTTGCAGTTCTTCGTCTGTTACTGCGGCGCATTACCAAGCTGCCTGTTTCCCGAAGTCGTTGTTCGGCACGTAAGAACGAAATGGCTGCCGGAGCTCTTCGCCTAGGATGCGTATGCCATGGCTGCTTCAGTGGCATCGTGTCGGCACTCGCCAAGAATCAGCAACATGTCCACGTACTCATTGTTCGTATATGCCATCTTCATCCGATGTCGGTAACTATGGCATATTGAGCCCCGTTTGTTTGTGTGGCTCGAACTGTCGGGTGTACGGCCGTGTGCGGCGACAGTCGCCAGTCTAACAGCGCATCGAGCAAGCTTCTCGCGCCGTTACAACTCGGCCGCACCACATTTAGAAGGCGCATTGCGTTATGCGCAGCGTGTGTGGTATCTGCCCCTGAAACTTTGAAGGGCTGTAGCTCCCAAACTAAAAGTGATAGGAATGTAATTTAAAATTATGTTTACGCAGTTGGTGTTACTGATTACAGTGTATGATAGAAACAATGTATTGTTCCATTTAAAAATTTGTATCTTTTTGCTGTAACTCTTTGGATAATAACACAATAAACTATGTTCATAGCTCCGCAGACAGTGTAACGTTTCTTATGGTGACCTGCCGCAATAAATATTTCCGTCGCCCATTACTTCGTAACTTACAGAGGTAAACACATTTAGTGAAACACCCTGTATATATACAGGGTGTTTCAAAAATGACCGGTATATTTGAAGCGGCAATACAAATTAAACGAGCAGCGATAGAAATACACCGTTTGTTGCAATATGCTCGGGACAACAGTACATTTTCAGGCAAACAAACTTTCGAAATTACAGTAGTTACAATTTTCAACAACAGATGGCGCTGCGGTCTGGGAAACTCTATAGTACGATATTTTCCACATATCCACCATGCGTAGCAATAATATGGCGTAGTCTCTGAATGAAATTACACGAAACCTTTGACAACGTGTCTGGCGGAATGGCTTCACATGCAGATGAGATGTACTGCTTAAGCTGTTCAATTGTTTCTGGATTCTGGCGGTACACCTGGTCTTTCAAGTGTCCCCACAGAAAGAAATCACAAGGGTTCATGTCTGGCGAATAGGGAGGCCAATCCACGCCGCCTCCTGTATGTTTCGGATAGCCCAAAGCAATCACACGATCATCGAAATATTCATTCAGGAAATTAAAGACGTCGGCCGTGCGATGTGGCCGGGCACCATCTTGCATAAACCACGAGGTGTTCGCAGTGTCGTCTAAGGCAGTTCGTACCGCCACAAATTCACGAAGAATGTCCAGATAGCGTGATGCAGTAATCGTTTCGGATCTGAAAAATGGGCCAATGATTCCTTTGGAAGAAATGGCGGCCCAGACCAGTACTTTTTGAGGATGCAGGGACGATGGGACTGCAACATGGGGCTTTTCGGTTCCCCATATGCGCCAGTTCTGTTTATTGACGAAGCCGTCCAGGTAAAAATAAGCTTCGCCAGTAAACCAAATTCTGCCCACATGCATATCGCCGTCATTAATCCTGTGCACTATATCGTTAGCGAATGTCTCTCGTGCAGCAATGGTAGCGGGGCTGAGGGGTTGCCGCGTTTGAATTTTGTATGGATAGAGGTGTAAACTCTGGCGCATGAGACGATACGTGGACGTTGGCGTCATTTGGACCGCAGCTGCAACACGGCGAACGGAAACCCGAGGCCGCTGTTGGATCACCTGCTGCACTAGCTGCGCGTTGCCCTCTGTGGTTGCTGTACGCGGTCGCCCTACCTTCCCAGCACGTTCATTCGTCACGTTCCCAGTCCGTTGAAATTTTTCAAACAGATCCTTTATTGTATCGCTTTTCCGTCCTTTGGTTACATTAAACCTCCGTTGAAAACTTCGTCTTGTTGCAACAACACTGTGTTCTAGGCGGTGGAATTCCAACACCAGAAAAATCCTCTGTTCTAAGGAATAAACCATGTTGTCCACAGCACACTTGCACGTTGTGAACAGCACACGCTTACAGCAGAAAGACGACGCACAGAATGGCGCACCCACAGACTGCGTTGTCGTCTATATCTTTCACATCACTTGCAGCGCCATCTGTTGTTGAAAATTGTAACTACTGTAATTTCGAAAGTTTGTCCGCCTGAAAATGTACTGTTGTCCCACGCATATTGCAACAAACGGTGTATTTCTATCGCTGCTCGTTTAGTTTTTATTGCCGTTTCAAATATACCGGTCATTTTTGAAACACCCTGTATATATATATATATATATATATATATATATATATATATATATATATATATATATATATACGGTGACCTGCCGCAATAAATATTTCCGTCGCCCTATTACTTCATAACTTACAGAGGTAAACACATTTAGTGAAACACCCTGTATATATATAAATATATCTCCGCAGTCATATCTCTGGTAGTGGTCTCGAATTTGTAATCAATGCGCTTTTGCACAGGACATAGATAAACAGTGTGAGAGTTGAATGTTTTGTTTTGTCGGTTGCAGTTTAAAATGAATGCAAAATATCTGGAGCGTGACGAGGGAGTCATCCTTGTACATCATCCAAAGGAACCAAAGCTTTCACATGTTGCTGCTGCTAAAATTCTTAGAAAGTCAAAGACATTCGTTGCGAAGTGGGTCAGACGATATTTAGAGTTTGGAAACGTGGATGATTTACCGGAGAGAGGGCTACGGTGCGAAGCTATAATCGATAATGGCGGTGACTGGACTAACTATTAGATAACTGTGCAATTAGTAATAACATGTATTTTCATGTAAACATACATTTATAATAGATTCTTTTTATTTCATACAGATAACGGCGTATACTTTCTTGTGGAACTGACTATTACATGTTGCAAACGACAGATGCATATGGACTAGTACATTCCAATTTTTCAGATTTGTGAAAAGCATTCAGAATTGTAGCAAATTGCCGAAAACTGACCAAGATACAATCTCACGGACTGTATTCACAAATATGTGATTGGCTCTTAAAATAGTTGACTAACAGCAACCAGTACGTTACGCTGGAAGGAGAATGTTCTGCAGGAACGGAACTTACATCGGGTGTGTCCCAAAGCAGCATAATAAGACCTCTGATGTCTTCAACATACATGAATAATTTAACAGACAGGATCAACAGTATTACAAGATTATTTACCACTACCGCCGAAGTTCAGGACAGTACCATCGTTGGACGATTCTAAGGAATTGCAAAAAGTCTTGGATAAAATTTCAACTTAGTATTATGGGTGGCAACATTCTTTAAATGAGGATAACATTTAGCAACACCTGCAACAAAGGGAAAGAAACATACAAGATGGTCAGAAACAGTCTGAGAAGCTTGTAAGGACATTGCACGGTACGTTGTGCTGAAAATGAAATGGCTCTGAGCACTATGGAACTTAACATCTGAGGTCATCACTAACCTAGAACTTAGAACTACTTAAACCTAACCAACCTAAGGACATCAGAAATATCCATGCTCGAGGCAGGATTCGAACCTGTGACCGTAGCGGTCGCGCGGTTCCAGACTGAAGCGCCTAGAACCGCTTGGCCACTCCGGCCGGCGGTTGTGCTGAGAAATAATTATTAATAAAAAAAATTCGATACGTTGCATTTATAGCGAATGTCTCGCCCAGCGCTAAAACCCAAGCAAAAAAAAGAAAAAAAAAGTTCAAATGTGTGTGAAATCTTATGGGACTTAACTGCTAAGGTCATCAATCCCTAAGCTTACACACTACTTAGCCTAAATTATCCTAAGGACAAACACACAGGACTCGAACCTCCGCCGGGACCAGCCGTACAGTCCATGACTGCAGCGCCCTTGACCGCTCGGCTAATCCCGCGCGGCTACGACCCAAGCGACTGGAAAAAAGGGCAGGTGACCCCATATGTAAGAAGGGCAAAAGAACTGACCTGCCAAATTACACGCCAATATCCCTAACACCGGTCTGCTGCAGAAAACTTGAACATATTCTCAGTTATGGTTTTAGAAAGTATCGTCGTGAGGAACTCAGCTTGCCATTTTCTCAGATGTTGTGGTCTTCAGTCCAGAGACTGGTTTGATGCAGCTCTCCATGCTACTCTATCCTGTGCAAGATTCTTCTTCTCCCAGTACCTACTGCAGCCTACATCCTTCTGAATCTGCTTAGTGTATTCATCTCTTGGTCTCCCTCTACGATTTTTACCCTCCATGCTGCCCTCCAGTGCTAAATTGGTGATCCCTTGATGCGTCAGAATGTGCCCTACCAACCGATCCCTTCTTCTAGTCAAGTTGTGCCAAAAATTTCTCTTCTCTCCAGTCCAATTCAATATCTCCTCACTAGTTATGTGATCTACCCATCTAATCTTCAGCATTCTTCTGTAGCACCACATTTCGAAAGCTTCTATTCTATTATTGTCTAAACTATTTATGGTCCACGTTTCACTTCCATACACGGCTACACTCCACACAAATACTTTCAGAAACGACTTCCTGACACTTAAATCTATACCCGATGTTAACAAATTTCTCTCCTTCATAAATGCTTTCCTTGCCATTGCCAGTCTACATTTTATATCCTCTCTACTTCGACCATCATCAGCTATTTTGCTCCCCAAATAGCAAAACTCATTTACTACTTTGAGTGTCTCATTTCCTAATATAATTATCGCAGCATCACTCGACTTAATTCGACTACATTCCATTATCCTCGTTTTGATTTTGTTACCAGTAAGTTTGAAAAATGTGCAACTGTTACGGAGATCCTTCAGGAACTCAAATGGAAATCCCTTTAGAGAAGGCGGGCGATGTTCTTATCGGGGATTACTTTTGAGAAATTTTAGAGAACCAGCATTTGGAGCTGATTTCAGAGCGATTCTACTGCTGCCAACGTATATTTTGCGTAAGGCCCACGAAGATAAGATACGAGAAATTAGGGCTAATACGGAAGCATACGTACAGTCATTTTATCATCGCTCTGTTTGCAAGTGGAACAGGAGAGGTGACTCGCGCACGGTATGTAGATGTGGATGTAGATGTAACGAAAAAATGAGACATTTTTCTTCAAATTTATTTTTATTTTTCCTAGTGAGTTTATACACTTCTGCCAGCGATGCTCCCATCTTGTTAAACGGTCCACATAATAGTTATGTCTTTCTGGTTGCTTGGTTGATTGAGGCTTGGGGTCGGGGGGGGGGGGGGGGGGGAGAGAAACCAACCAGCGAGTCTCGGTTCCCATTGTATTAGGAAAGGATGGGGAAGGAAGTCGGCTGCTTTCAAAGGAACCATCCTCACAATTGCCTGAAGCGATTTAGGTAAATACCGAAAAACCTAAATCAGGATGGCCGGACACGGGTTTCAACCGTCGTCCTCCCGAATGCGAGTACAGTGTGCTAACCACTGCGCCACATCGCTCTGTCAAGTGTCTTTCTCCGCAAAATACACTCCTGGAAATGGAAAAAAGAACACATTCACACCGGTGTGTCAGACCCACCATACTTGCTCCGGACACTGCGAGAGGGCTGTACAAGCAATGATCACACGCACGGCACAGCGGACACACCAGGAACCGCGGTGTTGGCCGTCGAATGGCGCTAGCTGCGCAGCATTTGTGCACCGCCGCCGTCAGTGTCAGCCAGTTTGCCGTGGCATACGGAGCTCCATCGCAGTCTTTAACACTGGTAGCACGCCGCGACAGCGTGGACGTGAACCGTATGTGCAGTTGACGGACTTTGAGCGAGGGCGTATAGTGGGCATGCGGGAGGCCGGGTGGACGTACCGCCGAATTGCTCAACACGTGGGGCGAGAGGTCACCACAGTACATCGATGTTGTCGCCAGTGGTCGGCGGAAGGTGCACGTGCCCGTCAACCTGGGACCGGACCGCAGCGACGCACGGATTCACGCCAAGACCGTAGGATCCTACGCAGTGCCGTAGGGGACCGCACCGCCACTTCCCAGCAAATTAGGGACACTGTTGCTCCTGGGGTATCGGCGAGGACCATTCGCAACCGTCTCCATGAAGCTGGGCTACGGTCCCGCACACCGTTAGGCCGTCTTCCGCTCACGCCCCAACATCGTGCAGCCCGCCTCCAGTGGTGTCGTGACAGGCGTGAATGGAGGGACGAATGGAGACGTGTCATCTTCAGCGATGAGAGTAGCTTCTGCCTTGGTGCCAATGATGGTCGTATGCGCGTTTGGCGCCGTGCAGGTGAGCGCCACAATCAGGACTGCATACGACCGAGGCACACAGGGCCAACACCCGGCATCATGGTGTGGGGAGCGATCTCCTACACTGGCCGTACACCACTGGTGATCGTCGAGGGGACACTGAATAGTGCACGGTACATCCAAACCGTCATCGAACCCATCGTTCTACCATTCCTAGACCGGCAAGGGAACTTGCTGTTCCAACAGGACAATGCACGTCCGCATGTATCCCGTGCCACCCAACGTGCTCTAGAAGGTGTAAGTCAACTACCCTGGCCAGCAAGATCTCCGGATCTGTCCCCCATTGAGCATGTTTGGGACTGGATGAAGCGTCGTCTCACGCGGTCTGCACGTCCAGCACGAACGCTGGTCCAACTGAGGCGCCAGGTGGAAATGGCATGGCAAGCCGTTCCACAGGACTACATCCAGCATCTCTACGATCGTCTCCATGGGAGAATAGCAGCCTGAATTGCTGCGAAAGGTGGATATACACTGTACTAGTGCCGACATTGTGCATGCTCTGTTGCCTGTGTCTATGTGCCTGTGGTTCTGTCAGTGTGATCATGTGATGTATCTGACCCCAGGAATGTGTCAATAAAGTTTCCCCTTCCTGGGACAATGAATTCACGGTGTTCTTATTTCAATTTCCAGGAGTGTAGTTGTTTTCAAAGGTGATGGCCTCTCTTCATTCAACGAAAATTTCGGTCCCCCAAGCTCAGTTTTTAGCCAAGCAAAAAGAAATCTCTTGGGGCTAGATCCGTTGCTGGTCAAGCAGTTGAAAACGCCATTCGTGGATTTTCGCCATGGCAACCGCAACATGTGAGACGACGCTGAGAGAACAATCCTGGCACCCAGCATGCGGTCAGCTTTCTCATCCAGATATTTTCAATCAGTATGTGACAAACGGGTTTTCTAGATAGCTCGTAGCCTCTGCTATCCCTCTCTCCTTAATTCGACGGTTCTCCAGCACCATTTGGTGAACAAGAGCAATGTTACCGTCAGTGGTTGCAGTTTTTAGCCATCGAAGGTTCACATCAACCAGGCTGGTAAGAACACAGTTAAATTCAGATGCACAAAATGACGGTGCAGAGTAGCCATAAACAGCGTGCAACACATGTTTAAAAACAAAAATTTAATGACATCTCGATCGGCAGTTTCGTCCGTTTTCACGAAAACAGCCACATTGACTCACTAAAACAACTGTCGAACAACTGCAGGTCCAAAATGGCTGAAGTTTTGGCATGCACAAACAAATTTCAGCTTTTGTTGAGAATTACTGCTATCTCCACGTTGAGATTAGAAACTTTTGAGGCTACCCTCGTATTTCGATATTCTCGCAAGGGAACCTCCCCATCGCACCCCCCTCAGATTTAGTTATAAGTTGGCACAGTGGATAGGCCTTGAAAAACTGAACACAGATCAATCGAGAAAACGGGAAGAAGTTGTGTGGAACTATGAAAAAATAAGCAAAATATACAAACTGAGTAGTCCATGGGCAAAATAAGCAACATCAAGGAGACTGTGAGCTAAGGAGCTCCGTGGTCCCGTGGTTAGCGTGAGCAGCTGCGGAACGAGAGGTCCTCGGTTCACCTCTTCCCTCGGGTGAAAAGTTTGATTTTTTATTTTCAGACAATTATCAAAGTTCAGGCACTCACACATAATCAACTTCGCTCTCCAAAATTCCAGGACATGTTCAGATTTGCTTGGACATATGCAGGGTTTGACGGTCTACACACGGAAAAATTTGAAAATGTTAAAAACATGTTTTGACAGAGCACAGGGAAAACTGTGCGACTGTGAAACTGTTGCATTAATTTGTTGCAGTTTATGTCACAAACTCTTATGTTTTCATCACTTTTTTGGGAGCGACTATCACATCCGCAAGAAAACCTGAATCGGGCAAGGTAGAAGAATCTTTTTACCCATTCGCCAAGTGTACAAGTTAGGTGGGTCGACAACATATTCCTGTCATGTGACGCACATGCCGTCACCAGTGTCGTATAGAATACACTCCTGGAAATTGAAATAAGAACACCGTGAATTCATTGTCCCAGGAAGGGGAAACTTTATTGACACATTCCTGGGGTCAGATACATCACATGATCACACTGACAGAACCACAGGCACATAGACACAGGCAACAGAGCATGCACAATGTCGGCACTAGTACAGTGTATATCCACCTTTCGCAGCAATGCAGGCTGCTATTCTCCCATGGAGACGATCGTAGAGATGCTGGATGTAGTCCTGTGGAACGGCTTGCCATGCCATTTCCACCTGGCGCCTCAGTTGGACCAGCGTTCGTGCTGGACGTGCAGACCGCGTGAGACGACGCTTCATCCAGTCCCAAACATGCTCAATGGGGGACAGATCCGGAGATCTTGCTGGCCAGGGTAGTTGACTTACACCTTCTAGAGCACGTTGGGTGGCACGGGATACATGCGGACGTGCATTGTCCTGTTGGAACAGCAAGTTCCCTTGCCGGTCTAGGAATGGTAGAACGATGGGTTCGATGACGGTTTGGATGTACCGTGCACTATTCAGTGTCCCCTCGACGATCACTAGTGGTGTACAGCCAGTGTAGGAGATCGCTCCCCACACCATGATGCCGGGTGTTGGCCCTGTGTGCCTCGGTCGTATGCAGTCCTGATTGTGGCGCTCACCTGCACGGCGCCAAACTCGCATACGACCATCACTGGCACCAAGGCAGAAGCGACTCTCATCGCTGAAGACGACACGTCTCCATTCGTCCCTCCATTCACGCCTGTCGCGACACCACTGGAGGTGGGCTGCACGATGTTGGGGCGTGAGCGGAAGACGGCCTAACGGTGTGCGGGACCGTAGCCCAGCTTCATGGAGACGGTTGCGAATGGTCCTCGCCGATACCCCAGGAGCAACAGTGTCCCTAATTTGCTGGGAAGTGGCGGTGCGGTCCCCTACGGCACTGCGTCGGATCCTACGGTCTTGGCGTGCATCCGTGCGTCGCTGCGGTCCGGTCCCAGGTCGACGGGCACGTGCACCTTCCGCCGACCACTGGCGACAACATCGATGTACTGTGGAGTCCTCACGCCCCACGTGTTGAGCAATTCGGCGGTACGTCCACCCGGCCTCCCGCATGCCCACTATACGCCCTCGCTCAAAGTCCGTCAACGGCACATACGGTTCACGTCCACGCTGTCGCGGCATGCTACCAGTGATAAAGACTGCGATGGAGCTCCGTATGCCACGGCAAACTGGCTGACACTGACGGCGGCGGTGCACAAATGCTGCGCAGCTAGCGCCATTCGACGGCCAACACCGCGGTTCCTGGTGTGTCCGCTGTGCCATGCGTGTGATCATTGCTTGTACAGCCCTCTCGCAGTGTCCGGAGCAAGTATGGTGGGTCTGACACACCGGTGTCAATGTGTTCTTTTTTCCATTTCCAGGAGTGTATGTCACACGTGTTTTCCTGTGGAGGAATCGGTTGACCTATGTCCTTGCGATCAAATGCTTTCGGTTCCCATTGGAGAGGCACGTCCTTTCGTCTATTAATCGCACGGTTTTGCGGTGCGGTCGCAAAACACATACACTAAACTTATTACAGTGAACAGAGACATCAGTGAACGAACGGACAGATCATAACTTTGCGAAAATAAAGAAAGCAAACTTTTCACTCGAGGGAAGACATGAACCAAGGACCTCTCGTTGCGCAGCTGCTCACGCTAACCACGGGACCACGGCGCTCCTGAGCTTACACTATCCATGATGTCGCCTATCTTACGCATGGACTACTCAGTTTGTATATTTTGCTTATTTTTTTTCATAGTTCCACACAACTTCTTCCTGACTGATCTGTTCTCAGTTTTTCAAGGCCTATCCACTGTGCCAACTTATAACTAAATCTGAGGGGAATGCGATGGGGAGGTTCCCTCGTCAGTGACCAAGCGTTAGCCTTGCTTCTGCATCTTCACGATGTGTGTGCTGTGGAGCCGTGTTTGCAGGGCTCCACCATATCCTACCTCCAATGGCTCGCTAAACCACTCAATCTTAATCTCATAGAAAATGTGTGGGACTATCCGGAATAAAGGCAAAACATAGCAACCAATACCCCGTAATATAGTAGCTCTGTGGGACCTAATGATCAGTGAATGACTTCAGGTGGATATGGCAAACCCGAAAAAGCCTGTGGGCTCTCTCCTTCGCCAACGTGAGGCCATCACCAAGGTTGGAGGCGGAGTTACAGGGTATATATTGATAATCCACTGCCCTCTGCCCAATTCCCACTGCGACACTGGATGCCGACTGGAGGCATTGTCGGCACGTGGAGCGGGGTCAAAAGTATGTAAGCGGAACACACACTCACAGGGGACCACCCTAGCGAAGCTACTTTGACAAAGCACAGATTATTATTACGTATAGCTTGTGAACGAGTATCTCGAAAACAGCAAAGCCGGTCCAATGTTCACATGCTACTGTTGTGAGCATCTAAAGAAAGAGGTAGAGGGGCAGAGAAACTACCACTCGGTCAACATGTCAACACGTAAGGATTCTCTGCTGCGGAGCTCTATGTTCGACAACGTACGATGAACGGTTTGCTCCGAGGTTGTTGTGTGTCCACCAACATAGTGCTCCTTCCGCAGAGATGCTACAGGTCACCATCTATCCTACTTTCAGAGCAAACTTTCTGTGAAGAGCTATGGACATCCATTTATGGTTGGATAGATGGTGACATGTGGCATCTCTGCCAAAGGGGCACTATGTTGGGTGATGCACAAGTGTTTCGGATCAAACCATTCATCGTACGTTGTCGAACATAGAGCTCCACAGCAGACCATCCTTACGTTGTAACGTCGCGAGTCAATCCGCAATAACATTTTATTGCAGTAAGCTACTTCCCAGTATGGCTCGTAGCTCTTGAGCCATTTGCGGTGATAGAAACAGCCGCTTGTATCTTAGCATCACTCATTCGCACCTGTCGCTAGCCTAGCCGTGGGAAGCGGTACCTGTGTCAATTCGAGCGACAGGATATTCAAGCCCCTAAGAATCTAAATAAACTACCGAGTGATCAAAAACTCAGTATAAATTTGAAAACTTAATAAACCACGGAATAATGTAGATAGAGAGGTAAAAATTGACACACATGCTTGGAATGACACGGGGTTTTATTAGAATAAAAAAAACAAAGTTCACAAAATGTCCGACAGATGGCGCTAGACAGCAAAACGTCAGTGACTGCGCATGACAATCGTGTATAAAAGGAGCTGTAATGAGCGAGAGAATCAGATGGCCAGCATTCCCAGCCTGTTGACGTTACCTGAAAAGGCGCTTTTAGTGAAGCTGTATTATCAGAATGGGGAATGTGCTAGTTCAGCGTTACGATCCTATCGCCATAGGAAGGGGATTCGACGGGTAAAGGTCCGTTGACAAATGCAGCTTTGGCGAGAATGATTTCGAAGTTCGAAGCCACGGGTTTGCTTAGACGATAGACCCCGTAATGGCCGACCGAGCACAAGGCGTAATGCTGCTGAGACAGTTCAGGAAGAAATGGAGACTGTAGCGGGTTCGTCTATGCACGGGGAAGTCAGCGCTCGTGCAGTCGCACGTCGCACCGGCATTCCATACACTACTGTTTGGTTGGCACTGAGGCATACCCTCCGATACTATCCGTACAAAATCCTGACGATTTAGTGAAGCGGAGGGCGTTTGCGGTGTGGGCGTTTCAAAAGCTGGCGTAAGATGACGATTAGTTGGGTAACGTGTTGTGGACCGACGAAGCTCATTTCATGCCCCGAGGGTCTGTCAACGCCCACAACTGCAGAATTTGGGCTACCGAAAATCCTAGAACCGTCGTGGAAACTCCACTGCACGACGAGAAAGTCACGGCATGGGTTGGATTTACCACATCTACCGTTATCGGGCCTTTTTTCTTCGAGGAAATGTGTGATTCTGGTTTTGTAACTACTACCGTGACGGGTGAGAGGTAGGCCGATATGTTACAGAATCGCTTCATCCCCAGCCTGTCTGATAAACACCTGCTGTAACGTACGATGTTTATGCAGGATGGCTCTTCACCCCATATTGCCAGACGCGTGAAAGAACACTTGCGCGCGTCGTTTGATGATGATCGTGTGCTCAGCCGCCAATTTCGTCATGCTTGGCCTCCCAGGTCCCCAGACCTCAGTCCGTACGATTATTGGCTTTGGGGTTACCTGAAGTCGCAAGTGTATCGTGATCGACCGACATCTCTAGGGATGCTGAAAGACGACATCCGACGCCAGTGCCTCACCATAACTCCGGACATGCTTTACAGTGCTGCTCACAGCATCATTCCTCGACTACAGCTATTGTTGAGGAATGATGGTGGACATATTGAGCATTTCCTGTGAAGAACATCAGCTTTCATTTGTCTTACTTTGTTATGCTAATTATTGCTATTCTGATCAGATGAAGCGCCATCTGTCGGACATTTTTTGAGCTTTTGTATTTTTTTGGTTCTAATAAAACCCCATGTCATTCCAAGCATGTGTGTCAATTTCCACCTCTCTCTCTACATCATTCCGTGATTTATTCAGTTTTCAAATTTATACTGATTTTTTGATCGCCCGGTATATTAAATATTATTCAATTTAGTTAAAAGTCAATATACTGCTCTTTGTTATTAAAGAGAAGATTATGTAAAAATTTCAGCTTTCTAGCTGGCATACTTTCAGAGATAGAGAAAATTACCTAAAACACCCCAAACCGACACTTGTAAGATTAAAGTCAGTTAGGATTCATAACAGTTCGTCTTTTAGTATCATTTGGAATCATTACTGAAGTTCACAAAATGTTATGTCAATTTGCTTGAATTTTCATAATTAAAAACATTAACTATTTTTCGTTTTCGTAATATAAAATTCAGAAAAGGTCGGTATTTATTTAATGTGTTGTTGTGTGAGTAAATGAGAATGAGTGAGAGTGTGTATGTGGGACATACGAAAAAATTCAATATTATCTCATGTTAAACATTATGAAACTATGTCATAGGAAGGGTTAAGCAAGAAGATTGCAATGAAAAATGTAGTTGCCCCACAGTGCTGATGACGTGTGTCCAAGGGTACTTGCTTTTGTAAGTGGGCAGCCAGAATAGCCATTTGCAGAGTAATAGTTTTCTAAAGTTATTTCAAGATTAGTTTTCTTTTCGTGTGGTTTTGTTAAACATTTTATTAATATTTGCATCATGAAGTGACGTAAATGCATCTGTGAATGTTGATTCGTGTAAGACAGTTTTAGCGCGAAAAAGAACTCGAAGGATTGTTTTGATTGACTGGTCATTTTGAAAAACCAATCAGAGTTAAGCATTTCCCGTGTATTGCAATTACACTAGTGGACATTAAAATTGCTACACCAAGAAGAAATGCAGATGATAAACGGGTATCCATTGGACAAATATGTTATACTAGAACTGACATGTGATTACATTGTCACGCATTTGGGTGCATAGATACTGAGAAATCAGTCCCAGAACAACTACCCCTGGCAGTAGTAACGGCCTTGATACGCCTGGGCATTGAGTCAAACAGAGCTTGGATGGCGTGTACAGGTACACCTGCCCATGCAGCTTCAACACGATACCACAGTTCATCAAGAGTAGTGACTGGCGTATTGTGACGAGCCAGTTGTTCGGCCACCATTGACCAGACGTTTTCAATTGGTGAGAGATCTGGAGGATGTGCTGGTCAGGGCAGCAGTCGAACATTTTCTGTATCCAGAAAGGCCCGTACAGGACCTGCAACATGAGGTCGTGCATTATCCTGCTGAAATGTAGGGTTTCGCAGGGATCGAATGGAGGGTAGAACCACGGGTCGTTAACACATCTGAAATGTAACGTCCACTGTTCAAAGTGCCGTCAGTGCGAACAAGAGGTGACCGAGACGTGTAACCAATGGCACCCCATACCATCACATTGGGTGATACGCCAGTATGGCGATGTCGAATACACGCTTCCAATGTGCGTTCACCGCCATGTCGCCAAACTCGGATGCGACCATCATGATGCTGTGAATAGAACCTGGATTCATCCGAAAAAATGACGTTTTGCCATTCGCGCACCCAGGTTCGTCGTTGAGTACACCGTCGCAGGCGCTCCTGTCTGTGATGCAGCGTCAAGGGCAACCGCAGCCACATTGTCCGAGCTGATAGTCCATGCTATTGCAAACGTCGTCGAACTGTTCGTGCAGATGGTTGTTGTCTTGCAAACATCTGTTGACTCAGGGATAGAGACGTGGCTGCACGATCCGTTACAGCCATGCGGATAAGATGCCTGTCATCTCTACTGCTAGTGATACGAGGCCGTTGGGATCCAGCACGGCGTTCCGCATTACCCTCCTGAACCCACCGATTCCATATTCTGCTAACAGTCACTGGATCTCAACGAATGCGAGTAGCAATGTCGCGATACGATAAACTGCAATCGCGATAGGCTACAATCCGACCTGTATCAAAGTCGGAAACGAGATGGTACGCATTTCTCCTCCTTACACGAGGCATCACAACAACGTTTCAACAGGCAACGTCGGTCAACTGCTGTTTGTGTATGATAAATCGGTTGGAAACTTTCCTCATGTCAGCACGTTGTAGGTGTCGCCACCGGCGCCAACCTTGTGTGAATGCTCTGCAAAGCTAATCATTTGCATATCACAGCATGTTCTTCCTCTCGGTTAAATTTCGCGTCTGTAGCACGTCATCTTCGTGGTGTAGCAATTTTAACGGCCAGTAGTGTAGTTGTAGGCCATGGAAGGGACGGCGTTGAGGTAGTCGCTGACTGGCTATCGGACGTACAGGTCATGTTGGACGTGTCCGTCTACGTTATGAGTAAAATGAAGAAGTTACTGGTTTCTCGCGTCCGGATTGTTTTGTCGTGAAATCAGTTGCATTTACAGACAGATTGTGAAAATTTGAGCTTCGTGAAGTGGTTTGTTAGAGAGATAAACGCGTGTGAACTTTCAGCCTTTGTAAAATTCCGCACGGCATATTTCGTATCCGTATATGGAATGTTTGACGAGCAATTTCTTTATTAGAAATCCACTGAAAAAGGACCGAATGTGAAACTCGTAGATTGAAGCAGAGTACTGACTGTAAATCGCGTAATAATTCCGGTCGGACTTAAGTACATTCCTGGCTGACTTGTGTGTGTACTGGGTTGTATGAACTGTGAGCTGAGGACAGTAATATTATTCGTTAAGTAAATACGGGCTGATGGAAAGTTGTATAATTTTGAACCTAAGGAAATAAAAGAACTCGTTGCAGAATTTTGCCATTTTTCTAAAGAGGTGAAGCAATCGCCCTCCACCCGAAATTTGTTATAAGATATAACAGGATAGTCTGCTATCAGACTTTACGCTGACTTTGCAAACGCAAGTATTGACGGTGTTGTTCTTCAACGCTGCTTTTAACATTGTCTGGACAGTATCTACGTATGCAGAGAAATGGGCTGATTATCAGACACCGTACTGAGGTAGGTGGAACATTTGTAATGCACAGTACGACGAAAGATCTGAGTCGAAACAAGGCCGCAGGAGTAGACAACATTCCATTAGAACTACTGACGGCCTTGGGAGAGCCAGTCCTGACAAAACTCTACCATCTGCTCAGACTTCAAGAAGAATATCATAATTCTAATCCCAAAGGTAGCAGGGGGTGACAGATGTGAAAAATTACTGAACTATCAGTTTAGTAAGCCACGGCTGCAAAATACTAACACAAATTCTTTACAGACGAATGGAAAAACTGGCAGAAGCCGATCTCGGGGAAGATCAGTTTGGATTACGTAGAAATATTGGAACACATGAGGCAATACTGACCCTACGACTTATCTTAGTAGCTAGACTAAGAAAAAGCAAACCTACGTTTCTAGCATTTGTAGACTTAGAGAAAGCTTTTGACAATGTTGATTGGAATACTCTCTTTCAAATTCTGAAGGTGGCAGGGGTACAATACAGGGAGCGAAAGGCTATTTACAATTTGTACAGAAAGCAGATGGCAGTTATTAGAGTCGAGGGATATGAAAGGGAAGCAGTGGTTGAAAAGGGAGTGAGACAGGGTTCTAGCCTCTCCCCGATGTTATTCAATCTGTATATTGAGCAAGCAGTAAAGGAAACAAAAGAAAAATTCGGAATAGGTATTAAAATCCATGGAGAAGAAATAAAAACTTCGAGGTTCACCGATGACATTGTAATTCTGTCAGAGACAGTAAAGGAATTGGAAGAGCAGTTGAACGGAATGGACAGTGTCTTGAAAGGAGGATATAAGATGAACATCAACAAATGCAAAACGAGGATAATGGAATGTAGTCGAATTAAGTCAGGTGATGCTGAGGGAATTAGATTAGGAAACTAGACACTTAAAGTAGTAAAGGAGTTTTGCTATTTGGGGAGCAAAATAACTGATGATGGTCGAAGTAGAGTGGATATAAAATGTAGACTGGCAATGGCAAGGAAAGCGATTCTGAAGAAGAGAAACGTGTTAACATCTAGATTTAAGTGTCAGGGAGTCGTTTCTGAAAGTATTCATATGGAGTGTAGCCACGTGTGGAAGTGAAACATGGTCGATAAACAGTTTGGACAAGAAGAGAATAGAAGCTTTCAAAATGTGTTGCTACAGAAGAATGCTGAAGATTAGATGGGTAGATCACATAACTAATGAGGAGGTATTGAATAGAATTGGGGAGGAGTTTGTGGTACAAATTGACAAGAAGAAGGGACCGATTGGTAGGACACGTTCTGAGGCATCAAGGGATTACCAATTTAGTATTGGAGGGCAGCGTGGAGGGTAAAAATCGTAGAGCGAGACCTAAAGATGAATTCACTAAGCAGATTCAGAAGGATGTCGGCTGCAGTACGTACTGGGAGATGAAGAAGCTTGCACAGGATAGAGTAGCATGGAGAGCTGCATCAAACCAGTCTCAGGACTGAAGACCTCAACAACAACAACAGTACGACGAAAGGTAGTGTGACATACAGTACGGAAATTAAACCCGCCCCGCCGCAACGTGTTCACATGTTGACTCAACGACATCTTTAGTTGTGATTACAGTGGGCACGGGACTATCGGAATTCGACCCTCGATCAACGGAAATGTGTCGGCTCTTGAGGTGAAACACATTCTTGCTACACTAGTTCGCTGGTCGTCTCCACAGACGCCGTCACTGAGGTGGACAGCGACTCAAAATGTGCAGCGCTCCACGGCCGCAGGTCGGTGGGACTAGTAATATGCTATAGGAGACATTCCCCTCCACTTGCGTGGGAGCCGTGGTAGTGATCGAAGACACGCTGACACCTCCCAACCACCTGCATCCCTGAATGCTTGATGTCTTCCCCTACGCCGATGTCATCTTTCAGCAGTATAATTGTCGGTATCTCCGAGCCAGAATGGTGCTACAGTGGCTTGAGGAGCATTACAGAGAACTCTCGTTGATGTCTCGGAGACCAAACTCGCCTGATGTAAAACGTGTGAACCCGTCTGGGGCGCCATCGGGCGCCATCACCGCGCACACAGATTATCGGCTGATTATTTACGCGAATTACGTGGAATGTGCGTAGTCATCTAATGCCACAAACCTACCAACAAACTGTCGAATATCTGATGCGCAGAATCAGTGATGTATTTCGTTCCAGAGACGGAAAAACAAGCTATTAAGCAGGTGGCCATAATGTTTTGGCTCATAGGTATAAGTGTGACGTATGCTCAGGATTACTAAATTTTTGTTTGGTATTATTACTTTGCATACAATGAGTGTAACACGAGGGACGTCCCAAAAGTAAGTTTTGCCATTTTTTTTCAAAGAGAAGATGGTACATCAGGTGACACAAACAAACGCCACAATGTGTGCCGTGTACTGACAATGTGGTCGCCAATGGACGTGCCTGCTGTTATCTGTATGAATGGGCAGATGAGACTAGTGTACTAGTACGGTCAAGAAGTCATGTCAAATGGTTGGTCGCTGGTGTTGCATGTGCTGTCCCTTCACATCCATGAATGAAAGCAACATCGCTAGAGTACAGAACACGGTGTTGGAGGATGGATGTGGCGTCCACACGGTGTACTGGCCATGCTCAGGCCCGTCACAGGCTTCATGATGTGTTGGGTTATGGAACAGTGTCGGCGAGTGCCAAGAAACCTGGTCCCAGATCACAAGAGCGCAAGAGCTGGAATCAGCCTCAGTCACTTGATGCAGTATGTGCAACAGCTAAATGAGTTCGCTTTTGCATGTCCATTCTTCTCATTGGTGGTTTGAGGGTCTTCAGCTGTTCACTTATGTAATAAAGTGGAACACCTGCAGTCGTCCTTTCGATATTATTTATTATATGGCTATCGGTTTCGGTGCTTCAGTACACCATCTTCAGGCCTCACTTGACTATGAAGGGGTTGACTCCAATCGGATACACGATTCAGCAACGGTAAATACCTATGCTTTTCACAGACAACCTGTGCCCTGGTGTAAGCTGTCGTCAGCACGCCGGTCGGCAAAGAGTTTGCGTAAAGAGCGATAATAGGCCCTGAATCAAGCGCACCTATCAGGAGGGAGGCCAAAGACAGATTCGCAAGCAACGCGCCGCCGACGCCCTCTCCACCGCTGGTATTTAGATCACGGCCACTGACTGGAGGGCCTAGTCAGTCACTGACAGTCAGCCCAGTCAGACGGTCAGTCAGTGAGCCAGAGTCGCAGCTGTGGTTAGCTCAGTTACTTGCTCAGTCGCTATTCTAGTTGGCTGTCCATGTCACTGGCTACGAGACTGTAGTGTTTATAGAGCTGCTTCACTAGCAGTGACGCTAATGTGGACTATTACAGAAGAGCTTGTACCACAACAGCTTGCTTAAAGATAAGTAGCTTCCTGTTATTATGAATAAAGAACCCTGTTAATACAAGTGTGCAGCTGTTGTAACACTGCACTACTGCGAACGATACTTATTAAAGCCTGTACTATGGTAAGTTGACGGGCTTCACCTTATAAGAAAGGATTTTGGTATATATGTTGACCGCGTGTACCTGAATGGAGGCAAAATCAGACTTTCACCCACTCAGTAACAACAATGTTACGTCAAGCAAGTCTGAAGTGGAACTACACATTAGGACGGACAAGAAACAACACAGCAGACGCTACCAAATTGTTAATAATACGGTCGCCAGCCTAATTAGGCATTAACTGAGTTTCTTCCCTGTACAAGTTGCTGTACTTTCATACAAAACAACACGTAATAACACTGCATAATATGGTAACTTTTAGAACCAGAAAATCTACTGAACTAATAATTTCACTTTCTGTACTAATATGGACGAGCCATAAATACACAACAATACACTATAATGTTTGCTACAAACTTCGTACTGTCTATTGATCTGATTAAATTCGGGCATAGGTTACCCTAGCAATAGCACTTCCGAAACACACATACAATGTCAATTTTGAAAAAGGTAAAACACGGATAAATTTTGGTTTTATATTGACTTTAACTTTGCTGGTCAAATCAGGTCAGTTCACTTCAGAATTCAAATGAATAGAAAAGAAAAAAAAAGGGGGGGGGAGATCCTGAAACTGTTATGATCACTGTATTGAAAATATTGATTAAAGGATTCATTAAGCACTCAAGATTTCCAATAGGTGAGTTACTAATCTTTTTAGCTTATTTCCTGCTCATTTAATTACCATTTTATCTGCCTCAAATAATTAAACTTCATTACTAAACCAATTTCAACATTATCTTCCAACTTTGCCAGACCTATATATTCATTAACAACAAAGTTCTTTAAACATTTTTCTAACATATCTAGATCTGCAGGTAATTATTATTAACATAAGCTTTCATTCTTCAGCTCGGGACACTCGGGTTGCACAACATGTGGAAAGGACCCTATCTAGGTTAATGATGAGGATAATTAAATGATAGGACAGTTCTAGTAAAAGTTAAATTGTTATTGAACAGTCAGGAACAAAAGTAATACTGGTCCACACGAATACAGTACTAAAAGTTTCAACCTGTTCGTGTCGATGCGGCGGTTGGCGGGCGGCGAGATGGCGAGGCCCAAAGCACACATACAATCACGGCTTTGGCTCTTGATGTATCGGCACTTTGCTTCTTCTTAGCGTCGCAATACTTTTCCATTTAGTGCCTATAGAATTTTGCCATGCTGTTTAGTCGTCGGAAACGGCACATCCGAGGCTCAATGAAATCACGTTTTCCAGGAGAGCCTCCTCGATCCAGAACGTGTTGCTCAGATCAAAGCCCAACTCCGACTACTACTGCTGAGCCCGTTATGCCGTGCCGCGCTCGTGTGTATTTTCCCGCGCTAGCCTGCCATCCACCTTTTACCGCTCCCCTACAGACAGGGTATTCACCAAAGGTTTTGCATTCTACATATCCTAATACATTGCCTACGTATGGATCAGACGCACAATTACAACTTTAACATCTTACAATAGTTTCAACGTTTCTTACATTTCAATTCTGTTATAATATTGCTTGAAATTTGGCATAAACATTAATATTCACATCGAAAGTTGTTTATAGTTTCTTTAACACAATGGCAAGAAAAGAAAAAGAAATGAAATCAGAACATCGATTACACTAATTTATCTAAAATCAGAAGAAAAAATTGTTATATGTACAATAGTATAGCGTTGGTGTTGTTACACTGTGTTGTAGAAAGAAGACACCAGCCACCAAACAATATCCTCTCCCTTGCTTCAAGACTTGGTACAAGACTCTACAGTGGCAAGATGACACAAAAATCTGTAACAACGATGTTGTGTCTCCAACCATCAACCACACAATGCTGGTTACTGATGAATGATGTATACGATTGGCGTTAACCACCTCATCATCAGTTAAGGCCTGAAGATGGTGTACTGGAGCACTGAAACTGGAAGCTATATAATACATAACATTATAAGGACGACCGTAGATGAGCTCGTGTTCAGAATCAACACAGGCAATGAGACATGGGTGCACCGCTTTTCCCCAGAATCCAAGGCTGCCTCATTGGCGTGGAAGCACCCCAGTTCACCAGTGGAGAAAAACTTTAAAGTGTCACCCTCTGCCAGAAATGTTATGGCTATAGTGTTCTGGAACGCAAAGGGTATGATTCTTCTTGATTTCCTCTGGCAAGGGACTATCAATGTGGCACACTACTGCGACATCTTCACCAAACTCCCGCCAAGAGCCAAGATCTTGCATGAAGGTTTTGTGCTCTTGGCCAAGAAACTGGATTGCACTCTACAACAAGCGTCTCAATGTCAGTTGAGATTACGTTGAAAAGTACTGCAAGGTGTGTGTTCCTGATGCCATGGTGTATTTGTTTTTGGCAATAAAGTTTCCGTGTGAAAAACAGTGACTTACTTTCAGAATATCCCTCGTAAATGAAGTATGAACTAATAATCAAGACAGTTATGAAACCGAAAATTTCCCTTCGGAATGATACGCTAGAAACTGACCTTTGGCAGGGAGTAGCCTTGTAGCGAGGTGTCCTCCGTCACCTTGTGCGGGACGCTGATGGGTGCGGGGGTGTTGATCCGCATCACCTCCCTCAGCGTGGCCTCAGTGTACGGCAGGCTGTAACAGGCGAGCACATGTTTTTTCACTTGCGTGCCATTATCAAGCGGGCAACTTTGCTTCTAGGTGTGGTGTAACAGATTTTGACTGCTGTGCAGACTCCCATATGTAGAACATTGATGTTGGTGTGGTCTTCAGTCCAGAGACTGGTTTGATGCAGCTCTCCATGCTACTCTATCCTGTGCAAGCTTCTTCATCTCACAGTACTTATTGCAACCTACATCCTTCTGAATCTGCTTAGTGTATTCATCTCTTGGTCTCCCTCTACGATTTTTACCCTCCACACTGCCCTCCGATGCTAAATTTGTGATCCCTTGATGCCTCAAAACATGTCCTACCAACCGATCCCTTCTTCTAGTCAAGTTGTGCCACAAACTTCTCTTCTCCCCAATCCTATTCAATACTTTCTCATTAGTTACGTGATCAACCCACCTTATCTTCAGCATTCTTCTGTAGCACCACATTTCGAAAGCTTCTATTCTCTTCTTGTCCAAACTAGTTATCGTCCATGTTTCACTTCCATACATGGCCACACTCCATACAAAGACTTTCAGAAAGGACTTCCTGACACTTAAATCTATACTCGATGTTCACAAATTTCTCTTCTTCAGAAACGATTTCCTTGCCATTGCCAGTCTACATTTTATATCCACTCTACTTCGACCATCATCAGTTATTTTACTCCCTAAATAGCAAAACTCCTTTACTACTTTAAGTGTCTCATTTCCTAATCTAATTCCCTCAGGATCACCCGATTTAATTTGACTACATTCCATTATCCTCGTTTTGCTTTTGTTGATGTTCATCTTATATCCTCCTTTCAAGACACTATCCATTCCCTTCAACTGCTCTTCCAAGTCCTTTGCTGTCTCTGACAGAATTACAATGTCATCGGCGAACCTCAAAGTTTTTACTTCTTCTCCATGAATTTTAATGCTTACTCTGAACTTTTCTTTTGTTTCCTTTACTGCTTGCTCAATATACAGATTGAATAGCATCGGGAAGAGGCTACAACCCTGTCTCACTCCCTTCCTAACCACTGCTTCCCTTTCATGCCCCTCGACTCTTATAACTGCCATCTGGTTTCTGTACAAATTGTAAATAGCCTTTCACTCCCTGTATTTTACCCCTGCCACCTACAGAATTTGAGAGAGAGTATTCCAGTCAACACTGTCAAAAGCTTTCTCTAAGTCTACAAATGCTAGAAACGTAGGTTTGCCTTTTCTTAATCTTTCTTCTAAGATAAGTCGTAAGGTTAGTATTGCCTCACGTGTTCCAACATTTCTACGGAATCCAAACTGATCTTCCCCGAGGTCGGCTTCTACCAGTTTTTCCATTCGTCTGTAAAGAATTTGTGTTAGTATTTTGCAGCTGTGACTTATTAAACTGATAGTTCGGTAATTTTCACATCTGTCAACACCTGGTTTCTTTGGGATTGGAATTATTATATTCTTCTTGAAGTCTGAGGGTATTTCGCCTGTCTCATACATCTTGCTCACCAGATGGTAGAGTTTTGTCATGACTGGCTCTCCCAAGGCCATTAGTAGTTCTAATGGAATGTTGTCTACTCCAGGGGCCTCGTTTCGACTCAGGTCTTTCAGTGCCCTGTCAAACTCTTCACGCAGTATCTTATCTCCCATTTAGTCTTCGTAGAACATAGAGATAGGCATCTATGCACTGAAAGGCAGCTGAAAACAAATAAGTTACCAGGTAAGATGGACTCCACATTTAGTTTTACAGAGAGTACTCTTCAGCATTGGCCCCATACTTAGGTTGCATCTAGCGGTAATTACTCGCCCTGCTAAAATTCCTAAGTGACTGTCTGCAAAGATCTACAATATCACAGACCAACATCTTTAATACTTCAGAGTTCCTGAGCAAATTCGAAATTGGTCAATAAATTTTCTTGAGGAACCAAAACTCACACCGACAAACCAGAACGAAATCCCATGAACCATGGATGAAGGGCAACAGGCGGCTTCAATTTTCCTACATTTACAGAAAATATTTGACATAATACCACTCTGTGAATCATTAACGAAGCTCTGAACATACACAGCAGGCTCCCAGATACGTGGGTGGTTCAAATGGTTCAAATGGCTCTGAGCACTATGGAACTTAACATCTGAGGTCATCAGTTCCCTAGAACTTAGAACTACTTAAACTTAACTAACCTAAGGACATCACACACATCCATGCCTGAGGCAGGATTCGAACCTGCGACTGTAGCGGCGTGCGGTTCCAGACAGAAGCGCCTAGAACCGCTCGGCCACAACGGCCGGCTACTTGGATAGCTCAAAGACTTTTTAAGTACGAGCACTCAGAGCATTCAAAAAATTTCCGTTTGGCGACATTGCTGCACCGTACATGCAACGTAGCGCGACTCCAATGCAGACATATAAGGACCAACACATAGGCAAGAGATCGGCGTGGTATTCGTGTCTTTCCGACATGTATGCAGAAAGGTGATCTATGGACACGTTATTACCACAAACGTCTAAATAAGATCAACGTTCTGTTATTCTTTTCTTGACTACCGAAGGAAAAATACCGGTAGACACCCATCAGGGAATGAAGATGGGAATGAGGCAGCATGTCTGTAGAAAACCACCTTTGTGAAATGGTACACAAAGTTCTCTGCTGGTCGCGATTCGACAAAAGACGCTGGTCTATCTAGGAGGCCAGCAAAAGTTACGCAGACTCAAGGCGGGAGACAGTCGAGCACCTGCCCTATAGTCCTAATCTCGCTCCATTCGATTATCATGCTTTTGATCCCTTAAAAATTTGACTTGAAGGGGCGACGATTTCTGTCGAATGAGGATGTGCAGCAGGCAGTTTATGGACTTCCTCAAGCAGCAGGACACGGTGTTTTAGCAGACAGTTATTTCCAGTCTGGTGCATCGACAGAATGATTGCGCCAATTCTCACAGTAATTTTGCCTCATTGGCATGCCGATCATTGTGTGTGCAGCCTATGAATGGAAACTTTTTGATCGCCCCATATATTAGAACCTACTGTAAAGTCCTGGATAGTGAGTGTTCACCTGATACAAAAGTATAACTCTGAGTGCCCCATGGAAGTGTGATAGGACTTCTCTTGTTCTCTATACACATAAACGATCTTATGGATGTGATGAGCAGAAATCTGTGGCTGTTTGCTGACACGCTGTAGTGTACAGGAGTTTAGTTTTTGAGTAAATACAGGTGGATAGAAGATGACTTACTGTTAGATATAATTTCTAGTTGATGTGATAAATGGTAGCTTGTTTTAAATGTGGGATAAGTTAAAGAAGATGAGTAGAAAAAAATATTCTGTAGTGTACAAATACAGTAATAGTGGTGTGCTACTTGGCTCGCATAGAATTTAATGCTGCAAAGCAACATGAAGCGGAGTGAGTACGTAGTACCAGTTGTAGGGTAGACAAATTGTCGTCTTCAGTTTATTGGGAGAAATCTAGGAAGTTTAATCTGTTATCTACTATCTGTTACATGTAAAAAACAGAGTGGACGTGTGTATGCGTGTATGTCCACGATCTCCTACTAAACACACAGGTCGATTTCAACCAGATTTGTCACAGAAACGACAGGCCTCAGTAGTATCAGTACTGTAGGTCTATAACCTCCTAGCTCCAACAGGAGCGGAGATATGGACCAAAACGTATTTTTCCAGCCCTTTGCGTGTGGGCTGCCTTTCATGACACATGTTGTGTGGAAACAGAACCCGCCTGGTTAGCCGAGAGCGCTAATGCGCTGCTTCCTGGACTCGGGTGGGCGCGCCGGTCCCAGTTCGAATCCGCCCGGCAGATTAACGACGCCATGGATGCGGTTTTTCGGCGGTTTTCGACATCCCACCAGGTGAATACCCAGCTGGTCCCCACGTCCCCCCTCAGTTACAAGACTCGCAGACATTAGCAACACATTCGCACTGTTTCATGATTTACACTAGACACAGACGGGTGGGGTACACTAATTCCATCTCGGGGGGTATGGGGCGGCGGCAGGAAGGGCATCTGGCCACCGCTTAAAATTAACCATGCCAAATCTGTACTTAACCCTGCCAATCCTGCGCACGATGCGGGACAAGGCAGTAGCAAAGGAAAGCTTGTGTGGGAACAGAAACGACCTGCCAATTCAACCTGATTTGCAGGGAAGCCTACATGTCAGGGACAAGAAACGGTTTTCTGACGTATATGCTACCCTGCATCACAAATGTGTTAGAGTAGTATAGACCTGCTTTATCGATCTGTGCTGCATGGCGGCCTGAACAGTTGGAGAAAACAAACGATTTTCAAGACTGTGACGTGTAGCATGCCCTGTACGGCAAGTGTGTTGTGGGAATAGTGTGAGTCAGGTTTATTGAACTGTACTGCATGTGCTACAATTACTGATGAGCATGGCTTGGAACAGGGCAATATGAATAGAGGAGGGGATGGGCTGAGTGAAACAATGAGGGAATGAACAGAGAGAGGGAAGAAGGGGGAGATGTACGAGGCAGCTGAAAGGTGTAGAAGGATAGTGGGTAGGTAGAAAAGAAAGAGGGGGTGGCGGAGATGTAAAAAGATAGGGGAAGGAGGATATGGTCAGAGGGAGGAGGAGTAGGAATATATGGTCAGAGAGAAGGAGTGGAGACAATGGACAATGTGAAGAGGAGGAGGAGGTGAAGAGACAGAGAGTGTGGGAATGAGGAGATAGACAGGAGGTGGAAAGGTGAAATGTAAGATGGAAGAAGGAGGAAGGAAGAGGTGGACACAGATAGGAGGAGAAGGAGGAGGTGTGTTTAATATATGTGTCAAATACATATTTGAGCTAAGCCATGGCGAAAAGGCTAGTTCATTTATGAAGGAGACTGTAAACAGAACACTTTTGCAACCTGCTGCTGAGTACTGCTCGAATGTTTGGTATCCATACCAGGTTTGGTTAATGTAAGGCATTGAAGCAACTAAGAAGCACACTGCTAGATTTGTCACCAGTAGGTCCAGTCCACACACGAGTACTATGGAACTGCTCTGTGAAATCAAATAGCATCTCTGGATGGAAGATGACATTCTTTCTATGAAACGCTATTCAGGTAGTCTAGAAAATCGGCATTTGCGACTGCTATGACTAAGACACATCTCATGTAATGATTGCAAAGGCAAGATAGGAGAAAGCAGGACTCTTACAGAAGCATTTAGACAGTCACTTTCCCCTCACTTCGCTTGCGAGTGGAACAGGAAATGATGACCAACAGCGGCGGAGAGTGCCTTCCACCATGCACTGTATGCTGGGTTGTAAAGTATTTACAGGAGGTGGAAATACAGGGAAACCGTTGGCATCCAAAACAGCTTCTAATCTTCTCAGAATATGTAGGTACAGCTCCTGTATGGTTTTCAAGCGAGTGTTCTACCATTCTTCCTCCAAAATAGTGGCAAGATCAGGTAATGATGATGGAGCTGGATAGCTATCATACACCTATCTCTCCAAAGTACATGTCAACGGCTCAATAATATTGAGATGCAGTAGCCAGGCGAGACGTGACAATTCATCTTCATTCTCACAAAACTAGTCCTGGATGATGTGAGCCGGGTGAACAGGTTCTGTCGTCTGTTACACAGATTCGCCACTGAGGAACAAGTATTGTGCCGTGGGTTGGACTTGGAAGGATAAATGGTCCCATAATCCTCGGAGAGTAACCATGATACCTAAGGAATATCACACTGTGGCTGCCCAAACCATTACCAAACCCATGCCGTACTTCACTGTTGGCGGCAAGCAGTCTGTATCACAGGCTTGGGATGGCTCACTGCAGATGTAAGCTCGGGCAGAAGTTGGAAACAGTGTGGAACAGGGCTCATCGACCAAGTGACTTCTTTCCATTGCTCCATAGTCTAGGTTTTACTGCTTCGGCACCACATTTTCTTGTTACAGGCATCTGCATCACTGACGAATTCCACCTTGCCCTGAAGTTCTCAGCTTATGAGCACCCTTCATGTTGTCCTCTCATTTTTCGTCAAAATCGTCTTCAATGACAGCCCATCATGGTCAGTCAACATACACTTTCGTTTGCGTTGTTGTTTAGTGTAGGATGTTCTTTCACCATCTCTGTATGCAGTATAAATCTTCGATACAGTGCCTCTTGAAACACCAAATACTTCAGTTAACTTGGTTACGAAAGCGCTCACCATACGAACACCAACAATTTTCCCACGTTCGAATTCATTTAGCTCCAACATAGTGTGTACCGAACGAGGTGGCGCAGTGGTTATCACACTGGGCTCGCATTCGGGAGGAGGACGGTTCAAAATGGTTCAAATGGCTCTGAGCACTATGGGACTTAACTTATGAGGTCATTAGTCCCCTAGGAATTAGAACTAGTTAAACCTGACTATCCTAGGGACATCACACACATCCATGCCCGAGGCAGGATTCGAACCTGCGACTGTAGCGGTCGCGCGGTTGCAGACTGTAGCACCTAGAACCTCTCTGCCACCCCAGCCGGCGACGGTTCAAACTCGAGAGCGGCTATCCTGATTTACGTTTTCCGTGATTTCCCTAAATCGTTTCAGGAAATGCAGGGGTAGTTCCTGTGAAAAGGCACTGCCGGCTTCCTTCTCATTCTTCCCTAAACCGATGAGGCCGATGACATCGTTGTTTGGTCCTCTCCCCCAAATCAACCATCCAACCATCTACATTCACATCTACATGGATACTCTGCAAATCACATTCAAGTGCCTGGCAGAGGGTTCACCGAACCACATTCACAATAATTCTCTATTAGTCCAATCTCGTGCAGCGCGCGGAAAAAATGAACACACATACCTCTCCGTGCAAGCTCTGATTTCCCTTATTTTATTATGATGATCGTTTCTTTCTGTGTAGGTTGGCGTCAACAAAATATTTTCTCACTCTGAGGAGAAAACTGGTGATTATAATTTCGTGAGGAGATTCCGCCACGGCGAAAAACGCCTTTGCTTTAATGATGTCCATCCCAAATCCTGTATCATTTCAGTGACACTCTGTCTCCTATTTCGCGATACTACAAAGCGTGCTGCCCTTCTTTGATCTCTCTCGATGTACTCCGTCAATCCTACCTGGTCAAGATCCCACATCGTGCAGCATTATTCTAAAAGAGGACGGGCAAGCGTAGTGTAGGCAGTCTCTTTAGTAGATCTGTTACATTTTCTAAGTGTCCTGCCAATTAAACACAGTCTTTGTTTAGCCTTCCCCATAACATTTTCTGCGTGTTCCTTCCAATTTAAGTTGTTCGTAATTGTAATTCCTAGGTATTTAGTTGAGTTTATGGCCTTTAGATTTGACTGATTTATCGTGTAACCGAAGTTTAACGGATTCCTGTCAGCACTCATGTGGATGACCTCACACTTTTCGTTATTTAGGATCAATTGGTAATGTTTGCGCCATACGGGTATCTTTTCTAAATCGTTTTGCAATTTCTTTTGATCTTCTGACGACTTTATTAGTCGATAAACGACAGTATCAACCGCAAACAACCTAAGACGGCTACTCAGATTGTCTCATAAATCGTTTATGCAGATAAGAAACAGCAAAGGGCCTATAATACTACCTTTGGGAACGCCAGGAATCACATCCGTTTTACTCGACAACTTTCCGTCAGTTACTACGAACTGTGACCTCTGTGACAGGAAATCACGAATCCAGTCACATAACTGAGACGGTATTCCATAAGCTCGCAATTTCATTACAAGCCGCCTGTGTGGTACAGTGTCAAAAAGCCTTCTGGAAATCTAGGCATACAGAATCAATTTGAAATCCCTTGTCAGTAGCACTGAACACTTCGTGTGAATAAAGAGCTAGTTGAGTTTCACAAGACCGAAGTTTTCTAAATCAGCGTTGATTGTGTGTCAAGCATAATGGAGTCACAACTACACACAAACACTATTCTGACCACGATTGACACTCGCACCGTATTGAGGACATAGTGGAGTCGCCATTCGTGGTCAAATGCAACAGCACAACCTCCAGGCTTGGGTAGGGTCAGCATTTACGTTCAAACACGCTTTTCTCACGATGTTTTCAAATTTTTGTCCAATCCCTGAATGCAGATGTAGATGATGGGCCTCAGAGTCCAGAAAATGAATGGGGTCACCAAACCTTTTTTTTTTTTTTTTTTTAGAAAAAAAGCTGTTACTTATTGGGGAGGAAAATTCAAGTATTCACACTGAGGCAAGCACAGGAGGTTTAGAACTGCAACCATGTGCCCAATATCCACCTCACGTTCCTGGTCGATTTAAATACAGCTTGATTATCAGTCATTTCCATCCACTTACGTAACTGTATGCACATGGCTCGTATTCAATAATTCAGAACGTACCAACACGTAAATATGGTCACCGTTTATTCGAAAAACAGTTAACCGTAGCAGTTCCGCTTTGTTCTCCCAATCGTCTATTATTACAAACCATTCTCACTACAAACATTCTAGTTCTCAAATGTTCCCCATAAAAACAACAAAGAAAACTTAACTGAAGTACCATGTACATGGCAACTATGGTTTCCTGTCATTCATACGCGGTTGTCGACTTTAATACTTGCCCTACTTTGGATGAGAACACTATAGTATGTTCACAACGCCCTGAACGAATAAAACGGTTATCACACACTCAATATTATTGATACAATAACATTGTGTGAATATATAGAGTAAAACTCGAGGCCAAGAACGGGACAATATTATTGTGCACTATATGAAGGGTGATTATAATTAAAGTTCCAGTTTCAAAACGATGTAAAAAAGAACTGGTACTCAGAGTGACGTCAAATCTGCGCGGAATATCATCGAAAAAGGGGGAAATGTTGTGGAAACAAAAGAAAATTTTCCCACTAGATGGCATTGTAAGCGTCATGGCGTAAATGTGTTCGGCTACAAATGATACATGATTCGCGGTACCACAGCAGTAGTGTGAGTTGCATATTAAACCAACCGTACTGTGCAATGTGCATGACCGCATAAGTCTGACATTCAACATTTGTGGTACTGCTAGGTAGGTAAGCCTATCCATCACGGCAAGGTCGCACCACATCCGATAGGAAAAATCGGTTTGTAATTGTCCTGAGGCCAAAAAGCGCATAAAAAGCAACAGTGAAATCGATTTTATTTTCCTGAAGGCAAAAATTACATAAAATACAAAATGAGATCAGTTTTTAGCTAACCTGAGGCTGGTGCAAGACAGGTTCATAATGCTATCCACCGTTTTCTGACAAAAGTTGAAACCGAGTAACAGCATGTTCCACAACAGATCGGAGTGTCTCAGAAGTCAGGTCCAGAATGCGCTGCGCAATGCGTACCTCCAATACAGCTACTTTTGCAGTTGCAGCACTCAACACAGCGTCTGTCGGAGAACCTCACAGCCAGAAGTCACACCGATTAAGAACAGTTTATTTGGATGGCCGGGCTGTAGGGAAGTGACGGCTGATAATTCCAGCATTTCCGAAAGGCCTCTGCATCACCTGATTCACTGGCTGTACAAAATGCGAAGGAGCGCATTGTTGCATATACACTCCTGGAAATGGAAAAAAGAACACATTGACACCGGTGTGTCAGACCCACCATACTTGCTCCGGACACTGCGAGAGGGCTGTACAAGCAATGATCACACGCACGGCACAGCGGACACACCAGGAACCGCGGTGTTGGCCGTCGAATTGCGCTAGCTGCGCAGCATTTGTGCACCGCTTCCGTCAGTGTCAGCCAGTTTGCCGTGGCATACGGAGCTCCATCGCAGTCTTTAACACTGGTAGCATGCCGCGACAGCGTGGACGTGAACCGTATGTGCAGTTGACGGACTTTGAGCGAGGGCGTATAGTGGGCATGCGGGAGGCCGGGTGGACGTACCGCCGAATTGCTCAACACGTGGGGCGTGAGGTCTCCACAGTACATCGATGTTGTCGCCAGAGGTCGGCGGAAGGTGCACGTGCCCGTCGACCTGGGACCGGACCGCAGCGACGCACGGATGCACGCCAAGACCGTAGGATCCTACGCAGTGCCGTAGGGGACCGCACCGCCACTTCCCAGCAAATTAGGGACACTGTTGCTCCTGGGGTATCGGCGAGGACCATTCGCAACCGTCTCCATGAAGCTGGGCTACGGTCCCGCACACCGTTAGGCCGTCTTCCGCTCACGCCCCAACATCGTGCAGCCCGCCTCCAGTGGTGTCGCGACAGGCGTGAATGGAGGGACGAATGGAGACGTGTCGTCTTCAGCAATGAGAGTCGCTTCTGCCTTGGTGCCAATGATGGTCGTATGCGTGTTTGGCGCCGTGCAGGTGAGCGCCACAATCAGGACTGCATACGACCGAGGCACACAGGGCCAACACCCGGCATCATGGTGTGGGGAGCGATCTCCTACACTGGCCGTACACCACTGGTGATCGTCGCGGGGACACTGAATAGTGCACGGTACATCCAGACCGTCATCGAACCCATCGTTCTACCATTCCTAGACCGGCAAGGGAACTTGCTGTTCCAACAGGACAATGCACGTCCGCATGTATCCCGTGCCACCCAACGTGCTCTAGAAGGTGTAAGTCAACTACCCTGGCCACCAAGATCTCCGGATCTGTCCCCCATTGAGCATGTTTGGGACTGGATGAAGCGTCGTCTCACGCGGTCTGCACGTCCAGCACGAACGCTGGTCCAACTGAGGCGCCAGGTGGAAATGGCATGGCAAGCCGTTCCACAGGACTACATCCAGCATCTCTACGATCGTCTCCATGGGAGAATAGCTGCCTGCATTGCTGCGAAAGGTGGATATACTCTGTACTAGTGCCGACATTGTGCATGCTCTGTTGCCTGTGTCTATGTGCCTGTGGTCCTGTCAGTGTGATCATGTGATGTATCTGGCCCCAGGAATGTGTCAATAAAGTTTCCCCTTCCTGGGACAATGAATTCACGGTGTTCTTATTTCAATTTCCAGGAGTGTAAATGGTCCTACCACACATCCACGTCGTTGAAGGGTTGGTGTGATGTATGTGCGCAAAAGACTGTCGTAACGTTTTCCAGAGATCTACAGGTAATCGGACCCGCAGGACTCATCACATTGAAAAAAACATGGCCCTACGATAAACGATGCCGTCAAACCGCATCACACAATCATCTTTGCAGAATGAAGTGGTACCTGCTGATGTGCGTGCGGATTTTCCCTTGCCCGCATTCCGTAGTTCTGTGTACTGAGATGTCCTCGGAAATGGGCTTCGTCTGTCCACGTAATGTCCCATGGTCATTAGACGTCGATTTCCATGCCAGCAAGAAATTCCACAGCAAGAGTTTGTCTTACTGGCGGGTCAGCAGGGACCAATTCCTGAACATGGGTGGTTTTGTGTGGATAGCAACGCAGGATGATTCGTAGGATTTTATGCACCGTGCTCGCAGGTATATCCAATGTCCGGGCAATTCCCCGTTCACTGGATGATTGCACACGACCGCTCAACCTCTCCTGCAATACTGTGGCCACATCTTCGACAGACATCGGATCAACTGGTAGAATACTGAGGAAGTGCAATCAGTCTACAAAAGAGATTGCCAGAAAAACACTCGTGCGATCCATCCTAGAATATTGCTCAAGTGTATGGGACCCAAAGCAGATAGGACTAACAGGGGATATTGAACGTATGCAGAGAAGGGCACCACGAATGGTCACAGGTTTTTGAATCCACGGGAGCAGTGCCACAGACATACTGAAGGAAACTTCCTGGCAGATCAAAACTGTGTGCCGGAATGAGACTCGGACTCGGGACCTTTGCCTTTCGCGGGCAAGTGCTCTACCATCTGAGCTACCCAAGCACGACTCACGCCCCGTCCTCACAACTTTACTTCTGCCAGTACCTCGTCTCCTACCTTCCAAACTTTGCAGAAGCTCTCCTGCGAACCTTGCAGAACTAGCACTTCTGAAAGGAAGGATATTGCGGAGACATGGCTTAGCCACAGCCTGGGGGACGTTTCCAGAAGGAGATTTTCACTCTGCACTGGAGTGTGCGCTGATATGAAACTTCCTGGCAGATTAAAACTGTGTGCCGGACCGAGACTCGAACTCGGGATCGTTGCTTTTCGCGGGCAAGTGTTCTACCATCTGAGCTATCCAAGCACGACTCACGCCCGGTCCTCACAGCTCACACATGGGTAGCTCAGATGGCAGAGCACTTGCCCGCAAAAGGCAAAGGTGCCGAGTTCGAGTCTCGGTCTGGCACACAGTTTTAATCTGCCAGGAAGTTTCATATCAGCGCACACTCCACTGCTGAGTGAAACTCTCATTCTGGATACTGAAGGAATATTGACATAAACTATCCCGAGAAAGTCTGTTACCAAAGTTTCAAGAACCGCCTTTAAATGATTAGTCTAGGGGTATACTGCAACCCCCTACGTATCGCTCACAGAGGGATCGTGAGGATAAGATTGGAATAATTACTGCACGCTCAGAGGCATTTAAACAATCGTTCTTCCCACGCTCCATACGTGGATGGAACAGGAGGAAGCCCTAATAACTGGTACAATGGGACGTACCCTCTGCCACGCACCTCACGGTGGTTTGCAGAGTATAGATGTAGAGCCAGCCTCTGTGGCCGAGGGGTTCTAGGCGCTTCAATCTGGAACCGCGTGACCGCTACGGTCGCAGGTTCGAATCCTGCCTCGGGCATGGGTGTGTGTGATGTCCTTAGGCTAGTTAGGTTTAAGTAGTTCTAAGTTCTAGGAGACTGATGACCTCAGATGTTAAGTTCCATAGTGGTCAGAGCCATATAGATGTAGATGTAGAACCTGTCGTTCCGAATTTCGTAATCATTTTCTCCAGACCCTTGGTAGACACCGGACCAATGTCTTTTTTCATACCACTGAGCATCCGCAACTTCTGCAGGGCTCCTGGCGCAGTCACAGCTCTTGCCAAAGAGCTTTACCAGCAGCGCGCGATCCTTCAAGGAAAGAGCCATGCTGGACACCTCAGTTGCAAGCTAACGAACAACTATGCACTCCAAGTCTTTTATTTTGCAGTTTCTGTCGTTTACAGAGCTATTTAGTGGCACAACTTTCGATAATTTTTTTGTTGCCATTACGTTTTCTCCTACTTCGATAATATTCCGCTCAAATTTGACGTCACTATGAGCATTGTTTCTTTACAACAATCATAATCACCCTGTATATTTGGGACACGTCCCTTATAACTCTGCCTTCGTAGCAAACAAATGTGCGCTCGACGATGAGGACGTGTGTTGCGAGTTACTCCCGCCTATCTTTCAAAACACAAACATAAATTATGCAGAACTAGCGAAATACGCCCAAGAAGCTTTCTGTAAACATTTCAATGAACCAGGCTTTCTTTCATGGCATCATATATTCGTAAACCTCAACTTCAGCTAATTAGAAATTAAACAAGTCGGCTGTATAACTTTTCGCGTACATGTGCTGTTTACTGCGTGATACTGCACTCCGACCACGGTTGCAAACGAAATAAAAAAATTATGCTGATCGATAGCTTACACGGTACTCTGTCTGTTACAAGTGTTTCAAGAAAACTAAACTTGTATGCTCACTGGTCTTATTTGCCAATTGTGAGAACTGCTACAAGGAAAATAGGCAGTTCTGATTACTGTCATGATACAATGTGTAACACCCCAAGAAATCCGAAAACCCAAATAAGAATGTCACGATAATTTAAAGTAGGGAACAGTGTTATCCTGACATGTACGACAACTTTGACAATAATATAACACCTTAAAGTTTTGATGAACACGAATTTCAATAATTACTGAGTATGTCATGATATAAAGCTAGAAAGAAAGCTTTTTTTAATTAGCTATCAAACATCTTAGTAATAATTGCAAATCAGTACGACGAAAGTTAAGTCCAAAGTAATATGTCGCTCTGAGATAACATTTGTTGTGAAAGAGAGTTGTAAACGCGGCGAAAAGGAAATTCAATGCGTTTACAATGCTCGATCATGGAAAAGTTAGTTGCTTGCTAGCTTGCTTGTTATCAAGTCCAGAGAGAGCAACGTTTGTTATAGTACTACAAACGGAACGCTACGAGATTATTTCTATTAAAAAAAAAAAGTAATATTGTGTGATGGAGATGCGCGGACTTTGTTCTCAGTTATTCTGACTTGAGAACTTGAAATGAAGTGGTATTCTGATAGTGCACGACGAGTTAACGAACTTTAATTATTGGAGATATTGTTGTTGGACTCAACCTTCATCGAAGTGAACAGTTACAACGCAGAATGGACATAGCATCGAAGACTGCAATACCTGATTAGCCTGGAGTAGGAAACATTAATACGACCACACGAAGATAATACAAATACGCCGATTGTAAAAGTTGTCGTAATTATCACGATCACCGAACTGAAAAGAATCTTAATTAATCTGATCCATCGGTGTGCGTGTGGTGTGATGATTATAAACTAACTGCTAATAAGGAACAATAAAATTGTTCGTCAGTAATGGAAATCTAACGTGTTGACTGTGTGATAGATGATGATCAAAACTAATTAACTGTGAACATTTTAATTGAAAGAGTGACTTGATGAACATTGAGCATTGAAAGGAGTGTTTTGCCGCAATAATATCACGACGCACGAAAGCAAGATAGCATTATAGATTATCTCTGGATTTGCGTCGTGCCGTAGTGAACAATTTTGCCTAGCAACGTAACAACACCTGCTGATACTGAACCGCAAACGAATTTTCCCTCGCTTCAGTGGTGTGAAACGACGCCGATGATGAATGATTCACTCAGTACTGCAATAACAAACTAACGGGGCATAGCAAATCATCATAAAACCATAAAAGACAATTAAGATCAGCAGTTCGCATCGCTGAGAAGACTGTGCGGACTCGCAAACGCAAACTTTCATACATTACGCGAGGAACAGTTTTCTTTAGAGATTTCCAGGTGCTGTTCCAAGTTATCCGACGCGGACAGACAACCATCACTGCGCGTCGCGTCTCCACTCCACCGACAGAGCTGTAGCAGTACCGGCTCAACATCAACAGCGACAACAAAAGAGGAGAGCGGACGTCACACATGGTGTTCGGTTTCCTCTGCTGTTGTGAACAACAACGTACCTGGCTTCTCCTGATCAATCAGAAATTTCACTACTGGTGCTGCCTGATGCTTTCAACAGTCCGTGCACGACAGCGCACGTCAGCAATACGTTCCAAAAAGCAGTGAGCGAAAATGCGATTTTTCAGGGGACCGTATCTCTGCTTCTGTTGACCACAGACATAAGGGACCAAGTGTTTTCGATAGCCCATGGTCTAGTTACCGTCTGTATACCTATCAGAAGGCCCGACATAATGCAGCTATCCTGTTGTTCAGGGTCAAAATTTAAACATTACACACTTCCTGCAGCCCAGTCAAATTGAGCGAATCGGTTGGTTCTTTTGCATTAGGCGTGGTGTAGTGTATACCTCAGGACGGCTTCTTAGAAAACTTCGAAAAACCATAATTTTTTGGTACTAAAAGTACCAATCGTGGGGATGGCAATTCCTATCGTTTATATTCATGGTAGATTGTCGACATTTTTACCAGACGTTGTTAAGATGATATTCTCGTGAAACTTCAAAACTCTTTTCGATATCGTTATCTGCTACTGAGATCCAGAGGTTCAAAGTTACTGCACATACGCACGTAATATCCGGCCCGAGGCGTAAATGCAGTTTTAATTCAAATTAATAGTTCCAGGGTCATCACAAGAGTTATGAGGCGACCAAACTAAATTTAATTCACTGTTTTTTTAACAGTAAAACTTCATAACGCGCTGCCTCTGTATAATGGGCACTTGTCGCCTACACAAATAAGCCCAAACTGGTACTGCAGTGAGAAAAATGGGTTGATACGGGTCTTAATATGCCTGACAAAAACATAAAATGACTGACAAAAATTATGTAAAATTGGGAACTCTGACAAATTTAGTAAAATATTTCTAATAACATTTTTACTCTTATAAGATACAAATCATAAGCCGGGCGTTTCTGATGAATTGCAAAACATGGTTCAAATGGCTCTGAGCACTATGGGACTTAACATCTATGGTCATGAGTTCCCTAGAACTTAGAACTACTTAAACCTAACGAACCTAAGGACATCACACAACACCCAGTCATCACGAGGCAGAGAAAATCCCTGACCCCGCCGGGACCCGAACCCGGGAACCCGGGCGCGGAAAGCGAGAACGCTACCGCACGACCACGAGCTGCAGACGATGAATTGCAGTCGATGAGCAAAGACACCAGAGAAAATGTAAAGCAAACGATTTTGTGTTAACCTTATGTCACGAGCGCTTATTGTTATTTATGTGTGTCAAATGGTTCAAATGACTCTAAGCACTATGGGACTTAACAGCTGAGGTCATGAGTCCCCTAAACCTAGAACTAATTAAACCTAACTAAGGACATCACACACATCTATGCCCGAGCCAGGATTCCAACCTGCGACCGTAGCAGCCGCGTGGTTCCGGACTGAAGCGCCTACAACGGCTCGGCCACCGCGGCCGGCTATATGTGTCAAGGTATATATATGTGTCGAAGTACTGGGTGATTATAATTAAAGTTATACTTTCAAACCGCTGTAGAAATAACACCACTGGTCAGAATGACGTCAAATTGCAACGGAATATTATCGGAAAAAACGTATGGCACAAGAAAAATAAATAGTTATAAAATGTAGCAATAGATGGCGCTTTGAGCATCATAATTTAATAGTGGTGGAGTAAAAATGGCAAATGAATAATACAACAATGCCTAAGGTGTACGTTTGACGTTAAACAAACTGTACTACTCAAGTGTGCATGGGTGTACAGGTGTGATACTGTTGTTTACGTAAGACCATCCACCACGGCAAGGTCATAGTACATTGGATGGGAAAAATCGGTTTTTGTTATTGTCCTGAGGCCAAAAAGTTGAAATCGAGAAACAGCATGTTCCATAACTGATCAGAGTGTTCTGGGTCACGTTCAGAATGTGTTGCGCCCTGCTTGCCTTCAATGCAGCTTAAGTTTGCAATCGGATCACTGAACACAACATCTTTCAGATAGCCCCACAGTGCGAAGTCACAGGGATTAATATCAGGTGATCGGGACGGCCAGGCTGCAGGGAAATGGTAGCTGATAATTCTAGCATTTCGAAATGGCGCTTCAGCAGCTGCTTAACTGGATTTGCAATGTGTGGAGGTGCTCCATCTTGCATAAAAATGATCCCATCCACACACCCACGCTGTTGGAGAGCTGGAAATGGCGTGGTTGCGCAGAAGACCCGCATAGCGCTTACCCGCGACGGTACGGGTAACAGGACCGAAAGCACCTGTATCTTCCAAAAAATATGACCTTATGACAAATGATGCCGTAAACCCGCACCACACAGCGATCTTTTCAGGATAAATTGGTACTGGTTGTATAGCGTCCCCAGCGAAATAATAAAAAGACTTAAAAAACAGTTTTTATAAAGAAGAGACATTTAAAAATTGAATAATATACATTTTTCTCGTGTACCCGTAAGATAATAATTTCCCTGTGTAAGTTTCGAGGGCAAAGAAATATAACAAAATGATCTAAAGAGACGACAAGATACGCTCTTTTGTTAATTTTTTAGTCGTCTTCACTTCTTCTCTTGTCTTGGTTGTGTGTAGACGGACATCTTGCGAGTGCTGGCAAATGTAACCATATTTGTACTAATTAAGCAGATAATATATTAATTTAATATTATTGTGCACTTTTAATTTGTAAGAGGTGATCCCAATTTCATATCCGCCTTCCTTTACTTAACCTTGTAATGGTACTTGAATTGCGCAATCATTACGGCACCTCACCTGAACCTCTCGATACCAGTAATATTCTACTGTGTTTCTGTAAAGTAGTTAACATATTTCTGAGACAACATTCAGATTTTATTTCATTTGTGATACATCGATATGTTTATATTGCAATGATATTATTCTTATGTGTATTCTTTCTTTTGTCACTATGATCTTTGACGTACTTGTAACTCTGATTTTTGGGCGCGTAAGCGATTATTAGTTAGTTGTTAGAGAGTCGGACCTTGAAAAAGTCAAGTCTTGGACTTCACGTTGGAAAGATGCATATTGTAGTTGGCTTATAAAATGTGAGGAAGATGTTTTCAAGTATGTTTTGTATTGTGAAGTGATGTTTGTGTGTCACGTGATATTGCAATAAAAGCAATTAAAAGGAAGTGTAACTTAAATTCGGAGTGCTGATTATTTTTTTACATCACCATTCTCCAGCAAAAGTGTAATCTTCAAGAATGGTTTGTGAAGCGCATCTACAGAACTTTTGAATATAGCAGGATAAAACCTAGGCCTTTTGGCATCCGAGCTTGGAATCATCACCACCTAGATTTTCGACGATTGAGCCATGATTTTACAACGAGACCAGCGTGGGAAACACGAAAAGATGAGTGCCTAGTTTATTAATTATTACATGAAATGACTTTATTAACTGTGCTCTAATGACACCTGCCACATAATAACTTTGTTGTTGCCCGAAAATGCAGTATTTAGCAGCGTGAGCAACACCACAATCATTAAATTTTGACCTTTGTTGTGGTAGGGTTGTTAGAACCTGCATTCGAGTAATTTACAGTGCAACAATCGCAGCGGCCGATGCAGCCAACGACGCCATTACGTGGCGAAAATCTCGCTCGCTATTAACATAATACACATTTTTCTCCACAGCCGCCCGACGTTGCAGAAAATACGTAGCTTTAAGATTCTTATTTTCAGTACCACAGCCGAGAGCCAGAGCCAGGACTCCGACTACAGTGCAATGGTTAACGGAGGTAAGACGAAATACTGTCGCGCGTGTGTGGGCCGCAATTGTAATTAATAATTAAAGACTTTTTGCTTTAAAGTGAACTGACTAGCCGAGGAAATTAATATGAAAAGCTTATTCCATTGTTCAACTGATATACTCATGTTTTAAGATTCAGCGAGTCTAATTCCACTAAAGATCAATATTGTTTAAAAAAAGAGAACTGCACAAAAGCGTTTAATTGTAAATCAAAATTAAAATGAAGTACCATTTTGATTAAGGCCCACCACGTAAGTCGGCAACAATCAACGTTACCAATAAATAATATATTAAATTACGACGGCCGACGGACGCGAGAGTTGATTTGCGTGTGGATTTTCCATTGCCCATATTCGACAATTCTGTGTATTGAATATCCTGTCAGATGGAACTGGGCTTCCTTCGTCTGTTCACAAAATCTTCCACGGCCAATCATTGCCAACTTCCATGCGAGCAAGGAATTCTAAAGCACAGGTCTCTCTTGCTGGCAGGTCAACAGGAAGCAACTTATGCACATGGGTAATTTTCAATGGATAGCAAAGAAGGATGTTTCGTAGGATTTTACGCACCGTGTTCACGTGTATGTCCAGTGTTCTGGCAATTTTCCGTGCACTACACGTTTACACACCACCACTCGTCTCCTCCTGCATTGCTGTGGCCACTGCTTCCACTGACAAATCAATTCGTTTCCTCCCTCTACCAGGTTGAACACCAAAGGAACCCGTCTTTTCGAATTTCCGAATAATTTTCTCCAAACCCATGACAGTCCTCGGACCAGTGCCCTTTCTCAAACCCTTCAGTGACCAAAACTTCTGCGGAGTGACGTGTGCACAGTCATCATACTCGTAATAAAGCTTTACAAGCAGAGCGCGATCCTGCATTGAGACAGTCCTGACGAATGTCACAGACGCGAAAGGAGGGAAAGCCTGGCGTGATTATACCAACTTCAATGGGTCGTGCGTATGACAGATGTTTTCATTCATGTATTGTGACACATACAGCGCCATCTATTGATCAATTTTCGTACTATTCTTTTTTCTTCTGCCATACTCTTTTCCCCCTTCTCCAATAATATTTCGTTCCAATTTGACGTCATTCTGACCAGTGATGTTATTTCTACAGCGTTTCGAAAGTTTAACTTGAATTATAATCACCCTGTATATAAATAAAGTACCAAAACTTCATAGGTATATGTGATTTGTCGTAGTGCTCCCTAATCATTTAGAGGGCCCGCACAACAGACAAGCAAGGTGGGCTGCCGACCTCCCTTCAAGAGCTCATATCAAAACATCACCAGTGGATGTAAACATCAACAGATTTTCGGGAAAAGCCATGTGACAGAGATCCACTAATTGGAACTAATGTGATTAGGTGTAACACTCCGCAGAATCGGTGTTATAAGCACGCCGGCAGTGTCAGACTGGTGTGCGTACCTACAGCTAGGACAGCGCTGGCCAATACCTACACCAGCTTTAGCCTAGCAGACACTCGCTGTAGCCTTCAGTAGAAAATTGTATTTTATTGGGTGTAACGCCACTTTGTAATTGTATGGAGTAGTATTTTGGTTATTATTTTTTTCATTGTCTTGTACTCTTATCTGGCTTTTGCCATTACAGCAATTGTTGTGTTTCTTGTTCTTGCGTTTGAAACTGACTGCATGCCAGAAGGAGTTTAAATGAAGCGTATTCAAAACTTGATCGTTAGTTCTTTCCTGCCAACTGCAGGACGCTATAAGATTCGTTTTACATATGCAACAGGGAAAAGAAGGATACCAAAGAAAAAATGCTCCTGTCAGAATACATAAGATGCGAATACGTTCCTCTTTGAAAGACACTGGCAGAAGTGTGGAGGACCAGCCCCCTCAATCCTCAATCCGTCCCCCTCACCAAACAATTTGGCATGCGAACATATTCGCGCGTATACTGAGTGAGAGTAGCAGAGAGAGGCAGTGACGGTGGAAGAGAGAGGAGATGGTGATGGTAGGAGAGAGGAAGTGGCAGTGAAAAGAGAGAGGAATGAAGACAATAGCAGTGGGGGTCAAAGAGAGAGGAGATATTGGTGGTCAGTGAGAGGCAGTGCCAGTAAAACAGAAAGAGAGATGGGTGGAGACAGAAGGAGTGGGAGCAAAAGAGAGAGGAGACATTGGACACCATACATAGGCTTTGGAGGGTCAGGATCCTTCCAGACTGGCGAACGTTAACACACTGGTCTAGGGGAAGGCGCAATTTGGACAGAAATTTTAAACACATGGGTATAGGGGAAAAATTAAATTGCCCCCCCCGTCCTAGAATTTTTGAGCTGCTGAGGTATGGTGGAAACGGTGGCATTGGGAATGAAAGACAAAAGGAGAGAGTGTAATTGAGAGAGGAGACAGTGGCAGTTGGGATATACTGTCATTCAATGGGAGAAAAAGAAGCCAGTGAGAGAGTAACCGATTTACAACACTTCGTTGTGTCACTGTGGTGCCAATAGCTGCTCAAATTGCTGCCGCAGACGCAGTACGATTCGCCAGAGTCATACACCGAACACGACGGTCTTCCCTCTCAACAGCACCATGTCATGTCCAGAGACTGGTCTTCATGAGACCGTACATTCTCGCAAAAGGAACATTCACTTGTCATTGCTCTATTACACGACTTGTAACGCAGGAAATACATATCCTCCTATTTCCATCTATTGTACCATAATTTTTTCCTTATGTTGTTACCTGAATATATAACATTTCTGTGTCTTTGTATATTGTAATTGTTTTACTATTTATATATATATGCATTTATGTCGATATATAATTGATTTGTTTCGTAAATATTATTTGTATTTTTACGCTGGGTCTTGCCTAGGGAAAACTGCTATCGAACGATTACATCGATAGGTCGTGTGAAGAATCAAAGTGTGTAGGATCTTTGGTAGTGTGAACTCTGCCGCGTGGAGCGCGGGCAGAGGGGGTCTGGCTGGAGTAGTGCAGTGGAGCCGGTGTGTTGTGTGACGCTCCCGCGAGTTGCCGCGCTTTCGGGGTTTGGCAGCATGTAATTGCGATCGACTGGCTATGATAGTTTCTGGCACGGTGTCGCGGACGGGAAGCATTAGCTGGCGCACATCAAGAGCCCGTTTCGTCTGGTGACCGTGTCGAGAAGAAGGCGCGCCAGCATCCAGCTTCTGCAACAGCGACGGCCGACAATGAGTGACTGTCGCCACCTCCTCGATCGACGACTTCAAATCTTCAATCAACCAACAAGGAAGACTGGAAGCGCGTAAAGTTTTAAAACTGTATGGCAGACCTCAGCTTTTAAAACTGTTCAAATCACAAAATTACAGCAACGTAGCATGAACCTTTGTTGCTCATTGTCCCAATTGCATTACCAAGCAGGGTCCCTTCCTTTTCCGGAATGAACCCGAGTGTCGTTGAAATTCAAAGGCCAGCATCATTCAATTTCACTGCCTTAATTTCAAAGTTCACTTTAAGTATTCATAGCTGGCTACAATATTTAGATTACACAAGCACAAATTAAGAGTGCGAGTTTTGTTACCATATTTTAGCTTACCTGTGACTGCAGCTCAGCTTGGTACGTACTAAATTTTACTATTGTTAATTGTTCAGAATCATTTAATTCAAGTTCAAAGTTAAATCTCTTATTTCTAAATTGCGCAGAGTCAAGTTGCTTTTAAAATGATTGTTGAGGTAGCCCAAGACTAACCGTATTTTACTGAATTTCGATGTGCTTAAGAAAGAAAGCTTCTTATTAATTTCAGTCACTAAATTAACTTTCAGTTTTCCGGTTTTATTAATTCTTTTGCTAAATTAAGTCAGAGTGTAGCGAAATTTATTACTTCTGACAAACTTTCAGTTTTCACACTACACGTGTCAACCTTCAGTTGCCACGCTTCTAGTGCTAATTATATGTGTAATAACCTTTCTTTTTCAGTTACTATAGTAATTGTCCTTAGGACTGGCGACCGTGATTTCCCCCAAATCTCAAATATCTAATTACCGCTAGTTAATCGTTAACGTAACGGCGGCACATTTACTTTCTTTATTAACTTTACCCCTTTTCAAAATTAATTTCCACCAGTTTCATTTGCATTTTTCCTTTCATTTAGATGTAACCCTTTCCTCCCTCTTTACCGACAGATTAACTTCGGTGACGATTGCTTTTCCCAAATTTCCATTAGGTACACGCGGTTTAATTTTTCACTGTCATTAAGGTCGATAAGTGAGGGGGAGGTTACAGACTTCGTTCAAACTCAGTAGGGTGTTGATAAGGGCGTCTTTGTAGCCTTAAAGACATTCTTGACTAACATCAACTCACCACGTCTAATCTCAAAGGTAACTAACCGCCGCGACCGTTAAAGCGTGTAATTGAAGCAAACCTGATTTGCTTCCCGATAGTGGCACTAAAGCGGACCTTATTTGCAATCTCATACGCGACTGGCGCGAAATTTGAGTAGACGTCATATTTCAGATGTAGAAACAAGCGAACCAATTTTCATTTATACCGCAAAACTCGTTCTTGGTTTTGTGTTTTTTCCCGTCAGTATAGTTGAGTGTCACTGATAGAAGACAGAAAGTATCTGAGGGCAACTGTCGATGCGACTCAGACAGGAAAGTGATGGACCCTTGACTAAACCGTTGGGTACTGCTGGGAGCACACATTTCACATTTTAACTGTTTGAGTGCTGTGTTTTGGAAGGTCTACATCTACATCTACACACATACTCCGCAATCCACCATACGGTGCGTGGCGAAGGGTACCTCGTACCAAAACTAGCATCTTGTCTCCCTGTTCCACTCCCAAACAGAACGAGGGAAAAATGACTGCCTATATGCCTCTATACGAGCCCTAATCTCTCTTATCTTTGTGGTCTTTCCGCGAAATGTAAGTTGGCGGCAGAAAAATTGTACTGCAGTCAGCCTCAAATACTGGTTCTCTAAATTTCCTCATTAGCGATTCACGAAAAGAACGCCTCCTTTCCTCTAGAGACTCCCACACGAGTTCCTGAAGCATTTCCGTAACACTCGTGCGATGATCAAACCTACCAGTAACAAATCTAGCAGCCCACCTCTGAATTGCTTCTTTGTCCTCCCTCAATCCGACCTAATAGGGATTAAGCGTTTGAAGAGACTAAACGTGTAAGGCCGCCGGTCTCTTACACTCCCACTCAAGTCAGAATCTGTTAATGACATCTGTGTGCATGTAGAGCTAAGCTGTTGTCCAACTGTGAGAGCATTTTCTGAATATCCGTGTAGCGTGGGACATGCATAACAGCTGAGATGAGGAGAAACACACCCCAAGCTTGCTAGCGCACCAGCCATCGACGTTAATCTTCAAAGCAGATTCTATCCGTATCAAGCTCACCTCCTCGAGCCCTGGAAGCAGTGCGTTTTAACCTTCACTACGGGCCATTAAAACTGCTGCACCAAGAAGAAATGCAGATGATAAACGGGTACTCATTGGGCAAATATATTATATTAGAACTGACATGTGATTACATTGTCACGCAGTTTGTGTGCATAGATCCTGAGAAATCAGTACCCAGAACAGCCACCTCTGGTCGTAATAACGGCCTTGATACGCCTGGGGATTGAGTCAAACAGAGCTCGGATGGCGTGTACAGGTACAGCTGCCCATGCAGCTTCAACACGATACCACAGTTCATCAAGAAAAGTGACTGGCGTATTGTAACGACCCAGTTGCTCGGCCACCATTGACCAGACGTTTTCAATTGGTGAGAGATCTGGAGGATGTGCTGGCCAGGGCAGCAGTCGAACATTTTCTGTATCCAGAAAGGCCCGTACAGGACCTGCAACATACGGTCGTGCATTATCCTGCTGAAATGTAGGGTTTCGCAGGGATCGAATGAAGGGTAGAGGCACGGGTTGTAAGACATCTGAAATGTAACGCCCACTGTTCAAAGTGCCGTCAATGCGAACAAGAGGTGATCGAGACGTGTAATCAATGGCACCCCATACCATCACGCCGGGTGATACGCCAGTATGGCGATGATGAGTACACGCTTCCAATGTGAGTTCACCGCGAAGTCGCCAAACACGGATGCGACCATCATGATGCTGTAAACAGAACCTGGATTCATCCGAAAAAATGACGTTTTGCCATTCGCGCACCCAGGTTCGTCGTTGAGTACACCATCGCAGGCGCTCCTGTCTGTGATGCAGCGTCAATGGTAACCGCAGCCACGGTCTCCGAGCTGATAGTCCATGCTGCTGCAAACGTCGTCGAACAGTTCGTGCAGATGGTTGTTGTCTTGCAAACGTCCCCATCTGTTGACTCAGGGATCGAGACGTGGCTGTACGATCCGTTACAGCCATGCGTGTGATGTCTGTCATCTCGACTGCTAGTGATACGAGGCCGTTGGGATCCAGCATGGCGTTCCGTATCATCCTCCTGAACCCATCGATTCCATATTGTGCTAACAGTGATTTGATCTCGACCAACGCGAGCAGCAATGTCGCGATACGATAAACCGCAATAGCGATAGGCTACAATCCGACCTTTATCAAAGTCGGAAACGTGATGGTACGCATTTCTCCTCCTTACACGAGGCATCACAACAACGTTTCACCAGCCAACGCCGGTCAACTGCTGTTTGTGTATGAGAAATCGGTCGTAAACTTTCCTCATGTCAGCACGTTGTAGGTGTCGCCACCGTCGCCAACCTTATGTGAATGCTCTGAAAAGCTAATCATTTGCATATCACAGCGTCCTCTTCCTGTCGGTTAAATTTCGCGTCTGTAGCACGTCATCTTCGTGGTGTAGCAAATTTAATGGCCAGTAGTGTATGTCAAATGGAAAACCACCTAATCCACACTAGCCTGAGTGCTAGGAACATGGTAGTTAACCTGGAGTTTATATTCCATCTAGGTATTAAAGTGTCGCAAGCTAACACCATATGCTACGAGGGCTGTCCACAAAGTACATTACGTTTTCGTTTGTGTCCGTTAGGGGCGGGGTTAGCGCGGCCATCTTGGTGTCATGGCATTCTGCCGCTCAGTCGGCATCCTGCCGTGCTAGTGAGAGGTTTGTGCTGTACTCCGTTGAGTTACTGTGACAGTTTGAAATGTCAGCGTTAATTGAAAATGCTGCGAAGTGTGAAGTGCGTGCTGTAATAAGGTTTCTGACTGCAAAAGACTGTACACCGATAGAAATCTATCGGCAACTTTGTGAAGTGTATGGGGACAACATAATCACTGAAGGTGGAGTGCGTCAATGGATCATAAAATTTAAAAATGGCCGAACTAACGTTCACGACGAAGAGCGAAGTGGAAGACCCAGCATAGTGACTGCCAAACTTGCCAAAAAAGTCGATGCCGCGGTCCGTGAAAACCGTAATTTCACAATAACGGAACTCTCTATGAGTTTTACACAAATTTCACGAAGTTTGTTGCACGAAATCATTACCGAAAAGCTTGGTTACCACAAGTTTTGTGCAAGATGGATACCAAAAATCTGGACAGAGATTCACAAAAATCGGCGAATGGCTGCAGCGTTAACGTTTTTGGACGCTTACGAGAAAGATGGCGACTCATTACTCGATCGCATCGTTACTGGTGACGAAACATGGGTTAAGCACGTGATCTGCGAGACAAAATTGCAGTCAGTGCAGTGGGGGCACACAAATTCCCCCCAAAAACACAAGAAATGCATGCAGACAATGTCGGCAAGGAAGGTGATGGCGACTGTCTTTTGGGACAGAAAAGGTGTGAATTTTGTGGATTTCCTGGAAAGAGGGACTACAGTAAACTCTCAAAGGTATTGCCAAACTCTGCACAACCTCAGAAGAGCAATACAAAACAAGCGCAGGGGAAAGTTGGGCTCAAAGATCTTGCTGATTCACGACAACGCCCGGGCCCACACGGCAAATGCCACTCGTGAAGTTCTCGAATCTTTTAAGTGGGAGTTGTTTCCTCATCCGCCGTACAGTCCCGACCTGGCACCGAGCGACTTCCACTTATTCCCAGCAATGAAGAAGTGGTTGGCTATGCAGCGTTTTGATGACGACGCACAGCTTCAAGAAGAGGTAACCACGTGGTTGAAGGCGCTGGCGGCCGAATTTTACGACGAAGGAATTTCCGAGCTCCTCCATCGCTACGATAAGTGCCTTAATTTAAATGGCAACTATGTAGAAAAGTAGTATTTAAGTGTGGCTTTCATCTGTATATAATAAAAAAAATTCCAATACTTTATTTATTTTTAATTCCAAAACGTAATGTACTTTGTGGATAGCCCTCGTATATTTGTTGGCTGGGCAACGTTTTAATTCCTATTTGGGTACTGCCTGGCGGCGTTTACCTGAGAGACGTAGTGGCCAAGAAGAAGGCGTACTCACCGTGGCCTGTCGTCCAGAGTAGGCGCCCTGCCGCGGCCCACCACGGAGTCCAGCTCCTGCTGCACTCGCCGCATCACCGACGGGTGGTGGGCCACGTACATCAGGGCCCAGGTCACTGCAGAGGTGAGCGCGGTCGCGCTCGGGAAGAACATGTCCAGCAGGATTATGGCCAGCTGCTCCGCTGGAAAGACGAGAGCCGCGGTTACCACAAACACTCCCTGTTGCCCTCTTGTACACTTTTCTTCACAACCTAATTGAGGCGGAGTCTTCGGCAATGTAGGGAGTAGGTTCCAAATCCGAATTTGACCATCCAGATTCTAACATTCTGCGTGGTGTCTGTTTGTTCTAAGTAGTGTCTCCCTACCACTTTCGAGCAAAGACGCTCTGAGCGTGTTTTTTAGGGAATTGACTAGTTTGAACCTGGGACCTGTTGCTGGTAAGGAGACGCCAGACCACACATGACATGTAGAGTTCAGAAGAGTTCAGTGAGACTAGCGATGATATAACCAAATACTTCATGATTTCAGCGTCAGCTCCACTGCACTCCCTGTAAATGAATCTTAATACTAACTAAATTTAGTGGAAGGGGTTCACGTCTTTCCTATTTTTAGTTAGCTGGTAAAATAACGTCGAAAAAGCAGTTAAGTTTACCATTGGAAATTTTATTCTACTCACAAAACATTGTTTATAAATTGCACTATTGATAACAGGAATATTTTAATACAGGATGATAAAAACCAACTGCATTCAACAAAAATGTGAACGAATATTCCCTGAATGGGTTTCCAACTTCTACAATGGATTAAGGGATGACCTATGCCATATCACATCTATAATCTAGGTTTAAATTAAGTTTCGTAAAAGAGAAAACTATCAAAATGGTCTACAGTGACCCTCAATCATAAGATTCCTTTAATTTCCGTCTATGGTCACAATTTTTTCTGTTTAACAGATTACCGGTTTCGGCCTTTAATGACCATCATCAGATCTGTCTCATAAAATCAAAGTCCTAATGAGACATATCTGATGATGGTCATTAAAGACAGAAACCGGTAATCTGTTAAACAGAAAAAATTGTGACCATAGACGGAAATTAAAGGAAACTTATTACATATACGGGTCACTGTGTTTTTTGCGACGATGTCGCAGCTTGTGAAACCCTCAATTATCTTTAATTACTTATTTAACTTGTCGTAAATTACAGTGGCTGATGTGGCTTCTCAATAATTATATAACAGAAAAATCATCGCGTTTCAGATTTTAACTCCTAGTAGCAAATGTGAATACCATGAGCTTTAATTGACGATCGACACTAGTATTGCGCAAAAAGGGGATGTAACAGATGAGACTTCTGCAGTTCTGAGTGAAGCCTTATGACTCTTATGCGGCATCGCGTGCGTTCATCACCTTGTCGGTGGTTAGTCAGCGTCAGGGGGCGGCGGGCAGCGCAGCTCCACACACCACGCCGTCTCGGAAGCAACTCTTTCTAACTTCTCTTTACTACAATTTACTGCAGTGAGTTTAAGAAAAAGCTATCTGGCTGCGTTTTCAACTGACCAATCAGGGTCTCAATGTTAACCTTAAGCTCCGCCTACAAAAATTCTGTCTATCCAATGAGAAACGTTATACTTTTCGTGGTGGGGCAATGTTTTTAATGTTTGCTACGTAACAGAGACGCGTATAGTCTCACGCTAAAACTTGCAGCTGGTGTGGCCCTTTTAGTGTTATCGTAAGATCTATACTGTTCTTCTGGAGGGCTCTATCTTTTAACATGGGCTGGGGGGTGGTCTTGGCGGTCGGCCGGCAATGTGGGTGTCCGTCCCTTATCGTAGGGTCTTCTAGCATAACACGGTTCTGCTCTCGGCTTCTGTTCTCGTTTCTCCCCTCTGAACTGCGTCTGTTTCACGGTGGGAAGGTATGACATGCATTTAAGCGTTCTTGTGATAGTCTGTGGTATTCCATTTGCTCACTCGTTGATCGTATTACTGTGGTTAATTTAATGTCAGGATTTATTCGGAGCTATCTGACATATTGCCGGATTTGCTATCATGTCAGGGTTTTCATGGAAGGTGTTGGATTTGCCTGACACCTTACAAGATTAAAGTATTCTGTAACTGTCTGCCCAAGCCATACACCTCGTGAGCTGGCTATTGCCCTGACTGTAGGTAGAGCACAACCTTACGTCTCTGTTAGGAGGGATCAGGTGGTGAGCCCAGCGCCACAGCCGCCTTTTTCCCCTGTGAAAGGCACCTGGAACTGTTTTGGGCTCAGACTGAGTGGAGCTGGAGCTATCCTGAAGGATTTTGAACGAGAAAAAAATCCCTGACCCGATCTAGGTCTGAACCCAAGACCACCAGAGCCACAGTCTAGTGCTCTACTCACTTTTTTTTTTGTAGTCTCATTTTGTTCGTTTTCGTTCGTTGCATCTGCTCGATGCGGACGTCGCAAGAAACCCGTTTCAGTTCGTCGTTGATCCATTAACTCAGTTTTTTTTAATTACAGAGGGCAGCTAGCCCTCTGACCGAACACGCTGAGTTACCGTGACGGTCACTCACTAGACCACCACGACAGCTAGGTAGTGTGTGGCTTTCCTAAGTTGATTACAGTGAATACTGTGCTTTTGTTTATTTCAAAGTGTCACCGTTCATTTACATGTGCAGTCATATTTAATGACATCAATGGAACATTCCATATTAACTGTAAGAAGAATGTCATGAGAAAAAGCATACAGGCCTAACACTGGCACATGGGTTGTGTTGAGTTACAGTACCACACGGCTTAGTGTGACCAAAGCAGCTCGTGTAGGCAGTAGTCTCTTAGGTATAATAGTTCTGACTCCATGGTGTGCCTATTTGGTACATATTATTAGAGTCGAGAGGAAATGGGACAGCACAACAAAGACATCTGGATGAAGCAACGTGATCTCTACAGTGACTGGATTGAACAAAAGTATATATTTTAACGATAAGGGGGTGGCCTATGCCAGCCATTACTGCTCGAGTGATCTGAAATTATTGTAACAGCTTTGGACAATAAATTATTTTCATCTTTAGATGCTTATATACACAATTCAAATGTTACGTGATTACGGAAAAATCTCAACAATAAAATACTTCAAATATGGAAACTACGAAGCAAAATGTTGTCCTCCAGTGTCACAATCAGGAAAAGATTAGAATCTGACTGGAGCCACGAAAAGTAGGGGGTGCCACAGGGTACCGTTCTGGGTCCACTGCTTTTCATATGTATCAACGATATGCCGCTAAACATGACACATCATTCAAAAATTCTTCTCTTTGCATATTACACATTTGTTACCGGGAAAGATGTGTAATACAATGCAAATTATCTAGCTAATAGAGCAGTCAGTAACATTAGCAGGTGCCGGCTGGTGTGGCCGTGCGGTTAAAGGCGCTTCAGTCTGGAACCGCGTGACCGCTACGGTCGCAGATTCGAATCCTGCCTCGGGCATGGATGTGTGTGATGTCCTTAGGTTAGTTAGGTTTAAATAGTTCTAAGTTCTAGGGGACTGATGACCACAGAAGTTAAGTCCCATAGTGCTCAGAGCCATTCTGAACATTAGCAGGCGGCTTTCGGAGAACAGATGCAACACAGACGCAATCCACATAACTCTTGTAAAAGCCAAATTATATTGTCCAAACGTGGTCAAACTGTCTGTGAAGGCGACCATTTTAAATTCTTAAGACTAATGGGAGGTAGTAAGCTTTCTCGGACTATCACATTCAAGATATTGTGTGGAAACTGAATGCTGTTATCTTCACCATGAGATTAATCCCCACTATCTCTGACAATGAAACGTGAAGGATTGTTTACTTTGCTTACTTTTAACTGTATTATGTCTCACAGTATCATATTTTGGGGCAACTCTTTAGTCAGCCGTGAGTGGACCCAGAACGTATGGGATGGTGCTCTGCCCGCTGATGAGTCGCTGTTTAGCTTGGAGACTGATTCCTGACGTCTTTTAATCTGGCCGCTCGCCCTGGTTATCATTACAGTTCTGACAGTACTGCGCAAAGGAACTAATACCTCGGCGCCAATATCCTTTTCTTGGGCAGCATCATGTTTGGAGCACACATGCCACTACTGTGATTTCAAAGACTAGAGTGGCGTTTGGTTTGCAGGAGATGACATTGTGCAACAGTTGTTGTTGTTGTTGTTGTTGTTGTGGTCTTCAGTCCTGAGACTGGTTTGATGCAGCTCTCCATGCTACTCTATCCTGTGCAAGCTCCTTCATCTCCCAGTACCTACTGCAACCTACATCCTTCTGAATCTGCTTAGTGTATTCATCTCTTGGTCTCTACGATTTTTACCCTCCACGCTGCCCTCCAATACTAAATTGGTGATCCATTGATGCCTCAGAACATGTCCCACCAACCGATCCCTTCTTCTAGTCAAGCTGTGCCACAAACTTCTCTTCTCCCCAATCCTATTCAATACCTCCTCATTAGTTATGTGATCTACCCATGTAATCTTCAGCTTCCTTCTGTAGCACCACATTTCTAAAGCTTCTATTCTCTTCTTGTCTAAACTATTTATCGTCCATGTTTCACTTCCATACATGGCTACACTACATACAAATACTTTCAGAAACGACTTCCTGACACTTAATTCTATACTCGATGTTAACAAGTTTCTCTTCTTCAGAAACGCTTTCCTTCCCATTGCCAGTCTAAACTTTACATCCGCTCTACTTCGACCATCATCAGTTATTTTGCTCCCCAAATAGCAAAACTCCTTTACTACTTTAAGTGTCTCATTTCGTAATCTAATTCCCTCAGCATCACCCGACTTAATTCAACTACATTCCATTATCCTCGTTTTGCTTTTGTTGATGTTCATCTTATATCCTCCTTTAACGACAAAAGTTATGTGCGCCTTATTCATGGGTCATAATCACCTAGGATTTGTAAACCTAGGTAAAGCGTTCAACAATATAAAATGGTGCACGATGCTCTAAATTCTCAGAAACATTAGTGTCCATTACAGGGAAAGACGGGTAGTATACCATATGTACACGAACTAAGAGGGGAAATTGTAGATCAAGAACTAAGTGTTCAGATTAGAAAGTGTACTATTGGTGTGAATATCAAAGAAGCAATGGCAGAAATAAAACAAAGGTTCATGAATGGGATCAAAATTCAGGGTTTGAGGATGTCAATGATACGATTTGCTGATGATATTGCTATCCTCAGTGAAAGTGCAGAAGAATTACAGGATCTGTTAAATGGAATGAACAGTTTAATGAATACAGATATGGACTGGGAATAAATCACAAAAACACTAAAGTAATGAGAAGGAGTAGAAACAAAAATAGTAGAAGCTTAATATCAAAATTGGTGATCATGAATTAGACGAAAGAATTCTGCTACCTTGGGAGTGAAGTAACCCATAACAGGCGAAGCAAGGAGGACATAAAAAGCAGAGTAAAACAGACAAAGAGGGCATTGCTGGCCAAAAGAAGTCTACTAGTATCAAACATCAGGCTTAATTTAAGAAAGAAACTTCAAAGAATGTACGTTTGGAGCTCCGCATTGCATGGCAGAGAATCGTGGATTGTGGAAAAACCAGAAAATAAGTGAAATCGAAGCGTCTGAGATGTGGTGCTACAGAAGAATGTTGAGAATTAGGTGGAACGATAAGATAAGGAATAGGAGGTTCTCGGCAGAATCGGCGAAGAAAGGGAGACAAGAAAAACACTGATAAGAAGAAGAGGCAGGGTGATAGAACATGTGTGAAGGCATCAGGGAATAGCGTCCGTGGAACTTGAGGAAGCTGTAGAGGGTATAAACTGTAGGGAAAGATTGGAACATGACGTAGTGAGCAAGTGCTATTCTGAGACTATGAGGTTGGCACGGGAGGGGAATTCGTGGTAGGTCGCATCAAACTAGTCAGGAGACTGATGACCCAAAAAACGTGGACCCTCAGATCTACCTTATGGATGATAATGTCCAACCTCAGGGATGGTAACAAGAGGGCATCACGCATCTACGAGGGTAATCCCAAAAGTAAGGTCTCCTATTTTTTTATAAGTACATAGACCTGTTTATTTCTACAATGGTGTACATCAGTTTACATTTAGCTATTTTTCGACATAATTACCATTTCTGTCGATGCCGATGTCATACCAGCTCGCCGCCATGCTGTTCAGAAAGTTATGAACCTTTCCTTCACCTCGTCGTTGGAGCTGAACCTCTTTCCGGCCAAATGTTCTTTTAACCTAGCGAACAGATTATAGTCACTGGGCGCCAAGTCAGGACTATAGGGTGATTGGGCGATTATGTTCCACTGAAACTGTTGCAGGAGGGAAACGGTTTCAAAGAACGGCTCTGAGCACTATGCGACTTAACTTCTGAGGTCATCAGTCGCCTAGAACTTAGAACTAATTAAACCTAACTAACCTAAGGATATCACACACATCCATGCCCGATGAAGGATTCGAACCTGCGACCGCAGCGGTCACGCGGTTCCAGACTGAAGCGCCTTTAACCGCACGGCCACACCGGCCGGCAGGCAACGGTTTGCCGAGCGATGTGTGAGCGAGCGTTGTCACGGAGAATGAGTACGCCCTTACTCAACATTCCTCCGGTTCTGAGTCTCACAGTACCTGTCAGCATTAATTGTGGTCCCAGTGGGCATAAAGTCGACCAACAATAATACCCCTTTCCGATCCCAAAAAACGGTTGTCACGACTTTACCGGCAGACTGTGTTTGTTTGAATTTCCGCAGCTTTGGCGAAGAAGGATGCCACCACTGGCGTGATTGTTGCTTGGTCTCAGGTGTAAAGTGGTATGCCCAGGTTTCGTCACCCGTGACAATTGAGTCCAGAAAGTTGTGCTGTTCGGCTGCAAGGCGGTGAAGAAATGCGCGGGAAGCATCAACTCGTTGCCGCATGTGGTCCTCAGTCAGCATGCGTGGCACCCATCTTGCGCACACCTTCCGGTAGTTCAATGTTTCCGTTGAAATTCTGCGAGCGGTGCTTCGTGAAACCTCAGGAACCAACGTGCAGAGATCATCCAGGGTGATCCGCCGATCTTCACGCGTGCTTTGCTCAACCTTCAACACTGTCTCCTCAGAAATTGACGGCCTCGCGCCCCTTTGTTCGTCGTGAATTTCGGTCCGACCAGCTGCAAACTCTCCACACCACTTACGAACATTTTTGACATCCATGCACGACTCACCGTACACTTCCGTCAATTGGCGATGGATTTCAATCGGCGCAGTGCCCTTTGCGTTCAAACACCGAATAACTGCGCGCAATTCGCACTTGGCGGTAACATCCAACGGGAGCTCCATTCTCAACTGCTGCCAAGCCGCCAAAACTGAGAGCGTCAGAGCGTGAAGCACTCTCCATAACAGTGTGACCAACTGCCACACATAGTTCTGTACTTATAAAAAAAAAATAGGAGACCTCACTTTTCGGATTACCCTCGTAGATAGGTCAGCTCGCTCGCTGGGTTTAAATCTGATTCAGTGTACGTGGAACGTGGACTGGAGCCGTAACCCACAGAGTACGTTTATCCAACAGTGACAGCTGTTACCACAAGCTACGATGGGTAGCCCAGTAGAAATTATGTATGCCATCGTGGCTACTGTATTGCAAGGGTTCATACTTTGTACTGAGGTCATATATGTCACCACTGAAGGGATACCACAAAAATCACGTGTCAGTCCCAAGTAGCATGGCTGGTTTTTCAACATGCCTCGTATTTTTACCACTGTGTCGAGTGTTACAATGATGTCAGGGCACCTTTCAACTCAATTATTTCCCACTACCTTGTATGAAAGACGACAGCATTCAAAGTAGATATCTTGAGAATCAACCGCTTGGCTAATCTTGTAAATTATATGAATTATATGAATGCGTGGCTCTCGATGGAAGTGTGAATAGGCCACGAGATAGAGCGCGCACCTGCTCTAACGCTGGATGGCGCAGTGGTTAACGCACCAGCCTAGTACACAGGAGATCCCGGGTTCGAATCCTGGTGTGGTACACATTTTCATTCGTCACTGCCGATTCCACGTAATGTCCTGATGCAGCTGACAGCAGTGATTCACTCCCTTTCATCCCCTCCCCTCTCCCCCTTTAATTTACAAATAAGATCTTGTAAATAACTCATTTGGCGACCTGTTTCATAGCCTAGAACCATATCATCAGGTTAGATTTGTTAAATCGTGACGTTAAATTTGCAAATGGACAGGAACGAACGACAGTAGGCCGAATATAACTGGTTGGCTGTTACGGATTCATGGCGCGCTTGAGGAATCGTAGACTCATGCTTTCTGCTTACATGACGATTCACTAATTGTGCCATATATTCATAGATAACGAATGTTCGGTTCTATCCAAGTTGCAACATTGATGTCATTATCTAACAGATACAACGTGATGATGTAGCTTCTAGGCTACGAAACAGGTCGCTAAATACACTCCTGGAAATTGAAATAAGAACACCGTGAATTCATTGTCCCAGGAAGGGGAAACTTTATTGACACATTCCTGGGGTCAGATACATCACATGATCACACTGACAGAATCACAGGCACATAGACACAGGCAACAGAGCATGCACAATGTCGGCACTAGTACAGTGTATATCCACCTTTCGCAGCAATGCAGGCTGCTATTCTCCCATGGAGACGATCGTAGAGATGCTGGATGTAGTCCTGTGGAACGGCTTGCCATGCCATTTCCACCTGGCGCCTCAGTTGGACCAGCGTTCGTGCTGGACGTGCAGACCGCGTGAGACGACGCTTCATCCAGTCCCAAACATGCTCAATGGGGGACAGATCCGGAGATCTTGCTGGCCAGGGTAGTTGACTTACACCTTCTAGAGCACGTTGGGTGGCACGGGATACATGCGGACGTGCATTGTCCTGTTGGAACAGCAAGTTCCCTTGCCGGTCTAGGAATGGTAGAACGATGGGTTCGATGACGGTTTGGATGTACCGTGCACTATTCAGTGTCCCCTCGACGATCACCAGTGGTGTACGGCCAGTGTAGGAGATCGCTCCTCACGCCATGATGCCGGGTGTTGGCCCTGTGTGCCTCGGTCGTATGCAGTCCTGATTGTGGCGCTCACCTGCACGGCGCCAAACACGCATACGACCATCATTGGCACCAAGGCAGAAGCGACTCTCATCGCTGAAGACGACACGTCTCCATTCGTACCTCCATTCACGCCTGTCGCGACACCACTGGAGGCGGGCTGCACGATGTTGGGGCGTGAGCGGAAGACGGCCTAACGGTGTGCGGGACCGTAGCCCAGCTTCATGGAGACGGTTGCGAATGGTCCTCGCCGATACCCCAGGAGCAACAGTGTCCCTAATTTGCTGGGAAGTGGCGGTGCGGTCCCCTACGGCACTGCGTAGGATCCTACGGTCTTGGCGTGCATCTGTGCGTCGCTGCGGTCCGGTCCCAGGTCGACGGGCACGTGCACCTTCCGCCGACCACTGGCGACAACATCGATGTACTGTGGAGACCTCACGCCCCACGTGTTGAGTAATTCGGCGGTACGTCCACCCGGCCTCCCGCATGCCCACTATACGCCCTCGCTCAAAGTCCGTCAACTGCACATACGGTTCACGTCCACGCTGTCGCGGCATGCTACCAGTGTTAAAGACTGCGATGGAGCTCCGTATGCCACGGCAAACTGGCTGACACTGACGGCGGCGGTGCACAAATGCTGCGCAGCTAGCGCCATTCGACGGCCAACACCGCGGTTCCTGGTGTGTCCGTTCCAGGAGTGTATGTTATTTACAAGACCAGCCAAGCGGTTATCATTCAACACAATTATCTCCATGCCATGTGTTGTTTCCTGGATCTTGTAGATCCCTCAGCTTATGGGCATCAGTATAATCTGAGAGCAACTTACCAAAGAACTGCTGAAGTGCCTAAACAAAAATCTTAATTTTCGATGTGACTGTTGTCAGACAGAGGTAATATAAAAATAAAATACTAAAATCTTCATTTACTTTTTATCGCATGATCTCACATGGGGTCGTTTTCGGAACAATTAATCAAGCCAAGCTTGTTTCCCGAGCTGTAGGACGTCCAGCAGATAAGTGTTCAAAGAATTGCTTCCCAATATACCTATTCCTCAGTGAAATTTGTCATTAATATCTCTCTTCAGATCAATAGCTCAGTTTATGAAGTTAACGATAGAAACAAGAATAATCTTCACGAATATTTAAAGTCACTCATTTTGATCCAGAAACGTGTCTGTCATTAACTTGCCAGCACTCATAAAAAGTTGAACTACTAATGCGGTTCAGTTTCAGAAGAGCCTAGAGGATTTAATTGATGATTTTTATAGCAGAACCTATTAATGACTGTGGATTATTATTAATATCAAATAATGTCACTATTACATAAAAATCTGACTCTCTGCACATTTTCAGTGCAGTAATATAATCAATGTAAATAAGTCTCGGAAACAGATTTTTTACATGAAACTTCCTGGCAGATTAAAACTGTATGCCGGACCGAGACTCGAACTCGGGAAGTTTCATATCAGCCGACAGACCGCTGCAGAGTGAAAATCTCATTCTAGATTTTTTGCAAGCTGCGAGGCGACAAAAGCCTAAGAATCATCATCCGCACCTAAATTTATTGTACATTTACATGTTTTGTGCCAGTTTTGTCACTATCTCTTAAATGAAGAAAGTGTATTTATTCCACATCCATAAGACCCATGCCACTTGGAATTGGTATTTATTGTCCTAGCTTTGACATGTTCTACGAGGGCATGGGGAAAAGTAATGCCTCCCAACTTTTATTGGAAAACTCTTAAAACTTTTTAAATAAAACAAACTTCATTAACATTCTACATCGTTGTTCCTCATATCTACATATTTATTTCTCAACATGGTCACCCTGGCGGCGAACACATTTCTCACAACAAGGCACCAATTTGTTGACACCGTCACTGTTGAATGTTCCGTATTGTAGACGGAGCCGCAACCTCAACTCTGCTTGCATCGTTTCATCGCTATCAAACTGAAGTCTTCGAAGGTGTTCTTAAGTTTTGGAAACAGATGAAAATAGGAAGGGGGCGAGGTCGGGACTACATGGAGGTTGATGGATATAACTTTAATTATATACAACTTTTATATGTAAAACGGTTTTATATATTATCGTTTCGAAATATTCCCTCTGAACCTAATACTGTAAATTACCTTTCGGGATAAGTTTTACTCCTTAAAAGTAAAATTGGGAAGAAAAAATACGTATTGCAGTATTTTGCCCCTCTATACACACGCAAAGTTGCATCAGGATCGTGTATTGACAGTTAGGAATATTCCCCTGTTAGTGTGGGTCGAGGTCGTCGACTACAGAAGAAAATTAGTTTGAGCAGCTTCGGTTATATGTTGCCCGTTTTAAGGAAGAAATGAAGATTATCAAAGAGTATAATCTCAGACTGAGCGTAATTATAATTCGGGTAAAGTAACGCACACTTACTGGTGAATGGTGTCGGTTCTCCCGTGTGCTCTCGTTGCTTGATCTCCCTGAGGTAGGTGTCAATGAAGCCACGCTCGTAGCCGTCTTCGTAGGTATTCTTGTGGTCCTCGATCAGTTTCTGTGGGCAACGACAGAGTGTGATAAGTATATGGGAGTAAACAACTGACAGACATCGAAACGTGCAAAACAAAAAGTGGACTTAGAAATGGCTGGCATATAAATTGAGAACAGAGGGCATTTTGACGATTTTCTTTTAGGTTTGTTTTGTGCTTTAAATTACTTTCGTTCACTCAAAATGATCTACTTTCCTATCGTCCAGCCAAGCTGTTCCTGTCTTTTTGCGAATTTCTGCTTATATTTTTTTCTTACAGATACATCTAGTTAGTTTTATTCCTGCAGCCTTCAGGTCTTCTTTTTGCAATCATCATGACCACCAACGCAATAGCCGGTATGTCCAGCTTTGACACAGGTAACAGCGCCGGCACGTCGTGACATGGAAGCGCTGTGGCATGGGTAGGTCGCTGGAGTGAGAGGCCACCACATCTGCACAAAGTCACCTAATTCCCTTAAATTCCGGGGAGGGGGCGATGACATTGGCTCTGAGCACTGTGGGGCTAAATATCTGAGGTCATCAGTCCCCTAGAACTTAGAACTACTTAAACCTAACTAACCCAAGGACATCACACACATCCATGAACGAGGCAGGATTCGAACCTGCGACCGTAGCGGTCGCGCGGTTCCAGACTGAAGCGCCTAGAACAGCTCGGCCACACGGGCCAGCGGCGATGGCATTGAATCACATCCCAGATGTGTTCGATCGGGTTCAGATATGGTGAGCTGGGGGACCAGCACATCAACTGGAACTTGCCACTCTGTTCCTCGAACCACTCTGTCATGCCCCTGGCCTTGTGACATGGAGCTTTATCTTGTGGAGAACGGCGACTCTCGTCGGGAAACATGATCGTCATGGATTGCTGTACGTGGTCTGGAACCAGTATATGATACTCCTTGGCCATGATGGCGCCTTGCAGAAGCTCTACTGGAACCACGGATAACCACATGAATGTTCTCTAGAGAATATGGCGCCGTCTCCAGCTCGTCTCCATCCTATAGTACAGGTGTGCAGTAGATGTTCCCTGGAAGAAGACGGATTTGCGCCCTCCAATCGGCATGACGAAGAAGGTATCGGAATTCATCAGACTGTGCAATGCTGTGCTGATGGTCACGTGCCCACTTCAGTCGTAGCTGCCAATGTCGTGGTGTTAACATTGGTACACGCACAGGTTGTCGCCTGCGGAGGCCCATTGTTAGGAATGTTCGGTGCACTGTGTGTGCAGATACACTTGTACTCTGGCCAGTATTAAAGTCTGATGTTAGTTCCGCCACAGACTTCCCGGTCTACGACATCCGATATCTGTAATGAAGGGTGGTCGCCTAACCCCACGATATCTGCATGTGGTTTCACTTAAGTTTCGCCACGTGTTGAAAGCACTCACCACAACACTCCTCCAACACCTGACAAGTCTTGCAGTTTCCGAAATGCTCGAGCTATGGGCTGTGGGCCACGACAATCTGTCCTGGCTCAAACTCAAAATAGATCGCACGCCTTCCCATTCCACACAAGGGTAGCACGTTCACTGATACTACATGTACTGTGCATGTGTGTGACTAGCAGTCATCCCTCGCCAGGTGACGCAGTCATCAGATGACACTGCTATTGCCTGGATATGTTTATACCGATAGTAGGTCGGTGATCATAACGTTCTGGCTGATCAGTGTATTTTACTGTTTCATTTTTAGCTTTAATTTCACAATGAGTGCAAATGGACCTACCTTGCACAAGACTGGTCCCAGCAGATTTGCCTCCATACAGACCCTCGTTAGCCACACACCATTCTGGCTAGCCAGACAGGGATGGGGAGTAAGCACCCCTCACTGGTGATGACTGCCCACTACAAGACCTATCTCTGACAAGTGACTCGCTGCAGCAGACTCACCTCTATGAAGATCGTCCCCTGGAGAGGGCCCTCCAGTCCATGCCAGTAGCAGAATAGCTCAAGGACAAAGCGACGAGTCGATGGTGAGGAACGCCCGAACACCCCTCCCCCCCCCCCCCCCCCCCACCCCCATCGTTGTGGTATTTAAGTGATGGTAGAACTACGTTATACAGGGTGTCCAACATAAATCAGGTATGCCTTATGTGTCGGTTAATTATCTCTAGTCATATTGCTTCTGAAGTGTCAACACTGTCTCGAAAGTGGTCTCACTACATTTTATCGGAAAGTTGAGTGCAGCTGTGTGTTCGTGTGTTACTAGTTGCGAGGAGAGGGTATTGTCGAGTTGTTGGACACTAGAACAGCGAACTGATATTGTAGAGTGTTGCTCAGAGACAAGTTCCGTCAAGTACTGTAAAGAAATGTTCCAAGCGAGGTATACTGGTAGACGCTATTCTAGACCTGTGCAAGAAGTGGAAGACTGTAGGATCCGTGCAGAATGTGCAGAGGGACATGCGGGCGACAGTGAAGACCCCTGGGACGGAATTCGCACAGACATTACGAGAAATCCTTGCAAGTCAATAAGGGGGTTATTGCATCAAGTTGGTGTATCTTGTACACCACCTCATCGCATGCTAAAAGATATGATATTAAAAGCCTATCGTGTGAGTAAGGTACAAGAGTTGAAATTTGGGGATCACGAAAAAAAAAAAAAGATTTCATTATTGTTAACCTCATTTGTTAATGGTTACTTGGACCCATTGCTTTACTTCATGTCAATGGGGCCCAGTTTAGTTTGTCCGGTTATGTAAACTATCAGAATTGCAGATACTGGTCACAGGACGACCATATATTCTGCACGAAAAGCCTCTCCACTCAGAGCAGATAGGGGTTTGGTGCACATTGTCCGGCATATACTTTTTTGGCCCCATATTTCCGTCTTAAACACTGCCAGAAATCTAGAGATCTTTGACTCTTTGTGTGTACAATTAACAGATGCAGAGAAGCTGTATGCTGTATTCGAACAGGATTGAGCAACTGCTCAGATATCAAGCCAAAGTATGGGGCATATCACAAAAGTGTCCCCTGAAGACAGAATTGTCCGTAGAAGCCTCTGGCATACGAAGGCCATGGACTTAACACCGTGCAGTTTTTATTTGTGGGACACACTAAGCAGCAAAGTGCACGTTGACAATCCCCACACAGTAGACGATCTTAAACAGAACATTACTAGAGAAATTAACAACATCACACCTGCAGATTTACAGCGTTCTGCTGATAAAATCAAAGAAAAAATGGTTCAAATGGCTCTGAGCACTATGGGACCTAACATCTGAGGTCATCAGTCCATTAGAACTTAGAAATACTTAAACCTAACCAGCCTAAGGACATCATACACATCCATACCTGAGGCAGGATTCGAACCTGCGATCATACTGGTGGCGCGGTTCCAGACTGAAGCGCCTAGAACCGCTCGGCCTCACTGGCCGGTGATAACATCATCAAACAAAGCCATCGATGCCTGGATGCCCACAGCCACCACTTCCAGCCTCTCATATAAACAGGTAACTTTAAAGTTAGTATTACCTATTATTTTTTAAGTTAGTTCTTCTTCTTCTTCTGCTTTTACGGCCTCATTGGACCACTTCAGTCAATCATTTCTGGTCCTCTTCTTTGGTATTTTCCTCTTCCGAGTGGCCCAGTATCTCTTCATTCGTTCCGATGCTTTTCGTCGTTCCTTATCTGTAAATATCCTTTTCATTGTATGTCGTTTGTCAATTTTTGGTTTAAATCTTATTTCTGTGTCCCTCAACTTCTTTAAATTTAGCGTTTTGTTCTGCAAATCATCCAGAGTTATTTCCAGTTCTTCCATATCCTCTCTTATTTCCTTAAGCCATCCTCCTTGTTATTTCAAATTCCAGAGTTTCTCAATAATTTTCCTTGATAATCTGGTTTCTGGTGTCCTCAGAATGTGACCACAAAAAGAGATCCTTTTCTTTCGTATAGTATTAGTGATGGGCTCCAGTTCTCTGTATACCACTTCATTTGGAACTATCCGCCATTGCCCAGCTTTTTGATATTTCTTATTTATGCATGTTCTAGCAATTCTTCTCTCTACTTTTAAAATTTTGTCAATTCTGTTTCTTTGGGTGACTTTAAAAAGAGTTTCACTTCCGTATGTAACCTCTGGTTGAACCACCGTCTTGTAATGTTTTAATTTTGTTTTAATTGATAGACATTTTTTATTGTACGTAGACCATGTTAGTTTTTGAGCTTTTATCATTTTATTAGTTCATTGTTATTTAAATCTCGGATATGAGGTGTGCTGGTTTTATTTGGGGCACCCTGCACCTGAAGCCAGGGGACTCACCTGCACACAGGCTGTCATTTGGAGGGAGTCTTCCCGTCCATCCCACTATCCACACAGCCCGGGCCAGCCATGAGTGTCTGTTGAGGAAGCCTTGTGAATCGAGCTACCTTCTACAAGACTTGTGTCAGCAGACTCACCTCCAGGGGAAGGTCCTCATCTGGAGAGAAGCCTCCAATCCATCCCAGTATGCAAGGAGCCAGGCCAGCCACGAGTGCATGCTAGGAGAGCTTTGTCACTGGGGCTACCTTCTCTCAGCAGACTCACCTCCACGAAGGTCCTCATCTGGAGAGAGCCCTCCAGTCCGTCCCGGTATCCGGACAGCACAGGCGCCACTCTGGACAGCCACGAGTGGATGGTGAGGAAGCCCCCCGTCGTGTCTCCGTGCCGCTGGAACTTGATGCCGGCCTTGCCCAGGCGACGAGCCGTCTCGTCTGCGGAGCGTGGAAGCCTGGCCCCCGTGTACACCGCCAGGATGGAGTTGATGAACGTGGGGAACAGCGCTTCGGGCAGCAGAACACGACGCGAGCCGTCCCCTCCTGGCGACAGCCGGGCCACCGCCTGCCGAAATGTCACGAAGCTCACGAGCTGCACTCGAGCTGTAGGTGCTGAGAGACGACACGTGCAGAGCCATCTAAAAATGGTTCAAATGGTTCTGAGCACTATGGGACTTAACTTCTGAGGTCATCAGTCCCCTAGAACTTAGAACTACTTAAACCTAACTAACCTAAGGACATCACACATATCCATGCCCGAGGCAGGATTCGAACCTGCGGCCATAGCGTTCGCGCAGTTCCAGACTATAGCGCCTAGAACCGCTCGGCCACTACGGCCGGCGCCGAGCGATCACTCAGGACATCAACACTCCAGGTATTCCTCTGGGCGAATATTGTGTGTCAGACGTGTCTCCACACCTTTGGTGTCACAATCATGCAACTGGGAGAGGATCCTATGCAAAATATTTTCAAATAAGAAATTATTGTCCCGAAATTGTCATTCCCTTTCCCGTTGCACTCGCAAATTTGGCGAGATTACATTCTTCTCATCCAACACTATTGACGAAGTTTAGAGAAGCGTCATTTGCGCAGACTGCAGAACGATACTACTGCCTGCAGTACAAGTATCGCGTAGGAACAGTAAAGACAAAATAATAGAAATTATGGCTCTTGTGAAGGCACATACTGGGTACCTCTCCCACAGTCGTCAGAGGCATTTTTTCCGGTGTTTCCAGTAGATATACCACTGGTCATTAAAATTCTTACACCGAGAAGAAATGCAGATGATAAACGGGTATTCATTGGACAAATATATTTTACTAGAACTGACATGTGATTACATTTTCACGCAATTTGGGTGCATAGATCCTGAGAAATCAGTACCCAGAACAACCACCTCTGGCCGTAATAACGACCTTGATACGGCTGGGCATTGAGTCAAACAGAGCTTGGATGGCGTGTACAGGTACAGCTGCCCGTGCAGGTTCAACACGATACCACAGTTCATCAAGAGCAGTGACTGGCGTATTGTGACGAGCCACTTGCTCGGCCACCATTGACCAGACGTTTTCAGTTGGTGAGAAATCTGGAGAATGTGTTGGCCAGGGCAGCATCGAACATTTTCTGTATCCAGAAAGTCCCGCACAGGACCTGCAACATGCGGTCGTGCATTATCCTGCTGAAATGTAGGGTTTCGCAGGAATCGAATGAAGGGTAGAGCCACGGGTCGTAACACATTTGAAATGTAACGTCCACTGTTCAAAATGCTGTCAATGCGAACAAGAGGTGACCGAGACGTGTAACCAATGACACCGCATACCATCACGCCGAGTGATACGCCAGTATGGCGATGACGAATACACGCTTCCAATGTGCGTTCACCGTGATGTCGACAAACACGGATGCGACCATCACGATGCTGTAAACAGAACCTGGATTCATCCAAAAAAATGACGTTTTGCCATACGTCCACCCAGGTTCGTCGTTGAGTACACCATCGCAGGCGCTGTGATGCAGCGTCAAGGGTAAGCGCAGCCACGGTCTCCGAGCTGATAGTCCACGCTGCTGCAAACGTCGTCGAACTGATCGTGCAGATGGTTGTTGTGTTGAAAACGTCCCATCTGTTGATTCAGGGATCGAGACATGGCTGCACGATCCGTTACAGCCATGCGGATAAGATGCTTGTCATCTGGACTGTTAGTGATACGAGGCCGTTGGGATCCAGCACGGCATTCCCTATTACCCTCCTGAACCCACCGATTCCATATTCTGGTAACACTCACTGGATCTCGACCAACGCGAGCAGCAATGTCGCGATACGATAAACCGCAATCGCGATAGGCTACAATCCGATCTTTATCAAAGTCGGAAACGTGATGGTACGCATTTCTCCTCCTTACACGAGGCATCACAACAACGTTTCACCAGCCAACGCCGGTCAACTGCTGTTTGTGTATGAGAAATCGGTTGGAAACTTTCCTCATGTCAGCACGTTGTAGGTGTCGCCACCGGCGCCAACCTTCTGTGAGTGCTCTGAAAAGTTAATCATTTGCATATCACAGCATCTTCTTCCTGTCGGTTAAATTTCGCGTCTGTAGCACGTCATCTTCGTGGTGAATCAATGTTAATGGCCAGTAGTGTATTTGCTAATTCGGTTTTGCAAAGTGCAGGTGTTGTCAGCCCAAACAAATGCGATGATCACGTCCGTGATACGATGCCCAGTGTCGACGAAAGCGTCGGCTTGTTTGCCGATACCATCAAAATTATTCCGAAGCTCTGTTTTACATCCTCATTCGACAGTGCGGTGCAAAATTAGTCCAGTGCGATATTCGTTTTATCTACGTGCATTAACAGGGATAGTAAAACAGGAAGAATAACCAGTACTCCAGTAGTGACTGAGCAGGCCTGCTGCATGGGGGTAGAAGAGAGCGAGCAAGCCAGGGCAGTGCCACAGTACTGGTTATTCTTCCTGTTTTACTGTCCCTGTTAATGCATATACCGCGTGATCAAAAAGTCAGTATAAATTTGAAAACTTAATAAATCACGGAATAATGTAGATAGAGAGGTAAAAATTGATACACATGCTTGGAATGACATGGGGTTTTATTAGAACAAAAAACAAAAACGAAGTTCACAAAATGTCCGACAGATGGCGCTGGACAGCAAAACGTCAGTAACTGCTACCCTGACGGGTGAGAGGTACGCCGATATGTTGCAGAATCGCATCACCCCCAGCCTGGCTGATAAACACCTGCTGGAATGCATGATGTTTATGCAGGATGGCGCTCCACCCCATATTGCCACACGCATGAAAGATCTCTTATGCGCGTCGTTTGGTGATGATCGAGTGCTCAGCCGACACTTTCGTCATGATTGGCCTCCAAGGTACCCAGACCTCAGTCCGTGCGATTACTGGCTTTGGGGTTACCTGAAGTCGCAAGTGTATCGTGATCGACCGACATCTCTAGGGATGCTGAAAGACAGCATCCGACGCCAATGCCTCACTATAACTCCGACATGCTTTACAGTGCTGTTCACAATATTATTCCTCGGCTACAACTATTGTTGAGGAATGATGGTGAACATATTGAGCATTTCCTGTAAAGAACATCATCTTTGATTTGTCTTACTTTGTTATGCTAATTATTGCCATTCTGATCAGATGTCGCGCCATCTGTCGAACACTTTCGAACTTTTTTTATTTTTTTCGGTTCTAATAAAATCCCATGTCATTCCAAGCAAGTGTGTGAATTTGTACCTCTCTATCTACATTATTCCATGATTTATTCACTTTTCAAATTTATACTGACTTTTCGATCACCTGGTAGATAAAACGAATATCGCGCAAGACTAATATGATAGATCTCTGTCGAATGGGTAAAATTTCGTGTTAAAAATAATTTTGTTTAGATTAGTAAACAAACCGTGGATTTCCGTGCGCATTGGGAGTCACATGAGCAATATTTGTTTGAGCTCACTCCAGCTGCACGTTGCAAAATCGAAATTGTAAATATCTGCCGAAACACCAGAGAAAATCCGTCTTACGAGTCTTAGGATGGACACCAGGTAGACAGTCGTCTTTTCCTAACGCCACTTGCGAATACTGGAACAGGAAACAGTACCAAGTACCCTCCACCATGCAAGATACGGTGGGTTGCGGAGTATGTATATAGGTATAGACCGGTGACTTTCTGGCTCTCATGTGAGGGAAGCCCGAATTGGGTATCACTTGATTCATCAATTCGGAATCCATGCTGGTTGCCATTGAGGGCCGGCCAGGGTGGCCTAGCGGTTCTAGGCGCTACAGTCTGAAACCGCGCTACTGCTACGTTCGCAGGTTCGAATCCTGCCTCGGGCACGGCTGTGTGTGATGTCCTTAGGTTAGTTAGGTTTAAGTAGTTCTGGGGGACTGATGACCTAAGCTGTTAAGTCCCATAGTGCTCAGAGCCATTTTGCCATTGAGGATACTGTATGACGGTTGTGTGGCGGTGCGGACGAGGAGTGAACGTCAGCCGCAGGCTCACCTCGTCCTCCCGATCGCCCTGGATGAGCTCCAGCAGGTCCCTCAGCTCTGCCTCGATCTCCGCCTCCAGCCGTCCAGAGCGGCGGCCGAAGCCGAAGTCCCGCATGTGTCTCAGGGTGAGGCGCCGCTGCTCCAGCCACTGCGGGCCCTCCGACAGGAAGATGCCTGCGGGAAGACAGAGGACGTATCGCATCGTAAGAGCAGAGCCGTGGAGGCGGTCACATGGTAATGATCTGTGTTTGGACCACAAATTCCACAGCTCCATATATATATATATATATATATATATATATATATATATATATATATACTATCAGTTTAATAAGTCACAGCTGCAACATACTAACGCGAATTCTTTACAAACGAATGGAAAAACTGGTAGAAGCGGACCTCGGGGAAGAGCAGTTTGGATTCCGTAGAAATGTTGGAACACGTGAGGCAACACTAACCTTACGATTTATCTTAGAAGAAAGATTAAGAAAAGGCAAACCTACGTTTCTAGCATTTGTAGACTTAGAGAAAGCTTTTGACAACGTTAACTGGAATACTCTCTTTCAAATTCTGAAGGTGGCAGGGGTAAAATATAGGGAGCGAAAGGCTATTTACAATTTGTGCAGAAGCCAGATGGCAGTTACAAGAGTCGAGGGGCATCAAAGGGAAGCAGTGGTTGGGAAAGGAGTGAGACAGGGTTGTAGCCTCTCCCCAATGTTATTCAATCTGTATATTGAGCAAGCAGTAAAGGAAACCAAAGAAAAATTCGGAGTAGGTATTAAAATCCATGGAGAAGAAATAAAAACTTTGAGGTTCGCCGATGACATTGTAATTCTGTCAGAGACAGCTAAGGACTTGGAAGAGCAGTTGAACGGAATGGACCGTGTCTTGAAAGGAGGATATAAGATGAACATCAACAAAAGCAAAACGAGGATAATGGAATGTAGTCAAATTAAATCGGGTGATGCTGAGGGGATTAGATTAGGAAATAAGACACTTAAAGTAGTAAAGGAGTTTTGCTATTTAGGGAGTAAAATAACTGATGATGGTCGAAGTAGAGAGGATATAAAATGTAGACTGGCAATGGCAAGGAAATCGTTTCTGAAGAAGAGAAATTTGTTAACATCGAGTATAGATTTAAGTGTCAGGAAGTCGTTTCTCAAAGTATTTGTACGGAGTGTAGCCATGTATGGAAGTGAAACATGGACGATAACCAGTTTGGACAAGAAGAGAATAGAAGCTTTCGAAATGTGGTGCTACAGAAGAATGCTGAAGATAAGGTGGGTAGATCACGTAACTAATGAGGAGGTATTGAATAGGATTGGGGAGAAGAGAAGTTTGTGGCACAACTTGACTAGAAGAAGGGATCGGTTGGTAGGACATGTTTTGAGGCATCAAGGGATCACAAATTTAGCATTGGAGGGCAGCGTGGAGGGTAAAAATCGTAGAGGGAGACCAAGAGATCAATACACTAAGCCGATTCAGAAGGATGTAGGTTGCAGTAGGTACTGGGAGATGAAGAAGCTTGCACAGGATAGAGTAGCATGGAGAGCTGCATCAAACCAGTCTCAGGACTGAAGACCACAACAACAACAACACCACACACATATATATATATATATATATATATATATATATATATATATATATATATATATATGGAGCTGTGGAACCTACAAATGTTATAGGTCCATTTAATAGCTCTTCTTGTGCTACATTGTCAGGAGTAAGAGTAAATGTATCCACAGTCTTGTAAACAGGCAATCTTGATCTTCTTGTAAATCTTCTCCTCCTGTACGGCATGGCTGTGTGCTCAGTGCGGCTGCCTCGTGCGGAGTGAGCGTGCTGCCGCCTGCCTACAGGATGTACGTCACTGATAACATGGGCGCGGCAGGAAGTAGCGCGCTGATAATTCAACATGGCGGACCGGAAACTGAATTTTCCAGCGGATCGCGCTCTGTTAAAACTATATAGAGCGCGATCCGCGAGGCGCCTCGTGCTGCGGCTAAGTCCAGTTCAAGGTCACCCGCCAATATTATGGCGGACACAGGAGACGTGTTAATGCTAATGAAAGAGTTAATATTGATGGTTAAGACTGATGGTGCACTAACAAAGTATATTAAAGTACAAGTAGATGTGACTGTATATTATCATCACGGAACAGGTATTTGGCGCGGTCAGATCAATGGTTGGTTGGTTTGGTTGTTTGGGGAAGGAGACCAGACAGCGTGGTCATCGGTCTCATCGGATTAGGGAAAGATGGGGAAGGATGTCGGCCGTGCCCTTTCAGAGGAACCATCCCGGCATTTGCCTGGAGTGATTTAGGGAAATCACGGAAAACCTAAATCAGGATGGCCGGACCCGGGATTGAACCGTCGTCCTCCCGAATGCGACGATCAATGGACCACCCTATATATATATACAAGTGGCTCTCTAAACATCTTCAAAACATTTTAGGGTAAGGGCCACCCTATATATATATATATATATATATATATATATATATACTAAGCAGATTATATATATATATATATATATATATATATATATATATATATATATATATATATATATTAAGCAGATTATATATATATATATATATATACTAAGCAGATTATATATATATATATATATATATATATATATATATAGGGTGGTCCATTGATCGTGACCGGGCCAAATACCTCACGAAATAAGCGTCAAACGAAAAAACTACAAAGAACGAAACTCGTCTAGCTTGAAGGGGGAAACCAGATGGCGCTATGGTTGGCCCGCTAGATTGCGTTGCCATAGTTGAAACGGATATCAACTGCGTTTTTCTTTTTCTTTTCTTTTTTTAATAGGAACCCCCATTCTTTATTACGAATTCGTGCAGTACGTAAAGAAATATGAAAGTTTTAGTTGGACCACTTTTTACACTTTATCGCGTATTATCAATAATGTTCAGAATATTGGGTACATGATTTCCACGCATCACAGTGACGCCGTCCAGTTCCAACTTTGGCCACCACTTGCCGTGATCAGTCATCATCATCCATAGTCTAACACACCTGCCCAGTCGCAGTGCACTTGTTGACACATCAGCATAATCTTGGACAAAGAGAGCAGGGCATAACTGATGAAGTACTATTGTTCTTGTGTTCTTCAGCCCTGAGACTTGTTTGATGCAGCTCTCCATGCTACTCTATCCTGTGCAAGCCTCTTCATCTCCCAGTACCTACTGCAGCCTACATCCTTCTGAATCTGCTTAGTATATTCTTCTCTTCGTCTCCCTCTACGATTTTTACCCTCCATGCTACCCTCCAGTACTAATTTGGTGATCCCTTGATGCCTCAGAACATGTCCTACCAACCGATCCCCTCTTCTAGTCAAGTTGTGCCACAAACTCCTCTTCTCCCCAATTCTACTTAATACTTCCTCCTTAGTTATGTGATCTACCCATCTAATCTCCAACATTCTTCTGTAGCACCACATTTCGAAAGCTTCTATTTTCTTCTTGTCCAAACTATTTATCGTCCATGTTTCATTTCCATACATGGCTACACTCCATACAAATGCTTTCAGAAACGACTTCCTGACACTTAAATCTATACTCGATGTTAACAAATTTCTCTTCTTCAGAAACGCTTTCCTTGCCATTGCCAGTCAACATTTTATATCCTCTCTACTTCGACCATCATCAGTTATTTTGCTCCCTAAATAGCAAAACTCCTTTACTACACTTAATTTCCTAATCTAATTCCCTCAGCATCACCCGACTTAATTCGACTATATTCCATTATCCTCGTTTTGCTTTTGTTGATGTTCATCTTATATCCTCCTTTCAAGACACTATCCATTCCCTTCAACTGCTCTTCCAAGTCCTTTGCTGTCTCTGACAGAATTACAATGTCATCGGCGAACCTCAGAGTTTTTATTTCGTCTCCATGGATTTTAATACCTACTCCGAGGTTTTCTTTCGTTTCCTTCACTGCTTGCTCAATATACAGATTGAATAACATCGGGGAGAGGCTACAACCCTGTCTCACTCCCTTCCCAACCACTGCTTCCCTTTCATGTCCCTCGACTCTTGCAACTGCTATCTGGTTTCTGTACAAGCTGTAAATAGCCTTTCGCTCCCTGTATTTTATCCCTGCCACCTTTAGAATATGAAAGAGAGTATTCTAGTCAACATTGTCAAAAGCTTTCTCTAAGTCTACAAATGCTAGAAACATATGTTTGTCTTTCCTTAATCTATTTTCGAAGATATGTCATAGGGTCAGTATTGCCTCACGTGTTCCAGTATTTCTAAGGAATCCAAACTGATCTTCCCCGAGGTCAGCTTCTACCAGTTTTTCCATTCGTCTGTAAAGAATTCGCGTTAGTATTTTGCAGCTGTGACTTATTAAACTGATAGTTCGGTAATTTTCACATCTGTCAATACCTGCGTTCTTTGGGATTGGAATTATTATATTCTTTTTGAAGTCTGAAGGAATTTCGCCTGTTTCATACACCTTGCTCACGAGATGGTAGAGTTTTGTCAGTACTGGCTCTCCCAAGGCTGTCAGTAGTTCTAATGGAATGTTGACTTCTCTGGGGGCCTTGTTTCGACTCAGGTCTTTCAGTGCTCTGTCAAACTCTTTACACAGTATCATATCTCCCATTTCATCTTCATCTACCTCCTCTTCCATTTCCATAATATTGTCCTCAAGAACATCGGCCTTGTATAGACCCTCTATATACTCCTTCCACCTTTCTGCTTTCTCATCTTTGCTTAGAACTGGGTTTCCATCTGAGCTCTTGATATTCATGCAAGTGGTTCTCTTTTCTCCAAAGGTCTCTTTAATTTTCCTGTGGGCGGTATCTATCTTACCCCTAGTGAGATAAGCCTCTACATCCTTACATTTGTCCTCTAGCCATCCCTGCTTAACAATTTGCACTTCCTGTCGATCTCATTTTTGAGACGTTTGTATTCCTTTTCGCCTGCTTCACTTGCTGCATTTTTGTATTTTCTCCTTTCATCAATTAAATTCAGTATCTCTTCTGTTACCCATGGATTTTTACTAGCCCCCGTCTTTTTACCTACTTGATCCTCTGCTGCCTTCACTATTTCGTTCCTCAATGCTACCCATTCTTCTTCTACTGTATTTCTTTCCCCCATTCCTGTCAATGCTCTATTATCAACCCAAGAGTAAAGCTTCAGCTGCACTTCGAGACTGTCGCTTGCTGAAAGGATTACAGAAGGGTTCTCTTTTCCACCTGCTGTGTGTAGCGTGATGAAGAAGTTCGAATCAATTGGAGAACTGTGCGTCAGTCCGGGACGAGGCCGACGACCGGTTGCACCACAGGTGGTTGACGAAATCGCTGTTCCTGTGGCAGACAACGCTGCGCGCAAATCCCGATCGTCATGCAGTGTGTGTGCTGTGTCACGACAGTTGAACATCCCGTGGTGCACTGTACGGAAGGTGCTTCGAAATATTCTGAAACGGTATCCGTACAAGATCCATATCGTACAGCAGCTTGCACCACAGGACGCATAACGGCGTGTCGACTTCGCTCTCCACTTTCTAGCGAGGATTGAAGTTGACGAGAGCTGGCCCTGGACCATCCTATGGACAGACGAAGCTCGTTTTTCTCTGACTGGTGAGGTGAATACACATAATTGCTGAGTGTGGGGATCTTCACCTCCAGTCACTGTGCATGAAGTTCCTCTGTATGGTTCATCATTGGCCCATTCTTTTTTGAACAGATTGGCGCTCGAGGAACAAAGACGTGGATAGTTATTACGATATGCTTCGCCAGCATGTCACACCCGTCCTACAGGAGAGAGACGCAATGAAAGACAGTTTTCGTGCACGATGGGGCCGCACCGCACATCGCTCGTGAAGTTCATGTGCTTCTCCAAAACACGTTTGGAGACGATCGACTTATCAGCCGGTCATTTCCAAATTCTTGGCCGGCACGATCACCTGAGCTCAATCCCTGCGATTTCTGGTTGTGGGGCTACCTGGAGGGCTGGATTTACCAGGGGAACATTCACACATGTGCTGATCTGAAGCGCAGCGTATCAAGAGGGGTAGCCAGCATACTAACGGACATGCTTCGCTCTGCTATGCTGAATGCAATCCTGCACTTTCAGACACTTCTGGACACTGATGGGCGCAATATTGAGCCCGTTTTGTAGCAGTAATGGTACCGGTATGTAATGGTATGATGTACTGTAGCAGGACATTAAAAGTGTTTCAATTGAATTGATTCTGCATTAGTTTTATTCCCCATGTCCTTGCTACCAAGTTTGGTCCTCGTACGGTAGTTAGTTTCCATGTTTCAACGTGTTAAACAGGGAAAGTTTAATTATAACCATGCGGTATAATGCATATCAGGGGTCTCCAAACTACGGCCTGTGAACGCCATCAATCCGTCTCGTGGTAACGGGTCAGACACACATGATATCCGGCCTGCTGTAACTTTTTTTAAAATTACAGATAAAGCTTGCTTATCGAGCACCTCCCATAACAAGTGATTCGCACAACGAGAAGAACAAAGCAGGTCGTAGGTTCTGTTCCAAAAATGAACAGCATGGAGACAGAAGTGATGACACTTTCTGCAGGACCTGACCGTCATTTTGCAGGACAATGCTCAAGCACGTACAGTCAAGCTGTTAGTAGATTTGTTTCACTGGTGGGGCCGCTAAGTGCTGTACCACCTACAGCACTCCCCTGACTTACGCCCTCGTGAGTTCAACTCGATTTCTAAACTGAAGGAAACACTTCACGGCTTTCGCTTCAGAACTGCTACAAATTCGTTGGTCAATAGCCTGTGCCACTCTGTCAACACAACTGGCACCGCTAAGAGTATCCTACGAATTCCACATCACTGGCAACGGGTTATACACAATGCTGGTGACTACTTTGAAAGTCAGTAAAACTTTGAAACAAGTATTATTTTGTACGAGCTGTAAATAAATAATTGCCCCTTATTGAAGTTCCAACCCTCGAATCTCAATCACTGTCTAGTCCTGAAACGAAAATTATCGCGTAATTGAACACTGAACTTAGTTGGTACGATGAACTATACTTTGTCCAACTTTTCTTCTACCGTACAAGCAGTGACCGCAGGGACGAAGAGGTTACCACTATTGCCGCCGAGTGGCGAGGAATGTGCGGTTGGAAGATATCCTGCTCACACTACATTATAAACACTTTGCTGTGATGTTAATGACGTATGGAGGTAGCAAGGATTTGTGAAAGTGCATTACAACGACCTTCACAAGTGGTATTTGCGCTGGTAAGTCGAAGCAGTATGACCACCCGCTTAAAAGCTTGTTTATGCGTCTTTAGAACGAAATACATCACTCATCTTGCGTATAACGAATCCGACAGTTTATTGGTAGGTTTTTGAAGGTCATGTAATTCGCGCAAATAAGGGACCGCTATTTTGAGTACGCTCTTATGGCGCCTGACAGCAAGCCAGATGGGTTCCACAGGATTTACATCAGGCGAGTTTGATAGCCGAGACATCAACGTGAGTTCACTATTACGCTCTTCAAACCACAGTAGCACGGTTCTGGCTCAGAAACATGGACGACTGTTCTGCTGAAAGATGACATCGCCGTCGGGGAAGACATCAAGCATGAAGGGATGTGGGTAGTTCCCAACCGTCAGCGTGTCTTCGGTTACTACGACAGGTACCATGCAAACACAGAGAATGTCTTCCATAATATAACACTGCTCCCTCCAGCCTGCATCTGTAGCACGCTGTACGTTTCGAACCGCCGTTTACCTCGATGACGGAGACGATCATCGACCTAGTGCAGCAAAAATGTGATTCACTCAAAGAGCAGACACGTTTCCACTGATCGACGGTCGAATCCCGATGGTCCCGTGCCTATTGAAGTAGTAATTGATGATGTCGTTGGGTCAACATGTGAACACATTGGGTGGCCTGCTGTGGAGCTCCATGTTCGACAGTGTAAAATGAACGGTGTGCTCCAAAACAGTTGTGTGTGCACTAGCATTGTGCTCTTTTGGCAGATATGCCACAGATCACAATCTATCCCACTTTACAGGGCACACAAGATTCCGGACGCCACGTTCTGTGAAGAGTCGTGGACTTCCAGCCATATAGCGCCTAACTGTAGTTTCACTGTCCTTCGACCTCTTTCTGCAGACGCTCACGACAGTAGCACGTGAACATTCGACCAGCTTCGCCCTTTTTGAGACACTCGTTCACAGGCTCTGCGGAATAATAATCTGTCCTTTATCAATGACGCTTATCTCAGTGGATTTCCCCATCCGCAGCCCATATCTTGGTTAGGGTGATCCCCCACCCATGTCCGCTCTGCTTACATACTATTGCTACCATATCACATGTCGCCAACTCCATCAGGCGGCATCCAATGTCGCATTGGCAGTAGTCACAATGTTTTGGCTTACCAGTCTTGGGTTGGGTTGTTTTTGGGGGAAGAGACCCAACAGCGAGGTCATTGGTCTCATCGGATTAGGGAAGGATGAGAAAGGAAGTCGGCCATGCCCTTTCAAAGGAACCATCCCGGCATTTGCCTGGAGCGATTTAGGGAAATCACGGAAAACCTAATTCAGGATGGCCGGATTTAACTGTCGTCCTCCCAAATGCGAGTCCAGTGTGCAAACCACTGCGCCACCTCGCTCGGTGCTTATCAGTGTATTTGTGTCAATGTACTCGTATATGACATGAAATTAAGGCCACTGCTCAAGGTCAAACAAAGAGCAGGTCACTGCATAACAACTGCTGCAGTACCACTGTGTCAGTTTGTAAAGACTGGCAGCAGTGGTAAGCGTTACGAAAACTTCTGTACTGTACTGAGGAGTTCCCAACAATACTAGAGCATCAAATTCCAAGAAAGACTACAGCTATGTCTTGGGCCTTTGGACTTATTTTGAAGAGCCAGTGTGGCCCTTACCCTAAAATGTTTTGAAGATGTTTAGAGAGCCACTTGTATGAATATCAAGAGCTCAGATGGAAACCCAGTTCTAAGCAAAGAAGGGAAAGCAGAAAGGTGGAAGGAGTATATAGAGGGTCTATACAAAGGTGATGTACTTGATGACAATATTATGGAAATGGAAGAGGATGTAGATACAGATGAAATGGCATATACAATACTGCGTGAGGAGTTTGACAGAGCACTGAAAGACCTTAGTCGAAACAAGGCCCCGGGAGTGGACAACATTGCATTAGAATTGCTGACGGCCTTGGGAGAGCCAGTTCTGATAAAACTCTACTATCTGGTGAGCAAGATGTATGAGACAGGCGAAATACCCTCAGACTTCAAGAAGAATATAATAATTCCAATCCCAAAGAAACCAGGTGTTGACAGATGTCAAAATTACCGAACTATCAGTTTAGTAAGTCATAGCTGCAAAATACTAATGCGAATTCTTTACAGACGAATGGAAAAACTGGTAGATGTCGACCTCAGGGAAGATCAGTTTGGATTCCATAGAACTATTGGAACACGTGAGGCATTACTGACCCTATGACTTATCTTAGAAGAAAGATTAAGGAAAGGCAAACCTACGTTTCTAGCATTTGTAGACTTAGAGAAAGCTTTTGACAATGTTGACTGGAATAATCTCTTTCAAATTCTAAAGGTGGCAGGGGTAAAATATAGGGAGCGAAAGGCTATTTACAATTTGTACAGAAACCAAACGGCAGTTATAAGAGTCTAGGGGCATGAAAGGGAAGCAGTGGTTGGGAAGGGAGTGAGACAGGGTTGTAGCCTCTCCCCGAAGTTATTCAATCTGTATATGGAGCAAGCCGTAAAGGAAACGAAAGAAAAGTTCGGAGTAGGTATTAAAATCCATGGAGAAGAAATAAAAGTTTGAGGTTCGCCGATGACATTGTAATTCTGTCAGAGACAGCAATGGACTTGGAAGAGCAGTTGAACGGAATGGACAGTGTCTTGAAAGGAAGGTATAAGATGAACATCAACAAAAGCAAAACGAGGATAATGGAGTGTATTCGAATTAAATCGGTTGATGCTGAGGGAATTAGATTGGGAAATGAGACACTTAAAGTAGTAAAGGAGTTTTGCTATTTGGGGAGCAAAATAACGGATGATGGTCGAAGTAGAGAGGATATAAAATATAGACTGGCAATGGCAAGGAAAGCGTTTCTGAAGAAGAGAAATTTGTTAACATCGAGTATAGATTTAAGTCTCAGGAAGTTGTTTCTGAAAGTATTTCTATGGAGTGTAGCCATGTATGGAAGTGAAACATGGACGATAAATAGTTTGGACAAGAAGAGAATAGAAGCTTTCGAAATGTGGTGCTACAAAAGAATGCTGGAGATTGGATGGGTAGATCATATAACTAGTGAGGAGGTATTGCATAGAATTGGGGAGAAGAGGAGTTTGTGGCACAACTTGACAAGAAGAAGGGACCGGTTGGTAGGACATGTTCTGAGGCATCAAGGGATTACAAATTTAGCATCGGAGGGCAGCGTGGAGGGTAAAAATCGTAGAGGGAGACCAAGAGATGAACACACTAAGCAGATTCAGAAGGATGTAGGTTGCAGAAAGTACTGGGAGTTGAAGAAGCTTGCACAGGATAGAGTAGCATGGAGAGCTGCATCAAACCAGTCTCAGGACTGAAGACCACAACAACAACACAGATATTAATTGTTTTGGTGTAAGCTGCCGCCAGAACACCATTCGGCAAAGATGAAGCGAGAAGATCGGTAGTAGGCGCTGGATAGAGCGCGCCTATCGGGAGAGAGGCCAAAGACAGACTTGCAAGCAACACGGCGCAAACGCCCACTCGACAGCAAGTATTTAGATCGCCACCACTGACTAGAGGGCCTCAGGACTAGCTCATTCCTCCAGTCACTACCTTACTGTCAGTCACTCTCACTCATTCTAGCTGGTATCTGTCATTCATTCACAGTGCGGGTTAGGCTACGACAATATGTAGCGTCCGATTATAGCAAGATTACCGATATTGTCTGTAACAGGACTATTATGGAAGAGCTGGTACCACAACACATGGACTGTATTGAAGATAAGTAGCTTCCTGTTCATGTACATAAAGGACCCCATTAATCCATATGTGCATTTGCGTTGTAGAAAGAGGATATTGGCCACCAAACAAACTCCACTCTCATTATTCCTATCCCTCTAAAGTGGCCTTGAGGACACTCCACAAATCATAAAGGGTCGGAAGCTCTTTAGTTCGCAGATGATGCAGTTGTCTATAAGAAAGTGCAGTACGTACCGAGGTCCTTGTGGTAGTTCCTCACGACGCCCAGTACGTTGATCACCCGGCCCTGCATGTACGGGTTGCTGAGCACCTCCTTGATGCTCTGGTGGTCACAGGCGGCCACCATCGAGTAGCTGCCGAAGTGGAAGCCGATCACCTTGGACTTGTAGCGACTAGTCATGGCGTCCAGCACGCGGTAAGGGAACTTGTAGTTCTCCAGGAGCAGCAGGGGGTAGCTGCCCCATATCGGAAGGGCAGGCGGACCTGCAACACCGTAGCATGGCCACTTCAACTTGTTGTTGCAGTTATCGGTTCCAAGACTGTTTTGGTGCAGCTCTCCACAAAAGGCTATTCCGTACAAGTCTCCACATTTCTGCCTTACTACTTGAACCTACATCTGAATAAAATGTTCACAGATCTCTAGCCACATCAGTTCGAACGGAATTGCGCGTTTTGTAAGGCCATCTCCGCCACCATCATCAAGAGTAAAACCACTGCTAGCTGGGACTGAATTTTTTTTCTTTATTGTTACTTTGACACCTTTACAATAAAGGTAGGCCGACAGTGGCCTATCTACGCCGCTCTTCGGCCATAGAGAATACATATAGTAAACAGAAAGACAGAAAAACAAACAAACATGGCGGATAAAAACGAGAGACAGACATAGTAAAAATAAATGAAGCCGTTCACAGGCCCACTGTTTGGATAAAAAACGTTCACCACTGTACACAACGGAGAAGACAGAGTTTACACACGTGAACGGAGGAGCACGAACAGAGAGACACTGAAGCACCAACGCGAAGACAAACACGATCGCTGGCGACGATCTCCGGCGCACAAAGATGCACCGTTCACACGAAAAAGCCGGGAGCCTGCCAGAGGGAAGAGGTGAGGGTAGGAGGAAGAGGGGGTGGGGATAGATGCCACTGGGAGAGAAGAAGGGAGGGGGAGGGGAGAGGGTGGGGGGTGTCGAAGACCAGGGAGGGGAGGAGGGGGAGAGGAGGGAGAGAAGGGAAAGGGGGTGCCCTGGGGGAAAAACACAGGGGGAGGAAGGGGAGGATCAAAGTTGGTAGGAGAGGTAGATGGAGGGGGTGAGGGCATCATCAGGGAGGGGGAGTTGGCGGAAGCCACCTTGGGCAAGGATATGGAGTGTGGAGAGATGGAGAGCAGGTGGGATGTGGAAGTACAGGCGCGGCAGCGATCGGGAGTGGGAAAGGATGGGAGAGATAAGCGGGGAGATGTAAAGGATCTGTATCCGTTCAAGGAAGAGGTGTGGGAAAGGAATTAAGTCGTAGAGGATCCATGTGGGGGAGGGGAGGCGGATGCGATAGGCGAGGCAGAGCGCATGGCGTTGCAGGATTTGATGGGATTTGTAGAAGTGGAACTGGCGCAGTTCTCCGCTTATATAGCCACACTTGCCGCCCCTTGCACCAATCAGTGAGGGCCGAAACGGCGCATACGCAGAAGGTGACTGGGCATCTCGCAGCAGCTCCGGCTCGCTGCGGGACCGAGTGACTTCAGTGGCACGAGGGGCAGGCTCCACGTTTCAAACTGACGCTCCCGGCTCGCTACAAACGTCAAGCCTACGTCTTTGCTTTCGCTCAATGTTCAAAGCCAGCCTCCTCCCCTACTAAACCTATATACCCCTGGTCTCTGTTAAAGCTGTGGCTTTTCATTCTAATCTTCTCTGACTCTTTTGCAACGGAATACCGGTATGTTGGCACAAGAGGCAAGACTCTCGTGTTCTCAAACTTTTGTATCCGTTTTCCAGGCAATGCTCAGCTGTAGCCCACTTGTCAAGCTCGCTTTGTTTAATACACTACTGGCCATTAAAATAGCTACACCACGAAGATGACGTGCTACAGACGCGAAATTTAACCGACAGGAAGAAGATGCTGTAATATGCAAATGATTAGCTTTTCAGAGCATTCACACAGGGCTGGCACCGGTGGCGACACCTACAACGTGCTGACATGAGGAAAGATTCCAACCGATTTCTCATACACAAGCAGCAGTTGACCGGCGTTGGGCCGGCCGGTGTGGCCATGTGGTTCTAGCCGCTTCAATCTGGAACCGCGTGACCATTACGGTCGCAGATTCGAATCCTTCCTCGGGCATGGATGTGTGTGATGTCCTTAGGTTAGTTAGGTTTAATTAATTCTAAGTTCTAGGGGACTGATGACTACAGATGTTAAGTCCCATAGTGCTCAGAGCCATTTGAACCATTTTTTTTTGACCGGCGTTGCCTGGTGAAACGTAGTTGTGGTGCCTCATGTAAGGAGGAGAAATGCGTACCATCACGTTTCCGACTTTGATAAAGGTCGGATTGTAACCTATCGCGATTGCGGTTTATCGTATCGCGACATTGCTGCTCTCGTTGTCGGGATCCAATGACTGTTAGCATAATATGGACTCTGTGGGTTAAGGAGGGTAATACGAAACGCCGTGCTGGATCCCAACAGCCTCGTATCACTAGCAGCCGATATGGCATGCATCTTAGCCACACGGCTGTAACGGATCGTGCTGTCACGTCTCGATCCCTGAGTCAACAGATGGGGACGCATGCAAGACAACAACCATCTGCACAAAAAGTTCGACGACGTTTCCAGCAGCAGAGACTATCAGCTCGGAGACCGTGCCTGCGGTTACCCTTGACGCTGCATCACAGACAGGAGCGCCTGCGATGGTGTACTCAACGACGAACCTGGGTGCACGAATGGCAAAACGTCATTTTTTCGAATGAATCCAGGTTCTGTTTACAGCATCATGATGGTCGCATCCGTGTTTGGTGACATCGCGGTGAATGCAAATTGGAGGCGTGTATTCGTCATCGCTGTACTGGCGTATCACCCGGCGTGATGGTATGGCGTGCCATTGGTTACACGTCTCGGTCACCTCTTGTTCGCATTGGCGGCATTACATTTCAGATGTGTTACAACCCGTCGCTCTACCCCTCAGTCGATCCCTGCGAAACCCTACATTTCAGTAGGATAATGCACGACCGCATGTTGCAGGCCTTTCTGGATACAGAAAATGTTCGACTGCTGCTCTGGCCAGCACATTCTCCAGATCTCTCACCAATTGAAAACGTCTGGCCAATGGTGGCCGAGCAACTGGCTCGTCACGATACCCCAGTCACTACTCTTCATGAACTGTTTTATCGTGTTGAAGTTGCATGGGCAGCTGTACCTGTACGCACCATCCGAGCTCTGACTCAATGCCCAGGCGCATCAAGGCCGTTATTACGGCCAGAGGTGGTTGTTCTAGGTACTGATTTCTCAGGATCCACGCACCCAAATTGCGTGAAAGCGTAATCACATGTCAGTTCCAGTATAATACATTTGTCCAATGAATACCCGCTTATCATCTGCATTTCCTCTTGGTGTAGCAATTTTAATGGTCAGTAGTATATGTTGCTTGTACTTGGTACAACACTCTGCAACTGTGCAAATTGTCTGGCCTATACAGATGCTCCCGCATTCGCAAGGGACACCGTACAACCAGGGCATATGGAGAGCTTTCTCGTCTTTAGCAGGGCGCGGCTTAAATGGTTCAAGTCGGTCTAAGCACTATGGGAGTTAACATCTGAGGTCATCAGTCCCCTAGACCTTAGAACTACTTAAACCTAACTAACCTAATGACAGCACACACATCCATGCCCGAGGCAGGATTCGAACCTGCGACCACAGCAGCAGCGCCGTTCCGGACTGAAGCGCCTAGAACGGCTCGGCCACAGCGGCCGGCGGGCGCAGCTTGTCTCCTATCTTGGGGGGATGCCGGAACGCAGGTCTCAGTCCACGTTTCTGAAGCACACGTCCTAACCTGCTGCTTTTGCCCTACAGTATGGCAGGAAAGTCTCTGGCTTTGCTTCTTCTGCCGATTCACAAGTCTTCTTCGTTTCCAATCCCTCTCCCTCTCCCTCTCCCTCTCCCTCTCCCTCTCCCTCTCTCTAAACCCATTCTCTCTGAACACGTGTCTCAAATGTTGCAAGTCAGACTGTAAGTGGTCAGAAATAATTTTTCTCTTTGTATTAAGTGTTCAGGCCTCATTTTTTTGTGTACAGCGTGGTGATAACTATCGGCGATCAAGTATCGATCTGTGCGCATTGGTTCCTGTACACTGAATGACCATGCGGGCTTCCTGCCTTCCGCTCAACTGTAACATCCAAGAACGGTAGCTTGCCATCCTTGTCCATCTCGACGGTAAATTTTATTTGAACTGACGAGCTTTGAGAATTGAGATTTTATTCAGCCATACCGTCTTGAAAGACTTTGAATACTCAACCTATATCTGTTTGAAGCTTTTCACTCTAATCAATTCTTCCTCTAGAATCCCTCATCACCTCTCCAGTACCCAACCGATTTTGTCATACCAACCGATCCCTTCTTTTAGTCAAATGGTTCAAATGGCTCTGAGCACTATGGGACTTAACATCTTAGGTCATCAGTCCCCTAGAACTTAGAACTTCTTAAACCTAACTAACCTAAGGACATCACACACATCCATGCCTGAGGCAGGATTCGAACCTGCGACCGTAGCAGTCCCACGGTTCCGGACTGCAGCGCCTAGAACCGCACGGCCACCGCGGTCGGCTACTCTCTTAGTCAAATTTGCTACAAATTTCTTCCCTCTACGCTTGGATCCAGTAAGATCTCATTAGTTATACGGTCTCTGCATCTAGTCTTCATCATTCTTCAGTACCACAACATTTCAGAAGCTTCCATTCTCTTCTTGTATGAACTAATTATCTTTCTCTCTTCAGTTCTGAACAATACTGCAACCCACACAAATACCTCTAGAAACACACTTCTTAACACTATTTGTATGCGATATTAACAAATTTCTCTTCGTCAAAAATGTGTTCCTTCCCACATCGGTACTGTATTTTGTGGACTATGACACGCACTTTTTTCTTCAAAAAATTGTCTCCAAAATTCAGATGCCTCATATACTCTAAATTCATATAATAATGCCCAGTGTTTGATTTAAAATTCTCGCCAGTCTTAAAAATGGCCATATATTCGATGGAGTGGGAAACCTAACTCTCTCGGGTAACATTGGGTTCAATTGGCAGCAGCAGTGCACGCGTGGGACGAACATGAATTGCGGGGATTCACAAGCTTGTTAACACTGTCTCTCTCCTACCTCGCTATCACAAACATAGAACTTTGTCTAGCCTGTGATTCAAAAAAATGGTTCAAATGGCTCTGAGTACTATGGGACTTAACTTCTGAGGTCATCAGTCCCCTAGAACTTAGTACTACTTAAACCTAACTAACCTAAGGACATCACACACATCCATGCCCGAGGCTGTAGCGCCTAGAACCGCTCGGCCACTCCGGCCGGCTGTGATTCATCATTGCAGTTTACTGTGCCAGTGAACTTGAACTGAAAGTGGTTTGTGTTATCGGTAGCAGCACAAAGTTTTTGTTAGTAGCTAGTTTCGTAATGGACAAAAATTAGTGGTATTCATATGATGTGGGCTATAGATGGAAAGTAATACCATATGCAGAAGAATGTGGAAACAGAGCAGGTGAACGGCCTCCACCAACCATTCGCAACTGGTGGGCTAGTAAACAAGAACTGGTGGACTGAGTACAAAATGGGCAAAACTAGAAGAAGACGATTTTCAGGAGTTTTAAATGTCTGTTCGGTTTTATAAACTAAGAATTCTTTTATTTTAGCCTGGCTTTTCAGTATAATAATAAAAACGGTAAAAATATTATTTTTTTAAGAGAACTGCTAAAAATTAAGGTGCATCTTATAGTCCGTAGTCTCTTATAGTCTGTAAAATACAGTCTGTGTTTTATTTAGAGTGACGCACAAAAACAGTCCCGATTACCAGGTTGTTAATTGTGTCCGCTAATTGTCGTCTATTGTTTCGAAGCTGTTGCGATTATACTCCGTTGATCATAGGAATAAGAGCCGCGCGGTGTAGCCGTGCGGTCTCGGGCGTATTGTCACGGTTCGCGCGCCTCCCCCCGTCGGAGGTTCGAGTCCTCCCTCGGGTATACGAGGGGGGACCCAAAAATAACCGAAATTTCTTTCTAGAAAGCATATACTTTATTGTTTTCAAATACAACCTTAATCTCCTTCGAAGTACTCTCCATTAGCATTAATACACTTGTCCAAACGTTCATTCCAGTGTTCGAAGCACCTTTTAAATTCGTCCCATTTGATAGCTGCTAGCACTTCCATGACATTGCGATTTACGTCTTCCACATCCGCAAAACGCTTCCCTCTCAAGTCTCTTTTCATCCTCGGAAATAGGAGGAAGGAGTCCGAGGGGGCTAAATCCGGCGAATAGGGCGCGTGGGTCAAGCTAGTCGTCTTCGTTGAGGCCAAAAACTGGCGAACGCTGCGAGCTGTGTGCGCGGGAGCGCTGTCGTGATGCAGGAACCACTCGCCAGAATCCCACAAAGCCGGACGTTTTCGTGACAAACTTCTGCGAAGCCATTTCATAACCTCCAAATAGAATTGTTGGTTTACTGTCTGGTTTTCAAGGACAAAAAAAATGGTTCAAATGGCTCTGAGCACTATGGGACTTCTAAGGTCATTAGTCCCCTAGAACTTAGAACTACTTAAACCTAACCAACCTAAGGACATCACACACATCCATGCCCGAGGCAGGATTCGAACCTGAGACCGTAACGGTAGCGTGGTTCCAGACTGTAGCGCCTAGAACCGCTCGGCCACCCCTGCCGGCTTTGAGGGACAAATTCAGAGTGTACGATCCCTTTGATCTCAAAAAAACAGATCAACATCGTTTTCACATTCGATTTCATATGTCGAGCTTTTTTCGGTCGAGGAGAGCGAGGTGACTCGCATTGTGATGACTGTTGTTTACTTTCTGGATTGTACCCATAGCACCATGACTCATCACCTTTAATGATTTTGTTGAAAAAATGTGGATCATCTTTGAACGCGTCCTTCATTTCGAGACAGGCTTGAACGTAACGTTCCCTTTGATCTCCGGTAAGAAGCTTCGGCACGAATTTTGCTGCCACTCTTCGCATCCCCAAATAGACAGTCAAGATGCGCTGAATTGAGCTCCAGGACAACCCAGACAGGTTCTCGAGTTGGTCGATTGTCCCGCGTCGATCTTCACTGATGAGATCACGGATTTTGTCGATGTTGCCTTCGCTTCGAGCAGCTAAAGGTCGACTGGAACGGGGCTGATCTTCAACCACCATTTCTCCCTATTTAAAACGAGAAAACCATTCGTACACTTGCGTTTCACTAAGAGCGACGTTTTGTAGGCTGTCTGAATCTTCACAACAGTTTCTGCTGCGTTCTTGCCGAGCAAGATACAAAACTTCACTGCCGCACGTTGTTCGTAAGAACTAGCCATTTCCTCGTGTCGCGCCTGCACTGTACGCACACTCAAAGAACTGCCAAAGAAACCACACTTCTCACTGTTGGGTGACGCCGCGTGGCAGAATGACTCAGCAGAGCTGCTACCTGCTACTGCAAGTACACGATGTGCAGCATTACGATTCCGGTTACTTTTGGATCCCCCCTTGTACGTGTGTGTGTTGTCCTTAGCGTAAGTTAGTTTAAGTAGTGCGTAAGCCTAGGGACCGATGACCTCAGCTGTTTGGTCCCACAGTCCTTACCACAAATTTTCAATTTCATACAATAAACTTCATGTAAACATTACACTATATATTCTTCCGCACACAAAACTTGTCATGCCATGACACACGTTCACTGAATGATTTATATTGAAGTATGCTTGTATGTGTCTGTGAATTAAACTGGGGACCTAGAAAAGATGGAGAGGCTTCGTCCCGCTATAGCCCACAGTGGTTCACCACCCCACAACAGGCCACAGCAGTCCACCCACCCCGATGCCGCCCCACACCGAACCCGGGGTTATCGTGCAGTTCGGTCCCAGTGGACCCCCAGGGAACGTCTCATACAAGACGAGTTGTTGTTGTTGTGGTCTGCAGTCCTGAGACTGGTTTGATGCAGCTCTCCATGCTACTCTATCCCGTGCAAGCTTCTTCATATCCCAGTACCTACTGCAACCTACATCCTTCTGAATCTGCTTAGTGTATTCATCTCTTGGTCTCCCTCTACGATTTTTACCCTCCACGCTGCCCTCCAATACTAAATTGGTGATCCTTTGATGCCTCGATACATGTCCTGCCAACCGATCCCTTCTTCTAGTCAAGTTGTGCCACAAACTTCTCTTCTCCCCAATCCTATTCAATACTTCCTCATTAGTTACGTGATCTACCCATCTAATCTTCAGCATTCTTCTGTAGCACCACATTTCAAAAGCTTCTATTCTCTTCTTGTCCAAACTATTTATCGTCCATGTTCCACTTCCATACATGGCTACACTCCATACAAATACTTCCAAAAATGACTTCCTGACACTTAAATCTATACTCGATGTTAACAAATTTCTCTTCTTCAGAAACGCTTTCCTTGCCATTGCCAGTCTACATTTTATATCCTCTCTACTTCGACCATCATCAGTTATTTTGCTCCCCAAATAGCAAAACTCCTTTACTACTTTAAGTGTCTCATTTCCTAATCTAATTCCCTCAGCATCACCCTACTTAATTCGACTTCATTCCATTAACCTCGTTTTGCTTTACCTTGAAATTGAAAGAACTTACCAGACGAGTGTAACCCAAAATGTTTGCGTGGTAGAGTAATTATGGTGTACACGTAAGTGGAAACGGTGTTTGCACAACAATCGCTGACACAGTGTGAGGCGGAATAAGAGGAACCGGCCCGCATTCGCTGAGACAGATGCAAAACCGCCTTAAAAACCATCCACAGGCTGGCCGGCACACCGGACCTCGACACTAATCCGCCGGGCGGATTCGTTCCAGGGACCGGCACGCCTTCCCGCTCGGGAAGCAGCGCATTAGGACGCGCGGCTAGGCGGGCGGGCTGCAGTATGTTTACAAACATATTCGCCGAAACAGCTGGCGAAAAATCTGTACAGACTGACGAACGCAGCATACACAGCTCAGCCAGATCTGTTTCTTTCCGCCAAGAAGGAGGGAATTACTCCCCTCGAACAATTCGAGTTAGACGAAGGTTTGATATACGGTCAAAATTGATCAAAACATAATTTGTGGTCCGCCATATTGGATTAGCCATTTTGAATTTTGAAATCTAACTTCACATTTGCGCTCAGTGACATCAAAAATATTTGATAGCCTGTAGTTTTTTATGCAAATTGAACTAACAACGCATATAAAAGTTTTCTCTAAACTTTAAACAAGTTTTCCTGAAGAAACGATTTTTCAAAACTTCGTCCGTCTACCACTCGCTGCTTTTCCCTAAAAGTAATGAAAAGTTGAATACTATGAACAATCACGAGTAGTGTCCCATGGATTCTAATTTTTTGAAAAAAAAAATCATGTTGTAATCGAGTACCGCACCATTGTTTGGGCACTAGTTCGATAGCTTTATAGAGGGAAACAATAGATGCCTATGGGAAATTAAAGAGAAAAATAACACAGCCAATAGCGTCTTCCAAAATACGAAGAATCTTCTATTTGAAAAAGCACGCCAGCTACCACACTAAGAAAGGATTTGCAAAAGTGGACGAGTGGTGTGTCCTGATATAAGGATGTGGAACATTGGAGTTAGCAAACCAGGAGAAAGCTCACCTCAAAGCTGCGGAGACGAGGTCTCGAGGAGAATTACGTGAGCTAGCTCGACCGAAAAAAAAGAAGGAAGAAAAATATTTAGACGGTTCTACAAGAAAGAGGAGATTAGAAAGAGAACTTATTAAAAGTTACGTCAGCGCGAAGCAAAACGGTGGGACACATAATTGAACACGATATTTTTCTGCCAAATACTGACCCTCCAGGATAGCCGAGAACGCCGGCACGGTAGCTCAGCGTGTTCGGTCAGAGATCCAGTTGACCTCTGTAATAAAAAACTGAGTGGAAGGATCAACCTCCGAACTTGAACAGGATGTCTTGCGACGTCCGCAACGACCGAACGCAACGATCAATAATGAACAAAAATGAAAAAAAGTAAAAAAAAAATTTAAAAAAAAAAAAAAAAAGAGCGCTAACGCGCTGCTACTTGGACCCGGGTAGGCGCACCGGCCCCGGATCGAATCCGCCCGCCGGATTAACGACGACGGCCGGTGTGCTGGACAGCCTGGATGAGGTTTTTAGGCGGTTTTCCACGTCCTACTAGGTGAATACCGGGCTGGTCCCCACGTCCCGCCTCAGTTACACGACTCGCAGGCATTTGAACCACACTCACACTATTTCATGATTTACACTAGACGCAGACAGCTGGGGTACACTAATTCCGTCCTGGGGTGTATGGGGTGGCAGCAGGAAGGGCATCCGCCCACCCCCTCCAACTAACCATGCCAAATCCGTGCTTAACACTGCCGACCCTGCGCACAATGCGGGATAAAGGCAGTAGCAAAAGAAAGAAAGATTCTTCTTCCATATACACTCTCTCTGTGCAGAAACAAGGCTGTCTTTTGAAAGAAGAATAATAACCCTTAAATTGCTTTCTTTTTCGTTATTACATTTTATGGTATCTTTGTGTAACACCTAAAGCATTCTTTTTCTGTAAGTACTTGAAATGAAAACCCCGTTTTGTGGTCATACATATTTGCTTACTTTTTATCAGGAGTTTGATTACGATTGATTTTTGCCAACGACAGTAAAAATGCACTTTCAAAAATTTATGGTAAAAAGTTTAGATACTAGCCAAAATCGAACATTTACAAGCAACAATTACATGACAATAGCTAGAATTTCAGTAATGAATCAGTACAATGGCCAACATTTATTGTCCAGTCTCTTCATAAATGGGAATTTTACAAACCAGCATTATGTGTTTAAAGGATTTCACCCAAAAACCTAAAATTTCACTACCGGTGCTATGACAATTGATAAACGGGTTTCTTACCTGTTTACTTATTATACCTCCATGTTTAAAAATCCAGCACATTTTTTATAATTATTCTTTTGTTTTCTGTGTAGTTGTGTGAGTTTTGTCGGACTATGGTGTTGCCAACCTCTGAAAGCACTCGTCTCGTAGTTTCTGTGTGTGTGTGTGTGTGTGTGTGTGTGTGTGTGTGTGTGTGTGTGTGTGTGTGTAAGAGAGTTTTGTTTAGGATATCGTTTCGGTATCAAGCTACTCATAGATTTCTACCAAAAAATTTCGAAACCTTTCTGAACCAAAAGAGGTATCAATGTACACCTTGTTAGTCACTCCTTCTATAAATTATTAGGTTATATAGAGCTAGCCAAAAGATTTATCTACCAGTGGCACAACCAAGGAGGTTAGATTAATCTCCTTAGGTACAACTGGCAATAATGTCCTTTGTAAAAAGGCTTCCATTCTTACACTCTTCTCAAATTTTAAGAGTTCACATGCGAATCTTAAGCAAGCGTTAGAAAATAAACAGTAGGTACGTTGTCAGGGATATATGAACAATATATTTCGTATGTGTGCGCGTAGGTGGCAAGTGTACTGCACAGAGCGTAATGAACAAAGAAACAGAAAATACACAGAGGCTATGGCATGTTATTCAGCGCTCCCTGCGGTGCCTCGCCGTACTAAAGGGCGGAGGAAACTAACCCGATTATAACAGATGTGTTCATCTCTTGGCACTTTTAGGTCTGGTCAGTAAGTTGCTGAAGGCGGATCGAAGCTGGACTGCTTGAATCTCATCCGAAATGTTCTGCTGCATATCTTGAAAGCTATTAGAGTTGCTGTGGTATGCGTGAGACTTGGGGGCTCCCCACACAAGGCAATCGCACACTGACAGGTCAGTATAGCGTCCCCAGCCAAATAATAAGAACAGACTTAAAAAACAGTTTTTATAAAGAAGACATTTAAAAATTGAATAATATACATTTTTCTCATGTAACCGGATAATAATAATTTCTCTGTGTAAGTTTCGAGGGCAAAGAAATATAACAAAATGATCTAAAGAGACGACAAGATACGCTCTTTTGTTAATTTTTTAGTTGTCTTCACTTCTTCTCTTGTCTTGGTTGTGTGTAGACGGACATCTTGCGAGTGCTGGCAAATGTAAGCATATTTGTACTAATTAAGCAGATAATATACTGATTTAATATTATTGTTCACTTTTAATTTGTAAGAGGTGATCCCGATTTCATGTCCGCCTTCCTTTGAATTAACCTGCATTCGAGTAATTTACAGTTCAATAATCGCAGCGGCCGATGCAGCCAACGACGCCATTACGTGGCGATATTAACTTACAAAAAATTAGCGGAAATGAAAAACTCGCCCGCTATTAACATAATATCCATTTTTCTCCACAGCCGCCCGACGCTGCAGAAAATACGTAGCTTTAAGATTCTTATTTTCAGTACAACAGCCGAGAGCCAGAGCCAGGACTCCGACTACAATGCAATGGTTAACGGAGGTAAGAAAAAATACTCTCGCGCGTGTGTGGGCCGCAGATGTAATTAATAGCTAAAGATTTTTTATCTGAAGTGAACTGACTAGCCGAGGAAATTAATATGAAAAGTTTATTCCATTGTTCAACTTATGTGCTCATGTTTTAAGATTCAGCAAGTCTAACATTCATTAACGTAAAAAATAATTTATACTGAAGATTAATGTCGTTAAAAAAAGGGAGAACTTCACAAAAGCGTTTAATTGTAAATCAAAATAAAATGAAAAATCATTTTTATTAAGGCCCACCACATAAGTCGACAACAATCAACATAATACATTAAATTACGACGGCCGACGGACGCGAGATAACGTGACCTGGGTAGCCAGCTAGGGCCGTAACCGGACTGCAGATAAAGGCGGAGTATTCGTCCGCATGATCGAAGTTCAAAAATGGTACAAATGGCTCTGAGCACTATGAGACTTAACTTCTAAAGTCATCAGCCCCTAGAACTTATAACTATTTAAACCTAACTAACCTCAGGACATCACACACATCCATGCCCGAGGCAGGATTCGAACCTGCGACCGTAGTGGTCGCGCGGTTCCAGACTGTAGCTCCTAGAACCTCTCGGCCACCTAGGCCGGCCGTGATCGAAGTGATACGCCGGTCTCATGTGATAGGCACCGGGTTTGTTTGGTAGCACTCTGAAGCATTTCTGGTGAACTGCAACCACATTTTCTGGTGTGCGGGCACGTTTAGGAATGTCTTTAGTCTTGTTCAAAACAGATCCTGCCTGACGCTATTTTGAGACTAAGCGTTGCTGGCAGTTTGACATCATTAAACTTCCCAGCAATCAACTGACCACGCAGTTTCCACGACTTCGTTGTCACGTAACTTACCACAGCGAAGACTCTACTAGGAGTACCACCGCCCCCTTTGCATGGGGTGACCAGAATTCCGGATTAATCCGGACACGTCCTCCTTTTTACCTCTTTGTCTGGGGTCCGAGTGGATCTTCACAGTGTCCGGCTTTTTCGCAAAGTTGAGTGTAATACAGTTAAATTTACAATTCGTCCCGTTCTATCGCTCTTTTCTTAAATACTTTAACTACTAGCACAGCTTTCGTGATAAACACGCACGAAGGTGGTGTTAGTAGGTGGCACCACGATCGTCGATGTAAGCGAAAGCAAATATCGATTATTTAAAATTTTCGTTTCGTGCCTTCGCTTTGTATTGGCTTGGCTTCCTGTAGTGCACGTGTGATTTGTGGGTGTAATTTTTAACCGAGTGAGTCACGTAAAATATTTGGCTATGCCTAAACGAAAGTGTACATTTTCTGATGTCCTTTCCTGCAAATTTCCGGCTTTCAAGAAAAAGAGAAATGAATTTGAAGCGGTATGTAAGATATGTGGAGCTGGAACGTACGTCTCAATGGCCAATAAAGGTAAGAAATAACTCGACAGATTAACCGTCAGCTGACGGGTGGTATCCTCATCTGTAGTTGGCCCGTTTGATGAGTCCTCTTTCTTCTTCCTTTGTCCTCCGTTTTGAAGCTGTTTGTCCTCCTTTTTAAACAATTGCATTCGTCACCCTACCTTTGCACCGCTCCACTCAAACTGACACAACACGCACTACGCTCTGAACCGGAGTGGATCACGTGGCGGGCGTACGTGTGGTGTGTGCGTCATAGGGTGTGGTTATGTGCATACATTCACGTCCAGTCGTATCCACGCGTGCGGACAACTTTTATTTGCCCCAAGCTGTAGCAGTTGCCATCTTTCGGGAAGTCATTCTGCGGTTGTTTTGAAAGTTAGAGCGTTCCTGTATGGTTGTGTAAGATACACAGTTGCCGAGTTGCTTTTCGGCATCATGTCCGCCGTGTGCTCAGAGTATACCGGGTGATCAAAAAGTCAGTATAAATTTGAAAACTGAATAAATCACGGAATAATGTAGATAGAGAGGTACAAATTGACACACATGCTTGGAATGACATGGGGTTTTATTAGAACAAAAAAAAAGTTCAAAAAATGTCCGACAGATTGTGCTTCATCTGATCAGAATAGCAATAATTAGCACGACAAAGTAAGACAAAGCAAATATGATATTCTTTACAGGAAATGCTCAATATGTCCACCATAATTCCTCAACAATAGTTGTAGTCGAGGAATAATTTTGTGAACAGCACTGTGAAGCATGTCCGGAGTTATGGTGAGGCATTGGCGTCGGATGTCGTCTTTGAGCATCCCTAGAGATGTCGGTCGATCACGATACACTTGCGACTTCAGGTAACCCCAAAGCCAATGATCGCACGGACTGAGGTCTGGGGACCTGGGAGGCCAAGCATGACGAAAGTGGCTGCTGAGCACACGATCATCACCAAACGACACGCGCAAGAGATCTTTCACTCGTCTAGCAATATGGGGTGGAGCGCCATCCTGCATAAACATCGTACGTTCCAGCAGGTGTTTATCAGCCAGATTCCGTAACATATCGGCGTACCTCTCACCCGTCACGGTAGCAGTTACAAAACCTGAATCACGCATTTCCTCGAAGAAAAAAGGCCCGATAACGGTAGATGCGGTAAATCCAACCAATACCGTGACTTTCTCGTCGTGCAGTGGAGTTTCCACGACAGTTCTAGGATTTTCGGTAACCCAAATTCTGCAGTTGTGGGCGTTGACAGACCTTCGGAGCGTGAAATGAGCTTCGTCGGTCCACAACACGTTACTCAACCAATCGTCATCTTCCGCCATCTTTTGAAACGCCCACACCGCAAACGCCCTCCGCTTCACTAAATCGCCAGGTAACAGTTCATGATGCCGATGGATTTTGTACGGATAGCATCGGAGGGTACACCTAACTGCCAACCAAACATTGGTGTATGGAATGCCGGTGCGGCGTGCGACTGCACGAGCGCTGACTTCCCCGTGCATAGACGAACCCGCTACAGTCTCCATTTCTTCCTGAACTGTCTCAGCAGCATTACGCCTTGTGCTCGGTCGGCCACTACGGGGTCTATCGTCTAAACACTCGTGGCTTCGAACTTCGAAATCATTCTCGTCACAGCTGCATTTGTCAACGGACCTTTACCCGTTCGAATCCCCTTCCTATGGCGATAGGATCGAACGCTGAACTAGCACATTCCCCATTCTGATAATACAGCTTCACTAAAAGGGCCGTTTCAGGTAACGTCGACATGCTGCGACTGCTGGCGCATCTGATTCTCTCTCTCATTACAGCTCCTTTTATACACGATTGTCATGCGCAGTCACTGACGTTTTGCTGTCCAGCGCCATCTGTCGGACATTTTGTGAACTTTGCTTTTTTTTTTATTCTAATAAAACCCCATGTCATTTCAAGCATGTGTGTCAATTTTTACCTCTCTATCTACATTATTCTGTGGTTTATTAAGTTTTCAAATTCATACTAATTTTTTGATCACCCGGTAAAGGTACGCACGTATGTAGAAAAAAACTGAAGATCGGTGTAAATATTTTTACATATAATGTTCTGTAACTGTGCCGTGTTTTGTGTACAGTGATTGTGGCGTCTTCTGCCATCGTCCAGCGCCGTGACATGCGCGGGTGTTTGAACATTTGTTCTGTGATTTACTCTTTGATTGTTGATTTCGGTTCCACGCTCCACGTTCTACTCCTTGGCGAATGCGTAAATACAAGTGTGTTAGATACGGAATAATTTACCGTACTGAACTTTTCTCACGCCTTCGCACGAGTTATCGATTACAGTGCATTACTGTCTGTGCCAACCGCAGGGTTTCGTTAATAAATTATTACATCAAGCTGAGACAAGCTTACTTCCCTTATTCAGCCTACAAGCACACGCAGATGTTAAACTGTCGATCGCGGTAATTCAAACCGGTACCGACAGTGATGTATTTGTTTACTTGTGTAATAAGGCTCGTTTCACCCAAGTTCTTCTAAGCATACGACATTCCGATAATTTTGTGACAGTGGAGAAGCTAACTTGCTTCCATCACGCTTCGTAGCATTTCCGAAACTTGAGGAGCATAAAATCGTCAGCTTTCTCGAAGGTATGTATGATTCATTTTTTGACATTTGAAACAGGAGTAATTTCCAAGAATGATTGCCTATCGAAGTCGCGGGGTCCAAACGATACATATCGGACGTGCGATTGTGAATCGATCATGCGACTCTGGTGGCGGGCGTTGTGATCAATTATTTGCGATCGTCATTTTTATCTATTTTCCGTCGTTCCCTTAGTTGCTCTAAATTACATACCTCCACGAATTATTAGTGAGTTGCTAGGGAATCCCAGACGATTTATGTCGCTAGTGAGTGGGATGTGTGGTTCAAAATGTTCAAATGTGTGTGAAACCTTATGGGACTTAACTGCTAAGGTCATCAGTCCCTAAGCTTACACACTACTTAACCTAAATTATCCTAAGGAGAAACACACACACCCATGCCCGAGGGAGGAATCGAACCTCCGCCGGGACCAGCCGCACAGTCCATGACTGCAGCGCCTTAGAACGCTCGGGGGATGTGTGTGTTCTTCACGTTTCTTCGGTGGATTCTCTCACATGCAAAAATCTAATTCCATGTTTAGCCAGCGCAGAAAATTGTTCGACTTTTTTTTCGCAGATATCCAGTACCACCAGACGAGGAAAGAAGGGACTATGTAGAATGCGGTGGTGCGAAGTGTGTAAAACTTCGTAAGAACATTTTCGATGCTGAAATACCGTTTACAATTTCATTGCGAACAGTGCTGAAAACGAACAAGTGTCAGGATGAATACATGGTTCGACTCTTCCAAATTATCCATCCAGACCACCGTAATGGACTTTCTCATGATGACAACACCGATGCCGAGTAAGGTAAGTCGTCTCCTTTGCTATTACAAATATTTTTGTAACGCTCTTCTTTTGACTTTGCTGTAGCGACAACCGTAAACATACTCCTAACGCCCACCACCAGAGTCGCATGATCGATTTAAGATCGCAAGTTCGATATGTATCGCTAGGGCTCCGCGACTTCGATAGGCAATCATTCTTGAAATTACCGAAATAGGAATTACTGTTTTTGTTGCTTTCTCGAAACTAAATTAAGCATGCTTTCACATTAGAAAGTATGGATTACTGGCAGAAAGATCTTATAGTAACCCTTTTCTGAAACCTATATTTTATGTAAAAATTTGTCGAAACATTTTCCGACCAGAGAGTCGAAGTTCGTATTTCTATCATCTGTGTAATAAAAGAAGATGCAGCCTTTTTGAGAAAAGCTGGGAAAGTTAGTCTGTTCGCACTTGTCTTATTGCTCTCAGCCTCCGTTATGTAGCCATTGTGAGCTGTAGTTCTAGTGATTTTAGAATATAGTAGCTTAATTTGATAAACTTAAATCCTGTTCTATGATACATCCTCCAGTCCACATGTTTAATTTCATTATTCATTGTTATCGTGAGTTTTATCTTTCAGCGTTTCTAAGCAGGGAAGACGCAACATTTCGATGTGGTACCGATCCGCCATTGGCGTGATTTCATCACTCATTGTGTATGTGCGGAACCTGTAGTCATTCAGAAAAGAAGTTCGAGCTATTTTAATCAATCAAGCTGCATAGAGCGACTAACAAATTCTAAAATTCAGTCGATCCACATGACCTGTTGCGTTGCCCCCAACACCAACCAGGAATAAAAATTTTGGTTCTGTATTTCGACAGAATTGCCAGCAAGGAGTGTGACTGAATGAAATTTAAAATGTTTATTTGACTCCGCAAACGGTCGTCAACCTACAGTCACTAAAACAATGAAATTTTTAAAAGGTTAGATAACTAGCTTCGACGGACTGACTCGTCATTTTCAAATGTAATCACAAACCTAGAACACTGCATTAGTAATTCCAACCACACTTTTTCGTAATATTTGAAAGAAATGTGGTTGCAAATATTAATGCAGTTTTCCAGGCTTGTGATTACAATTGAAAATGATCGTCACGTAATCACAAACCTAGAAAACTGCATTAGTAATTGTAACCATACTTCTTTCAAATATTACGAAAAATACGCTAAAACCATAGTTTTTTTGGGTTTGTGATTACATTTCAAAACGACAACTCAGTGTGTAGAAACCTTTTAAAAATTTCATTGTTTCAGTGACTGTGCCTGGACGGCTGGAATGTGAAATAAACTTTTTAAATGTTGGTTCTGGTAACGAAATCCTAAAATATTTAAAGGAGACTGAAGCCAACTGAAATACTACCTTAATAATGATTTTAAAAAATAAAAAAAGAACTTTCACTCCCTGCTTTACCCCGTTAGCGGTTGAACTGCCAAAAATTCTGAAAACGTATTTCTTTATTTCTGACCGAGAAATCAAATACCAATCTTCGTAGTTCTGGCTTCAAAATTGCCGTAATAACGATATATTTTCGAAAAACCCTTCATCTCCTGTTTCAGTCCCTTAGGAGTGGGGTTTCGAGGAATTCCTTCTTAAACGATGCCTACAGTATAAGATCAACACCCTCTCCACATGTTAAGTTTCTATCCTTAGAGTCAGTCAGCCAGTCACGAAATTGCCTTTTATATACAGAGATTTTCTTTGCATAGGCCCATTAAAATTTTGTATATAAGCAGACCGAAGGGACGAACTGTTACCAAGGCCGGGATTCGATCTCATGTCTTCTGGCCACTATATCACCCAGTATAGTGGCTTCGCACAAATGCACGAACTACCCTAGCACGTGTCCCTCCTTAATCCAAATTCCTATTCCCATTTGTGCAAAACCACTGTGCCAGGTTGGTGTAGTGGTCAGTACATCTCTCTAGTGAGAAAGAGACGCAGGAGGAATCTTGGCTTTGGTACGAATTTTCATTCGTCGATTCAGTTTGCATATACACCATACGTATTTGAGACTTGAAAAAGTTTTTGGATCTAAATAGCTTCATGTTATAAAACTATTTTGTGGGAAAAGGCTACTTGAATAATCGAATCTGCATGGAGAATACTGTCAAACCGTCAATATTCGACATCAGTCGTTCATTACTTATTGACAATGCCTAGAATATTCCGAGGGCCATCAGTGCTGCTCGTCAATATTTCTAGAAATCGTCAACAATTTTTTCTTCTTTAGTGCTAGCAGCTTAATACACTACTGGCCATTAAAATTGCCACATCACGAAGATGACGTTCTACAGACGCGAAATTTAACCGACAGGAAGAAGATGCTGTCACATGCAAATGATTAGCTTTTCAGAGCATTCACACAAGGTTAGCACCGGTGGTGACACCTACAACGTGCTGACATGACGAAAGTTTCCAACCGATATCTCATATACAAACAGCAGTTGATCGGCGTTGCCTGGTGAAACGTTGTTGTGATGCCTCGTCTAAGGAGGAGAAATGCGTACCGTCACGTTTCCGACTTTGATAAAGGTCGGATTGTAGCTTATCGCGATTGCGATTTATCGTATCGCGACATTGCTGCTCGCGTTGGTCGAGATCCAATGACTGTTAGCAGAATATGGACTCGGTGGGTTCAGGAGGGTAATACGGAACACCGTGCTGGATCCCAACAGCCTCGTATCACTAGCAGACGAGATGACAGGCGTTTTGTTTACAGCATCATGATGGTCGCATCTGTGTTTGGCGACATCGCCGTGAATGCACACTGGAAGCGTGTATTCGTCATCGCCATACTGGCGTATCACCCGAAGTGATGGTATGGGGCGCCATTGGTTACACGTCTCGGTCACCTCTTATTCGCATTCACGGCACTTTGAACAGTGGACGTTACATTTCAGATGTGTTACGACCCGTGGCTCAACCCTTCATTCGATCCCTGCGAAACCCTACATTTCAGCAGGATAATGCACGACCACATGTTGCAGGCCTTTCTGGATACAGAAAATGTTCGAGTGCTGCCCTGGCCAGCACATTCTCCAGATCTCTCACCAATAGAAAACGTGTGGTCAATGGTGGCCGAGCAACTGGCTCGTCGCAATACACCAGTCACTGCTCTTGATTAACTGTGGTATCGTGTTGAAGCTACATGGGCAGCTGGGGTACCTGTACACGCCATTGAAGCTCTGTTTGACTCAAAGCCCAGGCGCATCAAGGCCGTTATTACGGCCAGAGGTGGTTGTTCTGGGTACCGATTTCTCAGGATGTATGCACCCAAATTGCGTGAAAATGTAATCACATGTCAGTTCTCTTATAATATATTTGTCCAATGAATACCCGTTTATCATCTGCATTTCTTCTTGGTGTAGCAATTTTAATGGCCAGTAGTGTATATGCCTGATAAGGACATGATTATTTCAGTAGATTCACCAAAGAGCTGCTTATAATAAGTAATCTTTATTCACGACAGGATGTTCTGGCTTTATCGCCATTTTCAAGTACGTCTAGGTCGGAGGTTCGAGTCCTCTCTCGGACAAGGGGGTGTGTGAAGTCCTTAGCGTAAGTTAGTTTAAGTAGTGTGTAAGCCTAGGGACGGATGACCTCAGCAGTTTGGGCCCATAGGAACTTACCACAAATTTCCAAGTACGTCTAGATTGATGTGACGTGCATTTTATGTCGTTAGGAGACAGTCTTGTATCTGTCACTGTTTTAACAAGATGGTAAATGATGTCAATATGTTGAAAATATAACCTTAATTCCGATGTGACAGTAGTTTGACATTTCCACTCTTACAACGTTCTATGTTTATTTTCAACATACTGACTGCATTTACCATCTTATTAAAACAGTGACAGTTATAAGACAGTCTACTAACGACGTAATATGGACGTCACATCAGTCTAGACGAACTTGAAAATGGCGATAAAGCCGAAACAGTCTGTCGTGAATAAAGATTGCTTATTATAAGCAGCTATATGGTGCATCTACTGTAATAATTTCTAGTACTGCAAATACACATCCTCAGACGGTCAATAAATTGACGTACAGACAATGTTAGTGACGTGTGAGGGTCCCTTGCAGCATTGCCAACGCATAAAAATGTATTCGGCTAAACTGAAGTTAAAATTCCGCTAACTGCTTATTATTATTATTTACCCTCCTGAAAACGAAATATCAATGCACTGATAACTTACAAAGAAATTTTTTGTCATCGTCATGGCATTTTATTATTATTATTGCTATTATTTTTACTATTATTACTACTACCACTACTAAAAAGAAGTTTACTAAGCTCACATTCCACTCACCACATTACTGTAGTTGAAGCCACAGTATTTCATTTCCCTCCTCTCCCTGCAGTAGGTTGTCTGCTGAAGTACTGCGACTGAGTGAAGGTGTCCCTGGGGCATATGCTCTCATAGCGCCGATTTCTTGTAGAACATTCTCTGGCAGTCGTATTCGTGACAGCACTTAACCAGCACGATTAAGACCAGCTCCTATTGTAATTATGCCTTTCGCCATAAAAGTAATTAGTCTGTTCCGGAGAGATGTTTTTATCAAATTTAGTTGGCTCAAGGTCCTTTCCACCTCTGGACCGTGGTAAAACCAAAACCAATAGCCAGATCAGAGAGTTCTTGGAAAGAATTTAAGCCGCTGGCATCTCTGTATGACCTAATTTCATTTCAGAACACCGCAGTACTGTTGATTTGTTTCCATTGGACAGTAGTGAGCTTGCACCACTGAAAATCAATTTTTGTTACTGTACTGTCTGATAAGCCCATTTCCTTAGCCAGCGATACTATAGGTTCTTTTATCACTTTCAAGCATTCTCTTAGAACAGTTAAGTATACTTTTTGCAACACTTTTACATTTTTGGGCAAACGGCGTTGCAGCTCAGAAGCAAAGGAAACAATTTTTCACATCTTTTCCTTATGGAATTCTCAACGTCATATGAAAATTTGTTGAAAGTATTCATATCCTGCAGTAAGACTTCGACTTCGTGACCTAAGTATGTTCTTGGCGACTTATATTTGCGAACATCTACTGTTAAAAGATCGCCTCTATACCCTGGCACAACAATTCTCCTTACGAGCCCACGGATTAGTAAAACAACATCGTTTAGAAGGCGTGATTAGTCTGCAGAATTTGACTGAAATTTCTTATTTACCAGCTGACATTCTTCCAAATAAGGTTTCAAAAAGGTAAGATAAATTTTGTTTACGTCATCACTGTACATACACTCCTGGAAATTGAAATAAGAACACCGTGAATTCATTGTCCCAGGAAGGGGAAACTTTATTGACACATTCCTGGGGTCAGATACATCACATGATCACACTGACAGACCCACAGGCACATAGACACAGGCAACAGAGCATGCACAATGTCGGCACTAGTACAGTGTATATCCACCTTTCGCAGCAATGCAGGCTGCTATTCTCCCATGGAGACGATCGTAGAGATGCTGGATGTAGTCCTGTGGAACGGCTTGCCATGCCATTTCCACCTGGCGCCTCAGTTGGACCAGCGTTCGTGCTGGACGTGCAGACCGCGTGAGACGACGCTTCATCCAGTCCCAAACATGCTCAATGGGGGACAGATCCGGAGATCTTGCTGGCCAGGGTAGTTGACTTACACCTTCTAGAGCACGTTGGGTGGCACGGGATACATGCGGACGTGCATTATCCTGTTGGAACAGCAAGTTCCCTTGCCGGTCTAGGAATGGTAGAATGATGGGTTCGATGACGGTTTGGATGTACCGTGCACTATTCAGTGTCCCCTCGACGATCATCAGTGGTGTACGGCCAGTGTAGGCGATCGCTCCCCACACCATGATGCCGGGTGTTGGCCCTGTGTGCCTCGGTCGTATGCAGTCCTGATTGTGGCGCTCACCTGCACGGCGCCAAACACGCATACGACCATCATTGGCACCAAGGCAGAAGCGACTCTCATCGCTGAAGACGACACGTCTCCATTCGTCCCTCCATTCACGCCTGTTGCGACACCACTGGAGGCGGGCTGCACGATGTTGGGGCGTGAGCGGAAGACGGCCTAACGGTGTGCGGGACCGTAGCCCAGCTTCATGGAGACGGTTGCGAATGGTCCTCGCCGATACCCCAGAAGCAACAGTGTCCGTAATTTGCTGGGAAGTGGCGGTGCGATCCCCTACGGCACTGCGTAGGATCCTACGGTCTTGGCGTGCATCCGTGCGTCGCTGCGGTCCGGTCCCAGGTCGACGGGCACGTGCACCTTCCGCCGACCACTGGCGACAACATCGATGTACTGTGGAGACCTCACGCCCCACGTGTTGAGCAATTCGGCGGTACGTCCACCCGGCCTCCCGCATGCCCACTATAGGCCCTCGCTCAAAGTCCGTCAACTGCACATACGGTTCACGTCCACGCTGTCGCGGCATGCTACCAGTGTTAAAGACTGCGATGGAGCTCCGTATGCCACGACAAACTGGCTGACACTGACGGCGGTGGTGCACAAATGCTGCGCAGCTAGCGCCATTCGACGGCCAACACCGCGGTTCCTGGTGTGTCCGCTGTGCCGTGCGTGTGATCATTGCTTGTACAGCCCTCTCGCAGTGTCCGGAGCAAGTATGGTGGGTCTGACACACCGGTTACAATGTGTTCTTTTTTCCATTTCCAGGAGTGTATTATGGAGGACTTGGGCAGTATAGCACTTCTCATGAAGCACTGCTATCTCAAAGTTGGTCTTTAGTTCAAGCCACTGAGACAAAGCATGAGAAACAGCCTCTAAAACAGACATCCAACGTGTATTGCACTTCTGAACTATTCTCAATGGATTAGCTCCGTCATTTACTGCACTGAATAACTTTGTGTGAGTAATTTGAGGAGATGAACACTTGGAAAACCAAGAACACGTTCCTGACAACAAAAATTCCAATTTCCGAGGCAAATTTTCAGCTGGGGCAGAAGATACCGCCAGCTGCACGGAATGGCAGTCGCAAAGATTTAAGACGGGGAACTTCTCTTTTCAAATTCTGATACACACACTATTATTGACGCCTACCATAACTGCTTCATTGTCATTAAATGAATGTTCAAGCCATACTCATTAAGCAAAGATTTCAAACCACCTGTTACTGGCACTGCGTTGCCTTCCTCTAACTCTAACATTCCCAAGAATGTGGAAACAATGCGACCTTGGGCCTCAGAAAAGTATATCACACACGCAGCTAACAAATTACTGTAGATTCATCCAAAATTACACTGAAATATCCGTCTCCTATGTCCATTTTCGGACTGGCTTTGAAATGTGGGTATATAATGTTTTTAATCATACCGGTACACTTGCTTCTATGCAAAAGCATCTGAGAGACATGGTCAGCACCTATAAAACACCTTTTGAAGGGCTGCAGAGGTGAGCCACAGATCTTATTGTGGAATGGTTAGCCACAAATAAACATAATGCAGCTTCTGCAACAGGAACTTCATTGGACTGCCTAACTACATGTGCATCTAGTTTCAACTGCCCCTGTGCAGGAAAGGGTGCCGCAGCTTTTACACGCTTTTTGAATGATTCAGTAAATCCAAAGGCGCTAATTGAAATTGCACTGGCAAAATCGACACCGCACACTAGAAGGATCGACGGGGATCTGAACAAGCCAGTCTTTCAATAGTCTGTTGCTAAGCCACTCTTTTCTAAACTTTTGGGTGTTTTTTTTGTCCTTCTGCTTCCACATTTTGATGAGACAGCTAATAAAAAAGTAAAGAAAATCACTGATTGCAACGCGATTAACTGCACCATAAACATTAACAATTCAACACTATGCACTGTACCGACTTCAGGCCTCAGCAACTTGTAACTGCAATGCTAAAAGCAATGAACTAAGACTGGGAAAGATTGTTTTGTTGTGTTGAGGCAGGAGAAACACTATATCAAAATCTGATTTTTAAGAGTTAGTTGGAGCCATATTGTCGCCACTTCAGGATTTTTCGCACTAAACATAATTTCAAATTGTACAATGGAATATGTTTAAAATGTTCCAGTTGAAACTCATGTCCACACATTTCCGCAAACTACCAAGAAAAACCAAAACTTGGAGACATCCAAATCCAAACCTAGGATAATTTCAACAGGATCATGTAGCCGTATCTGAAAGGTTTATCACGGAATGTTAAAATAGTCAGAAATGGGGAATTCGACTCTGATCATTATCTTTCTAAGATTAAAATAAAATGTCTCCCATCTAAAACAAAAAAGGCGACCAAGAAAGTGGTGAGATACAACACCACTACAGCTAATATTACAGAGGAAAATGTAGAAAAATATACAGAAGAAATTGAGACAAGTGAAGAAGGTGATTGGCGTTAACTCCAGATGCAAATAACTCAAGCAGCAGAGAAAACCTTAGGATTGGCCAAAAATATGGTGGAATGAGGAGTGTGAAGAAGCACTAATACAAATACTCGGAAATGGAGGAAATGGAGGTGTTCTCAAAGAAGAGGAAGCCCGTGAACAATTCAGACAACAAAGAAAAGAAAAATCAAAAATAATCTGGAAAAGCAAAAGAAACTTAGAAATTTCTCATGTTATTGAAATAGAAGAAAATTTCACCGAAAATAATGCTAGAAATTTTTACCAAGCTCTTAAACACATATTTAAAGGATATCAGGCACCAAATGCTTGTTTCAAAGATGAAAATGGCAAAATGGGATTAAACAACAAAGAAAATTATGAAATTTTAGCAAATTTTTTTGAAGAACTGTTATACTTTCCAGTTCCAAGAGATAAATTATAATTTCCAGGGATACCTGAAAACCCAGAGGAGATTTCTCACCAACAGAGTTAGAAATTCATGAGGCTATCAAAACACTCAAAAACAATAAAGCAAGTGGTGAAGACTGCATTACTGCAGATTTATTGAAGTGGTCAGAACCAAAAATCATAAATGATCTACAACTGCTTCTTGGGAACATTTGGAAAATCGAAAAGATTCGCATTGAATGGAAAACAGCATCAGTTCACTCGCTACATAAAAAAGGAGACAAACAAAACGTCAACAGTTACAGAGGAGTGTCACTTCTGCCAGTGGCATACAAAATATTATAAAAAATTCTCCTGAACAGGGTGGTAGATACTTTAGACAATCACTGGGAGAATGTCAGGGTGGTTTTCGAAAGGAAAGATACTGTGCAGAACAAATTTTTAGCTTAAAGTCAGTAATTCACCATAGAATATTAACGAGCAAAACAATAATAGTGTCATTTATTGATTTCAAGAAAGCACTTGATTGTATAGACAGAGAAACAAGAGATAAGATCATTAGAGAATTTGGTGGTAAATCAGAATTAGCAAATAAACAGGTACAATAATAAAGCCAAAATTATGGCAGAAGTATCTCAGCCATTTGAAATAAAAAGTGGTGTTAGACAAGGTGACAGTTTATCTCCTTTACTGTTTAATTGTGTTCTAGCAAAAATTGTAAGGGTCTGGAATTTGGAGCTAAAAATTCACAAAATTGGACCAATAACTCTGGGAAGGAAAACAAATGGAATTCAGATAAACTGTTTGGCTTTTGCGGATGATTTCGCAATACTTTCAGAAAACCTGACACAAGTAGTTATTCAGATAAACCCTCTGGAAAACACAGCAAACAGAATTGGTCACCAAAATTTCAGCTCAAAAAACAAAATTCATGACAAATATAAAAAATGCGCCAAAATTCATAGAAACACAAATAGGTAAAATAGAGAGAGTAAATAAATTTAAATATCTTGGAGAGACTATACAACAGAATGGACTAGAAAAAATCTGCAGTAGATGTAAGAATTAACAAAATGGAAAGAGCATATGGTTTGACCAAAAATATTTACAACAGGAAATGTATATATAGAAAAACAAAACTTAAACACTACACCACAGTGGTACAACCAGAATGTTTATATGGATCTGAATGCCTAACGATGAACTATAAGATGGACAGACTAGAGGTACTAGAAAGAGGGATTATTAGAAAATAATGGATGCAATAAATACTGAATTTGGTTGGAAAATAAGAAGTAATGAGGAGATCTACAAAAATATAGAGAAAAAATCTGAAGTAATGGCCAAACGAAGATTAACATTTTACGGACACCTCTGCTGAATGGATGGAAATAGACTAACGAAACAAATACTCCTACATTTCTGGAAGAAGAAATCGACAATAGCAGGGATTACAAAAGTGAGGAAAGATCTAGAAAGAAACAGCTTCAAAGAATCAGAATTAGCAGACAGAAACCGTTTTAAAAATAAAATACTAAATTTGGAACGCTTTCAAACCAGGAGAAATATAAATCAGGAACAACGTGAACAGAAGAAAAGAAGAGACCTCATGGAGAGAAAATGAGGGAATACCAGAAAAATAGGAAACAACAACAGAGGAAGTAGAGGAACTGAAGTTTTTAACATGATCCTAGTTGGTCGATACGATTGGAAAAAAAAGAAGATGGAAAGGCTGAATTAAACTGAAAAATATTGTTGCAGACATCAATCCACAAATTCGTTGCGCGCTAAATGCAAAATTTCATCCTCTGACCGAGTGTAAAATCCGTAAAATTTAGCGGAAATTCGGTAACTTACAAGAATGATTGCCTATCGAAGTCGCAGGGTCCAAACGACACATATCGAACGTGCGATTGTAAATCGATCATGTGCGTCACGTTGCGGACATTATGATCAATTATTTGTGATCGTCATTTTCATCTGTTTTCCTTCGTTCCTTTAGTTGCGCTAAATTACATTCCTCCACGCTTGGGAATCCCAGACGGTTTCAGTCGATAGCGAGTCTGCTGTCTGGTGTTCCTGACGTTTCTTTTAAATAAATTAGAATTCTGTGGTGTCACGGGCAGTGCTGCAAACTGGTTCAAGTCATACATCACTAACAGGAAACAAAGTGCAAGGAACTAGTGAATTAAGTCATCAGTCATCAGCAGAATGGGCAGATATTACATGTGGTGTCCCACAAGGATCCATCTTAGGGCCATTGCTTTTTCTTGTGTACATTAATGATCTCTCATTAGTTACACTGCCAGAAGCAGAGTTCGTTTTGTTTGCAGATGACACAAGTATTGCAATAAATAGTATGTCGAGTGTAGTTCTAGAAAGATCTGCTAATGATATTTTCATGGATATTAATAAATGGTTTAAAGCCAACACACTGAAATTAAACTTCGAAAAGACTCACGATAAGCAATTCAGAACCTGTAAGAGGTTTCCACCCAGCATATGCATAAAGTATGAAGAAGAGCAGATAGAAGAGGTCGACAGTCTTAAATTCCTGGGATTACAACTTGATAATAAATTCAGTTGGGAGGAGCACACCACTGAACTGCAGAAACGCCTTAATAAATCCGTATTTGAAATTCGAGTGTTAGCAGACATAGTTGACATAAAAATGAAAAATCTTGAATACTTTGCCTACTTTCATTCCATAATGTGATATGGTATAATATTTTGGAGTAACTCTTCAAGTCAAACAAAAGTTTTCAGAGTCCAACAGCGTGTAATACGTATTATTTGTGGAGTCCTGTAGAAACCTCTTCAAAGAACTGGGTAGACTAACTACTGCCTCTCAGTATATTTACTCCTTAACGAAATTTATCCTAAATAATATATCTCTTTTTCCAACAAACAGCTCAGTTCATACATACAATACCAGGAACAAAAATGATCTGCACAAGAACTTAAAAGCACTTACTTTAGTTCAAAAAGGGGTCCACTACTCAGGAACACTCATCTTCAATAATTTGCCAGCAAACATAAAAAATTTAGTTACAAATAAAGATCAGTTTAAAAGGAGCCTGAAAGACTTACTAGTGGCCCACTCCTTCTGCTCCATTGACGAATTTTTTAATAGAAACAAATGATGTATTGTATGTATTCATACTATTAGTAGTGTTATTTCAGCTTTCAAAAAAATTTGACAAGTTCCACATCCATAAGGATCTCCTCAGCACGGATCTATAGAACGAAAAACTTATCTAATCTAATCTTCGGCGGATTCTCTTACATGGAAAAAATCTAATTCCATGCTTATCCAGCGTAGAAAATTGACTTTTTCTCGCAAACATGTCCTGACCAACGTAATTCTTCTATCTTGCTGGACTCGAGACTACGCGTGGCAAGCAGCAGCATCGGAAACTGAATTATCTGCTAATACCGTGTGTGGCTATTTCGGGTTTTGCAGAGAAGTCTGTTATGTGGTAGTGACAGTGTATCAGCTGGTGGAGTGAGTAGAGTTGAGGAAGTGGGCGAATCTCATATAGCTAGAAGGAAGAAGAACCAGAGAGGACGACCTCCAAAGGGTGAAATAGATCATATTTGGGTATTCGGTGGAATAGAAAGAGAGTCCTGGAAGTGTTTCATTGTGAGAGTATTGTCCCGAGACAAGGTCACATGAGTGGGTCTGATAAAGCACTTCATGCTGCCTGGTACTAAAGTCATTACAGACGGATTTCAGTCTTACAAGACTCTGAAAGCTGAAGGATTCGACCACGAATTCGTTAACCACTCTGTAGAGTTCGTGACTTCGGATGACCCCAGTGTACACATGTAGAATGTCGAGCGCGTAAGGAAATTTGTGAAGTCTTCCATTAAAAGAGAAGGGCGTCCAGGACAAAGGGACGAACTGTACTTGTTTCAGTATCTCTATTTACACAACTTGCCTTGGCAGTTTACCCAGGCTATGGCAAAAGTGGAATTGTCCCTGCAGCGCACACATCACATGGACTTTCACATGACGACAACACCGACGGCGAGTAAGGTAAGACGTAACGTTAGCGACAGCCCCCGACGGTGCGCAACTCCCGCCGAATCACCCCCCCCCCCCCCCCTCCACATCAATCCATATCCTAAGCTCCGCCCATGGTGTGCCGCATGTTCCAACGTCAAAGTTGTTCGTATCACACATATGCCAGTCATAACAAGGGAGAAAATCAGTAGTTAGTACGAAATACGGTTTTTCCGGTACCATTGTGAAAAGAATTATAAATATGTTCATTAAATATGCGAGTTGAAAAATCATCAGTAAGAAAGAAAAATAAAAATGGTATCCACACTGTCTTTTTTATTTCATGAGCTTTCATCTGCACTATATCAAAAAATCTGATATTTGTTAACTGCAGTGAGCGCAAATTTCCGTCAACTCGCGTAGTGTAAGAAATTCTGTTGGGAAGTATTAATTGGTAGTATCGCCAAGGATGCTGTCCATTATCTCGATTGTCTAAAGTCAATGTTGTGCATAAACAAGGCAAAGTCGATGGCTTGGTCTGTTTCTGATTACCTCATTAAGACTAAAGAATATAAGTGTGGGATAATGTAGAAATGCGTAATGCAAGCAGTCAGATATTTATACAGTGACATTCATCATTAATATTTGCCTGTGTAATGGGTGAATTTTTACTTGTGAACTCTTATGACTGCTTGCTTATAGCAGACACGAAATTACTTTGAGTTCTTCTTCAGTGTTTGAGAGCTTTAGAGCTGACTATTGTTAAACATATGTACATAATTTCGTCAGTGTCATTCCAACACATCTTATCGTACTTTAATGTCTGTTAGATATCAGTTTTGACAGCAGTTGGCCACAACAGTCAAGATTAGGTACCTTGTGTATGATAACTTTATTGAGAGTGCATATCTATGTTTCATTTTGACAGTATTACACAAACTGCTAAGAAGTACTAACAGCATAACACTGCTAGTATGAACAACCGCGGCAAAACAAAAAACGACGAGGGGCTGTCGCTAACGTTTCCTTTGTAATTACAAGTATTTTTTTAACGCTCTTCCTTCGTCGTTGCTGTAGTGACCACCGTAAACATACTCATAAGGCCCGCGAAGAGAGAGTCGCATGATCGATTTACAATCGCACTTTCGATACGTGCCGTTTGCACCCCGCGACTTCGATAGGCAATCACTCTTGGAAATTACAGGAAATTCCGCTAGCTTGTCAAGCCCGGTCCCTCGACCACGGCAGCCTGACCGCTGGAGGCGCAGCTCACCTGGAGGGAAGTTGTGCGGCCTGGAACAGGCCGCCTTCACCAGGTACAACAGAAGCGCCACGGCAACGGCGGCCAGCACAAGCTCCGCAGACACCATGACGGCGACTTCGGGACTGGACAGCTCCCGGCACATTTTAAACAGGCCGCAGCTTCCCCACCACCGCCTGGCGCGTCAAGTGATTACGTACGACAGCGCAGATGAGATGATCCGCAAATCAAAACAGCTCTCCGCGACACCACTGCGAATCTGAGACGTATCACAGATATGCCAGTCATAACAAGGGAGAAAATCAGTAGTTAGTACGAAATACGGTTTTTCCGGTACCATTGTGAAAAGAATTATAAATATGTTCATTAAATATGCGAGCTGAAAAATCATCAGTAAGAAAGAAAAATAAAAATGGTATCCACGCGTGAGTCCCACTGACTCCTGGCCTCTGGGCCAGCGCGACAACGTCATAGCCATAACACTAACATTTCTGTCATGCTTGTATCGGCGGCTCCATCAAAATACTTTGTGTTGCCAACAAACTGCTTGCTGCCAGTTATGCCCGCACGCCCACCGGCGTCGCAACTGCACTGATGCTTCGACGTTCCCCCCTTCGGCAGCGGAGCTGATCTCACAAGTTTCTGTATACAGGGTGGAAAGTATTTAAACCGACAAACTCTGGGAGGTTGTAGGGGACATCAAAACAAATATTTGTGCCTAATGTCATTTTTTCCTACGAGGAGTATTTAAACCGGAAGAGGAAGATTTCTCTGGCGGCAAATTAATTAAACCTACAAGCGCTTTTCCATTTTTTATGACTAAGAGACAACACATTAACGCAACCCAATTTTAATTACAGTAGATTTTCAAAAATGCCTCTATTGACACGTAAACAAAGGTTACACCAAATAGTTCAAATGGCTCTGAGCACTATGGGACTTAACATCTAAGGTCATCAGTCCCCTAGAACTTAGAACTACTTAAACCTAACTAACCTAAGGACATCACACACATCCATGCCCGAGGCAGGATTCGAACCTGCGACCGTAGCGGTCGCGCGGTTGCAGGCTGAAGCGCCGAGAACCGCACGGTCACATCGGCCGTCAGATAATGTTCTGGCTGACACGGGCAAAAACCCCAGGAGTATCCTGAATTGTTTTCTGCTGCTGCTACTATCCAGGCAACCAGATCCTCCTCTGATGCAACAGGAGTTGCGTAAACAAGGTTGCGCATCCCTCTCCACACAAAAAAAGTCCAGAGGGGACATATCTGGGGATCGAGCAGGCAATGGTACAGGACCACCTCTGCCAATCCACGTTTCTGGGAACCGTCGGTCCAGGAATCGACGCACACGACGACTGAAATGTGCCGACGCCTCGTCATGTTGGAACCACATGTGTTGTCTTGTAGGGAGCGGGACGTCTTCCAGCAATTCTGGCAATGCTCTGGCGAGAAAATTGGAATAGTGCCTGCCATTTAATGGCCTAGGAAGAAGATACGGCCCAATTAAACAGTCCCCAACAACACCGACCCACACATTAACGAAGAGGCGAACTTCGTGAGCGCTAGTAACTGTGGCATGTGGGTTATCTTTACTCCAAACATGCTAATTGTGCATGTTGAAGGCTCCATCACGCCCGAACGTTGCTTCAGCGGTAAGTAACACAGAGGATGGAAATGTAGGATGCATTTCACACTGTTCCAGGTACTACTGCGAAAACTGTGCTCTGGGTGGATAATCAACTGGTTCCAGGTTGTGGACACGTTGTAAGTGAAATGGATGTAACAATTGCTCTCGAAGGAGTGTTCTTACATTCGTCTGATTCGTCTCCATGTTAAGTGCAATTGCACGAGCGCTGATTGAAGGATCCCGCTCCACAGCTTGCTCAAATTGCAGCATTCTTACCGTGCAACGGCGTCCCTGTCCAGGTAATCTGCTGAATAACCCGATCTCACGCAGAAGTTGGTACACAGCAGCAAAGGTCGTATGATACGGCGATTAGGATATTGTTGTTGATAAACCCGCTGTGCAGCTCGTCGGTTGTGGTGCGCTACGTAGTACGCACCAAACATATCAGTGTACTCACTCCAGGTGTATCGCTCCATTAGTAAACAGAGACAATGCACTACTACACTGGTGGACAGCACTTGCCTACAACTGAAGAGCGTAATACGGCCTCTAACTACTGAAGATCGTAATACGGCCTCTAACAACTGAAGAGCGTAATACGGCCTACATCGGTTTAAATAATCCTTATAGGAAAAAATGACATTGGGGAAAAATATTTGTTTTGATGTCCCCTACAACCTCCCAGAGTTTGTCGGTTTAAATACTTTTCACCCTGTATATTGTACCGGCTAATTAAGAACCATTCCCTGCCGTGTGGGTCGGGCATAAAACATCTTTGAATCACGTTGTGAATGCAATTGTGTGAACTAGAAGTTGAAAATTGATCTCGTTTTCTATTTCCAGAGATATTTCATACACTTTCAACCACGACGTATCCAAAGACAGTGATTTTGTTTATTACTCGGGAATAGCACAGCAAGCGATTCCAGTCTATTTTTTCTAATTTTTGTTTCCCAAATAATTTGATTTAGTTACCCTCGTATCAGCATGCCTTCGTTAAATCCTATTATCTGTTTGTAACAGGTTGATCAGCTTTTTTCAGTAACCCTTGAATATTCATAGATATAATGTGCAAGTAGTAAGGGTGCACTACTCCAACAGTCCGGAGAAAATCGCGAGAGAAGTTTTACGCGTCTATTATGTCACTGATGTACAGTAACACCAAAAAGTATTGGCACACGTGCGAATGTATCGTTCCTAGTTACAAACGCCGCACCTTCCGGTAAACAGTACATGTACGTGCTGCCTCACATACCAGACGTTACAATCCTGCCACAGTGCCTACCATTAACAAAGAAATGCAGTGTTAAGGGCAAACATACATCTCCCCTGCACACAAAAGGTATTGGCACAGAGCGTGGCTTCTCGGTATACTGCTGGGTTTTCAAGTACCGGAACGCCATCTGATGACGCAATAGACACTGCGTGTTGTTCACGGCCCAGCCGCTAGTATGTTGCTGTATTGCGCGATAGTGGTCAACATGGAGCCGAAGAAGAAGTAACATTCAGTGGCGTTGCGTGAGAGAGTAGTATTGCTTCATTCACAGGGGAGAAGCTATCGACAAATCGGAGCAGAGGTGTCTGTTAGCTACACCACGGTACATCATTCACAAATATAAAGAGACTGGAACAACAACGAATAAGTGTCGTCTTGGTCGTCCAAAAGTGCTTACAACCCAAGTGTCGCCGCATCATCGCACTTGCTCGGAAGGAATCTGCTACAAGTGCACCAGCTATAACTTAGGTTGTTCAGACAACGTCCGACAAGACGGTTAGTGTTCAAACTATACGAAATGTGTTGAATGAGGCTGACATGCATGGACGTTCTCCCAGGAAAAAGCCATACATATAGGAAATTAACCGGCAGAAACGCGTGCAGTTTGCCAAGGACTACATCAGCGAGCCGATGGAGTTTTGGAACACTATGATATTTACCGACGAATCGAAGTTCAATGTGTTCTGATTTGATGCAAGAAAGAAAGTTTGGCGCAAGCCGAATACGCACCTCGACATCAAACACATGCATCCCACAGTCAAACACGGTGGGGCAGCATCATGGTCTGGGGCTGTATGGCGGCGTCCGGCGTTGGAAATCTAGCTGTAATCCACGGTACAATGGGTCATATGAGATATATCGACGTGTTGCGAGGTAACTTACACGCTAGTGCACGGACATTGGGCCTTACTGGGGTGTTTCATTTCCAGCAAGACAACCACCCATGAAAACCCGGGAGTGGTTCCTGTACAATGCCCCCAGAAGGATTCTAACACCACCTCAGAGCCTTGATTTGAACCCCATTGAGAACCTGTGGGCTCATCTTGACACACAAGTCAGAAAAAAGCGTCCTTCCGGTACAAACGACCTGGACAAAGTGCTCCTGGAGGAATGGGCGAAAATTACTCCTGATACCGCCCAGAATTTAATACAAAGCATTCCTAGCCGTTTACGTGCCGTTATAGATGCTAAAGGGATGCACACTAGCTATTAGAAGGATAACATCAATGAAGAAAACGAACACACTGTCCGATTCATAGGCGTGTGCCAACACTTTTTTGGATGCAGAAGAGCGATGTTTATTTTCATAACAATGTATGTTACTTCACGGACAGGTGATTTGGACATATTTGTAACTTATGTAATGTAAGGTGGCACGTGTCTGGGTTCTGTTCTGAAATATTGTTTCGTTTAACCGACAACCACCAAAACGTAACTTTGCCAATACTTTTTGGTGAGATTATATGTGCCGTACTTCAGAGTTCATGATGGTCAAGTGGTTAGCGTTCGAGCTTTATAAGACGGACGTGTACGAGGCGACGGTTCGGTTCCCGCTCAAACTTTGATTTTTGTAGTACAATCGTAAATTCCGTGATATCGAAAAAAAAAAATTTTACCTACACTATTCGTTCTTGCAACATTGGCAACGTCTCACTGCTACGCAGGTTAACTGACAAATGGGGCCTGCCTCTGTATCTGCAGCTCGAAGCGTCGAGGTGCAAAGTAGTTCCGGGTACCTTACCAGATTCGCAAACCACGACAGGCATACATTTTCAGGAAAACTCTATGCGTTTCTTTATTTGCTTATCGATCGTTATAAATGTGTTTCTTCCAATAATTAAATTTAATTAAAAATGGTAACTAGTCAAATAAAATGAAACTCATGAAAATGCACGTGTTTTTAAAAAATTATGTTACATCTCAAATGTGACATAAATTATATAATATGACCAGTGATGAAAAACAATATAGATTGAAAGTTTAAATGGGAGTCGAACCGTTGCCTCTTTCACGTTCGTTTTATTAAACTCGAGCGCTAACCACTTACTTTATCTAATTTTGTTCGTAATTGTTCGTTGCATTTTTAAAATCTCATTTTGTTCGTTATGGCTCGTTGCGTCACATGACATCCATTCAAGTTCATCGTCGATCGGTTCACTCAGTTTTTTATTACGGAGGGCAGCGAACGCTCTGGCCGAACACGCTGAGTCGCCGTACCGGATCCACTTGGCCACCATGAACTCTAACATCGAGCGTATACGCACAAATAGATCCGTTACATAGTAGACGCGTAAAACTTGTATTACGATTTTCTCGGGATTGCCAGGGTAGTGTACCTTACTACTTGCACATTATGTTGTTTTACTGGCCTACTAAAGGCGTACAAAGTTTGAAATAAATCTGAGATCCCAATGTCGTGCCCTCCCCTTGTAAGTATATGCCTGTAACAAAGAAAAATTGTTCAGATTAGTCTCTGTCCATAGAAATTGGTTCATGAAGTTTGATGTCATACGTAGTGTCACATACTTCGGATTAGAAGTAAACTGTAAGAGGCCGGCCGAAGTGGCCGTGCGGTTAAAGGCGCTGCAGTCTGGAACCGCGAGACCGCTACGGTCGCAGGTTCGAATCCTGCCTCGGGCATGGATGTTTGTGATGTCCTTAGGTTAGTTAGGTTTAACTAGTTCTAAGTTCTAGGGGACTAATGACCTCAGCAGTTGAGTCCCATAGTGCTCAGAGCCATTAAACTGTAAGACGAATGTCAGTGCTGAAATCCAAAAGAATATTGTCCGCTAACAGTTGCTACCGTGGCCTCAGAAAACATCTGACATTCAAGTTGCTGCTGAGGAAAACGGAAGTTATGATGTGTAAAGTTCTAGTAAGGCCTGTGGGTGCCGAAACATGGACGTTACCAACATTTTAATGAAAAGCAACTGGTCATATTTGAAAGGAAGAACTTGAAACAAATTCTTGGGCCGGTGCCAGGAGGAGGAGACTGAACTATAAACTATATACTCTACATAAAGTACCAGAAATTGTCAGCCACTGATCCGACGCGGCGTAGTGGTTAGCATTCGGGAGGTTCAAACCCGTGTCCGGCCATCCTGGTTTAGGTTTTCCGTGATTTCCCGAAATTGCTTCAGGCAAATTCCGGGATAGTCCCTTTGAATGGCCACGGCCGACTTCCTTCCCCATCCTTCCCTAATCCCTTGGGACCGGCCGAGCGGTTCTACGCGCTACAGTCTGGAACCGCGCGGCCGCTACGGTCGCAGGTTCGAATCCTGCCTCGGGCATGGATGTGTGTGCTGTCCTTAGGTTAGTTAGGTTTAAGTAGTTCTAAGTTCTAGGGGACTGATGACCATAGATGTTAAGTCCCATAGTGCTCAGAGCCATTTGAACCATTTGAACCCATCGGACCGATGACCTCGCTGTTTGGTCCCTTTCCCCCAAATCAATCAACGAAACATTGTCAGCTACATTAAGATCAAAAGGCTGCAATTGGCGGGACATGTACTGAGAGGTGACGATAGAATGATTAAGAAGATGCGGAGCGCATTGCTTGAAGGAACTAGGTGAGTTGGAAGACCAAATCTAAGGTGTCGGAGACGACATATGGAAAACTGATATTCAGAATTAGAGGAGTTCGGCACTAGACAGGGAAGAATGGAACAATCTTCTACCGACTGCCAAGGCTTATAGAGGGCTTTTGTGCTGATGGCGATACTTCTTATGCCTCTTAAGCTCAATCTGTCGATTAAGCTCCATTACGAGTGCCGTGTTGCGTCCGTCTGCAAGGAAGTCCAGAATCCAGTCATGAAACTAATCCGATCCTCTGTATGCTCGTTTTTTTTTTTTTTTTTTCAATAATCATTAGTGAGAAACTACATCTAATGCCTTCCTGAAGTCAACTGAAGTCAATATACGTAGATATAATGAACGAACAGATGTAGTTATGTTTCGCAACATTCCTCTGTGTGGAACCCATGCTGATTTTCATTGGGCAGATTTTCGTTCTCCAAAAGTCGTCGTAACGCGTGAGTATTAAACATGTTCCATAATTGTACCACAGATTCACGTCAGCGATATAGGCCTATAATTAAGGCCGTATGTCTCGTCCCTTTCTTTTCCTGAACATCGTTGTCTTTCCTTCTCCCGCCGGACAACTGGAGTATTCTTGCTGTTAGTGTAGGGTTGGTTCAAATGGCTCTGAGCACTATGGGACTCAACTGCTGAGGTCATTAGTCCCCTAGAACTTAGAACTAGTTAAACCTAACTAACCTAAGGACATCACACACATCCATGCCCGAGGCAGGATTCGAACCTGCGACCGTAGCGGTCTTGCGGTTCCAGACTGCAGCGCCTTTAACCGCACGGCCACTTCGGCCGGCGTTACGTATTCAACACCCTGACACACTGCAACTGTTTGCTGTTGTAGGACTCGAGTCCTCGTCAGCACACAGTCTTAATGCGACAGAAAGTTTCACACCAGCGCACACTCCGCTGGAGAGTGAAAATCCATTCTGGACTTGTGCACGTTCTTTTAAATTTTGTTTAAATTTATTAGACTGGTTTATAACTTCGTAGCGTTTATACACCGCGTGTTGGTATTCCGGTTGCAGTGGATTTATTTATCGATTGTCATTTTTTATTTGCAGTTCACTGTTGCTGTCTGAGTTTACATATTGCCATTCTGTCATTTGGAGACTGTGAGTGGAGCTGAGGATGCTAGAAAGCAAAGTGCCAAGAGGATAAAACCGAACATTTCCGACGTATTCTTCGGACGAGTTCAGTAGCGGGGTGACAGCAGCGGAGGCAGACAGAAACTTTTTCTCCGTGTATGGTGATAATGCCATTGGACAGAGCACGACAAGAAAATTTTTTTCTCATTTTAAGGAAGATCGTTTTGACATTAGCGACTCTCCAAGTTCAGTAACACCTTCAGGATTTCATAAGGATCATTCATTGGACAAATATATTATACTAGAAATGACATGTGAGTACATTTTCACGCAATTTGGGTGCATAGATCCTGAGAGAACAGTACCCGGAACAAACACCTCTAGCCGTAATAAAGGCCTTGATACGCCTGGGCATTGAGTCAAACAGAGCTTGGATGGCGTGTACAGGTACAGTTGCAAATGCAGCTTCAACACGATACCACAGTTCATCGAGAGTAGTGACAGGCGTATTGTGACAAGCCACTTGCTCGGCCACCATTGACCAGACGTTTTCAGTTGGTAAGAGATCTGGGGAATGTGCTGGCCAGGGCAGCAATCGAACATTTTCTGTATCCAGAAAGGCCCGTACAGGACCTGCAACATGCGGTCGTGCATTATCCTGCTGAAATGTAGGATTCCGCAAGGATCGAATGAAGGGTAGAGCCACGGGTCGTAACACATCTGAAATGTAACGTCCACTGTTCAAAGTGCAGTCAATATGAACAAGAGGTGACCGAGACGTGTAACCAATCGCACACCATACCATCAGCCCGGGTGATATGCCAGTATGGCGATGACGAATACACGCTTCCAATGTGCGTTCACCGCGATGTCGCCAAACACGGATGCGACCATTTCGATGCTGTAAACAGAACCGGGATTCATCCGAAAAAATGACGTTTTGCCATTCGTGCACCCAGGTTCGTCGTTGAGTACACCATCGCAGGCGCTCCTGTCTGAGATGGAGCGTCAAGGGTAACCGAAGCCACGGTCTCCGAGCCGATAGTCCGTGCTGCTGCAAACGTCGTCGAACTGTTCGTGCAGATGGTTGTTGTCTTGCAAACGTCCCCATCTGTTGACTCAGGGATCGAGACGTGGCTGCAAGATCCGTTATAGCCATGCGAATAAGATGCCTGTCATCTCGACTGCTAGTGATACGAGGCCGTTGGGATCCAGCACGGCGTTCCGTATTACCCTCTTCAACCCATCGATTCCATATTCTGCTAACAGTCATTGGATCTCGACCAACGCGAGCAGCAATGTCGCGATACGATAAACCGCAACGCTGGACACAAAAAACACTAAACAGGACTTAGGTTGCGAACTGTGTCCTGCACCCACCTTATTCATCTGATCTTGCGTCCTCAGGTTTTCACCTTTTCCGCTATCTATCGAACAACCTTCAAGGAACCTCCTTTCCGGTTGGAAAGGGGCTCCTAACAGACTCCACGAGTTCTTCGCCTAAAAAAACAACGTGATTTCTACAGTCGCGGAATGGAAGAGTTGCTCCAGCGTTGTCAGACTGTTGTAAATAGTGAAGCAGAATATATTATTGATAACTAAAGTATCTGTTATGTGTATCCATTGCGTTTATTAAACTTATGAAAACACGCTATGACCTTACGCACCAATTTGATATTGACGTATTCAGCTTCCTGGAAAACTGGAACTGTGCCTGCTAAAGCCAAAACTCCCAGGTTAAGGGGAATGTCCAGCTCACAGTTTTAGGGTTTGACATCGGTGCACACTCCAGTGTAAAGTGAAAATCCATTCTGAACAAATGTATGCCCCTTTAAATTTTCTTTAAATACGTCAGTGTATGTGGAATAGCACGTTAAACGTTACATGCACAGCAGGGAATTAGACTTAACTAACGCTCCTCAAAAGCATTCATTGACATGTGGCTTTCTCAGCGGTTGGAGTGAACTACACACATCAAAAAAAGTTTTGCATCACCCCTGTTCCCAGAACTCCCGAAGATAGATGTTGACTGTGCATATTATTTCACAGACACAGTTCCTTTGACTGTTCAGAGATGTCACTAAACCTGCCCAAAGATGTAAACAACCACGCATGAGCAGCGCCTATTAGACGGAGGGTGTCCAACAGCCGATCAGTTCCCTTCTTTCCACCAGGAAGGAGGTACACGGCTCGTGTTGTCTGTAGTTCAACCATGTCTAGACGGTCAATACCGCAGTTCGATTACGTCCGCATTGTTTTGTTACTTTGTGCAGGAAAGGTTCTCAGGAATTGTCCAGGCATCTCAGAGTGAGCCAAAGCGATGTTGTTCGGACATGGGGGAGATACAGAGAGACAGGAACTGCCGATGACTTCGATGACTTGCCTCGCTCAGGCCGCCCAAGGGCTACTACTGCAGTGGATGACCGCTACCTACAGATTATGGCTCGGAGGAACCCTGACAGCAACGCAACCATGTTGAATAATGCTTTTCGTGCAGCCACAGGACGTCATGTTGCGACTCAAACTGTGCGCAATAGGCTGCATGATGCGCAACTTCACTCCCGACGTCCATGGTGAGGTCCATCTTTGCAACCACGACACCATGCAGCGTGGTACATATGGGCTCAACAACATGGCAAATGGACCGCTCAGGACTGGCATCAAGTTCTCTTCACCGATGAGTGTGTAATATGCCTTCAACCAGACAATCGTTGGAGACATATTTGGAGGCAACTCGGCCAGGCTGAATGCTTTAGACACACTGTCCAGCGAGTGCAGCAAGGTGGAGGTTCCCTGCTCTTTTGGGGTGGTTTTATGCGGAGCCGACGTACGCCACTGGCACCCCCCAGGAAAGGTGCCGTAACGGCTGTACGATACGTGAATGCTATCCTCTGACCGATAGTGCAACCATATCGGCAGCATATTGGCGAGGCACTCTTCTTCATGGACGACAATTTGTGCTCCCATCGCGCACATCTTGTGAATGACTTCCTTCAGGACAACGACATTGCTCTACTAGAGTAGTTGGCTTATTTTCCAGACATGAAACCTATCGAACATGCCTGAGATAGATTGAAAAGGGCTGTTTATGGATGACGTGACCCACCAACTGGTCTGAGAGATCTATGTCGAATCGCTGTTGAGGAATGGGACAATCAGGACCAACAGTGCCTTGATGAAGTTGTGGATAGTATGCCACGAGGAATACCGGTATGCGTCAGTGCAAGAGGACGTGCTACTGCGTTTTACAGGTACCGGTGTGTACAGTAATCTGGACCACCACCACTGAAGGTCTCGGTGTATGGTGCTACAACATGCAATTTGTGGTTTGCATGACCAATAAAAAGGATGGAAGTGATGTTTATGTTGATCTCTATACCAATTTTCTGTACAGGTTCCGGAACTCTCGGAACCGAGGTGATGCAAAACTTTTTTTGATGTGTGTATATACACACACTTTTCGTTTTACACATAATTTTTAAACAACAGTCAAACACGTCAAACTGTACCCAAATGTTAAGATATTACTTTTCTACACATTTCTAAGGTATACAAAGATGTTACAATAATACTTACACACTGAAGAGCCAAAGAAACTGGTACACCTGTCTAATATGGTGTAGGGCCCCGCCAACACGCAGAAGTGCCGCAACATGACGTGCTACGGACTAGACTAATGCCTGAAGTAGTGCTGGAGGGAATTGACATCACGAATCCTGCAGGGCCGTCCATAAATCCGTAAGATTACGAGGGGGTGGAGATCTCTGCTGAACAGCACGTTGCAAGGCATTCCAGATATGATCAATAATGTTCATGTCTGGAGATAATGGTAGCCAGCGGAAGTGTTTAAACTCAAAAGAGTGTTGATGGAGCCATTCTGTAGCGATTCTGGACGTGTGGGGTGTCGCATTGTCCTGCTGTAACTACTCAAGTCCCTCGGAATGCATAATGGACATGAATGGATGCAGGTGATCAGACAGGATGCTTACGTACGTGTCACCTGCCAGAGTCGTATCTAGACGTATACCGCTCCAACTGCACGCGCCCTGCTCCATTACTGAGCCTCCACCAGCTTCAACAGTCCTCTGCTGACGTACAGGGTCGATGGATTCATGAGGTTGTCTCCATACCCATAGACGTCCATCCACTCGATACAATTTGAAACGAGACTCGACCGACCAGGCAACATGTTTCCAGTCATCGACAGTCCAATTTCGGTGTTGACGGGCCCAGGCGAGGCGTAAAGCTTTGATTTGTGCAGTCATCAAGGGTACACGACTGGGCCTTCGGCTCCGAAAGTCCCTATCGATGATGTTGCGTTGAATGGTTCACACGCTAGCACTTGTTGATGGCCAAGCATTGAAATATGCAGCAATTTGCGGAGGGTTGCACTTGTGTCACGTTGAAGGATTCTCTTCGGCCGTCGTTGGTCCCATTCTTACAGGATCTTTTTCCAGCTACAGCGATGTGGGAGATTTGATGTTTTACTGGATTCCTGACATTCACGGTAAGCTCGTGAATTGGTCGTACGCGAAAAATGTCCACTTCATCACTACCTCGAAGATGCTGTGTCCCATCCCTCGTGCGCCGGCTATAACACCTCGTTCAAACTCACTTAAATCTTGATAACCTGCCATTGCAGCAGCAGTAACCGACATAACAACTGCGCCAGACACTTGTCTTGTGTAGGAGTTGCCGACCACAGCGCCGTGTTCTGCATGTTTACATATATCTGTATTTGAATACGCATGCTCGCACCAGTTTCTTTGGCGCTACAGTATACATACCAAGTTCAGTGGACTCATATAGTCATGCGGAAAGTATAACTTTGGGCATAGGTGTGTATCGTGAAGAAAGTGCCAATAAGCAGGTAGATTCAAACTCAGCCAGCTGCTTTCAAAAACCTGCGCAGCTAAGCTCTATGTTTGTGGTGGACGCCACCAGCGCCCACGATCAGAGTATTAGTATGTACAGAAGAAGATAAGAAGTTGTACAGATATTTATATTAAATACAATACAGCATTATAGATTTAAAAAATATTTCCACAAAAGCATAATGTAAGAAAAGAGGCGCTGATGGCGTCGGCCACAAACATGAAGCTTAGCTGCGCAGGTTTTTGTAAACATTAAAGATGATCACTCTGAAATATATATGGAATAATAACGCTGCAGTTTCCCTTGTTGCAAAAACAACTCACACAACACGAGTCTTCACAGGCATTTCCTACTGAGGCACAGCATCACAAGAAATTGCTGACTTATATAGAAATACCAATATAAAAATGACTTTCTCTAGAAACCACTAACTTGGTCAGCACGTGTCTCACACAGTAAATATAAATACCTCCATGACAGAACACAGTGGATGTACAAGGTGACTCGGTAATGATATTACAAACTCTCGGTAATGATCATGAAGGCTAAATACATCAGTTTAAGGTTGTTGTTGTTGTTGTGGTCTTCAGTCCTGAGACTGGTTTGATGCAGCTCTCCATGCTACTCTATCCTGTGCAAGCTTCTTCATCTCCCAGTACCTACTGCAACCTACATCCTTCTGAATCTGCTTAGTGTATTCATCTCTTGGTCTCCCTCTACGATTTTTACCCTCCACGCTGCCCTCCAGTACTAAATTGGTGATCCCTTGATGCCTCAAAACATGTCCTACCAACCGATCCCTTCTTCTAGTCAAGTTGTGCCACAAACTTCTCTTCTCCCCAATTCTATTCAATACCTCCTCATTAGTTACGTGACCTACCCACCTTATCTTCAGCATTCTTCTGTAGCACCACATTTCGAAAGCTTCTATTCTCTTCTTGTCCAAACTATTTATCGTCCATGTTTCACTTCCATACATGGCTACACTCCATACAAATACTTTCAGAAACGACTTCCTGACACTTAAATCTGTACTCGATGTTAACAAATTTCTCTTCTTCAGAAACGCTTTCCTTGCCATTGTCAGTCTACATTTTATATCCTCTCTACTTCGACCATCATCAGTTATTTTGCTCCCTAAATAGCAAAACTCCTTTACTACTTTAAGTGTTTCATTTCCTAAACCAATTCCCTCAGCATCACCCGATTTAATTTGACTACATTCCATTATCCTCGTTTTGCTTTTGTTGATGTTCATGTTATATCCTCCTTTCAAGACACTGTCCATTCCGTTCAACTGCTCTTCCAAGTCCTTTGCTGTCTCTGACAGAATTACAATGTCATCGGCGAACCTCAAAGTTTTTACTTCTTCTCCATGAATTTTAATACCTACTCCGAATTTTTCTTTTGTTTCCTTTACTGCTTGCTCAATATACAGATTGAATAACATCGGGGAGAGGCTACAACCCTGTCTCACTCCTTACCCAACCACTGCTTCCCTTTCATGCCCCTCGGCTCTTATAACTGTCATCTGGTTTCTGTACAAATTGTAAATAGCCTTTCGCTCCTTGTATTTTACACCTGCCACCTTCAGAATTTGAAAGAGAGTATTCCAGTTAACGTTGTCAAAAGCTTTCTCTAAGTCTACAAATGCTAGAAACGTAGGTTTGCCTTTTCTTAATCTTTCTTCTAAGATAAATCAGTTTAAGGTAGGGTCCCCCATTCGGAAATGACCAAGTCGAAAGTTATAAGCGAAAATCGCTCTGATAACTCTGACACTGAAATATATGTATCGGTACTGTCGATGCTAGGATTGTAGGATAGGCAACCTTCACAGGTATGGACTAAAACATGAAAAAAATGTCCAGTAAACATGGGCTCTAAAATGCATGCCTTAAGAGCTATGAGCACTTATTTTTCTTCACTACTGTGAAACACGAATAAATAATTATAGGTCTTAAGGTATGTATCTTACAGTCCGTATTTACTACACAATCTTTTCTTGTTTAGGTCCATATTACGTCCTCTCAAAATATAGAAAACAAAGAGCTTGCAGTAGAAGAGATCTATTGTCAGAGGTACGAGAAGGATTTCTGCTTATGATTTTGGACTCGGTCGTTTCCAGACCACGGTTCCTTATCTCAGATTGATACATTTATCTTTCTCCAACATCTCTGAATGTTTGCAACATCATCACGGAATCACCCTGTATATTACAGTGCAACAGTTACCCTGGGTTATGGATAGGCAAAACAGGGAGAGCTTTTCAAACACGACACAAAGTTCACACTGTTGGTTTCAGGCTCAACTCTACTCTGTAGGAATCAGCATAGGTTTCGAAAAAGACGGTCGTGTGAAACCCAGCTCGCGCTATTCGTCCACGAGACTCAGAGAGCCATAGACACGGGTTCACAGGTAGATGCCGTGTTTCTTGACTTCCGCAAGGCGTTCGATACAGTTCCCCACAGTCGTTTAATGAACAAAGTAAGAGCATATGGACTATCAGACCAATTGTGTGATTGGATTGAAGAGTTCCTAGATAACAGAACGCAGCATTTCATTCTCAGTGGAGAGAAGTCTTCCGAAGTAAGAGTGATTTCAGGTGTGCCGCAGGGGAGTGTCATAGGACCGTTGCTATTCACAATATACATAAATGACCTTGTGGATGACATCGGAAGTTCACTGAGGCTTTTTGCAGATGATGCTGTGGTGTATCGAGAGGTTGTAACAATGGAAAATTGTACTGAAATGCAGGAGGATCTGCAGCGAATTGACGCATGGTGCAGGGAATGGCAATTGAATCTCAGTGTAGACAAGTGTAATGTGCTGCGAATACATAGAAAGATAGATCCCTTATCATTTAGCTACAAAGTAGCAGGTCAGCGACTGGAAGCTGTTAATTCCATAAATTATCTGGGAGTACGCATTAGGAGTGATTTAAAATGGAATGATCATATAAAGTTGATCGTCGGTAAAGCAGATGCCAGGCTGAGATTCATTGGAAGAATCCTAAGGAAATGCAATCCGAAAACAAAGGAAGTAGGTTACAGTACGCTTGTTCGACCACTGCTTGAATACTGCTCAGCAGTGTGGGATCCGTACCAGATAGGATTGATAGAAGAGATAGAGAAGATCCAACGGAGAGCAGCGCGCTTCGTTACAGGATCATTTAATAATCGCGAAAGCGTTACGGAGATGATAGATAAACTCCAGTGGAAGACTCTGCAGGAGAGACGCTCAGTAGCTCGGTACGGGCTTTTGTTAAAGTTTCGAGAACATACCTTCACCGAAGAGTCAAGCAGTATATTGCTCCCTCCTACGTATATCTCGCGAAGAGACCATGATGATAAAATCAGAGAGATTAGAGCCCACACAGAACAATACGAGACTGGAATAGTAGGGAGAACCGATAGAGGTACTCAGGGTACCCTCTGCCACACACCGTCAGGTGGATTGCGGAGTATGGATGTAGATGTAGATGTAGAACTACTTTGATAAAATTATGTGAATGCGTGGTGGCGCTCGATGGGAATGTGAATCGGCCGCGAGGCGTGCCGAGGTAGTCCGCGCAGTCGCGATACACACTGTGTCCAGGGTGGGGCAGTGGTTAACGCACCTGCCGAGTAAGCAGGTGATCCCGGGTTCGAATCCCGGCCCGGTACACATTTTCACTGGTCGTCGCTGATTCCGCGTGATGTCCCAGTGCCGCTGACAGCAGTGGTGCTCTCCTCTCCTTCCTTCCTTCCCCTCTCCACCTTCAGTTTACATACTTTGATAAAACCTCAATAGCTAACCACACCTACCTGAACAGACACACAAGAAATGTCCAAAAAATAGACTTAACATCTGAGGTCCTCAGTCCCCTAGACTTAGAACTACTTAAACCTAACCAACCTAAAGACATCACACACATCCTTGCCCGAGGCAGGGTTCGAAGTTGCGACCGTAGCAGCAGCGCGGTTCCGGACTGAAGCGCCTAGAACCCCTCGGACTAAATGACATCCACTAGAGGCTAACTGTACTCCACACTCGTGTGACCTCGTGTGTATGGGACCCGCATTAAATAGGACTAAGAAGGGCTATTAAAAGCTGAAGGTTCGTTTGAGCCGTGGGTGAGTGTCACAGATATGTTGAAGAATCTGAATTGGCAGACACCTAAGGATACACGCAGACCACCCTGAGAAAGCAACCTTACAGAGTTTCAAGAACCAGGTTTAAATGATAATCTTGGAATATACAACAACTCCCTAAGTATTGCTTACTTTGGGATCGTGAGGAGAGGATTAGATTAAGTACACCACGACACACCGTTTTAAGAGTCATTGTTCCCATCCACAATAAATGAATGGAACTGGAAGAAACTCTTGTAACTGACACATTGGGACATACCGTCTTCCGGGGATTCACAATGGTTTGCAGAGTACAGATGTAGAAAACAACGGCAGAAAACTTGGTCTGCTACAACAATTAGAAATACCGCTCCACAGAGAAAATAATTCGAGGAACATGTTAAAGGAATAAACTGAGGATAACAGTCAGAGTTTTTTCTGCAGTTTCAAAATTTTATTTTTTCCTAAGCAAACAGTAATTTAACACTCCCATCCATTTTAGAACGTTAGGCCACAGCTGATGCCCGTACAAATAATTATTCTGCAAATGACATTAATATACACTGAAACGCCAAAGAATCTGGTATAGGCACGCGTATTCAAATACAGAGAAGATGTAAACAGCCAGAATGCGGCATTGCGGTCGGCAACGCCTATATAAGACAAGTGTCTGGCTCAGTTGTTACATCGGCTGCTGCTGCTATAATGGCAGGTTATCAAAATTGAAGTGAGTCTAAACGTGGTGTTATAGTCGGCGCACGAGCGGTGGGACACATCTCCGAGGTAGAGATGAAGTGAGGATTTCGCCTTACGACCAGTTCACGAGCTTACCGTGAATGTCAGGAATCCAGTAAAACATCAAACCACATCGCTGTAGCTGGAAAAAGATCCTGTAAGAATGGGACCAACGACGGCCGAAGAGAATCCTTCAACGTGACACAAGTGCAACCCTCCGCAAATTGCTGCAGATTTCAATGCTTGGCCATCAACAAGTGTTAGCGTGTGAACCATTCAACGCAACATCATTGATAGGGACTTTCGGAGCCGAAGGCCCACTCGTGTACCCTTGATGACTGCACAACGCAAAGCTTTACGCCTCGCCTGTGCCCGTCAACACCTACATTGGACTGTTGATGACTGGAAACATGTTGCCTGGTCGGACGAGTCTCGTTTCAAACTGTATCGAGTGGATGGACGTCTATGGGTATGGAGACAACCTCATGAATCCATGGACCCTGTATGTCAGCAGAGGACTGTTGAAGCTGGTGGAGGCTCAGTAATGGAGCAGGGCGCGTGCAGTTGGAGCGGTATACGTCTAGATACGACTCTGACAGGTGACACGTACGTAAGCATCCTGCCTGATCACCTGCATCCATTGTGCATTCCGAGGGACTTGGGCAATTCTAGCAGGGTAATGCGAAACCCCACGCGTCCAGAATCGCTTCAAAGTGGCTGCAGGAACACTCTTCTGCGTTTAAACACTTCCACCAAAGTCCATAGACATAAAATTATCGAGCGTATCTGGGAAGCCTTGCAGCGTGCTGTTCAGGAGAGATCTCCACCCCCTCGTACTCTTACGGATTTATGGACAGCCCTGCAGGATTCGTGGTGAGAATTCCTTCCAGCACTACTTCAGACATTAGTCGAGTGAATGCCACGTCGTGTCGCGGCGCTTTTGCGTGCTCGAAGGGGACCTACCCGATATTAGGTAGGTGTACCAGTTTCTTTGGCTCTCTTACTTTGGCTACTTCACTTTGTAAAAGTCAATGTTCTTTATTGTAAAATGACACATGTTTGTGCATTTCTCCTTTAAATTTGACTTTGTGTGTTTTTATTTCATAGTAGCATTCAAAATGGTCATTCTGTGGGTGGATTCGATATTCAATAATAAAAAATGGTTTCAAATTTATACCACAAATGTTGCAGTTTCCGTTGTTGGCAATACTTGTTGTGCGGTCGTGGAGCACAAACTTCCTGATGGAATCAAATTTTAAGTTGTTTTTCCTGTAGCGTTTCTATTACAAATGTTGGTTAATATGTCACTGGACATTTTACCAATTGATTTTATTGAGTTCCACTACTCATTGCAATAGCTTTGATGGTACCTATTTCGAGTGTTAGCCGTTTCGGTTTTAAAGGAAATGTACGTGCCCTTTTCAAAACGGACCTAAATGCACTATCCTTGTGTGTGTCTGGACTGTGTGTATTGCGATATCATTGTAGGAACATAACGTGCAGATATAAAGGATATGTTCCTGTTGTTCGTTAACAAGAGAGAGGCTTAAATTTATGACTATTGTGTATTGCGAAAGTACGAGCATATGGAATAAGTTCACAGATTTGAGAGAGGCTCGAGGACTTCTTAAGTAACAGAACCCAGTGTGTCGTCGTCGATGGCGAATGTTTATGAGACACAAGGGTATCGTCAGGAGTTCACCAGGGCAATGTGATAGGACCACTTTTGTTCTCTATCACACATAAATAGTTTGACGGAGAGGGAGGTCAGAAATCCGCGGTTGATAATGCCATGATATACGGCAAGGAGCATACAAGACGACTTAGTCAAAAATTCTAGTCGGTGTGACGAATGGCAGCAAGCTCTAAATGTGGAAAATGCAGACGAGTAGGAAGAACAAACCTGTTATATTCGGATACAGTATTACTAGTCTCCTGTTTCACACAGTCAAGTCGTGTAAATATCTGGGTGTGACGTTGCAAAGCGATGTGAGGTGGAACGAGCGTGTCAGAACTTTGGTAGGGAAGGGGAATGGTCGACTTCGGTTTATCAGGAGAATTTTAGGAAAGAGTGGTTCACCTGTAAAGGAGACCGCATATAGGACGCTGGAGCGACCTATTCTTGAGTACTGCTTGAGTGTTTAGGATCCGCACCAGGTCCGATGGAAGTAATTCATTGGCGGGCTGCTAGATTTGTTACCGGTACGTCGGAACAACACGTAATTGTTACGGAGATGCTTCGGGAACTCAAATGGGAATCCCAGCGGGGAAGGCGGCGTTCTTTTAGAGAAACGTTACTGAGAAAATTTAGGACCGGCATTTGAAGCTGAATGCCGAACGATTCTTCCGGCGCCAACATACATTGCGCGGAAGGACCGCAAAGATAAGATTCGAGAAATCAAGGCTCTTGCGGAGCCACATAGGCGATCGTTTTCCCTCGCTCTGTTTGAGAGTGGAAGGAAAATGACAAGTAGCCGCACAGGGTACCCTCCGCCACGCACCGTAACGTGGCTTGCGGAGTATCTGCGTAGATGTATATGTGGATGTATATATTTCATGTTCTACTGTAAGGCGTGCAGACTGGAGAAAGGAGGTGAGCCGTGTATCGGCTCGTGCTACACCTTGTGTTTAGATTGCATTGGTTTTCCTTTTCTTCCCCTGACACGTTTGTTTGATATGTTGTCTGTCATTAAGTGGCTGCTTGGTTGTCTTTTCCCTCTGCTATAGATATCTGCGCTTTTGCTTCCGGGAAATTGCTACGGAGGAAGTGAGATCTTTGACCGGTTGTAACCTCGTGTGGTGGCGCGGAAGTAGGAGGTCGGTACGCAGAGAGAGTGGTGGACTCGGGAGGGCAGTGTGGCTCCCCAGCGCGAAGCAGGCGTGGTCGGCTGTACCGAGTCGCCACGTGATGTGTGTCGGTTGTGTGTAACGAGCGGGTCGAGTTGACGGAAGAGCTCCTCGCGTGTTGGTCGATGCAGAATCGCCCCACGAGTAGCTGCTGTCCATTTCGCCTTGGTGGGTCGTTGACAAGGTTCTTTAAATCCTCCGTTTCAACACTGGAGTTTAAAAGGAGACACCTAACATGAAGGAGCGGTCACTACCCGTCAACGTTGCAGGGAAGACGTGAACTCCGGTGACAGAGCGTGTTGTCGCGTGACCGTGGCGTGTTGGGTACGCTGGCGACGCGTGCGCGGACGGATGTGTGGATCCTTGCCATCAGAGGTCGTGTGCTGCCTGTCCGAGCATAATTGCAAGTTAAGTTAGTGGAAGGTTTAATCATTAAGTAATAATTTTGTGTAACCAGCGTCTCTCCTGCCTTGTGGCCTCCGGCGACCGGGTTTCCTGTCCCTGGCACCGGTGTAATTGAAAGTGATCTTTCCTCCTCCTCTCGTTACTGTCCGATGGAAGGTGTAGTATTGGCAGTTTAATTGTTTCGCTATTCTGTCGTGTGTTGTGAGTAAATTCGTGCCTCTTGTTGGTTGATCTTGTGGTTGTTCATTCAGGACTGTGTGGTGTAATGTTTCCTCGCACGAGGTTAGCTCTAAATCTGTCAGCAAGTTAAACCATCTTATAACAAGTTTCCGATGGCTAAAAGTCGGTGCAGTGACCAGCCTGAGAGTGGCAATTGTGTTTACGGCCGTATTTAAATTGGTCAGTATTCTGTCTAGCCTGAGCATCCCTGAGTGGGTGATTTGTGGCCGCCTTACACGGGTCCGTCATATCTGTTATGTTCTAATGATATTCGAGGACACTTTTGTTTAAAATTTGTTTTGAATTCCTCCAAGTTTGTAAATTTCTTTTATTGCCATTAATCGTGTGTTTGCTAAGACCCGTTTAATTTTTTTAAAGGCGGTGTTGGTTGCTTCACTAATTCACCGTACTTTGTTAACAAAGTTCTGTATTTACTTTAGTAGCCTGTTTACTAATGTTCTTTAATTTTTTTTAAATTATTGCAGTGCTATAAATTACTTAATTGCCGTTAGCGGCATGTTTTAAAAGGTTGTTTATTGCCGTACTGTTAGCTTCTGTGTGTTTTTTTTAATTTTTAAAAAATTGTTGTATTGCTATAAATTACTTGATTGCTGTTAGCGGCGTGTTTAAAAGGCTGTTTATTGCCGTACTGCTAGTTTCTGTAAGATACGAATAAAACATTTGTGAAAATCTCAACTCGACAGTAAACTACTAGAAATTTGGCCCCGTTTCCCAACTTGTGGTGTGGCTTGTAGTAACCGTAACCACTGTGTGTGTCAGATCTGTTCTTTTTTTTTTTTTTTTTTCGAAGTTCATTAAGGGGTGCCGCCAATTTGAGCGAAGCGAGGGACAATGCGCCTAAAATACTCGTAATTAGCCAGTTTCATCCTATAACGCAGTTTTAGTGATCTGGAACGTGAAGAATCACGAGCGACAATCTAGAGAAATCCTTGTCTCGAGTATCGAGAGATCGCGCGTGACAGGGATGACACGTATTTTGCTGCTGACGTAGACGGAGATAGCGCTCGCCAGTGCCGACCCGTGACAGACCCGCCACGGCGCTATCGCGTCTTGTCGCGCAACTCTTAAAAGGCGCCGCAGAAGTTCCCCAGCGACCGAAAAATGCAAGGCACGCGTCATGCCACGGTGATGGGGACTCCGCGAGCCGCTGCGTCCTACCAACGACCTATGTGGAGGTCATCTCGTCTTACAAGGAGACGGCACGACCCTGGGGTCGGGGATTTGTCCGAAATTTTGTGTGGTGAAAGAGGACCCCTAACACCTCACGTGGTTAAAATATTAGGACGCACTACCCGGAAAATCCCGGGAAAAATCGATCCAAAGTTTCTTAGGTGCCGTATGAGTATAAAATGTTAGTCCATTCCCGAGTCGCCGTTTGGCCTACATGGTTAGCGCTCGGACCCTTACGCCAGAGATCTTGGGTTCGATTCTTCCTCCTGCGCCTTTTTTTTCTTGTGTTTCTTGCGAAATTGCAGCGGATTGTTGCAGCAGAATTATGAAATTAATTTCCGGGAAGATTGTATAAAAATTCGTTCTATAATTCACCACCAATTGTCGTCACCAATATTCCGAGACATGATTCAATATTTCTGGTTTGCCTCAAAATTATCAGAAACTCAAAACATTTTCGTAAATGTTAATGGGGCATGTTTTTGTACAGATTTATTGCAAACGCCCTGTGATTGTAAAAAATCCGCTTTTATATGTTGCGCAAGATGTCGCAAAAAATATTGCTCTGTTTGTTTTTACGATAATTACCACTACACTTCTTGTTTATAATTATTATATGTACAAAAATTAAATGTTTCCCAATCGACTTTGTTATTCTGATTAAAAACCCAATGTTTTCTCCTCATATACTTTACAATGAAAAATGGAAAACCCCCCGAGATGTATTGTGTTGTTGGACATAAGGAAAATAATCATTTGCATGTGACAGCATCTTCTTCCTGTCGGTTAAATCTCCCGTCTGTAGCACATCATCTTCGTGATGTAGCAATTTTAATGGCCAGTAGTGTATTTCTCCCGACAACGGGAGAGGTTGGGACAAGTCGCTGCTGTAAGCACGTACAGCTGCCACTAGCGAGTTCTGATTTTCTGTTTTTATGATGGCACTTGGTAAAGGGTCAAAAGGTCGAGAACTGAAGAGTGCTCAGATCTAGACAAGCGACTCCTCAACTGCCCCAATACAAAATCGATGAAAGGAAAGAACACATTCAATCTGAAACAAAGACGACATGACACTATTATCGCGTTCGAAAGAATATAACAGACAAAAAAGAAGTGCTGCATCAAGCAAAAAGTGTCTGTATGTACGAAAGTATTCCTTAGCATCAGCTGCTTCTATAGCCGAGCGATGAGTTGAACTTTCGACGGTTCTGGATGCCTGCATTGAAATGTCTAAAGGTTCCACTGTACGTCACGCTTCTTGGAAAATTTCATGTTTGAAACCGCCTGGCAGATTAAAACTGTGTGGCGGACCGAAACTCGAACTCGGGACCTTTGTGTTTTGGGGACAAGTGCTCTACCACCTAAGCTACCCAAACCAGCACACAGTTTTCATCTGCCAGGAAATTTCATATCCGCGCACACTCCGCTGCAGAGTGAAAATTTCATTCTGGAATCATCCACCAGGCTTTGGCAAAGCCATGTCTCCGCAGTATCCTTTCTTCCACGAGTGCTAGTTCTGCGAGGTTCGCAGGAGAGATTCTGTGAAGTTTGGAAGATAGACGAAGTACTGGCAGAATTGAAGCTGTGAGGAGGGGTCGTGAGTCGTTCTTGGGTACTTATCTGGTAGAGCACTTGCCGAATAAAGGCAAAGGTCCCGAGTTCGAGTCTCGGTCCGGCACACAGTTTTAATCTGCCAGGAAGTTTCATATCCGCACACACTCGGCTGCAAAGTGAAAATTTCATTCTTCGTGTTTGATTTCTCTGTATGTTTCCAGTGCTCTTATTACACTGTCCACCATCTCAAAGCAGGGGTTTGGACATGAATGCAACTGCTTGACGTTGTCATGTCTCCATACTATCTTTTCTCCCAGATTCGTAGGGGAGCTTCTGTGAAGTTTGGAAGGTAAGAGACGAGGTACTGACGGAAGTAAAGCTGCGAGGGTGGATCGTGAGCCCTGCTTAGATCCTTAGAGTAGGGTTGACTACTCGAGGGGGCTCAGCAGTGCGAAATATTGTCTATAACACCTTTCTGCTACTCATGGCACTGCGAACTGTCGTTTTCGACGGCGAAATGGGTGGAAATCAATGCCTCAAGGGGAGGTCTGGTTTCACTGGAGATCTTCACGGCGCCTTCGGAGGGCTTTCCATGTCGATTACGAACGGTTGTGTGTCTGAAATATTAGTCTCGCCTACCCAACAGAAACGCTGGGCGTCGCAGTTCTGACCTTCATCGCAACGACGTCAAAACAAGGGGTGAAATGCGCGTGAGACAGAGGCGGGGGGGGGGGGGGGGGGGGGGGGGCGACCTTTCCATCGTGCGACGGCCATCGTGAAACGCCATGTGTTAAATCCGCAGGACAGAACAGGTAGTTGGAACTGTGGAAAGCGGCCAAAAATGAGCGGTTGTCAGTTACACTTGAACACATATAACTTTATTTAGTTGCCCAAACGTTACAGCCCAAATTTCCGAGCTTAACTATCGACTGAATATGTCACACAATCTTATGGCTTAAGGGCCAACCTCTTTAATTTTTAAAACGGCTGAAGGCCCATGATTCAAAACACAACTACAATAAATTTTCAAAAGGCAGAAAGCGCAAGGTTTTATCCTTAAATAATATTTCAAATGAGGCTAAAGTCCCAAACAATCTAAGACTTAACAATAAGGAATTTTACTTTTAAACGACTGAAGGCCTATGATTCAAAACATAACTACAGTAAATTATTACAAGGCAGAAAAAAATGATTCAAATGGCTCTGAGCACTATGGGACTCAACATCTGAGGCCATCCGTCCCCTAGAACTTAGAACCACTTAAACCTAACTAACCTAAGGACATCACACACATCCATGCCCGAGGCACGATTTGAACCTGCGACCGTAGCGGTCGCGCGGTTCCAGACTGAAGCGCCTAGAACCGATCGGCCACACCGGCCGGCACAAGGCAGAAAGCCCATGGCTTTATCCTTAAATATTTTTTTTAAAAATGAGGCTTAAAGTCCAAACAGAGGTGTCCGGTCAGAGGGGTGTTCTGAACACAATTTCGACACAAAGCAGCTCAATAGGCTGTGGAGTGGAAGGGGTAGGCTAGCAATAGAACAGTGCATCACCACTGACTACGCACTCGTTTATTGCACACATGAGTCAGGTATTACCCAAAAGGAACAATCAGCACAAATTACAAAATAATTTTCTTTTCCTTTAAGTCACTCAAACATTTAAACAGGCAAATAGCAATCGTTTAACTGAAAGCCTTTTAAGAAAGCAAGACTAGAAAATTTGAATGATGAGTTAAAATCATATTTAAAAACGAAATACTTCCATTAAGGAACCAGCGATCAAAATTAAGTACATAATCCTCAACAACCATATCACATTCGAGACATTTAACCTTAAACAGTAATATATAACATCAGAGAGCTGCAGTCCCAAGCTTTAAGCAGCACGTTTCAGATGGACTGCACTGCAACAGTGCAATACAAGTCCCTCAGAGGATCTCCCCACACAGTAAGTTATTGCCGCAATCGACAAAATATCAACATCATTCCATGTACAGACCTAAAACAAACTAAAAGATCTCTTAAGTTTGATACAGTTAATACCCTTTCAACATAACATACATCACAAGTCTAGCCCTAGGACGGCACCGACACCCCGCAATTTAGCACGCGAGAAACTACAGCGATGCACTCATCACGTATCCTTACAAAATACAAGAACAGAGAGCCGGCTCCCCAATAGCGGAACATTTAACCACCCGCAGCGTGCGGGTTTGCGGGATGCTGATCTCTCCCTTAACCTCAACACCAGTTCAAATACTAGTCAGCCTACAATCTTGAACCACCATACACATTCCTTCAGTTACTGCATAGAAAGCCAATGTGATAGGCAAACAGACCATCATATGATAAAAGCTTAAGCAATTTCCTTACTCGACAATCATTATGAATAGTAGCCGTAATTTTTTTTTAAACGTGAGCACACCCACAATCAAAGGACAAACAACGCCAATCATAAGGACAAAGCAAGTAGCAAAGGTAACTTCTACTTAGATTGGCTACAAATCAGTGCGTGATTTAACTCACCAGAGAACAGTCTTTACAACCTAACCATCAATACAATAGCAAATTACTCACACGTGTACTCCCCCACGATTTCGATTCGCAAAGCCATAGACAAAACGCGGAGAGCGTAGCCCCAACATAATAGTGCTCCCTCATTTACCCCAAATAACTGACTCCCTCAGTTGCACAGCAGAGAACCAGACCTAATGAAACCACCACAGTTTTCGCCTCTAAATTGTCACAGTACAAGTGAGACTCAATCACAAATGTAATTTTGCATCACCAGTTCCCGTATAGTCAATACAAGCGCCTGATTTTCACCCGTTTATAACGGCAGACAGCAACATCGTACGGAAAAGAGCGTAGACACAAGCTCTTACCAGTTCTCTTCCCTGAAAGCAGCCACCGCAACTCTCGGGAACCACTGCTACATCCAATGCAAAATCGTTACTCCTTCACACAAATTACAGGACGCCCGCTTCCCGCTGCTTGGTACGGCGCCTTCCGTTCAGAGCCAACTTGCATATCTTCATGCGATGGGTCCGGTCCCACACTCGCTGCGTCAACCTGACAACCGTCTTCCACCACGTCCCGGAGCACACCCCCACAGGACCTCGCCTCGTTACTCCACGCATAGGCCCCAGAGGGCGCTGCTTACCGCCCTGACCGTGGCAGGAAAGATAAAGCACCAGAGTGCCGGCCGGACTGGCCGAGCGGTTCTAGGCGCTACAGTCTGGAACCGCGCGACCGCTACGGTCGCAGGTTCGAATCCTGCCTCGGGCATGGATGTGTGTGATGTCCTTAGGTTAGTTAGGTTTAAGTAGTTCTAAGTTCTAGGGGACTTATGACCTCAGCAGTTGAGTCCCATAGTGGTCAGAGCCATTTGAACCATTTGAACCAAAGCACCAGGGTGGAACTAACGATATGAGCCGCTCACGGGAATACCCCCAACAGCCAACCATGAAAACCAACGGCACAGTGTGAACAGACTGGCTTCGTTAATTAAATAACCACTCAACTTTTATGTCCTGGGTCGGTGAGCCACGAACCTCGTAGCAATCGGAACAGCTCCCACACACTCCGACACTGCGTAGAGAACGCCAGAGGGCCCGGCCCACTGCGCCGCGTGGAGATTTCCTGGCTGATCCACACACAGACCAAAGATAATACAAGGAGTGAATATCGATACACACCACTGCTGCCACCCGTAGAAAGAGGAAGAGCCACAGCATAACCGCAATAACCGCGGGAAACCAAACGCAGAGTAACAATCATGGTTTAAACCAACGCATAAGCCGAGGTCAGCACGGCTCAACGTCCATGGTGGCGTTGGACGGAATTGCGGTGAAATCTGGTGCCAAAGTGACATCATTAACCCTAACCCACCTTATACGTCACATGTCTGAGCAGGAGTCGACACCTCTCTGTTTAAAGTGCTGCCTAGATCGAGAGTGACGTCACAGGGCACCACGCTTTTCCACCATTGGGTTGTTGGCGCCTTTGAGCCTAATTTGAAACTTATGCGTGTCAGTGGGAGACAATTACGGCGTTTTCTACACTGAAGAGCCAAAGAAACTGGTACAACTGCAAAATATAGTGTAGGTCCTCCGCAAACACGCAGTAGTGCTGCGACACGACGTTGCATGGACTCGACTAATGTCTGAAGTAGTGCTGGAAGGAACTGACACCGTGAATCCTGCAGGGCTGTCGACAATGAGGGGGTGGAGATCTCCTCTCAACAACACGTTGAATGGCATCCCAGATATACTCAATAATGTTCATGTCTGGGGAATGTGGTGGCCAGCGTATATTCCTCGAGCCACTTTGTAGCAATTTTGGGCGTGACCATGTCCGTCGGAATGTGCAATGGACTTGAACCGATGCAGGTGATCTGACAGGATGCTTACGTACGTGTCACCTGGCAGAGTCGTATCTAGACGTATCAGGGGTCCAATATCACTCCAACTGCACAATTATCACGCCATTACAGAGCATCCACCAGCTTGAACAGCCTCTGCTGACATGCAGGGGACATGGATTCATGAGGTCGTCTCCATACCCATAGACGTCCATCTGCTCGATACAATTTGAAACGAGACAAGTCCGACCAGGCAAAATATTATCTGTCATCAACAGTCCAATGTCTGTGTTGCCAGTCCCAGACGAGACATAAAGCTCTGTGTCGTGCAGTCATCAAGGGTACACGAGTGAGCGTTCGGCTCCGAAAGCCCATATCGATGATGTTTCGTTAAATGGTTCGCACGCTGACACTTGTTGATGACCCAGCACTGAAATCTGCAGGAATCTGTGGAAGGCTTGAACTTCTGTCACCTTTAACGATTGTCTTCAGTCGTCCGTGGTCTCGTTCGTGCAGGATCTTTTTCCGGCCGCAGCGATGTCAGAGATTTGATGTTTTACCGGATTCCTGATAATCACGGAATAGTCGTAAAACTGCTGTACGGGAAAATCCCCACTTCATAGCTACCTCGGAGATGCTGCATCCCATTGCTCGTGCGCCGACTATGTCACCACGTTCAAACTCACTTAAATGTTGATAACCTGCCATGGCAGCAGCAGTAACCGATCTAACAACTGCGCCAGACACCTGTTGACTTATACAGGCGTTGCCGGCCGCAGCGCCGTGTTCTGCCTGTTTACATATCTCTGTATTTGAAAACGCATGCCTATGCCAGTTTCTTTGGCGCTTCAGTGTAAAAATTATACGTTATTCCTTTTTTACAGTGAATCAGTAGCGTACCGTAGGTCGCTGGAGGAGAGCAGCGTGCTGACGATTGGAGAAGGCACAATTCATTCCCGTTTTCAAGAAGTGTCGTCGTACAGACGAATGGAACCACATGACTAAATGGATGACGTGAATCTGTTGCAGCATTTCATGATATCTCTTATGCTCGTGTATTATGATCTTTCTGGGAATCAAAATTGTATTTCGTAGGGACCAACATTGATTCAGCAAACAGCAATCGTGTGACACCCAGATCGCCGTGTTTGTCCACCAGACACGGAAAGCAGCGAACACCGGCGACCACGTAGAGACGTCTTTATTTCCGGGAGGCATTCCACACAATTCCACACTGCCGCCTAATCAACAAAATACGAGTGTACCGAATGTCATACCAACTGTGTAAGTGGATTGAAAAGTTCGTAGCAAGTAGCACGCAACACATCATTCTTAACGGAGAGAAATCTTCACAAGTAGAAATAATTTAGAGCGTGCTGACAAAAACTCTGTAAGGTTGTTAGCTAACGGTGCTGTTGTATAGAGATTAGTCGCAACACTAGAAAACAGTGGCGGAAAGCAAAAAGACTGGCGGAAGATCCTCGCTTGGAAGTTGCAACTGGCGCTCAATGTAATCAAATAGATTAGTTTGCTCATAAGTAGGCGGAAATCCTCATTAACAGTCCGTGCACGACAGTGCACAACACAGGGGGTCACATCTCCGGATCTACTGATCACAGAGGTGAGGGGTCAGTTTTTTTGGATAGCCCTTGACCATTTGCATACCGGTCGGGCACAAAGCAAGGTCAAAGTTTAAACATTACACACATTCAGCATTTCGGTTGTTTCTTTTGCATTAGGTGGAGTCTAAGGCAGCTTATAAAATCAGCACTTGTTCATAGGCAGTTCCTAAGAAAACCCAAAAAGCATGATTTTTTGGTACCGAAAGAACCTATTGTGCAATGGCCGTTTCTTTCATATCTGTTTAAGGCAGAGCGTAGCAATTTTTACCATATGTTCCTAGAAGATATTCTCGGGGGTCTTCGACACTTTATTCGACATCATTATCAGTTACCGATATTCAGATGTTCAAAGTTATGCACGCAAAATATACACGTAATATCCGATATGAGGCGGAAACGTAGTATTTACTGGCATACTGGAAACATGACAAGGGCTCTAGAGTCATCGCAAGGATTCTGAGGTCACCAAACTATGTTTTTCGTCAGTATTTTTCTACCAAGAAAACGCGCTGTATTCGGCACCTCACTCCTATGCAAATATGACCAAAATGCTATTACAGTGATAAAAACTGGGCTAAAAAGGGGTTAACATGCACGAGAAGAACTTAAAATGCAATGTGTGGTTATTTCTGGAACATTAAAACCACAATCACACTGTGTTCTGGTGTAGTGAAAAAGTATTTTACTACGTTATTTGTGGAAAATACTTGTTATAGTTACGTATGCATCACAACATCTCAGCATGATGTGGAGAATGGAAGCGCTTGCCACACGAAAACATGACAAGCTACCTGTAGTAATTAACACAAAAGTGATCCAGAAAGTTCATGCACAACAAATGTAAAGAATAAGTAAAAAAAACGAAAATCCACTGATGATGGCATGGTGGTGCCGAAACATGTTTGAGTACTGAGAAAAACGGTGTTTTGTATAACTGGCGGACCTCACATCCAAAACTTTTTACCTGCAAACACGGCCAATACAAGGAGGTGCATATCAAAAGATGGATATTAAAATCTCCGTTGTGTTTGAAGAACAAAGAGAGCATAAAATCAACAACTTTCGGAAGGTTTCCACAACCAGCCTCCACAAAATTTCTTTCCATTGTTACTTAAAAGTTGTTAATGTGTTTTCTACCACTAAACAACTAAACTGTTTGCGGAAAGACTACCGGAAAACACTAGTAACTTCTGCTAACTCTCCTAAATGACACGTATAGCTTCGTCTTAGTCTGTGACGTCACCAGAGCTTCAGCCAATAGCGAAGCGTTTTCGATCACTTGACCAAATCTTGAAATTTAGTCATTTTTAAGCTTTAATTTAAAAAGCCATCCAAGCTCTGTTTGACTCGATGCCCAGACGTTTCAAGGCTGTTATTATGGCCAGAGGTGGTCGTTCTGGGTTCTGATTTCTCAGGATCTATGCACCCAAATTGCGTGACAATGTAATCACATGTCAGTTCTAGTAGAACATATTTGTCCAATGAATACCCGTTTATCATCTGCATTTCTTCTTGGTGTAGCATTTTAATGGCCAGTAGTGTAACATGGCGACCCTAACGCTTGAGTCAAGAAGAAGCAGACGTCAGCGGAATCAGAACGGGATGCCTGCAGGTAGGAATTAAAAGCTCAGAGATGTGTGCTCCGGAAACGGACTTGTAGCAATAGAGAACAGGGTGCCAGATCGGCTGCGCTGATCGCAGTCAGATACCGTATTTGATTTGATTTCATTTTTCACTATATTCTTCAAAGTATAATATGTGGTTTGCAGTTATCCCGGATTTGTTCTTTTCTTTGTCTCAAAAATTCTTCCACCTCTTAAGTCTTCCTCCATGATACTCCACTCTCGTGTCCTTACTGTTTTCTATTTTTGAATAGACGTTTAACGTTTCCAAACCAATCACCCGTTTCCGTAGGTCGACGATATAAATATGTAGCACGTCAGCCTAAGTTGCAAATAGAAACAAATCTTTACCTAGGTTTCAGCCAAAATCATTTGGCCCTCTTCAGAAGCTATTGACGCTAAACTACTGCATGCCAAAATTTTGCCATGTCAAGTATAAAACTATAGCACCGTAGTAGCCAGTCATAAATCTACATTACTTAGCTGAAGAGAAACAGAAGGCCCCACTGCTCGGACGAGGTCGGTAGGCCCGAACTCACGATGTTAAAAATTTTTCGACGATATAAAGTCAGTTCGCAATAAAAATATTTCTGTTGCTGATAAATCAGTTATGTGTACAGTATTTAACAATCATTTTCTGAGCGTTGTTGGTGAATTAAATAAAAATTTAGTTTCTACAGGGAATCATATAACTCTCTTGGCAAATGTGTTTCCGAGATTGATGTCTGAACTACTCCTCTGTGATACAGACAAGGGGGAGACTGAGTCAATAATTAAATCACTGAAGACTAAGGACTCGCATGGATATGATGGAGTGTCTAGCAGAATATTGAAGTACTGTGCTGCACATGTTAGCCCTGTATTTAGCCATATTTGTAATTTTTCCTTTAGGAATGGTCAGTTTCCTGAGCGATTAAAGTACTCAGTAGTAAAGCCGCTTTATAAAAAGGAAGAAAGGGATAATGTAAAGAATTTGAGACCTATTTCTATGCCATCAGTGTTTGTTAAAGTTATTGTAAATGCTGTGTATGTAAGGATAATTGATCATTTTATATTACACAATTTGCTATCAAATGTACAGTTAGGTTTTAAACGTCGTTTAAGAACCGAAAATGCCGTATTCTCTTTTCTCTGTGAGGCACTGGATGGGTTAAACAAAAGGTTTCGAACGCTAGGGATATTTTTTTTTATTTAACTAAGGCGTTTGATTGTGTTGATCACAAAATATTGTCCAGAAGTTGGACCATTACGGAATACAGGGAATAGCTCACAATTGGCTCACCTCTTACTTTAGCAACAGGCAGCAAAAGGTCATTATTCGCAGTGTTGAGAATGACTGTGATGTGGGGTCTGAATGGGGTACTGTCAAGTGCGGGGTGCCCCAGGGATCAGTGTTGGGACCGCTCCTGTTCCTTATTTATATAAATGATATGCCCTCTAGTATTGCAGATATCTCTAAATTATTTCTGTTTGCTGATGACACTAGGTTGGTAGTAAAGGATGTTGTGTGCAACACTGGCTCCGTTTCAAATAGTGCAGTTCATGATATAAGTACACTAAATCACAGTAAGACTCAGTTTTTACAGTTTCCAACATACAATTCAACAAAACCTGACGTTTTAATTTCACACAATGGGCATATGATTAGTGAAACTGAACAGTTCAAATGTCTAGGTGTTCAGCCCACACTCAGGCAGCCATATCTACTATTCGAACGGTGTCTAAAGTGAGTGTTCGTTCGACGCGAAAATTAGTCTACTTTGCTTATTTTCATTCGCTTATGTCGTATGGTATTCTATTTTGTGGTAACTCTTCCCATTCTGAAATGATATTTTTGGCTCATAAATGGGCGGTTCGGGCAATAAGTAGTGTAAGTTCACGACTCTCTTGTCGAGCCCTGTTCACAAGTCTTGCTTTTCTGACATTGGCCTCTCAATACTTGCGCGCTCCCGCGCACGTAGCTTATCGCAATTTCGCAATTACAACACATTTGTGCGTGACAAGGTACTACAATAACGTTTCAAATGTTAACAAAATTAGTTTCATATTTTTCGCAATAAATTTATCGCTGGAAGTTTCTACAGGGCCCAACAGAACGCACATTCATCAACGACGACGGTTTTCATTAACAAGCGCAACAGTTTCACATCCCTTACGTTATTTTATTTTTATCCCGGAATACTTGTGTTTCCACGGTAAAATATGTATATAAATTTTTAGAGTGCTCATACATTATTTTCAGTCCAAATATATTAATAGTTCGTCTGCCGCTATGGTCGAGCGTTTCTAGGCGCTTCTGTCCCGAACCACGCGGCTGCTAAGGTTTAAGTAGTTCTAAGTTCTAGGGGACTGATGACCTCAGATGTTAAGTCTCATAGTGCTTAGAGCCATTTGAACCATTTTGTCATTGGTTCTGCTTTTTTCCACTGACTGAAGTAAACATATGTTTTTCTGAAATTTCTTGTAACGTTAGTTTTCATCTTTGTCATGGCATCTGGGAAAATTTTTCTTTTGTAAAGCACTTCATCATATTGTAGACTACAAATAGAGTTGTCTAGCATTTTTTCCAGAATTTTTGGTTCAAAAAATGGTTCAAATGGCTCTGAGCACTATGGGACTTAACATCTATGGTCATCAGTCCCCTAGAACTTAGAACTACTTAAACCTAACTAACCTAAGGACATCACACAACACCCAGCCATCACGAGGCAGAGAAAATCCCTAACCCCGCCGGGAATCGAACCCGGGAACCCGGGCGTGGGAAGCGAGAACGCTACCGCACGACCACGAGATGCGGGCGAATTTTTGGTAACATTTGAAATTGTCACTAACTGGTGATGCTGCAGGACGGTGTTATGACCTTGAGGTTGCTATTTTCATCGGTCACTACAGTTGTTTGAGCATGGACACATGGACACGACTTTTGATACGTTTCAGATATCCCTGATTATAGGACTAAGACCCCGAAACAATGGTAGTGTGTAGCGACTTCTGTCGCGTTGTAAGATTACGGTCAACAAAAACATTTTATAACTGTGGCGGATTTGTTTACTATGAACATGCCGCAGCCAACAGTTTAAGTATTACGACATTCCAGTGCCTGTGTTATTTTGAATTACGATGCAAAGTTCCTTTGGCCATGCATCCGTCGTAATTCAGAACAACACAGGCACTGGAGTATCGTATTTATCCGCCGAGGCCGGGCAAGCGATATTCAAGTAAAATGTCTCATCCGTGCACGAATATCAATAATGGATGTACGAGTACTGTCTGTAGACGCGTGGTTGACGACATATGAAAAATTGGGTCTAGCCGTGAGACGTGGACGCATTGCCAAATGGTAAGGCAGCAGCTACGCTAGGATTATCGGGCAGTTCGCATATTTTGCAATTACGACTAAACATGCGAGTATAGACGAGTATATACAGCAAATAATGGAAGAGCACCATAATCTTAAAAACTGTCCGAAATACAAAGCTTTGTTTCAAAATTTCTTACTTCACACTTTGCCATAACGAAGAGAGAAATTTTGGTGGGCGCACAACACTAAAGTGAGTCGGTGCAAAGTTTGCACTATTTTAATTAAGTTGGGACAAATTTTTTTTGTCCATGTAATCGGCGAGCGTAGTTACTCTTTCAGAGTAACTTACACTCAGTCGGTTGTGAGCTCTGCAAGATCCGTGAGCTATTTTATATTAACGTGACAAACTCTAATTCTAGGGCTATATTTTATTTTTGACACATAGATCTATGGCGACAATTGTAAAAACGGCGATGGTACATTGGTCCTTACTAATGTAAAATTGTTGCCTTCTGAAGAAGACAAATTTATATTTGTCGAAACCTAGGTAAAGAATTTCTTTATCCATTGCAACTGGTCGGCTGTTTATAATTTTATTACGTGAAACTGTTGCTGTTGTGCAGCTAAGTTTAAAATATTTATATTCATTTATTTAAAAGCTCGATTAATTACATAGCAAATAGCAATGTTTGTTATAAAATTGCGTGGCACGTAATAATCTAGGACTCGATATTAATGGATGGAAAAAAAATATGCTCTTGGAAAGTTACCTTTGTACTCGAGTCACATTAACACCAGCTGCACCCGTGGTCTGGGGGCGGGGCCAGTAACTCAGCGTGTTCGATCAGAACGAACCTGAAGGGGTATCCTGTGACATCCAGTCACACCAAATGACGAGAAAAAGGATGAACAACATGAAGAAAAGGGGGATAGCGCCTTCGACTAGTAATCAAAATTTCCTTGGTCCTGGGTTCGAAACCACCTCCCCCTCACCCCACTCTTCATAAATTTTGAGTAAAAATCATCAACAACGGCTGCCGAAGACTGCCGGCATAAGCTGTTAGAAGGACAATGAGAGACTCTTTTAACGAATTTGAAAGCAATATTTTATCTGCAGATTCTAAAAATAACCCCAAAAAATTTTGATCGTACGTAAAATCTATGAACGCTACAAATAATTCAATACCTTGTCTTGCTGACAGTACGGGTAGTGTAACTGATGATGATAAACAGAAGGCCGAAATTCTAAACCTAGCTTCCAAAAACTCGTTTACGATAGAGGGCTGCAGCACCATTCCCCCTTTCAATTATCGAACAAACGAAAGGATGGCTGACATAGTGTTTAGTGTATCTGGGATTGTAAAACAGTTTAGATCCTTAGACGCCAGAAAGGCATCTGGCCCAGACGGTATCCCCGTAAGATTTTATGTTGACTATACTACAAGTATAGCACCATTCTTATCCGTCATCTATCAGAGATCACTGGAACGGCGGAAAATTCCACGGGACTTGAAGAAGGCCCAGGTCATAGAAATCTATAAAAATGGTAGAAAATCGAATGCACATAATTGCCGGCCAATTTCACTGACATCGATTTGTTGTAGAATCGTGGAACATATTTAGTGTTCAGACATAATGACGTTTCTAGACTCTGAGAAGCTGATCTGCAGAGACCAGCACGGTTTTAGGAAACAGCGGTCATGCGAGACACAGCTGGCCCTCTTTGTGCATGATATACAACAGGCTCTGGATACCGGCTCCCAGGTTGATGCCATATTTCTCGACTTTCGAAAGGCGTTCGACTCAGTTCCGCACTGTGGCTTCCTACAATAAGTGCGCGCGTACGTTCTATCCAATGACGTATGCTGTTGGATAGGTTTTCTAACAGACAGAGAGCAGTATGTGGTCGTGAATGGGGTGACTTCAACAGAAACAAGCGTAACTTCAGGTGTGCCCCAGGGCAGCTTAATAGGTCTTTTGCTTTTTACGATTCACACAAACGATGTGGTTGATGGTATTGACAGCGGCCTTAGACTGTTTGCCGATGATGCTGTAGTCTACAGGAAAGTAGTATCACACGAAAGTTGTGAACAGATCAATGAGGATTTGCAGAAAATAAATGCGAGCTGCAATGACTGGCAGTTATCTCTCAATATTAGTAAGTGTAACCCATTGCGTATAACAAGGTGAAAATCCCGATTAATGTACGAGCACAAAATAAATGCCCAGTCTTTGGAAGCGGTAACATCAGTCAAGTATCTGGGTGCCACTATTCGAATACACAAGTAACGGGTAAGGCGGTTTATTGGTAGAATCCTGAAGCGATGCAGTCCTTCAGCAAAGAAATTTGCTTACAATACGTAAGTTCGTCAGTATTAGAGTATTGTTCGTCTGTATGGGACCCTTACCAGTTGGGTCTGATTCAAGAGATTGAGAAGGTCCAAAGAAGAGCGGCGAGATTCGTGACTGGTACATTTAGCCATCGCGAGAGCGTTACAAATCTCATAGAAAGTTTCAAGTGGGACACACTTGGAGATAGACGACGCGCTAAGCAGAAGGGGCTGCTTACTAAATTCCGAAATCGTGTTCACCTAGGATGTAGAGCATATATTATTACCACCAACTTTCAAATCGCGTAATGATCACTATTCAAAGATAAGGGAAATTAGAGCTCGTACTGAGGCGTTCAGACAGTCGTTTTTCCCTCGCGCGATCCGCGTGCCCTCCGCCACACACCACTTGGTGGCTAGCGGAGTATATATGTAAAAAAAAATGTCACCCTCATTCTACCAACGGCCCCGCCCTGGGGAACGAGGGAGTAGGCAGACTTTCAGAGGATTCTCTTGCCCTTAGGGTGGGAAACTGCCCCTAAAAGGCGGAAGAATCAGCTATGATTAACGGCACGAGGTCGCAGAAGGCAGCGGAAACTACTGGATTGGCGGAAATAAAAGGAAGTTTCAAGGATGGCAACAAAATTAAAGGTGTAAGAATATCAGTGTTAAGATTCGCTGATGACACTACTACCCTCAGGGAAAGTGAAGAATTACAGAGTCTCTTGACTGGAATGAACGGAACATCGACTCGTAGTAAATAGAAGAAAGACGAAAGTAATGAGAAGTAGCAGAAAGGGCAACAGCCAGAAATTTAACATCAAAACTGGGGATCATGAAGGAGAAGACGTTAAGGAACTCTCCTACCTAGTCACAAAAATAACCCGTGATGGACGAGCAAAGAGGACAGAAATAGCAGACTAGTGCTGGCAAAAAGGGCATTCCTGGCCAAGAAAAGTCTGCTGGTATCAATCATAGGTCTCAATTTGTGGAAGAAATTTCTGAGATGCGTGTCAACAGGACAGCATTGTATGGCAGTGATACTTGGACTGTAAGAAAACTGAGAAAAGAATCGAAGCATTTGAGATGTGGTGTTACAGAACAATGTTGAGAATTGGACGGACTGATAAGGTAAGGAATGAGGAGGTTCTCTGCAGAATCGTCGAGGAAAGGGACGTATGGAAAACACTGACAAGAAGAACAGTGGGAACTTGTGGTCAAGGAAGACAGGATTCGTTTACGATTGTGGACGGGGCCGTAATCAGCTACTATTGGTTGGCTGTTCTTTTAATCACACACACTTTATTTAAAATCAACAACAAATTAAAATAATGGCAATAATTTAAGAATTGTTTCACTGCTGAAGGCCTTAATGGCAATAAATTAAGAATTGATTAAACTTGCTGCAACTTACAATTACAGTTATTAAAATATAAAAGGAAGTGACCAATGTCTTAAAACTCGCTGCAAAAATACAATTGCCAAATTAAAGTTTTGAGACAAGTAACGGAGAAAGACGAAGCTAATGAGGAGTAGTAGAAATGAGAACAGCGAGAAACTTAACATCAGGATTGATGGTCACGAAGTCAATGAAGTTAAGGAATTCTGCTACCTAGGCAGTAAAATAACCAATGACGGACGGAGCAAGGAGGACATCAAAAGCAGACTCGCTATGGCAAAAAAGGCATTTCTGGCCAAGAGAAGTCTACTAATATCAAATACCGGCCTTAATTTGAGGAAGAAATTTCAGAGGATGTACGTCTGGAGTACAGCGTTGTATGGTAGTGAAACATGGACTGTGGGAAAACCGGAAGAGAAGAGAATCGAAGCATTTGAGATGTGGTGCTATAGACGAATGTTGAAAATTAGGTGGACTGATAAGGTAAGGAATGAGGAGGTTCTACGCAGAATCGGAGAGGAAAGGAATATGTGGAAAACACTGATAAGGAGAAGGGACAGGATGACAGGACATATGCTAAGACATGAGGGAATGACTTCCATGGTACTAGAGGGAGCTGTAGAGGGCAAAAACTGTAGAGGAAGACAGAGATTGGAATACGTCAAGCAAATAATTGAGGACGTAGGTTGCAAGTGCTACTCTGAGATGAAGAGGTTAGCACAGGAAAGGAATTCGTGGCGGGCCGCATCAAACCTGTCAGTAGACTGATGACCAAAAAAAAAAAAAAAACGACACTCACGCCTGAAGGCCTTAATCACAATACCATAAGAATTTTTTCACGGCTGAAGGCCTTAATGGTAATAAATTTGGAATTGTTTAACTTGTTGCAACTTACAAACTACAGTTATTAAAATACTGAAAACAAATCACCAAGGTCTTAAAGATTAACTGCTAAAATACAATTGCCACATTACAGTTTTAAGGCAAGTAGCGACAGTCACGGCTGAAGGCCTTTAACGTCAAGAATGGCAATTATTAAAAAAAATTAATAACATACTGTCAAACAGCAATAAAATAGCAAAAGTTAATTTAAAATACAGGCAACTGATCACCAAACAGGTGAAACAAAATGATACTAAACTTGCTAGCACAACCGTTTAAACTTGCTGTAACGACAAGAATGGTAATTATATTAAAAAAATCTAGAAACATACAATAAAACAGAAAATATAATTACAAGATTAATTCAAAAGGACAAGCAACTGATCACCAAACTGGTGAGACAAATGATGGTAACTTGGTAATACAATAATAAAATAATAAAACACAAGGGCTAGTTACAGACGGTGTTCCAGGAATCGACCTCTGAGTAGGTCAGGTCAAAAACACTTTCGCGAGCGATGAGAAAGGCAGCCAAGAGTTGCATTCACTTCAAAAGATGGTAACTCAGACTAGTGGCAGTCTAACGAATGACTACTGATAATCTGCTAAGCTACCCAACGTCCGATAACCAATGCAATGATGGAACACCACGCCAAAGCCGGAACCGGCAACCAGCACTAAGTCCTCAGAATGTTTTGTTTAGAGCGTCCGAAAGGAGAAAGGAACCACTACTACCAGAGTAGAAGAAACACCAACCGACCTACCAATCGAGGAAACCGTCAAAACTACACGCCTTACCGAACAGCAGCGGCAAGGCAAGGAAACGTATACACTAACCCCCGCGCAGGTAAATGGAGCGTTAGCGATCACCACGCAAGAAAAATTACCGCTGGTTGATCTTAACAAATTGTGAAAAGTTGAACGCAGTAAACAGCTATAAGAAGTCGAGGAAAGCTAATCATATCCGCCTTCTCGAAGCACTCCAGTCGCTGCTCTTTGTCTCAGCAACACTACGAGCAGCAACACGAACCCAAGTCACTGGAGAGCAGCGAAATCTCACAATGGTGGAGGTTTCACTTCTAGAATTAAAATCCACACAACTTAAAGCTTGTTGGATCCGGCTGAGGACTAGGTCGTGTTCCGTCGCGACCGCAGCCCTTCCATCCGGCAGTGCATTCGCGCCTCCAGCGGTCCCGGCGTGTTCTCGCACTGCCGTCTTGGCTCCTCCAGAGTTCCCAACCGAACTGCTCACTCACACGACCCGAAGAACAACGATGTCACCCCAAAGATAGGGCCACAGTTACTACATATCGATAACGCCGCTGCTGCCACTAGCGGACAGGCAACGCTTGTGAAACCAAGTGGCGCCAGTCAACACAAGAAGAGTACCAACAACCGCAACCATGTCAACTATAGTCCGTGAGACGAGTGATTGGTACTGACAGTTCCGGCGGGCAGACGGCGCTGTTGCCGAACGTGGCTCACAGCACGCGGCGCCCTGTCTGCTACACGCGTTCTCTAGCAGCAGAAATAAAAGCCAGACAAAATACAAGTCGTATTGGTACGCGTGAATTTATTTAAAGTTGATGCTTGAAATATATTAACTCGAAAACTGATAAGAGCTATTTAGTACAAGTATCTAAGATGCTGAAACATAATAAAGTTATTTGTTAAACTTCACAGCTAAAATGAAAACTATTTTCGCAAGTTGTTGAACATTAGCAGATTTGGTTTCCATTGTTAAGTATTAGCATTATTAATTTGTTCTACTACAAGCTACTGAATAATTGGTCAGTGTATTAAGAGTTATAATCTGAAGAAAGTACTCACAATATGATGGCTAAAAATGGCTCTGAGCACTATGGGACTCAACTGCTGTGGTCATAAGTCCCCTAGAACTTAGAACTACTTAAACCTAACTAACCTAAGGACAGCACACAACACCCAGCCATCACGAGGCAGAGAAAATCCCTGACCCCGCCGGGAATCGAACCCGGGAACCCGGGCGTGGGAAGCGAGAACGCTACCGCACGACCACGAGATGCGGGCTCACAATATGATGACCTGGTTGCAGATCGATAGCAAACTCCCTCCTTACATTCCTGAATACGTTGTAGTTACTGTAATGGAAAAACACCACTCACATCACTGTCAGAATCTGATTTGAGATTGTCTTCCTCAGCACTACTCGAACTATCACTGCTCTCTCCCAGATGTATAATTAAATTTTCGATGCATTCTTCCACAACCCCTTCGGTTTTGGCCGCCTCTCTGATGGCACTTGCAGTGCTGTTTACAATTTTAGCCCACGTCTCGCTTGTCACTTTATTGATAGCTGCTGGAAGGAGAGTTTCCACTTCAGAGATCGTGAATTTTTTATTGTTTGCAGCAATGTAATTTTTTATCTGCGGCCACACTCCTTCAATTGCATTGAAGTGACAGTGGTATGGAGGAAGCCGAACGATTTCATGCCCGTGCCTTTTAGCAATCTCGTCAATTACATATGTTGGAAATTGGGGTTTCTTTTGTGCCACAATATCGAGCAGTTCCGCCTTCCTTAAATCTTCTCTGAAATCTACTTTTCGCCGTTTCAACCACTGAATGATATCGTCTTTTTTTGTTGCCAAGGCTGGTGCCTTATCGTGAACAACGGAATGATAAGGCGCATTGTCCATAACAATCACTGATGGACTTGTCAGATTCGTCATAAGCGATGTCTCGAACCATTCTTTAAATACTACACTGTTCATTTCTTCATGGTAATCTCCCGTCTTTTTTGACCGAAACATTTTCAAGCAGTTTGGCACAAAACCTTTCGATGTTCCTGCGTGTAAGACAATAATACGCCTTCCTTTGCCAACAGGCACTGCCATTGTCCCCTCGGGCGTTCCGTCATTCCAGACTCTACGTAAAGAATGGCTGGCATTGACCCAAGTTTCATCTAACCACACTATACTTTCGAATTCCACACCCATGATCCTGCGCAGAAATCTGCACCGCCATGCAACTACATCTGTCTTTTCCATTAATATTTTGCGTCCGTTAAACAGTGAATAGCTGAAGCCTATGTCTTTCAACACTGTACGCAATGAAAATTTGCTCCCTTTAAAAAGATCGTCTTTCTCAAGCGACACCTGTAATTTAGATAGAGTGGGATGTTCCGCCGGCCGAAGTGGCCGTGCGGTTAAAGGCGTTGCAGTCTGGAACCGCAAGACCGCTACGGTCGGAGGTTCGAATCCTGCCTCGGGCATGGATGTTTGTGATGTCCTTAGGTTAGTTAGGTTTAACTAGTTCTAAGTTCTAGGGGATTAATGACCTCAGCAGTTGAGTCCCATAGTGTTCAGAGCCATTTGAACCATTTGGGATGTTCCCTTCTCTTCTAATAGCTGTATATATGACGACGAATAGCGTCTTTCTGAAAATCGTCCAAAGCTGTCACCTGCTTATTTCTCGGTCGCTTCTATCCTGGTGTGTGCAGCTTTGTTGTGCCACTCTCGTCAAATCTACACTATACTGTTCTTTCCCTATCTTTACAACAGTGTTCTTACTTATTTGCAATGCTGCTGCAGTTCTCTTCACAACCTGAACAACAGGAATTAAGGGCCCACCTTTGTCCTTTTCTTTCTCAAAGTAATCCCTCACAGAGCACACGAATTCACGGGCCTGGGTGTGTAGCACACTTTTCTTCCTCCGTTTCACTTCTTGTGTTGGGCTGGTACTACCCGCCGCACTAGACATTGTTTACAACGAAACATAAACAAAGAAACACTAAAAACAACAAAAACGAAATAAACTGCGAATTCAACTTGAGACAAACGACGAACGACCGCACCGCCTGCACGCGACACACTGGTAAGTTTCATAAGCGCGCGCGACCTGGTTTCAGAGCGGCAACGTGGCCCTTGCTACCCGCTCAAAGTCAGGCCGTCATTGGCTGCCTGCCTGCGGTCGCTAGGCAACGGAAAGACGCTACCGAGCTGTCAATACCAAAGACTCCTCTCCCAGATTATAAACGATACAGTCTGGCCTCCAACAGAATTCAATGAGTCATGTACACAAACTTGAGAAGAGTTACGCACAAGGAGCCCACTGTCGTGACAAACCAATAGAACCGTTGCTGATCCAAGTAGACGACTGCAGTGATATCTCAGCCAGCTGCGAAAGTGATTGAGGTAGGTTTTATTTCAGTCATCATTCTTTACTGCAAAATTTATTCGAGTTAATCGACTTTTCCATTCACTGTCGAAACGTGCTATACTAATGTTCATTTATTGTTTATTGTGAGCTTCTTGCGTATCGAACATTTATTTGCAATTTCCCGCATTATTTCCCTGTACTTGCAAAAAAAGCTGAACGCGGCAATGCTTTACTGATATGTGACTATAGAAGTTGCCGTTCTTCGCTGATGGCGCGTTGCAACAGTGGCGGCGCGCTCGTGTGACCACTACGCTCCAACACAGCCTCGCATATATTGCAGCAACTAACACAGCGAGGAGTATTCATCAGTAAAGACCTACGATGTAACCAACAAAAGTTCAAGCTTAACACCAGTGCCTTCTCCGTTGCAGTAGCAAGAACGGTAGGCTCAATTGTAGCGTCTTGCTTCTGACATTGTAGCGATGAAATGAGTTATCAGAAAATAAGGAAAATCCTCCTGTAATTAAAAAAAAAGGTTAAACCTCTAAACTGCGAATGGTAAATTTTTCTCCTAATTATCGTCCGATTTTTATGCGTCCTTACAAAGTTGACATTCGCCGAAAAAGCTAGAAAAATCACAAATATTACCGCGTATGTCGCCCCCATTTCAACTAAGATGTAAAGTCATATACTAAAGAGAAGCAGACATTTTAACGATTCCGGCAAGGTGTAAAGCATCGATGTTCATAAAGCAATATGACCAGAATATAAGCTTAAAGTCAGGGGTCAGTCATTATGAAATGGATAATAGGACAAGGAAATTAAACGTTTCTGGTTGCCTGTAGCACACTGTGAATTGAATGCCATCGAACTTAACTTGAGCATTTGTCAAGAACAAGGTAGCACAGGAGAGCAAGAATTTTAAACTTCTCTCTCCCACGAGGAGGGGAGGGGAGGAGCTCCGTAGAGACTGACAGCTAGCGATCAGCTGATTGCAAAACATCAAAAACATCAGCTACGTTCGTGTGCTGGCCGCAAAGAATGCTGGCAGTTGACTGCTCTTTGGTGAGGCGCAGATGTTCCGTGCAGTGAATATACTTTTTTTTGTTTTGCTCAGTTGTTGATGGAAGAGGCGCGCGGGGTAGCCGTGCAGTTTCAGGCGTCTTGCCACGGTTCGCGCGGCTCTCCCCGTCGGAGGTTCGAGTCCTCCCTCGAGTATGGGTGCGTGTATGTGTTGTCCTTAGCGTAAGTTAGTTTAAGTTAGATTAAGCAGTGCATAAACCAAGGGACCGATAACCTCATCAGTTTGGTCCCATAGTCCTTATCAAAAATTTTTGCTGATGGAGACTATAGTTAATACTAATTGTGCTTAGTTGAACATTATTTTTTATTTTACTGTGTTAGATGTAAGCCACACTAGATGTCATCAGAAGTAAAGTACTGTCTTTAGTTGATCAGGCAGTCTTCTTCGTATACGTACACGATATTGGTTCGCTGGTCTCGCACATCAAACCGAAACCCTCCGACACAAAAAAAATGGCTTTAAGCACTATGGGACTTAACGTCTGAGGTCATCAGTCCCCTAGAACTTAGAACTACTTAAACCTAACTACTTAAACATAACATCGCACACATCCATGCCCGAGGCAGGATTCGAACCTGCGACTGTAGCAACAGCGCGGTTCCAGACTGAAGCGCCTAGAACCGCTCGGCCATAGTGGCCGGCGCCTCCGACACAGGTATGAAATGAGAGATCACACTGGATAGCTCTAATTTGCTACAGTGAGCCAATTAGATGGCTTACTAACTCTTCTAGTAGCTCTAGTGATCTGGAGATGAAATCGTCCGCATGTTTCCAGTTTTTCCATATAGATTTCACTCCAGTTCCGCTGGGTCAACGCCAGTTCTGTAGCTGATGTTGGCTGGGGAAGCCTACAGTCACAGTCTAACATATTAAACGCGCAAACAAAGTTGACACTCGGCGCGGTCGCTGATAGGAGCGAACGTAAAGACATTTCCCATTTACAGCCGCTCCCATCAACCAGCACGTCGAGTGTCAAATTTGCGAGTAAAATAAAAAAAAAAAAGAAAAACAGTCGCGACACTCACTGCTGTAAGGCCTTTTTCACACTGGGACACTGGTGACAGCTACCAACAGAGATACGTTCGTTTCAATTGGAGCGGTCACACAGGGGGAGGGGGGGGGGGACACTACACTACCCCATCGAGCCACTGTGACCTCTGTGAGCCAGCAGTGACCCACCCTCGCCACATGTGGCTGATAAGGGCACTGTGTCACCGCCAGACATGCATTAGTTTGAATTGGAGGGGTCACACTGGAACACTGATCACAGACATAGCGCTGCAGATTTGCCAACCGACAGGCAGTCATTTCTGAGGCAGCGACGCAAAACATTCCTTGTAAATTATACTGTACACACTGTAGCCATGAGTTTAGATTTGATTAACACAGAAGATTTTGTAAGTGAAGCAGAACGCCGTCCTGCTAATTGGGATGTGAAAAGTGATGACTATAGCAACAAAGTGATGAAAATGAATGCGTGGCAAGAAATTATAACGAGGTTTGTGCCTGGTTTCAATCAGAAGAGCGTGGATAAGGAAAACTAAATTGGTAAGGTGTATGTTCTTTTTTCAAATTTAATATCTTTTTCTTTGGACTATAAAAGAGCATGGATAAGAAAAACAAAATTGGTAAGTAGTATTTTCTTTTTTCAAATTTAATATCTTTTTCTTCGAACCATAAAAGGCTAGCGAAATTTAGCTGCTACCCCTGCAGGAGTCCATTTCTCTAACTAATCTGTTGGCAATACCTGCGTTGTCAGACACCAGCGATCCCGGTGTGTCCACCACAGGCGCCGGTGACCATCACAGGCAACCGTCACCAGTGTCCCAAATGTGAAACGGGCCTTAAGTTGTTGCCGTTTGACAGCTGGGCGCGTAATGGGGCCCCTTAGGGAAATGGCAGCAAGAGAGGGGAAGAAAACCAATGTGCACTCCGTGTGCATACAGGGGGGAGTCATTCCAGATGTGGAAAGGGTCCTTCCAGATGCCATGAAGGGTACAGGGTGCACCCATCTGCAGGTGGTCGCTCATGTCGGCACCAATGATGTGTGTCGCTATGGATCGGAGGAAATCCTCTCTGGCTTCCGGCGGCTATCTGATTTGGTGAAGACTGTCAGTCTCGCTAGCGGGATGAAAGCAGAGCTCACCATCTGCAGCATCGTCGACAGGACTGACTGCGGACCTTTGGTACAGAGCCGAGTGGAGGGTCTGAATCAGAGGCTGAGACGGTTCTGCGACCGTGTGGGCTGCAGATTCCTCGACTTGTGCCATAGGGTGGTGGGGTTTCGGGTTCCGCTGGATAGGTAAGGAGTCCACTACACGCAACAAGCGGCTACACGGGTAGCAGGGGTTGTGTGGCGTAGGCTGGGCGGTTTTTTAGGTTAGATGGCCTTGGGCAAGTACAGAAAGGGCAACAGCCTCAACAGGTGCGGGGCAAAGTCAGGACATGCGGGGACCAGGCAGCAATCGGTATTGTAATTGTCAACTGTCGAAGCTGCGTTGGTTAAGTACCAGAACTTCAAGTGCTGATAGAAAGCACCGAAGCTGAAATCGTTATAGGTACAGAAAGCTGGCTTAAGCCAGAGATAAATTCTGCCGAAATTTTTACAAAAGTACAGACGGTGTTTAGAAAGGATAGATTGCATGCAACCGGTGGTGGAGTGTTCGTCGCTGTTAGTAGTTGGTTGGTTGGTTTGGGGGAAGGAAACCAGACAGCGTGGTCATCGGTCTCATCGGATTTGGGAAGGATGGGGAAGGAAGTCGGCCGTGCCCTTTCAGAGGAACCATCCCGGCATTTGCCTGGAGTGATTTAGGGAAATCACGGAAAACCTAAATCAGGATGGCCGGACGCGGGATTGAACCGTCGTCCTCCCGAATGCGAGTCCAGTGTCTAACGACTGCGCCACCTCGCTCGGTGTTAGTAGTAGTTTATCCTGTAGTGAAGTAGAAGTGGATAGTTCCTGTGAATTATTATGGGTGGAGGTTACACTCAACAACCGAGCTAGGTTAATAATTGACTCCTTTTACCGACCTCCCGACTCAGCAGCATTAGTGGCAGAACAACTGAGAGAAAATTTGGAATACATTTCACATAAATTTTCTCAGCCTGTTTTAGGTGGAGATTTCAATTTACCAGATATAGACTGGGACACTCAGATGTTTAGGACGGGTGATAGGGACAGAGCATCGAGTGACATTATACTGAGTGCACTATCCGAAAATTACCTCGAGCAATTAAACAGAGAACCGACTCGTGGAGATAACATCTTGGACCTACTGATAACAAACAGACCCGAACTTTTCGACTCTTTAAGTGCAGAACAGGGAATCAGTGATCATAAGGCCGTTGCAGCATCCCTGAATATGGAAGTTAATAGGAACATAAAAAAAGGGAGGAAGGTTTATCTGTTTAGCAAGAGTAATAGAAGGCAGGTTTCAGGCTACCTAACAGATCAAAACGAAAATTTCTGTTCCGACACTGACAATGTTGAGTGTTTATGGAAAAAGTTCAAGGCAATCGTAAAATGCGTTTTAGACAGGTACGTGCCGAGTAAAACTGTGAGGGACGGGAAAAACCCACCGTGGTACAACAACAAAGTTAGGAAACTACTGCGAAAGCAAAGAGAGCTTCACTCCAAGTTTAAACGCAGCCAAAACCTCTCAGACAAACAGAAGCTAAACGATGTCAAAGTAGCGTAAGGAGGGCTATGCGTGAAGCGTTCAGTGAATTCGAAAGTAAAATTCTATGTACCGACTTGACAGAAAATCCTAGGAAGTTCTGGTCTTACGTTAAATCAGTAAGTGGCTCGAAACAGCATATCCAGACACTCCGGGATGATGATGGCATTGAAACAGAGGATGACACGCGTAAAGCTGAAATACTAAACACCTTTTTCCAAAGCTGTTTCACAGAGGAAGACCGCACTGCAGTTCCTTCTCTAAATCCTCGCACAAACGAAAAAATGGCTGACATCGAAATAAGTGTCCAAGGAATAGAAAAGCAACTGGAATCACTCAATAGAGGAAAGTTCACTGGACCTGACGGGATACCAATTCGATTCTACACAGAGTACGCGAAAGAACTTGCCCCCCTTCTAACAGCCGTGTACCGGAAGTCTCTAGAGGAACGGAGGGTTCCAAATGATTGGAAAAGAGCACAGGTAGTCCCAGTCTTCAAGAAGGGTCGTCGAGCAGATGCGCAAAACTATAGACCTACATCTCTGACGTCGATCTGTTGTAGAATTTTAGAACATGTTTTTTGCTAGAGTATCATGTCGTTTTTGGATACCCAGAATCTACTATGTAGGAGTCAACATGGATTCCGGAAACAGCGATCGTGCGAGACCCAATTCGCTTTATTTGTTCATGAGACCCAGAAAATATTAGATACAGGCTCCCAGGTAGATGCTATTTTTCTTGACATCCGGAAGGCGTTCGATACAGTTCCGCACTGTCGCCTGATAAACAAAGTAAGAGCCTACGGAATATCAGACCAACTGTGTGGCTGGAATGAAGAGTTGTTAGCAAACAGAACACAGCATGTTGTTATCAATGGAGAGACGTCTAAAGACGTTAAAGTAACCTCTGGCATGCCACAGGGGAGTGTTATGGGACCATTGCTTTTCACAATATACACTCCTGGAAATTGAAATAAGAACACCGTGAATTCATTGTCCCAGGAAAGGGAAACTTTATTGACACATTCCTGGGGTCAGATACATCACATGATCACACTGACAGAACCACAGGCACATAGACACAGGCAACAGAGCATGCACAATTTCGGCACTAGTACAGTGTATATCCACCTTTCGCAGCAATGCAGGCTGCTATTCTCCCATGGAGACGATCGTAGAGATACTGGATGTAGTCCTGTGGAACGGCTTGCCATGCCATTTCCACCTGGCGCCTCAGTTGGACCAGCGTTCGTGCTGGACGTGCAGACCGCGTGAGACGACGCTTCATCCAGTCCCAAACATGCTCAATGGGGGACAGATCCGGAGATCTTGCTGGCCAGGGTAGTTGACTTACACCTTCTAGAGCACGTTGGGTGGCACGGGATACATGCGGACGTGCATTGTCCTGTTGGAACAGCAAGTTCCCTTGCCGGTCTAGGAATGGTAGAACGATGGGTTCGATGACGGTTTGGATGTACCGTGCACTATTCAGTGTCCCCTCGACGATCACCAGTGGTGTACGGCCAGTGTAGGAGATCGCTCCCCACACCATGATGCCGGGTGTTGGCCCTGTGTGCCTCGGTCGTATGCAGTCCTGATTGTGGCGCTCACCTGCACGGCGCCAAAACGCATACGACCATCATTGGCACCAAGGCAGAAGCGACTCGCATCGCTGAAGACGACACGTCTCCATTCGTCCCTCCATTCACGCCTGTCGTGACACCACTGGAGGCGGGCTGCACGATGTTGGGGCGTGAGCGGAAGACGGCCTAACGGTGTGCGGGACCGTAGCCCAGCTTCATGGAGACGGTTGCGAATGGTCCTCGCCGATACCCCAGGAGCAACAGTGTCCCTAATTTGCTGGGAAGTGGCGGTGCGGTCCCCTACGGCACTGCGTAGGATCCTACGGTCTTGGCGTGCATCCGTGCGTCGCTGCGGTCCGGTCCCAGGTCGACGGGCACGTGCACCTTCCGCCGACCACTGGCGACAACATCGATGTACTGTGGAGACCTCACGCCCCACGTGTTGAGCAATTCGGCGGTACGTCCACCCGGCCTCCCGCATGCCCACTATACACCCTCGCTCAAAGTCCGTCAACTGCACATACGGTTCACGTCCACGCTGTCGCGGCATGCTACCAGTGTTAAAGACTGCGATGGAGCTCCGTATGCCACGGCAAACTGGCTGACACTGACGGCGGCGGTGCACAAATGCTGCGCAGCTAGCGCCATTCGACGGCCAACACCGCGGTTCCTGGTGTGTCCGCTGTGCCGTGCGTGTGATCATTGCTTGTACAGCCCTCTCGCAGTGTCCAGAGCAAGTATGGTGGGTCTGACACACCGGTGTCAATGTGTTCTTTTTTCCATTTCCAGGAGTGTATATAAATGACCTAGTAGATAGTGTCGGAAGTTCCATGCGGCTTTTCGCGGATGATGCTGTAGTATACAGAGAAGTGGCAGCATTAGAAAATTGTAGCGAAATGCAGGAAGATCTGCAGCGGATAGGCACTTGGTGCAGGGAGTGGCAACTGACCCTTAACATAGACAAATGTAATGTATTGCGAATACATAGAAAGAAGGATCCTTTATTGTATGATTATATGATAGCGGAACAAACACTGGTAGCAGTTACTTCTGTAAAATATCTGGGAGTATGCGTGCGGAACGAATTGAAGTAGAATGATCATATAAAATTGATTGTTGGTAAGGCGGGTACCAGGTTGAGATTCATTGGGAGAGTGCTTAGAAAATGTAGTCCATCAACAAAGGAGGTGGCTAACAAAACACTCGTTCGACCTATACTTGAGTATTGCTCATCAGTGTGGGATCCGTACCAGATCGGTTTGACGGAGGATATAGAGAAGATCCAAAGAAGAGCGGCGCGTTTCGTCACAGGGTTATTTGGTAACCGTGATAGCGTTACGGAGATGTTTAATAAACTCAAGTGGCAGACTCTGCAAGAGAGGCGCTCTGCATCGCGGTGTAGCTTGCTCGCCAGGTTTCGAGAGGGTGCGTTTCTGGATGAGGTATCGAATATATTGCTTCCCCCTACTTATACCTCCCGAGGAGATCACGAATGTAAAATTAGAGAGATTAGAGCGCGCACGGAGGCTTTCAGACAGTCGTTCTTCCCGCGAACCATACGCGACTGGAACAGGAAAGGGAGGTAATGACAGTGGCACGTAAAGTGCCCTCCGCCACACACCGTTGGGTGGCTTGCGGAGTATAAATGCAGATGTAGATTTAGATGAACGACACTAACGCTCCAAGTGGCGAGAAAGGGGAAAGTCAGTTGCGTCGTAAGCATAATGTTTGTTTTGCGTTCCTTTCCTACGTGATTTACGAAATACTTGAATTATTTTTTTTGCCTTCAAGAGTCTGAGTAAAATCCGAAGACACAGATGTTTCTAAAATATGCGCAAGCAGGGATAAAAATCATGAATCCAGTGGCAAACTACAACACATTCGTGAAGCAACGCTTGAACTGCAGCTTACCACGTTGATATAAGAGGAATATAAACACTCAGATTCATACATAAGAAGCACAGGCATGTGCTTCTATGTGCAAAAGGAATCGACGCCCCATATATCGTTCTGTAGACCTACTGTATTTTAGTCATTTCCACAAGTGCGACCTTAAATGGGACAAGTACTGCCAAATAGTGGGGGAAACATGCTGTGCGTGTAAATCCCAAATCCTCAACGCCAATAACAGTGTCAGAAGTGCTATCATATGTCAAATATGCCATTAGAGGCATTTCATCAAATGACATACTCACTAGTTTATCAGCATCGGAGAAATGCTGTACCTTCTGCTTTAAAAAGTGAAATATATTGTCACTTGTGCATTTTATTTGCTTGCCTTCCACATACCTCTGTAATGTATGTACTGGCGGAAACATAAAACACTCTGACAAAACCTGTATGCCTGAGTGCTGTAGGCTAAGATAATAAATTTAGAGCAAACAACTTATTTTCGTTTTTCCACCTTGCAACACGTTTCTCCTTCAACAGGATGCTAATCTGGCATAACAACAAGTCAAGGGCATCTTCTTTTTAAATATCGGGGTCCTATAGTCTTCAAAATTTGTTTTTCCTACTTCACTTGATTCTTCTGTTTCAGTTCCTGTTGCTGTCTGTACTTAAAATGATAGGCACTTTCCTTGTGCCATAATAGTTTTGCACGAAGCCTAGCGATTTGCACGTTCTGATACTTTACACGCTTTTCCCAGACATGAATAACTGCACTTAACCTAACCATTCATTGTCAAAGCAGGATTCAGACGAATCTGGTTCTGATACGTATAGACATAAACTGACTGTTTCTGTGCCATAGGAGTGTTTTACTAACAGTCGAACCTTTGTGTCAGTTTCCTCTTCGTCATCAGTTGAGGTGGCTTATTTGTGATGTCAAACACTGTGGTTACTGCATCCCACACGAGTTTATTATCGTCTGCGTTCATGAACAGCTTTTGTTCGAAATGTAGCGAACAAAACATTACTATAAAGCCAAACAGGATCTTTATCCATAAGATCTTCCCGTCTCCTATTCACAAGCCATTTTCTGCTCCTAAAACGAAACATTAATCATTAATACACACGTAGTATGCAAGCGAATCTTGACGATACAGTTTAGTAAAATGATGCTATATACCTCCCAAAAGGCAGATGTTGTATCTCCTTCTTCTCGCTGCCATTTATTGCGCTACAGACGCTCCCATTTGTAAAAACCATTGTACAAACCAAAATAAACAACTAATATTCACTTTTGCTTTCACGATATACGTCCCAAAAGGCAGATATTGTATCTTCTTCTTCTCGCTGCCATTTATTGCGCTACAGACGCTCCCATTTGTAATAACCATTGTACAAACCAAAATAAACAACTAATATTCACTTTTGCTTTCACGATATACCTCCCAAAAGGCAGTTATTGTATCTTCTTCTTCTCGCTACCATTTTTTGCGCTACAGACGCTCCCATTTTTAAAAACCATTGTACAAACCAAAATAAACAACTAATATTCACTTTTGCTTTCACGATATACCTCCCAAAAGGCAGATATTGTATCTTCTTCTTCTCGCTGCCATTTATTGCGCTACAGACGCTCCCATTTGTAAACACCATTGTACAAACCAAAATAAACAACTAATATTCACGTTTGCTTTCACGATATACCTCCCAAAAGGCAGATACTGTATCTTCGTCTTCTCGCTGCCGTTTATTGCGCTACAGACGCTCCCATTTGAAAAACCATTGTACAAACCAAAATAAACAACTAATATTCACTTTTGCTTTCACGATATACCTCCCAAAAGACAGATATTGTATCTTCTTCTTCTCGCTGCCATTTATTGCGCTACAGATGCTCCTATTAGTAAAAACCATTGTACAAACCAAAATAAACAACTAATATTCACTTTTGCTTTCACGATATTCCTCCCAAAAGGCAGATATTGTATCTTCTTCTTCTCGCTGTCATTTATTGCGCTACAGACGCTCCCATTTGTAAAAACCATTCTACAAACCAAAATAAACAACTAATATTCACTTTTCCTTTCATGATATACCTCCCAAAAGGCAGATATTCTATCTTCTTCTTCTTGCTGCCATTTATTGCGCTACAGACGCTCCCATTTGTAAAAACCATTGTACAAACCAAAATAAACAACTAATATTCACTTTTGCTTTCATGATATACTTCCCAAAAGGCAGATATTGTATCTTCTTCTTCTCGCTGCCATTTATTGCGCTACAGACGCTTCTATTTGTAAAAACCATTGTACAAACCAAAATAAACAACTAATATTCACTTTTGCTTTCACGATATACCTCCCAAAAGGCAGATATTGTATCTTCTTCTTCTCGCTGCCATTTATTGCGCTACAGACGCTCCCATTTGTAAAAACCATTGTACAAACCAAAATAAACAACTAATATTCACTTTTGCTTTCACGATATACTTCCCAAAAGGCAGATATTGTATCTTCTTCTTCTCGCTGCCATTTATTGCGCTACAGACGCTTCAATTTGTAAAAACCACTGTACAAACCAAAATAAACAACTAATATTCACTTTTGCTTTCACGATATACCTCCAAAAAGGCAGATATTGTATCTTCTTCTTCCCGCTACCATTTATTGCGCTACAGACGCTCCCATTTGTAAAAACCATTGTACAAACCAAAATAAACAACTAATATTCACTTTTGCTTTCACGGTATACCTCCCAAAAGGCAGATATTGTATCTTCTTGTTCTCGCTGCCATTTATTGCGCTACAGACGCTCCCATTTGTAAACACCATTGTACAAACCAAAATAAACAACTAATATTCACTTTTGCTTTCATGATATACCTCCCAAAAGGCAGATATTGTATCTTCTTCTTCTCGCTGCCATTTATTGCGCTACAGATGCTCCCATTTGTAAAAACCATTCTACAAACCAAAATAAACAACTAATATTCACTTTCGCTTTCACGATATACCTCCCAAAAGGCAGATATTGTATCTTCTTCTTCTCGCTGCCATTTATTGCGCTACAGACGCTCCCATTTGTAAAAACCATTGTACAAACCAAAATAAACAACTAATATTCACTTTTGCTTTCACGATATACCTCCCAAAAGGCAGATATTGTATCTTCATCTTCTCGCTGCCAATTTTTGCGCTACAGACGCCCCCATTTGTAAAAACCATTGTACAAACCAAAATAAACAACTAATATTCACTTTTGCTTTCACGATATACCTCCCAAAAGGCAGATATTGTATCTTCTTCTTCTCGCTGCCATTTATTGCGCTACAGACGCTCCCATTTGTAAAAACCATTGTACAAACCAAAATAAACAACTAATATTCACTTTTGCTTTCACGATATACCTCCCAAAAGGCAGATATTGTATCTTCTTCTTCTCGCTGCCATTTATTGCGCTACAGACGCTCCCATTTCTAAAAACCATTGTACAAACCAAAATAAACAACTAATATTCACTTTTGCTTTCACAATATACCTCCCAAAAGGCAGATATTGTATCTTCTTCTTCTCGCTGCCATTTATTGCGCTACAGACGCTCCCAGTTGTAAAAACCATTGTACAAACCAAAATAAACAATTAATATTCACTTCTGGTTTCACGATATACCTCCCAAAAGGCAGATATTGTATCTTCTTCTTCTCGCTGCCATTTATTGCGCTACAGACGCTCCCATTTGTAAAAACCATTGTACAAACCAAAATAAACAACTAATATTCACTTTTGCTTTCACGATATACCTCCCAAAAGACAGATATTGTATCTTCTTCTTCTCGCTGCCATTTATTGCGCTACAGATGCTCCTATTAGTAAAAACCATTGTACAAACCAAAATAAACAACTAATATTCACTTTTGCTTTCACGATATTCCTCCCAAAAGGCAGATATTGTATCTTCTTCTTCTCGCTGTCATTTATTGCGCTACAGACGCTCCCATTTGTAAAAACCATTGTACAAACCAAAATAAACAACTAATATTCACTTTTGCTTTCATGATATACCTCCCAAAAGGCAGATATTGTATCTTCTTGTTCTCGCTGCCATTTATTGCGCTACAGACGCTCCCATTTGTAAAAACCATTGTACAAACAAAAATAAACAACTAATATTCACTTTTGCTTTCACGATGTACCTCCCAAAAGGCAGATATTGTATCTTCTTCTTCTCGCTGCCATTTATTGCGCTACAGACGCTCCCATTTGTAAAAACCATTGTACAAACCAAAATAAACAACTAATATTCACTTTTGCTTTCACGATATACTTCCCAAAAGGCAGATATTGTATCTTCTTCTTCTCGCTGCCATTTATTGCGCTACAGACGCTTCAATTTGTAAAAACCACTGTACAAACCAAAATAAACAACTAATATTCACTTTTGCTTTCACGATATACATCCCAAGAGGCAGATATTGTATCTTCTTCTTCTCGCTACCATTTATTGCGCTACAGACGCTCCCATTTGTAAAAACCATTGTGCAAACCAAAATAAACAACTAATATTCACTTTTGCTTTCACGATATACCTCCCAAAAGGGCAGGTATTGTATCTTCTTCTTCTCGCTACCATTTATTGCGCTACAGACGCTCCCATTTGTAAAAACCATTGTGCAAACCAAAATAAACAACTAATATTCACTTTTGCTTTCACGATATACCTCCCAAAAGGGCAGATATTGTATCTTCTTCTTCTCGCTGCCATTTATTGCGCTACAGACGCTCCCATTTGTAAAAACCATTGTACAAACCAAAATAAACAACTAATATTCACTTTTGCTTTCACGATATACCTCCCAAAAGGCAGATATTGTATCTTCTTCTTCTCGCTACCATTTATTGCGCTACAGACGCTCCCATTTGTAAAAACCATTGTACAAACCAAAATAAACAACTAATATTCACTTTTGCTTTCACGGTATACCTCCCAAAAGGCAGATATTGTATCTTCTTCTTCTCGCTGCCATTTATTGCGCTACAGATGCTCCTATTAGTAAAAACCATTGTACAAACCAAAATAAACAACTAATATTCACTTTTGCTTTCACGATATTCCTCCCAAAAGGCAGATATTGTATCTTCTTCTTCTCGCTGTCATTTATTGCGCTACAGACGCTCCCATTTGTAAAAACCATTCTACAAACCAAAATAAACAACTAATATTCACTTTTCCTTTCATGATATACCTCCCAAAAGGCAGATATTCTATCTTCTTCTTCTTGCTGCCATTTATTGCGCTACAGACGCTCCCATTTGTAAAAACCATTGTACAAACCAAAATAAACAACTAATATTCACTTTTGCTTTCATGATATACTTCCCAAAAGGCAGATATTGTATCTTCTTCTTCTCGCTGCCATTTATTGCGCTACAGACGCTTCTATTTGTAAAAACCATTGTACAAACCAAAATAAACAACTAATATTCACTTTTGCTTTCACGATATACCTCCCAAAAGGCAGATATTCTATCTTCTTCTTCTCGCTGCCATTTATTGCGCTACAGACGCTCCCATTTGTAAAAACCATTGTACAAACCAAAATAAACAACTAATATTCACTTTTGCTTTCACGATATACTTCCCAAAAGGCAGATATTGTATCTTCTTCTTCTCGCTGCCATTTATTGCGCTACAGACGCTTCAATTTGTAAAAACCACTGTACAAACCAAAATAAACAACTAATATTCACTTTTGCTTTCACGATATACCTCCCAAAAGGCAGATATTGTATCTTCTTCTTCCCGCTACCATTTATTGCGCTACAGACGCTCCCATTTGTAAAAACCATTGTACAAACCAAAATAAACAACTAATATTCACTTTTGCTTTCACGGTATACCTCCCAAAAGGCAGATATTGTATCTTCTTGTTCTCGCTGCCATTTATTGCGCTACAGACGCTCCCATTTGTAAACACCATTGTACAAACCAAAATAAACAACTAATATTCACTTTTGCTTTCATGATATACCTCCCAAAAGGCAGATATTGTATCTTCTTCTTCTCGCTGCCATTTATTGCGCTACAGATGCTCCCATTTGTAAAAACCATTCTACAAACCAAAATAAACAACTAATATTCACTTTCGCTTTCACGATATACCTCCCAAAAGGCAGATATTGTATCTTCTTCTTCTCGCTGCCATTTATTGCGCTACAGACGCTCCCATTTGTAAAAACCATTGTACAAACCAAAATAAACAACTAATATTCACTTTTGCTTTCACGATATACCTCCCAAAAGGCAGATATTGTATCTTCATCTTCTCGCTGCCAATTTTTGCGCTACAGACGCCCCCATTTGTAAAAACCATTGTACAAACCAAAATAAACAACTAATATTCACTTTTGCTTTCACGATATACCTCCCAAAAGGCAGATATTTTATCTTCTTCTTCTCGCTGCCATTTATTGCGCTACAGACGCTCCCATTTGTAAAAACCATTGTACAAACCAAAATAAACAACTAATATTCACTTTTGCTTTCACGATATACCTCCCAAAAGGCAGATATTGTATCTTCTTCTTCTCGCTGCCATTTATTGCGCTACAGACGCTCCCATTTCTAAAAACCATTGTACAAACCAAAATAAACAACTAATATTCACTTTTGCTTTCACAATATACCTCCCAAAAGGCAGATATTGTATCTTCTTCTTCTCGCTGCCATTTATTGCGCTACAGACGCTCCCAGTTGTAAAAACCATTGTACAAACCAAAATAAACAATTAATATTCACTTCTGGTTTCACGATATACCTCCCAAAAGGCAGATATTGTATCTTCTTCTTCTCGCTGCCATTTATTGCGCTACAGACGCTCCCATTTCTAAAAACCATTGTACAAACCAAAATAAACAACTAATATTCACTTTTGCTTTCACGATATACCTCCCAAAAGACAGATATTGTATCTTCTTCTTCTCGCTGCCATTTATTGCGCTACAGATGCTCCTATTAGTAAAAACCATTGTACAAACCAAAATAAACAACTAATATTCACTTTTGCTTTCACGATATTCCTCCCAAAAGGCAGATATTGTATCTTCTTCTTCTCGCTGCCATTTATTGCGCTACAGACGCTCCCATTTGTAAAAACCATTGTACAAACCAAAATAAACAACTAATATTCACTTTTGCTTTCACGATATACTTCCCAAAAGGCAGATATTGTATCTTCTTCTTCTCGCTGCCATTTATTGCGCTACAGACGCTTCAATTTGTAAAAACCACTGTACAAACCAAAATAAACAACTAATATTCACTTTTGCTTTCACGATATACATCCCAAAAGGCAGATATTGTATCTTCTTCTTCTCGCTACCATTTATTGCGCTACAGACGCTCCCATTTGTAAAAACCATTGTGCAAACCAAAATAAACAACTAATATTCACTTTTGCTTTCACGATATACCTCCCAAAAGGGCAGATATTGTATCTTCTTCTTCTCGCTACCATTTATTGCGCTACAGACGCTCCCATTTGTAAAAACCATTGTGCAAACCAAAATAAACAACTAATATTCACTTTTGCTTTCACGATATACCTCCCAAAAGGGCAGATATTGTATCTTCTTCTTCTCGCTGCCATTTATTGCGCTACAGACGCTCCCATTTGTAAAAACCATTGTACAAACCAAAATAAACAACTAATATTCACTTTTGCTTTCACGATATACCTCCCAAAAGGCAGATATTGTATCTTCTTCTTCTCGCTACCATTTATTGCGCTACAGACGCTCCCATTTGTAAAAACCATTGTACAAACCAAAATAAACAACTAATATTCACTTTTGCTTTCACGGTATACCTCCCAAAAGGCAGATATTGTATCTTCTTGTTCTCGCTGCCATTTATTGCGCTACAGACGCTCCCATTTGTAAACACCATTGTACAAACCAAAATAAACAACTAATATTCACTTTTGCTTTCACGATATACCTCCCAAAAGGCAGATATTGTATCTTCTTCTTCTCGCTGCCATTTATTGCGCTACAGATGCTCCCATTTGTAAAAACCATTGTACAAACCAAAATAAACAACTAATATTCACTTTCGCTTTCACGATATACCTCCCAAAAGGCAGATATTGTATCTTCTTCTTCTCGCTGCCATTTATTGCGCTACAGACGCTCCCATTTGTAAAAACCATTGTACAAACTAAAATAAACAACTAATATTCACTTTTGCTTTCAAGATATACCTCCCAAAAGGCAGATATTGTATCTTCATCTTCTCGCTGCCAATTTTTGCGCTACAGACGCCCCCATTTGTAAAAACCATTGTACAAACCAAAATAAACAACTAATATTCACTTTTGCTTTCACGATATACCTCCCAAAAGGCAGATATTGTATCTTCTTCTTCTCGCTGCCATTTATTGCGCTACAGACGCTCCCATTTGTAAAAACCATTGTACAAACCAAAATAAACAACTAATATTCACTTTTGCTTTCACGAAATACCTCCCAAAAGGCAGATATTGTATCTTCATCTTCTCGCTGCCATTTGTTGCGCTACAGACGCTCCCATTTCTAAAAACCATTGTACAAACCAAAATAAACAACTAATATTCACTTTTGCTTTCACAATATACCTCCCAAAAGGCAGATATTGTATCTTCTTCTTCTCGCTGCCATTTATTGCGCTACAGACGCTCCCAGTTGTAAAAACCATTGTACAAACCAAAATAAACAATTAATATTCACTTCTGGTTTCACGATATACCTCCCAAAAGGCAGATATTGTATCTTCTTCTTCTCGCTGCCATTTATTGCGCTACAGACGCTCCCATTTGTAAAAACCATTGTACAAACCAAAATAAACAACTAATATTCACTTTTGCTTTCACGATATACCTCCCAAAAGACAGATATTGTATCTTCTTCTTCTCGCTGCCATTTATTGCGCTACAGAAGCTCCTATTAGTAAAAACCATTGTACAAACCAAAATAAACAACTAATATTCACTTTTGCTTTCACGATATACCTCCCAAAAGCCAGATATTGTATCTTCTTCTTCTCGCTGCCATTTATTGCGCTACAGACGCTCCCATTTGTAAAAACCATTGTACAACCAAAATAAACAACTAATATTCACTTTTGCTTTCACGATCGCGCCGAACTCAACAGTTTTACTTCCTGGCCGCTTGGTGAGCTGCTGATGCAGCAGGCAACAAAATCGAGGTGAAGTGTCGAGTGTGTTAAGGCGCGTTTGCACTGAGCTCAGAACATGTTTTTGTTCACAACATAGCATGCAACCTTTTCCCTCCACATGTTGACAACATTGTTCGTTGCTCGCGTTCCCATCTACACTAGCGACCAACATTTCTACGTATGTATTCGCATAGTCTGCTGCGTTTAACTGATAGCGGACATTTTGCTTTGTGTATTCACATCAAGAGATACGCTATGCCAAGTGAAGAGGAAGAATTAATGACATTTCGTGCTGCATTAACAATAGACTACGTAACGAAATGAACAGACGAAGAAAACGACGTAGTCGTCGTTGGTGGATCAAAACATACTATAGAAGACGGACGTGTCGGGAATGAAATGCTTTGTGAACTGAATTTGGAACACTGTTCTGGGTTTCGCAACTTCACTAGGATGTCGCCGTCTGATTTTGAAGTCTCAAGGTATTTGTATCGACCTGTCATTGTTCAGCTGGCTAAAGTCCATATCAGGGCCACTGGCAGTCACAGCTGTGCTTACCTACTGCTCAAAGAATGGCACCGCATCAATTTTACGTAGCCAGTGGCACGACACTTCGACACAACCATTATAGAAAATTGTTTTACATGACATGAATCAGAATCTTAGCTATTTATGCACTTGGTAGCACCACAGCTAAAGCCGTGACACCACGATTAAGTAGAGAAATTTTGGGCTTTATACATTAACCTAGAACTCAAGACGCCTCTAACTGTCGATATGTCATTAAGTGACGTTTAATTATAAGAATCAGTACCAGTATAGACATCACTGGACATAATCAATGAGAGGCAAGAACAGAGGCAATCTACGCCTACCGCCGAAATTGAAACCATTGTTTTGTTTGCCATTTTTCGGTATGTTAGTGAGTTACAAAATACATATTTAGCGATTCTCGCAATTAGTGCAATAAAGTGGACTCATTTAAGTGATTTATTTATCTGATGGAATGAAATTTTCGTTATGACAAATGAGGTAATGACAAAGCTTGGGTATCTGATTAATGAGGGAATTAGTATATTTCATCAAAATATACAAGGTATTAGAGATAAAGTTAGTGAACTGCTTATAGATGTTGACTCTGAAATTATTGGTATATCTGAACACTTCTTAAATAAGGAGATAATTCAGAGGCTTCCTTTACCAGGATATAGGTTGGCTGGCAGCTTTTCTAGGAGCTCTTTGTGGTTGTGTGGGAGTAGCCATGTCTGTGAAAAACGGTATCCCATTTGAGTCAATTGATGTTTCAAAGTACTGCACTGAAAAGGTGTTTGAATGTTGTGCAGGTGTGGTTAAATTTAGTGGAGCTAAACTCCTTACTGTTGTTATTTATAGATCCCCAGACTCCGATTTCACAACATTTTTGCTAAAGCTGGAGGAGGTTCTTGGTTCACTTTATAGGAAATACAAAAAGTTAGTTATATGTGGTGACTTCAATATTAATTGTATAAGTGATTGTGCAAGGAAAAGGATGCTGGTAGACCTCCTTAATTCATATAATCTTATGCAAACCGTATTCTGTCCAACGAGAGTGCAAGGGAACAGTAGAACAACCATAGACAATATTTTTGTTCATTCGTCATTATTAGAAGGGCATTCTGTTAGCAAAAAGGTGAATGGCCTTTCAGATCATGATGCACAAATTTTAAGTCTAAAAGATTTTTGTGCTGCAACACATGTTAAATATAGTTACCAACTTTTTAGGAAAGCTGATCCAGTTGCTATACAGACTTTCGTAAACCTTATCAAGGAACAAGAGTGGCAAGATGTTTATAGTGCTGATATAGTAGACGATAAATATAATGCTTTCCTCAAGACTTTTCTCGTGCTCTTTGAAAGTTGCTTTCCGTTAGAACGTTCAAAACAGGGTACTAGCACAAACAGGCAGCCTGGGTGGCTGACTAAAGGGATAAGAATATCTTGTAGAACAAAGTGGCAATTATATCAAAATGTTAGAAACAGTCAAAATCTAAATGCAGCAGCCCATTACAAACAGTATTGTAAGGTGCTTAAATAAGTTATTAAGAAGGCAAAAAGTATGTGGTATGCAGATAGAATAGCTAAGTCTCAGGATAAAATTAAAACCATATGGTCAGTCGTAAAGGAAGTGGCTGGTCTGCAGAGACAGGTCGAGAATATAGAATCAGTGCGTAGTGGGGATGTCCGTGTTACTGATAAGTCGCATATATGTACAGTACTTAATAATCACTTTCTGAATACAGCAGGTGAACTAAATAGAAACCTAGTCCCAACAGGGAATCATATAGCGCTCTTAGAAAAAAGTGTTCCGAGACTGTTACCTGAAATGCTCCTCCATGATACTGACAAGAGGGAGATTGAGTTAATAATTAAATCACAAAAGACCAAGAACTCTCATGGATATGACGGGGTATCTAGCAGAATACTGAAGTATTGTTCCACGTATGTTAGCTCAGTACTTAGCCATATCTGTAACTTTTCCTTTAGGAGTGGTCGGTTTCCTGACCGATTAAAGTACTCGGTAGTGAAGCCACTTTATAAAAAGGGAGACAGGGATAATGTTGACAATTATAGACCTATTTCTATGCCATCGGTGTTTGCTAAAGTTATCGAGAGGGTTGTATATACAAGGTTACTGCAGCATTTAAATTCACATAATTTGCTGTCAAATGTACAGTTTGGTTTTAGAAATGGCTTAACAACTGAAAATGCTATAGTCTCTTTTCTCTGTGAGGTTTTGGACGGATTAAAGAAAAGGTTGCGAACGTTAGGTGTTTTCTTTGATTTAACGAAGGCTTTTGACTGTGTTGACCACAAAATATTACTGCAGAAGTTGGAACATTATGGAGTAAGGGGAGTAGCTTACAATTGGTTCGCCTCCTACTTTAAGAACAGAAAGCAGAAGGTAATCCTCCGCAATATTGAGAGTGGTAATGATGTTCAGTCCCAATGGGGCACTGTTAAATGGGGCGTTCCCCAAGGGTCGGTACTGGGGCCACTGCTGTTTCTTATTTATGTAAATGATATGCCTTCTAGTATTACAGGTGATTCAAAAATATTTCTGTTTGCTGATGACACCACCTTGGTAGTGAAGGATCTTGTGTGTAATATTGAAACATTATCAAATAATGTAGTTCATGATATAAGTTTGTGGCTTGTGGAAAATAATTTGATGCTAAATCACAGTAAGACTCAGTTTTTACAGTTTCTAACCCATAATTCAACAAGAACTGACATTTTAATCAGACAGAATGGGCATGTTATAAGCGAGACGGAACAGTTCAAGTTCCTAGGCGTACAGATAGATAGTAAGCTGTTGTGGAAAGCCCATGTTCAGGATCTTGTTCAGAAACTAAATGCCGCTTTATTTACCATTAGAACAGTATCTGAAATAAGTGACATTTCAACACGAAAAGTAGTATACTTCGCATATTTTCATACGCTTATGTCATATGGTATTATTTTTTGGGGTAATTCTTCTGATTCAAAAAGGGTATTTTTGGCTCAAAAACGGGCTGTTCGAGCTATGTATGGTGTAAGTTCGAAAACCTCTTGTCGACCCCTATTCAATAGTCTGGGAATTTTGACATTGCCCTCACAGTATGTATTTTCTATAATGTCGTTTGTTGTTAGCAATATTAGCTTATTCCCAAGAGTTAGCAGCTTTCACTCAGTTAATACTAGGCAGAAATCAAATCTGCATGTGGAATGCACTTCCTTGACTCTTGTGCAGAAAGGAGTGCAGTATTCTGCTGCATCCATTTTCAATAAGCTACCACAAGAACTCAAAAATCTTAGCAGTAGTCCAAACACTTTTAAGTCTAAACTGAAGAGTTTCCTCATGGCTCACTCCTTCTATTCTGTCGAGGAGCTCCTGGAAGAGCTAAAAAATTAAGCAAATTCCAGTGTTACATTCTTGATTTTCTTTATTTAAACTAACGACTTGTCGCCTGAATATGTTTCTTATATTTCATTTTATCTGTTTCTACAATCGTGTTATAATTTCATGTATTGACTCGTTCCATGACCATGGAGACTTCTCCTAAATGTGGTCCCACGGAACAATAAATAAATAAATAAATAAAATAAAAAAATCTGTGCCAGGGTTAGAGCTTGGAGGTGGGTTTCCTACTTCCTAGGCAGATGTTCTAGCCATTACACCACCATAGCGTTGTGGCTAGGACACCTGCGCGGACTCCTTGTCCTATGCCCTCCCTAACACAAATTTCAGTTCAAACCTTCAGCCATTTTATGCTTCTCACAGGTCACTATTGCCGATGGTCTCCAAAACTGGAATAATTAACTCATTTCTTCAGGTTCTGTCAGTATCAAAGATAAAATTGAGACTAATATGTCCCACATAAAATTTAATTCTATCGGATCAATAGATCACCTAAGCTTGAGGTTCAGGCAGGATTTCCCCATTACGTACAAAGCTGGGATGCTATTCCAATGTCGGCAATAGTGACAACACACATACAGTATACATAAATCGAGCAGTTCACAGATGGATTCGTAAGCAGTAATAAATATATGTGAGTCCACACAATTCCCGAGCTACAACACCAACTTCTGTTTCATATGAAACAAAAGCAAATATGCAATCATTCATCCCACTTCATATTACGGATAAGTGAAAAAATTAAGCAGAATACGAACAATATTTAATTCAAAGAGTGCAATACTCGCAGGAAGGACGTAATCAGGGAGATGACCTTGACTTGAGAAAAGCCACACGGTCGAAATTGCAATATTGGGTTTTACAAGTAAATATACTTTACCGCCAGACCGACCCATAAAGTATAAATGAAAAATTTATCCTCTACTACTCCCAAAGCAAGAGTACGGATTTTCGCGCCGTTTTTTCCTCACTGCCAGGCCACTTGGAACGCTACTGTCGGTATCTTTTGCCGTGTCGTGACATGAACCTTACACTTCTGACGTGCTGGTGTTCTGTTTGCCCCGTACGGCGTCGAGTACACTTCACACTAGTTTTTTGCAGTCGGGACGTCACTAGTGGGCTTTGACTATCGACTCTTGCAAACCCATGTAAACGACCCATATGAACTGTCTGCTGTTGCATTTCAATTATTCAAGTACTTAGTGCTGCAGTATGCTGTTTCAAAGTGATGGCAAACATGTCACTTTTATCATTAAATGTCAGATAATAACGCAGCAACGATACAAGGTTTGAAGAAATATTATGGTTATCAATACTTGAGACAACAGATGCATGATTAAGCACACAGGTTTTGATATTCCTGAGCAACAGTCATACAATATTTTATAAAAGGAACGCAGCGCCATTTTTTTGACTGTTTTATTGTTTATTTAAGTACAACACAGGTTTCGGCCTTTTATGCCATTTTCAGGTATTTGATTTTATGTCTTTAACATATGCTCCTGCAATATCTGCCCTCGTTTCCTGTCGGCCAGGTGCATCCCGCTTATCTACTTCCGGTCTCGGAGCAATAGCACGCGCGATGCCTTATAAAACTAGAGGCACCGCGCCGATAGGTGGCATCTAACTTGTAAGCCAGCTCTCTTAAGGTAGCCAACATCAGACGAAACATAAGTTGACAGCGCGTTGTTCCTGTGTTCAAGTCTTTGAAAGCAACCGACACTGACCTTGCTGGCCAATTCAACAAGCAGCAGCTTATTGCTGGTCCAAATGTCTTTCGTGGACTCAGAATGCTGTTCACATGTGATGTTACTGCTGTGTTTGGAGGCAGTACATGGTTGACCTTGGCTGTTGAATGAGGGAATCATGCAGACTACGGTGGCCTTGAAGCTTTCCCTCATGCAAATATTCTTTCTTGGAAGACCTGGAGCATAACATGGACTTCAGGAACACTAGCTAAGATCCCATATGGTACTTTGGTTCAAGATAAGCTCCTGCAATATATGTTAAAGACATGAAATCAAATGCTTGAAAATGGCATAAAAGGCTGAAACCTGGCTTGTACTTAAAAAAAACAATAAAACAGTCAAATGGCAGTGTTTTCCATTAAAAAAAGTATGATTAAGCCCTCGTGGTTTACGGAGTGAAAGGATGTAGGCTTGGAACCCGTTACATGCAATTTTTTTTCATTTTAGTGTTAACACAGTAAGGGACTTTGTTATTTATGTAATACAATAAGTTCTCATTGAACACCTCTGTCTGATTAGAGAACGAAGGATGAAATAATTATTTTGGTGTCTACAAATACGCAGTGACTTGCAAGTGTGTGTTAATGCTTGAACCTAACAGAACAGCAGTTCATAGTCTTCCTTTTCACAAATTATTTTCTGTTTATTTCCGAATATGTGGCTATTTGCGAGTGTGTGGTTAGGCAGGAACCTAAGAGGACAACTTAAATTGCTGTGAATGACACGATGAGCGTAACAATCATATTCTTCTCTGAAACTTCCTGGCAGATTAAAACTCTGTGCCGAACCGAGACTCGAACTCGTGACCTTTGCCTTTTGTGGGCAAGTGCTCTACCATCTGAGCTACCGAAGCACGACTCACGCCCCGTCCTCACAGCTTCACTTCTGCCAGTACCTTGTCTCCTATCTTCCAGACTTTACAGAAGCTCTCCTGCGAACCTTGCCCGCGAAAGGCAAAGGTCCCGAGTTCGAGTCTCGGTCCGGCACACAGTTTTAATCTGCCAGGAAGTTTCATATCAGCGCACACTCCGCTGTAGAGTGAAAATCTCATTCTGGAAACATCCCTTATGCTGTGGCTAAGCCATGTCTCCGCAATATCCTTTCTTTCAGGAGTGCTAGTTCTGCAAGGTTCGCAGCAGAGCTTCTGTTAAGTTTGGGAGATAGGAGACGAGGTACTGGCAGAAGCGAAGCTATGAGGACAGGGCGTGAGTCGTGCATAGGTAGCTCCAATGGTAGAGCACTTGCCCGCAAAAGGCAAAGGTCCCGAGTTCGAGTCTCGGTCCGGCACACGGTTTTTTAATCTGCCAGGAAGTTTCATATCAGTGCACACTCCGCTGCAGAGTGAAAATCTCATTCTGGATATTCTTCTCTGTCACAAATATTTCCTATGTTGAGCAACCACAAACATATTCTTGTAAAGGGTTCTCACTACAACTGTGAGATTCTCCTCTCCACAGACATCAACAGTTCGATAGCCTCGTTTCTGGTCACAGCGCCACTACGTCACGATTACGTCAGTTGCAAGAAAAGTAATGCGAAGCATATTCAGTCCTATCAGTACAAAACAGTCTGCAGCGTTCCAAAGCAGTCGGTCTGTGCTCTGAACAGGGTAACAAATAATTTCTCTAGTGTGCTACACTTTATTCCTTTCAGTACTATGTCATCTGAAGTTGATGTGTCCATTGCAATTTCTACTCCAGGAAGTGCCTGCAACACTCGTTCCCAAACTGAGATGTCTGCAACAAATTTGAATCCACAACAGTCAGAAACAGATGTTCCTGACAATGGTGACTTGCCAGATGAGATTTTGTTAAACATCTTTTCCTACATATCCTTTTCCTACATATTCCTTTACTGGCTGGCCACAATGTGATGAATTACAAAGATTGTTGCTGAAGTATGTACACATCTTTAATAAAAAAAAACTGGTGTCATAAAACACTTATCAAAATCATATGAATGCCCGTCCCCATGAGATTTATTAGTACAGCACATATTCCAGCCCACAGTCAAAGAAAGCAACAGCTAGTAATGAAATGAAACAGATGTTTGAGTGGCACATTAGGAGCTCTCAAACAGGTGGTAAACAATGTTCCTTTATATGAAACACAGTTTACTCTAGCTGATTTGATTAGTAAATCCAGGAAAAGGAATGAATATGTAGAGACAAATGTTCCTCAGAGGAAAAGATAAGGAAACAGTCAATTGCATTTGCGCAGCAGACTTGCTTAAGTACGTTTCACCACGACAGTAAATATGTCAAATGCAAACTTATCGGCTAGGAGACCACATTCTTTTAAGAGCACACCCCAAATAATTGCTTCTGCACAAAAAGAATTGCAAGTGGCGGCTTGTATATATTGAACATTACAGGACTGTAGCAAGACGGCATCCAGGGAGCCAACTTCTAACTTATCCTAAATGTGTCAAAATCAAGGAATTATATTTCAATCAAGATTTAAAGAAATATTTTCATAATTAATGACTCTTAAATACTTTTTTTTAGAGAGAGAGAGAGACAGAAGCACTTTACCAGACACAAAGGTGCTTAGATTATGAAAATATTTATTGATGTTTATATAATAATATAAACAGCAGAGATAAGAGTAGAATAATTATATGTATGATTTCTACTTCAAACGTAAAACAAAGAAAGAGGTGGACTGAATCCACTATTGGTATAAACACAAAATATAATCAATAACACTCATGTCAAAGCTTTGTACATTTTAAAATAAGAAATTAAGCAAGCTCTGATTGAGTGCTGTGCTTTAATTTCTCACGATCATACCTACTGCTCAGCTTTGAACCTTTGTTTTGTTAAGTTTTCGTCATTTTTTGTGTTTTGTCTTATGTTAACGTGGCACACTATATAGACATCGAATTTTGACTTGTTATGGACCATGTTGTCCTGTCCTGAGTAAAGATGACACTTTTCTGAAGTAGGATTTCATAAGCAATCCAGGTATGCAGGAGCATTTTAAGAAATTATTGTAAATATAAAAATTAATCAAAATAAAATATTCTCATTTAAAGGTAAGCACCCAATCAGCTTGTAAATACACTACTGGCCATTAAAATTGCTACACCACGAAGATGACGTGCTACAGACGCGAAATTTAACCGACAGGAAGAAGATGCTGTGATATGCAAATGGTTAGCTTTTCAGAGCATTCACACAAGGTTGGCGCCGGTGGCGACACCTACAACGTGCTGACATGAGGAAGGTTTCCAACCGATTTCTCATGCACAGCAGTTGACCGGCGTTACCTGGTGAAACGTTGTTGTGATGCCTCGTGTAAGGAGGAGAAATGCGTACCATCACGTTTCCGACTTTGATAAAGGTCGGATTTTAGCCTATCGCGATTGCGGTTTATGGTATAGCGACATTGCTGCTCGCGTTGGTAGAGATCCAGTGACTGTTAGCAGAATATGGAACCGATGGGTTCAGGAGGGTAATACGGAACGCTGTGCTGGATCCCAACGGCCTCGTATCACTAGCTGTCGAAATGACAGGCATCTTATCCACATGGCTGTAACAGATCGTGCAGCCACGTGTCGATCCCTGAGTCAACAGATGGGGACGTTTGCAAGACAACAACCATCTGCACGAACAGTTCGACAATGTTTGCAGCAGCATGGACTATCAGCTCGGAGACGGTGGCTGCAGTTACCCTTGACGCTGCATCACAGACAGGAGCGCCTGCGATGGTGTACTGAACGACGGACCTGGGTACACGAATGGCAAAACGTCATTTTTTCGGATGAATCCAGGTTTTGTTTACAGCCTCATGACGGTCGCATCCGTGTTTGGCGACATCGTGGTGAACGCACATTGGAAGCATGTCTTCATCATCGCCATACTGGCGTATCACTCAGCGTGATGGTATGGGATGCCATTGGTTGCATTTCTCGGTCACCTCTTGTTCGCATTGACGGCACTTTGAACAGTGAACGTTACATTTCAGATGTGTTACGACCCTTGGCTCTACCCTGTGAAACCCTACATGTCAGCAGGATAATGCACGACCGCATGTTGCAGGTCCTGTACGGGCCTTTCTGGATACAGAAACTGTTCGACTGCTCCCCTGGCCAACACATTCTCCAGATCTCTCACCAATTGAAAACGTCTGGTCAATGGTGGCCGAGCATCTGGCTCGTCACAATGATGAACTGTGGTACCGTGTTGAAGCTGCATGGGCAGCTGTACCTGTACACGCCATCCAAGCTCTGTTTGACTCAATGCGCAGGCGTATCAAGGCCGTTATTACGGCCAGAGGTGGTTGTTCCTGGTACTGATTTCTCAGGATCTATGTACCCAAATTGCGTGAAAATGTAATCATATGTCAGTTCTAGTATAATATATTTGTCCAATGAATACCAGTTTATCATCTGCATTTCTTTTTGGTGTAGTAATTTTAATGACCAGTGGTGTATGTTGACTAGAAATATGAATAGAAATCTTGTCACCCGTAGGGAGAATTTCCTAGAGCAAATATGCTGGTAAACTGTGTTGTATTAACATGCAATTTCACAGAGTTATTGCGATTCAAATGTAATAAGTTAACAAATTGCAATGTATGTGTGTTATTCGAAGTTCTACAATACTATTGCAGTAGTACAGTATTGTAACATGCCATTAGAGATGAAGGATTGTAGTGTTGGTATATGTATTGTGGCTGCTCTACACTTACCTCATAATGTGCTCAGCAACTTGTGATTTACTCCTGGTGTCATGCAGAAATGAATATTGCTAGACTCTACGAGAACTGCTGCTCATTTCAATCAAGTCATGAACACTCACTACAAACTTCTGCACAGTCATCAGCATCAGGCAACTGTGTTCTGGTGGGTGGAGTGAACTGACTGCCCCACTAATTGTACCATCACCACTGATCGTCGGTCCCTCATCAACCCATATAAGAAAATTTAGCAAGAATGCTCAATTGTGTGTGGTAAGTCACTAATAAAATTCAGATATGACTTGAATGAGATCCTTCATAATCTATGTAACAATGTGAAACAAAAACAGAAAAAGGTCATGCTGTAAAAATAAACTTAAATAGCTCCCATAATTAAATACAAATCCATCAGGTATTTAATAATGTATCTGTAAATATGTTTTTCATTCCTATTTGTGAAAAGTGTTATCTGTTCTTTATTGTACTTCGTTTGGGTCATGCCTTGCGTGGTGATAACTGGAAACTTCGGTGTGAGAAGGGAATAACTCCCATTTTTTCCGTATATCACTTGTTTCAATTCAATTCGATTCAATTTATTTCATCCATTTTATCATATACATGATATAGGAATTGTCATATAGAGAGAGAGAGAGAGAGAGAGAGAGAAATAGAGAGAGAGCATGATTTATATTTTTAACAACTAAGGGAAATAACATTTTGTTAGTTACACTTCACATACTTTGTCTTCTTTTTACATGAAAGATGAGAAAAAAATTTCCAAGATTTATACAAAGAAGAATCCATTAAGGGGAATAACATTTTCTTAATTACACTTTAATATTTTTCTTAATTAAACTTCACATATTTTGTCTTCTATTTACATGCAAGTTGGAAAAAAAAAGAAGGATTATGCAGAAAAATCAAAAGATGGGCACTATCTATTTAGACAGCAAAGAAATTCATCAACATTATAGAAACTCTGACCTAATAGTAGCCTCTTTAATTCTTTTTTAAATATATGTAAGTTTTGTATGCTTTTTATTTCTTTTGGTAAGGCATTGAACATTATTTTGGGTAGATACATCACACTATTTTGGTACAGGGATTTTGAATGTAAGTTTCTATGGAAATTGTGCCTGTTTCTGGTCTGATAGTTGTGTACTTTACTGTTAAGAGAAGAGAATTCTTGATTTGACTTTGGGAAACATACTGACTCATAGATGAATAAACTAGGGAGGGTCAAAATTTTCAACTCCTTAAAGAGTCCTCTAATGGATCTCTGTAGGCAACAGGCAACACCCTTCAGAATACGAATAGTTCTCTTTTGGAGCTTAAAACAACGTTTTGCGAAACCTGTATTCCCCCAAAATATAATACCATATCTCATATTACTATGAATGTAAGAGTAGTAGGCACGTAGTACTGTTTCAAAATTGCAGTTTTCTTTAAGTTTTCTTAATATATAACAGTATTTACTAAGTTTTTTATTCAATAGTTCAACATGTTTTTCCCATCTCAAGTTATTGTCCAGCCATACACCTAAAAATGTTGTAAAAGAAGTTTGTTCTATCAGATATTTCCCAATCTCTACACTTATGTTGTTTTTTGGTTTGTTCCTGTCCAGCCATACACCTAAAAATGTTGTAAAAGAAGTTTGTTCTATCAGATATTTCCCAATCTCTACACTTATGTTATTTTTTGGTTTGTTCCTTATGTGCCTAAAGTTCATCTAAGTGGTTTTTTGTCATTTATAATTAAGTAATTGTCCTTGAATCATTCAGCTGTCTCATTCATTGTTGAAGCTATTTTTTCTTGTATGTCAGCTTCACTAACTCCCTTAATAAAAAGGCTCGTATCATCTGGGAAAAGTACTGATTCTACTCTTGTTAGATGGTTAGGAAAATCATTAATAAAAACTAAGATGAGGGCCTAGAACAGAACCCTGGGGTACACCACAGTTGACTTTCAGATATGTTGAGTAATATTTTCTGCCATTATGCGTTATTTCAACACTTTGATATCTGTTGCACAGATACGATTGAAACCAGCTGTATGCTTTTCCATGTACTCCATAGCAATACAGTTTCTCTAGCAAAATATCATGGCTGATGTGGTCAAATGCCTTGGATAAATCAAAAATATTCCACAGTTAAACTCTTCATTATCCATTACAGTTAAAACCTGTTCCAAGCAGTGATACACAGCTGTTTCTGTAGGCCTGTTTTTCCTGAATCCATTCTGTGCATTGATTAGAATTTTGCATTTGTTTAGGAAACTCAACAGTATCTCCTACATAATCCTCTCAATTACTTTAGCAAAACCTGAAAGTTGTGACAATGGTCTATAATTTTGTATGGTATATGGACAGTCTTTTTTATAAAGTGGCTTTACTATTGATTTTTTTAAGTGCAAAAGAGAATTCACCAGTTTTAAATGATGTATTAATAATATCAACTAGTTCAATTATAATAATAATGTTCGCACTATATTTTATGACCTTATCGGGAATACCATCACATCCACAGGACATTTTATTTCTCAGCTTATTAATTACATTTCTTACTTCTGAATGCGTAACTTGGTACAAAAACATTGTCTTTTCATTTGCTGGAACTTGTGACTTACTATCTTTTGAGTTCTCCAGGTTCTTGATAAGATTTTGAGCACTGTTAATGTAAGAGTCATTGAACATATTGGCAACACATCGAGGTTCTTCAACCACTTTTCCTTCCTTTTTTATGATAAGATTATCGTTTGTCACTTTGGATTTACCAAACTGATTTGGTTTTATTGCTGCCTTTTCTGATAATTAAATCATTGTTCAGTTTCAGCATGAATAACTTTTCTGTAGACTTTTCTGTAGCACCTGAGATATGGTTTTAAAGCTGCAATACACTTTCCTGCAGTTAACCATGAATTAGATTTGAGAGATTTTTACTTTCTTGAGGGCGAAGGCAACATCAAAACAATATTTATAATCAGAGAAAAATGACTCATATTTAGAGTCTACAGTTTTGTTTGGGTCTCTGTCCCATTCAACACTGTGCAAGATGCTATGAAAATTCCAAAGACTACTTTCATTAATATATCTTGTTTCTATATAGTTTCCACTGCCATGACTTTTCCTAACCATATTTTTTAGTAAGAGCTTGATTGCCATGTGGTCAGAGAAAGCAGTATGTGTTACTTCAGCCTCATAACTACTGGTCTCTTTGTTAATAAACACTTGATCAATTGTCTCACACCCATCTCCATATCTGGTGATATCAGTTACTGTAGCTTCTAAATTATATGAGGTGAAGAGATTTAGCAATTGATCCTTGTGTGCATTACTATTTCTTCTAAAATTGACGAAATCACCCAATACAACTGTTGATTTTGATCTAAGTCTCAATTCATTCATTAGATCAAGATTTTTTTTAAAAATAAAGGAATATTCCCAGAAGGTGACCTATGTATACAGACAATTACCAAACCACAGTCAGTCAGTTCACAGACACAGTATTCAAATTCTTTTTCCATACACTTTACTTTGTGTAACTTTACTTCTTTAGAATTAAGATTGTCTCTAACATAAATACAAACACTTCCGCATCTGTACTGCAAAAACTGCATATGATTTTAAGTTTGGTAAGGGCTGCTGTATATATTTGAGAGTTTTGTAACCAGTGTTCACTGATACATACGAGGGCTTTCCACAAAGTACATTACGTTTTGGAATTAAAAATAAATAAAGTATTGGAATTTTTTTTTTATTATACACAGATGAAAGCCACACTTAAATACTACTTTTCTACATAGTTGCCGTTTAAATTAAGGCACTTATCGCAGCGATGGACGAGCTTGGAAATTCCTTCGTCGTAAAATTCGGCCGCCTGCGCCTTCAACCACGTGGTTACCTCTTCTTGAAGCTGTGCGTCGTCATCAAAACGCTGCATAGCCAACCACTTCTTCATTGCTGGGAATAAGTGGAAGTCGCTCGGTGCCAGGTCGAGACTGTACGGCGGATGATGAAACAACTCCCACTTAAAAGATTCGAGAACTTCACGAGTGGCATTTGCCGTGTGGGCCCGGGCGTTGTCGTGAATCAGCAGGATCTTTGAACCCAACTTTCCCCTGCGCTTGTTTTGTATTGCTCTTCTGAGGTTGTGCAGAGTTTGGCAACACCTTTGAGAGTTTATTGTAGTGCCTCTTTCCAGGAAATCCACAAAAATCACACCTTTTCTGTCCCAAAAGACAGTCGCCATCACCTTCCTTGCCGACATTGTCTGCATGCATTTCTTGTGTTTTTGGGGGGAATTTGAGTGCCCCCACTGCATTGACTGAAATTTTGTCTCGCAGTTCACATGCTTAACCCATGTTTCGTCACCAGTAACGATGCGATCAAGTAATGAGTCGCCATCTTTCTCGTAAGCGTCCAATAACGTTAACGCTGCAGCCATTCGCTGATTTTTGTGAATCTCTGTCAAGATTTTTGGTATCCATCTTGCACAAAACTCGTGGTAACCAAGCTTTTCGGTAATGATTTCGTGCAACAAACTTCGTGAAATTTGTGTAAAACTCATAGAGAGTTCCGTTATTGTGAAATTACGGTTTTCAGGGACCGCGGCATCGACTTTTTTGGCAAGTTCGGCAGTCACTATGCTGGGTCTTCCACTTCGCTCTTCGTCGTGAACGTTAGTTCGGCCATTTTTAAATTTTATGACCCATTGACGCACTCCACCTTCAGTGATTATGTTGTCCCTATACACTTCACAAAGATTTCTATCGGTGTACAGTTTTTTGCAGTCAGAAACCTTATTACAGCACGCACTTCACACTTCGTGGCATTTTCAATTAATGCTGACATTTCAAACTGTCACAGTAACTCAACGGAATACAGCACGAACCTCTCACTAGCACGGCAGGATGCCGACTGAGCGGCGGAATGCCATGACACCAAGATGGCCGCGCTAGCCCCGCCCCTAACGGACACAAACGAAAACGTAATGTACTTTGTGGACAGCCCTCGTACAACAGATCCTTGGTTAAAACTGTCACTTAACAAAACTTCAACTTTTAATTCTGTGTAAAGGAAAAAATGGTGCTTTTTGCATTTGTGCCTATAAGCACCCTCTTTTAAACCCAGAACTCCAGGAATGTCGGGGAACTGCTGTTTTACAGTACGACCAGATCCTGTAGCCTTTGGAACCAGTGGAGGGTCCCACTGGTGACAGCTGTGTATGTCTCCAGATGGTGAAGTTTGACAAGAGAACTAATCTAGGATCTGCTGAAACTCTTCCTCCAGTGAGGTGCTTGTGATGGGGACTGAGCTGTCAGGTCTCTCCAGACATACACAAATAATAGCAAAATGCATAGGATGTCAGCCCAGTTATAGGTTCTCCAATGTCAGCAGTTAGGAAATTCCATGTGATCAGCTCCTATAGGCCTAGTTGTTGCACCTTATCTTCTCACCATATCCCAAGATGGGTGACTCATTGGCTGTTGTGATGTGCAGGGTACATCCAATATGGTCTGGTTGAAGCAATGACTTAGAAACACTGCTGATGCCGAACACAGTATTTACTAAAAGCTGTGATATTTTACTCGCAACAAAGGGTTGTTTTGATATTCCCTGTGAACAGGTGAAACCAACACAAAAATGCTCTGCAGGTAAGCTTCTTGAGTAGCGACCACTGTAAAATATCTGGTCTTTGAAGCTGAAGGTTGCACAGCCTGGCAAAGTTGTAACGTAGTTGCAATGTGTGTGTATCATCTCTGTGCCTGGGACTAGCAAAAAGTGATGTTCTTGTGTACTCATGTCTGTCCCTCAATTGGACTCAGGCCACTGGGTGAAGCAAAACCACTAAGGTTACTGGTAACAGTAGTCATTGCAGTAAGGAAGGGGCCTTACGAGGTCTGGCCAAAGGTGTGATGAACAACCCTTATGGGCCAAGGACATGGTGGCTGATCTTGCTTTACTGACACCTGTCACGATGCTTTCTCTCATGTGACAATCTCTGTCAATCCCATGAGACACTATCACAGGCTTGGACCCAGAGGGAGGGAGACCTGGGGTACCTGCTCTGGGCGGCAATTTCAGGGGGCACCAAAGTAATATTCTTGAAGAAAAAAAACTTTGTTTCACAAAGCATGTTGCATCCATGGCACAATGGTCTATTGATTATTCATATGATTTTGGAACGAATCCCTTTTGGTTTTTGGACATTTTTTAACACATTCTACACTGATTTCTGAACAAATCATACGTTTATTTTTGAATTCGTGCATAGTGTATGTGATGTCTCTGTCAGGGAAATCATCATAGCATTTAGAGAAAAGACTTTCCAGCAGACAAAAGGGGACAGCGCTATACTAGCTGAGCTGAATAAACCTGAATGGGTGAATACCAATCACTGTTTGTTTATGGGGTTGATTGGGTGTGGGAATGATCAGAGTTGTTATAATTATTAGCGAAATACATTGATTCAGACTACCAGAATGGAAATAAATGACTAACAGAAATGACAGATAAGAAAGATTACATATGTAATCCCCGTTTATGCAAGAAAATTAAATTTTGACAGAAAATTTTTGCCAGATCGCTGCACTGCTGAGGGCCAGTTGTACATCCCCAGTTAGCAGCAGCTTAAGTTCTATACCCAGAATAGTGTGGAAAGTGCATTGTGCAAACACATAATAATGCCTAGCTGGAGAATAGACGTGGGATACTGAACTGGTGATTCTGGCAGGTTTAGAGAAATTAACTGGAGAATACATTGTGGCAATGGCAGGAATAGTTACAGAATTAGCGATGACAAGATTGCTTATTAGAATGAGGAAGGAGAAGAAACAGGGTCTTCACACAAATTATATGGAACAATATGGTGATTCCAAATTTATATAAAAATTTCATAGTAATACTTCTTGATCTCATGTTGAGAAACTGGAGCATACGAATGAAATGTGAAACTATTTCCTATGATAAAACCTTTAGCTTGTAGTAGGCCAATACCTATTTGATATTGGTAGATCGTTAATTATATTTTGTTGTGTGATTTATGTAAATCAGGCAGTTAAAAATTACCATTTGTGCCAAAACAGACTCGCTTATTTGACATGTGTTACAACTGCTGGAATTTTAGGAAGGTCTTATCTCGTTTTATCTAGCAGACAGTGACAAAATAGACGTAATCAAATTGAGAAACCACATCAGTCTAGGGTACTATTCATATTAATAGCTTTTTCAATATTGGACGAAGACATTATGATTTTCCATGTAGCAAAACATCTGACAAAATTTGATGAGATAACAGATTCTATCGTAGAAAGGAAAGCATGCCATGTAAAGTTGTAACAAGATTAGAGAGAGAGAAATGCTGGGACCTAAGGATTGAAGAAATGTGTGTCGTCTTGCTTGTCTCTTGTCTTTGCTGGTTTTATGTTTCCTATATTTAATTTTATGTCACAGAAAAGATAAAGTTATTAGCTAATAGGCAATAAATAGTACAAATTTCCTGAAGAGTTCTTGCTCTTCCACCCACAAATAATATAACCCAGTATTAACTGTGAGCTTTTTTAAGGGGGTAGGATGTCAAACCGGCCGACTTAAGAGCAGGAGAGGCACCACACGAGATTTTAATTTCCGCTGTCCTGGATATAGGTTTGATGGCTTCCATTACAAAGTATATACACTTGAATTCCATGGAGCACAATACAGTGATGTGCATCAGAAGAATGCTGTGTGAAGCGGCGTGGCAATGCAGTTTGGCGTCCTTAAGACCAAATAACATGTCTTACATTTCCTCAAACATCTACGTTTTATATATCAAACTCTTTAGAAAGATGTGCACTACAAAATGAAAATATTTTTGAAAAATCGATTTTTTTTAAAAGTTTTGATGTCCTATCTCATACACTTGAGGAGGGTCGGAAGGGGATAGGGTGCGTCAACATCAAGCTTTTCCCCCCAGGGGCTCAGCATTCATTTGCTGAGTACGGGCTTGGCGACCCCGGGGTCCTGAGCTGGGGACTGGTCAGCGCCGCCAGTCTCCTGTCACCGTAACCCCCGGACATGCTTCAGCGACCACCGCATGGCGCGGCGGTGGAATGTTGTGTGCTGCGGGGAATGGTAATCTTGGCTTCACCGCCTGGATTGCGAGGAAGGTATACCTCTATAAAAACCCCTCAATCTTACGGTGTGCTGTGCGCCTATAAGATGCATGGCTGTTGGGGTGGAACAGTCGCAAGCAGGCAACCTCTGGGGCACCTGCCGCGCCCCAGTTGTATAAGGCTTACCTAGGCATGCGGGGCTCTGTCTAGGTGGACTTCTAGTTCCCTAGCTGCTCGTGGGACCGAGATGGAACCCTCGAACTTTTATTCTTCTCCTGCCAGCGGAAAGGGTGGGCCGCTGGTGGGTTCTAACACCCAATCCAACAAGAGGGCTCATGTAGCCAGTCCTCTTGATTCAGGTAGTAGTAACAGAACGCATGCTGCTTCGCAGAATGTGTTTTTCATAATTAAAAGAAAAGATGGGAGTTTTGAAAAAGTTTCGCCATTTTATATACAGAAGGGCTTAGAAGGTATTGCTGGCACATTAAAATCTGTAAAGCGCTTGCGAAATGGCACCTTGTTGGTTGAAACATCTAGCTTCCAGCAAGTCCAGAACCTTCAGAGGACACAATTTCTTGGGGAGTTTGCGATAGAGACTGAATTTCACAACACCTTGAACTACAGCAAGGGTGTTGTGAGTTGCAGAGATCTCGTTGACATTCCCCAAGACGAACTGAAGGCTGAATGGTCCCGGGAAGGAATTGTCGACATGCAACACATTATGAAATGGGTGGATGGTGTTCTCATAAAGACTGACTCATTTATCCCTACATTTAACACCACCAAATTGCCAGAGCATGTGAAGGCAGGTTTCCTACGTCTCAGTGTACGGTCTTATTACCCCAACCCCATGCGGTGTTTTAAATGCCAACACTTTGGACACACTACTCTCGGCTGTAGAGGGGAAGCCACTTGAGGGAATTGCGGTAAAGCCGCCCATGAGGGAGTTGGTTGCTCCTCTCCTCCCAAGTGTGTCAACTGCTCTGGGGATCACCCTGTGTGGAGTAGGGAATGCAGAGTTTTCCTTGAGGAACGGAAGATCCAGGAACTAAAAACTACAAAACGCATCCCGTATGGTGAGGCGAAGAAAATCTACAAGTCCATGCAGTCGCCCACGTTCGCTGCTTCCTTTTCTTCCATTCTCAAACAACCAGTCTTGAAAACCGATGCCGCTACACAAACGGAGGTTGCTACTGTCAGCACTAGCACCTGCGCTTGTCAATGTACGTGTGCTGCTGCCGTTCCTGTGAAGCCTGCTGCTCCCCTCCGGCCTTCTGACCAGGCCGTGGCAGCTGACATCATGGAACTTCCTGCCCCTTCCCGGGTCCAGTCTTGTGCACTGCCCAGTGCTGCTACACCCCCTACTGCTTCTGAGGTTTTGGCTCCAATGCCACCTCAGGCCAGAACATCGAAGCCAAAAACAAAGGTGAAGACTCGCCCGCTAAAGAAGACTGCAGTTATACAGTCTCCTGATGTGGATGTCATTCTCTCTGACGTCTCTCTCGACTCCTCTTCTGAGGCGATGGAGGTTGATGTCAGACTGGGGCAATCATCTCGCCCCAAAACTGAGCCTCCACCTGTTGTGGGCTCTCCTCCCCAACAGAAAGTGAGAATGAAGGTACTCCCACCCTGATAGATGGCTCCCATTATACAGTGGAACATGAATGGATTCCGGGCACATGTGGAGGAACTGAACCTCCTAGCACGGCAACGCCCCCTGTGCTTGTGTTTACAGGAAACGCATTTAAAACCATCTGATGCTCCTGTACTAAGGGGCTATACATCATATCGCAAAGATGACCTGACTGGAGAAAGGGCCAAAGGCGGAGTCACTGTGTTTGTCAATAATGACCACCACTCCTCTGCTCTCCCCCTGGATACTGACCTGCAAGCAGTTGCAGTTGAAATTCATTCACCTCGGAGGCTTACCGTTTGCTCCCTTTATTTACCCCCTCTGGATGCAATGACCTTAGATGCTCTCACAGATCTTATCGACCAACTCCCACGCCCATTTCTTCTCCTGGGAGACTTCAATGCCCATCATGTCCTGTGGGGCTCCACTTCTCTTTGCGCTCGAGGTCGAATTTTGGAGAGCCTCCTAACATCTCAAGTGTTGTGCATCCTCAACACAGGTACTCCGACTCATTTCTCTACTGCTACAGGGTCATTCTCAGCCATTGACCTATCTTTCTGCTCTCTAACCCTCACCGACTCTGTTCACCGGGAGGTCATTGACGACCTTCATTCCAGTGATCACTTCCCTATCCGCATCCTATCCCTATCTGAGCACCACGACTATGTAGCTGTTTTTACGGATGGGTCGAAACAAGGGGATTCTGTTGGTTGCTCAGTTGTTTTTCCATATCGTGTCCTCAAGGTCCGACTGCCTCAGACTTTTACCGTCTTTGATGCAGAATTGTTTGCGATCTTGCGGGCACTGGAGCACATGAGACATTCTTCCTCTCCTAAATTTCTTGTCTGTTCCGATTCACTCAGTGCCCTTCACTCATTGCAACGTTTGTATCCGGCAGACAAAATTTTCCAGACCATCCAGGATGCCCTCCTCCGACTACAGCGACTGGGGAAGGTTGTAGCTTTCTGCTGGGTTCCGGGGCATGTTGGCATTGCTGGGAATGAAAGGGCAGATCTCACAGCCAAGGAGGCGTGTCTCGCCCCACAAGTATCTCAGTGTGCTATCCCCTTGCACGCACTCACCTCGCTGTTGAGCTCACGGGTGATGCGTCGGTGGGAGGATGAGTGGCTCGAAGTGACTGACAATAAGCTCCGTATAGTCAAGCCCACAACACGTGTGTGGTGTACTTCCTTTCAGCCCCATCGACGGGACGAGGTTCTCCTCACTTGGCTTCGAATAGGCCACAGCCCTATAACGCACGGCTTCCTGCTCCGGTGAGAGGACCCTCCAATTTGTGGTGCTTGCGGCGTCCAGGTCACTGTGCGCCACGTTTTATTGGATTGCGTTTTATTTTCTGACCAGCGGGTCGCGGCTGACTTGCCAGCGGACCTGCCATCTCTTTTAGGCAACACTCAGACGAATGTGGTTAAAGTTTTAAAGTTCTGTGCCCTGTCAAATGTTTTTACAAAGATTATAGGGAGAGGATTTTAATTCGCTCACTGTGTGACAAGCTCGCCCATATTTTATGTAAGTGGCCAGCCAATAACAATTTCCTGTGACATTCTTGTTGCTACGTTTCCCCTTTCCTTAGGTTTTACTTTCTTATGTAACATTTTCCTTCTTTTCCTGCTTTCTTTGAGTGTGTGCTTTAGTTTTCTTAGGTCTGCCCACATTCGTTCCTTTTAATGTGTGTCAGGGCGCTGATGACCTCAATGTTGAGCGCCCATAAGCCCCAACACACCACCACCACCACCATCAAGCTTTTGCCCCGGGGTTTGGAAATATGGCAGATCTGGGGCTGCACTATCATACTCTTTATCAGTTTTGACTGAGCAAGGTGGTGCAGTGATTAGCACACTGCACTTGCATTTGGCAGGACAACAGTTCAAACCTGCATGTGGCCATCCTGCTTTCGATTTTCCATGATTTTCCTGAATCACTTCCGGCAGGTGCCAGATGATTACTCTGAAACGGCATGGCCAGTTTCTTTCCCCATCTTTCCTTAATCTGGGCTTGAGTCCTATTTCTAATGACCTCATTGTCGATGGGACGTTAAACATTAATCTCCTCCTTTACCAATTTTGCCATACTCCTGGGTGTGCAAGGTTAAGTAAGGCTAAGAAAACGCTTCTCCAAGTTGCACAGGATGTAGATGTGCCTCCAACTGTATGGCACATTGAACCACAGATTTACATTTGCCAAAGCTGCTTTTACTTTTCATAATTGTAGGTTGTATTTTGTTGGTCCCTCAGGCCACCTAACAGTACACCTCAACAGATTAGACAAGCACAGGTCACCCCCCAGTTTACAACTGCTGTCCACCAGTTATTATTGTGTTGTTGAAACATCAATGTATGGATTCTTAGGTTGTTTCACGGTGTCGTAAACTCATCATATGAACATGTCCAAATGTTAGCCCCCAATAGAGCAGCTATAGTAAGGGCATAACATGCTGGCCTCCAAACACTTAACGTTAAAAGTTGGTACCATTTGGAACACTGAGTATCAACTGCTCTGTCTCAAATTGCTGCCAACCTCAGTTGAGACACTGTGATTGCCTTGCAAAGTGTTGTTCTGTTGTCTGTGTGAGCAGATGATTAATTGATTGATAACAGTAACTGTACTTATATTTAAAAGCATTATGTAGTATAAGATGTGATCACAAATGTTTACTAAATGTTTTGAATATCATTTTTCTACTACTCATTGTATTATATGACCACTGCCTTAATTTAATTTCATATTTCTTGCTAGAAATATGTGCCAGATTTGATGATGGCTGTCTCTATAATGGACATTCATAAATTCGTGTTACTTATATTTGAAATTTATAGTACAGCAGTTGATTGACACAAGTCAAATGTAATTCACCAAGAATTCCAGGTTTCCCAGAAGAATCGTCACACTGACAATGTCTTTCTACAGCACAACAATGCATGGTCACATACAAAAACTCCAATTTGTGAAAAACTGATAAGCATACACTAGAAACTTCTTGCACACCAATCTTTCAGTTCAGATTTGTTCACATGTGAAAACCATATTTGGCTCAGTGAAGAAGCTATTAGGAGTGAAATATGTTGTAGACAAACCTTTGGTCAAAATACATGCACAATTAGCCCCTGAGGCAGCCAGCTTTTCTTCTGAGAAGGAATAACAAAGCTTCTTATCTGACAGAATAATTTATTTCTGTTGATGTTCTGATATGTGGAAAAATAAGGCACTACATCTGAATTGATATACACTCCTGGAAATGGAAAAAAGAACACATTGACACCGGTGTGTCAGACCCACCATACTTGCTCCGGACACTGCGAGAGGGCTGTACAAGCAATGATCACACGCACGGCACAGCGGACACACCAGGAACCGCGGTGTTGGCCGTCGAATGGCGCTAGCTGCGCAGCATTTGTGCACCGCCGCCGTCAGTGTCAGCCAGTTTGCCGTGGCATACGGAGCTCCATCGCAGTCTTTAACACTGGTAGCATGCCGCGACAGCGTGGACGTGAACCGTATGTGCAGTTGACGGACTTTGAGCGAGGGCGTATAGTGGGCATGCGGGAGGCCGGCTGGACGTACCGCCGAATTGCTCAACACGTGGGGCGTGAGGTCTCCACAGTACATCGATGTTGTCGCCAGTGGTCGGCGGAAGGTGCACGTGCCCGTCGACCTGGGACCGGACCGCAGCGACGCACGGATGCACGCCAAGACCGTAGGATCCTACGCAGTGCCGTAGGGGACCGCACCGCCACTTCCCAGCAAATTAGGGACACTGTTGCTCTTGGGGTATCGGCGAGGACCTTTCGCAACTGTCTCCATGAAGCTGGGCTACGGTCCCGCACACCGTTAGGCCGTCTTCCGCTCACGCCGCAACATCGTGCAGCCCGCCTCCAGTGGTGTCGCGACAGGCGTGAATGGAGGGACGAATGGAGACGTGTCGTCTTCAGCGATGAGAGTCACTTCTGCCTTGGTGCCAATGATGGTCGTATGGGTGTTTGGCGCCGTGCAGGTGAGCGCCACAATCAGGACTGCATACGACCGAGGCACACAGGGCCAACACCCGGCATCATGGTGTGGGGAGCGATCGCCTACACTGGCCGTACACCACTGGTGATCGTCGAGGGGACACTGAATAGTGCACGGTACATCCAAACCGTCATCGAACCCATCATTCTACCATTCCTAGACCGGCAAGGGAACTTGCTGTTCCAACAGGACAATGCACGTCCGCATGTATCCCGTGCCACCCAACGTGCTCTAGAAGGTGTAAGTCAACTACCCTGGCCAGCAAGATCTCCGGATCTGTCCCCCATTGAGCATGTTTGGGACTGGATGAAGCGTCGTCTCACGCGGTCTGCACGTCCAGCACGAACGCTGGTCCAACTGAGGCGCCAGGTGGAAATGGCATGGCAAGCCGTTCCACAGGACTACATCCAGCATCTCTACGATCGTCTCCATGGGAGAATAGCAGCCTCCATTGCTGCGAAAGGTGGATATACACTGTACTAGTGCCGACATTGTGCATGCTATGTTGCCTGTGTCTATGTGCCTGTGGTTCTGTCAGTGTGATCATGTGATGTATCTGACCCCAGGAATGTGTCAATAAAATTTCCCCTTCCTGGGACAATGAATTCACGGAGTTCTTATTTCAATTTCCAGGAGTGTATTTCACCAATTAAGTTGTGTTATAATATTACAGTTTATATATGAATGACTCTTATAAGTATTGTATAAATCACTTTGGTAAATTGTACTTACAGTGAAGACACTGCAAGTGTAAATGTCCTTTGTGTTGATTTTATAAATCCCCTAATATGTTAATATTACAAGTTGAAATTGATCAGTTTGTGATTTTCATGCTGTCCTACATGATGCGGCAATGTATAGCAGGCATCTAATGCCTGGTGGTACCAAATGGTCAATATCAGGACATGTTAACACATTGTTGTCTGTCAACAAGGAAAGAGCCTCTGAGAATTACTGTTGTGTGTGCAGTATCTCACATACACTACTGGCCATTAAAAATGCTATATGAAGAAGAAATGCAGATGATAAACGGGTATTCATTGGACAAATATATTATACTAGATCTGACATGTGATTACATTTTCACACAATTTGGGTGCATAGATCCTGAGAAATCAGTACCCAGAACCACCACCTCTGGCCATAATAATGGCCTTGATACACCTGGGCATTGAGTCAAACAGAGCTTGGATGGCGTGTACAGGTACAGCTGCCCATGCAGCTTCAACACGTTACCACAGTTAATCAAGAGTAGTGACTGGCGTATTGTGACGAGCCAGTTGCTCGGTCCCCGTTGACCAGACATTTTCAGTTGGTGAGAGATCTGGAGAGTATGCTGGCCATGGCAGCAGTCGAACATTTTCTGTATCCAGAAAGGCCCGTACAGGACCTGCAACATGCGGTTGTGCATTATCCTGCTGAAATGTAGGGTTTCACAGGGATCGAATGAAGGGTAGAGTCACGGGTCGTAACACATCTGAAATGTAACGACCACTGTTCAAAGTGCCGTCAGTGTGAACAAGAGGTGACCGAGACGTGAAACCAATGGCACCCCATACCATCACGCCAGATGATACGCCAGTATGGCGATGACGAATACAAGCTTCCAATGTGATTTCTTTGCGATGTCGCCAAACACGGATGCAACCATCATGATGCTGGAAACAGAACCTGGATTGATCCGAGAAAATGAAGTTTTGCCATTCGTGCACCTAGGTTCGTCATTGAGTACACCATTGCAGGCGTTCCTGTCTGTGATGCAGTGTCAAGGGTAACCGCACTCATGGTCTCCGAGCTGATAGTACACGCTGCTGCAAACGTCGTCGCACCGTTCGTGCAGATGGTTGTTGTCTTACAAACCTCCCCATCTGTTGACTCACGGATCGAGACGTGGCTGCACGATCCGTTACAGCCATGCGGATAAGATGCCTGTCATCTTGACTGCTAGTGACACGAGGCCGTTGGGATCCAGCACAGTGTTCCTTACTACCCTCGTGAATCCACCGATTCCATATTCTGCTAACAGTCATTGGATCTTGACCAACGCGAGCAGCAATGTCACGATACGGTAAACCGCAATTGTGACACGCTACAATCCGACCTTTATCAAAGTTGGAAACGTGATGGTATGCATTTCTCTTCTTTATGTGAGGCACCACAACAACGTTTCACCAGGTAATGCCGGTCAACTGCTGTTTCTGTATGAGAAATCCGTTGGAAACTTTCCTCATGGCAGCATGTTGTAGGAATCGCCACTGGCGCCAACCTTGTGAGAATGCTCTGAAAAGCTGATCATTTGCATGTCACAGCATCTTCTTCCTGTCGGTTAAATTTCGCGTCTGTAGCACGTCATCTTCGTGGTGTAGCAATTTTAATGGCCAGTAGTGTATTAATGACTGACATCACTAATTACAGTTGCCATTAATTCTCGAATCTTCAATTAATGAATATTGGCAGTTGTTTACAAGAGCTCAGGATGAAACCATCTGTACTTGGTTGAGTGACAAATTTTGAGATCTCAAGGGTAAGTTAAGATGTATGTTGACAACCTGTCATTGTAGCTATGGTACTAGAAACAATAGTTGAAGTACCAAAATGTACTAAAACAAATAAAATGTATGTAATATGCCGCACTGTAGAATGATCTTGCAGTGAGACAGTCACAGTTCCTGAGATCCATCGCCCATGGGCTCTGGCCTGCTGAGGAGCATCGCAGTCCTGTGTCCATGGACAGACCTTGTAAATCCACCGTATTACGCCACACACAAATAGACCCAGCCTGTGGACAGATCAGTAGACTAGATTCACCATCAAAAAAGGTGAGTTTTCACCATTCACCCTGTTTTTATTACAATAATGTTCTTCTCACTGTTGCAATTTCAGAAAGTTAGATCAAATCAATACATTCATGCCTTGTTACAGTAAGAGGAAGCCTTAAGATTCCATCTCACAACCTACGCTGGTATGCAAAACTTAACAATGAAAGTGGCTTTTGCATGATGTGTCACTACCACGAAACACAGGTCGATGAAATGTGGACCGTTCATGGAAAGAACTGCTACAATATGGGTAACTGAAAGAAATATGTAATGAAAGGAACAGAAAGGACACTTTGATTCAAAGACAATAACAACACTGAAGTTAATGCAATTTAAGATAGTCTCCGGTACATTACAAAAGGTGGAATATGTTTCTTAAATAAGGTGTTGATCACCATGAACGGCAACACATGCTCTGGAATGTGCTCCCACGCTGGCCACAAGCTTGGCAAGGAGTTCTCATTGCCCCACAAATATGATTAATGATGTTTGATGTTCATCAGTGCGTGTGGAATACTGCAATAGTTCTCAATAATGCATCCCACAGATTCTCAATGGATTTTAAGTTGGGGGGGGGGGGGGGGGGGAGGAGAACAGGCAGGACAGTCCATTCATCAATCATCTGAGGGCGAACACACCCCTGGCACAACCAGGAAATCTGGGAAAAATGTAGGAGTTTTTTCATGTAGGTAAAAATGTGGGAAACCTAGGGATTCTAGTAATTTTTCATTGTTTTATTTTTCAGTTAAATTTTAGTAACGTTGGCTGGTGGAAACTGATACTTGAATGAACAATTTTACTTTAGCCCATATTGCAGAATAATACTGCAGCAATAAAACATAAACGAGAGAATAACACCAAGTAAAACTTTTGTTGCAAAGAAAGTGTGCCATGTACAAAAACAAGATGCAGTGCACACAGAAGTGTCTGCAGACAGCAAAATTTGTCAAATGCTTTAGGACAAATACCATGTAATACTTTGTAACAACAAACTGATTTCGATGGGAATGATGTCACAACCATTTACATTACTAACAGGTCGCAAAAGAATAATGCAAGTGGTTGCAAGCGTTACTTTCAAAGTAAATTTCCTTTTACACAAGATGAACTATACTGCATGTAAGAATGTACAATTGATTTCTTATATCGCCAAGTGTTTGCCACTTAGAAAAATTTCAGGCCCAAAAGACTGGCCATCCATTATTTAAAATTTTACTGGTACTTTTGTATTTGATAGACCTCAAAAGGTGACACATGATAAAAAAAAGACCAAGCTTCAAGATCAGTTTTTCATATTTATTTTCGTTCTTTTATAGATTACACATTATGCCAAAATGATGGCAAAAATTGTAACTATCCTTTAAAAAAGGTGCAAGATGAGTTCTTAAGCAATTCCACATGTAATTGGCTTTTGCATGGAAAAGTCAAAGTGCTCAATGGAACATGTATTCAGCCAGGTAACTCATAAAATTTTTGCTGCACAGCAGTGAAATTTATAATTGTGCTTGTCAGAAATATTCAGCTGCTGCAATTTAAGTTGTGCTTTAGGCTCCTGCCTAATCACAGCCTAGAAAAAAATAGCAAAAAATTTTTGATGACCAATATTATATGTGAAAGCTTAACTTTTCTTGTAGCTATGCTGTATGTTCATTAACTGAAACCCTTAACTTTTTCTACTTATGTGTTCACACTACTGAACAGTGATGTTGCTGTTGGCTGACTTCATAATGTGTCCTATGTTCTGAATATCTGTTGTCAATGGCTGGTAAGATTTCGTGACACGAGTCATGATTGGCTGACAAAAGCACATCGCAATCACAAAGATTTCTGTGCTTCGGAAGTTACCGTGCTGTATTTGGCGAACTTCTTACTTGTACTTTCGTAATATGAAAATATGTAGTGTACCTGTTGCTGTGAATCAAAGATCTTTCCAGAATGCATTGTTTTTTGCTGGGTTAATTTCCTAAAGTTCTAGCAAGTTCTACACCAGTGTAGGAAACCTTTACCATTCAAAGGAATGATAGGTTTTTACAGTTCCAAGGGAAAATATATTGTCACTTAAACAGAAAAAAATATATTTTCACCCAGGGTGTAGTGTATTCTTACCCAAAAAAAGTGTATTTTTAACCGAAAAAATTCAGGAAAAATTTGGGACCTTTTTTCGTTTTCCATGTATATTGCCTGTATCTCCTCGTTCCCAAGAGTTGCTCCCTCATACTGTTCAATGTGGTTGTGCAATACCATCCATAAAAATAAAGTCGGAGCTGAGTGCAGCCCTGAAAAGGTGCGAATGTGGAGGGAGTACAATGTCACAAGTATGCCCACGCAACATTATGCCTCCCAGCTTGTAACACCTGGACCAGCAAAACAAACAATGCTGGACGATCCCTGATATGGCGAAAAGTGGAAACACGATATGCTCCCAGGAACATTGTGCAAATGTGGCATACTATAGCATAGTGAGGTTCAGAAATCTTACTTTCAGTTTTGAATGGTTGCATGTGGTTGTTGTTGTTGTGGTCTTCAGTCCAGAGATTGGTTTGATGCAGCTCTCCATGCTACTCTATCCTGTGCAAGCTTCTTCATCTCCCAGTACCTACTGCAACCTACATCCTTCTGAATCTGTTTAGTGTATTCATCTCTTGGTCTCCCTCTACGATTTTTACCCTCCATGTTACCCTCCAGTACTAAATTGATGATTCCTTGATGCCCCAGAACATGCCCTACCAACCTATCCCTTCTTCTAGTCAAGTTGTGCCACAAATTTCTCTTCTCTCCAATTCTATTCAATACCTCATTAGTTATGTGATCTACCCATCTAATCTTCAGCAGTCTTCTGTAGCACCACATTTTGCAAGCTTCTATTCTCTTCTTGTCTAAACTATTTATTGTCCACATTTCACTTCCATACATGGCTACACTCCATACAAATACTTTCAGAAATGACTTCCTGGCACTTAAATCTATACTCGATGTCAACAAATTTCTCTTCTTTAGAAACGCTTTCCTTGCCATTGTCAGTCTACATTTTATATCCTCTCTACTTTGACCATCATGTTATTTTGCTCCCCAAATAGCAAAACTCCTTTACTACTTTAAGTGTCTCATTTCCTAATCTAATTCCCTCAGCATCACCCGATTTCATTCGACAACATTCCATGATCCTCGTTTTGCTTTTGTTTATGTTCACCTTATATCCTCCTTTCAAGAGACTGTAAATTCTGTTCAGCTGCTCTTCCAAGTCCTTTGCTCTCTGACAAAATTACAATGTCATCGGTGAACCTCGAAGTTTTTATTTCTTCTCCATGGATTTTAATACCTACTCTGAATTTTTCTTTTGTTTCCTTTACTGCTTGCTCAATATACAGATTGAATAACATCGGGGAGATGCTACAACCCTGTCTCACTCCCTTCCCAATCACTGCTTCCCTTTCGTGCCCCTCGACTCTTTATAACTGTCATCTGGTTTCTATACAAATCGTAAATAGCCTTTCGCTCCCTGCATTTTACCCCTGCCACCTTCAGAATTTGAAAGAGAGTATTTCAGTCAACATTATCAAAAGCTTTCTCTAAGTCTACAAATGCTATAAAATAGATTTGCCTTTCCTTAACCTGTCTGCTAAGAGAAGTCATAGGGTCAGTATTGCCTCGTGTGTTTCTACATTTCTACAGAATCTTTGTCCATATGCTAGCTATGGGTACACATAACAAGAATATTCAAAGAACTGTGACTGATGGAATCCAAACTGATCATCCCTGTGGTCAGTTTCTACCAGTTTTTCCATTCGTCTGCAAAGAATTTGTGTTAGTATTTTGCAGTCGTGGCTTATTAAACTGATAGTTCAGTAATTTTCACATCCGTCAACACCTGCTTTCTTTGGGATTGGGATTTATTATATTCTTCTTGAAGTCTGAGGGTATTTTGCCTGTCTCATACATCTTGCTCACTAGATGGTAGAGTTTTGTTAGGCCTGGCTCTCCCAAAGCTGTCAGTAGTTCTAATGGAATGTTGTCTACTCCCGGGGCCTTGTTTCGACTTAGGTCTTTCGCTGCTCTGTCAAACTCTTCACGCAGTATCATATCTCCTATTTCATCTTCGTCTACATTCTCTTCCATTTCTATAATATTGTCCTCAAGAACATCGCCCTTGTATAGACCCTCTATATACTCCTTCCACCTTTCTGCTTTCCCTTCTTTGCTTAGAACTGGGCTTCCATCTGAGCTCCTGATATTCATGCAAGTGGTTCTCTTTACTCCAAAGGTCTCTAATTTTCCTGTAAGCAGTATCTATCTTACTCCTAGTGATATGTGCCTCTACATCCTTACATTTGTCCTTTAGCCATCCCTGCTTAGCTATTTTGCACTTCCTGTCGATCTCATTTTTGAGACGTTTGTATTCCTTTTTGCCTGCTTCATTTACAGTATTTTTATATTTTCTCCTTTCATCAATTAAATTCAGTATCACTTCTGTTACCCAAGGATTTCTATTAGCCCTCATCTTTTTACTTACTTGATCCTCTGCTACCTTCAGTTTTTCATCTCTCAAAGCTACCCAGTCTTCTTCTACTGTATTTCTTTCCCCCATTCTTGTCAATCGTTCCCTAATGCGCTCCCTGAAGCTCTCTACAACCTCTGGTTCTTTCAGTTTATCCAGGTCCCATCTCCTCAAATTCCCACCTTTTTGCAGTTTTTTCAGTTGTAATCTACAGTTCATAACCAATAGATTGTAGTCAGAGTCCACATCTGCCCCTGGAAATATCTTACAATTTAAAACCTGGTTCCTGAATCTCTGTCTTACACTTATATAATCTTCTGAGACCTTCCAGTACCTCCAGGCTTCTTCCATGCATACAACCTTCTTTTATGATTCTTGAACCAAGTGGTTATCACCAGTGAATAAAATGCAGAAATCTAGTTATTTGTGGGGATATTTTTCTACAAGAGATGAAAGTAACAAAATTGCACAGCATGATACTTATAATTAAACATGTTTCCAAATTACTGAGCACCTCAAAAAGACATCTGGAGCAAAGACATCCAACAATGATTGTATTAACCGGCAGACAAAGTGCTACAGTAATGTCAAGTATTTTCCCAGTTTCAGTGTACTTCTGTGTACACGGAACCTATTAAATAATTAATAGCATTCTGGAGTCTATTACCTAGTTGTATAACCTATAGCTTTTAATTAATAAACGAGCTGAGAGTATTGGTGACTGTTATACAAATGTCAAATATTTATTCTGTATTTCAAGGCTGATACCAATCACCAGAATCCAAAACAGATGTGACAGATCAGTACATGCATGAAAACAATGAGAACTACATCTATGTCTAACACTGGATATGTGGTTAGAAAAAATACTAATGTGAAAGGAAGCTTAAGCAAATAATAAATTCTTAATGATCAATAAGGAGAAGTGTTGTTCATCACAGTTAAACTCTCTTCTTCCTCCATTTTTGGCCATTTTAAAAACACACTAGAATGTAAAAAAAGCAACATTCCTTATAAATGGCATGTTGTTTGGTAGTAAATTGCTCTTTAAATCAGAGCAATTAACATGAATTTTTTCAACCATTCATTGCAGTGGAAATAACATTCTGAATTAGGTTCTTCACTATTTAACAAGACTACATGATAACAACAAAGAAAGCAATTATGATACAGACACACTCTTTATTACTGTCCACAATGAAAACTGAATTACGTCACTTTAACATGAAGTAATAACGTATGTTGCTCTTCAAGCCCTTTCATTGCAATTGTAAAATTGTCTGTCATGAAATACTGAAATGCAGTACCAATATAAATGTACAGCATGGTAAGAGAATAATTTCAACCCAGTAGGTAAGTCAACTACATACTATCAATTATTCCAGTAACATGGTAAGAAGCTACTATTTACAACAAAATACAGATGATAATAGAAAATATCAAGGAAATGAAACATGACTGAATTGTACATTCGAATAGTGTCTCTGCTGCATTCCTCTTCTTGCTGGTGTTATCTTCCAGAACCCTCAGAAATGGTTCACTCTCCAGTAGTTGTGGTAAGACCCTGGTTATTTTTAATACTTTCCATTGGCATTAACTGGATGTGCAACTGTACAAAAGAAAATACATACATAATTTATTTACAAGTCCTGCTTAATTACACTATTAATTTATCTATTTGTTTGACTCAAGACATTGTGTAAGCCTTCCTCTGTTGGCTGAAATTGGAGAGACTGCACACAAAGTGTCTTAAGTGATATTGTTTATGGCATGTAATTATGATGAATATACATATAATATTTTACGGGCTATAAGATGCTACAGACTATAAGATACACATTAATTTTTAACTGCTTTTTTAAAACAAGAACATGTTTACCATTTTTACTATAAGATTGCAAAGCCAGAAAAAAAATTATTAGTTTACAAAACCAAACTGACCTTCAAACTCCCTAGCTTTGGTCATTTTGCATTCAGTCCTCTATTTACACATTTAGTCTTACTATAATTTTTTTTTTTCAATTCTTCTTAAGAAGCCCGACAACTGCAAATGGATTTTTCTGTTGGTGGAGGATCAAAATGACACTCAGTTGCTCTGTTTCCATGTTCTTCTCAGTATACCTTTTATTTTTTTCTGTTGCAAATCTAGCTACTGACAAAAATATTGTACTGTTACTGACAACACAAATCACTTTCAATTCAAGCTCACTGGCACCGTAAACTGCAATGACGCATGATAAGCTAAACAGTGTTCTGGTTTTGTGATAGTGGAGCAGGAAGGAGTCAGTGTTAGCAAGCTTGTCAATCCCCATAACTCATGTTTGTTGCATTGGTGCACTGCTGTTGTCAGTTGAATCCAATGTTGCCAGAGAGAGATAGTTTCCCACGGCATCGAATATATGGCCATTTTTAACACTAGAAGGAAATTTAAACCAAGAGAAATTCCGGGTTTTTTTCCAATTAAAAATACACTTTTTCTCGGGTGAAAACACGCTTTTCCCCTGGTGAAATTTCACTTTTTCCCGGGTGAAAATACATTCTTTTCCCTGTTAAGTGACAATACACTTTCCCTCAGACATGCAAAACTTATCAATCCTTTGAATAATGAAGGTTTCATTACACCAGCATAAAAGTTCCCAACACTTAATCACTTCTTTTATATATACATAAAAACACGTTTTATAAATATCTTTGATGCACAGCAACATTTACACTCATGTACAGCCAATGGCAGCAGATATTCAGGGTGCAGCACACGTGATGTAGTTGGGTAGCAACATCACTGTTTAGTAGCGCAAACACATTAATAAGAAAAGTTAATGGTTTAAATTAATATGAATACATTGCAGCAAATATTTCTGGTGAGCAAAATGATAAATTTCACTGATGTCCACTGAACATTTCATGGATTACCTAGCTGAACACACGTTCTGACAAGCATTTACTTTTCTGTAGAAAAGCCACGCACATGTGAAATTGCTCAAGAACTCACTTTGCGCATTTTTTGAAGGATAATTATACTTTGTTATTGCACAAGTTCAAATCTGTGAAAGAATTAAAATAAATATGAAGAGCTAACCTTGAAACTCGGTCTTTTTTGCATGTATTACCCTGTATGTACGTCAAACACAAATAGCCCACTAAAATTGTAAATAACAGTTTAAACAGCTGGTCTTTTGAACCCGAAATTTTTCTGAGTGGCTGATTCTCAGTGTTAAGTTTTGAATAAGAGTCTAACACTGTGTGGTTTAAGAAATTCCTCGTACATTCTCACACGTAACATAATTCATCTGCGTAAAATGAAATTTTAGTTTTAGATAATGTTCCTTAAGCCACCATTTTCAATATTTTCCCATGACCTGTTAGAAAGGAAACACTTCTCACATCATGCTCATCCAGAGCAGTTTATTGTACAGCGGTCTTAGTCATGTTCATCAAAATGAGGCTCACAAGAAAGAGGCATCAGAAGCAGTTTGTTGCTATAAAGTGCTGCATAGTCTTTGACATATTTTGCTGTCAGCAGACGCTTGTGTGTACACTGTGTTTTGTTGTTGTAAATGGCACATTTTCTTTGCAACTGAAGCTTTATTTCAGTGTTATTCTCTCATTTATGTTTTATTACTGCAGTATTATTCTGAAGCAGTGGGATCAACTGAAATTCTTTGTTAGAGGATCAGTTCTTACCAGTTAACATTACAAAAATTTAACTGAAAAGTAAAATAATGAAAAATTTCAAAAATTCTAAAAAATACACGCATTTTTCCCAGATGAAAAAGCTCTGCTATTTTTTCCGGATGCCTGGGGCATATACACTCTATATACACTCTAGAGCCCATGTTTACTGGACATCTTTTCTTCGTGTCTTAGTCCAAACTATCTTCTCTGAAAATATGGCATGCAAAGAGCTCATAGTAGAAGAGGTCCAATGTCAGAGGTAACAGAACTATTTTCGCTCATGACTTTAAAGGCTCGGTCATGTCTGGACCAGGGTATCTTACCTCAAATTGATACAGTTACCATTTTCCATCATCACAAAATGAACTATCCTTTTATTTTTTTGGTACAATGAAATACAAAGCTTCCAATTTTTTACTCCATCCCCTCCTGATGGAAACATCTGATTTAGTTTACCATCTTTCACCTGTCCCCAGTTGGACATCCAAGTGCTTCGCCAGTTTTCTACCAATTACAGTTTCTTTTTTCCTTTAGCATTTGCGCTGCTGATTTCTTGGACCCACAAGCATCTATGATATCTGTATTCATCTATTACCAACATTATATTCTTTCTAGATGACTCCATCCTTCCCGCAACTTGAGGTTACTACATAGAGCTAATTAGAATTCAACTTGTGTCAACAAAAAAGTAGTTTACACACAGAATAGCAAACAAATGCTCTCTGTGTTGTAAGCACAGAAGTGCTCATTACAGACTTGAACTAGGTTTAAAAAATTCAATATGTTGGTTAAATTTCATATGCTTCCACCATATTATGTAATATGCACCAAAAGCAAAATCATAGCAACCGCTATTTTTCATTATAAACTGTTTTGAATTTTGCGCAGTGTCTTACTTCCATGCAAATATCACAATAACTATGACCATTAACAAAATTATGGGCATGCCATCATGAACCTGACATAGAAAACTCTAAGTAAAGCAAAAATAAGCTTTTTACCAAACAGTTACTGTAAAATCATTTGAGAAAGATTGCTGGGCACGTGTCTCGATTCTGTCATCACTGACCGGCTCAAAGGTTTCAGACACTGTCGGCCTCCCCTCCCGAACAAACAACTAAACTTGCCCAGCGCTTTGGATGAAAACTGGTCACTGCACATTGGCCAATGTATCCTGCTTGGGCTATAAGAGCTGGTAAAAGTGCACCACCGACAGTAAAGACTATTTCGTCAGCTGGTAAGCTTATGGCCACAGTTTCATTGGGATTCTCAAGGAATAATCATCACAGATTACTTGGAAAAAGGTAAAACCATAACAGGACACTATTATGCTTCATTGTTGGATCATTTTAAACTTGTGTTTGCTGAAAAAAGACCAAGGTTGGCATGCAACAAAGTGCCCTTTCACCAGAATAATGCAATGTGCCACATATCGGCAATAACAATGGCAAAAGAACCATCCTGTTCACCAAACTTAGCCCCAAGTGATTTCTTCCCATTCCCTAACTTGAAACTTTGGCTTGCTGGGAAGAACTTTTCATCAAATGAGAAAGTAATAGTTGCAGTCGATGAGAATTTTGCAGAGTTTAACAGAAGCTATGTTTCTCATGGGATGAAAAAGCCGGAGGATCATTCAACCAAATGTATATCTTCCAAAGGAGACTATGTTGAGAAGTAAGGTGCTTTTATACCAGACTTATCAAATCAGACACACACACACACACACACACACACACACACACACACACACACACACACACACACACACACACACACACACAAACCCCTACGTCATGCACAGTGGATGAAGAAGGCCAGTGCTGCATTTTGGCAATTGGACTGTGTTGTGGTGAAGATTGTGTTGGGTGGGATGGGTAGAGGGAGAGACAGGTGGGAGAAATGGAGAGGAATTGGAGGTGGGTGGCTAGCAGCTTGGATGGGGGCAGCTGGTTTGCTGGCTAAAAATGTGGAATGGAGGGAGTCTGATACATGAGCTAGGCATGTGACAAGGCTGTTGAAGCTTGTTATCAGTGAAGTATGCTGAAGGTGACATGGGTATGTTAATTGGGAGGGGTAAAACGATGGTAGAAGGGGAATGGAGGGTGCGTGCAGGGACCTGTATGATTATGGGAGCAGGGGATGTGTTGTTGGATAACTCAACATAGTTCAGAAAAGCTAGTGGTGGAGCGAAGACAATAGATGGCGCTGGATGTGAAGTATTAATTGAAACTGAGCATGTCGTACTCAGCTGCATGTTGTTTCACGAGGTGGTCAACTTTGTTCTTAACCACAGTTTGGTGGTGGCCAATCATCCTGCTCGTTGCTAGTCATACTGACATAAGGAACCATGCAGTGTTTGCAGCACAGCTGGTATATGACAAGGCTGTTTTCACAGGTGGCCTGGCATCTGGTGGAGTACGATAAATCTGTGACAGGACTAGAGTAGGAGGGGCTGGCTGGATGAATTGGGCAGGTCTTGCATCTTGGTCTATCGTACTCATGGATATGATCCCTGTGGCAAGGGGCTGGGAGTGGGAGTGGTGTAGGGATAGAAATCCAAAAGTATTTACATTTTACTGCAACACAACATTAAAATATGTACAGTCATGGGACAACTTTGGCATTAATTAAGGAGTGCTAACCTGCTCCCCTCCTACTGCTGCCATACCATTTAGACCCTAATCCTATAGAACTGGTCTCGAATCCTGCAAAGAATACAACCCATAGCCATAACAATCAATAATTTTGTTGTCCGACATGAAAAACTCATGACTGATGGTTTTGTTGCTAATAAAGAAACATTGTGTGTCTCATAGCCCAGTGCAAATCTTTTGATGTAAAATAAGTCAATTTTGCTGCCTTTACATTTGAGTAGCTTTTCATTTGGGCTACAAGGTACGGGGGCATCCTTGCAGACCTATTCACCAGGGTAAAAGCTAAGGTACACACCAGGAATCAATCCTGAGACCTTGGAATTAATAGCCTTAAACACTAACCACTACAGCATGCAGTCAATTTGTTTTTGGTCCTGTGACATAGTATCATATGATTTATAAGTCATTTATTGCATATGTTTTGAGTGGCAATGTACTGAGAGTATTATATAGAGTACAAATATTAAGTGGTCGTAAGTAATTGTTAATAGTTTTGTGAGAAGTATGGCCCAGGTCCGAACTTGTTTGTATCATGTAAAGAGTTTAAATATTTGTGAAGACTCTGAGGTATTTACCCACCTACTGTATAGGTCTTTGTCATGTGATGACTTAAGCTATTTGCATTATTAAGCTTTGCTGTAGAATTTTGGTGTTGTACTGTATTTCAATTGTAGATCTCTTTTATTGACAAGATTTTTGTTTTGTCTTTCAAAAGATTGTGATCAAGTTAACCTTACCAAAGTTTTCTACAAGCCCACATTCTTGAATGTTTCGTTTTGTTGTCAAACCTAGAATGTGCAGTCCTCTTTGCAGTGTCTATTCTACTTGTTTTTTATTGTTCAAAGGACGATTATACTTTGAATCTTCATCTGATTTTCATAACTGATATTCCACTGTTCTGCAGACAAGCTAATTTCACTGTCAGTTTACAAGCATTTATTCCCTGTTTTCTTTCAAGGTGTCACTATGAGATACAACTAACTGTGCTTTTTAATTCTTATGTCCACTGAACTGACTGTTTCCCTTCAGTCTCCCTTCATAAAACGTTTCTGACCTGTGTCTAGTAAATCAACAAGCACTCTTTCCCTTCCCTCACCTTCACCACCGTAATTTTCATCCGAAACTGCAATACTCCTTATCACACCTTGATACTTCTGTATCAAAATTTCCATTGTCTTGAGGTGACTCTGTTGTAGTTCTTATGCAGACAACAAATTACTAAAACTACTGGCCAGTGTTTTCTGAATTTTGTGATTGCTGAAATTCATTCAGAGATGCACTCTGCAACCCTATTTCTGTTTTAAATTTAAAACGAGTACTGTACTAACAGTCTGAACTAACCCTTGTTTTTTGTCATATAAAAGTTCAGATCCTTTCATATACAAATTTGGTGTTGCTCTGTGGTTGGTGTTTACCTTGCGGTAAGACAGCATTATCTTACTCTGTTTCTGCACATACTTAGTGATATACCACTGGTACACGCCACCAGCTGTGCTTCAAAAAATGTTTTGCTTTAGCAAGCATACGTGTGCTGTGCCGAGTGCTGAAAGTGCCACCTCCCCCTCACCCCTCTCGCCCTTCCTCCTCCCTTGACCTCCTAGAGAGAAGTGCCATTAAAGTTTGTTGATGTCACACACGCGTATCTCTCCTTTCTGCCAGACAAGCCACGTGCTCTTCTCCCGTCAGTTGGAAGGTAGTTTGTAAACAAACAGTGCATACACTTCTGTCACGCAGAACCACATTCTAGCTTTGAATCTTTTCGTATTTTATGAACTGATTATAAACTCACTGCATTTCTTCCCTTCTTTTATGTGAAGTCTTATGAACATAACACACATTTTAATTATTTTTTCTAGAGTATTGCCTCTGTGTTTCCCCATGCCTCTAACTTTGTTTTAAAAGCTTATGTTATGCCAATGAAGCTCCCCAGATAATGTGACAACCATAAACTCTTAGAACAGCTGACAGGACACATATTTTTCTTGAACTTTGGCATTTTAGAGGAAAAAATAAGGTTGTAACTGATCCTCAATTTCAACTGACATGTTATAGTCTTGTCCTCTAATTTCTAGTTGTAATTTTAGTTACGGGGAACAGTTTTTTAATAATCATTCTACCATGTTTGCACAACATTCTGGTTGAGTGACCCTATGGCAACATGGCGTCCGGTACAGTTGTTTATAGTGAGAAAGTGAACAAAAGTTATAGTTGTGTGGTGAAAAATGGAACATACATAAATTATAACAGTGAAATAGTGAAGCTAAATGAACGTGTATCAAGCCTGCAATTAATTGTAGATGTACTAAGGCGGGACATTGCGCATTTAGAAATTGAAAATGCCGAACTGAAAAAGGCGCGTAATATCCCGATCGCCAAAGCAAGTAAAACACGGAACTGGGAGCACAGGACTAGCATGATCACGGAAGAAAGAAGCGAAAAGGTGATAAATACAACGAATGGAACGAACCGCGGCAATAAAAGCAGTTTCAGTGTCCTACCTACAATAAACGAGTGCTCTGAAGTGGATATAGGCCTAAAGGCAGAAACAACAAGGCAACATATGTTTACTAGGCCAAAAAGGGTTGGTCGTGTGAAACTCAGTGACTGTGGAATTACTGTGGTAACAAAAAACCGTTTCCATGCACTAGATTCAGATATAAATGTGGAATCCACGGAAAACTGTGACGACAACAACACGCCGAATCTATATAGTGACAAGCACATGAGCAGAAACTTCCGCAATAAACGTGAAGACAAGCTCAAAGTGAAAATATTCTGTGATAGCCATGGACGTGAGATCGCAAAAATACTACGTTACAGTCATTGTATACAAGCAACTAGTATTGTCAAACCAGGTGCACCCATCCAAGAACTCGTTAGAAACATAGAAACTGAAAATGATCGTCATATTGTCGTCATAGCAGGAGCCAATAATGTATATAAAAACGACCTCCACAGTGCAACACGAAACCTTAAAGCAATACTAAACTCAACAGGAGAGAAATCAGTTTTTGTAGTCGGAATTCCACATAGGCATGACCTTTTGGAATGGTCATGTGTGAACGTGGAAATCATAAAAGCAAACAGGCAATACTCAAAGATTTGCAGGGCCTACCAAAATGCATATTTTATAAGTATGGACTCCTTGCAAAGAGACTGTTACACGAGACATGGCATGCACCTTAATAACAGAGGCAAGAAGATTCTGTGCCAAAACATCAGCATGATACTGAAAGCATCTGACAACCAAGAAGTAATTGCTGCTCTTCCAGTTCCTTGCTTGACGCAAGCAGAGCCTGAAGAAATGGTTATTTCTATTGCAGCAGTAGAAGTAGAGGTGGAAGCAGCAATTGTACCTACACACATAACAAATGCTGCAGCAGCAATACCTACCACACTTCATCAACAGGATTCAACAGCAGCAGAAGATGAAGCAACATCCAAATCTCCACTGTCACCAGTTGCCATAACAATGCCTACAGCAGCAGCAGTACGTATCACACTTCACCAGCAAGATTCAACAGCAGCAGAAGTAGAAGCAACCACCTTATCTCCTCAGTCACCAGATGCCACAACAGTGCCTCCAGACACCATAACAGCAGTTACATCAATTCCTCTAGTAGCAGCTTCATCTACAATATCATCACAAGGAGGGAAGAGTAGGTATACAACAGTGGATGTGCTACCCCTCCAAGTGAACAATTTTTTAGTAAAAGGCAACAAGAGGCAGAAATCCAAAAGATAAGCCCTGAAAAACGTTTGAAAACCAATCACCATAGTGTTCAGTGTGTTAGCAATAAGAGCATGGATCTTAAAATATGTTACCTTAACGTTCAAGGACTGAAAGATAAAGAACTTATCATAAATGAGTTTGGACTTGATAACCAGTTTGATATTTTTTGTCTGAGTGAACACTGGGCTAATGAGAATGAACTTGCAGTTGCCAAATTTGACAATTTTAGTATAGTAAATAGCTACTGTAGGAAAAAGCACATTAGAGGTGGTGTGGCAATTTATTCCAACCAGTCACTCAATTATACAATAACCAAACTAGACCTAAATTCCTTGTGTGATGAACAGCACTTTGAAGTTACGGGTATAATCATTAATAGTCATAAGCTAATAGTAGTATCCATGTACAGATCACCAAAGGGAAGCATTAACATATTTTTAGAAAAAATGGACATGCTATTGAGTGAATTAAGTAATATTAAATGGCTACATTATGATATTGCAATAGGAGGTGATTTGAATGCTGATTTTGATGTTACTAAATGTAAGGGTAGTGTTGCAGATCTGGAAAACTTGCTAAGACAATACAATTTACATCATGTTAATAACAGGCCCACAAGAAACAAAGCATGTTTAGATAACATCTTTGTAAACTTCAAGACCACTGAAAACACATGCGAAGTTGTAGTGTTCCCATTCTCTGACCATGACTCCGTATCTCTAAATTATGCAAGTAAAATTCCCCTCAATAGGAGCAATGCAAACAGACCTGTCCCAACAGTTGTGATTACCAGACCCATAACTGAGGATAAAATTAAAACATTTCGTAATTCCCTTGCTGACAGAGACTGGTTTGGCCATTGTAGTGTCGATGGACATTACACATCAAGTAATGATCTGCCAGCCAAAATAATATTTGATAGATTTTTTAATGCATTCTTTACCCTATTTAACCATAGTATTCCCATAAAGAAAATCAAAATAATGGACAGCAGCCACAAATCCAGATCTCAAAACAGACAAAATATATGGTACACTAAACAGCTGACAGACCTAAAGAAACAAGTTTTGTTACTGTACAACATATACAATAGTATGAAGTCTGACTGTGCCAAATCAGCCTATGTGGAATGCAGGAATGAATACAAAAAAGCCATCCTGCAAGCCAAAAAAACCTACAATGCCAACAGCATACATAATTCCACCAATAAATGCAAAACTGCTTGGAAAGTAATTAACAGTGCTGCCAGAGATACTAAAAAAGACAAACACTCAATGAGTTTTTTATTAATTCAGTGAGAGAAATAGGAGACACAATTATCAAACCAGACATTAGTCCATCAGAGTTACTCTCCCAAAATTGGGGTAGACAGTCACTAAATACAAGCATGGTAACCTTCTCCGAAGTATCGCCTAGATATGTACAAGGGGTCATAAAACAACTGAAATCATCTGATAGCTTAGATATATATGGCATATCATCCAACCTGCTAAAAAAAGTGTGTGACTGCATTCTCTACCCCTTAACCCATTGCATAAACAAGTGCTTACTTGAGGGATATTTTCCTGATGAGTTAAAACTGTCTAGGATTGTCCCAGTATACAAAAAGGGAGATAAAGACTCTCCATCTAGCTACAGGCCTATTTCAATAGTACCCACATTCTCCAAGGTAATAGAATGCATCATGTACCAACAATTATCATCTCACTTTGAGAATCTAGGAATAATTAATGCTACACAATACGGGTTTAGGAAGAATCTGTCGACCATTGATGCAATCAACACGGTAGTCAGTTACATCCTCAAAGTTTTTGAGAACAAAGGCTTTGCTCAGGTCTCATTCTGTGACCTAAGCAAGGCCTTCGACTGTGTTGAGCACATGCCACTACTAGAGAAACTAGAATTCTACGGCATCAAAGAAAACAGTCTCAGACTATTAAAAGCTTATCGCAACAACCGTAAACAGGTAGTTTGTGTTGGTAAGGAAATGTCAAACACAGAAAATGTTAAAGTAGGTGTGCCTCAGGGATCTGTACTGGGGCCCTTCCTGTTTCTGATAATGATCAATGACCTCCCCTCGTTTATTAGATCCACCACTGTATTGTATGCAGATGATACGACTTTTCTCCATAGCAGTAACAGTCTTAATGATCTTAAAACCTGTGCTGAAAATACACTCACTCATGCAGCATATTGGTTCAGAGCAAATAGTTTCCTGCTAAATGAAAATAAAACTCAGCAGATAATCTTCACTCTAAGAGACAAGCCACTATCTGATGACCCTAGTTCTGTTAAATTCCTGGGAGTTTATTTAGACGAAAAGCTATCCTGGGGCCAACATGTAAACTATATTAGTAGTAAACTATCTAGAGTAATTTATTTATTAAGACAACTCAGAAATTGTGTACCTGAAACATACATCAGATCATCTTATTTTGCATTTTTCCAGAGTATAATATCCTATGGCATTATCTTGTGGGGTAACTGTAGTCATATACATGACATCCTATTATTGCAGAAGAAAGCCATTAGGATAATTACAAATTCTTCACATAAGGGTCACTGCAAACCCTTATTTACTAAACAAAAAATTATGACTGTAATAAACCTCTATATATACAATGTCTTAATCTTTACGAAGAAGAACCTACAAGATGTGAAACGTAGAGAAAATGTACATTGTTACAACACAAGAAGCATCAAACACATATACACGCCTTACCACAGACTATCAAAATCAATAAATAGCTATGAAGTCACAGGGCACAAGCTATTTAATAAGCTGCCACATGCCATACAGGATCTTCCTGAACATACATTCAAAGAAAGACTGCATGAATGGTTTATTGCCCACCCGTTCTATGATATCAATGAATTCTTCAACTGTAAAATGCAGTAATCCAACAGATGACCCACTGTACATTTATTGTAATATAAGCTAAAATATTTCAGTAGTCAATACCTTATCACACTGTATTATAAATTGTAGCTTCATTTGACGTTGTCAATTGCTGTAATGGCCTAAAGACAATAAAATCTTTATTATTATTATTATTATTATTACAACATTAAATCTGTGTGTTTCCTGAGCAGTAGATCTTGTACTTTCTTGGAGTGTTTTCATATTTTATCATCTTAGATAATTTGAATTAGTAATTTTGCATCTTGTTTCCTGCAAATTGGATCAAGAATGGTACCATGATTATGATGAGATAATGAGCAATATTCTTATGTAATATAATGGATATTAATGATTTACCACAATTTATATAATTGTGATGTAATGAGGTGACACATGTCGATGATTTTATTTTGTGGTTCTGGTAATTAGATAAGAATTTAAAGGAGTACATGTTTTCTACAATTAATGAGTGTTGAAAGTCGAAAATGTATTGTGACTATAAGCCCTTACACTAGTTGCAGTCAACCTACAAATATTTAAGATCGTACCAGACCTCCATTTTGCAACTAGACAATATTGTGTGATGAGAAATATTGATTATAGCTACCCATATTGAGATCTATATTATCTGTTGGACAAATCAGTAACCATTCAAACCATAACATTTCAACCTTGATAATTTTTATTTGCCTCAGTTTTAACTAACTAATTTACATGTAAAACTCAGTGATAAATGTAAGCACTATTATCCCATGAGGTAATTTAAAATGGTTTTTAAATGACTAAATATATCATTTCTTCTGCTTTTCTGAAATTTTCACTACTATTTGTCTGAATTGGCCATTTCCAATGATGTGTCCAAGTTGAGGTAGGGATAGCTCATCAGATGCTCTGGCTTCTTTATACTACAATTTTTCCAGTTGAAACTACTGAGTAATTTTGACCTGGGTGTGATATTTCACTGTCTTTCTCTCTTACTGTGTTTTTGTAAGTACTCCAGTGTGCCATGATTCAAAGGACTATTGCTCTATGAAGCAATTCAAGATATTTTAACGCGAGGAGATAGCATTTTGGTGTTAGAAATTAATTGGTTTTGATGTGTAGCCTTTGCTGTCCCCTGATTTCATTCGTACTCCCAGTATTTTGTTGGTACAAGCAAAGGTTTTTACTTCTCTATTTTAACACGGGGAGTATAGATAAAGTTTGGGTTATATGTGTTTTATGGTTCCTCATCTATTCAGCTTGCTAACTGCATTATCCATTTTACTGAAATGTGTTAATATTTTGTAACCTGTGCAACTTTGTGCAACAACTACCCGCAAAAACAGTCAGACGATCTAGCAAGATTTTACTTATGTTATTAATCTTTTTCAAATGTACTTGATTCAGTTCTCACCCAAGTCAGGTGTAAATGATTGCAATGGGTTGACTTATTATGGTTTTACCCAAATACTTTGATTATCATAGAATTAAGTGTTCTGTCATGTTGTTGATTCATTTTATATTTTGGTATTAGTTCCACTACATAGTAGTGAGATTAATATTTGCCAAACACTACAAACAATGCCTGTAATCCGTTAAAACATCAATGCTGATTCAGTTCAGCCATTGTCTACTTCCTATGACTGCTACAGTAAAGTAATAATAGATTTTTCCCTCAAACTAACAGAAACCATATTAGTAAATTCCTCTTTTGTGAAGCTTTCTGGCATAATTTTAACTTCATTTATTTTAAGATCTGATTATCTCGATTAATGGTGATTTCAATTATTACAGGAGCTATTGTTTTTCTGCACAAAACTTGAATACTTAATATTTTACTCTACTTATCTGATGGAATCTCACAAACTCGATTAAATGTAAGTCCACTCCCACTTACACTAAATGAAAAAATTTATAACAGGTCCCTCCCATAACTTTAAGGCCCCTACTATGGCAAACTGTCTTTCCAGGAAGTGACTGACATCCTTTTGTAAACAATGTGAGTCACCATCCCTATGGAATGGGGAAGAAATGTACAGGGAGGCAGCCAGTCAAGAAATATTTTAGGAAATTGATTTAAAAAAATTATTTCAAGGGCCCAGTCAAATTTTTGCATATTTTCTCTCAGAGCAGCTTCTGCTGTGCCTACGTGACACAAGTTGCCTTCCATTCAGAACTGAGGCAATTCTGTCCAGCTGAAGCTGCTGACAAGACGCCTTCAGCCCTCTGCTGAAACTGCTAGCAAATTCACGCCATCGGTTTTAGCCAATAGCGAGTGTGGGATACAAGTCACGTGTATGGACTCTGGAGGATTCTACGGTGCAAAACTTCCAGACCTCGAGCAGAACAGATGTCTTTCTGGCTCTGCACTCCATGACCGGCCACTAACATAAGTTAACATCAACCGTCTCCCCTTCAGTTGTCCATTATAATTAGTTGTTCGGCCTCTTAGACTGGCCTAAACCTGGTAACTTCGAACCCTAGGCACGCCCTTTGTATACCATACACTGAAATACGTTCTCTTTATTTTACCTAATTTCCTGTTCTGTCATTTAATGGCAGCCCTGGATGCCCACTCACAAGTCTTGACTGCTCAACCTACTGTACATTGTTGTTGTAAGCAGAATCTAGCAACCTTCTTCCCTCTCCCTGCCCATGTACATAATACCTTTTGTGTCTTAGAAGCTCAGGTGAGCTAGTAAATATGCAACCTAACAGTGGCAATGACGACTCTAGTTTCTGAACAACTTTATTAATTCTGGTGACTAATACAAACTATTTTGTGTGCGCTGTTCCTTTTTTGTTCTTGTCACTCTATAGTATGCCTCAGTGAAGTTCAACAAGTACTGTTACTCTAATGGTTGGGCAAGTTCTCTTCTGGATGTGTCTGTGATGGAAGAGATGCACATCTTTCACCTGTAACGGTAATTTGTCAAACTGCAACTGGCCATCAGCAACATTAATGTGCAAATAAAGTGTTATAAGCCACTTTTAAAATTCATTTCTTCTCTAGCCCCTTCAGAACTTAAGCTCAAGTAATGAACTGTTCACTGCCACTTTCAGTTTTGCCAGACTTCAACTGATTTTCTAATGTAAATTTAGTTTGTATATGTGGACGTTCATAATCTCCTTTACATCACCATTTAAGTGAAAGCTTACATGCAGAATATAAAACTCATCTGCTCTGATAGTAACTTTGTTATACTTAGCTATTTCGTACTGCGGTTTCAGTTCACTTATAAGTAGTTATGAAGGTAGAGATTTCCGACTATCACATACAATTTTTCTGTAAATATATTTTTCTATTTGTTTTTCAATATCTTATCAAATATCGATCTTACACCATGAAAATTAGTAGTCATAATTTTAAATTATATGATCAGAAATGAACTCTACATTAGATACAATAATTTTCATTCTTGAATGTTGCCTGCAAGCAAAGTATCTTTCTCCACTTATAATTTTATTCATTTTTGCTATCAATAATGAAATCTTTTTAAAATAACAGGAAGCCTCTATTTTTCATAATTTCCAAATTTGGAACCTTTGTCATTATCTATTAGGACTATAAATCTTCACTTACATAATTATTTTCAGAAAACAAAATAGAAATTGAAACTGGCCAATAATTTCAGTAACAAAAGCTTCGTTAATACTAATGTGGACTATTTACTGTTCTGAAAGGTTCTGGGTGTTTCAAAAAGGACTCTACAACATTGAAAATCCATATAAATTAATTCGTAGTACCTTCAGAGGTAATTGTAGTGTCAATTTGTAGGGAAATACGTCAAGTTTTGCCTTGCATAGTTTGCTGGTGACGAATCACACTGTAAGGAGGGCTAGCAACAGTTGCATTAAAGATGGCTGCTTTCACTGGACCCGAGCATGTTAGCTGTGTGTTTTGGTTTGAAGAATCAAAGTCAGCGACAACAGTTTAGCGTAATTTCCATACCAAGTACGCTACAGATCCTCCTAGTAGGCATTCAGTTTATGAGTGGCATAAATGTTTTGTAGAAACAGGGTGCTTGGTAAAACATGGGAAATCATCAGGTCATCCAAGCACATCTGACGACATTGTAGAGTGAGTGAGACAACATTTTGTCAACAGCCCTCTGAAATTGACTCGGCATGCATCTCCCGGACAGCAAATCCCACATATGACTGTTTGGCTTGTGTTGAGAAACCGTTTGCATTTGAAAGTGTTCAGATTGACAATCATACAAGCAATAAAAGGCACTGATAAAACAGCTAGCAAGAACTCCTGTGCAGATATGGTAAGTCGATTACATGAAAATGAACATTTCTTGGACAAAATCATCTTTTCTGATGAGTCAACTTTTCACTTAAGTGGCGAGGTTAACACACGTAACTGTAAGATTTGGGGCAGTGAAAATCCACATCAAACATTGCAATATGTTCATGATAGCCCTAAACTGAACTTTTTTGTGCATTGAGCAAGAATAAAATGTACGGCTCCTTTTTTTCTGAGAGAGAACCATTAAGAATATAGTGTACCTGGACAGGTTACAAAAATTTTTGATACCATAGATCTACGAGGATGACCACAAACAAAATGTTTACTTCATGCAAGATTGTGCACCACCCCACTACCTGGCTGATGACTGAAATTTTCTCAGTGACCACTTTCCAGGTCAATTGATTGGCCATGATGTACCAACTGCATGGCTCCCACGTTCCCCAGACCTGACACCACTCAATTTTTTTATTTTTTTTTATTATTATTATTTTTTTTATGGGGGTCCATCAACGATATTGTGTTTGTATCTCCTGTGTTGTCTTCTCTACCTGAACTTAAAGCAAGAATTTACATCACCACTGAGCAAGTTACATCTGTGATGCTACAACAAGTTTGGGAAGAAACTGATTTCCAGGATAACCAACGGAAGCCACGTACAACATGTTTAGTTTAAGGTAAAAAAACTTGATGTGTTTCCCTGCAAAATAACACTAAACCCAGCTCTATATCTTCTTTCAATAAATTTATATGAATTTTTAAATTAGTAAAGTCTGTTTTGAAACACCCTGTATATTAATTCTTTAGTACCAAACGCTTCAGAACTGTATTAGCATATTTAGCATTTGGTTCATGTTGTCCCCACAATTGACCAGTTTTTCAATGAAAGTCTTTGAACCACTTGAAAAAGATACATTTTTTTATATTTTACATTTGAAAAAGATATGCAGTATTTGGGAAAATACGTGCGCTGAATTGTAAGATTAGAATAAACAGCTGACCTGAACTGAAATTACTAATTCTTTGGATACAGTTAATATGCAACACCCAGGATCTCCTTTTATACAATAACACACAGCAGGAGGAGAGAACCAACAGTCGTGATGTAGTGGTAGCACCATTGCCCATCATATCGCCAAACTTAAGCACTGTCAGACTTCGCTAGCACTTGGATAGATGATCGTCTAGGTCTGCCGAGTGCTGTTGAAAGCAGGATGCACTCAGCCCTTATGAGGCCAATTGAACAGCTATTTGACTGAGAAGTGGTGGCAGAAGTCATGAAAACTGGCAATGGCAGAGAGAACGGTGTGCTAACCACATGCCCCTCCATATCCACATCCAATGACACCTACTTGTTGCCTGATATGACACAGCAGGTGGGCAGTACCATTAAGTCTTACAAGGGCTGTTTGGATGGAGTTAAGTTTTTTTAGAATAGGAGAAGAAACCAAGACCCTAATCCACCTTGAAAAGATAAGTACCAAACCTTACTGAAATGAAATGAAACCTACCTTTAACTTAGGAAACAATTGCTACGAAATGAGCACTATGTGGTGATTTTATTATAAGAAATAATTCAAAGAATTATTGTGGAACATTTAAGGGTGTGTTCTTTATATTGCATAGCATCAACTTCCATTAAATCCTTTCAGTACAGCAAGATATGAGGCTTCAAGATATGAAAAAACTGAGTGCAACTTCATAATACAGGCAAGGGGTACATGACAGTGGAAAATGTCAACAGCTCTTTCCTGCATAGGACATCACTATAATTTCGGTTCTGTTTTCTGTTAAATAAGTAAAGCATCAAAGATCTGGACTCTAGCTGCAACAAGCATATTAATATGCTCTATACTCACACACTGCCCAGCAAAATGGTATTTTCCCTTCAAGAAACACTGATTATTGTGACATAAGCTCAGCGGCACATTTGGTTCTATTACATGTACGAGCACAGTTCTTTGGGTTTCTGTTCTTATCATGTACTTCATCTGAAAGAGAAAGCGTTTTGTTGCTTTAAAAACCAGTAACTGTTTAAAAATGAATATAAAATGTGTAAAGTACCAGAAAACAAACTATTAACATGCAATTTATCTAACAAACAGTATTTTAACCATGAAAACAATCAATTATTGATAAAATTATTTAATTGGATAGCAGCGGCAGAACACACGCATAAAAGACTGTTGTGACTGGCAAGCTTACAGAGCCAGTGGCTCCTTCTCCAGGCAGAAGGGTTGAAGGGGAAGGAAGAAGACTGAAGGAAAAGGACTGGAAAAATCTAAGAAAAGGCAAGTCTCCCCTGATCTGTGGTTCTGGGTGACTTTCCCAAAATCTACCCCTTTTCCGAGACCTCTCCAGTCCTTTTCCTTCACCCTTCTTCCTTCGCCTTCAACCTTTCTGCCTGAAGGAGGAGCCAGTGGCTCCAAAAGCTTACCAATCACAATAGTCTTTTAAAGGTGTGTGTGTGTGTGTGTGTGTGTGTGTGTGTGTGTGTGTGTGTGTGTGTGTAGATTTTTTATCTATCCAATTAAACAAACATATCTAAAGACAAATATGCTATAACTTGCCAAACGAAAGTGTTCGTATGTTGATAGAGACAATAAACACACAAACACACACACAAATTTCAAGCTTTCACAGCCCAAGGTTGCTTCATCAGGAAAGAGGGAAGGAGAGGGAAAGACGAAAGGATATGGGTTTTAAGGGAGAGGGTAAGGAGTCATTCCAATCACAGGAGTGGAAAGACTTACCTTAGGGGGGAAAAAAGGACAGGTAAACACTCGCGCACACACACACACACACACACACACACACACACACACACACACACACACACACACATATCCAACCAAACAGTATTGAAAAGTAGCAGTCACTATGATTTTGCATTTGGTGCATATTTGGGAAAAAAATTTGTAACACCAAGAACTAACTGTGTGACATAAACGAAAGTTGGTAGGCATGTTTCTACATCTGAATAATGATTTTTATACAAATTTTGTACCAGTCACATAGAGTGGCGCTAGTAGCACTACAATGAGAACATAAATCAGGCTTGCTTTAAATACACACAGCAACAGTAGTGAGCATTAGTTACCTTTGAGACTGGATGTTGCGAGCTGGCGTTAGACAAGAATGCCTTTACGGTGACAAAAGATGACATTATCAACACCTCACTCAATTTGAATGAGGACGTGTAACAAGACTACGAGAAGCTGAATGTTCCTTCTGCAATACTGCAGAAAGAGTTGGCAGGACTGCAGCCACTGTACACAATTGCTGGCAGCAGTGGTCACTAGAATGTACAGCCATGAGAAGACTGGACTGTGGAATGCCGACCTGGCACTACTTAGAGAGAAGACCACTGTGGCTCTGGCACATTGTATTGCATCAGTAGCAGCAATTTGAGCTGAACTCAGCAACATAACAAATTGTTACAAATCAGTTACTTCAAGGACAGCTTTGAACCAGTCGCCCTGTAGTGAGCATTCCATTGGCCCCAAACCACTGCCACTTGTGATTTCAGTGAGAGCTCATTAGAGGGCAGGGTGGAAGTCTGTTATGTTTTCTGATGAAAGCTGATTCTGCCTCAGTATCAGTGATGGTCGGGTGTTGGTTAGGAGGAGGCCAGTTGAGGGCCTGCAACTAACCTGCCTGCAAGCTAGACACACTGGATCTATTTCTGGAGTTATATTCTCAGGAGTGATTTTGTATGAAAATAGGAGCACTCTTGTAGTTATCCCATGCACCCCAACTGCAAATCTGTACGTAAAATAATAATAATAATAATAATAATAATAATAATGATATCCAAACAAATTCAGATACTGTCACATCACAGCCAATACAGATTAAGCGTGGAATATACCAAGGAGACTCATTAAGTCCTTTCTGGTTCTGCCTTGCTCTGAACCCACTACCCAACATGCTAAATAATACAAATTATGGATATAATATTACTGGAACATACCCACACAAAATCACACATTTGCTATACATGGATGATCTAAAACTACTGGTGGCAACAAATCAACAACTCAACCAATTACTAAAGTTAACAGAAGTATTTAGCAATGATATAAATATGGCTTTTGGAACAGACAAATGTAAGAAAAATAGCATAGTCAAGGGAAAACACACTAAACAAGAAGATTACATATTGAATAACCACAGTGACTCCATAGAAGCGATGGAAAAAACAGATGCCTATAAATATCTAGGATACAGACAAAAAATAGGAATAGATAATACAACTATTAAAGAAGAACTAAAAGAAAAATATAGACAAAGACTAACAAAAATACTGAAAACAGAATTGACAGCAAGAAACAAGACAAAAGCTATAAATACTTATGCTATACCAATATTGACCTACTCATTTGGAGTAGTGAAATGGAGTAACACAGACCTAGAAGCACTCAATACACTTACACGCTCACAATGCCACAAATATAGAATACATCACATACATTCAGCAACAGAAAGATTCACATTAAGCAGAAAGGAAGGAGGAAGGGGATTCATCGACATAAAAAACCTACATTATGGACAGGTAGACAATTTAAGAAAATTCTTTATAGAATGAGCAGAAACTAGCAAAATACACAAAGCAATCACTCATATAAATACATCGGCTACACCACTGCAATTTCATAACCAGTTCTACAACCCTTTAGATCACATAACATCAACAGATACGAAGAAAGTAAATTGGAAAAAGAAAACACTACATGGCAAGCACCCGTATCATCTAACACAGCCACACATCGATCAAGATGCATCCAACACATGGCTAAGAAAAGGCAATATATACAGTGAGACGGAAGGATTCATGATTGCAATACAGGATCAAACAATAAACACCAGATATTACAGCAAGCATATTATTAAAGATCCCAATACCACAACAGATAAATGCAGACTTTGCAAACAACAAATAGAAACAGTAGATCACATCACAAGTGGATGTACAATACTAGCAAATACAGAATACCCCAGAAGACATGACAATGTAGCAAAAATTATACATCAACAACTTGCCATAAAACATAAACTAATAAAACAACACGTTCCCACATACAAGTATGCACCACAAAATGTACTGGAGAATGATGAATACAAATTATACTGGAACAGAACCATTATAACAGATAAAACAACACCACATAACAAACCTGACATCATACTCACCAATAAAAAGAAGAAATTAACACAACTAATCGAAATATCCATACCCAATACAACAAATATACAGAAGAAAACAGGAGAAAAAATTGAAAAATACATCCAACTGGCTGAGGAAGTCAAGGACATGTGGCATCACGATAAAGTTGACGTTATACCGATTATACTATCAACTACAGGAGTCATACCACACAATATCCCCCAGTACATCAATGCAATACAGCTACATCCAAACGTATATATACAACTACAGAAATCCGTAATTATTGATACGTGTTCAATAACCCGAAAGTTCCTAAATACAATGTAACATATACTATACAGTTAAAAGGAAGTCACGCTTGATGAAGGTCTGCGTCACTTTCGATTTTTAACCAGACCTAAGGTCTGAGAAAAACAGAAATAATAATAATAATCATCATCATCATCTGGGGGTGTTTTCCAATAGGATAACACATGCCCACAGACCACTGTTGTAACTCAACATGCTCTACTGAGTGTCAACATGTCGCTTTGGCCTCGATCTCCAGTTAAGCACAAATGGATCATCATCGGACGACAACTCTATTGTCATCCACAACCAGGATTAACCGTGCCTGTATTGACTGACCAAGTGCAATAGGCATGGAATTCTATCCTACAAACCAACACCTGGCACCTGTACAAGTACAATGCATGCACATTTTCATGCTTGCATTCAACATTCTGGCAGTAGCACCAATTGTTAATGTACCAGCATTTCACATTTGCAATGGCTTATCTCACACTTACATTAACCTGTGATCTTGTAATGTTAATCAGTTAAATATATTTCCACGACAAATGTATTCCTGAAATTTCATTACTCTACACTAATTATACTTTGGTGTTGTGATTTTTTGTCTCTTCCACCTACATAATATGTTGCTGTGTACGAAATTTAGCTAACATATTGAATTTTGCTTTAAACCTGGGTGTAAGTCTATATCACCAATCTTGAGTAAATTGGAGCTCACTCGTTTGTAACTGAGGGCACCAGTGATAAAGCGGAATGAAATATTCATTACATTCCTCATATTCTGTAAGCGGTTTGAGATACTGAAATGAGATTTTGCAAACGATAGTAAAACAAGAGAAGATCATTTTGTCATATGGTTATCCAGCTTCACTATCTACCGTGTTATTACACTAACTATAGATAGCTGCTAAAACAAAATATGCTGTGGGTTTTGGAACAGCATAAGTGGAGACACTACTCACCCATTTTGTGCCAAGGATGTGCTTTTTCGTAACATACTGACCTTATTCGTCCTCTGTTTCTCACTTAATAAACCACTATTTTAAGAATTCTCTTGCAACTGTGTTTGTGCAATATGTTAGGGAGGTGACATTGTGTAAACTCTGCTCTGTTTTGGCAAAAGAAGCAAATTTTAGCACAGCAATGGTATGTTTTACTCTAAATTTGCCACTCATGATGCTTCTCTGAAAGTTACAAATGGTTAACAAGTCAGGTGAAAATAAATCACTGTGTTTGTTACATTTTCAGTGCAATTCTTTGCAAATACTAACCAAAGCAGAGGGGACAGTAGATATTTTTGTGTGGTTACCGTAGAAGTATGGGTTCCAGCACTAGGCATTTCACCTACAGCATGCTGACGGTCTGCCCGCATCTCCCACCACTACCACTCTCCCCATGCTTGCCCTGCTGATTGCACATCCACTGGCCCGGCCCCATTATCCTGCATGCACTCTATAATCTCACATTACAATTCAAAGTGTGCACATCGTTACATGATAGAGTAAGCACAGAAAGTTACCACAGAAAATGTCTTTACAGGCAGTTGCAATAGCTAGCTGTTAGTGTCATTAATTTTTTTTAATGAGAATGAGAAAGATATGACAGTGCTGATGGAATGCGCAAGCAAAATGTTAGAGTTGAGCTAATTGACAGAGTGCAAATTAGGGAAGGAGAGACATGATGTCGAACACAGGTGGATTTGTTAATCTACCCAAAAGAAGAGAAAATGAAGTACACACAACAAAAATATCATTGATGATATAGAGATATGGCCTATTACAATGTAATTTCTTCTACATTGTGAATTATACAAAGAAATATGAAACTTTTGTGAAAACGTTCAGTTCTTATTGCACACAACTGACCTTTAAGGAGATGCAGAGGGAGGAGTACTTATACCTATGAGATTTCGTTTTAAAAGGTGCCAGAAGGAAAAGAAAGTCTTTATGTGTTACCTGGATGGTATAGTTTCAAAAAAGGCATGGTATCAGGTTGGTCCATAAATCTAGCGTTTCTGTCTTGTGTTGGTATTCCAGTTGCTATGAGTTTATTTATTGACTGTCATCTTTTATTTGTAGTTCACTGTTGCTCTTTCAGTTTAAATATTGTTATTGTGTTATTTAGAGAGTGAGTGGAGTGGTGGACACTAGAAAATGAAGTGCCAAGGGGAGATACTGGGACATTTTAAACATTCTCTTGTTTGAGTTCAACAGAGAGGTGACAGCCAGCAGAGGTAGCCCCAAAACATTGTGCCATGTATGACGATAATGCCACTGGACAGAGAATGGAAAGAAAACGGTTTTCTCCTTTAAAAACAATTGGTTTGACATTAGCAACTTTCCACATTTAGGTAGACCTTCAGGATTTGATGAAGATAGTTAAAATGCTTTAACCCACAATTATGTATGTTAAGTGTACTCAAGAACTGGTAAATGTGATGAACTGTGAGCATTTCACTATGCCCAATCCAGCAATGCGGAAGTTCGTCATTTACGTAGCAATGAACATCAATGTTCCAATGAGGGGGTGCCTTATCTTGTTGAAGAATGAAATTCTCAGAATCAACACTCAGTTGTGGAAATAATACCAAATCACAACTACAACATGTCAAGGTAAGAGGTACCCATCACAGTCTTCTCGTAGAAGAACAACAGGCCATGCATCTTTTTCTGTCCATTGCACGGGAAACCTTAACATTTGGCAAATCTCGTTCATGCACCACACTTTCATGAGGATTTTCAGTGCTTCTCCTTCTCACGTTGTGGCAATTAAGTTTTCCAAATAAATGGAATGTTATTTCTTCACCATGTATCAGGTTGGAGGCCAAACGTTTCTACAAATCTACGAATGTTTCTTGCATTGTGATGCAAAATTGGAGACATTGGTCACAATTTTACACTTTTGATTGTTGCATGAGTTACAGACAGTATAATTTAAAATGTAGCAAAATCTTCCATACAGTGTGCTGCAGTTGTAGCTCCTGTGAGCTGTTCATTTTTTTGGGCTGCATATAAAACTTTCCCTCATCCTCTCTACAGTTGCAGCAGGCAACTTCGTCGACTGGTACTTTTCTGTTTACAGGGACAATTGGAGTCCCTATATCGCCAATGTCAATGCACACCATTCTGTTTATGTGGCGGTTCTTTTCCATAATTCCTTCTGAATCCACGCTGCACTGTCACAACAGATAACACATTTCACATATTCCAACACAAAAAATCTATTATCGCTTTGTCACCATTTTGTGAGGCACTGTACACATAACACCAACTGGTGGGCACAATGCAATCCCAGTGAGTTAACAGTCTATTCATGCATTAGTCATATTTGCATTTGCATTTGGAAAACAAAGAGCTTTGAAAATGAATGAATCAATCATAATGGCTTGCATTTCTTTTGGATAAAGCCATTCCACATTAGTTACTTTTGCTTGCTGTGGCCCTCAGTCCAAGGACTGGTTTGGTTAAGCTCTCCATGCTGCAGACCAATTAAAATTACTTGACAGCTGAAGTATTGCTGACACAGTGTTGCCACATCTGCTGCCAGCTGTCACTCAGTTATAGGCAACATACAAACATTGCAAATCAGTTCACAAATACTGTTAAGAGTAACATGGGGCAATGCTGGCAGCAACTGCCTCGAGGTATGACAGAACTTGGACCTGTCGACAGCTGATTGGTTTTAAGTGACCAATGCCTGAACTGAGAAGAACAACATGTTTTGTAGCCCTCAATTTAAACTTGTGTCCTAACCTAACCACAACCTTGTGATGCACAATATATCCAAGAAAATGACGATCAACAAACTGCAGCAAAACTAAACTCATGAGCATTTTGTTCATGATGTTTAAGGCTAACCACTATGAGCAAACTCAAGACACATAAACTCCAGTTTCACCAGTAAAAGCAAACTGTAATTTCTCGCTGTCATTGGTTACCTGAAACTACCCTCACAGTGGATACATAGGGTGCCACATTATCAACCGGTGAGCAGTCCCGGTTGGCACTTGGCTGCAGATGATAGGCGACACAAGCAGATTCCAGATGATACAGAGAAAAATAAGAGCAAATAAAAAAGTCAATTCGATGATGAAAATGATGCAATAAAGTACCATAAATAAGAAATTACATTTAAATTAATTAATTGAATAAACATAATAATCAAAGTCTTTTGACTGTATTTTTAAAAATAAAATATTTTGCTGCACTTTACAAGATTTGAACTTCTGACCTTGGACATGTAAGGTTTATATGCTAACCAATAAATTGTTCCATGTAGGGCCCAGTCACAGTGATTAGTTGCAGCCTTCAAAAATTTGGTGTCATTTTATGTTCTACAAAGCTGTTCTAATGCAAGCTGATATCTGTGGTTATAATATGTGCATATGTGATGCTGAGTTGTGTCTTGTGAGGAAAGATCCTGTAGCAATTGGTTAGTGCTGTGTATGAAATGAAAGGGCCAAATCCAGGATTTGGGATCCAAAACAAAGCCGGACAAGAAATTGTGAGTGAACTACTAGTTGTGGCAATTTAGCAACAATGAACAGTTTGGGCATGACACTGAATGCTCTGATTAGACGAAATCAGTTACAACGGACTATAGTCTATCCCGTGTAAGCCTCTTCATCCCTGCACAACTGTTGCCACCTACATCCATTTGAACCTTCTTATGGTGTTTGAGCTTTGGCCTCCCTCAAGAATTCTTGCCTCCACACTTCACAATTCTCTAATGTGTCGGGATGTGTCCTATCAACCGGCTCCTTCTTTAGGTCAGATTGAACTATTTACTTCTTTCTTCCCTTATTCAATTGCAGTACCTCCAATTCATTATTTGATCCATCCATCTAATCTTCAGCACTTTTCTGTAGCTTCACATTTCAAAAACTTCTATTCTGTTCTCGTCTGAACTGTTCAAATGCAGTGGTGGCTAGTGATCACATGCCAATGTCCTACAGCACACTGTCCCACACTATAATATTCCACTTCTCTTCAAATGCATGCTGGTATCCAAATAAAATGCATGAAAACATGTTTTGTACCGCTGTCCCTGCAATAATTAGAAACAGATGTCAAGTGTTAAAAGGACAGTCAACCACATCACGATCAACCCAGAGAAGGGAATCAGTGTGATGTCATCCCTACTGGCACTGACATTGCTCACAGCATCAGATCAGTATTTTTCGTTGACCAGTGCATGTAAAGTATTGTGCAAGCGATTTTAGAGGAGCAATTTTCACAATGGTACTGTGGCCAAGTCACCTAGACCACAGACTGTTAATTCGTCAGCTGAGGTTTAAACCATACTGGTACCAGTATCCCCACCCCCTTTGCTATCTATGTTAAACTATTAATTATATCTATATTCCATACTGAGAGTGACATTGTTGCCGTTATACTGCTCGCCCAATGCTGCTACCTGTGTTGAGATGGTTTTCCAGTTGCAAAAAAATACTTATCATCTTATTTTAAGAAAACATTAGGTGAAAAAAATGTTAATTTTTGCACATCTTGCATAAGTAAAATCATATATTCAATTTAGTTACAACAAGCTGAGCGTCTGCTGATTCACTTGCATTGACTGTATAGCCTGCACAGATTTTTTTTTTTTTTTTTTTTTTTTTTCCTTTAATCAAATTTTTTGTTGTTCACAAATTGCAACACCTTCTAAGCTTTTCACACTAATGAAGGCTATAGAAGCATGGTCTTTTCCAAATTTACTTCTGACCAAAAAGTGATTCTGGTAGTTGGAGTCGAAGGTTTTTATTAATTAGGCTTCCCATGTTCTTATGGAAATATTTCCACTGAAACTTTCACCCCCCTCCCCAACAAATATTATCTTATATCGAACCATGAACTGAAATACCAGTTTTCATGGATTTAACTTTAAAAATTCTTATTATTATTTTATTAAAGATTTTCATCCCCTATTTTACCCCCTGAGCAGGTAAATTTCCAAACACACTGAGATATGCAATTTATTTTTTTCCCCTACGAGAGAAGTCAAATACCAATTTTCACAGACGTAGCTTTAAAAATGCTTTAGTAGTTCTTTAACAATGATATATTTCCAAAAAAACTATTACCCACTATTTTACCCCTTCATGGTTGAATTTCCAAACATGCTGAGCATGTGTTCTTCTAATTTGTGACTAAGAAAGCAAAATCGGTATTCATAGTTCTAGCTTCAAACTTGCCTTAATAGTGACATACTTTCAAAAAGCCTTTCATACCCTAATACACCTCCTTAGGAGTGAAATTTGGAACATATCCTTCTTGAACAATGCCTTGAATGTGAGATCCACATTACTCTCTAAATTTCAAGTTTTTCTCCTCAGTGGTTTCAGTGGGGTGACGATGAGTCAGTGAACCAGTCACGCCCTATTTCACCCCCTTAGGGGTTGAATATCCAAAAACAGTGAAACACATATGTTTTCATTTCTAAGTGAGAAACCAAAGAGCAACATTCAAAGGTTTAGCTTTAAAATGCTTTTGCAATGAAATATGTTCATAAAATGTTTCACCCCTATTTCACCCCCTTAGAGACTGAATTACAAAAAACAATGACATGCATAATTTTTTTTTATTTCTAACAGATAAGTTGAATACAGATGTTCATAGCTTCAGCTTCATAATGAATAAGTGCATAATGAAGTATTTCCATAAAAACTTTCCTATTTTACCCTCTTAGGTGCTAAATTTCCAAAAACGCTGAAATATGTATTTTTTATTTGTAACTGAGAAGTCAAATACCAATGTTCATGGATGAAGCTTTAAAAATACTTTAACAGTTCTTTAATAATGATATATTTTCAAAAAAGCTTTCACCCAATATTCCATCATCATAAGGGTTAAATTTCCAAAAAAATGCTGAAACACATATTTCTTTATTTCTGACCAAGAAACCAAATACCAATTTTCGTAAGTCTAGCTTCAAAATTGCCTAAATAGTGACATATTTTTAAAAAAATCATCTGCTATTACACCCTCTAAGGAATGGAATATCAAATCACTTCTTAAACAATGCCTGCAGTATAAGATCACACCCTCCGCAAATTGAAAGTTTCTGTCCTTAGTGGTTTTGGCTGGATGACGATGAGTCAGTCAGTGAGGCAGTCACTTGGGATATTGCCTTTTATATAGAGAGATTATTATCCTTGTAAGTGAAATGCCTATAGGCGACCATTGTAACACAATGATAAAACTTTGCACGTGCCGCCATTACCCACATAGCAAAACTTACTACTTGCAGTATCTCATTTTCTAATCTTATTCTTTTAGGATTGCCTGATTTAGTTTTACATTTTATTACCCTTGTGTTACCGTTATTGATGTCCGTCTTATAACCTCTTTTCCAGACGCTATCCGTCCCATTCAACTGCTCTTCCAAGTCCTTTGCCATCTGACAGAATTACAGTGTCACTGGCAAACTTCAAATCTTTTATTTCTTCTTCGTGAGCTTTACCTCCCTTTCCCTATTTCTCCTCAGTTTTCTTTACTGATTGGCCAACGTCTCACTCCCTTCTCAAATCACGCAGCCATTTCACATCATTTGACTCTTGGTTTCGGTACAACTTGTGAATTACCTTTCACACATTGTATTTTATTCCTGCTTTCTTCCACAAGTACACTCACTTTTTACTTTACCCATGTACCTTTCATTCATTGTGAATGTTTTCGGTGTAGCAGCCCCATTCTTGTACAATTATTCTTGTCATCAGGCAATGACTATGTCTACTTGAAAACTAAGAGAGCATAAGCTGTTTTCAAAGCAGAAGATCCCTTACGACTTTTGTCGATAAAATGTACATGGGTGAAGAAAATGGGCTTACAAAGTTTAGGAAATATGGAGAACCACAGAGAAGTCAGCCAGAACCATGTGTCATGGTAGACTTGGCAGGTGGGATGAAAAGACAAAACTGTCTTGTCTGTTGGGGACTGCACCAGATGAGATCTGAAAACCTGCGAGCTTATACACTGAAGATAGTGTAATATGTAAGACAGAAATTACTGACAAAACATTGTGCAGGAGTTTGCAAGAGTAAAAGCTAAGTACCAACAATGTAAGGAAAAGATAGATTGCTACTTACTGTAAAGATGACTTGCTAAGTTGCAGACAGGCAGAATTAAAAGACACTTAAAGATCAGCTTTCAGCCACAGCTTTCATTAGAAAAATAAAGAGAAACACACACCATTCATTTGCTCAGGCAAGCACACCTCACGCACAAACAACCATCAACTCCATCAGCTCGACCAGAATGCAACTGACATGTGGAAATGGAGGCAGCAATCTGGAGGAGGTGGGGAGGGGGAAGGCATAGTAGTTTACAGGTAGGAGGAGAGACGTATGTTGCCTGGCAGTGTGTGCAGGGACTAGACTGCCAACAGGTGCAGTGTTGTGAGTGTGTGAGGCAGGGAGGTGAGGCAAATGCAGCAAAAAAAGGAAAGAGTGGGGAAAGAGAGGCAGACGGCTGCACATGAAGAGGGTGCGAGATGAGAATAGAGAGGAGGTGATGTAAGACTGTGGGGTTGGAATTACTGTAGGTTGAAGCCAGAATAATTTCAGGAGTGGATAACATGTTGTAAGAATAACTCCCATCTGTGCAGTTCAGAAAAGCTGATGGAGCAGTGGAGGATCCAAATGGCTAATGTGTGTCTTTTAATTGTGCCTTACTTTCATTACTTTTTTGGTATTCCAACCGGGAGGTTTCCTTGTTGGAAAGCTAAGCATGTTATACATGATAGAGGTAGTGGGGCAGGGAAAAATAGACAAGCAAGAAAATAAAAGATACAGAAAACTAAAAGAGTGAAAAAAGGAATAGCTACTGAGAAGAAATGCTGAGTCTGAAGAGACTGAAGTAAATTAAGGCCAAGCAGTGAGAAAAGAAATGTTGTAATGCCAGTTCCCGCCTGCAGAGTTCAAAGAAACTAGAGGGGGGGACAGGGGGGGGGGGGGGGGGGGGGGGTGAAGCATCTGGATTGCATGTATGGTGAAACAGGCACCAAGGTGACAACTGTGTGTTACCTGTCCAATTTGAATTGGAACCACTCATGTAATCAAAGATGTCACAAATTTGTGTTTCTTGAACTCTGGTATTGTAAATATTTATGTACTGGGTAAAATTCTGTATTTTAAAAGATTATAGAATTGTAAATACTTATGCATTATTTACCAGTATGTGTATATTGTGTAAGCTGTTATATGCAATTGCAGTATAAGTTACTGTATTTGTGTATTGTCTACATTGTAAGCATAATTACATTATGTATGGTATACATAGATCTACATACCTGTACAAAAGGTAATTTATGAGACCAATAAAAAATCACGATCACAGAAGACACACAACTTTTCAAAGAAAATTCTCTTACACAGGCTTACAAAACAAGACAAAAGAACAAACTACGTATTGCCTTGTTTGAAAATGCCAAATATTACATGGCTTTGAAGCTTAGCAATAACACATAGAGTCATAGCTCAAAGACTACAGACTAGACAGACTAGACACTATGGAAGTAAACACAAAAATACTTAAAAAGCAAATATTTTTACATTGTGGAAGATTTTATAAATGATGAAAACAAGTAGTAAATACTAAAACTTTTTACAACATAATCTCTCTGATTATGCATGTTCTCTTTAAATGCATACATGAGTTCTTTTTACCTGTACTAATATTCATTAACTAAAGAAGCAAACACTGAAAATTACTGAAAAAGAAAATTTTACTACAGCGTGGAAAATTTTAAGCAAGAAGAAGACATGTAACACATATTTAGTTTTTTGTGTTGTAATCAATGTTTATGTCTCAAAGAAATACTTCATCAACTACAGAACCACCAATAAAGTTCTACTTCAGAATTAATGGAGAAGAACATTACTCCATCTCCAGGCACTTGGCAAGTCATTTTTCACTATGCATGTTACAAATATTTTCAGTTCATTTGCTACTTTCATAAAAATATCATTTGTCTAACACCAAATTTCTGCATGTCATGAATCCATAAAGTATGCTTACTTACACAATCTGCTTCTGAATGCAGTGTGCCTTTATATATGCATTCTTCGTTCTCACATAACGTCAGTGACTCTCTAGGGAAATAGAGCGTCCCTACAGGCATTCTTCTAAGCACTGCAACAAACTCGTTCTGAAATGAGAAAGAGTGGTTGAAGGATTAAAACAATGTATAAAAACTACAACTCAAGTAGACTCCAATATAACAGCAATAACACAAGGTAATAAAAAGTAACATACAAGCTGCATCATTACTTGAACTTTAGTATAGAATTCTGTATCCTGAATTTAAAAGTTTCAGGATGTTCTCAAAAACATAAGAAAGAAATTACTTAAACATAAATAATCTTAAGTAAAATAAAACCATTTAAATTCCCCAGTAACTTACCTCAATCTCTAGGTTCTTAGAAAGTATTATCACAGCTAGTATTGCAATGTGTAAAGTACAGATACGATATCTCCAATCAATCCTTGACAAAAGGGTGAACAGCTTCTATTATTGTTTAATCCTTACTTGCCACACTTCTATGGAGTGATGTGCTTGACACGCTGGGGTTGATTGCATCCCATCAACAATTGTTACAACAAAGAAGCTATTGAATATATTTATTTGAAATTTTTTCACAACTTCTCAAAAGCTTACTTTTTGAAATTATATGGGTCATACAACCAGTAAATAAGAATAAAAAATTCAGATATCAAAAAAATTGAAAAAAATTACTTTATTTTTTAAAAAATCACAATCTCTTTATGTCTGCGTACAAATGGTTGTAGCTTTAACAGAGTTTGCTCAAGACAGAGTACTACAATAAAAAAATAGTTCATTACTGAACTACCTCAGAAAGATATTTATTTTGGAAAAAAAGGAAGGAATACAATGAAAAAGTTTTAATTTCATTATCAAAATAAAAATTTTGCAAACAATTGGAAGAGAGGGTGGTTAGAAAACACAGAAAAACATGTTCAGAAAAATGGAATCAAAGAATTTTCAATCAAATTGATATATTTTTAATGTACACACTTATCACATATACCTATTTTTGTCCACTTCAAGTAATCCTCGAATGTACGTCATCAACTTTGCAGATTATACACCATCGAATTATTTTAATATTATTTATTGTACAAAAAGCAGACATGATACAACATCTCATTCTCGGCCATCCCATTGGTCTCTTTCCTTCAGTTTCTCCATCCATTACAGCCTTTACTACCGTGTTCTCCCCTCTCTTCCTCACATGTCCATAACATCTTAGTGTCTTAATTTTCACACTCACCACGACATCAGGCAGTGTGTATAATTGTTGGCATTCTAATTTTTCCTTATTCTCCACTGTTCATTTTCTTTCACTGGTCCATATATTTTTCTCAGTACTTTATTTTCAAAAGTGATGAGATTTTTTTCTGTTTTCTTTGTCAGGGTCCATGTCTCACTTGCATAGCACACTACTGGCTTGGTGATGGTCTCACATATTCTTATTTTTGCCTGCCTAGATAGTAACTTCAATCTTATGATGATGTGCACAGCTCCTAGACATCCCCCCCCCCCCCCCCCCCCCTCAGCTTGAATTCTCGTTACTATCTCTTGTTCTATAAGGTTTTGTTGGTTGATGTTGACACCGAGGTACATGAATGTGTCCATCTTCTGTATTGCTAGACTTCTGATTGTCATATGGTGTGGTCCTAAATAATCTCTTCTTCCTACTACCATTAACTTTGTTTTACTTTCATTTATACTTAGACCTAATTTCTTAGCTTCTTCCATTAGCATAGTCCCCATTTCCTCCAGGTCTTCCATGACCTTTCCTATCAGCACAATATCATCCGCAAAAGCCAGGACATTTACCTTTTTTCCTATGGTGATTCACCTGTTACTCTCCTCAGGGAACTACCTCTCTAGTTTCACTCTACCCTCTGATTCCATCACATACACTTCAGTTAGTTTTATCAGCTTTTCAGGTATCCCATACTCTGCCATTATCCTCCACATTTCCTCTCTTACCGTGCTGTCATATGCTTTGTTGAAATCTATAAACACGCAAAAGGTATAATGATTGTGCTCCCATCACATAATATACTCACAGATTTTCACTCTGATGCCAAAATACACTTGAAATGAAATGCACCTCATTTCATAAACTCAACCTCACTTGACACAATGGGACGTTGGCAATCCCAGTCGCTGTTACAGATGGACTGACACTTCCACTGGCTTTAGGAGTAGTCATACTATTGAATACTACCTATTTGTGCTATAGACTCGATTTTCTCGTCAGCTTCACATATTTGAAATTAACGGAAAGTGGGCTTGGAGCGTACTACACCCCAGAGTATCAAACAAGGGATAAAGGACACTGTGGTACACTTTGAGCTATCTTTCATCAGCTAGAGGTACTGCAGTTCATCATTTATGTCATTCTCAAACGCAATTATCTTTTGTCACTGTAATGTATATATTCATGTTACAAATGATGGGATAACACCTTCAACTGAAACCAAGACTGGGAATATCATCTGAACATAATGGACAGTGCCTTGAAAAAATTTTATAAGATGAGCATTAATGAGAGTAAAAGAAGGGCATTGGATAAGGTCAAATAAAGTCAGATGATGTAGATGGAATCAGATTAGAAAAGCAGCAGAGTAACTGAAGAAGACAGAAGTAAAGAGCATACAAAATCTAGACTGGCAATAAGAAGAAACATGTTTCTGAAATAGAGGAATATTTTGATGTGCACAACAAATTTAAGTTTTAGGAAATATTTTCCGAAAGCAACTGTGAGGAGCATAGACTTATGTGTGTTATGGCACTGAATAGTAAAGAGTAGGAAATTAGAAATTTTTATCAAAACTCCCACTGGCGAAATCCAGTCATACCCGAGACAGAGATGAAGCAGGAAGTGAGATAGTATGTTGCCAAGTGGGTTAGATTGACTACACATTACAACACTGTCTACTGAGTGAGGACACACATTCAGCAGAAAGGACACTGCAACAAAAAAACCAAAAGAAGTGAGACAAATATATTCATTAGCTCATTAAGACATGGTGCAAGAAACTCTTTTTCTTAAACAAGAGCACTGTAGTGAGGAACTGACACAGCAGTTAACAGCCTGTCAAGTGATATAGGAGAATCAGGAAGATACAAGTGGTCATTAAAAACTGAGCCTCACATCATAGCCTCATGCTAGCTCTCTTTAAATACTCTACCATTCCAGCTCTCATCATGAGTGGATAATTTGGATCAATGGCATTCACAGTAATAGCGCTCAATTACGTGATTACGATATTTTAGTGAATCTACCTGGTGAACTCCATGCCACTCACCACTTACAAATCTACTGATGGAGGAACTGATTGTCTTAAAACACCACTTCGCACGGTGCTGCCAGCACTGAAGTTCAGTGTCAAAGATGGTAGCAGTGCCTCTTGGAGTCTCATGAAGGGTCATTGTAGAATTCGGAGTGGGACTGAGGACACTCCAGCAGAAAGTGCAAGATCACTCTGTGCTGGGCAATGGCCACCCCCACTCATTGCCAACCCGCCACGGCACTAGGGTCGCTGACATCTTCTCTTAGGCATACAACTGCTAAGGTGACTGGATGGACATCAGCTAACATGCAGCTGAATGAACAACAGCTGAGACTCATTCAGAAGAAAGGCAACTTGTAAACTATTGTGAATAAATAACTGAACAGTAATAATGTTTTACTAGCACTGAAGACACTTCACAGGTTCCCAGCATCTATCCTGTCTTCATGCAGAGGTATCTCCGCAAGGCCCCTCTTATATAGAATGAAAATGTATTAATAAACAGCTTAAACATGAAGACAACAGCGGCGCTACAAAAACACAGGGTGTGGCAGAAACAGACTGTTTTAATTAGCCTCTAAAAGTGAAATGATATTATTGGCAACACTGAATGCTTGTAATAAACTAACAGGAAAAAAAATCAGTACATCCTTTTAGAGGTTTTCAAATCACTCAAGTTTTATTGTTGCAACAGTGCGTATGGAGTACATAAAGTTATTACATTTACAGATCAAGAATACGAGCAGTTCTGAGGTACCAGGCACTGACCCATGCTGGAACACCCACATTAGTACACAGTGTACCCTTCATGGGTGGCAATGCATCCAGTCGAGGGTACAGATACTGTTCTGGGATGCATTACTCCATGTTTACTTGACCTGTTGATGTAGTTCTGTATGTGTTGGTGAGTCACACAAGTCACTTCTCATTCTATCATATCCCAAACATTTTCCATTGGAGACAAGTCTGGAAACCATCTTAGTCAGGGGAGCTGCTGCAAGTCTTGCACAGCACATAAGAGTTTCAGTCATTGCATGGCCAAGCATGTTGAAACAACAGATCACCTTCCTGCTGTAAGAATGGCAAGAAAAGAGGTCTAACAACATTCCGCATATACCAAGCACTCTAGGGCCTCTTGTCAAGAGCAACACAAAAGAAACAAACTAAGAAGATATAAGTGGACAAATGTATCTGCATCGCCAAAAGCTATTTACGAAATAGTATGGAGAAAGTGAACTGATATGTTCTGGATAAGTAAAGAAATTTGAAAACAATCCACAGTTGTACAGTTTTTGACTAACAAATACATCAACTGAAATCTAATTCATGTGTTCCGAAAATAATGTTGACGTGTGTATAAAAGCATTTTTTTTTTTTCAACTAAAATGTAAACAATTTTCAGTGGGTTCAGAGAAGAAGTCTTTTTGGTGGGTTTGGTGAAGAAGATTTTGAATCCTGATAATGGCAGTGATGCAGTAGAAGGTGAGCAATGCTGCAGGGGTATCGCGGTATGCCAAACTGCAGTCTTCGAATCACTTCTTTTGAGACATCAATTTTGCCAGGAATTGTTTTTGTGGTATAAGGCTAGTACTAACTGTGTAAGGTAACAGTTTATCTAGCTGAGTAAATGGTGAACAAAAGAAAGCAGTATATTTGCATTATATGCCATTATTCACGAAGGACATGGCCACAGAGGCTTCCGACTACCTACGAGCCTTGTTGCAGCAAATTAAGACTCTAAACACTAAGATAGAGTCCACAAAGGAAGAATCAACTAATACAGTGGAAACATTAAGCGACAACTTAAGAGTCAACTAAGAAAGAATTAACTAATACAGTAGAAACTAAGTTAACAAATTTAGAAACACTGATAAAGTTATCTAAGGAGTTGAAGGATGAAATAGATAACCAATGTGATTTAGTTCAAGAGGAAGTCAAAGACCAGTTTCAAGAATTAGATGGCAACATCAACAATGTAGGTCAGTTTGCTGCTAAAGAATTCAAACAGTTTAAGGATGAAATCTCAGAGACAAAAGAGCATGTTTCAGCATTATAAAAATCCCAAGAATTTGGGGGAATAATTAGAACATCTGAGGCTTTATCTAATTTGGAGGAACATTACAGAAATTTGTAGCTCAAACAGTACAAAAGAAAGTAGAATTAACTAACACTAAAGTTGGAGTTACGAACGATGACAGTCGAGTTTAGGCTTGTTCTGCACACCTACACCATGATTTCCACGACAGCTAATAAGTGTTCAGTAGTGTTCGAAGCACTCTGCTCTGAATGATGTAATCATAGCAAATTGTTTAGAGAATTTTTATTCCATTTTTTTGCGAGTTGTCGACACTGATGGTGGTGGTAAATGATACATTCTGCATAAGCAAGGGAGAGACATAATGTGCAGGATACATGCTTTCCTTAAGCGGAAAGCATGCGCATACGCGTACTGCAACTGTCAGTTGGAATCATCAACAATGCAATCCTCATCCATTCCTCGACATGTGCAAACCATCATTGTCCATGGATCAGACTATAGCACTCATTTTAATGAAAATTTTGCAGAACAACAAAAGGAATCATGACGATAGTGTAGGACTTACGGTTCAATGAAACATATTACACAGGCACAGTTAGTCCCATGAATTTCAGGTACTTCTAACTGAACAACAACATACCTCAACAGAAATAGCTCTGGTAGACAATACACCCCTCGTCGAAAATGTCTACCTGACCGTTATTGTCAGGGACTGCTTAGAAAAACTGCAAGAGAGGGTGCAGGAGAATCTGCATACACAAGCACAAAAAAGACTCAAGCCTTTTAATGATAAAGCAGTTACATCTATTTTTCAAATAGATGATTTGGTATTAGCATGTGATTTTCATAATAGCTCAAACTTGAAGGAGACAAATAAAACTTTCCTTCACTACAGGGGACCATTCAAAGCGCAAGACGTACCACATCCGAAAGTAGTATACATACTAGACCCTGACACGGGACAAAATAAAGGATTGTACAATACAGATGCATACGGAAGATTCAAGGTCCCTGGAGAGTTCATGTCCTTTGTAAATTTGGTGGATTGATGAGCACTGGTTGTCCCAGTTAAATTATTTTTGTATTTCTTTTTTTAGTTTTCGCAGAGCAATTTCTTTCTTCTTCGACTAGCGTGTTATCTTTTAATACAGTAATACCTTCTACTATTGCTTATTCTGTAAAAATAGCTGGAAGACGGCAAAAGGGGACTGAGCTTGACATGAAAACAAAAAATATAGGCCATTACGTACACAACAGCTGGACGCATAGCATCCAATCCTTGTTTTGGACTACTAAGCTGCTACATTAAAATAATAGATGATTAATTACTTCATAAACTTAACTGTACCATAGATTAAATTTGTCATGTACGAGGGCAGTTCAATAAGTAATGCAACACATTTTTTTTCTGAAACAGGGGTTGTTTCATTCAGCATTGAAATACACCAGGTTATTCCCCAATCTTTTAGCTACACAACACTATTTTTCAACGTAATCTCCATTCAATGCTACGGCCTTACGCCACCTTGAAATGAGGGCCAGTATGCCTGCACGGTACCATTCCACTGGTCGATGTCGGAGCCAACGTCGTACTGCATCAATAACTTCTTCATCATCCGCGTAGTGCCTCCCACGGATTGCGTCCTTCATTGGGCCAAGCATATGGAAATCCGACGGTGCGAGATCGGGGCTGTAGGGTGCATGAGGAAGAACAGTCCACTGAAGTTTTGTGAGCTCCTCTCGGGTGCGAAGACTTGTGTGAGGTCTTGCATTGTCATGAAGAAGGAGAAGTTCGTTCAGATTTTTGTGCCTACGAACACGCTGAAGTCGTTTCTCCAATTTCTGAAGAGTAGCACAATACACTTCAGAGTTGATTGTTTGACCATGGGGAAGGACATCGAACAGAATAACCCCTTCAGCGTCCCAGAAGACTGTAACCATGACTTTACCGGCTGAGGGTATGGCTTTAAACTTTTTCTTGGTAGGGGAGTGGGTGTGGCGCCACTCCATTGATTGCCGTTTTGTTTCAGGTTCGAAGTGATGAACCCATGTTTCATCGCCTGTAACAATCTTTGACAAGAAATTGTCACCCTCAGCCACATGACGAGCAAGCAATTCCGCACAGATGGTTCTCCTTTGCTCTTTATGGTGTTCGGTTAGACAACGAGGGACCCAGCGGGAACAAACCTTTGAATATCCCAACTGGTGAACAATTGTGACAGCACTACCAACAGAGATGTCAAGTTGAGCACTGAGTTGTTTGATGGTGATCCGTCGATCATCTCGAACGAGTGTGTTCGCACGCTCCGCCATTGCAGGAGTCACAGCTGTGCACGGCCGGCCCGCGCGCGGGAGATCAGTCAGTCTTGCTTGACCTTGCGGCGATGATGACACACGCTTTGCCCAATGACTCACCGTGCTTTTGTCCACTGCCAGATCACCGTAGACATTCTGCAAGCGCCTATGAATATCTGAGATGCCCTGGTTTTCCGCCAAAAGAAACTCGATCACTGCCCGTTGTTTGCAACGCACATCCGTTACAGACGCCATTTTAACAGCTCCGTACAGCACTGTCACCTGTCAGAAATCAATGAAACTATACGAGACGAAGTGGGAATGTTTGAAAATATTCCACAAGAAATTTCCGGTTTTTTCAACCAAAATTGGCCGAGGAAAAAAATGTGTTGCATTACTTATTGAACTGCCGTCGTATATACGGCAGTTAATATTTCCATGTCATTTACTTAATTGCATGTTACCATGTACATGTGGTACATGAAAAACTACAAATAAGAGCAACTTTAGTTTTATCCTCATATGATAGTATTAGGAGTTGGCGGTATATACACTCCTGGAAATGGAAAAAAGAACACATTGACACCGGTGTGTCAGACCCACCATACTTGCTCCGGTCACTGCGAGAGGGCTGTACAAGCAATGATCACACGCACGGCACAGCGGACACACCAGGAACCGCGGTGTTGGCCGTCGAATGGCGCTAGCTGCACAGCATTTGTGCACCGCCGCCGTCAGTGTCAGCCAGTTTGCCGTGGCATACGGAGCTCCATCGCAGTCTTTAACACTGGTAGCATGCCGCGACAGCGTGGACGTGAACCGTATGTGCAGTTGACGGACTTTGAGCGAGGGCGTATAGTGGGCATGCGGGAGGCCGGGTGGACGTACCGCCGAATTGCTCAACACGTGGGGCGTGAGGTCTCCACAGTACATCGATGTTGTCGCCAGTGGTCGGCGGAAGGTGCACGTGCCCGTCGACCTGGGACCGGACCGCAGCGACGCACGGATGCACACCAAGACCGTAGGATCCTACGCAGTGCCGTAGGGGACCGCACCGCCACTTCCCAGCAAATTAGGGACACTGTTGCTCCTGGGGTATCGGCGAGGACCATTCGCAACCGTCTCCATGAAGCTGGGCTACGGTCCCGCACACCGCTAGGCCGTCTTCCGCTCACGCCCCAACATCGTGCAGCCCGCCTCCAGTGGTGTCGCGACAGGCGTGAATGGAGGGACGAATGGAGACGTGTCGTCTTCAGCAATGAGAGTCGCTTCTGCCTTGGTGCCAATGATGGTCGTATGCGTTTTGGCGCCGTGCAGGTGAGCGCCACAATCAGGACTGCATACGACCGAGGCACACAGGGCCAACACCCGGCATCATGGTGTGGGGAGCGATCTCCTACACTGGCCGTACACCACTGGTGATCGTCGAGGGGACACTGAATAGTGCACGGTACATCCAAACCGTCATCGAACCCATCGTTCTACCATTCCTAGACCGGCAAGGGAACTTGCTGTTCCAACAGGACAATGCACGTCTGCATGTATCCCGTGCCACCCAACGTGCTCTAGAAGGTGTAAGTCAACTACCCTGGCCAGCAAGATCTCCGGGTCTGTCCCCCATTGAGCATGTTTGGGACTGGATGAAGCGTCGTCTCACGCGGTCTGCACGTCCAGCACGAACGCTGGTCCAACTGAGGCGCCAGGTGGAAATGGCATGGCAAGCCGTTCCACAGGACTACGTCCAGCATCTCTACGATCGTCTCCATGGGAGAATAGCAGCCTGCATTGCTGCGAAAGGTGGATATACACTGTACTAGTGCCGACATTGTGCATGCTCTGTTGCCTGTGTCTATGTGCCTGTGGTTCTGTCAGTGTGATCATGTGATGTATCTGACCCCAGGAATGTGTCAATAAAGTTTCCCCTTCCTGGGACAATGAATTCACGGTGTTCTTATTTCAATTTCCAGGAGAGTATTATACTATAAAACGAATAGAAAAATGAAATAGCAATGGTAGCATCCTTTCGATAAATTATGAATGTAGTAAAAAGATATTTAAGAATTATGAGTAAAATGCTATCGGTTTTATACATTTTATAAAACTGATTAAAGTAGAATACTATGGTGGGCCTATGTGTGATTCTTCTTCTTTCCTCATTTTTTTAGGGGGGCGGGGGGTGAGAAATGAATAGTGAGGTATCACTTCTATATAGTATTGACAGATGAGTAGACCGACTTTAACAATTATAGTGACTGTTTGACAATTTTCGGGTTTTCTGTAATGGTAAAACTGTGGCAAAGCCATTCTGTAGGAAATGCCAAACACCTTCTTCCTCTAGCTCCATGTTGAAGAACCTTAACAGATAGGGTCCTTGAGGTAGATGATGATAATCTATCTATAGGGTACTGTCTTCTTTTCTTCTTCAGTCCTAACATACCTGCTTCTTTGTTTTTTTTTTCCTTACCCCTCTGCCGGAGTACCATATCTATCCTCCCTCTGTCCATATGTAAAGTTACTATTGCAGGATCCTTTCTCTTTACAATCCACATAATTGAACTTACAACCTGTAACAGCAGGACTGCACTGGAGAGTATTTCACGTACAATAGTGACAACAGACTGACAGAATTTTTTGGAGTATCAATTACTTGACACATCAGTCATGCCACATACCGTAGGGGTGAAGAGTCTGTGAAGGACATAGAAGTCTAGGAAAATTGATGGCATGCTAACATGCATAATAGAACAAGAGATTGTCTACTGAAGAGTTAACAAGTTAATGAGAAGTTGTGCTAACTTATCTACAGTACACAGGTTAATGTATGTTCACAATGAAGGATTTTATAGAACAGGAGACAAGATACAAACGTTCTCCTAGTCTAATAAAAATAAGTAGATTGAAAGTACTCATATAGTCAAGTGTTGTCTAAATCTCATAAATGTAAGAGAGTGAAAGATCAGAAAATGTATATCAATAAGCAGATGCAGAATGATGTAAGAGAGTGAAAGGTAAGAAAGTATGTATCGATAAGCAGAAGCAGAATGCACAGGTGTGAGAATTGTGTGTATGTGGTGTTGTTATACGCATTATAAACAAGAGTAAGAAGTAAAAAATAAGTTAAAAAAGAGAAGTTAAAATGCAGCGGTAGAGAGTAATCAGGTGAAGTAAGTATAAAATCAATATGGAGAAAGTTCTCATGTAAAGTTCTCATCATAAAGATGATTGCTGAGCCACAGACAGGCATGTAGAAAAGACAACCATACTTTCACAATTAAATTTTCAGTCATACCTTTTGTCAGAAAATGAGAGCACACACACTTTCACACAATCACTCAGATACAATTGACGCACACATGACCATTGTCTTCGGACACTGCATATACAATGTTTGAGAATCAGATTCAAGCAAACCATTCCTCGTACTTCCCTGCCTCTCATTGGCAGCTGCTAGGCTAGTGGCAACACTGACTACAAGCTTAGTGGAGTGATAGGAAGGGGAGAAGTAATAGTGATGAGGAACTGACGCACACATGACCATTGTCTTCAGACACTGCATATACAGTCTTTGAGATTCAGATTCAAACAAACCATTCCTCGTACTTCCCTGCCTTTCATTGGCAGCTGCTAGGCTGGTGGCAACGCTGACTACAAGCTGAGTAGAGTGATAGGAAGGGGAGAAGTAGTAATGATGAGGGAGTAGCGAAGTGGCACACGTACTCAGCTGAACCCAGCCAGCTGCAATGCATGACACCTCAGTAAACAAAACATTTCATCTACTGAGACAAAAATGAGATTTTTCCAGTTTTTTTTCAAATTTCCCTGATGTTTTGCTGATGTGTTTGAATTTCTCTGATATTCCCTGATTTCCAGAACCTGTGGCAACCCCGATAAAGTTTTTTTTGTTTGAAAAACTATGAGAGTTTTCACAGAAAAAAATTTGGAGTCATTACTTTTCAGCTTGCCGTCATATTTGGGATAGGTATCTTTGCACCAAAAATAAATAAATAAATAATATGCAACAGTGAGTATGTGGAGTTCCACATACTCAAACTGATGCATAAATTAACAAAAGATAAACAACTGCTTCATATCCATAAAGTGTATTATCAGTTAAGTCAACACTAATTTCTTTAATAATCAGAAGAACTAGTGTAAAATGAATAATATACTATAAGAGCTTACTCTCTCATTCTGACTTATGTCAAGGTAGTAGGGCTCACAGCTCGTGCTGTTGTACGTGAAGCCAGCAGGAGGGAGTTCTGAATGTGTTTCTGCTTCTGGTGTTGAGTCTTCCTACAAAAGAATATGTTCAAATATGAGTTATGACATTCCTCCATTATCGCATACTCTAAAGACCACTAAGAAGAAAATATTCGAGGATGTTAAACACCACATTCTTGAACTGAGATATAAATTAAAGAAAGACAAGCAACCATTTGAAATCCATAAAGTGTATTATCAATAAAACAACACTATTTTCTTTAATAACTTATGCACTTATGCCAGCAGCAATTAGAAATTTATCACATTCCATATTCATTTCTTTAAAGTTTCTTCTTTGCATTAGCAATAAATCATCACTGTACTGATTAATAACCTTTGTGCTCATCCCAACTAAATGTAATCCATTGACTTAGCAGAAAAATTACTACCTTGAAAAAATCTATTACACCTTCTCCTATATTAAGTAGTTAGATTAAATAGTTACACTGAGGTGATGCCTTCTAATATTGCGTCAGACATCCTTTTGCCCAGCGTACTGCAGCAACTTGACATGGCATGGACTCAACCAGTCACTGGAAGTACTCTGCAGAAATACTGAGCCATGCTGCCTCTATAACTGCCCATAATTGCGAAAGCTTTGCCAGTGGAGGATTTTGTGCACAAACTGACCTCTCTATTATGTCCCATAAATGTTTGATATGGATCATGTCAGGTGACCTGGGTAGCCTAATCATTCAGTCAAATTGTCCAGAATGTTCTTTAAACAATTGGCAAGCAACTGTGGCCTGGCGACACGGCACGTTGTCACCCATAAAAGTTCCATCATCATTGTTTGGGATCATGAAGTCCACAAATGGTTGCAAATGATCTCTAAGAGGTTCAGCTGGACCAGTCCACCCAGTCCATTCCATGTAAACACAGCCAACACCATTACAGGGCCACCACCAGCTTGCACAGCGTCTTGTGACAACTTGGGTCCACGGCTTTGTGACCTCTGTGCCACTTTTGAGCACCACTGTCAGCTCTTACCAACTGAAATCAGGACTTGTCTGACCAGGCTGCAGTTTTTCAGTTATCTATGATCCATCCAATGTAGTTGGCCCAGGAGAGGTGCTGCAGGTGATGCTTTGCGGTACGGCACACCTACAGTATTTACAATACAGTATTTGTGGAAAGAGACTGAAGAGGAATTTTTCTTATGTTTATGGGGAACGTACAGCAATAAAATGCCAGTAAAATGTAAAAACCTTTAATAAGTGAAGAAAGAAGTAGCAATAACTGTCCAACAATATGGAACATAGTCTTGGATAATGTATGAAATAAAATTATGAGCATGTTTAAAAGTTTCTGTAAGTGCTGTAATGAGTAATTAAATGACACAGCATCATTTCAATTACTGTATGACAAAAATTAATCAACAGTACCAAAAAAGAAAAGATAGTTTTCTATACATACTTACATGAAGGCCCACACTTTCTCCTATGTTTCTCTTTAAAATGTTATACAAATGTGACGTACTATACCTAACACATTGAAAATAACTAACGCACATAACCACAAAACATCAATAAGAAACACACCATTATTCCACTTCTGTACTTTGAAAAAATACCACATATTGGAATTTAATTTTCTATTTTTCTACAATCACAGCAATTGCAATACTCTATTGCTTTTTAACCAGTTCCTTTAACTTCAAAATGTAATACAATAATGCATATATATTGCAGTATGTGGTCCCTACTTAAAGTAATAAGTTATCTCTGTTTGCTTTCCACATTTTGCATTTGATGATGCTTTCATTTTAATTCCTGATACGAAACAATCTGCAGAAAGCAAGAGTTTGAAAATAAGCATTGCACTGCTGTTGGCAATCCCCAAATGTGTCAAAAACAAAAGTGAACATCAGACGTTATAGCCAATATATTTCTCCAAAAAATGTAATAAGCAATATGTCATGCTAACCAATTTCTTAGCTATAGTGTTACATAGGACTTAGATGAGACCATTATATTTCTGTGTTATAACCAATATGTTGTTAAAAGCGATGTTGCCTTAAACGGTATAAACTGTAGATTTACTTTACAAACTGGACTTTAATCTTTCCATTTCTAGAAACTTCACTTTGTAGAACAAAAAATGGATTTTCTATGGCTGTTCAAAATGTGTATACATTTTTTGATGTACCGGTACCCTGTATATGCAAATCATTTTTGTCTTGTCCTATGACTTTGTAAATTACAGTTAAGCTGAAACTGAAGTTTATTGTCAATTACAAAAACTATTTATGGATATATGTTTTGAGAAGTGAATATAAGAATCCCATGGCCCTTCAAGAAGCCTCTGCAATATGTGCTGTTATCTACTTTACAAAATAATCTTGATGCTCGTTTGTGCTTAATAAATTCTTTGTTTCCTTTAGTTGTATTGGTTATAAGATAACTCCATAAGACAATAGAGTGTAAAATGGGGCATTACACTTCACGTCAGCACAATAAGAGATTCTTCAGCCGAACGTGTTCTGTTTTCCAGTCATTTACCAGTTAGCTTTAAGGGAGTGTGAAAGTTTACAATCACACCAGAAACATAACATTTGTTGGAAGCTTCTCTCTCTTTCTCTCTCTCTCTCTTTTTCTCTCTTTGCACCTGAACAGGCCTTGGAAGCCCCAAAAACCTGCTGTGTCGTCCTCAACCGATAGCCACCACTGGATGTGGATATGGAGACACATGTGGTCAGCATACTGCTCTCCCAGCCATTGTCAATTTTCATGACCAGAGGTACAACTTCTCAATCATCAAGCTCCTCACCTGGCCTCATAAAGGTTAAATGCACCCCACTGGCGAATAATTTTATAATTTTTGGCGTCAAGTGTGCAAGGCAGTTCAAAAATAAATTTGTTCTGTTGAAAATCTGTGACATGAAATGTGATTTGGTGTAGAAGTGGAGTGGTATTTTTTTCCCAGCTGCCATGGCAAAGGTGCTATGGATGGGTTTGGTGACAACGTTAAGTGCAGTGTTTGGATGGTTGTGAAATCTAGAAGAATTATTGTTTCATAACCAGAAGTTTTTCATCCTTACATTCAGAAGCATGTGAAAGGTATCCAAAAGACATACACTGATAAAGAGTTAACATTTAAGGAAAGATGGGATCATATGGGCTCCATACAACAAATACAGGGATTCAATCACTTCAGGCTGTATGGCCATAAGCATGTGTTGCTGTCTACAGTATGTTGGCCAGAAGTGAAGAAAGTTACTATTTGTGCTCCTGAAGTTGAGCAACTAAATGCTAGTACAATGCTTCAGTACAAACAAGCCTACTCTGATTGTGAAGAAGAGTTAGGCAAAATAGAGACTGGGGAAGTGAACGCAGGATTGTTTCTTTTAGTACAATTTGCTTTGAAAGTAGCCAAGATAATTTAAAGAATCTAAAACAATATAAATATGTTGGTGTATGCCGAAGTGCTGTGGTTGAAGAAAATGAAGTGAAAATAATGTTTTTGCAATATTGTGAAACTGGTAGAACATTATTAAAATCAAAAGAAAATTATGTTTCTTATGTAAAATTAAGCAATATAATGGCTAAATTACGTTTCCCAAGTATTAAAATGAAAGAAGGAAGAGTTTTTTAATGAATGTGGCAAAAATATTGATGTTTCACAAAAAAAGTTTGAATACAACTGTTTCGCTCTCAGAACCTTCAAAAGCCTAACTTTGCTTCTTCTAGAACATAGGATCCTCATTATTATTTAGAATGTAAACAAGTCTAGAATTCATAAGGATGATGTAATATGTAACACCTGTTACAATCTGCATAAAACACCTGGTACATCACTATTATTTTTTTTTATTTTGTTAAAAATTAAAATTATTTCCTCTGCAATAGAAAGAAAATCAGTTTGTTCTTCACTTCTACCTCAGAATTTTGTGATCAAGATTGAAGTTCAAATTTCACAGAATTTCTAACTTTTTACACTTATAGGCTTTTAGAAGTCAATTTTAAGTTAATGACCATTACAATACTTTCTCCACAAAAAAATATTATTTTCACAAAATTATACACTTCTTCTCATCAAAAGTCAATTATAGAACCCAGGTTCATTTACTCATGCAATTCCTATCAATCATCTTATTTTAAATGCAATGATTAATTTTGAAAATCCAGGATGGAATGAATGCAACAATATTATGAGGAGGAAAGTCTGTGGTTTCAGTTACCGAAACGGCAGTAGTGTGTGTGAGTTTGTTTGCGTGAAAGTGTGTGTATGTGCGTGTGTGTGTCTATTGTTGACGAAGGCCTTAATAGTCAAAAGCTATAATTGTGAGTCTTTTTGTTGTGCCCTGCGACTCAGTATCTTCGCTATATGGTCACTAGCAAAATTTCCTTCTCCTAATGTAATTAACTTTGAGTTTTTTATGCTTGCACATGTAATGCCCATTAAATGGAATGCCTCCATAGAAACAGAACCTGGTTAAACAACTTATATGTGATCAGAAATTTAAAGACAACTTTTCTACCAAGAAGAACTGATGCATGGATCTCTTTTATAAAAAGATATAAGGTAAGCCTACCCAAAATTAAACAGTTACCTTCACCACTGGAGGACTGTTTGATGCCGACAGGCTGCCTTGTCATGGGGCTGAGAAAACTTCATTTCAGTCCACCTTGGTTGTACTGGTAACTGAACCCTGCTCTTCCACATGGCAGTCAGAACCACTGACTACTCAGCAACAAGGGCAGACCAACAGCTACTATAGCAGAATCTCATCAAGAGTCCTTTAACAAAATCCAAAGAAATTCTCGTCATATGTTACGATTGTCAAGGTAAGTGCCCAGACACTTGTATATTAATGACCTTGCAGACAATATTAATAGTAACATCAGACTTTTTGCAGATGATGCAGTTACCTATAATGAAGTACTGTCTCAGAGAAGTTCCATAACTATTCAGTCAGATCTTGGTAAGATTTCAAAGTGGCGCAAAGATTGTCAAATTACTTTAAATGTTCAGAAATGTAAAATTGTGCACATCACAAAACAGAAGAACATAGTATCCATTGACTATAATGACAATCAGTCAAAGCTGGAATACACCAATTCATATGAGTTCCTGGGTGTAACACTTTGTAGGGACATGAAACAGACTCGGTGGAGAGTGAAGCAGGTGGCAGACTTCAGTTTATTGATAGAAAACTGGGGAAATGCAATCAGTCTACTGAGGAGATTGCTTACAAATTATTCATGTGATCCATTCTAGAATACTGCACAAGTGTGTGGGATCCATACCATATTGAACCAACAGGGAGTATTGAATATTTACAGAGATGGGCAGCACGTATGGTCACAGGTTTGTTGATTCATGGGAAAGTGTTATAGATATGCTGAAGAAAGTGAACTGGCAGACTCTTAAAGAGTCTTTCTGAGAGACTTTCTAAATGTATCCCGATAAAGTCTATTACCAGAGGTTCAAGAACTGGCTTAAATGATGACTCTAGGAATATACTACAATACCCTTGTATTGCTCACGTATGGATCACGAGAGTAAGATTAGAATAAATACTGCACTCACAGAGGCGTTCAAAAAATCATTCTTCCCGTGCTCCATACGTGACTGGAATGGGAAGAAATACTAATAATTGGTGTAATGGGGCATACCCCTCCCATGTACTTCACACTGGTTTTGCTGAGTGTAGATATAGCTGTAGAAATGACACAGAAACTATAACTGAGGGTAGCAAAGCAAAAGCAGAAAATAAAACACCACTGGGAGACCGCAATCAGTGTACACTGTAGAGTGCAGTAAATTGCTTTTTTAGAATTCACGTTGTGGTGGTACTGTTGGTTGAATAGAGGCGAGAGAGGATGTAGTTTTTAGTGACCAATGGGAGGTTTGCATTCAGTTGTTGTTCAGCTGTGATAATGCAGTGGACACGTGAGGAGGACTCACTTTGTGTTGAAGTGTATTTCTTGAATTCCCACTTGATCATAGAAGTGCAAAGTGCTTTTCATTTGCGATTTGCAGAACCCCTACACAGACATGATCTTGGACGACAATCAATTTTAAATTGGATAAATGCATTCAGAACAACAGGGGATGTGTCATCTGTATGAAGAGGACCTGAGAGAAGTGCCACAAGATGTCAAACGAGTTGGAGCAAAGTACTGCAATCTCCAAAATGCTCAGCTCGGAAACACCCACTTGCTCTCAGCACTTCAAGATGTTCTCTCTGCCGGATTCTTCATAATGAACTGAATTTTCACCCGTATAAAGGGTGTGTGGCAACTGCCAGGTCGGGATTATGTAAAATGAAGAATATCTTGTAAAGACATGCTTGCAACCATACCCGGTGATGCAAATGTGCTCTTTTTTTATGAGGCACATTTTCACCTCAGTGTGTGTGTAAACAAACAGAATATGCAACACTGGAGCAACATGAACCCCAGGCAAATTCACCAGAGACCCCTGCACTCAGACCATGTCACTGTGTGGCACGCTGTATCACGAGTAGGCATCAGTGGCCCTTATTTTTCCCAGGAAAATCATCGTACTGTAATTGTGAGTTCGGATCATTACTTAAATATGCTGCAAGAGTTTTTCCAGCCAGCTTTCAAGGCAAGGCAATGCAATTACAGGATACCTGCTTTCAACAAGATGGTGCCACTGCACACACAACAGGCATTATCATCAATTTCTTGAGGCAAACATTTCCTGGAAGACTTATCTCTTGGATGGGGGATCTCAATTGGCCTGCACAATCACCGGAATTAGCCCCATAAGATCTTTTTTTTAGGGGTTACCTGAAGTCAAAGGTGTGTTGCAACTGCCCCAACACCCTGGAAGACCTACAGAAGAATATTCAGGCTGAAATTGCAAGAATACTAGACATGCTTGAAATGGTGCATGAAAATTTCAGAAAACGACTGCAGCAGTGTGTGGATTGTGAAGGTAGACATTTGGCACATATACTGTTTAAACCGTGTAATTAGAAAATTCCATTATTGTCCACTATGAGAAAAATAAAAATGTAAGTTTCTATGTGGTCATTATTTTCTCATTTCATTCCCAAATCAGCAATTTATTGCACTCCACCCTGTACAAAGGGAAATGCTTTCAAAACACTCGTGCAAGCCACCTTAGAATATAAAATAGTGTATGTGCTGGCAGATTGACTGGGTTGAAGTGCCCTTAACAGTGTCTGTGTCTTTTGGATTGTGGGCTGATGCTAGCAATTCGTTGTCACTGGTCATAGGCAGCTGGGTGATAATAGATGATAGCTGATGAGAATCACTGGATCTAATTATTTCTTTTGGTGGAATGTACAAACTGATTACAATTATCTCTAGGGTGACCAAGTCATTTTTGCAGAAAACCGGAATACAACCAGCCATACTCCAATGGATCCCCAAAATGTACCTAAGTGTTTTTAATTTTTTGACGTTAATGTTATGTTAACACCTATTCATTCTGTCTGATTTTGTGTCCGTGATTTAGACTGGATTTTAAGGTACTTGTAGGTTCACAGTTTTGTTTCGCACATGATGCAGCCTCCTCAGAATCCGGGTCAATGAGGGATTAGCCCCCTGGGGTATATTTGTAATTATCACATGGTTCATGACTGCTTCACAAACCAAAGTTTCGACTTTGGCTACAGCATTTGCACTAGCCTGGTTACAACTGAGGTGGTTAGTGCCAGAGGATGTAATCAGGCCACTCCACTGGAATCAGATGCTTTTTGTGGCTGCTCCACTGGAGTACAGATGCCACTCTGTTGTGATGACCTTGGGATTCGCCAAATCTTCCTTTTGAAATGACTGCCCATCTTCTTCCACCCTCCAGCTGTTGACCTTTTCAGACTACAATTTTGATTGAGAATGATAAGGATTTGTTGGGCACATTTTGAGGTTGGATGAGGAGAGGTTGGCTAAGAAGATATGGAATGCAACATGTCATGTGGGAAACAACTGGATGAAAGAAGTCAGAGATGATTGGAAGGCTGTAGGAATAAAAGAAAGGAATCTGCAGGCAGTAGTACAGGACAGGGAGAAGTATAAAAGGTTGGTGGATGGTCAGAGGTGGCCAGACATCAAAATCAAAGTTGTCTCAACAGAAGAAGAAAAAACAGAAGAAGCGAGAGTATGAAGAGGTATTGGGATGAAAGAAGATGTGCAAAACATGCCACACATGATCCTGAAGGGTCCTAACAAAACACAAGAAGAAGAAGACCTATTGTTAACCTGATGACAGCCTGTATACTAATACTAAAAAAGACAAATACAAATTTACTGTTTCATAACGTAAATAATAAAAAACAAATATATTACAATTTTCCGAAGTATTACAGCTATGGTGTTGTTAATAAAACAAAATTAATATAAGCTTTAAATATTACTGAGTGCTTGCAGATGGAGTAGAATGTCCTTGGAGAAAAGCGTATTTTTCACAGCTCCCAGTCTTCTTAACCATATCTTTGTTCTTTGAGATGTAATGGTAAAATCGAACACAGTCAAATACGCAGCTTTATAAGACCTGTACTATTGCTTCAAGAGTGTCCACTTCCAATCCGTTCCTTTCATTAATCCACTTATTATTCAAGAATGAAAATATTCTTTGTACTTCGGTATTATGAGCTGATACTGCATACAAATACCTTGAAATTAGTCATGCTGAAGATGGTCACATATTTTATAAAAGATCAAGCACTTCTCATGACATGATACTGCAATAGTGCTTCATTTTCATCATTCCACTTGTGAAGATTTTCTTCACCAAAATGCGTCAATATCTCAGATTGATCAAAGGAAACTGAGTCATCAATTTCAATTTTTCCCCTTCAAGTAACACACTTTCTAATTCTGGCACTCTCTTCAGTTACATCTAATCAAACACCAACAGTAACGGTGAATATGAGGTGCTCCAGTTGCTCAGATATTCCTCCTTTTCCTAAGGCTGATACTGTAGTTCTTGCCGAACTAAACATTTTTGCAATGGAAGAATCATCAAACATTATGCTCATAAGCTTATTAGTACAAACACTGGACCTAAAGGTTTGGTGATGTTTTACTGTGTAGTGGGCTAGTGTAAGCTCGGCTGCTTTAACTTGTCTCTCTCAAACTGAATAAGGTTTACAAAATAATTTTGTAGAGTTTTACTACAACTTGATGCACTGAATCTGCTAAAGTACAACTTGATTTGATCAATTATGTCAAACGCTGACCATGACTGATATTAATAATATAGTTACATATCGAAACACTCTGTTTCGTAATCAAGTTACCGCTATTGATAAACCTTCTGCCCTCACAGTAACTGTCATTGAATCTGCAGTCATATTTTGGAAATGCGATTTGCAACTCAGTGGCAACAATATGACTAATAGGAGAAGACACTGCCACAGCTTGTCTGACACAACATCAACAACTACACTATTCTGACTGACAGTGGTTAAGTAACTTGACAATTGGACAATTTTCATAATTCATCTCAAGCTGCTCCCCCCAGAACTGTTTCATCAACACAACTTCATTCCAGCCACAGTACAGCTCACACCAAGTTATTGTTTCACTGTACCAGTCTTCATAATGCGATTACTGTGGGACTATGGATTTGAAACAGACCACTTTACCATGCTGTAATTAGTTTTGTTAGTGAAATATCTAAAAACTGATAGTATTTCATAAAATATATTAAAAAAATGAATTCCAGGGCTTTTAATCATCGCGAAACGATTTTTCTGGACAGTGTTTGTTACGATTAAATACCTGGACAATCCCTGTTTTCTGGGGCGTTTGGTCACCCTAATTACATTACATAAGAATGGAAAACAACTAGGTGTGGCGTCAGATTGACCTTAACTAAGTCCAAGGCCTAGGTTACATTGAAATGTGACAGTCTGGTCGCTTGTTGCCGAAGCCATCGAGCCTACCATGGAAGAAAACTAGATGTGCTAACAGAGTAATCTGTAGCTTAGGCCGAAGACTGGATTATGTTGGAATGGGGCAATTTGCCTATGCTAGGAAGCCAACGTATCTCAACACGGAAATAAGACTGCTGTACTATAATGATATGCAGTGTAGCTCGAGATAAACGTAATAACCTACTACCATTTCTTATTACCGTTTTTACTGAAAATTCCGATGTGGTTACATCACCAAAAACACAGCCTAAATTTATTTTAGAATCATTGGAAATTACCGACGAGCAGTCTTATTGGCTACCGACATCTGACTCACGATTAAGATTCATCGTCCCATCACGAGAGTTGGTACAAACATCGGCACGGACAAAACAGCCTTGAATACCATGAGTGCATTTTACCGAAAATGCGTGTGTGTGTGTGTGTGTGTGTGTGTGTGTGTGTGAGAGAGAGAGAGAGAGAGAGAGAGAGAGAGAGAGAGAGAGATATGTACTTCATACTTCACGTTGGACACATCGTTCTTCCGTAAGGATTAAAAAAAAAATGTCATATTGGCGAACTCAAGAATCAGAGCATGCAAGATTAGCGTCCCGTCCATAATGAGATTATTACATACTGAGCACAAACTTCGATTAAGGGAGGATGGGTTAGGAAATAGGTTATAGGCCTGACATCTCACCGTTTGTCTTAATAATTTTTAAAAAAAACCTTGAAAAATGTAAACATAGACGGCCTAGCATCAATTTGAATCACAGCGCCTCCGAATGAAATTCCAGTGTAAGCCTTCAACTATTCTGAGATCCCATTTAGTAGAAGCCATATTTTTACCGTTTCCTTCAGCTACACAAACATATTATTTCCTTCAGCTACATTATCTAAGAAAATAATTCCAAATGAAAATGACAGTTGTTTGAAAAGTGCTATATCGAACCTTTTTTCCATTTAAAAAAGTATCCCACAAGCAGCAGCCATTTACGTCTCGTACGCATACTAAAAATCAAGTTACAGTTATCTAACAGGATATTTCAGGTCAAGGCACTAATCCTTAGACGCATGCATGAACGCAAGAAATGCATCGTCCGGGAAAGAGAAATGTTCACTTATTTTTACAGACGACAATTAGCCTAAACAAATCGTGGGACTAGGCAACAATTCCTGCACAATTGTTTTCCGGTTCCTTACAACTACCAACACATTCCATTCAACATTGAGGGATGAAAAGTTAGTGGCTCAAAGGCGACCTGAATAACTATGTCCCATTGATTTCTAACGGCTTACAGAGCTATTCAGAGAATATTCTTATCTTTCAGCGCACACCTTCAGCGCTTTCGTAACAACTAAACAGCGCTAACTAAAACAGCGTCTTTTAACCACACGCTAAAATAAGAAAGTTCTCTCGCAATACTTACGAATTCTTTTTCTTTTTCCGTGCAGTTGTCTGAATTATGTTCGCTCACTATGTTTTCACAATCAGGCTGCTTCTGTACTTGCTTCATCTGAAACAAAGCAGTACGAATAAGTCGTGCCAAACGAAGACAATTATATTAGAAAAACGATAAATAAATTACCAAGTGCCTGCTGACCAACTGACATTAACTAACACGATAAATATGTGGGGAATTATTATTTACTCACCGTCATAAGAGGCAGATAACAAGCAACGAAATTCTACCTTTAACTATATAGTTGTAATCTCACGAACAGTACAATAGGACTTATTGTTTCAAAAAAGTAACAATAGACTTTCGGCATCAAAGACTATCCAAGTGCAATAACTATGCACGTCCTGGCGCTCAGATTATATTTACTGATGTAGCTAATCATAACCTATGTTGTAACGTTGATCAGAACGCAGCCAAATCCAAAACACAATCTAATATAGTTTACAAAATTGCATGGTGAATGATAAATACTTCAAGAATGTACATAAACAAGTGCTAATAATATCAAATTTTTCATAAATAAATTTAAAAACAAAGATAAAGATCGAGAATCAGGTTCTAATTACTTTAAAGTTTACGAAAGCAAATTTAAAATATAATTTGGTATTAAACCTGGAAACTGCGGCAGCACGTTCCCAAAAGGTACATCAACATTGATATCTACATCCACCCTCTGGAATCCACTTATCATTTTACAACCGTGAAATAGAGTAACTTTGGGACACGGGTTGTAACTGCGGGACAGCACATAATTTTCAGCATTTGAATTAAGCGCCAACGCTATTCGTTTGGAATTGCACCCAGTCGCTGCTACGGCAATATGTGCTGCCAACATTTGGAAGCTATCACGCCACTGTCGTTTGAATACATTTGGCCAAATTTTCGGGGTTATGTGTTTTCCGAAAACGTCATACTCCAATAAAAGACTCTGCATATTACGTTACTAACATGTATTTATTTTGAAAATTACATACTCGGAAACTTCTTTTCTTTCATAACAGTGTTTTTTGTATGTACATATACAGAGTGTCCCAGAAATGTTGCGACAAATTTTGTGGTATTGCAGAGGGTGTCTTGAGAAAAAAATCAGGATAGGAACCGGTGTCCGGAAATGTCATTCAGCGACGAAACGGAGTGTCGATAACGTAAGCTCCAGCGTCTGTCGCTAAGCCACCTCTTGTGCAGCAAATGTGACTTCGTACGCTGACCAACCGTAAGTGGAATGTCTTGCAATGTTGTTTGTTATTCAGCGATCGCGACTGGTTGTCACGATCACCAGTGGAGATAGAGCTAGCTGCTGCTCAGACAGGCAATGTCTCCTATGAATGTGGTGCTCTTATGGCCTAGGTAGATGAATCAGATATGCAGTTCATTTTTCTCCTTGAAGCCTCTAAAATCTCGAATATCTCTCGGTATTCAGAAAGAAAACTGTGTCAGCTTTCAAAGTCACATTTGCCACTGAAGGTCTGACCCAGCGACACAATGCTGGCACCTATAGCTGTGATGTTCTGTAGTATAATTGGATGACGTTTCTCAACACAGACTCCTGTCCTCAATTTGTTCCTCAAGACACGCTCTGCAACCCCTCAACGTTTGTCACAGCATTTCTGCGACACCTTGAATTACTTTACACCTTAAAATTGTAAAAAGTCAGCCACGGCTGGCATAACTTTGCGACTGTACCGTAGTTAACCCCAAGTATTCTTAAAAATATTTGTTAACTTTTTCAGTATCATAACTGACCAATGATGCCCAGAAATCCATAACACATTCTTGAAGCAGAGCCAACAAGAATTACACAGAGGCGAGCTGGAATGAAGCCTTGCAAGTGGAATCACACCTACCCACATCTGGAACTATGGTGAAACTAATGTTATTGACGATCCTTGTGCTGCAAAATTTATCACAAAAAGAGAACCAAGGAGCCAGAGAGGTCGCAAAATTCATCTAAGACATACACATCAATAACATTGTGTGGAAATGCAGTGAGATATATGCGACCACCTTATGTCACAATAAGGCGGAGAAAATTTTGAGAACATGGACCGAAAATGGTTCTCCAACGATCGCTACAATCGAATCAAGTTAGGACCGTTTGATGGATACACTTTTGAGGACAGAATCACATCGATAGTTTTCCCTATTTCGAAGCACAATTAAGGACCAAAGGCCTTATTGGTGACCCCTTTAGTTCTCATATCAACCAAGGAAAAACAACTGTAATAAATTTGCTGTTGCCTTAGATCTTCATAAATAAACGACTGATGTGTGGGCACAGGAAAAATTGATTTCTCCTAGAATTCCAAAGCGAAAATGGTGCTGTCTCAATGTTTCCCCAAACAATGGCGTGATATTGGAAAATTCGATTGGGTACATGTATTACAATTTCATTGCTTGTAAAGATGAATTATGTCCACATTCCTAAAGAGAAAGACCGGCTTTATATACAAACAAGGTCTTAATGAATTTGTTTTACAAGTATAGACTAGAAAAAAATTGTAAAAGTGTCCCAAGGTTACCGCATTTTATGGAACATAACATGGTTTTTTCCCTTTCAATTGGTGCATGGAATGCTGTCCAACAGCTCTATTTATGCTGCAATTAGTTTACTCTTTCCTTCAGAGGTCATATGAAGATGATATGTGAGAGACTGTAGTATACAACTAGATTATTCACTTGATACTGGTTCTTGAATTGAAATGAAAAGAACCTTAGTTAATTAGTTACATGTTCTGTAGATCATTTGAACGATTCTTCTATTGAAATGTCGTGGACCAAGTCAGTTTATGATATACGAGGGCCGTTCAGAAAGTAACCTCCGGTTGATTTAAAAAAATACACCAAGTTAAATAAAAATATTTTAATATATACATCTTACAACTACATCTTTGCACTATTTTTCTACATAGTCTCCATAGCGATTGAGGCACTTATCGTATCTCTTCACAAGCTTTGAAATTCCTTCTGCATAAAAATCACCTGCTTGTGCCTGGAGCCAGCCTGTGACCGCATCTTTGAGCTCTTCGTCATCATCAAACCGCTGTGACCCGAGCCATTTCTTCAAATGCATGAAGAGGTGATAATCACTTGGCGCCAGGTCTGGGCTGTAAGGTGGATGGTTGATAACGTCCCACTTGAAGGACTCAAGAAGGGCCGTTGTTCTGCGAGCAGAGTGAGGACGGGTGTTATCGTGCAAAAAAACGATACCGGAAGTCAGCATACCACGGCGTTTGTTCTGTATAGCCCGTCGTAACTTTTTTATTGTTTCACAGTACACGTCTTGATTAATGGTCGTACCACGTTCCATGAATTCAACCAACAACACCCCTTTGGCATCCCAAAACACCGTTGCCATCAGTTTTCTGGCAGAAAAATCTTGCGAGGCTTTTCTTGGTTTGGTAGGCGAATTTGAATGTGCCCACATCTTTGATTGTTCTTTTGTCTCAGGGTTCACGTACTTAATCCAGGTTTCATCACCGGTCACGATTCTGTTTAACAATGGTTCTCCTTCGTCCTCATAACGTGACAGAAAGTCTAATGCAGAGGCCATTCTTTGAGTTTTGTGGTGGTCGGTAAGAATTTTGGGCACCCATCGTGCACAGAACTTACGGTAACCCAATCTTGCTGTCACTATCTCGTACAAGAGAGTCTTAGAAATCTGTGGAAAACCAGTAGACAGCTCCGACATTGAGAAACGTCGATTTTCACGAACTTTTGCATCAACTGTCTGAACGAGTTCGTCAGTCACCAATGATGGTCTACCACTCCTCTCTTCATCATGAACGTTTTCTCGTCCACTTTTAAATAAACGTACCCATTCACGGACAACTCCTTCACTCATAACTCTTGGTCCGTACACAGCACGAAGCTCACGATGAATAGCTGCTGCAGAATATCCTTTGGCTGTAAAAAACCTTATGACAGCACGCACTTCACATTTGGCGGGGTTTTCTATTGCAGCACACATTTCAAACTGCCACAAAAACTAAACTAGCGCAGGTACGACGTTCACTCGACCACGGCTTGATGCCGACTGACCTGTTGAGTGCGTGAACGCACAGATGGCGTCGCTACTCCCCCCACAACCCGCACTGTGACCAATCGGAGGTTACTTTCTGAACCGCCCTCGTATGTATACATGATTTCTCTCAACATTAATGAACACAGTTTCAAACAGCAATTCGTCAATGGAATAGAGGGAGTTGTCCAGGTAAAGTGATTTTAAATTACATTTAAAACTTGCTTTTGCTACCTGTCAGATATTTTGCGTTAATGGGAAAATGACCTAATATTTTTGTTGCTAGGCGTGAGACTCCTTTCTGACCCACTGACAGCTTTAATAATGAGTAATAAAAGTCATTTTCCCCCCTAGCATTGTAGGTATGAGCATCGCTTTTTTTCAAATTGTGATGGATTATCTACGAATAATTTCATTAGCGAATATACACAGAATTGCAAAACTAAGAAGGAGCTTTGCGACATACACGAAAGTTGGTAGGCTTATTTCTACATCTGAAACATGATGTCTACTTAAATTTCGCACCAGTCTCATAAGAGTGGAGCTAGTAGCATGACAATGAGGGCGCTAATCAGGTTTGCTTTAAATTCAAGCTGTAATGGTCTTGAGTCTTGGTTACCTTTAAGATTAGATGTGGTGAGTTGATGTTAGTCAAGAAAGAGTTTAAGGCAACAAATACGCCATTATCAATACCTCACTGAATTTGAATGAGGTCGTGTAGTAGTGCTACTAGAATCTGAATGTTCCTTCTACGAAATTGCACAAAGACTTGGCCCATCAAACTGCATCTGCAGTAGCAATTTGAGCAGCAATTTACATCACAGTGACACAATGAACTGTTACAAAACAGTTACTTTGAGGACAACTCTGAGCCAGACATCTCATAGCATGCAGTAGATTGACTCCAAACCACTGCCATTTGCGACTTCAGCATGTCAAGCGAGAGCCCATTGGAGGACAGGGTGAAGGTCTGTTGTGTTTTCTGGTGAAAGCTGGTTCTGCCTCGGGGCCAGTGATGCCTGTGTTTTGGTTAGGAGGAGGCCAGTTGAGGCCTGCAACCAACCTATCTGCGTGCTAGACACTGGATCTATGCTTGGAGATATAGTCTGGAGTGTGATTTCGTATGACAGCAGGAGCAGTCTCGTGGTTATCCCACCCAGCCTGACTGTTATGATAACATATCAACTAAGTTAATCACAGCATGTTAATGTGAGCTGAGTGCTATCTTAAGCTCTTTGTGTAATGAATCTCTTATCAGCAGTACACTTCCAAACTGACTAAAATATGCTGAAGGGGAATAAAAAGATACTGTCAACTATCGACCAGTTTCACATTTACCTGCTTCTTCATAAATATTTTAAAAGGTTCCAGAATGAGATTTTCACTCAGCAGCAGAGTGTGCTCTGATTTGAAACTTTCCTGGCAGATTAAAACTGTGTGCCGAACCGAGACTCGAACTCAGGACCTTTGCCTTTCGCAGGCAAGTGCTCTATCAACTGAGCTACCCAAGCACAACTCACGCGCCATCCTCATAGCTTTACTTCCGCCAGTAGCTCGTCTCCTCCCTTCCAAGTTTGGAGGTACTGGTGGACGTAAAGCTGTGAGGACGTGGCGGCTGTGAGGATGGGGTGTGAGTCATGCTTGGGTAGCTCAGTTGGTAGAGCACTTGCCTGCGAAAGGCAAAGGTCCTGAGTTCGAGTCTCAGCCCAGCACACAGTTTTAATCTGCCAGGAAAGTTTCATTTGAAAAGGTTGCATTCAAGCATCTTCTTAAGCATCTGACTGAAAATAATATATTTTCCCAGTCTCAGTTTGCGTTCCCTAAAGCTTCTGATGCAGAGAAGACTATTTACATAAACAGTGGAATGTACTTAATTCATTAGATAACGAATCAGAGGCTGCTGAAATTTTCTGTGACCTGTCAAAAACCTTTGTCTGCCTGAGTCACAGCATTCTCTTAAGCAAATTAGAATATTATGGTGTCACTGGCAGCATTACAAAATAGTTCAAGTCGTACCTAACTGACAGGAAACAAAGAGAGCCGTTGTGAAATACATGTGGAGTAAGCTTTCAGTCTTCATTTGACTGGGAAATAATTGCCTGTGTGTTCCTCAAGGTTCTGTCTTGCTACCATTGCTTTTTCTTATGTATATTAATAACCTCTCGTCTGTTACATTGCCAGATGCTAAGTGTGTCTTGTTTGCAGATGACACAAACATTGTAACAAATAGCAAGTCAAGTACAGATTTAGAAATGACTGCCGATCAAATTATCACTGACATTAATAAATATTTCAAAGCTAATTCACTGTCATCAAACTTTGAAAAGACCCACTATATGCAGTTCAGAACATGTAAGAGATTTCTTTCCATCATATGTATAACATGCAGATAGAAGAGGTTGACAATGTTAAATTTCTTGGAATACAACTCTGTAATAAATTCAGTTCTGCAGGGTGTGCCACAGAACTGATGAAGTGCCTAAACAAATCTGTATTTGGAATGCCAATGATGTCAGATGTAGGAGATACAAATATAAAAAACTTGCATAAATTGCTTACTTTCATTCTATTATGTCATATGGAATCATATTCTGGGGTAACTCAACAAACTGAGCAAAAATGTTTCGAATTCAAAAACGTGTAATAAGACTCATTTGTGGTGCAAATTCAAGAACATTATGCAGAAATCTGTGCAAGGAACTGTATATTCTAACCACTACTTCTCAATATATTTATTCCTTAATGAAATTTGTTGCAAATAATATGTGTCTATTTTCAACTAATATCTCAATATATAGTGTGAATAATAGAAATAAGAACAATCTACATAAAGAATTGAAATCACTTACCCTGGTCCAAGAAGGTGCCCAATATTCAGGAACAAACATTTTCAACAAATTGGCAGCAACCATTAGAAACTTGGTTTCAGATAAAGCACAGTATAAACAGAATCTGAAAGACTTTTTGGTAGGCAGCGCCTTCTGCTTTATAGATGATTATCTAAACAGGGACTTTTAGAACAGCTTAAGTAAAAATGTGTTTTATATTTCAGTTTTGGCAGAACTTGGTCACAAGTGCCCAATAAATTTATTAAAAATGCATAACTTTGTTTCGTTCTGACAGTGTATTAATTCTGTAAATATTAGCAGTTCCATTTTACTGTAATGTATTACATACCCCGACAAATAGTCAGGGAAGTGAGTATCGTATTCAAATGTTCTAAGTTTTTTATGTTATACTCTCTGACATGTTCCACTCCCATGGAATCATTTCATTTTTGGGATTATGAAATGGGAACTGAATCTTATTTAAGCTAATCTCAAATTTGTATGTCAATATGGTGATTCGACCTGTTGCACTGCCATCCTTGAACAGCATTCCAGGGTATGTTTACCAACAGGATAATGCTCGCCCATATACCGATGTTGTAACCCAAAATGCTTTACAGAATGTCGACATGTTGCCTTGGCCTGCTGTCTCCAATCAAGCATGTATGGGATATCATCTTATGACAACTCCAGTGTCATCCACAAACAGCATTAGCTGTTCCTGTATTGACTGACTTAAGTGCAACAGGCGTTCACCCCACAAAGTGACATCCAGCACCTGTACAACACAATGCATGCACATTTGCATACTTGCATTCAACATTCTGGCGGTTACAGTGGTTATTAACGTACTGGCATTTCATATTTGCAATGGCCTATCTCGCACTTACATTAACCTGTGACCTTTAATGTTAAGCACTGAAATATGTTACCTGGGCAAATATATTACCGAAATTCCATTACTCTAGAATAGCTATTTTTTGGTGATGCAATTCTTTCTTCCATCAGTGTATGTAATGTGATGGTGCAATTAAAATGCCTTACTTCTTGAAGAGATGCCTACATGGCATCCATAGGTAAACACCACATATTATTCTTTCTTGTCCCTTTTGTGCAATCAATATTTTCTTTCTAAGTGATGAGTTACCCCAAAATATTATTCCATTAGTCTTTATTGAGTGGAAATATGCAAAATATGTCAGATGGCTAAGATAGTTGTTTCCAAGATAAGCAATTACACAAAGAACAAAACCAGCAGAACTTAACTGTTTGAGAAGCTCAGTAATATGCCTCTTCCAGTTCTAGTTTTCGTCAATAAGTACACACAAAAATTTGGGACACTCTTTCCTATTTACTGACTCCTACTCATGAGCTACATCAGTTGTTGGCAAGACACTGTTTGTTGTACACAACTGAACATAGTACTTTCTTAAACTTTAGGGAGAGTCCATTTTCTAAGAACCACTTCATAGTTCTTTGGAAAATATGATTTAGCACCTTTTCTGCTGCTTTCTCACTAATGAGATCTATTATAATGCTAGTATCATCTGAAAAAACACCAATTCTGATTATTGAATGTTAAGTCGAAGGTCATTCACATATATAAGGGATACGAGTAGACTCAAAATTGTACCCTGTGGGACCCTCTTTGCAGTATGTGTATAGTAACCAGTCTAGATTTTTCAGCGACCTTCTCTGTTGGGTCAAGCAAACCTGTCACAATTCATCCTGGTCTTCTCATCATACTTTCAATATCCCTAATGAGACCTGTATTGGCCCACATATTTGAGCAACCTTTTTAGGCTGAGTCACACAAGTGTTTTCTAAATTGAGTAATTGCATTTTCCTAATATTAGTACCAGTGTCCTTTTAATGAAATGAAACTAGCCATCTGATTTACCAGTGGCTGAGCCTATGTGATCACATCATTTCTTCTTATTATTACAAATTGTTACACCCAGAAGTTTGAATTAGTTGCCTGATTCCAATAATAATTCATTGATAATGTGGGCATGGAAAACTATTTCTTCTGTGTGTGCTTTTGAAGTGTACAATTTACACATGGTGACCAAACATTTAAATCAAATTACTAACCCCTTCAGCATTTTGAAATCTTCTTAAACTCTGTCTGAATATTCCTGTAGTTGCCCGCATCTCGTGGTCGTGCGGTAGCGTTCTCGCTTCCCACGCCCAGGTTCCCGGGTTCGATTCCCGGCGGGGTCAGGGATTTTCTCTGCCTCGTGATGGCTGGGTGTTGTGTGCTGTCCTTAGGTTAGTTAGGTTTAAGTAGTTCTAAGTTCTAGGGGACTTATGACCACAGCAGTTGAGTCCCATAGTGCTCAGAGCCATTTGAACCATATTCCTGTAGTTTTTTCTCCACTAGTACTTCTTTATATATTACAGTGTCATCTGCAAAAAGTCTAAGATTACTATTAAAATGAACAGTAGATGTCCCAACACTACAAAGTAATTTACTTCTACATCCATCGAAGATAATTTGATGTGTCCTCCTTGCCAAGAAATCGTTAATCCTGACATAAATTTCGCTTGTAATCCCTAATAAAACTTTATTAGGGATGAAGCTGCCATTTTTTGCAAAAATAAGTCATTCATTAAAATTATGTTCAACTATTTCTCCCAGCACTTTACTAGGATTAGTGACTGAAGAGAGTATGATGTTCTGATACACGTTCTACATTGACCTTCGTTGAGAATGATATTGTGGTCAATTACTAATTGAAGACCTTGGTACAAGAAGGGAATAACTCCATGTTTTTACAAAAATCACTTTTTAAATGTTGTGCAAAGGGAAAAACTTATGCTTCTTTCAGTGGTAGAAGGAGATACCTCACACACATATAACAATCTCTATAAACTTTAGAATCTATCCCCTTTTATCATTTTGGTGCAAGAAAGGGACAAATACTGGAGATGTTCCTATTTTGCATCGAACATAGCTTCATGAACATCAGCAAGAAGGCTACACACATCTGTTGATGTGATACTCGATAGAAGGATAGCGTGGAATAGTGATGAATTTACTAATTTTGGGAATTCTTGAAGTGGATATGTGATTCACGAAGATGTGTCAAGCAGAAGCGTAAGAAAAGGAAGAACAACCCAAGTGCTTGGAACAAAAATATCGTTAAATTTAAACGTGCTCATGATAAACTCTATATTTGACACAAAGGAAAGATAATGCTCCATGACAATGCATGTCCCTATTCTGCTAGTGCCTGTCAGAACCTTAGTCAGCCATTGGACTGGGGGCTGTTCAGTCACCCAGCGTACAGTCCCAATCTCAGACTTTCTGACTACAACTTGTCCTTGAACTTAAAGTGTGATCTTGGAGGAAGGCACATCGACAGCGACGATGACTCAAAAATGGTATTCAGTACTGGATGTCTTCACTGGCGGCGTCATTCTATGAAAAAGGCATACAAAAGTTGGTTTCCCACAACGACAATTGTATGAACAATTATAGCAACTAGTCAGCTCTGTAGAAAAATAGTTTAAGAATGCTCTTTCTTTTAAAAATAAATTTTTGATTGAAAAAAGAGATTTTTATGAATTTTATTCCAAAACTGCACTTATTTTGCAGGCATGACTCATATTTCTATTACAGGCAGCAGAAGAGGATTGAAAATAGATCACGTTCTTGTCCTACACCAACAGTGAATTCGAAGTTCCTTATGGTTCTTCCATGATTTTACTTCAGGCAGCTTAGTGGCAAATGTGACTATCACAAGGTTAAGGGTCTTCTTGTCTGGGCCCACACAGATTAGTGTCTGGATGAGTAAGTTTTAATTGAAGTTTTAATTTACCACATTTTAGGAATTTACTGGTTCACATACATTCCTATGTAAAGGCAAACTCACACTCAACCATCACGGCACTGTCACATCATGGCACCATCATGGGAAAGTGTATTTCCATTGTCATTAAGTAGTACAGAAGGGGAATTTCACACACCATATAAAGAGCTCAGGGAAGAGGAACCTGTATTTTATATTTTAGAAAGTTGAAACATCAGTTTTTTCATTTGTTACATCAAACTGCACCTAGAATTGCTAGAAGGAATATGATGTTATGAGCTGTCGTCACATCCCGTGTAAACCTGATTGTTTAAGGCCAAGTTTAGTTGATGACATAGCGCATTTTTTTTTTTTTTTTTTTTTTTTTTGGCTTTTAATAGTTCAAGTACATTATTTGTACTTGGGTTAGCTAGTGAAACCACATAAATACTGACCACTGATGCCTGCAAAACTTTCACACACAATTCAGAGAGATATTTAACTATAAGTAAGCCTGCCACAAACACATATCTAAACAAACAACTTGCAGTGTCTGAAGGTCTCAGTCCATTTATTTATGAAACACTACAAACGCATGATCACATTAAACTAAATTCCACCTACTAATCAATCTGATTCTGCCCACAGAACTTTTTTTGCTTCAGGTTGCAGCCATATTGCAATCCATTTCATTGTAAAATATTAAATGGGGTACCAGTATGTATAAAAATCTACTTTATAAATATAGTAGAGGGCAAATAGTTCACTCGTGTTGTACAATTCAGACTGCTGTCTCATTAATTATAAACTTTTAAACAAGGAATAACAAAATGAAACAAACAATGAACAATAAACAACCAATATCAACCACGGAAACCACGATGAAACGAAATATAGAGATAGGTGCATGTCCGGGTCTCAGGAAGAAACGAGCTTAGTGTTCACATGATCAACAATGAACAGATGACATCAACCATCAGAACTTTTTCCCAAGACACCTCGACAGTGTTGTGCATGGTGTGACAGTACAGGATGGCCAATTGCCATTTGAAATACATTGCAGAATGGCTTCATGGGACATGATATGATGCCAGTGCAAATTAGCTTTAAGGTAAAGTTGTTATGTTCCTCTGTACCATGATGGTTTTGAGGTGCAGTAGAGGCCACCTACCTGCATATGATCTTTACTTTCTGAATCCAGCTTGGTAAACTCAGCAGGAATCTACTTTATCCTCCACTCTTATGTGTAATTCTTTGGACAAGATCATGTAGGTTATTTAAAGGATAAAGATTTCTCTGTAGTTGTTAAGGACTGACCTGTGTCCCATCTTGTTCAGTGGATGCATGACTGCAGATGTGCATCTAATTGGAAGTCCCTCAGAGCTCAACTTTTGTTTTTTCTGTATCACATCATCAAGATGTTCATAACCGGTCCCGTATGAATAACAAAGTAGAAAAGATGAACAAAGCTGTGCAAGGTGTATGCAGGTAATTTAAAAATGCAACATAAGTCGATATAAACACACTGTCATTTGACCATTGCACTGACACCTGTATGGAGGACATAGAAATAGGTGCACTTGGTGCAGAGACGCAACTGAAAGAGCTGAAAAAAAATAAGCCACCTAAGTCAGATGGAAGCCCAATTCAGTTTTACAAAGAGTTTTCTACCGCATTGGTTCCTTACTTAAATTACATTTATCACAAAACTCTCACCCACCACCACATCCAGAGCAAATGGAAAAGTGCACAGGTGATTCCTGTACATAAGAAGGGCAACAGAACAGACCTGCAGAATTATAGATCAGTATCATCAACATCGGTTTTCCGCAGAATTCTTGAATATATTCTTAGTGCAGACATAAAAAATTAAATTGAGATGGGAAGGCTTTTGTTCACAGATCAGCACAGATTTAGAAACCATTGCCTGTGGAAAACTCAGCTTGCCCTTTTCTCACATGATATGCTGTGAACCATAGGTGAAAGGCAACAGGCATATTCCATATTCCTAGATTTCCAAAAGCATTTTCTGGTAACGCACCCTGAGGATTTTGAATCTGCGCCAGACGGCATGGACGTGGAAGACCCCTAGAGGTTTCTGCACTATCGCACCGTAAGCCACAGTGGCGCGCGCCTCCTGGCCCACGTTTAATGTGAGGGCACTGCAGTGGAACACGTGGTCCCAACGGCCAATAGTGGCGTCCCCGATAATGTATTTAAGCGCCTGCCTCTTGCTCAGTCAGTCTAATCTTTGTGTGCTTCTATTGACATCTAGCCTCAGACAACGTATTTACGTTACTTTGTTCCATGTACGAGTGGATGTGGTTGATTCGTGGGGTTTCCTTGTGACTCTGTTGTTTCTTGCTTGTTGTGGTTCGTAAGGTCTTGCTTGGTTGTCCTTCATTGTTTGTGTCCGTCCTCTCCTGTTTGTGTTGTTTGCGGGCTGCTCCGTGGGTCGCTCCGCACTTTCCTTCTCGGCAACATTTTTGGCGACGAGGTAAATGGTAGTCGTTGTTGGCATGGAGGCGAAGTTGGTCTGTCTGCAACAGCGGCAGCTCATGTACCAGCAGCACCTCCAGTTAGACATCTTACAACAGTCGCTGCGGTTGCTAACGGACAAAGTCGATGCCCGTGATGCATTACCACAATAGCTTCCAAGACCTCGGGTATCCGTTGCTTGCTCACGTCTGCCGTCATTCCCACCATTTAATGACGCGGAAAAAGACTGGGACACATACTTACATCAGCTGAAACAGCATAGCACAGCTTTTCAAGTCACCAATGACTCCTTGCAGCGGTCGCTGTTTTTGTCTTGCGCCTCCCCAGACACGTTCTTTCTTCTCCGCAAGTTGGCACCGTTGTCCGAAACTGTGGCTCTCTCTTTCCAGCAGATCTGCCTTTTGCTGACGAACTATTATTCCGAACGCTACCATGTGGTCTCCTCTCGGCTGGGGTTCCACCAGGACCATAAACAGCCTGGTCAATCATATCGTTCCCAGGTCACAGACTTGCAGGGTCTCAGCCGTCGATGCGATTTTGCGTGCACCAATCAGCAGTGTAAGGCTTCGTATGCGCACTCTCTGATCTGGGATGTGGTGGTTCATCAGGCTCCCGATACTGAGGTCCGCACTGCGTCATTGAAACTCGATAACCCCTCCTTGGAAGAGATTCTCCTCATTGCACACTCCTTTGAAATCGCTCAGGCGGCTAATGAGCGTCTTATGGCGCGGCCCAAGTGGTGGCGATCGCTCCATCTCGGCGGGTTTCGTCCTCGCGACGTCGACGTGGTCCTGCCGACAGAGGCCAGCGCCGTCGGGATTCCTCTTTGTCCGACGTCTCTATGGCCCTCGTTGCCAGTCGCGCGGTCCACTTCCAACTTGCCCACAGCGCTTTACCGCACATTCTCGAGCTGATAGTCCCCACCGCTGGAGAACGTGCACGCTGTGTAACAAGGAGGGCCACATCCAATTGGTTTCTTGTAGTCGCTCGACTCGCTCTAGTCCTGCCCCTCCTGGGCCTCTAGATTCCATCCATGCTCTGCAGTCGGTAGTCCCACAGGATGACCCATCAGTGCGGAAGCTTTTCCTCTCGCTCCGCCTTTTCACTGAGGATGTCAGCTTTCAGGTCGACACTGGGGCCACCGTCTCCCTGATTAATATAGCGATATATACCAGCCTGGTCTCTCCTGAGTTGTCACCTCCCCCTCGGTGTTTAGTCGCCTATGGAGATGGTTCCATTCCCCTTCTTGGGCAGTTCGTCATCCAGACGACGTACAAATGTGTTCCCCAGCTTCTTACCTTATTTGTTGTTGACCATCCGTCGGCTTCGAATATTTTTGGCTGGGATGCGTTTCAACTGTTTGGCTTTTGAATTTCCGATGAAGTTAAGGTCGTTTCCACAGCTGTTCCTTTTCAGGACTTGGACGATCTGTGCTCCGCTTTTGCGTAGTTGTTTGCTGCAGATCTCTGCTGTGCTTCCGGTTTTCCGGCACACATCACACTTTGGCCAGGTGCGCAGCCTCGCTTTTCTTGGACCTGGCCCCTTCTGGTTGAAACCTTCCCGTCTCCTCTATATCTCTTTTGTTAATGATAACCTTCCCTTTTACAATAACCTGATGGACCATAAGCCCTTGGTTACGCTTTTTAGACTCCACTCTCACCTTACAGAGCGGACGGCTCAACGTCTCCAAGGCTGGGCTTTATTTTTACTAAATTACGCTTACACCATCCGGTATAAGCCTACCACCCACCGTGCTAACAAGGACGCTTTGTCACGTCTCCTAGCACGCCCTGGTCCTGGCTTTGACCGACAGGAGGACCTCTGCTTTCACACTGATTCCACCCACCGTGTTGCGCTTGATAGTCTGCCTCTTATGGGTGCTCACATTGCCACAGCTACCCGCCGTGACCCTATCTGGTGGCATGTTCTGCACTACGTGATCCATGGGTGGCCCTACTATGTTACTCGTTGGATGTAGTCTGATTTCACCCCCTGGCGCCACCTGTCCCACAGGCTATCTGTGGTCTATGATGTCCTTCTGTTGGCCACAGAGTCGGATGCTCATCAGGTGGTTATCCCTCCAGAATTGCGGCTTCAGGTCCTCAGTTTGTTACACCGCAGGCATTGGGGTATGTCCCATATGAAACTTTTGTCTTGCCGGCACATGTATTGGCCCAACATCAATGGCAATATTGACCACCTGATCTGTGGGCAGACTCTGTGTATGCATCACCAGGCAAGCCCCCCCTCAGTCGTTTGCATCCTGGTCTGTGCCTCGCTGGCCCTGGGATGGCATCCATATCTATTTGCAGGGCCGCTTTGGGGTCCATGTGGTTACTTACCATTGATGCCCACTCCAAGTACCCATATGTCATCCGCATGGCGTTCACCACCACGGAGGCTACACTCACGGCCCTGGCCCAGGATCTCGCCATTGAGCACCTGCCACACACATTGGTCTCCAATAATGGCACCCAATTCATGGCATCCTCCTTCTACAACTTCTGTCAGGTCAATGGTATCAAACATATACGTAGCCCACCTTTCCACCCTTCATCCAATGGTACGGCAGAGAGGCTTGTCCGCACTTTTAAACAACAGTTGACAAAGGTGGTCAACACATCTCCAACCATGTTGGCCCTCACCCTGTTTTGAGCACCTGTCACACTACGCCAACTGACAGACATAGTCTGGCGGAGCTCCTTCATGGGCGACAGCCATGGTCCCTGCTCCATTTGTTGATGCCATCCCCTTCCCGCCCCCACTCGCAGCCCTCTCTGTGTTACACCCCTTGCGTGGTCATGTGGGCCTGCGAGTACAGGCACAAGGTGGGTTGGATGCCCACCAATGTCGTCGCGGCCCATGGGCGACGTTTGCCATCGGTGCAGACGTCGAAAGGGTTGGAGCGGCGCCATCATAATCAGCTCTACCCATGTGCCCCGCAGGTCTTGCGCCACCGAGTCCTGCTTCGGGTATGGATCACCACCACTGCTTGCGGTTTCCGTCACCCCGCGGGCCTGCCTCTGACCCTCCCTGCCCCTGGGGGGATCGGCAGCTCCTCCACTGCCCTGGACTCTGGGTCAGCCATCACGGATACCTCAGGTATGCCTTCCTCCCTGCCAATGGCAAGTGATGAGCCCGTCTCTTCTTCCACTGCAACCCACCTCAGCACCGTCTGGGGCATTTCCACCACTACATGCAAGTTTCAGGGGGGAGGGATCTGGTACCGCGCCCCGAGGATTTTGAATCCACACATGACGGCATGGACGTCGAAGAACCCTAGAGGTCTCTGCACCATCGCATTGTAAGCCGTGGCGGCGTGTGCCTCTAGGCCCACGTTTAATGTGAGGGCACCACAGTGGAACACATGGTTCCAGCGGCCATTAGCGGCGTCCCCGATTATGTATTTAAGCGCTTGCCTCTCGCTCAGTCAATCAGTCCAATCTTTGCATGCGTCTATTGACGTCTTGCCTCAGACAGCCTATTTACCTTACTTTGTTTCGTGTACGAGAGGACGTGGTTGATCCGCAAGGTTTTCTTGTGACTCTGTCGTTTCTTGCTTGTTGTGGTTTGTAAGGCCTCGCTTGGTTGTCCTTCGTTGTTTGTATCCGTCCTCTCCCATTTGTGGTGTTTGCAGGCCGCTCCGTGGGTCCCGCCGTGCTATCCTTCATGGAAAGCCCACAACTGGAGACCGTCTGGTCATGGTTACAACACATTTGACATGGTGCCCTACTGCAGAGTGTTAACAAAGGTATGAGCATACTGAATAGTTTCCCAGATATGTGAGTAACATTTGAGTAATAGGGTGCAGTATGTTATCCTCAATGACGAGTGTTCATCAGAGACAAGGATATCGTCAAAAGCGCCCCAGTGCATTATGATAGGACTGCTATTATTTTCTATATACTTAAACGATCGGGCGTATAGGGTGAGCAGCAATCTGTGGCTGTTAGCCCATGATGCTGTAGTGTACAGGAAGGTATCATCATTGATTGACTGTAGTACGATACAAGATGACTTACTGTTGCACAAAATTTCTAGTTGGTGTGGTTAATGACAACTAGCTCTAAATGTAGAAAAATCTAAGTTAATGCAGATCAATAGGAAAACAAAATCCCATAATGTTCGAATTCATTATTAGTAACATGCTACTTGACATAGTCATGTCGATTAAATACCTAGCTGTAATGCTGTAAATTGCACGAAATAGACCAAGCGTGTAAGGACAGTAGTAGGGAAGGCGAATAATCAACTCTGGTTTATTGGAAGGATTTTAGGAAAGTATGGGTCATGTGTAAATGACACCAAATACACAAAACTTGTGCAAACTATTCTTGAGTACTGCTTGCGTGTTTGTGATCCCCACCAGGTCGGATTAAGGGAAGGTTAGGTTAGTGTTGTTTTAACGTCCCGTCGACAACGAGGTCATTAGAGACGGAGCGCAAGCTCGGGTTAGGGAAGGATGGGGAAGGAAATCGGCCGTGCCCTTTCAAAGGAACCATCCCGGCATTTGCCTGAAACGATTTAGGGAAATCACGGAAAACCTAAATCAGGATGGCTGGAGACGGGATTGAACCGTCGTCCTCCCGAATGCGAGTCCAGTGTGCTAACCACTGCGGATTAAGGGAAGACATCAAGGTAGTCCAGAGGAGAGCTACTAGATTTTTTACTGGTAGATTTGATCATCACACAAGTATTACAGAGATGCTTTTGGAACTCAAATGAAAATTTCTGGGGGGAAGGCGACATTCTCTCTGAGGAACACGGCTGAGAAAATATAGAGAACTGCCATCTGCAGCAGACTGCAGAACGATTCTACTGCTGCTAACGTATATTTTGTGTGAAGACCGTGAAGATGAGATAAGAGACATTATGGCTTATACGGAGACATACAGACAGTTTTTCATGCTCTCTCTGTCATGTTAGTGGAAGAGGAAAGGAAGTGACTACTATCAGTACAAGATACCCTGCACCATGCACCATACCGTGGTTTGCAGAGTACATATAATGTAGATGTAGATTTATAAGCACACTAGAGAAACAATTTCTTACAGCATTCATTTCAACAGATTCGGAAAAGCATTTGTTACCCTTAATATTCAGATATAGTTTGCACGCAATCAAGCATGCATGGAGGTACTGTTGTTGTTGTGGTCTTCAGTCCTGAGACTGGTTTGGTGCAGCTCTCCATGCTACTCTATCCTGTGCAAGCTTCTTCATCTCCCAGTACCCACTGCAACCTACATCCTTCTGAATCTGCTTAGTGTATTCACCTCTTGGTCTCCCTCTACGATTTTTACCCTCCACGCTGCCCTCCAGTACTAAATTGGTGATCCCTTGATGCCTCAGAACATGTCCTACCAACCGATCCCTTCTTCTGGTCAAGTTGTGCCACAAACTTCTCTTCTCCCCAATCCTATTCAATACTTCCTCATTAGTTATGTGATCTACCCATCTAATCTTTAGCATTCTTCTGTAGCACCACATTTCGAAAGCTTCTATTCTCTTCTTGTCCAAACTATTTATTGTCCATGTTTCACTTCCATACATGGCTACACTCCATACAAATACTTTCAGAAACGACTTCCTGCCACTTAAATCTATACTCGATGTTAACAAATTTCTCTTCTTCAGAAACGCTTTCCTTGCCATTGCCAGTCTACATTTTATATCCTCTCTACTTCGACCATCATCAGTTATTTTGCTCCCCAAATAGCAAAACTCCTTTACTACTTTAAGTGTCTCATTTCCTAGTCTAATTCCCTCAGCATCACCCGACTTAATTCGACTACATTCCATTATCCTCGTTTTGCTTTTGTTGATGTTCATCTTATATTCTCCTTTCAAGACACTGTCCATTCCGTTCAACTGCTCTTCCAAGTCCTTTGCTGTCTCTGACAGAATTACAATGTCATCGGCGAACCTACTAAGCAAGCTGAATGACTAAAGTGATGTGTTTTCAGACTTTAGCAATGTGATGAAATGTTAGTGATTTCTACCAAGACCAAGAGCAATGACGAAAATGTTTTTTTAGGGTAAGTAAACATTCTGGCAGTATCAACTTAGACAAACACAGTGTGTGTAATTTGGATATGCCATAGGCAGATGAGTGCTTGCTTGAGAAAAAAAAAACAGGGTGAAATGTTTTCGTTGCTGCAGGGCAATATTTTCTGTATAAGAAAGAGACTGTTGGGATGGAAACATTTTTGTAGCATTGAGGATGTAGGTCTGATGCTGGCTAACAGAAAATCATGTAGACAGATTTATTCCTCAAGGATTTGTTGTAGTTGACATAAGTGTAGGAAAAACAGAAAAATGGTGAGGTTAGAATTTACCTCACACACGGTCTGTAATTTTCAACATTAGACATGACACCATATTGTCCAGAAATAAAGGTTGAGGTTAGTTGTGTATGATTGAAGAAAAAATAATAATGTTAGCCTGTATTAGTCTGCAAATGGAGATATAAATGTATCTTTTGATTAGTTTCAATTACTGGGTGAGAAAGTTTTAAGTTTAAAATAAAGGTTGTTTTCTGAGATAGGAGATTCAGAGCAACAAGACTCCAGAACGTTTTCTAATATTTTGAGATCCTTAAACTTGCTTTGGATAAACAAGTGCCTTACTCATAAAGGTGCATATCTATGATATTATTTCTAATTTGCATGCAGATTATTTTGTGCCTAATCTTGCTGGTGGAGTTTTTTGCAGATAACGTCAAATGTTTGTAACACTTTGTCATAAGTAACCAACTTACTACATCGAATTTAAAGTGGCATGGGTAAGAGCTCAGAGAGAGGAGCGCTATGTTATTTATTGACAAGTTAAAGAACGCAAAATGGTTCAAATGGCTCTGAGCACTATGGGACTTAACATCTTAGGCCATCAGTCCCCTAGAACTTAGAACTACTTAAACCTAACTAACCTAAGGACATCACACACATCCATGCCCGAGGCAGGATTCGAACCTGCGACCGTAGCAGTCGCGCGGCTCCTGACTGAAGTGCCTAGAACCGCTCCGCCACTGTGGCATGCTAAAGAACGCAGATTTGGTCTTCTGTATATATGAAACAGAAAAAACTGGAGTTCAAAACTATTTTGACTACTTTTTTTTTAAAAAAATATAGACTTACAATAATCTTGTTGCCCAATAATAACAGTAACGTTTCAGATAAATGCAAAAATATAAAAAATTACTGGTATACAAGAAAATTAGTAGAAATTAGGGAAACGTGCTCATACTGTATTGAATATATGAAAGTAAAATGTAAATGTCGTGTGGCTCAGGCCTCCAGTTGGGTAGATCGTTGGACGGGTGCAAGTCTTTCGATTTGACGCCATTTCAGTGACTAGTGCGTCGATGGGGATGAAACGATGAAACGACACCCAGTCCCTGAGCGGAGAAAATCTCCGACCCAGCCGGGAATCGAACCCAGGCCCTTAGGATTGACATTCTGTCGTGCTGACCACTCAGCTACCGGGAGGACACAGATACAAAACTGAGTATAATGAAGTACTGAGTGGAGAGATATGGTTTACAATGTTTACCTAAGACGTAAAACGTTTCACACAACTAGTTCCTAAAAGCCAAAAAAGCGGCTTGCAGGAGGCATATAGATGGTGATCCAAACAAGTGGTAAGCTGGCATGGGAAGTTATTTGACAAGATAATTCTTCCAGCCTAGTATGTCAGACCTGCTTGTTCAAGGAGAACTGAATGACTACATTGTCGCATCAGTCAGAGAATATGGAGACGAAATTAAGGCCACAGACACATCTGCAAGGATCTGATTGGTTCCCTGTTGTCTGAAGGGCTTTTGTTTCATGGAGACAAAATCACATCAGGTGAGGTGTGTAAAATTGTTTATTATATATATATATATATATATATATATATATATATATATATATATACAGGGTGAATCACCTAACGTTACCGCTGGATATATTTCATAAACCACAGACGAACCGATTACACAGACCGAACGTGAGGAGAGGGGCTAGTGTAATTGTTTAATACAAACCATACAAAAATGCACGGAAGTATGTTTTTTAACACAAACCTACGTTTTTTAAATGGAAACACGTTAGTTTTGTTAGCACATCTGAACATATAAACAAATACGTAATCAGTGCCGTTTTTTGCATTGTAACATGTTAATTACATCCGGAGATATTGTAACCTAAAGTTGACACTTGAAACCCCCGACGTTCAGTTGCGTGTTGTAACAAACACGGGGCACGGTCGGCGAGCAGCATCTGCAGGGACATGTTAACGATGACGACCGTGTTTACGAGTGTGGCTGTAGTGCACTGTTGTGGTTTGGTCTAGCTGTCGCAGTGTCCGCATGTAGCGCTTGCTGCTATTGTTATTCTGCATTCGTCTCCGCACGCAGACCAACTGTAGTGCACCGTGTTACCAGACGTCTGTGATAGTGTAGTGTTGTTCGAACTGTGACCATGGCGTATTCGAACTCTGAAAAGGCGGAGATGATACTCATATATGGCGAGTGTCGACGAAATGCAGCTGAAGCCTGCAGGGTGCATGCAGAACGGTACCCGGACAGAGAGCATCCAACGTGCCGCACATTGCAAAACATCTACCGCCAACTGTATGCAACAGGTATGGTCGTAGCACGCAAACGGGTCCGTAACAGGCCCGTCACAGGAGAAGCGGGTGCAGTTGGTGTGTTAGCTGCTGTTGCCATGAACCCACACACGAGTACACGGAACATTGCGAGGGCCGGTGGACTGAGTCAAAGTAGTGTCATGCGCATACTGCATCGTCACCGCTTTCACCCGTTTCATGTGTCGCTACATCAGCAATTACATGGTAATGACTTTAATCATCGAGTGCAATTCTGTCAATGGGCATTAACAGAGAATGCGTTGCAGTTCTACCTGTTTACCGATGAAGCGGGTTTCACAAACCACGGGGCGGTGAATCTACGGAACATGCATTACTGGTCCGTGGACAATCCTCGCTGGCTCAGACAGGTAGAGCGACAGCGACCGTGGACTGTAAACGTATGGTGCGGAATCATTGGCGACCACCTCATTGGTCCTCACTTCATTGCAGGGGCCCAAACAGCTGCAACATACATCGCGTTTCTACAGAATGATCTGCCAACGTTGCTCGAAAATGTCCCACTGGAAACGCGTCGACGTATGTGGTATCAGCATGATGGTGCACCTGCACATTCCGCAATTAACACTAGGCTGACCCTTGACAGGATGTTCGACGGGCGTTTCATAGGACGTGGAGGACGCATAAATTGGCCAGCCCGTTCTACTGATCTTACACCTCTGGACTTCTTTATGTGGGCTACGTTAAAGGAGAATGTGTACCGTGATGTGCCTACAACCCCAGAGGATATGAAACAACGTATTGTGGCAGCCTGCGGCGACATTACACCAGATGTACTGCGGCGTGTACGACATTCATTACGCCAGAGATTGAAATTGTGTGCAGCAAATGATGGCCGCCACATTGAACATCTATTGGCCTCACATGTCGTGACACACTCTATTCCACTCCGTAATTGAAAACGGAAACCACATGTGTACGTGTACCTCACCCCTCATGGTAATGTACATGTGCGTCAGTGAAAAAGACCAATAAAAAGCTGTTAGCATGTGGACGTAATGTGCTGTTCCAGTCTCTTCTGTACCTAAGGTCCATCACCGTTCCCTTTGGATTCCTACGTAATTCGGTGCTCTCCGATACACACGATCGAACAGCGGAGGAGTGGTACTCAAGCGTCAACTTTAGGTTACAATATCTCTGGATGTAATAAACGTTTTACAATGCAACAAACGGCACTGATTACGTATTTGTTTATATGTTCAGATGTGCTAACAAAACTAACGTGGTTCCATTTAAAAAAACGTACGTTTGTGTTAAAAAACATACTTCCGTGCATTTTTGTATTGTTTGTATTAACCAATTACCCCGCCCCTCTCCTCACGTTCGGTCTGTGGAATCGATTCGTCAGTATTTGATGTGGTTTACGAAATATATCCAGCGGTAATGTTAGGTGACTCACCCTGTAAAATTCCAAAAGTATTGGCTGCCACTGGATGTCTAATTAAGTTGTCAAAAGACTGGTTCATCTAATAAATAAGCCCCAAAGTTTCAGTTTTAATAAATGTTTAGAGTGTCGAGTGTTTCTGGATTTACTTAAAATCTCAAAATACACCACATATTAAAAAGAGTTCCCTGGGAACTGACATGCATTGAGACTAGAAAATAGTGCACTGTATTTGCCATACAGAACCTCTCTTAAGTGTTTTAAGCTGTTTTGCTACACTAATGATAGCTATTTCTAAGTTACTCATGTTGGTAGTTGTTCTTGATTCGAATTCTGAAATACGAGGGTTGGAACTTTAATAGTGGCAACTAATTATTTACAGCTTGTACAAAGTAGATACGTGTTTCGAAGTTTTACGGACCTTCAAAGTAGTCACCAGCATTGTGTATAACCCGTTGCCAGCGATGTGGGAGTCGTAGGATACGCTTAGCAGTGCCAGTTGTGTGGACAGTTCGAGCGGCGCGGTCTATTGCCCGACGAATTTCTAGCAGTTCTGAAGCGAATACCGTGAAGAGTTTCCTCCAGTTTAGAAATCGAGTTGAACTCACAAGGGCTTAAGTCAGGGGAGTGTAGTAGGTGGTATAGCACTTAGCAGCCCCATCAGTCAAACAAATCAGTAACAGCTTGCACTGTACGTGCTTTAACATTGTCCTGCAAAATGATGGTCAGCTCCTGCAGAAAGTTTCATCACTTCTGTATCTAAGCTGGTCGTAGGTTGCATTCCAAAAAATAACAGCATTATGACACTCTGACTGTGTCGTATTACTAGAACAAATACGCATTCAAGAACATAAAACGTTCGAAATTGCCTTCCTGACACTATGTTATTCATGTAAGCTCTTTAATTTTTGCTATTTAAAACAGTTATTACGAGCATATGACGGGAAAAAATGAACAAGCACTCGTAAACAGTAGTCTGGTAATGTTTTGGGCGACTTAAAATGGCGTCCATTTTGGCTTCAAAACAACATATAGTGTACGTCTTTAGTTCCACCTCCCCCCCCCCCTTTTTTTTACCTCCATGTGTCTGTCCTTTTGGTCATCTCTGAAAGAATACACCCATTTTTCATCCAGCAGCCATATATGATTATAATCCAGAGGAAACAAAGACAGTAGCTGCTTTTGGCCACTGATATACGTTAATGAGGAAAGTTTAAAATTTATGCTAGACTGGGACTTGAACACTAATTTTTCTGTTTCTTGCGAATGGTCACCTCCATTGCCTCGGCCGTCCCGACACGTCCCAGACCGAGTCAAATTTCCAAATTATCCACATACAACTGACATAGTGCCCCTGCGCATTATCCTCACTACTAGCAGCGATCTGCTGCACTGAAGTCCTGGTCTGGACGCCGAAGCAGTTAAGATAATATAATCGTTCGCGAGAAACGGAAACACCCAGGTTCGAGCTCTAGTGCGGCACCGTTTCTCAGCTTTCCCCATTGATGTGTTTCAGTGCCCAAAAGTAGCTAGTGTCCTTGTTTCCTTTAGATCATAATAATACTCCGTAATATGTATATTCTTTTTGAAATACCTTGCACTATCCTACTTTTATTAGTGTACTGGGTGATCAAAAAGTCAGTATAAATTTGAAAACTGAATAAATCACGGAATAATGTAGATAGAGAGGTACAAATTGACACACATGCTTGAAATGACATGGGGTTTTATTAGAACCAAAAACATACAAAAGTTTAAAAAATGTCAGACAGATGGCGCTTCATCTGATCAGAATAACAATAATTAGCATAACAAAGTAAGACAAAGCAAAGATGATGTTCTTTACAGGAAATGCTCAATATGTCCACCACCATTCCTCAACAATAGCTGTAGTCGAGGAATAATGTTGTGAACAGCACTGTAAAGCATGTCCGGAGTTATGGTGAGGCATTGGCGTCGGATGTTGTCTTTCAGGATCCCTAGAGATGTCGGCCGATCACGATACACTTGTGACTACAGGTAACCCCAAAGTCAATAATCGCACGGACTGAGGTCTGGGGACCTGGGAGGCCAAGCATGACGAAAGTGGCGGTTGGGCACACGATCGTCACCAAACGACGCGCGCAAGAGATCTTTCACGCGTCTAGCAAAATGGGGTGGAGCGCCATCCTGCATAAACATTGTACGTTCCAGCAGGTGTTTATCAGCCAGGCTGGGGATGATGCGATTCTGTAACATATCGGCGTACCTCTCACCCGTCTCGGTAGCAGTTACAAAACCATAACCACGCATTTCCTCGAAGAAAAAAAGCCCTATAACGGTAGATGTGGTAAATCCAATCCATACCGTGACTTTCTCGTCGTGCAATGGAGTTTCCACGACAGTTCTAGGTATTTCGGTAGTCCAAATTCTGCAATTGTGGGCGTTGACAGACACTCGGAGCGTGAAATGAGCTTCATCGGTCCGCAACACGTTACTCAACCAATCGTCACCTTCCGCCATCTTTTGAAACGCCCACACCGAAAATGTCCTCCGCTTCACTAAATCGCTAGGCAACAGTTCATGATGCCGATGGATTTTGTACGGATAGCATCGGAGGGTACACCTAAGTGGCAACCAAACAGTAGTGTATGGAATGCCGGTGCGACGTGCGACTGCACGAGCGCTGACTTCCCCGTGCATAGACGAACCCGCCACAGACTCCATTTCTTCCTGAACTGTCTCAGCAGCATTACGCCTTGTGCTCGATCGGCCACTACGGGGTCTATCGTCTAATCAACCCGTGGCTTCGAACTTCGAAATCATTCTCGCCACAGCTGCATTTGTCAACGGACCTTTACCCTTTCGAATACCCTTCCGATGGCGATAGGATCGTAACGCTTAACTAGCACATTCCCCATTCTGATAATATAGCTTCACTAAAAGCGCCTTTTCAGGTAACGTCAACATGCTGCGACTGCTGGCGCATCTGATTCTCTCTCTCATTACAGCTCATTTTATACACGATTGCCATGCGCAGTCACTGACGTTTTGCTGTTCAGCGACATCTGTCGGCCATTTTGTGAACTTTGTTTTTTTTTGTTATAATAAACCCCATGTCATTCCAAGCATGTGTGTCAATTTTTACCTCTCTATCTACATTATTCCGTGGTTTATTAAGTTTCCAAATTTGTACTGACTTTTTGATCACCCTGTATATCCATTATTTATATATGTACCACACCGAATAAAATACCATACAATTCTCCATTCATCGTAAGAATAAACCTCGTGTAAACATTACACTATGTATTTGCACCGTGTTACTACTCAGTTCTTTAGAAAATCAGAATTACAATCTCACAACAGTTATTTAAAGAAAATAGGAAGCTGGGGATCACTGGCGATGGACAATCTTGTGATTGTTTTACAATTTTAATTTGACTCAAAACAGACTTTATTATAAACTTCAATTCCGACATTTGGCCTCTTACTGATGAAATATACAAATTTTAACTTTAATTGAATTACATAAACACGAATAAGAATCATATTTTGCATCCACAACCAAAACATAGATAGTAGGCATGGTGAATTATGAATCATAAACAATCGTTCTTGTTTAACCGTATCTCAAAGGCTAGTAACACTATACACTTCCAACCGAATTTACACAGCCACATAATACCATAACTTCATTAAAAAAACAAAGATCTTAAAGCTTAATGAAACTGAACTGCCCACATAAAGATCCAAAGTGAACACGCTTATGCTAAAAATGCAAAGTGGCCCAACCAAGGTCGCAAAACTGGCACATAGGAAAAATAACAAGTTGCACATTCATTAAAGACACACAAATGATTAACATAAGTGTTGAATAAGAATGGCTAAGTCACAGCTGCAAAATACTAACGCGAATTCTTTACAGACGAATGGAAAAACTGGTAGAAGCCGACCTCGGGGATGATCAGTTTGGATTCCGTAGAAATGTTGGAACACGTGAGGCAATACTGACCCTACGACTTATCTTGGAAGAAAGATTAAGGAAAGGCAAACCTACGTTTCTAGCATTTGTAGACTTAGAGAAAACTTTTGACAATGTTGACTGGAATACTCTTATTGTGACTTGGCAAGACAGCCAAGCCACTAGGAGGTGAAGCCGAAAGGCACGCGTTTAAGCTCACGCAGGCTGGCGTGAGGTCTGGAACAGTTAAAGGATTTGAGTCTAGCAAATAAAGTACGTAGCTGTTGGAATACTTAACTTTAATCCATAATTGGTGGACATCGGTCTGACGGTACATGCATCACAAGATAAATAGCAATTGATAATGGCGCCTTACTAGGTCGTAGCAAATGACGTAGCTGAAGGCTATGCTAACTATCGTCTCGGCAAATGAGAGCGTAATTTGTCAGTGAACCATCGCTAGCAAAGTCGGCTGTACAACTGGGGCGAGTGCTAGGAAGTCTCTCTAGACCTGCCGTGTGGCGGCGCACGGTCTGCAATCACTGATAGTGGCGACACGCGGGTCCGACGTATACTAACGGACGATTTAAAGGCTACCAACTAGCAAGTGTGGTGTCTGGCGGTGACACCACAACTCTCTTTCAAATTTTGGGCACGGGTAAAATATAGAGAGCGAAAGGCTGCTTACAATTTGTACAGAAAGCAGATGGCAGTTATAGGAGTCGAGGGACATGAAAGGGAAGCAGTGGTTCGGGAGGGAGTGAGACAGGGTTGTAGCCTCTCCCCGATGCTATTCAATCTGTATATTGAGTAAGCAGTAAAGGAAACAAAAGAGAAGTTCGGAGTAGGCATTAAAATCCATGGAGAAGAAATAAAAACTTTGAGGTTCGCCGATGACCTTGTAATTCTGTCAGAGAGAGCAAAGGACTTGGAAGAGCAGTTGAACGGAATGGACAGTGTCTTGAAAGGAGGGTATAAGATGAACATCAACAAAAGCAAAACGAGGATAATGGAATGTAGTCGAATTAACTCGGGTGATGCTGAGGGAATTAGACTAGGAAATGAGACACTTGTCTAAAGTATTTGTCGTCCATGTTTCACTTCCATTTCAGGCGCAACATAACTGATGATGTTCGAAGTAGAGAGGATATAAAATCTAGACTGGCAGTGCCAAAGAAAGAGTTCCTGAAGAAGAGAAATTTGTTAACATCGAGTATTGATTTAAGTGTCAGGAATTCGTTTCTGAAAGTATTTGTATGGAGTGTGGCCATGTATGGAAGTGAAACATGGACGACAAATATTTTAGACAAGAAAAGAATAGAAGCTTTCGAAATGTGGTGCTACAGAAGAATGCTGAAGATTAGATGGGTAGATCACATAACTAATGAGGAGGTACTGAACAGAATTAGGGAAAAGAGGAGTTTGTGGCACAACTTGACTAGAAGAAGGGATCGGTTGGTAGGGCATATTCTGAGGCATCAAGGGATCACAAATTTAGTATTGGAGGGCAGCGTGGAGGGTAAAAATCGTAGAGGGAGACCAAGAGATGAATACACTAAGCAGATTCAGAAGGATGTAGGCTGCAGTAGGTACTGGGAGATGAAGAAGCTTGCACTGGATAGAGTAGCATGTAGAGCTGCATCAAACCAGTGTCAGGGCTGAAGACCACAACAACAACAACAACAGTAATAACCAGTAAAATAACTCACAGAAACGCTAATATTAACAAAGCGGCCTCACTTAACTTTAGAGAACAGCCTTAAGGCCCACAGCAGTATTTGGAAGCAATATAACGCTACGGCCGGCAGGCAATACGAGCGTTCACTCCCCACGGCTTGCGCACAGGCTCACAATCAGGCGGTATATATTGATATATAGTCGACCGGCCTCACAATGCGCGGTCCTGACTGTGGTGTCACCGCCAGACACCACACTTGCTAGGTGGTAGCCTTTAAATCCGCCGCGGTCCGGTAGTATACGTCGGACCCGCGTGTCGCCACTATCAGTGATTGCAGACCGAGCGCCGCCACACGGCAGGTCTAGAGAGGCTTCCTAGCACATGTCCCAGTTCTACAGCCGACTTTGCTAGCAATGGTTCACTGACAAATTACGTTCTCATTTGCCGAGGCGATAGTTAGCATAGCCTTCAGCTACGTCATTTGCTACGACCTAGCAAGGCACCATTATCATTTGCTATTTATCTTGTGATGCATGTACCGTCAGACCGATGTCCACCAATTATGGATTAAAGTTAAGTATTCCAGAAGCTACGTACTTTTTTTTACTAGACTCAACTCCTTTAACTGTTCCAGACCTCACGCCAGCCTGCGTGAGCTTAAACGCGTGCCTTTCGGCTATCTCATAGTGGCTTGGCTGTCTTGCCAAGTCACAACACTGACAAGAATCCATAACGGCACCGACACTAGGAAACGAGCAGACATTACAAATGGCCTGCAGCAGAAATAGATTGCAATGAAAACAAGGTCAAATCACAACCACACTGGAAATATAAGAAGCATGCCCCCAAATTCTTATGGAGCAATACTCTAACAATACTCGTCTCCCAGTAAATTAGCAGAAACTTAGAGATCACTTGCAGTTGCCTTAAGGCACTTCCAACATTACATAAACATACCAAATCCTACCATGACAAATGATTAAACCATTAACTCTACGGCTGCCGGGCGCGTACGCAACGGCCACCAGTCCCCAAGCGGGCAACATGTCCTAAAACAAGTCAAAACTTGCATGAAAACCACTTAAAACACACAATCCACAAATGAAGAAAAACGAAATGAGGAACATCAGCCTCCTTGAAACAGCCACTGTGGAACCAAGTTCAAAATCGTCTCCTGCAGCTACCCATGCCACTATAAGTTTCAACAATATTCTTAGTTAAACACAGAATTACTTGGAGCGTGCAAATTACGATCTGGTAAGCTGTTCAGCGTGAGACGACTAACCCACCACAATTTTGCACGTCAAGGCGCCCAATGAACGGCACCGTACATCCGACGCGACAAAAGACAAGAGACGAGCAGAGAACAATATAGCCTTGAATGTCATTTAATTTTTAAACAGAAGGAAATAATGGTAAAGCTCATGCGATACGCTTCATAGATGATCTGAAGGAAAACATGCTTTCGACCTTAGCTAACATAGTACTGTAATTAAAATCAAGAGTGATGAAAATTACTGACTTTAACAAGGGTAATTTTTCTGCACGAGCTATGTGTGGCGTAAAAGCGCACTGCTGGGCTTTCACCATGTAGTTAAATGTTGAAGGCACTGAAGGGTGTTACAGTCAGTCGTCTGGTAATCTCTGAACTTCTTGCATGTCGGACTCCGAGGAAAGCGGTGAATTTTAGTACTGCTACGCTAATAACCTAGGCGATCAACAACAGAATCCTAAGCCACCGAGAAGCCCACATTTCCTTCACCTCCTCTTTTATGACGTGCTGTTCTGCATTGCGGAATCGTTCGGCAGTGACGTGTCACAAAGCTTCGCGCATTAGTTCCAGTAAGTTTGGTAGCTTAAAGTTCTTGTTATTCCTCGCGACAAATCCCTTAACTTGGCTCCAGATCAATTCTGTTGGTTTCAGATAGCAGTAGTAGGTAACAACTGTGAAAACGCAACATTTGTTCAGTGTCCTCGACGCCGTGAAAATTATTTTCCGTGTTTCTACGTCGCTTACAACTCTATCCCCTATGAGACCACATCTGTCCTGTAAAACAGTGGGCATATCCAAACAAAGAGTATTTGATTTTTCATTTTTCTCCAAAAAATTTAATTGTGTAATGTTTTCTTAACTTCAATAATCTTTAACACTCTTTTATAAAATATCGATAGTTAAGAATTTATATTTCCAATGAAAACCAGAATCCTGCGAGTAATATGTAATTGGAAACCGGAAGACGTGCATTTTTCTTGAAAAACAATGATGTTTAAGTCTGATTTAATTACTACATATTGATAAATTTCATATTTAAATAGCCGGCCGTTGTGACCGAGCAGTTCTAGTCGCTTCAGTGTGGAACCGCGCTACTGCTACGGTTCGTAGGTTCGAATCCTGCCTCGGACATGGATGTGTGTGATGTCCATAGGTTAGTTAGGTTTAAGGAGTTCTAAGTCTAGGGGAATGATGACCTCAGATGTTAAGTCCGATAGTGCTTAGAGCCATTTGAACCAGATTTAAAAGATTTCAAAATTTTTTTGACCGCAACTGGTTTCCAATCATCACCCAATGCGCTGCCAAGCAACGGCGGTACCAGTTAGGCTAATGTTTGTGAAGACATCAACAATATCTTTTTTCTAGCCATTAACTCTGTCCGTGGCCGTGTTTCACTACGAAGCAGGAAGCAGTGTCATCCATTTTCGCGGTACGTATGAACAGTGAGACAATCAGAGCCCAAGTAGTGCTTACTGAGTCTGTGAGTGTACACGATTTTTAAATAAAAATTACGTAGCTGAGGTATGATTATGAAAAACGTTGATGGCTGTCAATACATCAGAATGTCTTAAAGTTTCATTTGCAGTGACACAGTAATGTTGGCTCTGCTTCTAAGAGTGGAACACCACCAGTGTTTGGAAGCTACGGGTACTGATAAGTCATCGCGCCTGTGTTTGTTTACGTGAGGTTTATTCTTATGATGAACAGAGTATAGCTGATCTTATTTAAAAAAATCATAGTGGCATTCTTAACGTCGCTCAAACATTTGCGCCAGCTTACCATATTGTAATGAGTAGTTTCTCAGCAGGAGAAAGAGTAAGTCCAAAATTTGTGGGTCCTGCTCGTTCCTCCAAAAGTGCTCAAAAAGGGCTGTAGAATTCGAAGAATTTATGTCCGTGTTGGGAGAGCTAAAGACAAATCACAGCTGAACTACACTACTGGCCATTAAAATTGCTACACCAAAAGAAATGCAGATGATAAACGGGAATTCATTGGACAAATATATTATACTAGAACTGACATGTGATTACATTTTCACGCAGTTTGGGTTCACAGATCCTGAGAAATCAGTACCCAGAACAACCACCTCTGGCCGTAATAACGGCCTTGATGCGCCTGGGCATTGAGTCAAACAGAGCTTGGATGGCGTGTACAGGTACAGCTGCCCATGCAGCTTCAACTCGATATCACAGTTCATCAAGAGAAGTGACTGGGGTATTGTGAAGAGCCAGTTGCTCGCTCACCATTGACCAGACGTTATCAATTGGTGAGAGATCTGGAGAATGTGCTGGCCAGGGCAGCAGTCGAACATTTTCTGTATCCAGAAAGGCCCGTACAGGACCTGCAACATCCGGTCGTGCATTATCCTACTGAAATGGAGGGTTTCGCAGGGATCGAATGAAGGGTAGAGCCACGGGTCGTAACACATCTGAAATGTAACGTCCACTGTTCAAAGTGCCGTCAATACGAACAAGAGGTGACCGAGACTTGTAACCAATGGCACCCCATACCATCACGCCGGGTGATACGCCAGTATGGCGATGACGAAACACGTTTCCAATGTGCGTTCACCGCGATATCGCCAAACACGGATGCGACCATCACGATGCTGTAAACAGAACCTGGATTAATCCGAAAAAATGACGTTTTGCCATTCGTGCACCCAGGTTCGTCGTCGAGTACACCATCACAGGCGCTCCTGTCTGTCATGCAGCGTCAAGGGTAACCGCAGCCATGGTCTCCCAGCTGATAGTCCGTGCTGCTGCAAACGTCGTCAAACTGTTCGTGCAGATGGATGTTGTCTTACAAACGTCCCCATCTGTTGACTCAGGGATCGAGACGTGGCTGCACGATCCGTTACAGCCATGCGGATAAAATGCAGTCATCTGGACTGTTAGTGATACGAGGCCGTTGGGATCCAGCACGGCGTTCCGTATTACTCTACTGAACCCACCGATTCCATATTCTGCTAACAGTCATTGGGTCTCGACCAACGCGAGCAGCAATGTCGCGATACGATAAACCGCAATCGCGATAGGCTGCAATCCGACCTTTATCAAAGTCGGAAACGTGATGGTACGCATTTATCCTCCTTACTCGAGGTATCACAACAACGTTTCACCAGGCAACGCCGGTCAACTGCTGTTTGTGTGTGAGAAATCAGTTGGAAACTTTCCTCATGTCAGCAAGTTGAAAGTGTCGCCACTGGCGCCAACCTTGTGTGAATGCTCTGAAAAGCTAATCATTGGCAGATCACAACATCTTCTTCCTGTCGGTTAAATTTCGCGTCTGTAGCACGTCATCTTCGTGGTGTAGCAATTTTAATGGCCAGTAGTGTATGTCGGTTTGTTGGTTGATGTGGCGGAGGGGACCAGACAGAGGGGTCATCGGCCCCATCGGATTAAGGAAGAAGGGGGAAGGAAGTCGGCTGTGCCTTTTCTAAGGAACCATTCCGACACTTGCCTCAAGCGATTTAGGGAAATTACGGAAAGCTTAAATTAGGATGGCCAGAGATAGGTTTGAACTGTCGTCCTCCCCAAATGCGACTCCGGTATGCTAACCACTGCGCCGACTCGCTCGGTGCACCTGAACTACATTTGATATTCAGAGCATTGTATCGGTATGGCCAGTACTTCCTTTGGTTTTTCAATTTTTTGAGCTGTGTATGGGGGGTGTTCAAAATAATAGGTACGAAACAACACTGTGGATATAAGTGAGCATTCAAAAGTAATCACCAGAGGCCTGAGTTCAAATATCGCACCGTCCCACGAACTGAAGGATTCCTTGTTTCCCAGAATTCCTTGGCGGCGACAGTTCGTAGTCCGAGTTGAAGCGCTTCCCTTTAAGAGATTGTTTTAGCGAAACAAACACATGCAAGTCGCAGGGCGGCACGTCCTGTCTGTATGGTGGACACTCAAGTTGGGGTCAATTCTAGGGTCCGATACCACCCGTCGGCCTTGACCAATGACGTAATGTGTGATGTTATTTTGTTTGTGCCGCAGATTGCTGTCGATGAACGTTAAATGATTTCTCTGGATTTCCACGTGACGCTCGTGTATTAAAAATTCGATGTAGATTCTATTGTTTTCATCTCGTAATTTGTTTTCGGCATCTGTTGTTAATGAAAGTAGTCCTGGTTTATAAGTAGTCGTGATTTATAAGGTCTTGATTTCTCACGCTGTTCGTTATGGATGAGTCAGTTGTTTTAACTACGAAAATTCTGCTTCAGAAAATGAGTGACCGTAAATCAACTATAAAATTTTTGGAATCACTGGCTGTCATTGCGGGGAAAGAGGTGGATTTCAGTGTTGCAAGGCCATTTGGACGAATACTGTTGGAGGAAAAGTATTCCTAAAGGTTATTGTTTATTTCTTGCATTTATGAAAGTTGTTGTTGTTGTGGTCTTCAGCGCTGAGACTGGTTTGAAGCAGCTCTCCATGCCGCTCTATCCAGTGCAAGCTTCTTCATCTCCCGGTACCTACTGCAGCCTACATCCTTCTGATCTGCTTAGTGTATTCATCTCTTGGTCTCCCTCTACGATTTTTACCCTCCACGTTGCCCTCCAATACTAAATTGGTGATCCCTCGATGTCTCAGAACATGTCCTACCAACCGATCCCTTCTTCTAGTCAGGTTGTGCCACAAACTCCTCTTCTCCCCAATTCTATTCAATACCTCCTCATTAGTTATGTGATCTACCCATCTAATCTTCAACATTCTTCTGTAGCACCACATTTCGAAAGCTTCTATTCTTTTCTTGTCTAAACTATTTATCGTCCACGTTTCACTTCCATACATGGCTACACTCCATACAAATACTTTCAGAAACGACTTCCTGACATTTAAATCTATACTCGATGTTAACAAATTTTTCTTCTTCGGAAACGCTTTCCTTGCCATTGCCAGTCTACATTTTATATCCTCTCTACTTCGACCATCATCAGTTATTTTGCTCCCCAAATAGCAAACCTCCTTTACTATTTTAAGTGTCTCTTCTCCTAATCTAATTCCCTCAGCATCACCCGACTTAATTCGACTACATTCCATTATCCTCGTTTTGCTTTTGTTGATGTTGATTTTATACCCTCCTCTCAAGACGCTGTCCATTCCGTTCAACTGCTCTTCTAAGTCCTTTGCTGTCTCTGACAGAATTACAATGTCATCGGCGAACCTCAAAGTTTTTATTTCTTCTCCATGGATTTTAATACCTACTCCGAACTTTTCTATTGTTTCCTTTATTGCTTGCTCAATATGCAGATTGAATAACATCGGGGAGAGGCTACAACCCTGTCTCACTCCTTTCCCAACCACTGCTTCCCTTTCATGTCCCTCGACTCTTATAACTGCCATCTGCTTTCTGTACAAATTGTAAATAGCCTTTCGCTCCCTGTATTTTACCCCTGCCACCTTCAGAATTTGAAAGAGAGTATTCCAGTCAACATTGTCAAAAGCTTTCTCTAAGTCTACAAATGCTATAAACGTAGGTTTGCCTTTCCTTAATCTTTTTTCTAAGATAAGTCGTAGGGTCAGTATTGCCTCACGTGTTCCAACATTTCTACAGAATCCAAACTGATCTTCCCCAAGGTTGGATTCTATCAGTTTTTCCATTCGTCTGTAAGGAATTCGCGTTAGCACTTTGCAGCTGTGACTTATTAAACTGATAGTTCGGTAATTTTCACATCTGTCAACACCTGCTTTCTTAGGGATTGGAATTATTATATTCTTCTTGAAGTCTGAGGGTATTTCGCCTCACTCATACATCTTGCTCACCAAATGGTAGAGTTTTGTCAGGACTGGCTCTCCCAACGCTGTCAGTAGTTCTAATGGAATGGTGTCTAATCCGGGGGCCTTGTTTCGACTCAGGTCTTTCAGTGCTCTGTCAAACTCTTCACGCAGTACCATATCTCCCATTTCATCTACACCTACATCCTCTTCCATTTCCATAATATTGTCCTCAAGTACATCGCCCTTGTATAGACCCTCTATATACTCCTTCCATCTTTCTGCTTTCCCTTCTTTGCTTAGAACTGGGTTTCCATCTGAGCTCTTGATATTCATGCAAGTGGTTCTCCTTTCTCTAAAGGTCTCTTTAATATTCCTGTAGGAAGTATCTATCTTACTCCTAGTGAGATAAGCCTCTACATCCTTACATTTGTCCTCTAGCCATCCCTGCTTAGCCATTTTGCATTTCCTGTCGATCTCATTTTTGAGACGCTTGTATTCCTTTTTGCCTGCTTCATTTACTGCGTTTTTATATTTTCTCCTTTCATGAATTAAATTCAATATTTCTTCTGTTACCCAAAGATTTCTACTAGCCCTCGTCCTTTTACCTATTTGATCCTCTGGTGCCTTCACTATTTCACCCCTCAAAGCTACCCTTTCTTCCTCTACTGTATTTCTTTCCCCCATTCCTGTCAATTGTTCCCCTGAAACTCTGTACAACCTCTGGTTTAGTCAGTTTATCCAGGTCCCATCTCCTTAAATTCCCACCTTTTTGCAGTTTCTTCAGTTTTAACTACAGTTCATAACCAATAGATTGTGGTCAGAGTCCACATCTGCCCCTGGAAATGTCAATTTAAAACCTGGTTCCTAAATCTCTGTCTTACCATTATATAATCTATCTGATACCTTTTAGTATCTCCAGGATTCTTCCATGTATAGAACCTTCCTTAATGATTACTGAACCAAGTGTTAGCTGCGAGTAAGTTATGCTATGTGCAAAATTCTACCAGGCGGCTTCCTCTTTCATTTCTTAGCCCCGTCCATATTCACTTACTATGTTTCCTTCTCTCCCTTTTCCTACTCTCGAATTAAATTTTCGCCTATCTTCACTACCTGAATAATTTCTTTTATCTCATCATACATTTCATCAATTTCTTCGTCATCTGCAGAGCTAATTGGCATATAAACTTGTACTACTGTAGTAGGCGTGGGCTTCGTGTCTGTCTTGGCCACAATAATGCGTTCACTATGCTGTTTGTAGTAGCTTACCCGTACTCCTATTTTTTTTATTCATTATTAAACCTACTCCTGCATTACCCCTATTTGATTTTGGATTTACCCGTACTCCTATTTTTTTTATTCATTATTAAACCTACTCCTGCATTACCCCTATTTGATTTTGGATTTATAACCCTGTATTCACCTGACCAAAAGTCTTGTTCCTCCTGCCACCGAACTTCACTAATTCCCACTATATCTAACTTTAACCTATCCATTTCCCTTTTTAAATTTACTAACCTACCTGCCCGATTAAGGGGTCTGACATTCCACGCTCCGATTCGTAAAACGCCAGTTTTCCTTCTCCTGATAACGACGTCCTCCTGAGTAGTCCCCGCCCGGAGATCCGAATGGGGGACTATTTTACCTCTGGAATATTTTACCCAAGAGGACGCCATCATCATTTAACCATACAGTAAAGCTGCATGCCCTCGGGAAAAATTACGGCTGTAGTTTCCCATGGATTTCAGCCGTTCGCAGTACCAGAAAAGCAAGGCCATTTTGGTTAGTGTTACAAGGCCAGATCAGTCAATCATCCAGACTGTTGCCCCTGCAACTACTGAAAAGGCTGCTGCCCCTCTTCAGGAACCACACGTTTGTCTGGCCTCTCAACAGTTACCCCTCCGTTGTGGTTGCACCTACGGCACAGCTATCTGTATCACTGAGGCACGCAAGCCTCCCCACCAACGGCAGGGTCCATGGTTCATGGGGGGTTATGAAAATAGTCAGCAAAATGTACAGGCCTCGTTTTGTTAGTTAGGTGTTGGTGGGTCTGATACTTTTTTCTTGTTTTACGTTGCGTTTTTTTTATGTTACTGTATTGTGCGAGTGCTACTTGTTTGGTTTCTCTGGAGGGAGGTTTTTGTGTCGTTTTAATATTTTCTGGTTACAATGGTTGGCCGATGGGTATTACTGTGTCTTTACCGGAGGGTTTATGTGTTTGACTCGTGGTTTCATTTTTTTTATTATTATTTTAAAAATTTTGCGTCTGATTGAGGACTGGAAGAACTGATTTGAGTGGTACCTCATTCGTGCCTGGAGTTTGTGTTTCTTATTATTTTTGCATTGGTTATTCTGGATTTTGCTTCTCTCGTTATAGTTTGACCTTCTAACATTATTATTATTTCTTGTAATGTTCTTATTTTGCTCTTGTCATTCTCGATCTTTGACTCCTTTGGACGTCCATATGCGGTAAGCTTCTTTTTATGTAGCCACTATTACGTTTTCTTTTTTGATGTTTTTGATACAGTTGTCTTATTTTTACTGTCGCTCCTGGTGTATCGATTTTACTGAATGTTATTTGGAGCTACTGCAGCTGGTGTGACTTTCGTGTAGTATAGTTATCGGTTGCAAGGTTTGATCTTTTCTGCATTTTATTTCTTTGGGTGTGCAGTAATGTGTGTAAAGATTTTCATTTTTTGAAAGTCTAGTCGTATTCTGTAGTTCACTAACAAGATCGTTTTTATGCACGTTTCTGATATGTTATAAGATTTTTGCACAACAAACATTAATATTGGAATCGGTAACTAGAAATGACCTCCTACATAGGTTGCTTCTAGTTACCGATTCCAACTATTCGACGATTCATTATTTATATCGTTTTTGCAGTACGTGTGGAAAATATAATAGAACAGGCTCTGCCGCGCGGGGTTAGCCGAGCGGTCTCGGGCGCTGCAGTCATGGGCTGTGTGGCTGGTCCCGGCGGAGGTTCGAGTCCTCCCTCGGGCATGGGTGTGTGTGTTTGTCCTTAGGATAATTTAGGTTAAGTAGTGTGTAAGCTCAGGGACTGATGACCTTAGCCGTTAAGTCCCATAAGATTTCACACACATTTGAACATTTTTGAGAACAGGCTCTGCTAACGGTATACTACGCCTTCCACATCGCTGGCAACAGGTTCTACACAACGCTGTTCTATTATATTACATAATATATGCACTCGTAATTGCTCTCGTGTTCTTATTTATTTCAGTCATCTTCAACTCGTTTAAATGAAATTCGCGCTTAAATAATAGTCGTAGTAAATGTATTATTTTATGGCATACTACATTCATTTGTTTACGAGTATAATCCGTTCCATTAATACACTCCTGGAAATTGAAATAAGAACACCGTGAATTCATTGTCCCAGGAAGGGGAAACTTTATTGACACATTCCTGGGGTCAGATACATCACATGATCACACTGACAGAACCACAGGCACATAGACACAGGCAACAGAGCATGCACAATGTCGGCACTAGTACAGTGTATGTCCACCTTTCGCAGCAATGCAGGCTGCTATTCTCCCATGGAGACGATCGTAGAGATGCTGGATGTAGTCCTGTGGAACGGCTTGCCATGCCATTTCCACCTGGCGCCTCAGTTGGACCAGCGTTCGTGCTGGACGTGCAGACCGCGTGAGACGACGCTCCATCCAGTCCCAAACATGCTCAATGGGGGACAGATCCGGAGATCTTGCTGGCCAGGGTAGTTGACTTACACCTTCTAGAGCACGTTGGGTGGCACGGGATACATGCGGACGTGCATTGTCCTGTTGGAACAGCAAGTTCCCTTGCCGGTCTAGGAATGGTAGAAAGATGGGTTCGAGGACGGTTTGGGTGTACCGTGCACTATTCAGTGTCCCCTCGACGATCACCAGTGGTGTACGGCCAGTGTAGGAGATCGCTCCCCACACCATGATGCCGGGTGTTGGCCCTGTGTGCCTCGGTCGTATGCAGTCCTAATTGTGGCGCTCACCTGCACGGCGCCAAACACGCATACGACCATCATTGGCACCAAGGCAGAAGCGACTCTCATCGCTGAAGACGACACGTCTCCATTCGTCCCTCCATTCACGCCTGTCGCGACACCACTGGAGGCGGGCTGCACGATGTTGGGGCGTGAGCGGAAGACGGCCTAACGGTGTGCGGGACCGTAGCCCAGCTTCATGGAGACGGTTGCGAATGGTCCTCGCCGATACCCCAGGAGCAACAGTGTCCCTAATTTGCTGGGAAGTGGCGGTGCGGTCCCCTACGGCACTGCGTAGGATCCTACGGTCTTGGCGTGCATCCGTGCGTCGCTGCGGTCCGGTCCCAGGTCGACGGGCACGTGCACCTTCCGCCGACCACTGACGACAACATCGATGTACTGTGGAGACCTCACGCCCCACGTGTTGAGCAATTCGGCGGTACGTCCACCCGGCCTCCCGCATGCCCACTATACGCCCTCGCTCAAAGTCCGTCAACTGCACATACGGTTCACGTCCACGCTGTCGCGGCATGCTACCAGTGTTAAAGACTGCGATGGAGCTCCGTATGCCACGGCAAACTGGCTGACACTGACGGTGGCGGTGCACAAATGCTGCGCAGCTAGCGCCATTCGACGGCCAACACCGCGGTTCCTGGTGTGTCCGCTGTGCCGTGCGTGTGATCATTGCTTGTACAGCCCTCTCGCAGTGTCCGGAGCAAGTATGGTGGGTCTGACACACCGGTGTCAATGTGTTCTTTTTTCCATTTCCAGGAGTGTAGATTGTCCATTGCAGCATCTTTTCCTTACGTATGGCGTCTTTGGTCAAAGCCGACGGGTGGTATCGGACACTAGAATTTATCCCTCAAGTTGCCCCCTCTTGAACTTGGCCATTACACGTTGCGTGACATAGGACAAGTGTGGACGCGCGTTATAGCGGAGCAGAATCACCCGCTCCATCAGCAGGCCAGGCTGTTTGCTCTCGATGGACTTGCGTAGGCTTCGGAGTGACTCACAGTACATGTCACTATTCATGGTGCTCGACGAAGTCTACGCGTATCGGACCTGGGAGAATCCGACACGTTAAAACTGACACCGGTATATTAGTTCTGAAAACCCGGTATTTCTCGGTTTTTATTTGGTTTCGGTTATGGTTCAAATGGCTCTGAGCACTATGGGACTTAAAATCTATGGTCATCAGTCCCCTAGAACTTAGAACTACTTAAACTTAACTAACCTAAGGACAGCACACAACACCCAGTCATCACGAGGCAGAGAAAATCCCTGACCCCGCCGGGAATCGAACCCGGGAACCCGGGCGCGGGAAGCGAGAACGCTACCGCACGACCACGAGCTGCGGACAGGTTTCGGTTATAACAGGTGTTTTTTTATTTTTTACTAATGATGGAATAATAAAAACGATATATCAATTACCTATAGCAGTAATACCAAAATTTTTCGTGTTTAAATAATCCTTTTTTGCAAAAAGGATTTATTTTTATTTGCAGAATGTGCTTTGCTTTGAAATATTGCGTCATTATCCTTCTTAAGTTGCCAATCCTAAGATTGATTTGCAGCAGCTCTCCATTCAGTGCGATTGTCGGCCAGCCTCTTCAATTCCGTGAAACTTCCGCATCCTAGGTCCTGCATTATCTGGCTTATGTACTTTCTTCTAGGTCTGCCTCTTGCCCTTTTGCCCTCCACAAGGCCTTCCGTTATAGTGTGGAGAAGACTTTCATGTCTCAGAATGTGTCCCATCCATATATCTCTCCTCTTCTTGACCGTCTTCCAAAGAACTGGAACTTCCTCCGCTCTCTGCAGGACTTCTTCATTTGTCATCCTGGCCGTCCATGGAATTTTTAACATCCTTCGCAGACACCACATTTCGAATCCTTCAATCCTTCTTCTTTCGTCCTCTCCAAGTGTCCAGGTTTCGCTGCCGTAGAGAAGCACACTCCCAACAAAGGTCTTTATCAACCGCTTCCTTAACGACAGACTTATCATATTTGATGTGAGGAGTCCTTTCCTTTTATAGAATGCAATCTTTGCCTGATTTATTCTACTTATTACATCTTTCCTACTACGACCATCTGATGTTATTCTGCTTCCCAAGTAGACAAAGTCTTGTATTTCTTTCAGCTTCTCTCCATTCAGCCTTATATTCGTAATTGCTTGATTATTTTGTTTGCTTGCAACTAAGATTTTTGTTTTTGACTTATTAATTTTCATGTTGTACCGTGTAGCAAGAGTGTTTTCCATTTCCTCCAACACTACTTGCAATTCTTCCTCATTTTCCGCTAGGACAGCAATGTCATCCGCAAAACGCAGCATATCAACTATTTTTCCCTGGATCCTGATTCCATTAGCTTGTCCTAACTTTTCTCTGACCTCGTCCATTGCTTTCTGTATGTACATATTAAAGAGGACAGGGGAGAGTGCACATCCCTGTCTCACACCCTGTTTAATTTTTGCTTGTTGTTGATGTTCCCCACATCTCACTATTGCCACCTCTTCTTTGTATATGTTCCATATCGTTCTCCTGTCCTTGTACTTAGCTCCAGTTTCCCTCAATATCTGGAATAGTTTTTTCCATTCAACCTTATCAAAGACTTTTTCGAGGTCAATAAATGCTATGTAGGTGTCCTTTCCTTTTTCCATTCTTTTTTCTATTGTGAGCCTTAGGGCCATAATGGCTTCTCGCGTACCTCTCCCTCTTCTAAAGCCAAACTGGTCTTCTGTGAGCATGCATTCCACGTTCCCCTCAATTCTCCTGAGGAGGATGGTCGTCAAAATTTTTGATGCATGTGATGTTAGGCTGAGGGTTCTGTATTGTGCACACGATTTTGCTGGCATTTTCTTTGGTAATGGAACAATAATACACTTTTTGAAGTCCTGAGGCAGCTCTCCAGTATCATATATTTGGCAGATTAATTTATACAATTTATCTTTTATTTCTGTTCCAGCTGCTTTGATGATTTCTGCAAGCAATGAGTCAATTCCTGGTGCTTTTCCGTGCTTAAGTGCCTGTAGTGCCTGATCAAATTCAGACCTTAGTATGCTGTCTCCTAGTTCATCTTTATCTACTTCGTCCTCACTTTCAATCATGTCATCTTGTACGTTGCCTCCATATAATTTCTCTAGGTATTCCTTCCACGTAATTGCTATATCTTCATGATTATACACCATCTTATTATCCTCTCTTATTAGGGCATTACATCTAATCCTTTGTCCTCCTGAGAAGAAGCGTTTCACTGTTTTGTATGCTAATTCAAGGTTCCCTTTCTTCAGAAGGTCTTCAACTTCTTTGCATCTGTCTTCAAGGAATCTTTCTTTTACTTGCTTCAACTTCCTGTTGATTTTGTTCCTAAGCACTCGGTATGCCGTTTTCCCTTCTTCCGTTTCATTATTTTTGAGCTTCCTTCTTTCCTCAAACATAAGTATTATTTCATCAGTTATCCACTCCTTCCTCTTTTCAGGTTTTTGTTTTCCAATTATCTCTTCAGCTGCTTTTATTAGGCCATCTCTCATATTTTCCCAATGTTGTTCTACATTCTCTATAGGATGCTGTTGAATTAGATCCTTAGCCCTTTCTTGGAACTCCTTCTGCGTCTCACGGTTTCCAAGCTTCCCTATATCCAGTTTTCCATTTCCTATTTTCTTCCTTATGCATTTGAACTTGAGTCGGTATTCCGCAACAACCATGTTGTGATCACTCACAATATCTGGGCTTGCGTATGCTCTAGAGTCTTTTAGTTGATTTCTAAATCTATTTTTGACTAGAATGTAATCAATTTGGTATCGTTCTCTATCCCCTGGTGACTTCCAGGTATATCTTCTACGGGGGTGATGTTGAAACCACGTGTTCGATATTATCAGTTGATTCCTGTTACAAAATTCTATAAGTCGGTCTCCTCTATCATTCTTTTTACCAAGGCCGTAGCGTCCAACAGCTGGCTGTACCTCTTTATCTCCTACTATTGCGTTCCAGTCTCCCATGATTATTAAATTTGTTTCTCCTTTGATTCCTCTCAAGGCTCCATTTAACTCTTCATATACAGCTTCAACTTCCTCATCCTCCTGGTTTGTGGTAGGCATATAGACCTGGATCACAACCGTCTCTGTAGGTTTGGTATCCAGACTGACAAGTATTATCCTTCCTCCATATTGTATATATCCCTTCACTCTCTGCCCCAATTTTCTACTCATAACTACTCCAACCCCACCTGCTCCAGGTCTATCTTCTATCGTTCCTGTGTGAATTATCCTGTACTCATCACTCCAGAAATCTCCGCAGTTAGGCCATCTCATTTCAGACACTCCTAGTATATCCAACTTCATTTTCTTCATTTCTTGCTTAAGGTTTTCGAGCTTCCCCATCTGCAGTAAGGTGCGGACGTTCCACGTTCCAATTCTACTATAGCTCTTTCTATTTCCTTTCTTCCTATGAACTGTTGAAACGAGATCTCTGGTAGTCCCCTCCCGGAGAACCGAATGAGGGGCTATTACTCCAGATTGCATTTTTACTAGAGCTTGTTTCATATTCGTATTATGGCTGCTGATACTTGAGAAATCTAATTAGATCCTTAATGAAGTGATTTCTCCTTGCCTTCTTCATTCTATGCCGTTGGCCATCATGTGGCTCTTCCGCCTTTAGGGGCTGTTTCCCATCCCAAGGACAAGGGAGTGCCCTGCCTCTACCTGCTCATCCGCCCTCCTAGGAGGCCGTTTCGCTTGGTAGAGGGTGTCTCCTTATTCCGGGAGATACTCGGTCGCCACATCCTCGTTAGTGGTAACAGGGTGTACCGTGCAGCAATCCTTGGCTGCAACTCGTGAACGTGAGGTTGGCATTTGTATGGAGAGGCTGTTTGAGACGCATCACATACCTTACACCCCTGCGTCATTATAGAAAATGGGAAAAGCGATCAGTGCTATTTTAATAACAATGCCGACAGAATCGAGCAACAAACACATGGCATAAGAGCTCATGCAACATTGCTGAGATAATATGTCACTGTTGCCGTATGTCGTGGCTTAAGGTATACGCATACGTGCATTGTCCAAGACCTGGTCTAAACAGTAGTTTCTTCGCTGTCGGCGCCGGACATCATTGCACTGTAGAAAGGCACCAACCGTAGTCTGCAAATAATTTTTCAAATTGACGTAGTAATGAAGTAAAATGCTTCATTTACGTTAAAAAAATAAGAGATTGGCCTGTCATTTCTATGAAATAATAAAAGAGAAAGGAAATTATGGCAAAAGTAATAAATTACACTGAACAACAGTTTACTCATATTATACAATGAAAATGGAAAGTAGCTAATCTGCTGCTTGAACTTACATAATATGGCTTTATCTGCTTGTAGCCCTTGAAAACAAACAAATAAGCTCTACAATAGAATCTGTCAATCTCAATTTTCACTCTTAAGCACTGATTATTCGTAATGTCCAAATAGTGATATGATCTCCGATTGTAAAATGGTTTTTGAGTACGTTTGAAAAAAATGGAATCAACAGAATACTGGTGATTTTTTAGTAGTATTCAACCACTTATGACTTTGCGAAGAAAAAGCGAACAGTGGAAAGACCAAGTTTTTTTATTTGCCAATTTAATTTAATATTTTGATTCGATGTATCATGAAATTGAGTGAGTCAATTTTTTTTTTTCAAATCTTTACTCGAATTCTACGTTTACTACTGGAAATCACTGGGAAAAATTGAGAATCGGTTATTTCAGAAAGCGATTATTTTGAGCGCTGTTAACAGTCAGGTTAAACTGGCGCGGAAAAAAACGTTATAACCGAAAATAGGTTGTTTGAGCGATAACCGCCATCCTTACATGGACGTCGGAAAAATAATTTGATCATCACCTTGACTGCAGAGGGACAGCTATGAATTTTTTAGGGGGAGGTGACGACGCATGCTTCCATTGCACGTATGTCTGAGTACTTTGTCTCAAAGACAACAAAGGTTGTTACGACCTTTCGTACTGTTGCTGTTTAGGTTCTAGATTCTGTGTGATGGTGGAAGCTTCTCCCCCATTTGCTTTGCCTGATCCTGCTCAAGCCAACAAGCTACCTTCCTAGATGATGACCTCCGCCTAAAAGATGGCTACATCATTACCTCTGTCCATACAAACCTACTAACTTCCAGCAATACCTCCACTTCGACAGCTGTCACTCGTTCCATACCAAGAAGGCCCTTCCATACAGCCTAGCCTAGCCACCCTTAAACATCGCTCTGCATTGACGAGCAGTCTCTCTCGAAATATACCGAGGGTCTCAGTGAAGCTTTCACAGACCGTGATTATCCTGCCAACTCTGTACAAAAACAAATCTCCCGTGCCTTAGCTTTTCAGTCTACCGTCATCTCCCAAAGTCTCACCGTCTGGCTATTGAGGAGCATTCCCCTCAGTACTGCCGAGGACTGGAGCAACTGAATTACAATCTCTGCCAGGTTTTTAACTACCTATCGTCATGTCCTGAAATGAGAAATGTCCTGTCCACTATCCTTCCCACCACTCCCACATTGCTATTCCGCCACCCATCGAACCTACACAATATACTCGTTCATCCCTACAAAACCCCTGCTCCCAATCCCTTACCTTATGACACATGTCCCTGTAATAGATCAAACTGCAAGACCTGTCCCATACATCCTCCTACCATCACCTACCTCAGTCCAGTCACAAACATCAACTATCCCATCAAATGTCAGGCTACCTGTGAAACCAGTCACGTAATCTACAAGGTAAGCTGCAACCTCTGTGCTGCATTCTATGTCGGCATGACAGCCAACAAGCTGCCTGCCCGCATGAATGGCTATCGACAAACTGTGGCCAAGAAACAAGTGGACCACCCTGTTGCCGAGCACACTGCCCAGCAAGACATCCTTCATTACAATGACTGCTTCACAGCCTGTGCCATATGGATCCTTCCCACCAACACCAGCTTTTCTGAATTGCGCAGGTAGGAACTGTCCCTGCAATATATCCTATGTTCCTGTAGCCCTCCTGACTTCAGCCTATGTTAGTCATTGTCCTCACACTTCCAGCCCCTCCCCTGTTCCCATTCCAGCACTGCACAGCCCTCATTCCACCAACACATGCAGTATTTTTACTTCTCTCCTTTTCCTCAAGCCCCCACCCACCTCTCCCCCTCCCGTCATCTAACCTCCCGATTGCACATACCCTCACCCTGCGCGCTCCCCAACAGCACTTCACTGTCCTCTACCACTACCCTGAAATTCATCCCCCTCCCCGCCCCAGTGTCCTCCTTACCCCCACCAAGTAGCCACTCCCATCATGCACTGATCTCACTGCTTGTAGTGTGACTTCAGTTGTCAGAGACTGCAGTTCTGTGTGTGAATTGCGTTTGCATGAGTGTATATGTGTGTGTGTCTGCTGTCTATTTTTGAAGAAGGCCTTGCTAGCCAAAAGCTTATTTGTGAGTCTTTTTGTTGTGCCTATTTGCGATTCAGCATCTCCACTATATGGTGAACAGCAACTTTCCTTTTCATAATATTGTTACATTCCATCCAGATTTTGCTCTGTTAAATTTTCCTAACGATATTACAATGGTCGAAATAATCGCTTTGTTTACATCATCAATAAGATTTCGTCTTATGAGTTTCAGTAATTACAAAGCAATCAGGCCCTGTTATGTTTAGCAACTGCATAGTAAGCTGCCAGATCTAAGTGGGACCTCTTCAGCAGGCCGAAGTGGCCGCGCGGTTCTGGCGCTGCAGTCTGGAACCGCGAGACCGCTACGGTCGCAGGTTCGAATCCTGCCTCGGGCATGGATGTGTGTGATGTCCTTAGGTTAGTTAGGTTTAACTAGTTCTAAGTTCTAGGAGACTAATGACCTCAGCAGTTGAGTCCCATAGTGCTCAGAGCAATTTGAACCATTTGACCTCTTCAGGACACTCTCAGAATGCAGAATTGAAGTAAAAAATTTACTTAATACAGTCATTTTTTATTTAGACACAATTACATGGAATTTGTGGTGGCAGAAGTGTTCGTACACCATAGCTTTCGAAAAATTTCACCTTATTTTCTCGAATGATGGCGACAGATCTAGAAGGTGCTTCCATCGTTGAACCAGGATATAGAACATGGATAAGGTCATCTGTGAGATGAGCCTGTCAACATAAACATGTTGACATAAATAAAACCAAGGCTGCATTTACATGTTATGCTTACTTCAGTAAGAGAGCCAATCTCATAACAGTATTTTGCAAAAGTGGACAAAACTGGGTGTAATCTGGATGTCAGGCAAGAAGGTCCATAACGGTGACAGTCCCGATATATTGGGAGAGATAGTAACACTAGTCTTACCTAATGACACAACGGTTAATGAAGCAACCTGAATTATCTTTAGTGTCGTGTGAAATGTAAGCTGCATTAGTTCTTGGAATCATGTGAAGAAAGGGCTGTTATGTTTCAGGCCACAACCTCAACTCTGCTTGTACTGGTTCATCACTATCAAAGTGAAGTCCTCGAAGGTGTTCTTTAAGTCTTGTAAAGAGATGAATATTGGATGGGGCCGAGACAGGAATGTATGGAGGATGATCAATGACAGTGAACCCGAGGCGTCAGATTTTTGAGGATTTCACAGCATTCGTGTGTGGTCTGACACTGATATGCTGAGGCCAGGGTGCTCCATATGTGGGTGAACTATTCAAATTCGAGTCTCGATTACAGTACACTGTTACCCACACACCGACATACTTATGTTACACACTACTATGTTACACGCTACAGTTCGGAACACTCTAGCAGCAAAGGCCTGCGATATGTAGACATTAAAAATAATTATATAGAATTTTAATGACATTTGTTTTATTTAAAAAACTTCTAGAATTTCCTTGTAAAAAATCGAAAACTTTACTTTTCAATATGCCCTCATGTATTCCTATACTACAAATTCATTATTATGGCATGTGAACATTCACACCAGGACAGTGCAGATCTAGTAAATGTGGCAGGAGGAGTCTGGTTAAAAATTATGAGTCACAATTTCATTGTAGGTTTAGTGATTTTGAACAATACATTAAATGATCGAAATCAAGTAAAGTCTGAAAAAACCATCACTCAAAATTTCACAGCTGACAGCACTTGTTTCTGGGACTCTGGAAGATTTAAAACACACTTACTGCCTTTGCGATTCCAATGAACATAGTGCAGAAGGTGAAACACTAAATAAAATTAAAAAAACTATAAGCAGGCGCAATTGAAGTTAAAAGCATGTCACTCACGGAGGACAAGAAACAAACTTTGAAAAAACAAAAAGAAATGTATGAAAAGTATGATTAATGAAATAGAGAATTGGTTCAATGACAAAGCTGTGAAAGTGATAGAATTAATTCATATTCCGAAAGTTTTGAAACATTTCAAGAATTTAGAGATCATGATTGTAAAGAAATGTCTGTAACATAAGGACATAAAAATGTTGATGATGTTATTGCAGCCTTTCTCTCTTAACCATGTAGCTCATAATAATTCAGAATATTCGTCTTCTGGTGCTGCTCCAAGTGTCCTGTGCATTCCCATTTCCTCTTCCAGGGTAGAAAGGACATTCAGCACAATGAACAGGATGATGACAACATTAAGAAATACGATGGGTCAGGATATGCATCACTCTTGCATGAAGGTATCAACAGAAGGGAAAAAAAGAACCCACTGAAACTTTCATTGATGATGCCATCAATAGATAAGCTGTAAAGAAGCCTCAACGCGTTAGTTTGTTGTAAATGTAATTCTATTGATTACTATAATTTTATTGTTTACGATAATTTACTCACTTGTGCCATATGTAATTAGTACTTACACATACTTTAATTAAATATCAGAGATTAAGGGATATTTTTAAAAATCAGAACCAAAGCTATTTCTTTAGTGTTGCATCATTAAAATTTCAAGTTGTAAGGAAGGTCGCCTACCCCCACCAAGCTTAATATCAACCCCCCCACCCTCCCACCAGAGGTAAGTGGCTGTATTTATCACTGATCTAAAAACTAACTTTGGTGCCAGTGACAGTCTTTAATTACTATGACAATTTATTTGTAAGAGATCTTTCGATAAGATTCTGCTACAGCAGTCATTGAATGCTTCATGCATTGCTCACTTGAGGGCCAAACACGTTTCATTCAGCATCCCTCTGTCTGCAGCCCTATAACTTCTTTCACACCTATTATGTAATAGTGATTGTTTATTTAGATGTTTCGTTGCTGTGATAGTACACCATGGAGGATCTGCCCCATCATGAACTGCTCTAATATGAACATATGTATCTAATGTATTTTGAGCTACAGTTCTTATACATCCTCCTGCCCAGATATAAAGGTTTTGATTACCTCTTTCAGATATGACTCAGCTGCACCAGTATCTCGCTTACTAAACACACACACACACACACACACACACACACACACACACACACACACACACATATATATATATATATATATATATATATATATATATATATATATATATATATATATATTCCCATTTGTTTTAGCTGCTCGTACTTTAGTAATCACTGTTGCTACAACAACCTAGTGGTCACTGTTACCAATTTCAATATGGTCGTCCTCAAAGAGGTCAGCCATATTTGTTGCCATTAGGCCTAATTACACTGTCAGAAAAAAATTAGTACACCTTTTTAGAGGTTTTCAGTTCACTCAGAGCTTATGGAGTAAACTAAATGATTATATTTACAAATCAATTGTACAAGTGGTTCTGAAGTACCATCGAGCAAGGTGGCACAGTGGTTAGCACACTAGACTTACATTCAGGAGGACGACGGTTCAATCCCGTGTCCGGCCATCCTGATTTAGGTTTTCTGTGATTACCATAAATCACTCCAGGGCAATGCTGGGATGGTTCCTTTGAAAAGGCATGGCCGACTTCCTTCCCCATCCTTCCCTAATCCAATGAGACCGATGACCTCGCTTTCTGGTCTCCTCCCCCAAACAACCCAACCCAGCCCCAGGGATGCACTGTTCTGAAGAACCAGGTGTCGATCTATTCTGAAACACCCATATCAGTATGTAGTTTAGTCTCCATAAACGGCAATGCCGGTGTTGATTCTTGCATCCAGTCGATTGTACAGATGGCAAATGCTATCCTAGATACATTACACCACACCTTCTCCACCTGTTCACTTACTTCTGCAAGAGTTGTTGGTTGAGGGGTCGCATGAGTGACTTCTCCTCCAATCATATCCCCCATATGCTCCATTGGAGACAAGTCCAGTGGTTGCAATAGCCAGGGAAGTTGCCACACGTCTTCCAGAGCACATTGAGTTTCATGGGCAGTGTGTAGTCCAGCATTATCCAGCTGGAACAACAGATTACCTTCCTGTTGTAAGTACGGTAAAAGAACAGATCTATCAACATTCTCAATGTACCGAGCATTGGTTAGCGTCCCCTCCAGAAACACCAAGGGTGAACGAGGCGTGTATCTTATCTCACCCAAGACCACAAGGCCTGAGATGGGTCTAGTGTGTCTTCAACGAATGCATTCTATGAGACACTACTCACCAAGTCTACATCGTACATGCAAATGACCATCACCTGTGTGAGGCAGAATCTGTTTTATCACTGAAGACCACAGCACGCCATTCTATCTCTCAAGTGATTCTCTGACGGCTGTGTACATTGATGCTGTGGCATGTGTGCAAGATGGGCTAGAAGTGTGCGTGCTCATAGTCGCACTCCTAACAACCTGTTCACAACACTTCCTGTTGACACGTCTTGTCTCACAAGACCTTTTATCTGTGCTGAGGCAGCTGTTTGACCTGCCACTGCTGCCCTTATAATACGACGATCCTGGCGGGGGTCTGTGCTGCATGGACGTCCAGAACCTTGTCTAAGGGTGTGAGAATGTTCATGTGACCACTGATGCTAGCATCATCACACAACTGACGCAGCACGACCAACTTGTGTGGCAATTCTCCAAAAGCACCATCCCATCACTTGGAAGTTCAGAACTTGACCCCTCTGAAATTCGCTCAGTTCCCTGTAGCAAACACGAGTGCGTCTTCGTGGCATGGTTGCCTGTTTGCTTCACACGTCAGCACCACATAGAGCCTTCTGACTGTGAGCATGCCCTATTAAATGGTATACACAGCTGGTGCTCTGGTAGCTATGCCACTACGCTATCTGTTCCTGGATGAAGCAGAAACCAATATCAATACATTCCCCAGGTGGTATATTCTGTCATCGTATCAAAATTGATGTCGTCCTTACAGACATACTATTTTTTTCTGGCAGTCTATTTCCTTGATTAGTGGGCTTCCGAATTATCTTTTCTAGATAGCTGACTTCTTTCTTGGCATGAATCATAACAAGCATCCCAACAGGTCAAGCGTGTCACAATAAGTCAGTTCCACTTTCAGCAAAAGACAGCATCTCGAGCTCTTCATGTGTGGGGATGGGTACAGCATGCAAAGTTTCCCTGGACCATGCCTCCCATCTAGAGCACCCCTAGACATACAGTTAACACATCACTCACAGTAAAGCTAACAGGTGGTTATAGGTAGTTCCTGAGGTGGAGACAGCAGCACCATGGGAGAGGGCAGTAACTGGGGTACTCTGTAGCTCTGGTTTGTATCTGTGTCAGTAGCCCTCCCAACACATTGATTTCCAATAGGTTTCAATCACTTGATAGCAGTCGGGGTAATTTTCAGTTTTTTACAAGCAGCAACTGACTCATCCCTTACATGAGAACTACTGCCAAAATGGGGTTGCACTGCGTCTATTGCAGTATGTTTCACAACAGCGAAAAAATGATTTTAAGCTATGTTTGCTGACTCTGTTTCTGTTTTTATTTCGATATGTCCAACAGATAACAGCACTTAATTGTGGCACTAACTTCCTTTAGCAACTACGTGTGTCTTCATATATGGGCACTTACTGAAGCACCCTGGTAGTAAGGTGATTTCACTGTACTCATTCACATCTGCAAACAAGACGCTCTTCCACTAAATCTGTCGTTGATCAGTACTGCAGAGTTCACAGGATGAAGGCGCTAGGTTGGCCTTGTATGAATATTTGAAATAACCGAATACTTGATGTTCTATTGAAATGGGAACGTCCTTAAGACTTTCAGGCAGTACCATGATGCCAAAACATCAGAGTTCATTCTGGAGGGGTGAAGCTATTATGTCTAGTCTTTCTGATTAATTACATTTGATGTGATCAGAGACGAGTATTCATATATACACTCCTGGAAATTGAAATAAGAACACCGTGAATTCATTGTCCCAGGAAGGGGAAACTTTATTGACACATTCCTGGGGTCAGATACATCACATGATCACACTGACAGAACCACAGGCACATAGACACAGGCAACAGAGCATGCACAATGTCGGCACTAGTACAGTGTATATCCACCTTTCGCAGCAATGCAGGCTGCTATTCTCCCATGGAGACGATCGTAGAGATGCTGGATGTAGTCCTGTGGAACGGCTTGCCATGCCATTTCCACCTGGCGCCTCAGTTGGACCAGCGTTCGTGCTGGACGTGCAGACCGCGTGAGACGACGCTTCATCCAGTCCCAAACATGCTCAATGGGGGACAGATCCGGAGATCTTGCTGGCCAGGGTAGTTGACTTACACCTTCTAGAGCACGTTGGGTGGCACGGGATACATGCGGACGTGCATTGTCCTGTTGGAACAGCAAGTTCCCTTGCCGGTCTAGGAATGGTAGAACGATGGGTTCGATGACGGTTTGGATGTACCGTGCACTATTCAGTGTCCCCTCGACGATCACCAGTGGTGTACGGCCAGTGTAGGAGATCGCTCCCCACACCATGATGCCGGGTCTTGGCCCTGTGTGCCTCGGTCGTATGCAGTCCTGATTGTGGCGCTCACCTGCACGGCGCCAAACACGCATACGACCATCATTGGCACCAAGGCAGAAGCGACTCGCATCGCTGAAGACGACACGTCTCCATTCGTCCCTCCATTCACGCCTGTCGTGACACCACTGGAGGCGGGCTGCACGATGTTGGGGCGTGATCGGAAGACGGCCTAACGGTGTGCGGGACCGTAGCCCAGCTTCATGGGGACGGTTGCGAATGGTCCTCGCCGATACCCCAGGAGCAACAGTGTCCCTAATTTGCTGGGAAGTAGCGGTGCGGTCCCCTACGGCACTGCGTAGGATCCTACGGTCTTGGCGTGCATCCGTGCATCGCTGCGGTCCGGTCCCAGGTCGACGGGCACGTGCACCTTCCGCCGACCACTGGCGACAACATCGATGTACTGTGGAGACCTCACGCCCCACGTGTTGAGCAATTCGGCGGTACGTCCACCCGGCCTCCCGCATGCCCACTATACGCCCTCGCTCAAAGTCCGTCAACTGCACATATGGTTCACGTCCACGCTGTCGCGGCATGCTACCAGTGCTAAAGACTGCGATGGAGCTCCGTATGCCACGGCAAACTGGCTGACACTGACGGCGGCGGTGCACAAATGCTGCGCAGCTAGCGCCATTCGACGGCCAACACCGCGGTTCCTGGTGTGTCCGCTGTGCTGTGCGTGTGATCATTGCTTGTACAGCCCTCTCGCAGTGTCCGGAGCAAGTATGGTGGGTCTGACACACCGGTGTCAATGTGTTCTTTTTTCCATTTCCAGGAGTGTATTATACACTGAAGACCCAAAGTAACTGGTACGCCTGCCTAACATCGTGTGGGGCACCTGCGACCATGCAGAAGTGCCACAACACGACGTGGCATGGACTCGACTAAGTCTGATGTAGTGCTAGAGGAAACTAACACCATGAATCCTGCAGGGCTTTCCATAAATTCGTAAGAGTACGATGGGGTGCAGATCTCTTCTGAACAGCACGTTGCAAGACATTCCAGATGTACACAATAATGTTTGTGTCTGGGCAGATGGTGGCCAGCGGAAGTGTTTAAAGTCAGGAGAGTGTTCCTGGAGCCACTCCGTAACAATTCTGGAAGTATGGGGTGTGGCATTGTCCTGCTGGAATTGCCCAAGTCCGTCGGAATGCACAATGGACATGAATGAATGCAGGTGAGACGTATCAGGGGGTCCCACATCACTCCAATTGCACACGCCCCACACCATTATAGAGCCTCCACCAGCTTGAACAGTCTGTTGCTGACATGCAAGGTCCATGGATTCACGAAGTTCTCTACATACCCGTATATGTCCATCAGCTTGATACAATTTGAAATGAGACTCGTCCGACCAGCAACATGTTTCCGGTCATCAACAGTACGATATTGGTGTTGACGGGCTCATGCAAGGCGTAAAGCTTTGTGTTGTGCAGTCATCAAGGGTACACGAGTGGGACTTCGGTTCAGAAAGCCCATATCGATGGCGTTTCGTTGAATGTTTCGCACGCTGACACTTATTGGTGACCCAGAACAGAAATCTGCAGCAATTTGCGGAAGGGTCACGTTGAACGATTCTCTTCAGTCGTCGTTGGTCCCGTTCTTGCAGGATCTTTTTCCGGCCACAGCAATGTCGGGGATTTTATGTTTTACCGGATTCGTCATATTCACGCTGCACTCGTGAAATGGTCGTACTTCGGAGATGCTGTGTCCCATCGCTCGTGCGTCGTCTATAACACCGCGTTCGAAGTCACTCAAACCTCGATAACCTGCCACTGTAGCAGCAGTATCCGACCTAACAACTGCGCCAGATACTTGGCTTATACAGCCGTTGCTGATCGGAGCGCCGTATTCTGCCTATTTACGTATCTCTGTATTTGAGTAAGCATGCCTGTATCAGTTTTTTGGCACTTCAGTGTAAAAATATATGTATGTACGTGTGTATCTTCCACATTTCCTCCTAAACCAATGAATCAACGTCCACCAAACTTAATACGCATAGCCCTTTCTGCCAGACAGCACTGGCAGTGGAGGTAAGAACCACCTATCTGCTATACTTCATGAGATATGACATTATAAACAATGAGATGCATGAAAAACTGTCGCATCGCGCATGACGTTTAAATATATTACTTTGACAATATCTCTATTCGCAATAAACTTCGCGAACAGTATCCAAATATCCCGCTATAAGCATCTACAAAACTATAGTGTGGTACCACACATAGTTCAGAAGATATCACGTCATAAGCAATCAGATGCTAGAAAATTTCAGGATTGTGCATAATACTTAAATTTTTTGCTACTTTGCTACTAACTCTATCACAATACATTTTGCAGACGGTATCCACATATTCCAATGGGTGGACCTACAAAATCATATCACTGTATGACACATAGATCAGGAAGTACGACGTCACTGAGATGCGTGAAAGAATGCCACATCATATATAAAGTTTTCAAACATTTATTCTTTACTGCTAAAACGTTCCTACAGTCGAATCAACTAAAAGGAAATGTCTGGCACCTGGCAGAGGTTTTGGCGGCTTTAAACTGTGAAGCACGAGAGAAATTTCCATAGAGACGTTTACAAAATCGCCTTGTAGACACGCAAAAAAGCTGTTCTCACTGTATAGAAACTGTTTCAGAATTTCAACGGTGTTTTCACGAATACTTGGAAATAATTTTTTTGCTATTACACTACTAACACAGTTCATTTTTTGTTTTCGTTTCTAACAGAAAACTGGCAAAATGAATGCCTAGACAAAGCTGGGTTTGTCAGTTAGTATCGAGGGGAACTTTGCAAACACTAGTCAAAGAAGAGCTGCATTTACTATGAAACGGTCCAGTCTGACATGACAAAAGCTACTATGATTTTTTTGTGCATAAGAAGAATACATTAATGTAAAAGTACTGTCAAAATCTTTGTAACTAAGATGCACCGCAAATATTCTGAATTGTGATTTCATCGTTTTTCTGTCTCTGTTGTAACGGAATACGCTTGCTGAACCTTCTGCCAACGCAATATTGGCATTCGACAAACATTTTTAAAATAATTGTTGAAAATTGCCAATATCGATTTCCATAATCGGCTGTACACCCACACACCCCTGATTACGCCTGCCCAACAAGATGGAGCACATCCCTGACGGCATATCAGTAAACAGATAACACGACACAAAGTGATCGTAATTTGTAAAGTAGATTATAGTTTCCTTTAGCGGTTTCTCAGACACAACTATCCACAATTACGATTTTCTCGAATTTGCCTTTAATATTCAGAGACAACAGTAGTTACTGATCTTTTTGCTGTATCGACAAGTGTTAACAATGAAAATGAAATGGAGTTCATTGTGTTGTCTTCATATATTCTTACTAACAGAATCTATCTTTGTTAAGGTACCAGAGTTTCACAGTAGTGAGGAATCCACTTAATATGACGGGATGCTGATAAATCCTTGGGTTTTCCTAGTTAAAATTTTGCATTAAACCTTGTTACTTACATAAAATGTAACAGTAATCGAGTAGCAATAACAATGATTTTTATTTTTCTGTGCAGATTTGAAGCTCATATTGCACAAGAAAACAGAAAATCCACAGTGGATGAGAGATGTACTATTATTATCCTTTTTTTGCTGTGCACCTGTTCACCTTCCACCATGAAGTCTGGATCGTCATCGACAGTGTCACTTCGATGTACAGTGTGTCGAGATAAAAAAAATAAAAAAGAAGCTACTTTGTTTTGAAAATAGTGTTTTTTTCCTTGCAGCAATTTTCTTTTTTCTTTTCTGGAGCATTGTGCTGATAAATCAACTTCACTTCCAACAGAAACAGCCCTTATGGGACTATGTGTAGGAGTTTACTGTTTGTATCAGTATTGGAATCTTCATTAATGTTTTGAACCTGAAAGTAACATGTAGGTACAAGGGTCATTTTTAAACTAAGAACCAATTTGTAACAGTATAAGAAAAGCTTTATTTATGAACGTAAAGTGTATCACAAACCACAATATGCATATTTTTTCGGTTTACAACATAGCTGACATGAACATTTAAACTTTTGCCATGTCGTGACACCAGCTTTTGGATCCCAGCTCCAAACAGCTTTGCTACTTGAACCGTTTAACCAGTTAGTAACAGTTTGTTTCAACATGTCATCATTTACCAAGCGCTTTCCACCAAAAAATTCCTTCAGTTTTGGAAACAGTTGGAAGTCTAATGGTACTAAGTCACGGCTGTATGGTGGATGATCCAGTAACGCCCAATGAAACTTGTCCTGTTACGTATTTGGTCTCGCCACAATATGAGACCGAGCATTGTTGTGAAGCAGAACGACATTGCCAGAGAACCGGCGATCTGGATAGTGCTCCTAAGCTTTAATAATGTTTCACACTACCTCACTGCATTTATTGTCATTCCTCTTGACAAAACGTCTAACAGAAGACTGCCATTCCGGTCCCAAAAGACCGTGCTCATGATTTTCAGTGTTGAAGGTTCTCGTTTGAATTTTCGTGATTTCGTTGAGGAGTTTGAATGATGCCACTCACTGGATTGACATTTATTGTTTGGAGTGTAGTGCGCAATCCACGTTTCATCACTGGTCACAATATGACTCAAGGACTCGTCACCATCCTTGGCACTCCAGAACGGACAAAGAATGTTTCTATTCACTTTGTTTTGTGTTCTTCTTCAAACATTTTCGACACATATCTCACACACGTCTTTTTTGTATTGAAGTTTGTTATTAAAAATGTGAAAAACTACTTATTTTGAAATTTGTGGAAATTTCTGATGCAGCTCATCAATGGTGAAGTGCCTATTTTGGCGAATTGCCTCCAACATTTTGTGTCATGTCTTCATTCATGACAGTAGGACGTCCTGATCGTTCTTCATCATAAACATTTGTCCTTCTTCGTTAAATAGCCTACATTATTTACGCACATTTCTATCATTCGTTACACCTGCACCATAAACTTCAACCAGCTGCTGGTGAATTTCAGCAGGACGAACTTGTTTTGCATGTAAGAAGCGAATAACCGAGCGCACTTCGCAATCTGCAACATTACTGATTGACATGGCAACAAACGAAGCGGAATAACCATACAACCAACACCGTCAGAGAAGTGAAATGTAATGATGGAGAGACTGGGCGTGGCCGAGAGTGGCCGACCATGAACGGACGTCACGTGACAGGATGCGCGGACATGATGCGCTGTCGGCTCTGTCTGGAAGAACAGCCAGTAATAACAACTGACAGCCGTCCGACATTAATTCGAAATACAGTGGCGTGCACAGGTAGCCAATGTGGCTAAGGCAACTGCTAGCGATGAGCAGGAAATCCTGGTTCGAGCCCCAGTCAGGTACAAATTTTCGTATATCACTAATAGATAATTATTTATACCTAACACAGTTGATGCCAAGATATTTGCAGTCAGCGAATTTTTATAGAACTGATATAGATATTACTTTGAATGAAGACAGTAGACTGCATTAAAATTTAATTTATACATACGTTATTAATTAGACCCAGATCTCTAAGTACACTGTAACATATTATGTCATATGAATCATTCTCGTTTATAAAATGACGATTGAAAACTAAAGTGTCGCAACAAAAGCTTTTGTTAAGTTTCGTCTTAAGTATGAGATGTGTTTCAATTTCTACATTATGTAGCTGTTGATGTGGAATGTCGTCTTCTTCATCATTTTTTTCCCAGCAAATCGCGATCACTAATTTCAGAAACATGCATCTGCTTGCAGGAACTGTTCACGATGTAGCTGCAGGCTACTTGTACATAGTGCCATCAGGCAGTGCACTCAGATTTTAATACTTTAACTTCTGTTTCCTACATACTGTAGTCAAATAACATACTGTATAACAAACCTAAAATGAATCAAATTTAAAAGAAGCCAGTGATTACATTTTACACTGCAAACCCATCAAACTTTTATGCTGCAGAGTATTAAGAAATGAATTATCACAGTAACTACGACCGGAAAAGAAGTAATAGACACTTCATCATCGAGAAGATATGGACGAAATCGATTTTGTGCGTCAATTAGTTTCCTCAGTATCGGATGAGAGACACTATATGCAATTGTGAAGAAAATGTACAGTCGTAAAACAATTCGTTTTTATTTTTTTAAAGCAAAAGGACTACCTCTACCAAAAAACTAAGTCCAGCAGTTAATGCAGCTTTGCTTCCAGAATGAGATTTTCACTCTGCAGCGGAGTGTCCGTTGATATGAAACTTCCTGGAAGATTAAAACTGTGTGCTGGACCGAAACTCGAACTCGGGACCTTTGCCTTTCGTGGGCAAGTGCTCTACCAACTGAGCTACCCAAGCACGACTCAGACCCCGCCCAGACAGCTTCACTTCTGCCAGTATCTCGTCTCCTACCTTCCAAACTGTACAGAAGCTCTCCTGCGAACCCTGGAGAACTAGCACTCCTGAAAGAAAGGATATTGCGGATACATGGCTTAGCTTAGTTTCACATCAGCGCACACTCCGCTGCAAAGTGAAAATCTAGTTCTGGAAACATCCCCCAGGCTGTGGCTAAGCAATGTCTCCGGAATATCCTTTCTTTCTGGAGTGTTAGTTCTGCAGGGTTCGCAGGAGAGCTTCTGTAAAGTTTGGAAAGTAGGAGACGAGATACTGGCAGAAGTGAAGCTGTCTGGGCGGGGTCTGAGTCGTGCTTGGGTAGCTCAGTTGGTAGAGCACTTGCCCGCGAAAGGTAAAGGTCCCGACCTCCAGAAGCTAGAGACACGTGGTACAAAGTCGTACACAAGACGATCCCCACAAACGAGCGCTTAGCACGCATCGGCATGCGTGAGTCGCCGAACTGCGAAGCGTGCAACCAAATAGACTCCCTGGAACACCGCTTCACATGTCGGACAGGCCAGCAGATATGGGAGACGTGTAGAAGAATGGTGGCACACATGAACAGGGCGGACCACCGTAACATAGAAATCATGGCTCTCACCATCCCAGAGGCAAAAAGCTTCCCTCGGCCAAAGCGCGTCGCGCCCATGTGGACACTTGCTACGACAGCGCATGCGATAATCTCCAAAAAACAGACGGACGCAGTACAGTTCCTCACAGATCTCTGGGAGGAGCACAAAAGGGCCAGGCAGAAAAACAACTATCGCCAGACGTTCCAGAACTATCTGCAGATCGCGCTGGACGCCGCCTTTAAGAACGCCCTCCGTCTCCACACGCCGCGAACGCCACCGCCACCGCCGCCGCCGCCGCCTCCACCACCCCGACACATGACGCCGACACACCACGCCCTCCCATAGCCCCTCAACACCCCGCCGTTTGCTGACGCAGACACCCTCCAACATCCTCAAAGTGCGTGTTACATGAGTGTTGGTTGTGCTAGTGTGAAAAGTGGCGGTGCATCATCTGCGTTCTCATATGTGAAAGAGTGTGATACAGCAGCATATCGTCACACAACTAGGGAAAGTGTTTAAATATTGGCGATCTCCTGCGTGTCCAAAAGGTGATTATGTAAGTACTGCTCAGATTCAACTAACATTCATTTTAATAATCGTGGAAACCATACACAGTTATGACTAAATGCTAAATGACGTTTTGCAATGATTATTATCATATAACAAGTGTTTTCCTCTCACTTTCTCTCTCTCTCACTCTCTCTCTCTCTCTCTCTCTCTCTCTCTCTCTCTCTCTCTCTCTCACTATCTCTCTCCCTCCCTCCCAACCTCTCTCTCAACCAACCACAATCAAATAACTCTCCCCAAATGTACTATACATTGAGTGTACCATAGAAATATGTCATAGTCAATAGGTTCAACCAAATTTAAAGGACGCCATCTTTGGCGCCAACCAAATTAATCTCATTAAATGCCATTAAATATTCATAAAAAAATACAGCACTAATAAGTGCACACAGAAATGAGCTGAAAAAAAAGGACTAGAAAACAGACAAATATAAAAATAAAAAAAAATGAAATAAAAAGTACATATTTAGAAACAAAATTTGCTTAATAGAGAGAACTAAATCATAAAGAAAATACAAGAAAGACTATAGGAAAAGAAAAGATACGATTACTGTTAGTGTAAAACCTAAATGTGCCTTTGATCAAGCAATGTATTTGTTAATTTGTAAATAAAAGTTTATTACGTTACAAAAAAAAAAAAAGTTCGAGTCTCGGTCCGGTAACAGTTTTAATCTGCCAGGAAGTTTCAGTTTCAGCTTTGCTTCATTTACATACAGTATTTTTTACATTTTAACTAACTTTTATTCTCTACAGCAAGAAAATCGGAATACTCATTTTTCTCATGTACTGCTATCAGCTGCTTTGTGGGAACTGCAAGTTACTTTCCTGTGTGATCTTTTATCTTGGTACTGATCATTACATATTTGTAACTTTAACAGCACATCAAATAATCGTTCACTTGCAGGTAAGCCCAGCACCTAAACTGCACAATTAACAAAACAAACAAAACGTATTCATTCGCTTCTGGCTTCAGACGCAGCTGTTTACTCAGTTTGAATACGGCAGACTTCGTGCATGCGCTCTAAATTTTGGTGCATGGATTGCAGCTGAGTTGCCATTCTTATACTCTCTATTCTGGCGAGTAGCCCTGCTTCACGGAGATGGGTGCCAGTGATCATGGCTGATAGGCCTGTAGCAACACCGTCCCTAATTTGCGGTGCGGACTGCTACAGCACTTCAAAAGATGTGACGGTATGGATGTGTATCTGTACATTGTGCAGTGGGCTACCTCGCTTCAAAACCTGGTCAGAACAGAAATATATAGGTTGTGTGTTCTGACTTAATTTCTTGCGAAATCTTGTGTAGCTGACACTGGTGCATACACGTCCAATGCTGCGGTTGCTATATATTCACAACTCGACATGATATGTGCTGTGACAGCTGCCAGTATAGCTTGCATATGGTGGCCGATGTGCAGTGTCAAGATTCGTCCAAAGCGCTGGCGAGTTTATTCGTTTGTTCAGAAGGGGAGGCCGATAAGTGGTTTCCACCTTTCAGATGGTCACTGATGGTAGAGTCGAGATGCATACCCTGCAGTCTTTCTGAAACGATTTTACAGAAGCTATTTGGCAAAAAAAAAAAATTCATTTTTTCTTTACTCATACCTTTATTACACAAGAGACAAAGAAACTGGTACACCTGCCTAATATCTTGTACGGCCTCCGTGAGCACGCAGAAGTGCCGTAACACGATGTGGCATGGACCTGACTAATGTCTGAAGTAGCGCTGGGCGGAATTGACACTATCAATCCTGCAGGATACATCCGTAAGAATGTAAGGGGGTGGAGATCTCTTCTGAACAGCACGTTGCAAGGCATCTCAGATATGCTCAATAATGCTCATGTCTGTGGAGTTTGGTGACGAGCGGAAGTGTTTAAACTCAGAAGAGTGTTCCAGGAGCCACTCAGTAGCAATTCTGGGCGTGTGGGTTGTCGCATTGTCCTGCTGGAATTCCCCCAAGTCCATCGGAATGCACAATGGACATGAATGGATGCAGCTGATCAGGCAGGATGCTTACGTATGTGTCACTTGTCACAGTCGTATCCAGACGTATCAGGGGTCCCATATCACTCCAACTGCACATGCCCCATATCTTTACAGAGCCTCCACAAGCTTGAACAGTCCCCTGCTGATATACACGTCCATGGATTCCTGAGGTTGTCTCCATAGCCGTACACGTCCATCTGCTCGATACAATTTGAAACGATACTCGTCCATCCAGGCAACATGTTTCCAATCATCAGCAGTCCAATGTCAATGTCGACGGGCCCAGGCGAGGTGTAAGGCTTTGTATCGTGCAGTCATCAAGGGTACATGAGTGGGCCTTCGGCTCCGAAAGCCCATATGGATGATGTTTCGTTGGATGGCTCGCACCCTGACACTAGTTGATGGTCTAGCACTGAAATCTGCGGCAATTTGCGGAAGGGTTGCACTTCTGTCATGTTGAATGATTCTCTTCAGTCGTCGTTGGTCCCGTACTTGCAGGATTTTTTTTCCGGCCGCAGCGATGACGGACATTTGTTGTTTAACCGGATTCCTAATATTCACGGTAAACTCGTAAAATGGTTGTACGGGAAAAATCCCCTCTTCATCGTTACTTCGGAGATGCTGTGTCCCATTGGTCGTGCGCCGACTATAACACCAAATTCAAACTCACTTAAATCTTGATAACCTGCCATTGTAGCAGCAGTAACAGATCTAACAACTGCACCAGACACTAGTTTTACATACGCGTTGCCGACCACAGCGCCGTATTGCTTGTTTACGTATCTCTGTATTTGAATATGCATGCCTATACCAGTTTTTTTGGCGTTTCAGAGTACGTCTGGTTCATGATGGTATGCCCATCATTTCGTTTATGGTCATAGTTATTGTGATATTTACGTGAAAGTAAGACACTGCGTGAAATTCGGAAAAGTGTGCAATCAAAAATAGAGGTAGCTATGATTTTGCGTTTGGTGCTTATTACATAATATGTTGTTGGATGTGAAATTAAGCTAACATACTGAATTTTCTTTAGACTTGGGTAGACTTATCTATCTGTCACCAAGCTCGAGAAAATTGACCTGATGTAGCACACCCATTTGCGATCGCGCCACACCAGCGACAAAGCCACAGTAAAATATCCACAACATTCCTCATAATTCATAAAATGTTTCAGATATGAAAATGAGAATTTGGCAAATGATAGCCCGCAAAGAGGAGAGAATTTTACGTTTTTACTGTATCGTTATTATGCAAAACTTCATTAGCTGCCGTGTAATTTCAATAACTACAGACTTTTTCGGTGAAAGTTATGTAATTTTCAAGGGGCATCGAAAGCTGCTGGAACGAGAACTGCTAGGTGTTTTGGAACAACGTGTGTGAAGACATTACACCTTTCTTTGTACTGAGGATGCGCTTTTTATTAAGGCACTGACTACTTTTCCTCAGTTCCTCGCTTAATAAACTTAACAAACCACCATTTCAGAATTCTCTCGCAACTGTGTTTGCACAACACATTAGTGAGGCGAGACAGTGTAAATTCCACTGTGTTTTGGCGAAACAAAGTTTCACACGGTAACAAGAGAAATGTGTAAGTTTTACTCGAATTCGCCACTCACGACGCTTCTCTGAAAGTTACAAACGGTTAACAAACCAGGGGACAATAAATCACTGCATTTTCGGCGGAATTCTTTTTGACACTAACGAAAGCAGAGATGACAGTAGATCATTTTGCATGTCCACCATGCAAGTGTGGGAAGTGTGGGTGTGGAGGGGCCCCACTCAATATCTACAAAAAATGCGAGCATAAGCTTCAGTTTAGTACAGCACTTCCCCTCCAGCGCTCAGCATTTCCCCTCCAGTGCTCTGCGTGACGCCCCACCTCTGCCGCTCTGCCCACACTTCCTCAGCTGACTGCAATCTAGGGGCCACAGCATTTTGCATGCACTATACAGAAAGCTGGTTGAAACCTGAAATTGATAGCAGTGACATTTTTGGGTTCAAAAGGATAGGCAAATGGGAAATAAACAGTGCACTAAACAATGACATATTTTTGTCTGCCTTAGTAGCTGTGCAGTCAGTGAAGGACTGGTGTTCTATTCTCAGTTGGGCTGGGGATTTACTTCACTCGGGCACTAGGTCGTGTGTTATCCTTATGTTTGTATCGTCATAATTGACATTCCACTCTTGAGACAGCTGAATAGGTAGGTCACAGAAGACAATAAATTTAAAAACGACACATTTTTCAGATATTATTTGCATGGCATGTTTAATTTAAGCCAGTGACCCGGCCCAGTTGTCAGGATAAATTATGATGGCACCACTCCAGAAGCTATGTTTATCGATTTTTAACCTGTGTAATAATACAGGGTGTTACAAAAAGGTATGGCCAAACTTTCAGGAAACATTCCTCTACACAAAGAAAGAAAATATGTTATGTGGACATGTGTCCGGAAACGCTTACTTTCGATGTTAGAGCTCATTTTATTACTTCTCCTCAAATCACATTAATCATGGAATGGAAACACACAGCAACAGAATGTATCAGCGTGGCTTCAAACACTTTGTTACAGGAAATGTTCAAAATGTCCTCTGTTAGCGAGGATACATGCATCCACCCTCCATCGCATGGAATCCCTGATGCGCTGATGCAGCCCTGGAGAATGGCGTATTGTATCACAGCCGTCCATAATACGAGCACGAAGAGTCTCTACATTTGGTACCGGGGTTGCGTAGACAAGAGCTTTCAAATGCCCCCATAAATGAAGGTCAAGAGGGTTGAGGTCAGGAGAGCGTGGAGGCCATGGAATTGGTCCGCTCTACCAATCCATCGGTCACCGAATCTGTTGTTGAGAAGTGTACCAACACTTCGACTGAAATGTGCAGGAGCTCCATCGTGCGTGAACCACATGTTGTACTTGTAAAGGCACATGTTCTAGCAGCACAGGTAGAGTATCCCGTATGAAATCATGGTGGTGAATCGAGGTAGTACAGTACATACTGACGAAACTTAAATGAGCTCTAACATGGAAATTAAGCGTTTCCGGACACATGTCCACATAACATCTTTTCTTTATTTGTGTGTGAAGAATGTTTCCTGAAAGTTTGGCCGTACCTTTTTGTAACACCCTGTATACAAGGGACATTCAAAAGAAATGAGCCCAAGTCTGGAATGCACAAACTGGTGACAGAAAGATAATATCCCAGCGTGTGTAATGAGGTGTGGTTCTGACCAGAGCGTGGAAGTTCACAGCCCGTCACTTAAGGGCACACGTGCACGTCACGTGACTATACAGATCTAGCAGCAGCATGCATCAATCTTCCAAAGCTGCCTGGGGCATTGCAAACAGTGACATGGAGGCATCAACAGAAGAGGATAGGGGTGTTGTTCGTTTTCTGAAAGTGGAAGGAGTAGGAGGAATGAACATTCATTGACGAATGTCACAAATGTACAGCAAACACTGCATGCCCCTTGCAAGGGTCAAGGCGTGGCACAAGCACTTCAGGGAAGGACGGGTGTCGTTAGCTGATGATGCACAGTCTGGAGCACCACACTGCATTACCGATGATATCATCCAGCTGGTGGATGCACTCATTACACAGGTCCGCCTAGTGATAGTGAAAGCTGTAGCTGCCGTGGACGGATTGAGTGTCAGAAGTGTTCGCACCATCATGAAGGATGAGTGCCACGCAGTCATCAACCACACCAGGAAGCATGTCAAATAGCCCACTGTCCTGCTCATTTGCAGTGCTATGCTCAGGAAGTGAGTGCGTTCCTGGCACGAGTGGTGGCTGGAGATGAGTCATGGTGTCATCACTGCAGGAAGTGAATCAGAAGGGGGCCATCTTGGTCAAAGAAGAACATCAACATAACCTTTCCTGCACTCATGCACAGAATCAAAATGACAAAGTCTCCAGTGGAAACATCCAGGGTCACCACCACCAAAAAAAGCCAAGGCCATGCACATAAGTGCAGGAAACGTTATGCTGATGTTCTTCTTTGACCAAGATGGCCCCCTTCTGATTCACTTCTTGCAGTGTGGGACAACAGTGAATGCCCAGTGTTATGCAAAAACCTTGACCACCCTTCATCAAGCGATCAAATCAAAACGATCAGGCAATCTCACCCGTGTGGTCATTCTGCTCCACGACAATGCAAAGCCTCATATGGCCAACACAGTCACGGCTCTCCTGCAGAAATTCAAGTGGGAGGTTCTTGGCCACCCTCCAAACAGTCCAGACTTCTGTGATTATGACAGTTTTGGTCCCTATAAAAAGGCTCTGTGGGGCAAATGACTCACCTCGGACATCCACCTGGACATCCAGCTGTATGTGCGGAACTGGTTAACATCGCAGTCCTGGGAATTTTATGAGACAGCCATTCCCCGCCTTGTGTCACAGTGAGACAAATGTCTCAACAGCCAGGGTCAATACTTCTAACATACAGGTACTGGTTTCTGTAATTATACCTCCAGCCCGTTTCTTTTTGAAAGCCCATAATATATTGATTTAAAACTACACTACAGTCGGTACTAAACGAAATTGTTGGATAGAAAATTTCCTCTGTATGACTGTACTTCCGTAAATGGCTCTCCTACTACCTTAATCGAAACATAATAGACAATTACTATCCAATAATCCACAATGCTGTGGAAATAATTGTGAAATATAATAAGTTAATTAACAACCGATTAAGGAATAGCTTAGTTACTAAACTGAAGATTAGTCAATAAACAATGTACTTTGGATAATTCTGTGATGAACATTTTGAATAGTTCCCGTTTCAGAATCTGCTTCCCTTTCATGAACCTACAAACATAGGAAAATATTAGACCTTGTCCAAGATGTAAGATTGGAGGTACTGTGCTGTCATAACTGTCTGAGGACATATGCAGTTCCTTTTAGCCAACTGCTGCTAAAGAAAAGCTATTGCGATTAATTTTGCCGAAATTGTGGCTGAGGCTCAACAGAAACGTGACGTGTTATGGCGTGAAGTCAAGCGCCGGCACGCCAGTCGGGAACGATAGTGCAGAGAGGGCTGTGAGACAACGTCAGCCAATTGCACACTGACCGACTCCTCTCCCGGACGACAATGCAACAGCAGCAGCCTCAATGTGAAGAGGACATAAGCGCCGCGCCCGGCTGGTAGCGGCCCAGTCGAAGAGAAGCTTTAAGACTAGCGAGCTGAATAGAAGCATTAACTGTATTACTTCACTTCTATTAGTAATTGTATATACTGAAGAGCTTGTTTATTTTGTCTGTCGCCCTTTGCTTGCGACACATTTACGTAATTCTCAAAGTTAAGTATTGTCATTTTCTTTTTAATAATAAAACTCTTTAATACAGTTTGCTTGAATTGTTGTCTAGCGATCCGAGAAAGCAGGTTTCCTAGACACCCCATATTCGGTGACTAGACAGGATTTAATGTGACCAATTAGCCATTGCCAATAAACAGTGGCTCGTCACATCAATTACATTTGTGAAGAGTATGGTCTGTAATGAAACTTCCTGGCAGATTAAAACTGTGTGCCCGACCGATACTCGAACTCGGGACCTTTGCCTTTCGCGGGCAAGTGCTCTACCATCTGAGCTACCGAAGCATGACTCATGCCCGGTACTCACAGCTTTACTTTCTGCCAGTATCTCGTCTCCTACCTTGGTAGAGCACTTGCCCGTGAAAGGCAAAGGTCCCGAGTTCGAGTCTCGGTCGGGCATACAGTTTTAATCTGCCAGGATGTTTCATATCAGCGCACACTCCGCTGCAGAGAGAAAATCTCATTCCAGTATGGTCTGTGTTTGTATTATCATTCATTTCAACGCTTTGTGCTTTGTATGAGTGTGTGACAATAACACTTTTGCATTATTGAATAGCTTAGTCACATAACAGCAACCCAGACAAAGGACTGAAGGAATATGTGTGGTCAGAATTATTCCCCATTTGGCGACACTGCCGAACAGAAAAAGTGCTGCTAGATTCAAGGCCTTAGATCATCTACTAGTACAGCTGACAAGCGAACTGTCCAATGTGACATGCCGAAACCTGCCCTGAATTTTTTTATACAGGAAGAATAGGCTAAAAGAAACACCAAGTCAAAATTTCAGCTGCTAATGCAAACTGGAAGCATGTTTTCTTTGTGTTGAAATTAGCCAAATTCCTAGCTTGCCGGCTGGCTGGAGAACTGTACACACCTGCCATAACAGTAGCAGACGGCGCATGAGCAACAAATCAGGTACACATCTTTGATTGGCGGCACTTTGGTAAATGGATAACACGGCACAACACGATCGTAATTTGTACAGCGAATTTCCGTTTCAGTTGATGATTTGTGTGACAGAATTATTCACAGTTACTATTTGCTCAAATTTGCACCTCATTTAATATCCATACCTTTGTGGTATCGCTAAGTGTTAACAATAGAGATAAAACTGAATTAATTTTCTTTGAGATTTATTGGCACAGGCTTGCTAATAGCATCTGTTTTTTTGCAGGATCCAAAGTTTCACAGTAATGTCGAATTTAATTAATATTTTCAGCCCTGCAAGTTAAAATTTGAAGAACAAGGTATGGATATCACCTGCTTCTCTTGAAGACCTACATATGTGTTGTTTTTAGTTAATTTTTTAGACACTTGTTTCAGTGATGTCAAAAATATTTTAGGAGTTGTGGAAACATTAGCAGAAACAATAAATAACTCAAGTAATTGTGCGAATTGTGGTTCAAACGATGATTTTTGTGCTAATTAAAGTCACGTACAGAAACATAGTATGTTCCAAGCACAAGATAACACATACAGTAGTAGCTTTCAGTGGCAAAGAAAAGGTTAAATGAAGGAGGAAGAAAACGCTTAGATTTAGGCAGTGCACAAAGACAGTTTCGGTTTGTAAAATTTGAACATGAATTGTATAAGTGGAAGAAAAATTAACAAAAAATACAAGATGTGTGCCAAAATGAAACTCACAAAAGCGTGAAAGAAAAAACATTTAAAAGACTTAGAACTGCTTGTGAGAGTCGGTGCACCATTACTGAGGGATATCTACAAGATTGGCTGCTCTGAATTGCAAGTGAGATGAACATTACTGTACATGTAAACTAAATTGATATTCAGCACTGTGGTTGGTGGGAGCGATCGTAAACACATTTCCAATTTACAGTCACTCCCATCAGCTACCACGTTGATTGCCAACCTAGTTTGCGCATATAGTACTGATTTACAGGCTTATTTGGCCTTGTCGAACAGATTTATGAAAATATACAGAAAAGGAAGTCTCAAAACTACGAAGTTTACCTCAAGTAAAAGTCTAGAGGAGATGTCATTAATAGGTAATTTGTAGGTGACATAAATCGGAAGCTGCGTATAAAGCCAGACACGTTTCAGGCAAAACGCACTTTATCACTTCAAGTGAAAAGAAGACAGAGTTGCTTGTGCCATCGATGAATGCTGTGACACACTTGTATACAACAATACAAGTGATAAGTATCAGTGGATTGCTTTGTTCCACAACGTTATCCCTGTCTTCAGGTACATCAAGGTAAATTACAACGAAAAATTTAAAAAAGGAGTGTTTACTAGCAAAAGACTTGTAATCGACGTAGCAAAATCTGAAAAAAACTGGAGGGAATAATTTTCAATGTTACATGCGAAATTTCTTCTTACCTTTTGCAGAGAATAATTCATTGCTTTTGTTGGACTCTTGGGCTGGACTTAATGACACAGCTGTCTTTTGGAGAGCGAGGGAAATGCTGTTACATAATTCAGATTCCACCAGAGACTAATATTGTAATTCAACCTCTCAATTAGAACAGTTTTTAGGTGTAAAGTATTTTTCGGATAATTGTCAGACAATATAATTTTCGATAGCTATTTGTCATTTAAAGCTTATCAACGGAATAGTATTGTTAGACTTCAGTCATTTCGGCTTTGACAGTTTGCGTCGCCACAGATTACGGATTTGACCAAGTACGCCCGGTCACAGAACAATATGCAGTACAGTGACCACAGCTATTTCTGACTCCATTCCAGTCCTGTCTAAATAAAGCTAGCAATTACTGTGAAATCTCTGAATGCATTAATTTTCTTTTTATCAGGTGTGCCTTGCGTAAGGAGAATGTCTGTTATCGTCAACCAATAGACACTTAACGTTTTTGTGCTGACTACAGTGAATAAACAAGGACCTGTTTCCTTGTTAGCCAAATATGAACAAGGAACTATTTCATTGTTAGCAAAATATACATTATCCAAAAATTATCGTAAGAAAAGTGCTACAGGCATTATTATAAGATATGTTATGTCAGCAATAATCCTATTTGGTGGAAGCCACCTATAATGGAACATCATACGCTGCCTTGATTTTGTTTCCTCTGCTAGTCACTTGTGTAACAATTATTTGTGCTACAGTTTAACTGCCATTATGAACTACAAGTTATTCGAGAAATTAATGGTGTGAGGTATTTTTATATGATTTCAGATCTTTAAAATTCACTTTTTTCAGTTTGGACTTAGCGCTACGCAACGATACATCATTTTATCACGAGGATGTCCGCTTATTCGCCGATTCGAGGGCTAGGCAGAAAGAACTATACATACCGCTATTATAAGCGGTTCTTGGTCATTTCTAATATTTAAAAAGACACTAGCAATGCCCCTTATCAGTTAAATTTTGACTGTGCATTTCTTTGGTGTATTCTACCTGCATGAAAAATTGCAGGGTAAGTTTCCAAATGTCAGACTGGACTATTCGCCTGTGATCTGGTGAAAACCATGCAAATGAATCTTTGTGTGGTTGGTCCCCCTGCAGCCTCCAGTTTACTGACTGACTCCATGGAGTCGTCAATCAATTAATGAAAATGGTTACAACAAATACACTCTAGCGAGCAGGCAAATATCAGAGACACTTAATGATGAACAGAAACCAGCGCTAAACGAGATAACCGCTGACTAATATCAGAGCTATCTCAGGTAATTGTCTAGGGCAACATATCTCGTGGTACAAGATGTGACAAATAAGAATTGCTGTACATCGGTGTGTCCATCATACCCCAAAATACTGTTGGGTAAAAAATATTGTTAGGTGTTAAAATCGAGTATCACTGTAACTGAAACCACTGCAAAAGTGCAACTGTAGGCATTGCTGGACCATTTTAAGTAAGGTTGATGATGTGGTGAAAAACACAATTACTGCAATATATACTTGACAGCTGTACCTTGAGTTGTAAGTGAGGCTGTGATGGATAAACTGCTCAAGTATACAAGCAAAAGTTCATCAACAAGATCAGCAGTGGTGCATCTATATTCTTCGCATCAGTCATACTTTTGAATTGTACTACTGTGGCTGACAAAGGCGATTAAAGTGTAATTTGGAGAAATCCGTAGCCTTCGTCAACGCCTTTTTGCGGTCTGCAATTTATGAAAAAATCTGCCAACAGTACTCAAACTGAGAAACAATAAATTGAAAACCAGATTGAATTTCTAGCTCAGTTCCATATTATGGTCAAAGACAGAAATGTTGCGGTTAGGGATCAGATAGTTTTCAGTGTGGTTGACAGCAAAGTGAAAAATGCATCCAGAAAATGATAACTGAAGAAGATAAACAGATATAAGGAATAGGATAGATTGCTACTCACCATAAAGATGACCCATTTAGTCGCAGACAGGCAGAACAAAAAGCCTCTCACACATACAGCTATCAGCCAAATCCTTCCTCAGCAAAGAAACCACACTCATTCATACAAGCAAGCACACCTCACATGCACTCGGTTACTACAACTGGCCTCCTTCCCAACAATTATTTTTGTACGTGTAAAAATATTTGATGTGTTGATAAAGATTCAGAGATTTCGGGTGTAATTACTTGTGCAGTGAAAGAAGGTGCAGCCTTCAAATTTTTTAGAGAACAACTAAGAGAAGCCTGGCTGTTAAATGTTGTCTTTCTTATTCCTGCCATTAGAATGTAAGCATCATAGTCTGCAGTGTTGCTTGAGGCTTTCCCGACGGATATGTTGTATATATGGTTCTTGGGCGAGACGTCGGATGTCATAGTGAAAACACAATATTTCGTCAGCGCAACTGGCCGACATCTTCAGGTGTGACGAATACACTGCTAAGGCAGGACCAGAGCCCCCTATTTATGCCAGTCTTAGGTAGGAAGTGCGCATGCGTGGAGGCGCCAAATTCGATGGCCAATAACGACGGTATCAACCGATAGCTGGAAGGACAGCAACGCCACCTACAGGATGAAGAACCAAAGACTTTGGCGCACGCGCGGAGGCTGCCGCCGCTGCTCTGCGCTGCCACCGGCCGCCCCAGCAACCTCTGTCGGGAGCCGCAAGCAAAAATGCGCGTCCACGTAGGCGCCTTGATTATCCTCCCGTTGTCAACAGAATATTTATGTTGCTGGCGAATCGTCATCCGTCATATGACCAATAGTACTCCTCTCTGCTCGAAGCGACTTCAATATCGCCAGTGCTGGATCCCAAGCTGTACTAAGCTGAAAGCTCGTGTCTCTGTTTACAAGATTCGTCGAGCTACATATTTCCACTGCTTCCTTAATAACACTGTCCCAGTACGAACTCGTCGATGCGAGAATTTTGGTATGTTGATAATTCATAGAATGGCCTGTACTGAGACAATGCTCGGTTATTTCAGACTTTTCTGGTTGCTCCAGACGAGTGTAGCGTCGGTGTTCAGTACATCTCTCTTCTACAGTGTGACAAGTTTGTCCGATGTACGACATGCCGCAGCTACAAGGAATCTCGTAAACACCGGGTCTTCTTAGGCCAAGGCTGTCCTTAGATGAGCCCAAGAGAGCTCTGAGGTTTTCCGGCAGACGAGAGACACATTTAACTTTGTGCCTCTTCAATAATCTTCCTATTTGGAGCTCCTCAAAAACAGCACAATCTCCGATGTGGATGATAAGAGACTACATACACAGGCGCCCGTACCTCCCAGGCTATACGGATTGCCCAAAATTCACAAGGATAATGTGCCACTGCGGCATATTGTGAGTAATATTGGGTGACCAACGTATAATCTCGCGAAACATCTGGCAGCACAACTGAACCCTTTAGTCGGAAAGTGTGAGCATCATATCCGTAACCCACAAGACTTTATTTGTCAGCTCAAGAACTTACGACTCGCACCATCAGATATACTCGTAAGTTTTGACGTAGTCTCACTTTTTACTCGAGTACCATTGTAGGAATCGTTGTTGCTCATTAGCGAGAAGCTGGATGGGGAACTTTTAGACTTATTCCAACGTGTGCTCACCTCAATGTACTTTTTATTTAATGGGCAATACTTTGAACAGACTGACGGCGTCGCAATGGGTAGTCCCCTGTCACCCATTGTGGCTAATCTTTTCATGGAAGACTTCAGGAGAGAGCACTCCAGACGTCGGATTTGAAACGTACGTGTCTTTGGCGATATGTGGACGACACCTTTGTTATCTGGCCTCACGGCATTGCATCGCTGAATGTTTTTCTTGAGCATCTTAACTCGCTTCACCACATCATCAAGTTCACTATGGAGACGGAGAAAAACGGCGAACTTCCATTCCTGGACGTGTTGGTACGGAGAAAAGAAGATGGCACATTGGGTCACGCAGTGTACCGTAAACCAACGCACACAAACTTATACTTGCAGGCCACCAGCTGTCACCATCCTTCACAACTAAGTGGCGTACTGAGGACGTTGGCTCACAAAGCACGAGCCATATCAGACTCAGACAGCTTATCCAATGAGCTACTCCATCTATGTACCACTTTCCAACAAAATGGATACTCCGAACGGGAGATTCGTCATGCCTTACAACCGAAGCGGGTTACCCAACCTGAGAAAGTGGAAGAAGGCGAAGAACAAAGGGGGATGGTCATCTTGCCAAACATCGGCTGTGTCTCTTCAAAAATAGGAAGATTATTGAAGAGGCATAAAGTTAAATGTGTCTTTCGTCCACCGGCAAAACTCAGAGCTCTCTTGGGCTCATCTAGGGACAGCCTTGGCCGAAGAAGACCTGGTGTTTACAAGATTGCTTGTAGCTGCGGCATGTCGTACATCGGACAAACTTGTCACACTGTAGAAGAGAGATGTACTGAACGCCGACGCTACACTCGTCTGGAGCAACCAGAAAAGTCTGAAATAACCGAGCATTGTCTCAGTACAGGCCATTCTATGAATTACCAACATACCAAAATTCTCGCATCTACAAGTTCGTACTGGGACAGTGTTGTTAAGGAAGCAGTGGAAATACGTAGCTCGACGAATCTTGTAAACAGAGACACGGGCTTTCAGCTTAGTACAGCTTGGCGATACTGAACTCGCTTCGAGCAGAGAGGAGTACTATTGGTCATAAGACGGATGACGATTCGCCAGCAACATAAATATACTGTTGACAACGGGAGGATAATCAAGGCGCCTTCGTGGACGCGCATTTTTGCTTGCGGCTTCCGACAGAGGTCGCTGGGGCGGCCGATGGCAGCGCAGAATAACAGCGGCAGCCTCCGCGCTTGCGGCTTCCGACAGAGGTCGCTGGGGCGATCGATGGCAGTGCAGAGCAGCGGCGGCAGCCTTCGCGCGTGCGCCGAAGTCTTTGGTTCTTCATCCTGTAGGTAGTGTTGCTGTCCTTCCAGCTATCGGTTAATATCGTCGCTATTGGCCATCGAATTTGGCGCCTCCACGCACGCGCTTCCTACCTAAGACTGGTATAAATATGGGGCTCTGGTCCTGCCTTAGCAGTGTGTTCGTCGCACCTGAAGATGTCGACCAGTTGCGCTGACGAAATATTGTGGTGTTTTCACTATGACATCCGACATCTCGCCCGAGAACCATGTATACATCATAGTCTGCAGTTATTAATGATTTCTAATATACGGAACTGGTTTTGAATTACCATTGTGTTGAATCTTTATTCATATACAGGATCACATTTTTATGTCAGTATTTATAGTGTTACAAGTTCTATTTTACAGCTATTCTTACTGGGAAGATGCAACACTTTGATGTGGCACCAATCTGATATTGGCAGGATTTTGTTACTAATTTACAATGTCCATTTTTTGCTTATCACATGACCAGAGCTCGAAGTCATTCACAGAAGAAGTTCAAGTTGTTTTAATCAATCACACAGCACAGAGCAGTTATCAAATTGCAGTATACAATTTGCGGTTTCTAAAAAACCATTGGTACACATCCTCTGATGTGTCGCTTCCTACGCCAGTCTGGGACACTTGTAGACTTCGTTCTGGTAAGGTTTTTTTAAAAAAAATATCTTAATGAGCGAAGGTGTAAGAAAACTCACTGGTGTCCCACAATGATCACTGCTTGTGCCTAAGTTGTGTACAATATTTGTAAATTATGTACCAAGTAATACACTATGTTAATTCGTGCTTTAATAACGATAAGAAATTTTTGAAAAGATGTGAACAAATTAAACTACAAAATGAAGAGTGTCTTAAAATTAGCAAACATGTGGTTTTCAGCTAATAACTTAATTATTAACTAGGAAAAGATTGTGAACATTATTTTCAGTTGATTGAATACTGACATTCTATGGATATTTTTTTAAGATCCATAGATTATATCTGGATTCGAAATTGATTTGTATCAGTCATACGTAGAATATATATCGAAAGTTATCATATTATTTATCTGTTGAGTAAAATATATACACATGTGTTTCTGAATCACTATTCTTTAGTTCATATTGTACTTTTTTCACTGCCATTAATGATATGGCACTCTTTGTATGGTGACTATCCAGGGCCAGAAATATACTTACCTGCAGGAAGAAGGCCATCAGATGAGTGTGTGGAATTTCAAAATTAATGTTGTAAGGCTTCTTTCAGCTGTAACTGTTATTGTGCAAAATGGTCTGTATGTCAATATAGTATTTGTGAACCATTAACTGTGGGCATATCTATAACTAGACTTACGGAAAGACAGTGCATTTAGGAATATTTAGGTATAAAACTGTTTAATGTATTAGAGCACAGGTATATCTTGTGTCACAAAATAGCTTTGAAGATAAAAGACAAAGAATTGGTGAAAGAAAAGGCTGTTTATAACTTGGTAATTTCATTATTGGCCAGAAGACAATCTAAATTACTAAATAGTTCTTAACACTAATTTACATTTGTTCAATACATTTTGTGTTCGTTCTTTTATAATGTTCTTTTGTATATGAAATGTTTCTTATTAAAATTGCATCATTCCATATTAACCACTGAAGTAAGTATAAGCCATTATCAGTTCATCTTTATGTATGCTTCTGTTATTTTATTGTGTACATTTTAGTTGATAGTGTGTATTTTTAGTTTGAAAGTCTTTTTGTATAAGGTCATTTGCTATATTACTAAAATAGTCATTAAATCCACTACATTGGCATCAGATACTTGTCAACTTTCCAACTTTAAGTTAACACTTTTTACAAATGGCTTTCTGTTTGTTTCAGATCTGGTAAGGTACCATGTGGCATGTGTATTTCTTTTTGATTTGGAGATATATGCATCATGTATCTGTTTTCTTTGCTTCTTTAATATCTTTGTAGTAAATCTTGATGTATATTTTTATATAATTTCTTATTTCTAATGATATAGCTTTGTATTTTTCATATGAGTGTGAGTATCTTTTCCTCACACTTGGGGTTTTATGTCAATTGTGACCTAACTTGTACCCCTAGATTGTTTTGATCTATGTTTCTTAATTGGAAAGGCTGTCAAAATAAAGCTTATATGTACCATGAAAGTTGCTGAACATTTGATTTGTATCTATCTTGTTGTTCACTTCATCCCAAATTTCTTGGCTTAGTAAGCTGCAGAAGTGTGTAATGTTATTATTACTGAAGTCCCTACATTCACTTGTTTTATAGGTGGTTCTTTTGTTGAAAATAGCTCCAACATTAACAACAGGGCTTCATAATCCCTGTAGCCTATATTTATTACTTCAGTCTTATTTGGGTAGTAGGTTTCTTGAATGAACATTTGGTCCAAGACAACTTCATTGTTTAAACAGGTTCTTGTATATGTGTTTAGAGTGGGGATTAGATTGCAAACCTTTGTCATGTACAGTAGTCCATCTCTGTGAGTTGATTGTTTCAAAAAATCAATGTTGAAGCACCACAAACGATCTTATTTTTAGTTGGTTCTAGAGTATTTAACCACATTTCTAGGTTACATAGGAAGCCTTCAAAATTTCCGGCGGGGGATCTGTATACAATGACAATAACTAGGTATACGCCAGAAAGTTCAGTGGTTACTACTTCAAGATACTTTCCTTTTATCAAATCAGGATGTGTGTGAATTGCTGTATACCTTAAATTCGGCTTTACAAATATTGCTTTACCTTCATGTTTGTGAAAAGATGTGCAAAATGAATTGCCTAGTAGGATGCCAGGAATATTTACAGTATCCATTTGCTGTTTTTCTAGCCACTGTCCAGTTACAGAAGACCTCCCAAAGGATCAATGTTTCTCAACCAGGTCACACAAGATGAGCTCATTCTGACAATCAGCTACTAACATAATCTTTCATGTGGTACTGTTGATATCCAGGCTGCATTATAAAAGAAACAGGGAAGGATATTTTTGCTCCTCTGAAGTTTACTATTAATCACTCCTTTTCAACTGGTACATTTCCTTATCTTCTAAAGGCTACTAACGTCCCAGCATTGCACAAAAAGAGAACCACATATACTATTAACAACTGTATGCCAGTAGCACAGCTTAGTAAATTCTCAAGGATCTTTGAGAGGCTCTAGGCCTTTCAGCTATTAGAATTTACAAACAAATACTCGTTAGCATTGAACCATCAGCATGGCTCCCAAAAATCTAGATCTATAGTCACAGCTCTCTATGAGTATGAAAATGCAATCCTGAAAACCATAGACTAAAAAGAAATCACTACTAGAATATTTCCAGGCTAATCTAAAGCGTTTGATGTTATTGATCATTTACCCTACTACACAAAATAGAAAGTAAGAGTATTAAAAATATTTCAAATAAATGGATCAAATCGTACCTTACAAACTGGAAACAAAAACTAATTCTTAAACATGACATACAAACTGGACACGCTGTAAAAACAACAACATACTCATCAGGGAAAGTTTTCATAAAATATGGTGTGCCACAAGTTTCCATATTAGGTGCAATCACCTTCCTTCTGCATACAGAGATAGAAGGGATAGAGACGATCCAACAGAGAGATGCTCAACAAACTCTTTTGGCAGACTTTACAAGAGAAGCGTTGTGCATCATGGAGAGATTTATTATCGAGAAAGCACTTTCCAGAAAGAGTCAGACAATATTTTACTTCCTCTGATACACATCTTGCGTAATGACCATGAGGAGAAATTTCGAGTAATTAGAGCCAATAGAGAAGCTTATCGACAATCATTCTTACTATGTGCAATTCGCAAGGGGAACAGGGTTAGTAGTACAAAAAGCACTCTCCGCCACACACCACTAGGTGGCTTCCAGGGTATGATGCAGATGTAGATGTAAATATAGCTGTAGGTGATCTGAATGACTCCGTTCATGCCAAAGAGAAAACTGTGTTTGCCGATAACATGAGCGCTTTGCTAATGTGATCTTTATCAAGACATTCAGTCATCAGCAGATAGGATACTGATGCAAATGTCAGACTGGTTTGAAAGAAATAATCTCATTATAACTACTGAAAGAACTGTAGCTATGAACTTTCACATACCCATAAAAAACAACAGAATTATATCCATTTTAAAATAAACAACAAAAGCTTAAAACTGCCTGGTGATGCGATATTTTTCCGAATACATCTTCAGGATGATCTCAAATGGAACACACATATTCTGTATCTAATAGGTAAACTTCCAGCTATTTGCTATACGTTATGAACACTGAAGTCGACCTTCAATAATGAAACTGTACCGTCGGCGTATCATCCACATTTCCAATCTGCAACCAGATATGGAATCATATTCTTGGGAAATTCACCGTCTAGCCAAACTATATTCAAAACACAAAAACAAGTTCTTAGAATCATCTGCAACAAAAAGAGATGAGATTTGCTTTTTCCCAAACATTAAAGATCCTCAACCTTCCATGCTTGTAGGGCTACATGAAGCAATAGTCTTTGTAAGAGAATATTTAACAGCTTCGAATGTTTATAAACAAAACAGCTCTGTACATAATCACAAGACAAGACACTCAATAATTTTCATGCATCTCATGTCAGAACATCTGCCTATCAGAAAACTGTCCTACATAGTGCAACAAAATTGTACAATAAACTTCTGTTCAGTGTAAAATTTATAAGCAAAGAAAGATGAACCACAATTTCCACCCTGTTATTGAATTTCTCTGCAAATGAAGCGTAGTACAGTAGCCTACTCCATGCAAAATTAGCAGTAATAGCAAATACTACCAGTATCTGAGAAATATAAATAATAAACATGTAAAGTAAATTGTATGCATTTCTTGATACACATGTATTGTCTAATCATATTGTCTATAGGAATTATTAACTATATATGAAGTAAATGTTACTATCATTGGATGAATAATTATGATTAATTTCTGTATTGTCTTTATGTTTAACTGTGTTCATGTGTATGTATTATCGAACTGTATGGTCTTTAGGAATCATTTGTGGATTATCAATTACACATCATAATATTATAATTAATTTTTGTATTGCCATTATGTGAAAAACGCGTAATGTTTATCTCTGCATTATATTTTGACTGTCTTATATCTACAAAAGATGTCACGAACCAAATAAAATAAATAAACATTTTCCTACCCTGCCAATCTACCACTATCAAATTTGATTTTAAATTACTCCTGATGACACTGATTTCGTACAAATGCTTAAATGTGTATGAATAAATAAAGAAACTAATTAATTGAAGGGAAATAAATAATAAGAACAATGTTTTGCCAAATACATAGTTTTCAAAAATATTTGGAAGTATTAGCTTTGTTACACTGTTCCTCATCATACCCTCATAATAGGTATATGCAATCTTACTGCTACCTCTTCATATTAAATCCGAAACATGCCTTACTGTACTTTCATTGAGCACATGCGACGCTGATTTGGTCTCAAGAACAAGTTAGGCCCACTGCATTCTGTCACTTAAGAAGACACTCCATATATACATTTTATTGTTAGGAATCGAGAAAGTTTATGGTGTCAGACGTTCTCGATAAGTCTAAGAAAATAAAGCTCAGTGACGAGATGTACTGTTTAAGGGGCTCGATTTCCATTCGGGAGGAGGAGTCTCCAAATCCGTATCTGGCTACCCTGGTTTAGATTTTCTGCAAATTCCTTAAATTCAAGGGAACTTTCAAAATATGTATCAGACCAAATGTGATTCATTAATTATACACACACTGCAGCAAGTTTTCGGAGATCATTTAAAGTGTCATATACATGACAAAATGTATGAGAATGCTCATTTCTCAAAATTTTGAGTGTTAACATACTTAAGCTATTTGATGAAATGTTTACGAATGTACCTAAATTTGTCCTCTGGGAAAGGATACCGGAGGCCACAGTTTCAATTGGCTTCAGTATTTCCAATCCCGTTTGACGATCGACATTTCTCAAAGTCGTAATGGTTAAAATTGAACAGAAGAAACAATGTTCGCAGTGTATACTCCTCCCAAAACTATAAATATATCTGTGGTGTAGTTCTTAGCTTTAATCTCTGGATTCGAGGAAAACTGCAGTGCCGTCAATCGAGTACGAGGAAGGTGTGGGGAAAGGGTGGAAAATGTTGGTGGCTGTCATCTGACTAATCTCTACGCACGTAGTTGCGCAATAACGGGTGGTGGGGAGACTGGGACTTTATAAAGGAATGTACTTCTCCAATCTGTTGATAACTACCTTGTATTGTAACAGCAGTGAGTCGGACGTAGCAGTATGTAAGGTATTGTAATTGCACAATTTCGTCATTGTACGCGTAACAAATTTTCATGCTCCGGCATTGCTTAATTTTTTTTCCGGCCACGGGTTTTATGAGAGGCTTAAAGATGTTACGAGATTATATTCGAGTACGTGTAGTTACAATTCACGTGGCAGTCCAGTTTGTTCGCATACGAGACGTTTAGTTTCGCAACAAAATAAATTGAACTACATGGCCTGCCATTTTCGAATATAATTATATCGCCTGTGATTTGTTTTCTGTCTCAGTTGCACATATACTTAATTGTAGCAGCTGTAGGTGGTCTTGCATAATGACTTGGAAAGATTTACACCAAAGGTGCGGCTTTTGTGAAGTTTTAAAGAAGCCTGAGTGGATATTTTTTACTAATTGAAAGTAATGTATTAGTTCACAAGATTGTCTCCCTGAATATTTCAAAATGTCAAGCCACTATTGATGGTGCAATAGTTCAGAGGTCTTGCATGCTACTAAGCTTGTCAAGAAAATACAATAAATAGATACCCTTTTCATTCTAGTCCTCAGGTGCTGTACGTAATGAAACAGTGGTACATAACATTTCTGTCTTCAGTAGTTGACATATTTGCTTAATTGGTTGATTATTAGTTTATAAGTGTATTTTGCAGCCAATGTCAGATGTCAGTGAGGATGAATTGTTTTCAAACATTTGGCTAAGAGTTTTACAATGACTGAAGAGCACAGCAGAGTCCCACGATGATTGCAGTGACATAAAAATTTTAAACTTGGAATGAAAACATTGTAATGTTGTATATTGGACAGTAGTGAGGAATATACATAATGGTACCATTTCACAAGGAAGTAAATTTGATGATTTAATGTTTATATTTTGAAAACAATTTTTTAATCTAATAAAAGGGCAGAAATCAATAAACATTATTATGTGACTCAGGTGTTATATCCGGAAAGATGTTTTCAACAGTAGTAGAGGTATGATGCAAATGGATTACACAATTCCCGTTGTGCTTCCACAACTCATTTTTCCCCTCAGTGTTCATGCATTTTACTTATACATGTTAAATTTAGGAAGTACTTTGTGTTGAAGGTGATAAACAAGCTGAAATGTTTGTCTTTCTCAAATGTTCTAAGTAGATCTCATTTCTGTAGCGATTGCCATTGCTTAAAAGACCAGAAGTGGTCACTGCTATTTCTCAGTAGTGATAATGAAAATATCATTCAGATACTAAACATTCTACTCAGTGTTAAAATTAGAGAGGTGCTAACAGGCAGCAATCACAGATTTCCCAACGCTGCTCACTTTTGTTTCATTTAGAAATACTGTCAGTACAACTTGTCCCGAGTTTTCAGAAACATTCTGATGTGGAGTTTCATTGTACTCGGTTCCTTGCACTGGTAACAGAAATAAGAAAGGCTGTTTACACCTGTAGCTATTGTAGCTTCACTCAGCAGGATAACTTGATTTTTTTTTAAAAGTTTGTAGAGATGTTTCAGAAGTCCATCTCTAACTAAGAGGGGGGGGGGGAGGGGGCAGGGAATGAAGTCAGTATTTAACTTGCAAAGCATCCCAGTTTCTTGGGGCGATGAACATGAAATGAAGGCTGTTGCAGCCCAGACATGTTTTAATATTTTCTAACATGTTGTGGATGTCTGTAGCTGTATGTTAGGACATCACCGTGAAATAAGGCTCACAAACCTGGCCGCTGAAAGTCCACTGTTGCTTAGAACTTAATATAGCATAACAGATTTTTAAACTGTAGCAACAAAAGTGATTCAGATTAGTTGTGGAATTGCTGTTCCTTAATGAACTTTTGAATGAAACATTTGTCAGTAGTGTTAAACAGTGGAATATTGTTTATACAACAGAGGGATGACAGTAGGATTTATCCCTTTCTATGCTCTTCAGATGGATAAGTTTACTAACAAACCACCTCAGTGCACGTGTCTGATACAAATTGCGATTTTTTGTAATAGTCAGGCCAGGGAAGAAAATTGTAAACACACTGGAAATCTTATTGTACTGTTAATATTTGGCTGAAGTCCGATAGGAGAAAACTAAGACATTTTGGGGTGAAAAGGGATAAGAAGTCATCCTCTCCCTCCCTCAGCCACTGGCATTATTAATGCACTTTTCTCTCATTTCAGTTACATTTGGTGATTACTAGCTTAGTGTCCTCAGCTTCCCTTGCGTATGGCCTGCACAGATTTTTTCTTAAATAGAATTTTTTGTGTTCTAAATTGCAACACCTCAACTTTTCACACAAATTAAGGCCATAGAAGAATGGTATTTACTGACTGTGTGTCGTGCTAAAAAGTGATTCAGGTAGCTGGAGTCAAAAGTTTTTGTTAGTCATGCCTTTTGTGTTTTGGTGGTGGTATTTTTCTTCACGTCTAATTCAGATGTGAAATGTCAATTTTCATAGATTTAGCTTTAAATAAAATGTACTATTGTCTTACATTTTTCCCCTATTTCACCTGCGGTCGGACTTGAAAATACAAAAATGGCGAAACATTTTATTTCTGAGAAGCTAAATTCAAATGTTAATAGGTTTAGCTTTAAAAAATGCTTTCATAATGAATTTTTTTACATAATACATTGCGTCCCTTATTTCACCCCTTTAGAGGTTGAATTTTCAAAAACACTGAAACACAAATTTTTATTTGTAACCGAGAATCGAAATATCAATTTACAGAGCTGTAGCTTTAAAAATACTTCAGTAATTCTTTAATAATTTATTTTGAAAACCAATTTTCACTTACTGTTTCACTCCCATAGCGGTTATATTTCCAAAATAGTAAAACACTTATTTCATTACTTCTGACCAAGAAACAAAATACCAGTTCTCATAGGTTTACTTCAGAACTGCCTTAATGGTGACATATTTTCAAAAGCCCTTACATCCCCTGTTTCACATCCTTTGGTGACTTTCAAAAAAATCCCTTACTGAATGATGCCTCAGTAGATCAACACCCTCTGTAAATTTCAAGTTTCTATTCAGACTAGTTTGGGTTGGAACTAAATCTTCTTAGTTCAGCCACTTTAACTCAAAATATTTATATATTATATACAGTTTCCGCTTAAATCAGCCTACTATTAAGAAAACCATGTAAAACACTCTAAAACAGTTTGTGTGAGTAGTCCAGATTTACAAAAAGAATAGAGCAGGGTACTTCATTTATACATGTAAAGAGAAAAGATTTAATATCTTTTACTTTCTAAAATATGATAAATGAACATTTTTACATAATTTAAAACTTCTGGGCTCTTAGGCCGTGGTTGATGTATAAAACTCTTTTAATGTTTTGTTTCTGACAGCGGGAGACGTCTTCAGAGGTGAAATGGTGAATTGCAGCCAGAACTAGATGGAGTGCTAAATATATAGGCAGTGTAGAGGGCACCAGTGTCACATGACATTGGCTATGAGATTATAACTCATACCGCCAACATTCTCGATTGAAAGTAATATATCGTCAATCTTATGTTGCAATGTTGACATTCAAATTTTATCTAATAAAACACCTTCCTCTTATGTTAAAATTATTATAGTGTTTAAAAATCCCAATAGCCTCTATACATGATAATGCGAGGTTTTCGATACGGCACTCGTCTCACTGAATTTGATTTCATGATCACCCTTTTTTGGTAAAGATATTCTGCTATGGCCGATTTATCGTATGTCCTAGGTGTCAGTCCCTCTTTTATTCAACATGATGGGTGTTAACAATTTTTTTGTGGTACCGATATAAACCAGTCCACAACTACAAGGAATTTCATACACACCCGGTGTAGCCATAGAATGTCGTATATCTTTTGCTAATTTTAAACATTCTTTTACCTTCCTGGTGGGTCTGAAGGCAGTTTCCACATCGCAGTTGCTCGATACTTCCCAATGTGAACCAAAGGAAAACTTTCCCTCTGGGCGGCCATCATTCCTCATCAGTCCTGTTTCTCTCCCAATGGTAAAGTGATCTATCTCCTTGTTAGAATAATTCTTCTTCTTGAATATCGACCATAGATGTTGAAGCTCGTCTTTTAAGTAAGATTTTGTGCCCTATCTACCAAGGTTATAATCACCCTTTTTTTGTGTTGCTTGGTGGTTAGAATCAGTATACAGGTAACGGTCAGTATGCGTGGCTTTTGTATGTGCTCTGTGGCCCAATGTCCTGTCCCCTAGCTTGATACGAGACTTCAAAGAAATTCAGCTGCCTGTTATTCTCCATCTCCATAGTAAATTGTATTTTCAGGTTGATGCTGTTGAGATGTGCCAGGAAGGCTCAAATTCCTCTGCACCTGTCCATACTATGAAAATATCATCGACATAGTGGTCTTTTTCTGGCAGTCTGCAATGCCTGTTTTGCAAAGTTCTCCATAAACACATTGGGTACAGCTGGACTAAGAGGACTGTCCGTAGCCACCCTGTCAGTCGGTTTGCAAAAATCATTATTGTACTGAAAATAGGTCATGGTGAGGCAATGTCTGAATAATTCCACCATATCTGTTCAAAAGGTAGCAGCTATATGCAAGATGCCTTCATTCACTGGAATCGTGGTAAAAAATTTTACAACATCAAAACTAACAAGGATATCGTCTTGGCCCACATGCATTTTTGTCCGTGAAAATGATACGAATTTTTAATGACTGTCAGTTCCATCAGCATGAGGTTGCAGCAATGAGTCAAGGTGTCTAGCTAATTCGTGAGTGGGGGACCCAGTAGAAATAACAATAGGCGTCAGAGGAATCTGTGATTTGTTCACCTTTGGTAATCTGTAGAGCCTAGGTGGGTACGTTACTGATTTGCAGAGGAGCTTCTTATCAGAGGAAAGTGAAGATGATTTCACCAGTCAATTAGTGATTTTCAAAATCTTTGTAGTCAAATCCTTCTGAAGGATCCAGAATATTATTGATCTTTTCATGATAATCCTCACTGTGGCGTTACCCTTGTCAGCGGTAAGAACAATGTTTTTATCTGCATTTGTCCCTCAGTGCCTTCCTTGGAGCCAAAAAAAAGATTACTGTTAGGATGGAAACAGCTAGATTTTTATGTACATGTAAACCAGTTTTAGCAGTTAAGAGGGATTATGTGCATGTGCAGTTGGGTAGTACCTTCTCCCACTTCTGGCTACAGAGATGTGGCTGTTGGCTGTGCAGGCAGTCGCAGCTAGATGCTACTGGGAAAAAATTTGCCAGTGCGCCTGAGCTGCCAGATTCATGCATGCACAGCAGACCCAGATCTAAGAGGGGGCAAATTCATTTTCTTGAGGAAAAAACCTTGTTTCTCAAAGCGCCTAGCATCTAGCGCACGTTGGTCTATCGATTATTCATATGACTTTGAAACGCATCCCTGTCGATTTTTGAACACATTCTAAGTCAATTTCTGAATGAATCAGAAGTTGATTTGTGAACGCGTGCATAGTGTACGTGATGTCCCTGTTAAGGGACTCCTTGTCGCATCTAGAAACACACTTCCCTGCAGACAAAAGGGGCTATAAGAGCTGAGCAGAGTAAAGCTGAGCGGGTGAATGCCAACTGCTGTCTCGTTATGTGGTTGATTGGGTTTTGCGAATGAGGAGTGTTGTTATACTTACTAGCGAAATCCATAGATTCAGACTACCAGAGTGGAAGTAAATGACTAACAGGAATAACATGTAAGAACGATTACGTATTATCTTCTCGGTGTATCCAAGAAAATGAAATTTTGACAAACTTTTTGGCCAAATCGCTATACTAGTAAGGGCCAGTTGTACGGTCCATGGCTAGCAGCCGCTTTAAGTTCTATTCTGGAAGTAGTGCGGAAAACAAGTTGTACGAACATATAACAATCCCTAGGCGGAGAATAATCGCAGGATAACTAAACTGGTGATTCTGGCAGAGTTAGTGAAGTTAACTGGCAAATAAGTTTTGACTTTGGCAGGAATAGTTACAGAATTAGTGATAAGACTGTTAGAACGATGAAGGAGAAGAAACGCGGATCTCGTACAAATTACGGAAGAATATGACGATTCCAAATTTGTATAAAAATTTTGTACTATTACTTTTCAATCTCTTGCTTGAAAAACTGGAGCGTATGAATGAAGTGTGAAACTATTTCCTAATGTAAAGCTTTTTGCTTTTAGTAGGCCTAATAGGCATTTGATATTGGTACTTCTTGAATTATATTCTGTCGTGTTTTAAAAATGACCATTTGTACCAAAACAGTCTTGTTTATTTGGTGTGTTTTACAGTTGCTGCAGTATTAGAAAGGCCAATTTAGTCTTATCTAGCAGACAGTGACAAAATGGACATAATCAGATGAAGAAACCACACCAGTCTTGGGTCCTCTTTGTATTAACAACTTCTCAGAAATAAATGACATTTCGATTTTTCGTGGAGCAAACTGTTTGAACGAACTTTGAAGTAATAGATTCTTTCGCAGAAAGAAAAGCATGCTATGTAAAGCTGTAGTAAGGTTACAGAAGAAAATTCTAGGAACTAAGGATTGAAGAAATGTGTACTGTCTTTCTTGTCTTTACTGATTTTATGTATCCTATATTTAATTTTGTCACACAAAGCACCAAGTGCAAATTTTCTAAAGAGTTATTTTTTAAAAAAGAGGGCCAGGATGCCAAACTGGCTAACTGGAAGCAGGAGAGGTGCTGCAGGACACTTCAATTTCTACTGCCCTCTATATAGTTTGATGGCATCCATTACAAGATATACACGTTTCAATTCCACAGAGCAAAATACGATGACAGGTGATAGAATGCTGTGTGAAGAGGTGTGGTACTGCACTTTGGCACACTTAAGACCAAATAACATGTCTTACATTTCCTTGAATACATATGTTTCATGCATCACTCTTCAGAAATGTGTGTGCTACAAAATGAACATATTTTTCAAAATTCGATTTTTTAAAAAATTTTGACATCTTCTCTCAAACGCTCGGAGTGGTGGGTTATTGCCCCAGTTCGGAAATACTGTAGATCCAGGGCTGATGTGCAGAGCAATCTGAGTTATAGTGGGGAAGTGGGTAGTCTCCGCGTGACCCGTGTTTACATTTAGTGATTTTGCTGTTTCCTCTTCGTTTACTGCTCTCGCGTCAAATGAAAACAAAACAGATTTCTGTGGCTGGGAGCTATCAAGTGAATTAAAATACATTCACATAATTATGGAAGGCCAAGATACGTTATTAGCTTCAGATTTTATTTTATTTCCATCTTTCTGACAGTCAAGCATTAATTGCCTTGCAGAACAATGAAGTTATGTTTGTCGGTTTGCTAAAGAAATTTTCTTTTATTAATCTTTCCTGCTGAGGCAGTCAATATATTTGAAATGAAGTTTGATTCCACACTATTGGCTGGTTTAAATTGTTCACTGCATTTCAACCGCACATTTTCATCATCTAGCATGTATGGCATTATGCCATAATACAGAACCAAACATATCACACAGTACTGTTACTCCAAGAAAATTTACATCCTGAAAACCACATTGAAAAGCTTAATATCTGGTGGAGACCTAATTCACTGGGAATCTGCACATGCGAATGTGCATGTTTTAGTATGGGTCATGAAATTCAGATGCTCTTAGAGATCCTCTGATGTCTTCTTCCTTTCATGACATAATGTAAGATCTTTTAATGTTTTACACATATGAGCATATGGGCCTCCTACGTCATCGTCGCTGCACAAGCACAGTGGCGCCTGTTGTCTGGCGCTCTCTGGCAACTGCTGAAATGAAACTATTTCTAACAGGATGTGGGAAAATATTGCGAATAATGGTTTAAAAAGTGTCACTTTCAAAGTAAATTTCCTTCTATGCAAGTTGAACTGTGTGTGAGAATGTACAATGAATTTCTTAAATTGGAGTGTTTGACCCTCATTTAAAAATCAACTCGTTGATGACTAGCCTTTTAGATGAATTTAGAGCGCAGAAGATTGGACATTTATGTCGTTACTGAAATTTTACTGGTACATTTGTGTGATATATCTTAAAGTGTAATATGTGCATAAAAGACCAACATTATATGTGAAAGCTTAGGTTCCCTTGCAACGTATTAACCTTAAAGACCAATATTATATGTGAAAGCTTTGCTTTTTTTTTTGTAGCAGCTCTGTGTATATTAATTTAAACCATTAACTTTTCCACCAAGTGAGGTGGCGCAGTGGTTAGACACTGGACTCTCATTCGGGAGGACGACGTTTCAATCCCGCGTCCGACCATGCTGATTTAGGTTTTCCGTGATTTCCTTAAATCACTCCAGGCAAATGCTGGGATGGTTCCTCTGAAAGGGCACGGTCGACTTCCTTCCCTAATTCGATGAGACCGATGACTTCGCTGTCTGGTCTCCTTCCCCAAAAACAACAACAACAACATTAACTTTTCCTGTTTGTGTGTTCGCGCTACTTAACAGTGATGTTGCTATTGGCTGACTACATCATGTGTCCTAAGCTCTTCCTGTTTGTGTGTTCGCGCTACTTAACAGTGATGTTGCTATTGGCTGACTACATCATGTGTCCTAAGCTCTGAATGTCTGCTGTCATTGGCTGGTGATATCACGTGACATGAGCTATTACTGCTTACAAAAACACAAGTAGGTAATATGTGGTGTTTGGTAATACAAAAATATACAGCATACATGTTGCTGTAAATTAAAGATCTTTCCAAAATTTGATTTTTTCCCTGAGTTTAGTTTTCTAAAGCATCGGTTAATTCAACACCCATGCATAAACAATAACTATTCCAAAGATTGATAATTTTCCCAATCCGGAGAGAAAATATACTGTCAGTTAACGGGGGAAAAGTATGTTTTCACCCGGGAGAAAGTGTATTTCTAATTGGGAAATCTGGGAATTTTTTCCTGGTCTGCATATACACCCTGGTTGTTGAATAGGAAGTACCCTCTGCCATATACTTATGGAATTTGCAGAGAACAGCTGTAGATTGACATTTAGAGCTGAATATGAACATATGCTACTATATAAAGACAAGTCATCGTTTAACTTTGTCTCCAAAAATTGTTGACTGATTTACATAAGATTTTTACACGGTACTGTCATAAGTGTTTGAATGGACATTTTCACGCATGTGTACATGCATGCACACAATCTCATTTTGACCAATTTACTTCACATTTACACATGATGCTCTACTTCAAATTTTTGCATGATACTCTTAGTAAATGTTCAGTAGTATATAAACTGTGTATTTTTAATATGTATGTTACATAAATATATATGTAACACATAAGGGGAAAATGTTAGTAAAAATGTCAATGTTGTTGACAAATTTATTTCGAAATTTAGACAATGTTATAGTAAACATTCAGACATTGGAGATAGGAAACATTGCTAGCAAAAATCTTGAAAATTTCTTGATTGTTTTTCTTATTTTTATACAATAATATGCTAAACATTCTTAGTAACAGAGGCTATATATGTATTTTTTTAAACAACAGTGTTCAGTTTTTCTGTGGGAAAGAAAATACTGTGGTGTGAAAATGTGCAGTTTCGTTTTCTTCCTCACAGTTTTAAGAGAAAGAATGAAGTTATATGTATGGCATATAGACTTAAGACTATAATACTACTGTGGAATATGTATCATCTGAATATTTGTAGTCTTAGCCATTCAGATTAAAACTGAGTAATAACCTCATTAAAGTTACTACCAGATAGATTTGGGCAGGAGGGAGCAAATGGGAAGAAACAGAATGGGATTTGTACACAATTCTTATATAGTGCGTTTGCAATTGCGAAGCATTGCCAGGTTTGCTAGTTATTTATAAAAATGGTAAGATTTTTATATGCTTTTGTTCATTAATTTTGTTGTTTCTTACAGTGTCTGCAAGTATCTCAGGCAGAGGACTGTGTGACATCCCCTCCCTCAGCACCTCCCATCTCCCAGAGGTCTGAAGAGAGAGACAACAGTGAGATGACTTCCGAAGTGGAGCCCAGTGAAGAATGCAAGGAGGGCAGTGAAGACGTCGCAATGTGTCGGAGCAGTGACTCATCCAAAGCTCCTCTGTCCAGTGTCACTTCCCCTCTAGAAAGTTCAGGCACCACACCTGATGAGTCAGAGGTGTCTATGACAAATTTGGACCCGCAGCAGTTGGAAACAAATGTCGCTGATACAACTGGCAATGCAGCACTCGACACAGGCTCCCAGTGTTTAAGCATTGACACCTTGCCAGATGAAATTTTGCTAAAGATATTTTCCCACCTGTCTTTCAGTGAACTCGTTGATATACAGAAAGTGAGCTCCCGTTGGAAAAGGCTGTCACAAGATGCAGAGTTATGGACTGATAAGGAGTATGAGATCAGGTAAGAAATTTGCAAATACAAAAACAGCAAGCTGCATATTTGTACTCCACTTACGAAAATGTTAGTGAGATAACTTTGTCTTGTATTTCAATGTGAATATGGTAAATTTTTGGTGTGTGTGTTGAGCTCAGGTTAGACAATTATAACATTCTATTTTTATATTCAAAAAGGGTTCTGCCTTTATGACCCTTTAAAAGGAATTGAAATCAAAGTTGTTGTATTATTTTGTGTGTAACTTTGCCAAGAACGTCTTAGAATGTTTTTGAAAGGTGGAAAAACAAACATTTTTTGTAACAGTTCAACTGAACCTATAATACTGGATTTTGGGTTTGTTTGATTCTGTGATGAAATGATCATCTTGTGTGGGATGTTGCACAAGAGCAAACAGGAAGATAAAAGGACACTGACAGTTTGTGTGAGCACATGTGTCTGTTCTAAAAAAAAGATAAGAGCTTGCTGTATTAGCTAGTAAAGGTGGCATAAATCACCAAAGGATCCCCACAGGCAAAACTGATGGAGAAGTAGAAATGCAGTGAGAAGAGCCCTGTCAGGGCATAAAATTGGATGCATGTCATTACCGGCCAGTTTCACTGACATCGATTTGTTGTAGAATCATTGAACATATATTGTGTTCAGACGTGATGATCTTTCTAGACTGTGAGAAGCTCATCTGCAGGAACCAGCATGGTCTAAAACCATGCTGGTTTTAGGGAGCAGTGGTCGTGACACAGCTGGCCCTCTTTGTGCATGATATACAACAGGCTCTAGATAGCTGCTCCCAGATTGATGCAGTATTCCTCGACTTTCGAAAGGCGTTAGACTCAGTTCCGCACAGTTTCTTGCTCCAAAAAGTGCGCACTTAGGGTCTATCCAATGACATATGCGGTTGGATAGAAAGTTTTCTAACAGAGCAGTATGTCATCCTGAATGGGGAGACTTCTACAGAATCAAGCGTAATATCAGGTGTGCCCCAGGGCAGTGTAATAGGTCCACTGCTTTTTACGATTTACATAAACAATATGGTTGATGGTATTGACAGCAGCATTAGACTGTTTGCCGGTGATGCTGTAGTCTAAAGAAAGTAATCCCGCAAAAGTTGTGAAAAAATCAGTGAGGATTTGCAGAAAATAAATGCTTGCTGTAAGGGCTGGCATTTATCTCTCAATATTAGTAAGTGTAACCTACTGCGCATAACAAAGCGAAAATCCCCATTAATGTAAGAGTACAAAATAAATGCCCAGTCTTAGGAAGCAGTAACATCCGTCAGTTATCTGGGTGTGACTATACAAAGTGATCGCAGATGGAACGATCAGATTACACAAGTAATGGGTAAGATGAACTCTAGATTGCGGTTTATTGGTACAATCCTGAAGTGATGCAATCCTTCAACAAAGGAAATTGCTTACAATACATTAGTTCGCCCAGTCTTGGAGTATTGTTCGTCTGTATGGGACCCTTACCAGTTGGGTCCGATTCAAGAGATTGAGAAGGTCCAAAGAAGAGTGGCAAGATTCAAGACTGGTACATTTAGTCATCACGAGAGCATTATAAATCTCGTTGAATGTTTGAAGTGGGACACTCTTGCAGATAGACGACGTGCTAAACGGAAGGGGCTGCTCACCAAATTCCAATTTCCGATCTTTGCCGAGGATGTAAAGCATACATAATTACCAACTTTCATATCGCTCAGTGATCACCATTCAAAGATAAGGGAAATTAGAGCTCGTACTGAGGCGTTCATTTTTCACTCGCGCAATCCGCAAGTGGAACAGATGGGGGGAAATATGACTTCGGTGCGAATAGTGCCTTCAACCACACCCCGCCTGGCGGCTAGTGGAGTATACATTGTAGATATGTAGATGTAGATCTTTTTGCTTGTCATGGGTTCTGGTGGGGGTGTGATACAAATTCCACCTCGTGCCTAAAGGAAGGGAGACAGTGCCTGTGTGGTGGAATAGCCAGTGCATCTGCCTAGTAAGCAGGAGATGTGGGTTCGAATCCTTCGTTGGTGCGTATTTTGATTTGTTGCTTCGGCCTACATCATTATCCTTCTGTTTCTTCACTGTTAACAAGTTTGTTTGTGGGCAACAATTATGATTGCTAATGTAACTGTTCTGAGTTGTTTTCGTGCTTTTTTCCCTGAGTATGAAAAAAATTTCTGCAGCTAATAGCAAAAGGGAGAAGAATATTAAGAGGCTGTGAGGTGAACTCAGTACTACGGAGTAACTGGAATTTAGTACCACATTGATCTAGGTATAGTTTTAATCTTCCAGGAAGTTTAACATCAGCACACACTCTGTTGCAGAGTGAAAATCCCATTTTGGAAACATTCCCCAGGCTGTGGCTAAGCCATGTCCCCGCAGTATCTTTTCTTCCAGAAGTGCTAGTTCCGCAAAGTTCGCAGAAGAGCTTCTGTGAAGTTTGGAAGATAGGAGATGAGGTTCTTGCAGAACTGAAGCAGTCCAGTACACAGTTTTAATCTGCCAGTAAGTTTCATATCAGCGCACACTCCATTGCAGAGTGAAAATCTCATTCTGAAATCATTATTAAATCCACATTCACAAAAATTCCATGTGCAAAAAGAATGATATAAAGAAACAATGAAACCAAATGAAAACTCATATGATTAAAATGTGACAAAGGAATAGAAATAAAATTACACTTAAGCCAATTAATTAAATAAAAATATCAATCATTCATTTCGATATTTAAAAATAAAACATTTTAAAGTTTGTGACGAGGTACGAAGCCATAGCCTTGAGCATGTGAAGGCCTTACGCTACAGTTACACCACATGACCAACCTAAAAAATCTTTCTTTCACCACTGGTGAACGTCCCGTAAAATTTTTATTTTTTAAAATTTTTATTTTTTAAAATTTTTATTTTTTTGGTCAGTTACTCGCAAATGAGGGCATACCTGGGTGAATGACAGCAGTGTGTGATACCTGGGATCTTAACGTACATCATCATATAGATGGTTTCAAAAAGTTGATCCCACTGATAGGGACTTCTCCATGTTAGTAAAAATCGGTAAAAAATAACGCGCTATCTAACAAGATGAAACTAACAAAATTTTTTAAGAACATGTTGTGAATGCCTACTTACTCAGAGAGATCTCTTCAAATCTGAATTGTGGCTAAAATATTTAAGTTACAGTGGCCAGTCACACATATCACTGACTTCATGACTTGACAACAGAATAACATTTCAAAAGTGTCCATTCAAGTCAAACTGTAGTTAATCTCCACATGTTTTACCACTCTATGTATCACTAGTTTGTACTGAATTGTCATTTCATGTGTTATACAGAGAAGAGGAAACCTGCTGAATCCTGGTTGTCGTCAGTTATCAAATTTGGACTATCTCAGTTTTTTGTTGGCCAGAATAAAACATCAAAAAAGTATAACTTCAAAACATATTTCATCTACCACAAATTAATGACAGTTATAATAAAAATAGTTATTAATGTCAGATGTTTGCACAAGAATTGCATTAGGTGTAGACAGCCTCAGGGAACACCTACTCGTGTAATCAAAACTGTTCTGTGATAGTGTGACATAAATATTAGTGAGCATGGTAGAGAAGGCCTTATTTGCTTCCACATACCCATAGGTGGGCTCAACAGCATTAATTCTCGCGTCAACTTTCCAATTAACAGATTAACTTTTTTTTTAAATATTAACAGACTCATAACTCCTTAACTTTCGTGGAGTACATTAAGTTATTTAGGTACCTAGTGTTGTTGATGCCACACCACCTGCAGAAATCATTCTGACAAGTTCAGTTCAAATAGGTGTACAGTTACACCTAGGTGTGCATGATTGATGTAAGCAGTTTGAGAGAGACTGACTAGCTGTTGGCTGTTTGCTTGTTTACTGAGTTTGTGTTAAATACTGCTTTCAGTTGGTTAGTGGATTGACTGACTGTGGAAACTAAATCATGAAATTGGATTCTAGCTCTGCAACTAATGAAAATCTGGGGCCGTGTTAAAATATTACATTAAATTTGTACCCAGATCGTGGAAAGAAATACTTTTGAATTGTAAATTGATTGCCTAAACAAGACAGTTAGGGCTTAGCCTTAGAGCCTTAATTTAGTTAATTGATTTATTAAATAAAATACCCTTATAGTGCTGCAGTTGAATGAATTTTTTTCTGTGGGTGAAGGCATTTTGTCTCCTAAATGAGCTGTGCTCTTGGATGAAAACTTTAACATAGTGATGTTCATAAAGGGAAATATGTACATTATGCCAGATGCTGATTCTCCTGTGGTTTCATTCTCCTGTGATTTAACATTGATAACTAAATAATTATAAAACTAAAAGATTAAACTGTTTCTTTATTTATCTTCTATGTCCCACCTAAACTTACCGCTAGTGAAAACATTTTTATCGAAGCAACAATAATAAGTTTTATTCACTTGATCATTTCAGTACTCACCACATAAAGTTTACTGTTAAACGTTAATGAGTAATTTTAACTTCCAATAAATCTGCTGTAAAGTAACGCTTTAAAGTTTGACTGAGTTAACTTTTTAGTAATGGATTAATGATTAGTGAAGTTAGCTTTTTGATAAACATAACCCGGCTATGCATATAACCTTTCTTTTGCTGTGAAGTAACTGGCTGTTTAAAAAGTTTGTGTTGCTACTCCCTCTCTCTTTTTTTTTTGTGTCTACATATAGCACCATTTAATAGAGGTAAGGGTTTATTCCTGTCTGTCTGCTTGTGGGTTCAGTGGTACATAACTTTTATTATAGAAGCAAAAATAAGCTACTGTAGTGTGTTATGCAAGAAAGTTGACTGTCACATGTTCGAGCAGCTATTCAGGAATGAGCTTTCAGCATATTGTTGTGCGACAGGAGCTGGAGTGATTGTGACTCGGACACCTGCAAGGGTGGCAGGACCGACCGAGAGGCAATACAGACTTTCTGTGATGTGCCAAACTTGCGTAAAGTTTGCATGCGGCGTGGTGCCAAATCTGGTGTCTTCCGTGCACTCTACAACAAATGCCAGAGACTCTCCGAGCTGCGCCTGCATTACACGCAGAAGCTCAGCTACTCAGTAAGTGTAACATTCTGTAAAGTGTTGCTGTTTAATGTTGGAGATTACCATATTTCTTTTAAATATTTGCCATTAAGTACTATGCGAGGTGTGATCAAAAGTAACGGGAATTCAATTTCACAGACTTACATATTTTAATTTTTGAATAATATAGATCAAAGAATTTGCATTAAATTTTGCTTGAAAGAAAAAAAAAGTTGACTGGTGTTTGACGATTCTACTGTAATACTCAAGTTTACGAGTGATATATACTTCACAAAGAGGATTGAGAAGGCATTGAAGCTAATGACCCTGGATGTCCTAATGCATAAATTACTGATGACAATGTTGAAGACGCAAAGAAAATGGTTCTGTAAAATTATCCAATCACCATTAGAGAGGTTGCTGCTGTTGGCTTATCCTTTGGCTCATGCCAAACAATTTTTTGGGATGTTTTTGGCATGAAACATGTAACGGCAAAGTTTGTTCTGAAATTGAATTACAGCAGAAACATCGCACAGACATTGCCCAGGAATTGCTGAATTAAGTCAGCAGTGATTCAGAACTTCTTTAGAAGATTGTAACAGGTGACAAAACATTGGTGTGTATATACGGTCATGACATGGAACGAAAGTCACAGTCCCAGTGGAAACTGTCTAAAGAGACTTAACCTAAAAAATTCAGCAGAGGCAATCACATTAGAATGTTCTTCTCACTGTTTCCTCTAATTACAATGGTATAGTGCATTGAGTGTTCCTGCCTTATGATCGTACAATCAACAAAGAAGACTACCTGGAAGTTAAGTGCCATTTGTGTGAAGCAATCTAAAAAAAATATGGAAAAACCAGTCATCCAAACATGATTTTGTTCCCTCTAATGCAGTTCTTGTTTGTGATTTTGTGGCAAAAAACACAGCTGTTATATTACCGCAGTGACTGCATTCGCTGCGCATGACCCCGTGTAACCTTTTTCCCTGATGTGAAAGGACATTGTTACCATTGATGAGGTAAAAACTGAATTGCTGAAGGAGCTGAACACTGTAACAAGAAGTGAGATCCAGATGTGCTTCCCAGACTGGAAAAAGTGTTGGTAAGAGTATTGTATCAGGGGGATTACTTTGAAGGCGGCAGCGCCGATGATGATCAATAAATAATAAATCTTTAAGAAAAACAAATTCCCATTACTTTTTGATCACACCTTATACATGAACTAAACTAGCTTCCCCCTAACATTTGCTCTCACAGTGAGGTGGTGTCAAAAGCTAGTGAACACAGGTTTCTAAATTCTCCAGTGTGTGTTGTTTTCAGATGAAATCCTTTACAATTCTTTATAGTAATGTTTTCAACATATTTGTTGTTTAAATTAGTAATAGACGAAAAATTTAAATACCTGTTAGTGTAGCATCTGTGTAGCCCACAGCGGGAGGTAAAACATTGGGAAAAAATTGTACCCAAAACCAAACCTAGAGTCCCAAAACAACAGATGTTACTGAGAGAGAACACTGGCGACTCCGACCCTCCCTCCCGGGGCCCTCTTCACCCGCCCCCCCTCCTCCCTCTTCACCCGCCCCCCCTCCACCCTCTTCACCCGCCCCCCCTCCACCCTCTTCACCCGCCCCCCCTCCACCCTCTTCACCCGCCCCCCCTCCACCCTCTTCACCCGCTCCCCCCCTCCACCCTCTTCACCCGCTCCCCCCCTCCACCCTCTTCACCCGCTCCCCCCCTCCACCCTCTTCACCCGCTCCCCCCCTCCACCCTCTTCCCTCGCCCCCCCCTCCACCCTCTTCACCCGCCCCCCCCTCCACCCTCTTCACCCGCCCCCCCCTCCACCCTCTTCACCCGCCCCCCCCCTCCACCCTCTTCACCCGCCCCCCCCTCCACCCTCTTCACCCGCCCCCCCCTCCACCCTCTTCACCCGCCCCCCCCTCCACCCTCTTCACCCGCCCCCCCCTCCACCCTCTTCACCCGCCCCCCCCTCCACCCGCCCCCCCTCCACCCGCTTCACCCGCCCCCCCCCCTCCACCCTCTTCACCCGCCCCCCCTCCACCATCTTCACCCGCCCCCCCTCCACCATCTTCACCCGCCCCCCCTCCACTATCTTCACCCGCCCCCCCCCCCTCCACCCTCTTCACCCGCCCCCCCCCTCTTCACCCGCCCTCCCTCCTCCACCCTCTTCACCCGCCCCCCCCTCCACCCTCTTCACCCGCCCCCCCCCTCCACCCTCTTCACCCGCTCCCCCCCCTCCACCCTCTTCACCCGCTCCCCCCCTCCACCCTCTTCACCCGCTCCCCCCCCTCCACCCTCTTCACCCGCTCCCCCCCTCCACCCTCTTCACCCGCTCCCCCCCTCCACCCTCTTCACCCGCTCCCCCCCTCCACCCTCTTCACCCGCTCCCCCCCTCCACCCTCTTCCCTCGCCCCCCCCCCTCCACCCTCTTCCCTCGCCCCCCCTCCACCCTCTTCACCCGCCCCCCCCTCCACCCTCTTCACCCGCCCCCCCCTCCACCCTCTTCACCCGCCCCCCCCTCCACCCTCTTCACCCGCCCCCCCCTCCACCCTCTTCACCCGCCCCCCCCTCCACCCTCTTCACCCGCCCCCCCCTCCACCCGCCCCCCCTCCACCCGCTTCACCCGCCCCCCCCCCTCCACCCTCTTCACCCGCCCCCCCCTCCACCCGCCCCCCCTCCACCCGCTTCACCCGCCCCCCCCCCTCCACCCTCTTCACCCGCCCCCCCTCCACCATCTTCACCCGCCCCCCCCTCCACCATCTTCACCCGCCCCCCCTCCACCATCTTCACCCGCCCCCCCTCCACCATCTTCACCCGCCCCCCCTCCACTATCTTCACCCGCCCCCCCCCCCTCCACCCTCTTCACCCGCCCCCCCCCTCTTCACCCGCCCTCCCTCCTCCACCCTCTTCACCCGCCCCCCCACTCCACCCTCTTCACCCGCCCCCCCCACTCCACCCTCTTCACCCGCCCCCCCTCCACCCTCTTCACCCGCCCCCCCTCCACCCTCTTCACCCGCCCCCCCTCCACCCTCTTCACCCGCCCCCCCTCCACCATCTTCACCCGCCCCCCCTCCACCATCTTCACACGCCCCCCCCCCTCCACCATCTTCACCCGCCCCCCCCTCCACCATCTTCACCCGCCCCCCCCTCCACCCTCTTCACCCGCCCCCCCCCCTCCACCCTCTTCACCCGCCCCCCCTCCACCCTCTTCACCCGCCCCCCCCTCCACCCTCTTCACCCGCCCCCCCCTCCACCCTCTTCACCCGCCCCCCCCCCTCCACCCTCTTCACCCGCTCCCCCCCTCCACCCTCTTCACCCGCTCCCCCCCTCCACCCTCTTCACCCGCTCCCCCCCTCCACCCTCTTCACCCGCTCCCCCCCTCCACCCTCTTCACCCGCTCCCCCCCTCCACCCTCTTCCCTCGCCCCCCCCCTCCACCCTCTTCCCTCGCCCCCCCTCCACCCTCTTCACCCGCCCCCCCCCTCCACCCTCTTCACCCGCCCCCCCCTCCACCCTCTTCACCCGCCCCCCCCTCCACCCTCTTCACCCGCCCCCCCCTCCACCCGCCCCCCCTCCACCCGCTTCACCCGCCCCCCCCCCTCCACCCGCTTCACCCGCCCCCCCCCCTCCACCCTCTTCACCTGCCCCCCCCTCCACCCTCTTCACCCCCCCCCTCCACCCCCTTCACCCGCCCCCCCCCTCCACCCTCTTCACCCGCCCCCCCCTCCACCCCCTCCACCCTCTTCACCCGCCCCCCCCCCTCCCCGCTCACCCCCTTGTCACAGCATAACTGTCCAGCCAATTTACCGTCCAGATTGAGTCGGCATAATTGTTTATGAATGCATTAGGCATTGACATTAGTTGATCTTGGTATGACTCTTGGTACCTCTAATTTCCGGGGTTCCATTCATATGTATTTCCTCTTCAAATTCCAATTGGTCAGAGTTGAAAACAAATTCCTTACTGAGTGTTGGGATAAGTTTCTCAGCTACAAATTTTTGGGCCAATTTTGGATTCTCATGTGCGTTGTTTTGTTTTTCTTATGCACTATATGGTCATACTGCTGTGGACTTATTCAGACTCTGATCGGAATAGTTTTTTTTTTTTTTTTTTTTTTTTAACTATGTTGGAGATGACCTATGTATGTAATTGTTTAGCTCCTGCTCCTTGTACAAAGATTGTCCTTTACAACATTTCACTGGAGATGGGATATGTGCTTCCTGTAAGGCAATGCTCATACATGGCTCAACACCTGTTTCAGTGTCACATCACTTGCTAAGCAAATATCTTTGTTATTGTACTCCTCATGTACATTGTTCATACAGTCGAATGTACAAAATGCTATGCATTCTATTGACTAGAAATGATAATATTTCATCTATCACTTAGTTGTTGCCATTGTTCTGCAGTGTATCAATACCACTAACACTGTTCAGAATTCTCTCTCGATGAAGCAGTTCAACTATGCTCAGCAGCCTTTTGCTGTGCTCACCATTACATACTTCCTGTCCTGCTCCCTGTTGCCATTGGTAGTTATTGTGTTTGCATGGTAGGCAATATGTGGGGGCATCAGATGTCATAAACACCACTGCCCTTTTGGGACGTTGCACTCGAGGAGTTCCTTGTTAGTCACAGAACTTGTCTTTTTCAGAGTTCAAAGTCATGTGGGTGTCCTAGGGAACAAATTGGCTGACCACTTGATCAGAGAAGTGATTACTTGTTTTGACAATCCTGGGTGCAGGTTTGTGTCTGCAGAGGTATCTACTTGCTTGGAGAGGAATATCTGGTGGGCAGCTCTGCATTCACCCTCTGCAAACCACTGTATGGTGCATGGAGGAGGCTATTTTATACTACTTATAGTCACTTCCTTTCTTGTTCCACTTGCAAAAAGAATGAGGGAAAAATGATTGTATGCCTCTGTACAAGTCATAATTTCTCTTATCTTTATGCTTGTTATGCGAAATGTACATTGGCGGCAGTAGAATGATTTTACAATCAGCTTCAATTGCCAGTTGTTTAAATTTTAACTGTCTCGTGAAAAGAAAGTCGTTTTTCTCAGGTGATTCCAGATTGAGTTCACAAAGCATCTATGTAATACACGTTGGTGAAACAATGGGTAACAACTGTAGCGGCTTGCCCCTGAATTGCTTCGATCTCTCCTTTTAGTCAAGTGTGGGTCGCACTAGTGTTTTATACATTCTGTCATAGATGAACCCCACTTTTCTAAATTCTACAATTTACCTTCCCTATGATAGTTCGGACACTTCTAACAATCTCTCTCTCTCTCTCTCTCTCTCTCTCTCTCTCTCTCTCTCTCTCTCTAAGTAGAATCCCCTTCCTCCTGGGCCTCCATGATGTGCACAGTCTTCAAACGCTTTGCCTCTAATGTTGGTTGATGAAATATGGACAGTTGAACTGGTTCTTTGTTTCATCTCAGGAACTTGTTTTTACTCTCAGATCTAATGTTTTAATCTGTTTAGGGATGGGGTGCCTCCTGCCACATACAGGGTCATTGATCCTACCACGCTACCAGTGACTCCACTCATTTTTATTTTACACTTTTTAAAAAATTGCTTTTAACTGTGCCCTTTCATGTAATTCCTACGAATGTGGCATTGATTCCTCATCCTTTGTACTAGCATGTGACAGAAAAGCACATAAGTTTTTTGAGTCCTTGGTGAAAGTGGGTTCTATTTCCATCTGTGGCACTTTGAATATGCACTCAAGTGGCAGGAGTCTTGGGATACCTCCTGATATTGTGCAGTGCAGGACTCAACAAGTCATCGGAAATCCCCTGAACAAGCCACGCTGCCCCTATAGCTGTTCATAATTGTGAATGTGTTGCTGGTGCAAGATTTTGTGCACGAACTCCCCTCCCAATTATGTCTCATAAATGTTCACTAGGATTCATGTCTGGTGCTCTGGGTGGCCAAACTATTCACTTGAATTGTCCAAAATGTCATTCAAACCAATCGTGAACAATTGTGGCCCAGTGACATGGCGCATTATCATCCATACAAATTCCATGACTGGTGGGGAGTGTCCATAAATGGTTGCTAAAGGTCTCAAAGTAGCTGAACATAAACATTTCCAGTCAATAACTGGTTCAGTTGGACCAGAGGACTCTGTCCAATCCATGTAAATACAGCCCACATCATTATGAAGCCACCACCAGCTTGCACAGTGTCTTGTTTGGAACTTGGGTCCATGGCTTCATGGGGTTTGTGCCATAATTGAACCCTACCATCAGCTCTTACCAACTGAAATTGGAACTCGTCTGATCTTGCTACAGTTTTCCAGCCATCTAGGGTCCAACTGACATGATCACAAGCCCAGGAGAGGTGCTGCAAGCGATGTGATGCTGTTAGCAAAGGCACTCAGACCTGTCATCTGCTGCTGTAGTCCATTAACACGAAATTTCACTGGACTGGCCTGACAGATATCTTTGTCATACATCTCACACTGCTTTGTTTTATTCTGGGCAGTGTTGCTTGTGTGTTACCACTGACAACTGTATACAAATGCTGCTGCTCTGTCATTAAATTAAGGCTGTCAGCCACTGTGTTGTCCAGGGTGGGAGGTAATGCCTGAATTTGGTATTCCCAGCCCACTCTTGACACTGTGGACAGTGGATTATTGAAATCCCTAACAGTTTCTAAAATGGTATGTCCCAGGTGTCTAGCTTCAACTACCATTCTGCATTCAGAGTATGCTAATATCCATTGTGCATTCATAACCATGTTGGAAACCTTTCCACATGAGCCACCTGAGTGCAAATGACAACTCCACCAACGAGTTGTCCTTTTATACTTTGTCCATGCAATAATATTACTATCTGTATAAGTGCATATCACTATCCCTTGGGTTATTGGTGGGATGGTTGCAGAAAGGGTGTGTCTTGCCGTATGTTAAGTCCCAAAGGACTCTCCATTGCACTGACTTACCGACCTGTTTATCTATCTCCCCTCGTTTTACTATTGTCAACTGTATTTGTGTTCATGCATTATTACTTTCGTTAATGTCTTACCCCAGCCACAGATAAGGCCTGGGGGTTTGTAATCGGACCTAGCCTGCTGATCAAGCTGATAAATATACTTCAGTGTCACATGCAACTCTTTCTCATCTCCGGAGTCAGTACTGTTATTGGTGCCTCAGTTTTGTCACTACCTTGTACATTTCACAAGACAGTCAGACTTGTCACTTATTCCATATTCGATATTCTTCGAATAGGGGACTGATGACGCTGCTATTTGTTCCCTAGACTTCAACCAAGTTGGCAGTATGGAAAGTGTGTTGAGTTAGATTGTACCAAAATGTAGACATTTCAAGTGGAGCATTTGCTTGTATTGAAAAAGTGCAGGATGGTGGAAGCAGTGGTAACACTGATAATAAAAACTCAGGATTTGCCAGAGAAGACTGAAACATTTGCATGGTGAATACCGGCCTTTGTCTTGAGACTCCTGGAGATGATCACTCATTTGTCAGATTCACTATTTCCCTTCTTTGAATTTGTCCAACAAGCATGCAGACATAACAACAGTTTGTCAAATTTTTATCCCCATTTTTGTCAATGCTGTGTGCATCATGTTGCAAAGTATTTTGACACCATGGGAATGGCTTCCAATGCAGACAAATCGTTTCTTGCAGTGACATCAGCACTGCAGATGAAAAGAGAGAGAGAACAAGCTGCTGCTCCAGGGAATGGCTAAAATAGATAAATATAGGGAGTACATAAAGTCCAGGAACACTATCAATTATTTATTGCACAAGAACCAAACATAGTACAGATATCATACATGTGTCATTTTGAAGCGAAATCCTGAAAGTTTTATTCATGTATACTGCCACAGTGTAGTTTGGTAATTTGCCGATGGTCAAGTACGGTAAGGAGTCACCAACAAAGGCGGCCATGTACCACTGGCATAACAAATTCATTCTGGCGGGTTGCTTGTGCCTGGCAAAGAGAAGCAGACATCCCAGTGTGAGTGAATGTGGAGTGCATATGAAAGACATTCATAAGGAGTCACTGGGTATTCTTACTTGGACATGTTGCAGCAATGGCTGATGCCTCAAATGCAGTCAGATTCTCCATTCATTTTTCAGCAGGATGGGGCTCCACCCCATTTTAATCGTGAAGTTCGTGTTTACCTGAACACGGAGCTGCTGCATCGATGGGTCGGCCGTGCTACAGAAGTGGGTAGCTGTTTCATGAAATGGTCTCCGTGATCACCATATCTCACTCACTCTGACTTTTCTGTGGGGACACATTAATGATCTGGTGTATGTACCACCTCTACCACATAACACATGATGAAGCAGAGGTCTGGGAGAGAATACGGGAAGCGACTGCCACAGTCGATGATGCCATGCTCGGATGGGTAAGGCAAGAATTAGATTACCGTATTGACGTCTGCCGGGTCACTCGTGATTCGCATATCGAATGTTTGTAAAAAAAAAAAAAAAAAACTGACTTTGAGTTTCTCTTCAAAATGCAATACGTATGACATCTGTATAACCCAGTGAACTTCATTGGAGCTCAGTGCACATCTGAATCCTGATGTTTCGTTGCTCAATGCGGAGAAGGCGAGAGACAAACTTCGTTGCAATTCATCTCGTGTTTGATTCACCAGATACAATTTGTTGGTGTGTATCATATGGCAGCCCAAGTTTGTTACAAATGTTATGAATTTTATGCCTTCGGTCTTTGTTAATCACATTGTGCACTTAAGTTGATCATTTCTGATGTTGGACATGTAGATGGTCAACCAGAATGTTTATCTTCCACAGATTCCCAGCCTGCCTTGAAGCACTTGAACCAATGAAATGAAATGTTCTTGCTTGACTCGGTGTACACTCAACAAGTGCCATTGTCAACATCTGGTGGATTTCAGCTGTAGTTTTCTTCAAATTTAACAGAAATTGATGCAAACCCGTTGCTCCTTCACATTATCCATTTCACAGTTTGCGGAAGCACTGAAACAGTTCAGACATGCACAACAACCCACAATTGCATCCACCAAAGGTGACGCAACTTTGTGCCGCAGTAGCTAAAAGGTGTACAAGACGTCTAGTGGTAGAATGTTGTTCTGTTACTGGTTTGACTGTTACAGTGAAATTCTTAGGTATTTTGGGTTGCACCTCATATGATGTTAATTTTCTTCTTAACATCTTCCTGTGTAATATATGGCTGGGAGAAAGGCAACACTCTACTGTTCTTTTGTTTTTATCTTAGACTGTAGTGTGAGATAAATTGTAGAAAAACTGTCTCGCCTAAAATGCACAGTGATACATCAACACAAATGTCTGCCATCTTGTCAATATAACTATCTGTAAAATTTCTAACATGTCAGATGTGGTCTGTGTGTGACACACACAAAACAGTTGCAAACTGTCAGTTACTTGACAAAACTACTTAAGTTTGGCAAATAGTTTGGTCATTTACAGGAGTCTTTAGGTGACAAGTAGTTAATTTGGTGATTGTGGATGAAGCGGTTGCATTCATGACTAATAGTTAGCTTACTAACTTTCCTTCACTAGACTGGTACATCTGTCATGGTAATTAGCAACTTCTATTGCTGTAAATTGATCATATGCTTTGGGACTGACAAAAAGTATTTTTAAACTACCAGTAATGGTGTTTCTTTGTTTCCCATTCCTTTGTTAGTGGGTGTGTACAGAGTAAGGGAATTGTTTGGTTCCAGGTGCTGAAAAACTTGGTTGAAAAGTGTTCCGGGATACACACTCTGAGGATATCCAATGAACTGCTGAAGTCTGAGAAATTCTCAGAGGCAGTGTCCCATTTAAAGAACCTACGTGTGCTGGATCTGGAAGAGTACTTTTCGGAAAACACTCCCGTGCTGCGACCTTTGGGTGATGGGTGCCCACGACTAGCTGAGGTTGACTTTGGGTGGATGACTATTGATATGGAAGATCTGAGGTACTTCCTGAATGCCAAGAGGAACACCCTGAAATCTGTACGCATGAAGTGGGCAATGGTTGGAAAAAGGTGAGTGTTACTACCTCTCCTCATACAATTGTACAGCTTTCTAGAGTTGACTTTTGGTTCACAAGTATGTTTCAAATGCATTCAATCGTTTCATATAACACAGTATTGCAGGGATTCTTGTAGTGAGAATTTGGTCAGTGTATTTCATTCTTGTGTATACGAGGCACTTATTAAATACAAAATTATGAGAAAACAGTGTTTGTTCCCACGTGCAAAGTTAAGAAAGCTGCCATATTTTTTGTGGTGTTATTTCCACTCGCAACATTGTTTGACCTGTATTTTTTAGGTTGTACTCAGTTCAGTTCTAAGAGTACCCAGCAGAACTTTTTCCTGCCTCCAGTTTTTGGCTACTTCAGCTTTTCATGATTTTTAGACTGCTTTTGGTGTGTTGCAATGAAGAATGTTGCTTAAAATTTAAGTAATACCATCTTGAGTGAGTGGTTGCATAGTCACAACCTGTAACTTGGGAAGTTTTTGGAATGTCCCCCAGGTCTCCATTCTAGGTTCATTACTTTCACACTTCCATATCAGTGATATTCTACCATCAGTTCTTTTTGCCTCTACTTAGAAATGTCATAACATTTCCAGGGTTACTAGTTTGGTGTAACACTGAAAAAGAAGCCATCTTTTGTCACTGGCTGCAGGATTAGGAAACATTTTTCTAAGACACACTGCCTTTAAGACTTGTCAAAGAACCCACTGTGTGAGCTGACCATTGTTAATGTCTAATGTCTAGTAATGTTTCTTAGTGTACTTTTGATGAAAATTAATGTGTGGTTATAACAAAGATCCCATTTTTAATGGAAAATGACATAATAGTTAAAACTGAACATTGTAATGCTACAATTACAGCAGGGTGTATATGCCCCTGGAAAACTGGAAAAATGCAGGAATTTTTCATCCAGGAAACACCTAGGAGTTTTTTAGAATTATGGGAATTTTTGTTTTAGATTTGTTAAATTTTTGCAATTTTGACTGCTAAGGATCAACTCTTTAATTAAGAACTTTACTTTAGCCAATTACTGCAGAATAATAATGCAGCAGTAAAACACAAATGAGAAAATAACATCAAAATAAAACTTTAGTTGCAAAGAAAATGGGCTGTTTACAACAAAATGCAGTGCACACCCTAGAGCATCTGCCGACAGCAAAATGTCAGAGGTTTTAGGATAGAGACTATGCAGTATTTGGTAACAAACTGCTTTCAGTGAGTGCAAAATCAAAACTGGAATGAGATTTTCACTCTGCAGCGGAGTGTGCGCTGATATGAAACTTCCTGGCAGATTAAAACTGTGTGCCCGACCGAGACTCGAACTCGGGACCTTTGCCTTTCGCGGGCAAGTGCTCTACCAACTGAGCTACCGAAGCACGACTCACGCCCGGTACTCACAGCTTTACTTCTGCCAGTATCTCGTCTCCTACCTTCCAAACTTTACAGAAGCTCTTCTGCGAAACTTGCAGAACTAGCACTCCTGAAAGAAAGGATATAGCGGAGACATGGCTTAGCCACAGCCCCCAGGCTGTGGCTAAGCCATGTCTCCGCTATATCCTTTCTTTCAGGAGTGCTAGTTCTGCAAGTTTCGCAGAAGAGCTTCTGTAAAGTTTGGAAGGTAGGAGACGAGATACTGGCAGAAGTAAAGCTGTGAGTACCGGGCGTGAGTCGTGCTTCGGTAGCTCAGTTGGTAGAGCACTTGCCCGCGAAAGGCAAAGGTCCCGAGTTCGAGTCTCGGTCGGGCACACAGTTTTAATCTGCCAGGAAGTTTCAAAATCAAAACTGTTTACATTTCTAACAAGTCTCAGGAAAATATTCCGAATGGTGGTTTTGGAAGCTTTACTGTCAGTTTCCTTTTACGCAAGATTAAATATTTTACGTGTGAGAATGTGCAATGAATTTCTTAAATCATGGAGCATTCAAAAGTCAATATGTTGAGAACCAGAAACTTAGAAAACTTCTGAGCCCAGAAAAGCAGCCATTTATGCCATTATGTAAACTTTTACTAGCACATTTGTGTCTGATGTATCTTAAAGGGGAACATACACTAAAAAGACCCAGCTTGAAGGTTAGTTTTTGTATTTTCTTTCATAGACCACAAATTATGCAATAACAATGGCAAAAAGTATAATAATCCTTCAAAAAAAAGGAAGTTCTTGAACAATTCACACACAAATGGCTTTTTCTGTGGAAAAATCGAAGTGCTCAATGCAATATGTATTTGGCCAGGTAACTCACGAAATGCTCGGTGCACAGGTGTGAAATTTATAATTGTGCTAGTCAGAAATATTCAGATGCTGCAATGTACCAAAACACATTGTTTGTTGGTTCTTGTTTCCTGAAGTGCTGTGAAGTTCTACATCTGTGTAAAACATTTACCATTCAAAGGATTCATAAATTTTGCAGTTTCAAGGGAAAGTATGTTGTCACTTGACATAAAAAAAAAACTGTAAGCTGGGGTATAGTGTATTTTTGCCCCGGAAAAGGTGTTTTTAACTGTAAAAGCTGGGGAAAATCCAGGAAATTACTATCTGTACAGGATAAATAACATTAATTTGGAATTACTCTCTGTACAGGATAAGCACCGTTAACTTGGAGTTAAAATATATGGTCTTCTGTTTTTTTGGGCTCTGACATGTGACAAAAGTTAGACGTCGCAACCCATGTTTCCGTTGGTACACAGGTGTGTCCTACCGCTGCTGACAGTCTGCGCCGACAGCTTGGAACGTCTGCAACTTTACGAGTTCGACATCGTCCGTGATGAGGCGAGGGAGGCATTTACTGCCCTGGGAAGTCTAAAAAACTTGCAGGAACTTAAGATTTCACTCATTGATCCACCACCACCCGGCTCAGCTGCTCTGGCATTTAAGTAAGTTATCTGTATAACACAGGCCTTTCTTACATGAATATGTAGTCTATTGGGAATGCAATTCAATAAAATTACTCAGGATTCTGGATAATTGGTTGAAGTATGTAACGGGCATTTTACTAATTGTACCCCAGCTATTGTCAAGTAGTAGTTATGTGTTTTACAGCACCATCCTTATAGATTTGTGCTGTGTCGTGCTGTTGCCAAGACCTCCACCTTATAAGGCTGTGTCTCGTCAAATGTCACAATTTTTTTAATTTCAAAATCTAATCAAGAGTTCATTATTTTTATGCAGGTTAATTGGTTTAAATATGATTTTTATTTCCTTTTTTTTTGCCATTTTCATCGTATTGACGTTTATTTGCTCTTATTTCTGTTCTATCATTCTTTCCTCATTTGGAATCTACCTCTGTCACCTATTGTCAGCAACAAAGTGCCAACAAGGAGTGCTCACCTTTTAGTAATGCAGTAGCCTGTGTAGCCGGTGAGAGGATGGTTTCAGGTAGCCAATGATAGTGAGAAATTAGTGTGCTTTTAGCACTGTAACTGAATTTCTTGTCTCGAGTTTGCTTGTAGAGGTTAGCTTTAATCACTGTAAACAAAGCGATCGTGATTTTAGTTCTTCTGCAGCTTGTTGACCGCCATTTTCTCGGATACATTCCACATCATGAGATAGTGATTAGCTTCAAACACGCATTTAAATTCAGGCCACAAAATACATTGTCTGCTGCAGTTCAATCATTAGTTGCTTAAAATCAGCTGTCGACATAATATCTGCTGTTTCCAGTGTACCTCATGGTGGCCACTTCCATTATTTCTTCACATTACAGGATAACAGCATTAGTGAAGTGACCCACCATGTTTGTATGTCACCTGTAACTGAGAGGTGCTCTCCAGTCAATGTGGCAACACTAAATTGGCAAGTGACAGCTGTTAACTATCAAGTCATTTTAATCGGACTGTAGCTGGAGCACACTAATTGAAAACTTTGACTTCCCCGCCTGTTAATCAGTTCCACCAACCAGATGTTTGTGTTCCAGCAACTGCACTTGGTCTGAAACAGATCATGCATTGTGACCTTTAGCTTAGGCTTCCTTCAATAAAGGAACCTTAATCACCTGAATGCTCTGTTGGTGGTATTTCTGCCTGCCTCTCCGACTTGTGTATAGAATGTAGAAAAAGGTGAGTCATGGGGCCTATTCTCTCCTCGTTGGCATTTAATATCAAATAGCTGTGACTTTTCCCACTACGAGGAAAAATAAACCTGCCGTAATATAAACTGCATACTCGTCTTCCAGGGCTGGTGGCCTCCCGAAACTGAGACTGCTTGATCTACGAGAAAGTTTCGGTGTGGACAGTGACACGATAATTGCTGCCAGCCGTGGGTGCCCTGCATTGCGAGAACTGAGTGTCAGAGGTGCCGAGCTGCTGTCTGATGCTGCTTTCTCTCAGATCTACCGTCTGCAACACCTTGAAATGTAAGCTGTCTTCTTGACTTTGCGCTGTAGAGCAGACAAAGTAACTGAGTAATGGAGTTTTTATGGATTTTTGTTGCTTCTTGGTAGCACAATTTTGTATTTAAGATTGAAAAACAAACTGTTTTTATCCCAGTGAGATTTGTTTATTTTGATCCAGTTTCCAGCTTATTGGACTATCGTCGGTTAATGACTGGTTCCAGTATCCACAACAGTAGTGTCCACAAGAGACTAGTATGTAGCATGGATACAATAATACGCGGTAGGGATACAAAGCTGTACAAGCAGGAGCAAGCCATGCCAGTGACGTCGGAGTGAACTCGACAAACTCAGTATCCCACAGTACCCATAACGTATTGTTCTGATTGCTTTTATATACAAAGATGAGGTTATCACAGTGTGGATTTTTGTTAGAGACTTGCGCTTGAGTACAGAGTTATGCCATAATTATCAAATATTGAGATTTTTTTAGTCTAGGTTTTTAAGTGAAAAATAGTTTTGCTGCATGAGTGCCAGTTTGCTCAACTGTAAGAGAGAGGTATGTTAGAAATTAAGTTTCATATATTTCCTAAAAACAAGACGAAATGAAAATAAGTGCTTGTAAATGTGCAGATTAGTATTCAGTTGAAAAAGCATGTCTGCTCAACACATTTTACCGATTAGGATTATGAAAGGGGTTTGAAAAGTGAAGAGTTTAACATTCTTCTGAAATAGAAGTAGATGACTGCTGGCCTAATAATGAGAGAGATATTCTGGCACAAAAAGAAGCTGCCATAAAGAAGTAGAAAATATTTCACAGGTAAATATATTACCAACTAATGAAGAAATTACTACTAGACAAAATATTAACTGTGAAAACATACTGATGTTAATGCGACAATTAGAAATTAAGGAAACAAAAGTAAGACTGTAAACAAAAGAATGTCAATTTACTAAAACCAAAACATGTTCAGAGGATGATCCAGGGCTTTTTGTGAGGGTCAACAAGTGGCTATGAAAGGAGGGTGTACTAGCTGGTTACCTGAAGATTCTACAAAGACTGAAACTTGGTTTCCTACCTTATAAAGCATTATCTTTTGTCAGGGACATACCGAAATATCTTCCAAGTGAACTAACTATTAAAAGAAGACTCAGGTAATTAGCATTCCTCCAGGTTTTATTGATTTGTGCCTCAGTGTTTTGAAAACCCAATCAGTTATTCACAAAATTTGAAACATCTACGTGATTACTCTATTATTCACAATAAAGTGCCTGGCACAGGGTCCAGTGAACCACCTTCAAGCTGTCTCTCTACCGTTCCACTCTTGAACCGCATGCGGGAAATACGAGCACTTAAATTTTTCTGTGCGAGCCCTGATTTCTCTTATTTTATCATGATCATTATTTCTCCCTATGTAGGTGGGTGCCAACAGAATGTTTTCGCAATCGGAGGAGGAAACTGCTGATTGAAATTTCATGAGCGGATCCCGACACAACGAAAAACGCCTTTGTTTTAGTGATTGCCACTCCAATTCACGTATCATGTCTGTGACACTATCTCCCCTATTTCGCAATAGTACAAAATGAGCTGCCCTTCTTTCTACTTTTTCGATGTCATCCGTCAGTCCCACCTGATGCAGATCCCACACTGCACAGCAGTACTCCAGAATAGGGCAGACAAGTGTGGTGTAAGCAGTCTCTTTAGTGGACCTGTTGCACCTTCTAAGTGTTCTGCCAGTGAATCACAGTATTTGGTTTTATATATATATATATAATTTTTCCCACGTGGAATGTTTCCTTCTATTATATTGACAGTATTTGGTTTGCTCTACCCACAATATCTATGTGGTCATTTCAATTTAGGGTCGTTAATATAGATCAGGAACAATACAGGGCCTATAACACTTCCTTGGGGAACGCCGGATATTACTTTCGTTTTACTCGATGACTTTCCGTCTATTACTACGAACTGTGACCTTTCTGACAGGAAATCACGAATCCAGTCTCATAACTGAGGTGTTACTCCGTAGGCATGCAGTTTGGTTAGAAGACACTTGAGGGACAGTGTCAAGCCTTCTGGAAGTCTAAAAATATGGAATCAATTTGACATCCCCTGTTGATAGCACTTATTACTTTATGAGTATAAAGAGCTAGTTGGGTTTTACAAGAACAATATTTTCTGAAACCGTGCTGACTGTGTGTCAACAAATCATTTTCTTCGAGATACTTCATAATGTTAGAATACAGTATATGTTCCAAAATCCTACTGCAAATCGATGTTAGTGATATAGGCCTGTAATTCAGCAGATTACTCCTTCTTCCCTTTTTGGGTATTGGTGTAACGTGAGCAATTTTCCAATCTTTAGGTATGGATCTTTCTGTGAGTGAGTGGTTGTATAGAATTGCTAAATATGGAGCTATTTTATCAGCATACGCTGAGAGGAACCTGACTGGTATACCATCTGGACCGGAGGCCTTGCCTTTATTAAGTGATTTGAGCTGCTTCGTTACACTGAGGATATCTACTTCTATGTTTCTCATCTTGGCAGTTGTTCTTGATTGGAATTCAGGAATATTTACTTAGTCTTCCCTGGGTGAAGGAGTTTCGGAAAACCATGTTTAATAACTCTGCTTTAGTGGCACTGTCATCAGTGACTTCCCCATTGTTATCGCGCTGTGATGGTACTGATGGCGTCTCGCCACTGGTGTGCTTTATGTATGACCAGAATTTCTTTGGGTTTTCTGCCAGATTTTGAGACAGAATTTTGTTTTGGAAATTATTAAAAGAATCTCGCATTGAAGTACGCGCCGTATTTAGAACTTCTGTAAAACTTTGCCAATCTTGGGAATTTTGCATTCTTTTAAAGTTGGCATGAAAGACTTAGTTCTCAGCTTTGGTGAAATGAAAGTAAACAGTGATTCATGTTTTGACCATGCAGAGGAGATTATCAACAATGCTCAAGTTGTGGTCATCAGAAATTTGGTAGGAAAATGGTGCAGTCCATTTATTCTAACTCTGAGACAGCTGTTCCTAAGGGCTTGTTGGCTGAAATGATTCAAGCAATAAAAAAGTTGAATCTAAAGTGGGAGCATTTGTGTGAGATATGGCCAGTTGTGTGTGATATGGGTCCATCAAACAGAAAACTTGCAGGGAATTTATAGGTTACATTTGATAACACAGGATTCGAAAATCCATCATATCAAAAGAAGAAATTTTTTGTGATATGCTTCATTCTTTAAAATTGTTATGGAATCATCTACTTGACTAAAATCCGTTAGTTTGCTCACAAAAGAACCATTCATTTAGTCGAACTTCAAAACACTGGCGTAGATTTATAATTTGAAATGAAAATGAAAAATGCTTAATAATAAAATTTTTTGCAGTGAAAACCATGTTCTTTCTAATGAGCACTGTTTGTAAAGTTTTATAGTACATCGTTTTTTGCTGAATAAGATACTGCATTTTTACCTTTATACAAAATCAACTTTGCTCGTGATTGATTCAGTACTGGAAAATGGAGTATAAATGAAAATTCAAATTTGATAAACTTGTTGTGCTAGGTTACAACCTGTACATGCCAAGTTTCATGTTTGTCATATCTTTAATACCAGAGATATAGCAAGCCAAACTTTGAAATATTTTTGGGAGATTTTTCCTAAAATGTTTTGGCTGAATGACTAATTACTCTTTTGTTATTAGTCTTAAGAGATTGCATAAAGTTGTAAAAGATGGTCAAATTTCACTTCTTTCAAACAAAATATTGACTTGGATACAACAGCTCAGTCACCAGCTGCACAGTCGCGCATGGAGTCAAACAAATGATCAGATCTAGGCCAGTGTATTGTTTTGACGAATGTTGAACTTTATAATTGTTCACTGGGAACATGTCAATGTTCACATAAAATTTCAGTGAAATCTGTGATGGACAATCAGGGAGATGTAGGTTTTGTGTGTGTGTGTGTGTGTGTGTGTGTGTGTGTGTGTGTGTGTGTGTGTGTGTGTGTGTGTGACAATCTAATAAAAACTGATTGGGCGACTGTAATATGGAGGAAATTTTGCAGTGATTGTGAATTGCTCAATGTAAATATTGCTCGAGGGGTTCCTCTTATCTGGAAATAGCTCAAAACATTTGAGGAGACTGTGTGAACACTGGCCAAACCAACATTGGGGTGACAAAGATCATAAAAAGTGGGTGAGAGAGTAAATTGGCATGTCTGTAATGATCCTGACCTCTCCAGTTGTAAGTGTGCATAGACAACCACTGCACTGAATTCTGCAAAAATACTTTAAACTACACGCATACAAAATCCAATTGGTGCAGGGATTTGTCTCAGAATGCCAGCTGTAGGCTGCAGTTTAATGATGTTGCTGAGTGTCATTCAAACATCTTGTTTCCAGACAAGGCTGTTTCACCTGAACAGTCACGTCAGTAAAGCAAAATTGCCGCTACTAGAGTGCAGTGAATCCTAAGCTCAAGTATGAGTATTCGTACAAAGTTATTGTATCAGCTGTAATATTGGCTTGAGGAATAATTGGATCATACTTTCCCAAGGACAAGACTGGTCCTGCAGTTACATTGAATTCAGAACACAGTGACAGGTGACTTTTTGGTGTCTGAATTGATAAAGCTTCCCTGATGGTAACCAATGAACATGGTTTCAGCAAGACAGAGCCACAACACACACATCCAGACTGTACTGCAAATTCATGAAATTTTCCATGGCAAATTAATCTCCAGGAGGGGTGACATAAATTGGCCCCATGCAGTCCAGAGAAGAGTTCCAGGGACTTTCGCAATTGAAATAAAATATCCATAGCAAAGTGGCAGCGATCCCAGTGCTTGTGCTGTGCTGTCGTGCAAAATTTTGTTCATCGTTTAAATGAGTTCCATAGTCGTGCTGGATTGCATTTAAAGGACATTAAGTAGTAAATTCCATACCTGTATATTTCAATATTAAACATTTTTATCAATAGACTTCAACCTCATTTTATTTTGACCCATCGAATATAAACTTTCTTTTGAGACACCATGTATAAGTATTGCTTTTGTGACATTCATTTTTTGTGGCTGTGGTGTTGCTTCCTAAGTATCCACCACGTGCCCCCCCCCCCCCCCCCCCCCTCCCGCCCTTTCTATCTATATTAGATTGTGATTTATTTGTGTAACTTTTTCTTAGAGATACTTATTTTGTCTTGCTTTATATCAAAGATGGTCTATTTCACAGATGCCGTTCATTGTAAGGATAAAATTTATTAAATTTGCTTTTTCCACCTCTTTCTGGGTAAACAATAGCACATTTGTGGTTTGTTCCAGACTGGACTTATCGTGCTGCAAAGGTCTTGGTGGGGACGTGATACCTTGCCTTGCCAGGCTACCGCATCTTCACACATTGTCCATGGAAGAAATGGAGTTTCCAAAGCTGCAGCCAGGTCTGAGCAGCATTGTCGAATTGTCTGGTTTGCGCTGCCTGACACTCAACTATTCCCTTGTTACTGGAGTCCCATTTGATAAGTTTCCTGGCAAGCTTGTCAATCTAAGGTAAGAAAAGAGCTTAAAATATTTATACAGGATGATGCATTTAAAACTGCTTTTGGGAATATCTCGAAAACTACATAGAGGATTTAAAAAAGGGTTGTGATAAGTTGTTTCTCTCTGCAGGGGAGATCCAATGACACCATGCTAGACTCTCCCCCCCCCCCCCCCCCCCCCCAACCCAGGGGGTGAGAGTGGAGTCAACTTTGAAATCTTAAATAGGAACCCCATTTTTTAATTGAAGACTAGCTTAACACCTGCTGCTTTGCTGGTGCAATGTGTATGGTCTGCACAGATATGTTTTTCTTTAATCAAATTTTTATATTCACAAATTGCAATGCCTTCTAAACTTTTCGCACTAAAGCGACAGAAGCATGGTCTTTTCTGAATGTACTTCTGACCAAAAAGCAGTGGTGATGGCTTGAGTCCGAGGTGAAACTTCCTGGCAGATTAAAACTGTGTTCTGGACTGAAGACGAACTTGAGACCTTTGCCGGTGAAAGGCAAGTGCTCTACTGACTGAGCTACCTGAGCACGACTCGCAACCTGTTGTGACGTCTTTACTTCTAGCAGTACCTCATTCCGAGTCCAAGGTGTTTAATTGTGTTGTGTGTTCTTGTGATGATATTTCCTTAGAAACTGTCATCTCCTAACACACATGTCTTTATATTTAACTGACAAGTGAAATGCCAATTTTCATAGCTTTAAAATTGTTAATATAAAGAAAAAATTTCTTAAATTTTCATGTATTTCACCTCTTTAGGGACTAATTTTCCAAAAACAGAAAAACAGTGAATTTTGTAGTTTTTATTTCTAACAGTAATTAAATACAAATTGTCATTGATTTAGCTTTGAAAATACTTTCATAATGAAATAATTAAGGAAACTTTTCATTCCCTGTTTCACTCCCTTAGGGGTGGAATTTCGTAAAAGCCCGTCTTAAATGATGCCTGCAGTAAAAGTTTGAAGTTTCTGCCCTTAGTGATTTGGAATGGGCAATGATGAGTTAGTGAGTCAGGACATTGCCTTTTATGTATAGAGATGTGGGTTCTCTAGGGAAAAATACTTAAACTTATTTTTTATTTTTGTGGCGGACAGCTTTGTAATCAACCAATGTCAAAGGGATTAAAAAGTGTTGGGAAATGACAAGCAAGTCTCGGAATTGGTGAGAGGCAAGAGGACTCGCATAAAAAAAAAAAAATCATCTTGAAGGAAACAAAATACTACTATGTTCACATAGTTCCCGGCTAACACAAAAAGTAGTTTGATTCATTGATGAACAGACCAATGAATTGTTCCAACTGCTTTCCATTTCAGTGACATCTGTGCTGGAAAGTAGACCAGTACGGACAAAGGAATGTATTATATTCTGGAGAATCATTATTTTCGCCATTAAAAAAGTTTCTCATTGAAGAGCTAATAATAACTGCATCTCCTTTCATACTAATCTGATGTGTATTGCTTGTGATATAATTTATCAATAGTTTGTAAACTGTTTTGATTTTGGACAGTTAGTGGCATTTATCGTTCAGTGAAAAATATTTAAATAGGTATGTTCTTCCAATATAGATATGTCCAAAAAGGTTTTAAATGCCGTACCTCGTATGCATATCAGAAGGAAAAAGCTACAACATATCTTGAGGAATTGAAAGTTCAGTGTTGCCAGTAGGCACATATTAAAAATGACAATACGCTAGCTTTTGGAACTAACAGTAGTTTGCTCCTCAGGGTGGAGCTAGAGCTAGTTATGAGACGATTAAAAAAGAAAGAAGCAAGGTTAATAAAACTGCAAAATGTGAGGGAACCAACTATTTTAAGTTTAGGAAAACCATCTCTCCCCTCATCCTACGGAAAGATGAATTCCTTTGATGCTGGGTTCTGAATGAAATGTCTTATTCTCACATTCCACAAATGATTCCCCCTCTGTTCTGAAGTGGGAACTATTACTGTAGCACTGAGGAACCAATCCAAGAGCTATTCGTAAGTGATAGCTCAAAATTGGAAAACTGAAAACGACTAAATGTTCTAACCCCATAACACTCTGTACTGTATTGATCCAAATATCCTAATAAGTCAGATAAATTTTACCCTCATCCTCAGAAACAGTGAGTTGAGTTGTTTTGATACTGGGTTTTGAGTGAACTGCCCTAATTCTCACCTTCCCCAAACAATTCCCCTTTCTACTCTGAGGAGGGAACTATTACTTCAGCAATGAGGAACCAATCCAGGAGCTGTTTGTAAGTGACAACTCCAACATCAGAAAACTGACCATGGTTACAAGAGCAATGTTCTAACCACATGATTGTCTGCATTTGATTGATCCAAGAAATCCTAATATATGTGTGATACTGAACAAGTCAAAGATAAAACAAATGATTGCAGTTTCAGAAAAAGTGAAAGATTAATTAAAGCTTCTGAAATTAAGTCAGTAAGGCATTGGTCAATCTCTGGTCCTTGTGGAAGCAGTTACTTGGCCTGGCATTGATGTATAGTTGTCCGATGTACTCATGAGGGGATATCGTGCCAAATTCTGGCCAAGTGGCACATTAGATTATCAAAATCCTGAGCTGATTGGACGGTCCTGTCTGTATGCTCCAGATGTTCACGCCTGAGGAGAGAGCCTACGATGTTGTTGGCCGAGGTAGGGTTTGGCAAGCATGAAGACAAGCAGTAGAAATTCCCATTGTGTGTGGGTGGGCATTATCTTGCTGAAATGTAAGCCCAGGATGGCTTGCAATGAAGGGCAACAAAGTGGGACATCGAATATTCAGTGTACTGCTATACCGTGAGGGAGCCACGAATGACAACCAAAGTTGTCCTGCTATGAAAAGAAATGGCACCCCAGACCATTACTCCCGGTTGATGGGCCGTACTGCAAGCAATAGTCGTGTTGGTATCCTACCACTCTCTGGGGCATCTCGAGACACGTTTTCGCAGGTCATCGAGACTCTGTTGAAAGTGGGACTTAGGACTGAAAACAAGTCTAAACCAGTCGATAAGTGATGGTGGGATACCGACCTGACTCTCGCGTGCCTTACGGCCTGGAGCGCTGGTTTGGGGTGCCATTTCTTTTTATAGCAGGACTCTGTTGTCGAGCATAGGACCATTTGGTTGTTAAGTGTGGCACCCTTACAGCATAGTGGTACATCGACAATATTCTACGCCCTGTTCTATTGCTCTTCGTGGCAAGCTGTACTGGGCTTGCATTTCAGCAAGACACACAGGGAGAGTTTCTACTAATGTCTTCGTGATTTTCAAGCCGTACCTTTTGTCAGGAGGGTAGTCGAATCTCTCCCCTATGGAGAATGTTTGGAGCATTATGGGCAGGGCCTTCCAGCCAGCCCGGGATATGGCGATCTAACTTAGCAGTTAGACAGAATTTGTCATGATGTCCCTCAGGAGGGTGTCCAACATCTCTACAATCAGTGTCAAGCTGCACATATGCTTACACAAGGGCCAGAAGAAGACAAAGGTGTTATTGATATGCTCGGTTTGTGGAGCTCTTCCTCTGGAATGAACCATCCAATTTTTCTGAAATTGAAATTGTAATCATTTACTTGTCTGTACACACAAATTACATTGACAGATTTCTGTGCCATTCAGAAATGCTTTGGTTGTGCATATCTTTTTTCTGTCTTAAAGTATATTTAGCCTTTCTTGCACCTCTCCTCCTCCATTTACCCACACCATTAAATCGTCTTCAAATACCACTGACTTCTTATTTTCATCTCCTCTTTGTACAAGTACACCTGTCATTGTTATCCATAATGGGGATAGAAAGTAGAGGGGATAGTGCACTTCCTTGCTTCAGGTCATTTTTCTGTTCAAACCAGGCTCTCTTTTCTCCTTCTATTTTTACCCATCTCACATTTCCTTCGTACACTCCATTCTTCTTCTAATTCCCTCCTCCCCCCTCCCATTCTTCTTGTAATCAGGCTTCTAATTCCCCCACTCTTCTTCTTCTTCTTCTTATTATTATTAAGGGTTTCAGGCATCTTGCTACCTTTCACACTATCTTACATATTCTCAGTGTCTAGGAAAACCATTATTAAATCCTTACAATATTTATAGTTTGTCTTCGAGCTCTTGAATCCACAGTCGACCTTCCTGATCTAGTCACTGGTTCTCTGTGCACCTCTTATCTACTGTACTTTTCCAGAATCATCTCAAATAATTTAGTAGTACGATGCATCATTTTACGTGCCCTATAATTTTGAGTCTCCTGCAACCCTTTTTCAAAATTAGTACTAAGATGTCCTTTTTTCAACCTTCAGGTGCCCTTTCTTTCCATACTGTTGCCACAGTATCAGCTGGTCTCACCACCTCTACAATTACTTCCATGGGCAAGAATGCTTTTCCTCCTTTCTTTGACAGCAGTAGTGGAATTGATAAAGACAGTTACGTCCACCTCCAGATCCTCTACATTATCTGCTCCTCACTTTCCTCTTCCCTATTTCCATTGCCATTTAGTAACACTTGAAAATATCCCATCCACATATCTGTGATTCCCTGTACATTACCAACTAAAACTACCTTTACTTCTCTATTGATCATTTGGCATCTTCCAACATGCCTTTTTTCTTAGCTTTAACCATACCATAGGGATCTTCTTATACCCCACATTGTCCTCTTCCATAGTTTTCGTCCACTCTTCATCCATTTCCTCTTCTCTCCTGCTATCACCTGTAGCCACCTTATTCTAAGTGTATGCCTTTTTTCATTCTTCTGTCTTCTCCAAATAACACATGTAGAATGCTTTGTTTTTCTTTGCAACTTCCTCACCTGCTGTCATTCCATCAGGGTCTCTTTCCAGTGTTTATCACTGGTTTTCTGAATTTCCATCATTTTTTAACTTTCCTGATTCCTCCTCTGCTGCATGCATTTCATTCTTGGTATGTTGCTCACTACTATTTACTAAAATTCTTCTTTGCATTTCTCTTGTTCAAACTTCCACACTGTAATCCTCCTTTCCTTTCGTTCTGCCCCCTTTCTCTCTAACCTGTCACTACTTACAGGCAGTGACTGTTCCCTAGGGTTTTGGAAGTCATTACCTCGACTTCTGTGACTGTTCTCTTTGTGTCCTACTCACATATTATGTATTCTACAACAGATTCACTTGACAAATCATGGTTATACCACATTACCTTATATGTTCCCTTCTTCCCTTGGCATTGTGTGGACTACATTCTGCTATCTTTCTATTATTTCTGATGGTGTCCATCATAGGACTTATTTTGTGAAGTGAAGACATTATCCATTTCATTCAACTTTTCTGCCAAGTCCTTTGCGCTGTCTGACAGAAATCGGTGTAATTGGGAAACCTCAAATTTTTTTATTTTGTCTTCATGAACTTGAATTCCTCTTCCAAGTTTCCCCTTGTTTCCTTTACTATTTGCTCAATGTGAATAAGAATACTGAACTTGTTTAAAGAATTAAGATGAAAATATATCAGAACTTTTTGAAAATATTTTCTGTCAGAGTTCTCTTCAACAGACCAGTTTTTCTTTCAGAGGTTTGACGCAGGGGAACAACCCCCAAACATAGTAAACAGATATTCTGTGCAGTGTCAGTCACGCTCCTAAGTCTCCAACCATCCCCACAAATGAGCTGCAAAGAAGCAGTATCATTATCCAATATCACCCATATGGGAGCAACAAACCCACAGCTTCTGAAGGACTTCAACAATCTTTCACTGTATGCTGCAACAAAACACATTCTTCCCAAAATAATTTCTCACAAGTTTGTATTTCACTTCCCCTTCCCCCATTTGCCTGTTTATTTACATTTACCTCTGCGCCTGCCGCCCCCCCCCCCCCTCCCCATATTTTTTTGCCTCCTCCCTTTCTTACTGTTCTTCTCTTTTGTCTCCTTCATTCAGATTCATTTCAAACTTTTTTGTTTAAATATGAGCCCAAACATACACAAATAAAATATCTCATTATCAGTGCTGTACAAACCATCACAGTATAGAAGTACCTCAGTAGTTTGCATGAGTACAGTAACAGGAGTGTTTCAATTTTTATTTCAGGGAGTTGAATATCCAGTGGTGTCGAGGTGACCCTAAAGCCACGGAAGGGCTGACAGAGCAGATGCCCGACCTCGAAATCCATGGCAACATTGAAGAGGAAGAACGGGCTGACGACACGGAAGGTCACGAAAGTGACGCGGAAGTTGCAGAGGAAGGAAATGAAGAGAATGCGGGTCCTGGAGATGCAGATGATGTGCAGGATGGCGGTTCAGAAAATGATGACAGTGACAGCGATAGTAACAGTAGCAGCGATAGTGAGAGCGACGGTGAAAACCTTATTTGGGGTGAAAGAGGTATATCTGATCTCTTTCTGGAAAACATGAATGAGTGAGAAACTGTCTCTTGCTACTAATTGTCTGAGGAACAGTGAAGTGTATCAAAATGATAACCCTGAATGTTATCGGCCTATTTATTGTAGTTGACTACAAAATGCTGTTAAACTGAAAGTAGTTGTTTATTTTTTAACATTGTTGTTAAATCTGATTTTGCTGTGATTTAATGTTTTAAAAAAGTAAAGCTGTCCTCAACCTGAGTGTTGGTTTGAACAAGTCAGTGCTTTACTAGGCATGGTGCTGTTGGGGACAGTGCCATTGCCTTCCTCTGACCTTCGAACTGATTTAACTGGGCAGTTATTGCAGGACTTGCAGTGTAACATGTGTTATGAACCACATTGTAGCTCAGTTTTTCACATTAGCATGCAATTGCTGGAGACGAAAGCAGTTATATATGACAAGAAAAACATCCTTGCATCAGTGGGGGATCAAACTGCATGACCTTATATTATTAGTGTGCCAATTAATCACTGGACCTCAGGATGCCAGACTTTTGAAGTAAGGAAATTGCAAATAGTTGTGGAAAAGTATGCAGGAAATTTAAACATGTTGTCCGCAAATCCCTTGGTATTAAAAGGGATTTGTTGACATGTTCTTGTACATAAAATGGTGAAAAAGGAAACACTGATCAACTAGTAGTTGTTAAAGGGCATTGGCAGAATTATACCTGACACTGCAATTTCGTGATAATTTTAATGCCCATATAAAGTGTTGTTCCTTTTCTACACATTAAGATTTTAAACCAAAGAATATTCAGTGAACCATCAGAACATTACTGCGTTGAATGTTGTTACTGCGTATCAAAATTACTAATGCCATTGCTCATAACTATGGCGTATTTTGCCTCGTATTTTGCTTAGTAATTGTATAATTAGTAGTAAAGACACCTGTAAACAAACAGTTCGTACTTTTTTGCTGTTTGACCTTTATTAGAAGTTACTGGTATCAGACATAGGTGTTACCTTGAGGAAGAAGTTTATGAGAATGTATGTTTGGAGCACAGCATTATGGTTGCAAAACGTGGGCAGTGGATAAACTGAAACAGAAGAAAATTGCAGCATATGAGATGTGGTGTTACAGAAGAATGTTGCAAATTAGGTGGCCTGATAAAGAATGCGGAGGTTCCATACAGAATTGGCAGAGGTTCTCTACAGAATTGGCAAAGAAAGGAACATATTGAAAACACTTGACAAGCATGGACAGAATTGTATGCTAAGACCGTAGCGAATAATCTCTATTGTACGATAGGGAGCTGTAGAGGGTGAACACTGTAGGGAAGATGAGACTGGAGTACATCTGGCAAATAAAGATGGAGTGTGCAAATTCTACTTTGAGGTGAAGAGGATGACACAGGAGATGAATTGGTAGTGGGCTGCATCAAACCAGTTGGAGGACTGGTCACTAAAAAGTGTGATTGACAGCAGATTTGCCAGTATGGTGAACATTGTTTGTGTTGTTGTTTCACTGTGTGTGTTAGGGAGAACGAGCTGTCATTAAAATTTATCTCACTGTATCTTGAGTTTCTGCTGTTACATAATTTACGATACTGAATAGAAACGAGCACTGGCAGTTACCAAAACGGCATAGGTGTAGCATCTCTCTGCCATATATTATGCAGGAAGAGGTTAAGAAGGAAATGAATATTATGTGCAGAACTTAAGGATGGAAGTGCAATAAAATAAAGTAGCTGTCCAGTTTTCTGGACAATGTATATGTTCCCACATTATGATAGTAAAATAAACTTTAGATTTTATCTCTAGACTTCAACCATTTGCTGAACTGGCATCCTATATTTTTCTTCTTTATACACAGTGGTAAGTGCAGTGCAGGAACTGCTTGGTCTGCATTGGGAGCCATTCCCACTCGTGTCAAAATGTCACACAATATACAGTGTAACAACGAAAATAATCAGTTTTTGACAATATAATGTAACTAGATGAATAAAAATCTATCAAAGTGGCAGCAGAAGACCTCTCATACAAAAAGGTTTCAAATATCCAAGCTTTCGAAGCAAGTGCTCCTTCCTCTGGCAGAAGGGTTAAAAGGGGAAGGAAGAGGGGTGAAGGGAGAGGACTGGAGAGGTTTAGGAAAAGGGGTAGAGTCCAGAAAAGTCACCCAGAACCCCTGGTCAGGGGAGATTTACCGAACACCTCTTGGACATAACTTCCATTATCAAAACACCATCTAACTCAATTTTCTTAGAGGCTGTAGGTTCTCACCCTGTCCAGTAAGTCTCCCCTGACCTGGGGTTCTGAGGGACTACTCTGAACTCTACCCCTTCTCTTAAACCTCTCCAGTACTTTCTTCACCTTTCTTCCTTTCCCTTCAACCTTTCTGCTAGGAGGAGGATCCACTGGCTCTGAAAGCTTTCATATGTAAAATCTTGTGTTTTTTCTTCTGCTGCCATTTGGAAATGGACATAGTGTGACAGATACTTTAAAAGTGAGGTTAAATTTGGCAAGCGTTGTTGGTACATCTACATACTTATTTTGCAAACCTGTGAATGGGGAGCAGTGAATTTAACAAACAAATTTAATCAATATCAGGGGCCCCAACCTGGCAGTACTTGACTGGATTAACTGTCACTTTGAAAAGCCATGGATGTAGTCCCCATGGTTATATTTTTATTATGTGACGAGGTGTGTTGGTAAATCAGTTTTGTTAGTGTTTAGGTGCATGAAGGATGTGATATTATAGTGTTTCCTCTTTCCATGAAATTTTGTAGTTCAGATTTGTCAACTGTTACACTGTGTTGTGATTCAAACATGTTAAGAAGCCATTTGTAAACTTCATAGCACTAGTGCACCTTCAGTATATAGATAAAACTGAGATGTGAAAAGTTTATCTGAAATTTAGGTTACAATTTTTATTTCCTGTTAGCTGGCATTGCTTTCAATCCTAATATTGGCTACCCAGCAAAAGCTGATGGCACAATTTAAAAAAATATATAATGGTTAGCTATAAGGTGACATAATTCCTTGACAATAAAAAGTAATTGTTTGAACAGGAAAACTATCACAATTAAATGCACTCTTAACAAAACATGAAGTATATCCTGATGATCGTCTATAGTGCACACAAGTGTACATTCTATTTATTTATTACAAAATAAGTGGCTGTCATTTGCTATATGCTTGTACTGCACAAATTCTTTGATCTGGTTATTGATGTTATATATTGTTATGCTATTTTCTGTAACATTGTTGTTGGTAACATGTTGTTGACTTCAGTGCTAAAACTGATGCTTTATATTGGCTGTGATTATTGTTGTAATGTTATTGTGTATCTTTGTTGAACCAGTGACTGTTTTCCTACAGTTGGAATATAAATATATGCCATCGTGGTCTAAATGTTAGCTTGTCCTAAATTTTATCAAATGTCACTTACTGGCCAGTCTGCCTTACAGGATTCTAAATTGAGAAACTTGCCACAGTGCCTGTTGAAAAGTGGTATATCTCCCACAATTACCCTGCGGGCCTTCTCCAGCACCTATAATCGCAGAAGCATTCTTCTTGTTACACACAATCTCTTGGGCCTTTGGTGATTCAGTAGATACCTTTTTTTGGATCTGCATTATCTTCCCAACAATTCCTCCTCCCCCCCCCCCCTCCCCAACCTCTGTAACCTCATTTGCAACATGCATGATTTTTGTCTGGAGGGCACTTTCCATGGGGCAGTGATTCTATACCCACCATCATTCCCATTGTATAACCTACATTGTGCATGTACCCGCAATCATGTACTTAAACACCACAACTGGGTAATCACACAAAATTTGAGGTATATTAACAACTGACATGATTACTGCATGACTTTCTTTATGGGGATGACTACCAAACTGCCAAATTACTTGAATCAGTGATTTCAGAAGACTTGTCTGATTTGAGGCCATCTAGTTGAGAAGTGTGGTCTCTGACATGACCCAAGATAACGTTTGCATTCTATGCCACACAAGTATCCTCCTGGTCAGCACTGAACTCTGGAGAAGTTTACTTTACTCAAACACCTAACCCCTTTTTCCTACAGGCTGTATGCTAGAATTTTATATTTATTGTTTATTCTCCTTCAGTTTCCCTAAAAGGAAAACCCTTTTCCTCTAAATCGTACTAACCTCACTTCCTCTTTTAATCCACCAATTATACATCACTTTATAACTGAAAACTATGTTTTTGTAATTGTAATCTTAGCCTCTTGGTGCGTGGATGATCTGGCACCCTATCCAAACTCCAATCAATTCCTCTTTCCTCCCTCAACAATGAATCTATTCTTTGAATGCAAATATTGCTGTGTTCTATTTAAGTGTTCCTACTAGCAGCTCTGGCAGTTAGGCAAGTACTGGCCAATGGTGAGTCCATTTGTGTCTTGGATTTTACAAATTGACAACTTTGTCTGCCTCTCAATAATTTGATACACCCATGTGTTGTGGAAAAACAGCAAGACAACATGAGCAATGAGTTTGTAAAGGCAGATTTGTGCAAGGAGTGAAATTTACACCTTCATTGCAAGTTGTGTGTTAGCATTTGAAATTAACCAATTGGTTAATTCAGTATAGAGTATTTTGATGTTATTGGAATACATGAATAAATATTTTATTTATTGAAGAATATTTTCATATTACTGAAACATGTATACATTTCTGTAATAAATATATTTCTATAAAAAGTAGTTGGTCTGTCATTATTTCCACACCTTCCCTCTCCTTTTGGGCCCCCCCCCCCCTTCTCCAACCACTACTACCCACATCATATTGCTAATTTTGGCACTTACTTGCTGCCCTGTTCTCCCATTGCAAAACCATGTTCTTGGATGCTTAATTGCTGTATGGTCAGCAGTGAGAAGGGATGGACAGGGTTGTTCTGTTCAATCTGTAAACTGACCATGCTATGATGGAAAACAAAGTAAAATTTGGAGATTACAGTCCAAGAAGAAGAAACAGTTTAGTTTACCAATGACGTTGTAGTAGTTGGCAAGGGATGAAGAGCTGACTGTCTTGATAAGAGATGGAAATGAACATCAACAAGAGCAAAGAATGTCTAATTAAATCCAGTGAGGTTGAGGGAATTAGGTAAGAAATTTTCTGTCTGGGTAGGAAAATAACACTATGGCTGAAGTAGGAAGATATAAAATGCAGAGTTGCAATAAGTATCAGAAAGAGTTAAATTTGTTAATATTGAAAATTTGTGTTCAATCTTTTTTGGAGTGTGGTCTTTTACAGAAATGGAAGTTTGGAAGATAATTCAGGCAAGAAGATAACATGAAACTTGGTGCTACAGGACAATGCTGAAGGTTGGAGGGGAGATGCTGATGTAAATGGCAGGGGGGACCAAGATGTGCTTACTTTAGTGAAGTTCAAATGGCTGTAGGCTGCAGTAGTTAGGCATGGATGAATGACCTTGGACACAATAGCTTAGCATGGCATCAAAGCTGGACTAACTGTAACCAAAATTTTCTTCTTCAAAATATTTGATACTACCATGATGCACTGACCACAACAATGTGGAAACAAGTAGGATGCCACAAAATTTTATTGTTCTGTTGCATGGTGTTGCAACCTGTCCTGCTTGTACCCAGCTATGGCTTCAACAGCTAAAACACCCTAATGCAATACAAGTCATAAACTGCTTATTACAGGGTGGTTACAATTAAAATACAGGTGTTCAGATATCCTGTGCAGGCTGTAGTTATTGTACGGCAGCGAAACTTGGTAGATATTTTAATGCAGAACCTGTTTATTCTGAGGAAAAATGACTTCTAAATTTGGACATCAGGTGCAAATCAGGCACTGTACAGCATGTCATCGTTGTCTCCGGTGCTCATATTGAACAAATTGCATACACAGCAGTTAATTATATCAACATTATGCCTTTCTCACTTGTTGACCTTTTCTGCCCGTGTTGCATTCCTAATTAATTACATTTGGGAACATTTCTGTGTGTGTCTCTTTTGCATTCACATTCCCCACTCTTTTGGCAACAAAACTCTATTATATAACTTAATATCCAGTCGATGTGATGGCCTTTTGCAACCTTATTTGTAGGGCCTGTACACCCCCTTGGTAACACACTACTGGTTGACACCCGAGCCAACACCTTGCTGCATCAATATCTTCCCCATGATCCACATACTGCTTCCCACAGAAGGCATCCTTCATTGAGCAAAGCAGATGGAAATTGGAAGGTGCAATATTGTGGCTATAGTGTGGTTGAGGAAGAACAGCCCAATGAAGTTTTGTGAGCTGGTAGCCGGTGCACAGACTTCAGTGACGCCTTGCATTGTCATGGAGAAGGAGTAGTTGGTTTTCATTTCTGTTGTGACGAACTCACAGAAGTCACTTCTTCAATTTCCTGAGAGTAGCACAATACTCTTCAGCATTGACTGTTGCACATGAGGGATTACATCAAACAGAATGATAACGACTTCAGAGTCCCAGAAGACTATCTCTACGGCTTTATCAGTTGTGGGCGCAGCTTTGAAATTTTTGTTCAGAAGAAAGGTTGAGTGGCTCACGCCACGGATTGCCATTTTGTTTCTGGTTCAAAGTGAGAACCCGTATTTCATTGCACGTGCTGATGTTCGACAAAAAATTCAAGATAAGCCTTGTAACCTGCAAGCAACAATACACAGATGGTCCATTGTAACTGAACCTAGTGGGCACAAACCTTTGAGTACCCCATCTGGCGGGCAAATGTGTCAGCAGACCAGTTGAGAAGTGATGTGTTTGATTGTGATCTGTCAATCACCTCGAATGAGTGTCTGCATACTGCAACACTGCAAGTGTTGTAGCTGTGTGCAGCTGGGAGATTGGACACGTTTGCATGACTTTGTTGCAATGTTGACAGGTGCCTTGCCCAGCCCACCGTGCTTTCGTTCACTGCCAGCCCTCTGAGGACATTCCACAAGCACCTATGAATATCTGCAACTATCTGGTTTTCTGCAAAAGAAACACTATGACAGCTCTCTGCTTTGAATTCGAATCTGTTACAGTCACCATTTTGAAGGTTATGTATAGTGCTGCCACCTACTGGAATTTCATGAAACTGTAGGGCTGAAACAGGAATATTCCATGATGTCCCACAACAAATTCCACATTTTTTCAACCAAAATGGCCTGAGCAAAAATATGTTGTATTACTTATTGAACATCCCTCATGTAACCACCCAGTACATTTTGATATATGTGCTATACCTGCGTTTTATCTCATTGAACACACACAACTATAACTGAATAGTCACTGACTTATTCTGACTCACTTGAAGTTAAATTCATCTACATTATGTATATTTTCACCAATAAAATTTAGACTTGCACATTTTATTTGTATTCTTTCTCAACACTCCTGATGGTATTGGTAGAACATCAAAATATACACTCTTTCCAGATATTAAAAAATACCTCTTCATTTTTAATAAGTTGGATTATGCCCCAATTAGCATTTCAAATGTAAATTTGTCTTTACACAAGTCTTACTTTGATGACATTGACACATATCACACTATATGTACGCTGATGTAACACTGCCCAATGGAAAGGATTTAAATGCAAATGAATGTAAGATCATATGTATGCAGTCCCATTCCGCAGAATAAGGAATACCGAGAGTGTCTCACTTTTACAGTGTGTTTCATTCATACAATTTATCATAGAGGCAAGGGGGAAAAAAGGTATCTTCTTGGTGACTGAGTATTTTACATTTTGGAAAAGTAATCATATTTATTAACTATACACTTTGAACTCTAAAATAAAATCATTCATACATGCGATTTTTAAGAATTCTTGATCCGCCACTTTTGGTTTTATGAATTGTCAGAATAAAATTTGTTACAAATAAGAATGTCCCCCCATAAAAGTAGATCACAAAAAAGTATGTAGGAGATAATGAAAGGAATTTCTGAGTTATCTCAACTATGAATGAACCACTCTGTCACAGAGCACAGTAAACAATTTATTAAGCATCAAAACACTTGTGAGGAGCACAGATATATAAAACCTCAACACACATTTAAGAAGCCATGAATACATCTCTAAGAAGTTCGCACACAGTCATTTCACTGGCGTTGATCAGTTAGTCAATATTGTGGTCACCAAAGGAGCTCCCCCCCCCCTTGAAAAGCTGCAGAGACTACAGCCCGGATCGATGGCGCATTGTGCCTCATCCGACTACTATCCTCCGCAAGGACTTTAGGTGGTGACAAACTCATGCCTGTGGCAGGCCACCTGAACAGAGGCATGGCTGGGCCGTTTCTCGACAGAGCTGAAAATGGCAGGAACCTGGACATAAGTTGGCACACAAAGATGCAGTACTATTGGAGTTTCAGAGAGCAAAGCCAATGAAAATTTGCAGTGTAGCAGGTGGCGGGACAAGGGTGTCACTTGAGACAAAGTGAAGACAGGTGTGGTCACAAGGGCGTGTGCTGCAGGTGTCGGCACAGGTGGGTTGCATGGTAGTTCATCTTGGGGAAGAGCAATGAAGGCAAGTTTGAGTTTTTCCATTGAGACTGTCTCCATGCCTCCTTCCTTGCCCTTGTGGATGATGAGAGTGTTGGGTCCCCTCAAGAGCAGTTTGTATTAACCAGAGTATGTGGAAGTGAGAGGCAGCCAAACCGCATCATCACACAGACATACATGTGTTGATGTGCGTAGTTCATTGAAGATGAACTGATCACATTGATTATGGCATTGTGGGCTGCGTGGATGTAGAGATATCGTAAAAAGTCCCCAACATTGATGCTGAGAGAGAAGTTAGAAAAATTGGCGCGTAGTAATCAAGAAAATGCAGAGATCTTTGCAAACACTTTCAACAAACTTTTAAATTGTGATGACCCACTGGAAACATTTCAAGTAGACACCGAAGCACTTATTCTAACCACCTCAGATAACCACCTCAGACCCAATTGATCCTCCAACTATCAATGAGGTAGAGGTCTCAATTCAGGAACTAAAAAATTACAAGGCATGTGGTGAAGACCATGTATTTGCAGAAATCTGGTACAATTCTGGAAAACCTGCAGTCATAAATCTCCACCAACATCTAATTGAAATGTGGATCACAGAGAAAATACCAGAGCACTGGACCTCAGAAATAATCCATCCATTATTTAAAAAAGGAGATAGAATCAACCCAGATAATTACAGAGAAATAACCCTTCTGGACTGCACATACAAAATTTTCTCCTGCATAATTTACAATACGATCAAAAACATTCTGGAACCACAACTTCGAGAATATCAAGGAGGATTTCGATCATACAGAAGCTGCTCAGACCAAATTCTTAGCTTGAAACTAATGATGGAGTATTGCAAGTACAGAAACAAACAGTTATTCGTCTCATTCATAGATTTTAAGAAAAGCATATGATAGTGTTCATAGACCCACACTTCTAAAAAGCCTTAGATCGTATGGCTTCCATCCCAATCTGGTAAGACTCATTCAGCTAACTTTAACTAACACAAATTCAAAGGTAAAGTTTAGAGGAGGAATGTAAAAAGCTTTCGCAATAGAAACAGGACTCAGACAATGTGATGTATTGTCCCCTTTGCTTTTCAATGTGGCCCTTGATTACATCATGACAATCTGGCAAAAAGAAAATCCATGTAAAATCAAAATTGGAGGAAAACCAGCAATAAGAGCAAACTGCCTTGGGTTTGCTGACGATTTAGTTCTCTGAGTCCTTGATATGGAAGTAGTTCATGCTCAGATCACAAGTCTCCAGAAAATTGCTTCAAAAGTAGGATTACAAATATCCTTTGAGAAAATTGAAATCATGCCCATGAAACCTCTTTGCGTAGATAAGATCTTCATAAATGATAAAACAATTAACATAGTTCTACAATTTAAATATACTGGAGAAATTATTTTGCACAACTTGGGTGAGAAAGCAACATGCATAAATGTTGTTGTTGTTGTTGTTGTTGTGGTCTTCAGTCCTGAGACTGGTTTGATGCAGCTCTCCATGCTACCCTATCCTGTGCAAGCTTCTTCATCTCCCAGTACCTACTGCAATCTACATCCTTCTGAATCTGCTTAGTGTATTCATCTCTTGGTCTCCCTCTACGATTTTTACCCTCCACGCTGCCCTCCAATACTAAATTGGTGATCCCTTGATGCCTCAGAACATGTCCTACCAACCGATCCCGTCTTCTGGTCAAGTTGTGCCACAAACTTCTCTTCTCCCCAATCCTATTCAATACTTCCTCATTAGTTACGTGATCTACCCATCTAATCTTCAGCATTCTTCTGTAGCACCACATTTCGATTGCTTCTATTCTCTTCTTGTCCAAACTATTTATCGTCCATGTTTCACTTCCATACATGGCTACACTCCATACAAATACTTTCAGAAATGACTTCCTGACACTTAAATCAATACTGGATGTTAACAAATTTCTCTTCTTCAGAAACGCTTTTCCTTGCCATTGCCAGTCTACATTTTATATCCTCTCTACTTCGACCATCATCAGTTATTTTGCTCCCCAAATAGCAAAACTCCTTTACTACTTTAAGTGTCTCATTTTCTAATCTGATTCCCTCAGAATCACCCGATTTAATTCGACTACATTCCATTATCCTCGTTTTGCTTTTGTTGATGTTCATCTTATATCCTCCTTTCAAGACTCTGTCCATTCCATTCAACTGCTCTTCCAAGTCCTTTGCTGTCTCTGACAGAATTACAATGTCATCGGCGAACCTCAAAGTTTTTATTTCTTCTCCATGCATAAATAGAACCAACAAAATGAAAAAAGCACAATTTCTAACCTGGTTAACATATAATTAAGAAATGCCTGTCAACAGACACTAAGATCCAACATTACAATACTGTAACCCTCCTGGAACCAACTTATGCTTGTCAACATCTGTTCAAAATTAAAAATGAAAGAAGAACCAATCAACTCCTCAAGATTGAACAAAGATTTATCAGAACATGCATCAATAAAAAATACCAGGTTGATAGAGTCCATAAAATCCTCCATAATGAAACTGTCTATTGTCACATTGACCCAACCACCATCACAATGAAGAAGAAAAGAATCTCATATTTCTTTCACGTCTTACAACTACCTGACAACAGGATTTTAAAACAACTAGTGATGAGAAGTCTCAGAAAGAAGACAGGAGGACAGTGGGTCAAAGAAATGCAGCAAGATCTTGAAGCAGTTGGTCTTAGAATTACTGATGCAGAGAACAAAAACACTCTCCTTACGAATCATTAATTTTCAGCAGAAATGACACACAGAAGACTGGCAGAGATTTCAGACGAGTTAAGAAAACTGTGTTCGGAATGAATGAAAAAGTACTGGACTGAGTACAAGAAGCAAGTAGTCCAATCTTCAAAGAGAAGGTGAACACAGAATGACTCAAGTGGTTCAATCTGGCCAATCAAGCTAATAAAAAAAAAGACTATTCACTGACAAATAAATCACGAGCTCCAACTGCAAGGAGGGAGAAGACAAAGTTTACAGTAAATTCAGCATCATTACATGACAATGTTCAGAGAAAAAAATTAGTGATGTGCAAATATTAAAAAAGTGCATAATATGAAGTCATGGATTAATTTGAAGCCAAATCTTAAAAAGACAGGGAACATGAAAATCATATTAAAAGAAATGGGAAGAGCTGTTTCTGAAGTTTTTGGATGGGGATGACTGCAGTCCCAACGAAATCCCTGCTAAGTTCCCTTCTCTCCATTTTTCATTAAGTGCTTAACACTTTGAAATTACGAACTAGTGAACTTATTTTTATTCTGCAGTAATGAAACAATTCTGATCTTTAGATGAATTTTCAGTTAAACAAGTACAGCGGAGCATGCATAAAACTGGACAAGCCTCTCCAATACTTCTGCATAAACCTGCTTGTTATGAAAGTGTAAGTCAAAAATTATCTGCAATATTGACATACCTTTTCTTACACTGTTTATACCAACCTTCATCCTCATTTATTTTATTGTTATGGTGTTGTGATCCTGTATATAAAAGTCTGGTTGTAATTTCTGCATTTACCTTCACTTTGATGCAGATAGACCACTCCAGTAAAAGTTTGCACTGAAGAGAAACAATGAGCAGTGATCCGGTCTTTGATGTCTGAAGTGGTATAAGGCGCCACAATCTATCAAAGAATTTTGGCACAATAAGGTAGAGTGTCTTGCTGCAATGGAGTGTCTACGAACGGATTGCAAAATTCAGAAATGATCGCTCAAGTGTGATGCACAAGGAAGGAGCCGGACGACCATCCACAGCCACAAATGATGACAACACTGAATGTGCACAACAGGTGACAACTGATGATGTGGCGCATCATCTGCGTATTAGTCATGGTTCCCCCTACAAAATCATCCACAAAAAATCTGGGTTTCATAAAGCCTGCAATATGGGTCCCAAAACAACTTACAGTGTTGCATAAACAAATGCGCTTGGACATTTGCCACAAACATTTGGATCATTATGGTAATTAATGTGACAGTTTCTTAGACATAACCATCACTGGTGATGGAATACATGGAGTAAACAGCTGAGTATGGAACGGAAACATTCACAATCACCCAGCAAGGAAAAGTTCCAAACCCAACAATCCGCAGGAAAATTGATGCTTACCAATTTTTGGCACTCTCAGTGACCAGTACTGGAATGTTATCAGGAGAGTAGTACAACAACAAACCATAGTGGGACAATTACTGACAGGCTAAACACTGCAATTCGAAGCAAACACCGAGGACTACTGTCAAAAGGTGGTGGTGTATTACACGACAACATCCACATACCACAATCTACACTGTTAAAACACTCCGGAATCTCGAGTCTGAAGTAATGGCTCATTCTTTGTGTAGTCCTGATCTTGCACCTTCTAACTACAACTCAAAGAGGCATTACGGGCCATCGGTTCACCTCGGATCCAAAAGTGAAGGACACCGTGCACGGGTAGCTTGCTGCTCAGCCGAAAACCTTTTCTGCGGGCATAAGGTAGCTTGCACAACAATGAATCAAGTCTTATGGAAAAGCAAGGGAGTATACTGACAAATGACATTAACATAAAAGTGCTATTTGTATTGCAGTAGGAGGTATAGGTACTTTGCAGATAATTTTTGACTTACCCTCGTTCAAGGTACTGTCCAAAATATCCGAAAATTTCATTGTACCAGTCAAGCCAGGAGCAGTATGACATTCTGCTTTTAAGGATTTAACTGCACGCGAAAGCGATAATGTAAATTTTTGTGCTGTCAAAGACACAATATAAAGTACTATCGATAAACAATATGTACTTGCAGTGAAAAAACAGCAAATATTTTAATATTGTACTTCAGCTCTGACTCCTCTCTCACTATTCAGAGTGGTGAGATATTTCTTTCTGTACAGACGCATTTTGTCATTGCTCTGACTCTCCAGACATTTTGTTACGTACTGAACATAGGCAGATTTAAAGAGGCACATCGACGTACTCATTTACATTAATATACTGCCAAGCAACAATCATCATTTATATGCAAGTGTCTATTCAAAATTTATGTGCATATTCGATTTCTTGAATGTATATTTTATTAACCTCTATGTCTTTTTTTCATTTTAGTAGTTTTAAAAATGACTTAAGTGGCTGCAACATGGCAGAGGTTAGTGTGCAATCTGATGGAAAATTATAAAGTCCTAGCATACAAGAACCGTAAATCAATCTTCACAGAAATTTTACTGCAAGAAGTCCGATATTTTGTTTTGATAATGTGCAAGGCACATGGTAATGTAAAAATACTTAGCAAATGCATGACCTCAGCCACCAATGACTTTGTTTGCATGCTATACAATGTATGAGGAAATAATATTGTTTAATATTAATACTTTGAAATATTATTAATTATCTGATCTGTATTCTCATCCTTACAAGCAGAAGCATATTATTATTTACATTATTTATATGCTGCTAGATGTTTTGAAGTACTTCTTAGCTACTGTGGCACAAAGTTGTGTTATCTTTGGCAGTACTATTGTGAGTTGTAGTAGTGCATGTCAGGATGTATTTCAGTGTTTCTGCAAATTGTGAAATGGAAAACGTGATGGAGCAACAGATCTGCATCAAATTCTGCTTCAGGTTGAAGAAAACTGCAGCTGAAACCCACTCCATGCTGACAGAGGCATTTGGTGAGAGTCTGCCAATTCAAGCACGAACATTTGGATGGTTCGAGTGCTTCAAGGAAGGCTGAGAATCTGGGGAAGATCAACAAACATTCTGGTCAACTGTCAACATACACAACACTGGAAATGATCACTAAAATGCATGACGTGATTCGAGAAGCCCGAAGGCAGACAATTCATGATGTTTGTAACTGACTTTGTCTGTCATATAGTACCTGTCAATGAGTTCTAGCTGACGAACTGAACATCAGACAAATTAGGGTAGTTTTTTGCTCGTCTTCTCAGCAGCAAGCAACAAAAGCTCAGAATTCAGACGTGCACTGACGTGTAACAAATGAGTTCAAAAGTGTCCAAAATTCTTATCCAGAGACATAACAGGTGGTGAATCTTGGGTCTATGGTTATGACCTTGAAATGAAGCAGCAATTATCACAAAGCAAAAAATCTTCTCTGAGGCCAGAAAGAGCTCGACAAGTTCGAATCAATGTAAAGTCAATGCTGATCATTTTTTTGGACATTTGGAAAATACTGCATAAGAAGCTTGCCCACGTGATCAGACTGTCGACAGGAACTTTTACTGCCAGGTTTCAAGGAGAATGAGGGAAAATTTTTCTGCACAAATGGCGAGAGTTGTGTTTTTGGCCCAAAAGAACATGGCAACAGTCCTCCACCCTCCCTACTCATTAGACCTAGCCGCACGCGGTTTCTACATGTTCCTGAAGTTGAAATTCTTGTCTAAAGGGCAACATTTCAACTTGACTGAAGACATCCAAGCGAATCACAGTGGGTTCTAAACAGCCTTCACCCTCCAGACTTTCAGAAGTGCTTTCAAACATGGGAACAGTGTTGGGATTGTTTCATAAATGCCGGAGGCGACTACTTTGAAGGTGACAGAGGACATTAGGATTAAGTGTAGTTTTTTGATTTTACAATGAAATTCTTGGATATTTTGGGTCGCACCTTGTACATACTCACTTCAAAATACGGAGTTAGACTCACACTAATATTCTTGTTTTTTATTTGTTTTAGGAGCTTGTGCAATTGGGGCATCTACGTGTCTCAATTCCCCAGAGGCCAGCAAGGAATACGTCGATCAGAATTATTCGGACTCAACTTATCGAGACAATCATTTCTCCACCATCCCCAAATTTTTAATCTAAGGTGATCCAGATATAGTGGACTCAGAAATCATAGTAGCTGCCTCTGCATGCTTACCGGTTTTGGGTCCTCACAGAACACAGAGGAAGATGGTTAACCATGGAAACAGAGGAGACAATTTGCCAAATTCTGAAGTACAGTGACTGATATTGCTGCACCAGTTAGATGTATTTAAGAGAAAAGAAAACTGACAAGAGATGAAAATGGAAAACAATAAATGCATTTTGTGGTGGAAAAGCACAACACCATTTTTATTAATTAAAAATTATTTTTTAAATGAAATGTTTATTTGCACTATTCATTTACACAACAGCTTGCCCTCTTAAAGAAATTATTCGATAACATTTCTTTTCAGTGAAACAATACGAGTAACATGTCTTTGTTTGAACTGGTACAGGTTAAACAATTTGTGCACTAATTTATTGTAGTATCTGGCAACTACTTTGATCATACCCTTGAAACAATTTCTGGGAAAGTGTAACAATAGAGTAACAAGTTCCAGTAACAAATGTTCTTTGTAAAAGAGAAACTGATAAGAGAGGAAGAAGAAAACTTAATTGCATTTTCTAATGTGACAACAGAGCACAGTTTATTTTCATCAAAATGGTATTTTGTTGTATCTAAAGAAATAAAAATTATTTTAATTACAAATATTACATGAATTAGGTTTACTTATACAATGTCTGGAACAAACTCCCACACACTACAACTGACATATTACATACACAATTTCCCATCTTCTGTTTGTGTCATATATGCCTGCTGCTTCCTCTTCTTCAAATACTGGAAGATTGTCATCGTCACTAGGTGCCTCAAAATCTTCATCATCTTGTTTTGCACAACACAGCAAAACAAACAGGCTATGATCACACTGTTGATTTTTGTTTGGACAAGCATTATTTAGTTCTGCAGAACTGGGCAACATCTTTCCATCTGCCCAAAGCACCATTCGATCATCACAGTTTTCTTAAGGTGAAGCCTGTTGTAACCCTCTCATCAGACGTTTTAGGATTTTGGAATAGTGTTATTAACCACAGCACAATGCTACATCTTTGCCTCATAAAATTAAAGCATCACACTGGTTCTCTCATACTATCTGGTATACGTATGATTTTATCCATATCCTGGCATCATGTACAGACCAAGGCCATGAGGAATTAACACTAATGAACATTTCACAGTAGTTAGACATCGCCTGCACATTACAGAAGGCAAGCCCTTTTGATCAACGTATGTGTCTCAACATGCATAATGTTTCATTATTGGTATGTGTATTCAACCGATGGCCCCCACCACACAGAGAAACAGATGTCGTGACTGCCAGTTAACTTTGGCTGTTTCTCGTTCATTTACGTTTCTCAGAAACTGGATCTACAATGGTGCTTTTTGGTAACCTGCTGAAGAAAATATGAAAATGTGTATCACAGTTGTCTGGTGCATTCTGAAGCCTTCTCCTACATCAATCTTCAAGCCTGGGTCTGCTAAATAGTGCAAAAAGTTTTCATTATGCATTGGTGATTTTCAGGAAGAAAGTGATTCAGCAGCCAAATAATGTTTTCCCTGTTATGTCTATATAAGCTTCTATGGTTTCTTTCTTCTGTGTATGTATGTGCTACGTATACCTTTTTTGGTTCTTATGAATAAGAATGGGATCATTCTCTGGAGAAGATTTTCAGAGCAAAAGAACATTCTCTGAGTAAGTTTTCAATTTCATATGAATAAAAAGTTCAAAGCATAGTTTCTGACCAGGGAGTACTTTCTCACTACTGCCCCTCCTCCTTGAGTAAGTTCTCTGCAAGGGGGTAAAGACCTAACCTCTTTGATTCTCACATTGTTTACATTTGTATACTGAAATGTGTTGCAATTACATTTGTGAAGTGAAAGTGTGTTTGTGTTCACGAGATGAAACACTCAGAATTTGCGTTTGTTTGTATAATGAAAGATTAATCCAGCTGTTATCAGCAAATCTCCAATCCCCATCACCAGGAAAGAGAAAGTGGGTAGCTTGACACAAATTCAGCAATTTAATTTTGTTCATCATATTAGATGTTTCAGGAACCCCTGCAACTGTGTCCTTCATGATTTAAATAATGACAACTTCACCAGTTACTTATTTTTTTGCTGCTTAGCACAACACTACTTCCCCAGCTCAGTGATAGACAGTATGTAGAGACAAATAACAAAAATGAGAGAAATTCCTGACTCTTTAGAGGGAACAAATAGTGCAATCAAATGAATGGCTACCTTATGTAGATAACATTTCCATAAATAGCAAAATTACTTAGGTCTCGAAGCGAAAGTAACTTTCTCCACGAACAACAAAATACAACAGCAACTAGTCCACACCTTAAACAATAAAAATATATATATTCTCAGACTCTAGAATATAGAAAATAACTTGTAAAACTTGTTCAAACAGGTACATAGGACAAACACATAGGAATTTTAAAATTAGATACACTGAACACATCAAATGTTACACACAACCAATTTACAAAATCAGCAATAGCAACACACACAAAAAACACTGGACATCCATTTGTCAACATAGAAGATCTTAAGATACTCCACCACTTCCAAAAATCTCAAATTGGATTTAATGGAGGAGCTTGACATTTTTGTGCACCACAAAATGCAAGGAGAAAAATATATATATATCAAGCTAGACATTGAATCAGTTAATTTCTTCAAATGTCTCTCTTGCATATGATAACTGTGACAATTTTCATAAATATGTACATTTCCTCATTAGGAAAAAAAGTAATCAATAATTTAGCAGTCAACAGTGGTAAAAAAAACATTTTATTATTTAAAACCTTATATACATACATAATGTGATCCAAAACACTGTAACAATTCTGACTGTGTACAAACTCTCTGTGAGGCTGCAGCATCATAATAAATTTGTAGCATGTTTTGTTTACATATACATTCTGTGTAATGGAAGAGGCACAATACCTGTACATAAACAAACAAAAATACCATTTTACTATTCCTAACATTCCATTCCTCAAAAATCTGTACTGTCCAATTTTCCTGTTGCAGTCTAACTTCGAAAAGACGCAAGAGAGGCAGAAATTTTTGAAGCACATTGTGCTAAGCAGCAAAAAATAAATAACTAGTGCAGTTTCCATTATTTACATAATGAAAGCTACATGTTGTGACAAAGGAGATTGATGCCTACCACCCTATAAGTATTGCAAATGTTCTTTTCAAAATTCAGTTGATAAAGTTTCTACATTAATCACATATCATGCAAATTATCAAACTGGCTGAAACAAATACCCCCACAAAACTTCAGTTTGTTGCCATGAACTAATCAGTTTCATCAGGAATAACAACCATCTAAACTTATTGCAATTATAAAATTTCGCACATGTAGCCATAGGGAAAAATCTACCACTTCCAAATTAAAGAGCCAATTTTTCTCTTTCCTTTTATTTATATTAACGCAAATTTAACTTGTTTAAAAGATATTGTTAATTACAGATTTCACCTGGTCCAAAGTTTCAGTGCCAATTATAGCCAAATTATTGTAAATTTCCAGGACCTGTTGACACACTTTTGATTGCCTGATTTTTCTGAATCTACTGACCCCCAAATTAATGAGTAAGGGTGCTTAATTAAAAATTACTAAATTTTCAATAACTAAATTTGAACATACAAGATGGATCCCATGGCCATAAACTCGATATTCTTATTGCTGAGGCACAAAATAGCACTGCAAACTTTAATAGCTACTGCTAATGATAAATAATAGATGAACAAAATATAATGGCAAAATCAATTGCCACACACAGTTTTAATCTGCCAGGAAGTTTCAAAAGATGAACTTTCTGACTCACAGAATTGGCAAACTATTGTAAACAAAGTTCTGAAATATCCTAGAGCCAGTCTTTATAAGGCCAACACTCACAACATTTTCAGTTAGTCTCTTAAGTCCGCTTTTAGGTCTCACTCTTGCTTCAATCTGTACTGTTGCTCACACAGATCAGTGTTAGCCCATTCTCAGTTCTGTTCATTTTGCTCTTAGCCTTTGGCTGGTATAGCTGTTCCCCTTTAGCCCAACCTCGGGAAACTTTTTGAGACATCTCCATTCATGAGAACCAGGCGGAGAGAACTTGTTTTATGATACTCATCAGTACACAATCGAAATATGAGTAGGAGTATTTGGACAAAGTTTGTGACTAATAACAGCTCTGTGTCTTTTCCTATATAGCTGCATGTGAGACAATATATATACACTTCATCTGTACTGTCTGAAGTTTTACTTTCTTAAAGAAAGAAGAACTCTTATGCTCTGCATGTGTACGTACTAAGTCCTTGTGTGTAAACATTATTAGAGACTGTAAGAGACCCAGTCATCGCCAATAGGATTTTAGAAATGTGATTAAAGATTGATAAACCTCCAATTTCGAACTTAAAAAGAAGATTCTGGCTATTCATTTTAAGTATAAGTCCTACAGTGGAACTGTGCAGCTGGTGAAGCTCATTCCTTAACAGGTAGGACTAGTCTATGTGACAATCTCAAGTTCCAAAAAAGATATTACAGATACCCAAATATTAAAAAGTGCATAATATGAAGAGTTGATTAAAGTAAAACACATTTTCACACCTGTATGAAAACCACTGATACTCTGGTCAGTGTCTGTCAGCTCAGTGAGCTTGGCTGAAAACAATATGTTCCAAAGACCTCAAAAACCTCTGGTCCTAGCCAGCCCTGGAACGAACCAGGCCAAACCACTGAAATACAAGTGAACATGAACTGTGCACACAATCACAACTTTACCCCAGGTACACAATCCATCTATCAAGAGACGGAGACCTGGCAAGCACAGCAGAGAATGTTGGAGGTGTCTGGTAAACTTCCTTACAGACAGAAAACATTCATCAGAACACTGAACGTCAACACACTCACTCAAACAGGAAAACTACACAACCTCCCTCAAGAAATCGACCAACAACGAGTCCTCATCCATGCTCTTCAAGAAACATAACTGACCGATGACTAAACCATGGACTATGGAAATTACCGCGTTTTTAAGAGCAAAACATAACAGAAAGTCACGAAAGGTGCACCAATCTTCAGCATGGCTTTCCTTGTGCATAGCTCTATCAAGTTCTTCAAGGAAATCTCACCCGTCAACAATCGACTTATGACAATGTGCATCCAGAGCGCCAACAAAAAGTATACCCTCATCAATGCATATGCCCCCACCGACATCAACAATAAGAAGAACCCCGAAACCATCGAAAAATTCTAGAATCAACTCTAAAAGACCATGAGCAAAATTCATCAAGATGACATGAAAATCCTAATGGGAGACTTCAGTGCTCAACTTGGCAAGGAAAATATCTATCAAAAAATCAGTGGAAAGAATGCTGCACAACAAAACACAAATTGCACATGGCTGGTTGATATCTGCCAACAATTTGATCTAAAGATTATGTCTACCCACTTCATAAAACCCACACACAAACAGAAAATGTGGCGATCACCAATCCAACAACGCTGTGAATACCACATCAATTACGTACCCATCTCCCACGTCCACTACAGAACCATACATGATGTCCAAGTCCGACAGGGTGTGAACATCAATTCGGACCACTACATTACATGAATCAAAGTAAAATTTTCCCCAAGGAGAGTTCACCACAAAAAAGCCCACACCCACAAGTTTGATGTATTTAAAATTCAGAAAACAAAAATCGCAGAAGAATGGGAGAAAGAACTCGTAAATAATTGGACTGACTTCCGCAACAAAATATCAGAAAAGCCAAAGACCTGATCCCACTGCAAAAGAAGGTAAAACACCCCTGCTGGAATTCTGACTGTGATCAAGCTATCATTAGCTGCCGACTTGTCTTCCAAAAATACAACAGCCACAAATCACTAGAAACGCAACAGCACTTCCTCAACATCTACAAGCAGACTACAGGAAAACAAAATGCGACTACATCACTGAACAACTGAAATTAATAGAGGGTAACTTCAGAAACTTCTACAGCAGACTTTTGTCAGCAAAATTAAAGGTTACTCATGGCAAAATCTGACTTTCAGAAAATGAGATGGAAAACTTGCACTCACCAACCAAGAAAACTGCAAAGGACTGGCATGGTACTTTTCCAACCTCCTCAACTGCCCCAAACCACACGAATGTTTGCAACACCTAGTCCCAGAGCACACAAAACCAGATGCAGAATCACCAACACAAGAAGAAATCCACCACAACATCAAGAAACTCAAGAAAAGAAAGGCATCAGGAGAAGATGCAATTGTTGCAGAATTACTGAAAAATCTGAGGCCATGATTGCTTCAGGAAATCACACTGATCATCCAAGAAACCTGGCAAAGTGAAAAACTCACTGACTACTCGAAATGTGCACCCATCCACCAACTCCACAAAAAAGGAAACAAATCCAACATAAATAACTACAGAGAAATCTTCCTCCTCCCCATTCCTTACAAAATACTCTCCGCCTGCCTCCTACAATGCGCACAAGAACAGCTTGAGCCCCTAATTGGTGACTACCAAACAGGGTTTAGACAACATAGATCATGCGCTGAACAAATTTTCAACCTGAAATCCACATTAAAACTTCGAGCCACATGAAATCTCCCAACCATCTGCACACTCGTCAAATTCAAGAAAGCCTACGACTCCAATGATCGATTATCCTTCTTTAATATACTTGAAGAAAGCGATCTTGACCCAAAAACATGGCGACTCATCCAACAAATGCTAACTAACTTCCAAAGTCAAGTTCAGCGGAGAAATCTCCCAACCATTCCTCTTCAATACCAGTGTCTGACGGGGTGACAGGCTCTCCCCACTACTCTTCAACATCGTTCTCAATAAGGTCATCAAAGAATGGGAAAAGGAACTGGAAAAACAAAACAGCCGCAGACCCATCATGCAAGGAAAAAAAACGAGATAATATCAATGGCACATGTTTAGCCTTCACTGATGATCTCGCAATCCTCTCTGAGGATGAACAAACAGCAATTCATTAGATAGAAGTACTCAAAGAATGCTGAAAAAGTCGGGCTCCAAGACTCTTTCATAAAAACTGAATTTATGACCACAAAACACGTCAAAACAGAATGCAGCACTGTAAACAGAGTCAATCACTTTAAATACTTGAGTGAAATCATCGAACCCACAGGAACAGAAAGATTAGCCCAAAAAGCACGTGAAGTCAAAATGGTTGGTTGGTTTGAGGGATTAAAGGGACCAGACTGCTACGGTCATCGGTCCCTTTTTCCAAAACTTAAAAACACCCACACAGAATAGAAACAACAATGGAAAAGACGACAGACGACACAGGACAAGAAAGATTTAGACAGAGGCCAGACAAAAGGAATTAAAATCACACAGAGTGTGACAGTAGTAGGCCGACCATAGAGACAAAAAAGGAAAAGCCAACCACCGAGAAACACACTAAAAACTCAGACTAAAATTGTAAACCTAAGGCCAGAATCAATACAAAAAGGACAAACACTTAGATTAAGTGATAAAAGTCCCCTGCCCAAATAAAATACAAAACTAAGCCTGTCAAAGCAGTGTCATCTTTTAAAAGGACAGGGAGCTTATCAGGCAGCGCGGCCGCAACGGGCAAGAGCATGGAGGGACTACTGGACAGACATCACCAGACGAGAGCGAGGGAAGCACTGGTCGATAGCTCGTAAACTGCTCAGGGAGTCACTACAGATAACGAAGGACTCATCTGAGCAGGAGCGGATATGCTCTAGGGCACAAAAGATGGCGACCAGCTCAGCAGTGAAAACGCTGGAGCCAGCCGGCAAAGAATATTGTTCGTAATGGTCCCCTAGAGTCAGAGCATAACCGACAGCCAGCAACCATTGAACCGTAAGTGTAAACAATGCCAGAGCCCTGATACGTGGCAAGCAGGGAAAGAAAGCAGCGGCGGAAGGCCTCTGGAGGGACTGAGTCCTTTGGGTCCTGTGCCAATTCGAGCTGAAGGAAAGGGCGGGGCATGCACCACGGGGGTGTATGCAGAGGGGCCTGGAAAGGAGGTGGAAGAGGGAAAACTTCAAGCCCTGAGAGAAGCTCTCCGACTCGGACCGCGATCATACGACCCGACCGGGGCCAACGTTCTGCGAGATGAACAACTGACTGAGGGAACAGGAGACGATAATTAGGATGCCTGGGCAAGCTAAAAACATGTGCAGCATAAGTGGCCAGTAAACGTTGGTGCCATAATTGCAGTGGAGGGACACCTGCCTCCACAAGTAAGCTGTCCACAGGGCTGGTCCGGAAAGCATCAGTGGCAAGTCGTATCCCGCTGTGAAGGATTGGGTCCAGCACCTGCAATGCAGAAGGGGATGCTGAACCATAAGCCAGGCTCCCATAATTCAGACGGGACTGGATTAACGCCTGGTAGAGCCGTAAGAGGGTAGATCGGTCAGCGCCCCAGCTGGTGTGGCTCAAGCATCGCAGAGCATTAAGATGCCGCCAACACATCTGTTTAAACTGCCAAATATGTGGGAGCCAAGTCAACCGGGCATCAAAAACCACACCCAAAAACCGATGTGTCTCCACTACAGCAAGAAGTTCGCTGGCAAGATAAAGGCGCGGCTCAGGGTGAACTGTTCGTTGCCTGCAGAAATGCATAACGCAGCCATGCGCTACAGCCCAAGACTGCGCCTTGCAGATAGTGCCCTGCAGCTGACGTTCAGCAGCTGCAATGCCAATGGAGCTATAGTAGAGGCAGAAGTTGTCAGCATACAAGGAAGCTGAGACAGACGTTCCCAACGCTGCAGCGAGCCCGTTAATTGCAATTAAAAACAAGCAGACACTTGGACAGATCCCTGTGGTACCCTGTTCTGAACTCTGGAGGAACTATGGGAGGCTACGACTTGCACGCGGAAGGTACGATGCGACAGAAAATTTCGTAGGAAAATCGGCAATGGACTCCAAAGACCCCAATCATGAAGCGTAGAGAGGATGTGATGGCGCCATGTCATATCGTACGCCTTCCGCATGTCAAAAAAGACAGCGACGAGGTGTTGACGGCGGGCAAAGGCCGTACGGATGGCTAACTCCAGGCTCACCAGATTGTCGGTGGCAGAGCGGCCTTTACGGAACCAACCTTGAGACGGAGCCAGAAGGCCCCAAGACTTGAGTACCCAACTCAACCGCCAGCTCACCATGCGTTCGAGCAACTTGCAAAGAACGTTGGTGAGGCTAATGGGGCGGTAGCTGTCCACCTCTGATGGGTTCTTGCCAGGTTTCGAAACAGCGATAACAATGCTTTCCCGCCATTGCAATGGAAACTCACCCTCGACCCAAATATGGTTGCATAGGTCGAGGAGGCGTCGCTGGCAGTCTACTGAGGGTGATTGAGCGTCTGACAGTGGATGCGATCTGGCCCAGGAGCTGTATCAGGGCAAGCGGCTAGGGCACTGTGGAATTCCCACTCACTGAATGGAACATTGTAGGATTCAGGATGGTGGGTGTGAAATGAAAGGCTCCGACATTCCACCTGCTCTTTAATGGAGCGGAAGGCCAGTGGGTAATTCGCAGAAGCGGAATGCTCTGCCAAGCAGTTTGCAATTACGTCGGAGTCAGTACAAACTGCTCCATTCAGTGAGAGCGCAGGGACGCTGACAGGGTTCCGATAGCCATAGAGGTGCCTAATCTTGGCCCAAACCTGTGAAGGAGATACATGGAGCCCAATGGTGGAGACATACCGTTCCCAGCACTTCTGCTTGCGTTGGTGAATAAGGCGGCAGGCCCGTGCACGCAGCTGTTTAAAGGCGATGAGGTGTTCTGTGGAGGGATGTCGCTTGTGACACTGGAGCACCTGCTGGCAATCTTTAATCACCTCATCAATCTCAGGCGATCACCAAGTCACAGTCCTCCGCCAAGGGGACCCAGAAGAACGGGGAATGGCAGATTCTGTGGCAGTAACAATGCTGGTGGTGACCGAGTGAACCACCACACCAATGGCTTCATTAGAAAGAGGTGCAATAGCGGCCATGGAAAAGAACAAGTCCCAGTCAGCCTTATTCATAGCTCATTTGCAAGGGCGCCCAGAAGAGTGACACTGTAGCAGTGACAGAAAGATCGGAAAGTGGTCACTACCACACAGGTCATCATGCACACTCCATTGGACAGACGGTATGAGGCTAGGGCTGTAAATCGAAAGGTTGATGGCGGAGTACGTGCCATGCGCCACACTGAAATGAGTGAAGGCACCATCATTTAAAATGGAAAGGTCGAGCTGTGCCAATACATGCTCAACAGTGGCGCCTCGACCTGTTGCCACTGACCCACCCCACAGAGGGTTATGGGCGTTGAAGTCGCCCAGTAACAAGAAAGGTGGCGGCAATTGGACTATTAGCGCAGCGAGGACATGCTGCGGGACATCACCATCCAGTGGAAGGTACAGACTGCAGACCGTAACGGCCTGTGGCGTCCACACCCAAACAGCAACAGCCTCTAAAGGTGTTCGTAGAGGGACAGACTCGCTGTGAAGGGAGTGAAGGACATAGATGCAGATGCCACCAGATACCCTTTCATAAGCTGCCCGGTTCCTATAATAACCCCAATAGCCACAGAGGGTGGGGGTTTGCATTGCCGGAAACCAAGTTTCTTGTAGAGCAATACAGAGGAAAGGGTGAAGGCTGAGAAGTTGTCAGAGCTCAGCTAGATGGCGGAAGAAACCGCTGCAGTTCCACTGGAGGATGGTATTGTTCATGGCTGAGAAAGGTGGGAAGGGACTGGGGAGGCAGTTTACACCACCAGGTCACTTGCTGCCACCGATTCAGTACCCGCGCGAGTGACATGCATTGCGTCCGAGGGTCCGGTGAGATCCAGGTCTTCAGCAGACGCCAGAATCTCGACCTCATCCTCAGACACTGAGCTTCTAGGAAGCGGTGGGACGGGTGCCACCGCAATGTCGTGACTCTTGGGAACCTTCGTCTTTTCCTGCTTCTCGCACTGTGTCTTCGGTGGTTCAGGCTGGGAGGGCTTCACTGGGTCAGTCTCAGGGACAGATGACGACCGTGAGGCCCTACGAACAGCAACTGGTGGTTGTTTCAGCCACTTGTGGGTGTCCGCTTTTCCGCTGGTCGGAACTTGCGAAGGGAGGTCCCCAAGGGACCCTTTCCTGGCGAGAGTAGCCAAAGAAGTTTTATGCTTCTCCGGCTGGGAAGTGGGAACTGACGTCCCTGATGGTTGGAGGGGCGGAGGGGAGGGGGGGGGGGGGTGTTGCTCCTGAAGTAGATGGAGCAGGAGCAACAGGGAGTGAAGTGTCCCCCACAATCAAGGGGGCCGGTAGATTCTGACGGATCATAGAGCCAACTGTACGTAACGACAAGGGAGATGGGAGAATCGTTGTTGCAGCAGCGGCATAGGTTGACGTCATTGGCACAGGATGTAGCCTCTCATATTTCCGCTTAGACTCGATGTAGGTCAGGTGGTCCAGGGTCTTATATTCCATTATCTTCCATTCTTGCTGGAAAATCCTACAGTCTGGCAAGCAGGGGGAATGGTGTTCTCTGCAGTTAACACAGATAGGAGGTGGGGCACGTGGAGTATTGGGATGACATATGCCCAAACTTCCAGCATTTAAAACACCACATCGGAGGAGGGATATAGGGGGGATATATGGCTTCACATCACAGCAGTAAACCATCACCTTGACCTTTTCGGGTAAGACATCACCCTCTAAGGCCAAGATGAAGGCACCGGTGGCTACCTGATTATCCCTCGGACCCTGATGGACGCGCCGGACGAAGTGAACACCTCGTCGTTCTAGGTTGGCGCATAGTTCATCGTCTGACTGCAGAAGAAGATCCCTGTGGAATATAATACCCCGGACCATGTTTAAACTCTTATGGGGCGTGATGGTAACAAACATCCCCCAATTTGTCACAAGCGAGCAACTACCGTGACTGGGCAGAGGATGCTGTTTTGATTAGAACTGACCCACAGCGCATTTTGGACAAGCCCTCCACCTCCTCAAACTTGTCCTCTAAATGCTCCACAAAAAACTGAGGCTTGGTTGGCATAAATGATTCACCATCAACTCGCGTACAGACAAGGTACCAGAGTGAATAATCGGCACTGCTGTCTTTAGCCATACGTTCCTCCCATGGAGTGGACAGGGAGGGAAATGATCTCGGATCATATTTCTTCCCATTGAGGTTAGACCTCGACCGCTTACAGACTGCTGGTGGAGGCCCACCAGCGAGAGATGATGTACCACGCTTCATTGCGGGTCATCCGCCCTGATGCCACCCACTCCGACCAGGGGCTCTCCCTACGGGCGCCACCCAGCCACAGCAAAGACCACCTGGCAGGATGGCCTTTGCCGGGAGTCCTGATGCCCCAGAGGGATAGGCAATTACTCCTCGGCATACGTGGGGAGGTACCAGCTCAGGCGTCAGCAGTGCGATCCCTTTGTAGTCAGGGGGCTACCACCAAGAGGGTACATGACGACCACACCACAACAGACTGGCTACCGTGCTGGATGTCGGGTGTCGAATACCCATGTGTATCACGAGGGCGAAGATGGAAGTGCACAATGGAGGGCATGTATGCTACCCGGAACACACTGCAGCTGATGTGGCCGGAAGCTCGGTGTAAGTCTAACTCCATGAAAATATTGGGTGTGCCAGATCTTGGGGCAAGATGGATATAGAATCTACATCTACATCTACATCTACATTGATACTCCGCAAGCCACCCAACGGTGTGTGGCGGAGGGCACTTTACGTGCCACTGTCATTACCTCCCTTTCCTGTTCCAGTCGCGTATGGTTCGCGGGAAGAACGACTGTCTGAAAGCCTCCGTGCGCGCTCTAATCTCTCTAATTTTACATTCGTGATCTCCTCGGGAAGTATAAGTAGGGGGAAGCAATATATTCGATACCTCATCCAGAAACGCACCCTCTCGAAACCTGGCGAGCAAGCTACACCGCGATGCAGAGCGCCTCTCTTGCAGAGTCTGCCACTTGAGTTTATTAAACATCTCCGTAACGCTATCACGGTTACCAAATAACCCAGTGACGAAACGCGCCGCTCTTCTTTGGATCTTCTCTATCTCCTCCGTCAACCCGACCTGGTACGGATCCCACACTGATGAGCAACACTCAAGTATAGGTCGAACGAGTGTTTTGTAAGCCACCTCCTTTGTTGATGGACTACATTTTCTAAGCACTCTCCCAATGAATCTCAACCTGGTACCCGCCTTACCAACAATTAGTTTTATATGATCATTCCACTTCAAATCGTTCCGTACGCATACTCCCAGATATTTTACAGAAGTAACTGCTACCAGTGTTTGTTCCGCTATCATATAATCATACAATAAAGGATCCTTCTTTCTATGAATGCACCACGTAAGGCGTCCTTCCCCAAATGGTATGCACTAATGGCAAATTTTGAAATGAAGTGGTCAAACCCCTTAAGGGACCACCACATTACTGGCCGAAACAGTTGAGACTCCTTTTAGTCGCCTATTATGACAGGCAGGAATACCGCAGGCCTATTCTTACCCCCGGACCCGCAGGGGGCAAGTCAAAATGCGAAAATCATACAGGGAAATTGCAATCTCATGAAACCCGAAACACTGTATACAAGCAAGACCATAAACCTCAATTACAAAGGGGATCTCAACAACATAAAAAAAAGTTGAAAGAAAAATCATTCACAAAAACATGAGTCCAAAGGTCACAGAAGAAGGATATTGGCTATATTCAAACATGACAACAGAAAAACACTCCAACACTGAAACAGACTGCCGCAGATGACGACTGAAGTTCTATGGACACATTATGAGACTGGATGACAAAAGATTAACAAAGAAAATTCTAATGTACTCACAGAAACTAAAAACGGCAACAGACTGGATCAAAGTTCTGCAAGTTTTGCAGGAGAGCTTCTGTAAAGTTTGGAAGGTAGGAGACGAGGTACTGGCAGAAGTAAAGCTTTGAGGACGGGGCGTGAGTCGTGCTTGGGTAGCTCAGTTGGTAGAGCATTTGCCTGCGAAAGGCAAAGGTCCCGAGTTCGAGTCTCGGTCCGGCACACAGTTTTAATCTGCCAGGAAGTTTCATATCAGCGCACACTCCGCTGCAGAGTGAAAATCGCTTTCTGGATCAAACAAGTTCAAACTGGTCTCAAAAATGGCAAAATCACATCCGCAGAGATTGCAGATAGAAAAATTTTCAGACAGAAGATCTGCTGCTGGGAAGTCGTACCAGAAGAAAATCCCAAAAGATGTATGGCAAAATGGACACAAGAACATTGAGCTAAACATAGCAAGATGATGAAACAATTCTGGAAAGACAAGAAAAATAGCAACCACAAATCGTAGTTCACTTTGTGTGATTCTCTATGGGTCTAAACAATTTAAATAAATAAATAAAAAAGAGAGGAAGTTTCCCCGAAGTTCTTAGATGGGGATGACTGCTACATCATGACACACAGAATTCCTGGCAAGCCCCCTTCTCTCTTTGTTTTTTTTTATTGTGTGCTTAACGCATTTTAGTTACAAATTAGCAAATTATTTGAAACTTACTGGCAGATTAAAACAGTGTGCCAGACCGAGACTCGAACTCAGGACGTTTGCCTTTCGCGGGCAAGTGCTCTACGTGAGGATGGGGCGTGAGTCATGCTTGAGTAGGTCAGTAGAGCACTTGCCCGTGAAAGGCAAAGGTCCCGAGTTCGAGTCTCGGTCCGGCACACTGTTTTAATCTGCCAGGAAGTTTCATATCAGCTCTACTCCACTGTAGAGTGAAAATTTCATTCTAGCAAATTATTTGTTATTATTCTGTGAAAATGAAACAGCGTTTGATAAAAGCGGTGTAACATTTTTTGGTAAAACTAGTGCAGAGGAGTGTGTATGAAATCTGGCAGACCCACCCCACATTTGCACATCATCCTGCTCGCTACATATACTCGTGTCAAAAAACGGAGTTGTGACACACACTAATATTTACATTTTTTATTTGTTTTAGGAGCTTTTGCAGTAGGGTCATCAACATTGACAAGTGTGCCTTCCCCAGAAAGTCATTTTGAAGTAGGGGAATGCTACAATTCTGTCACTACCTATTTTGATCTGCAATCATTCTTGCAAATATTGCCAATTGTAATCAGAGCCCCACTACATATACTGTCCTCAAGTGACAATAACTGCTTTATCTCCTCGTTTGGCTACAAAATTACAGAAAAGGTTTTCAGAAATTACTGCAACCAGTCGCCTTTTATGTAGATGTATTTTATTTAACCATGACCGGTTTCGAGCTGCCTAGCAACTCATCATCAGATGGTATATACATTTAGTGCTTTTTTGTACCCATTGTGTGGGTGGTTGAGTATCTGTGGCTAGACAGAAACGAGAACAAATAATCGCTACATGTGGTACAGTAACACGAAATATTTACAGCATAATTTATGGTTAACGTATAAGAGCAAATAATCACTACATGTGGTACATAAATTATGCTGTAAATATTTCGTGTTACTGTACCACATGTAGCGATTATTTGTTCTCGTTTCTGTCTAGCCACAGATACTCAACCACCCACACAATGGGTACAAAAAAGCACTAAATGTATATACCATCTGATGATGAGTTGCTAGGCAGCTCGAAACCGGTCATGGTTAAATAAAATACATCTACATAAAAGGCGACTGGTTGCAGTAATTTCTGAAAACCTTTTCACACCACAGTCGCAGTGTTCCACATCCACAATGGATAAAAGTCTTAAAATTACAGAAAAACCAAAAATTTATAAAATGCAGAGCTACAGAGACTGGTCTCACTCTATCAGCTCTACGTTTGAAAGTGAAAATTGTTGTGAGAGGAGGAAGAAAGAGAAATAGTGCTTTACATTTCCTTCTGTAAAATGAACAACTTTATTTTGTTCACATTTGATATTTTGCTATGTAATATTTGTATAAATGAAAATGGCTTGCTTTTAATCAGTTTTGTGTTAAGTCAGAATCTTGTGGTGAGTTCAACATCTTTCCCCCACAAACAGCCCCACAAAGGCACCTGAATTTCCCCAGACAGTAGCACTGTCAATCAGATAGATCATCTGCTGATAGATGAGAGGCACAAGAAGTGTGTGATGGATGTGAGATCGTACAGAGGAGCAGATGCGGACACAGACCACTTCCTAGTCATAGTCAAATTATGGTTACAACTGTGCTACAAAATGAAAAAGAACAACATGGCCAAGAGACAGTTTGATATTGAGAAGCTCAAGGATCCAGCGATATGCCAGCAGTATAACATTAAAGTGCATAACAAGTTTGAAGTATTGGCATCAGACCACACTGATGAAATAAGTGTTAACAAGCGAATAAGGACCTATGTAACAGAAGCAGCTGAATAAATTATAAGACAGAAAAAGCTAACAAATAAGAAGAAATGGTTCAATGAGTCATGTGACCAAGCTGTGGAGGCCAGGAAGAGAGCAAGAGTGGTACACATGTTGGACAGATAATGTGCAGAACAACAGGAAGCACTCAAGACCATAACAACAGAAACAAATAGGATTCTGAGAACAGAAGAAAGTAAGTTCGTGAATAATATGATTTATGAAATCTAAAAGGCAAATACAATATCAGACAACAGGAAAATGTTTCAGATGTTGAAATGTGTGAGGAACGGTTACAGAAACGAAGCTTTAGTTATTAATGATAAGGATGGAAATACGCAAACAGAAAAGAAAAAAAATTCTGAATAGGTGGAGAGAATATTTTGAAGAGTTATTAAATGCTGAAGATCCAGAGAGTGTCTTTCCACATGAGAAAAATACAGATGGTGAAGGAGAAGCTGCAAACATTCAAGTGATTCAACAAGATGCAGAAAGAGCAATGAGGAAACTAAAGAATAATAAGGCAGCAGGAGAAGGTAGGATAATGGCAGAGATGTTGAATGCAGGAGGAGAAACACTTCAGAAAGAGCTATACAATCTCAACTGTAACAACTACAGAGGCATTGCTCTCCTAAGTGTACCTTATGAAGTTCTATCTTTAATAATACTTGAAAACTTATGCCACTCACAAAAGATATTGTAGGAGAGTACCAGGCAGTCTTCCAAGAAGGACAATCGACTATCAATCAAATTTTCACCATGAGGTAAATCTGGGAGAAAAACTGGGTATTCAACTATCAGTTTCTGGTGACGTTTGTGGACTTCTCAAAGGCTTACGACAGTATCCACAGCTTAAGTATGTACAATATCCTGAGAGAGCTTGGTATGCCAATGAAGTTAATAAATATGGTCAAGGTGTGCACAGCGGAGACAAAAGTCAAAGTCAAATACCAAGGGGAGCTGTCCAAGGAATTCCGTATCAAAACGGGTGTGAGACAAGGTGATGTTATTTCAGCACTGTTATTTGATCTGGTCCTAGAGAAAGTAGTCCAAGAAATGAAAATAGAAAACAAAGGGGTGACATTAAATGGCAGGACAGATTTATTGAGTTATGCAGACTACAATCACAGTTTTAGCAGAATCAGGGGAAGAGATGGCAGAAACTGTAGAGGACCTAGTGCAAAATGCAAGTAAGATCAGGTTATCAATTAATGCAGAAATGACTGAGGTAATGGAGGTATCAACAGAAGCCCCTAATGATATCTCATTATAGGCAGGGATATGGAAATTTGCTAAAGTGGAAAACTTTAAATACTTTGGTACATGGTTCAACAGGTAAGATAATTTAAAACAAGAAATAAATCAACATATTGTGAATGAGTCTAAAACCTATTTCAGTCTAAAGCATCCAAGAATCTGTCAATTAAGACCAAACTTAAAGCATGCAATGCCATGATAGTGCCAGTATTGTTGTGTGGGACAGAAACACTAAGCACAACAAAGAAGTATGAAGAAAACTTAGTTGTCTTCAAAAGAAAAATTATGAGAAGGATCTTTGGGCCTGTCCAGGAAGGGAGCTCATGGAGATGTAGAAAAAAAAACAAGAACTGAATGAGTTGATGAGGCAACCAAACATTGTTCAAAAACTGAAAGCGCCGAGAATAAGCTCGGCAGGCCACATTGCTAAGAGAACACGCACACCTCTCGGGCAAAAGCCATGCGTATGGGAAGACCTGACGGTACCCGTCCAATCGCAAGACCTAGAAAGCGATGGGAGGATGAGGTACAGAAAGACCTTTGCCAGTTAGGAGTCTGTGACAACTGCATCCAATGTGCACAAGATTGCCAGCTATGGAGGAGCGTTGTCAGGTTGGTGCATGATCTAGAGCAGGCTGTTCCAACCGAGCTCCAGGGAGCCGGAGCGCTCCGGATCGCTCACTGCAGCAGCTCGGAGGCCGCGTGGAGGGGGAAAGCGAACTCACTGCCCCCTGGCCACATGCAGCCGCAAATGACGCAATAATCCATGTTCAATGACAGCTATGACTAGCCGCGGTAGCCCTGTACCTCTATTGGAGGATAGGAGGATACCTTTCTATTCATTGAGACGGATGGTCGTCCGCAGTGTGTTGTATGTCATAACGTATTTAATTCTGCGAAGAGGTACAATATACAATGACATCATAAACGTCTTCACACAGCGCACTACGATCAGGTAGAAGGCATTGTACGCAGAGAACTGGTAGCCAGGCTTAAGAACGACATACCAGGAGACGTAAGTTTAAAAACGGTTTCGTAATACGGAGGGTATCAAAACATGCAACAAAGTTCGTGTTCTGTAATGCGTTTATATTGTTCAAGTGAATGAGAGCGGAGGGAACACTAATGAATCTGCAATTCGAGCAAGCTACTGGGTTGCTCAAATCATTGCGACGAGTGGCAAGCCGTTTTCAGTGGGACCACTTGTAAAATCGTGCATGGTAGCAGTTGCAGAATGTTTGTTTCCAAGGGAGGTGAAGGCAATTGAAGGGGTTTGCCTGAAGAAGGAAACAATGTCTTGTCGAATCCTGGACATGGCAGCAGATTCAGAGACACAGCTCAGGAAAAAGGCGGAGAGATTTGTTGCATTTTCACTAGCGCTTGACGAAAGCACCGACATATCAGACTGTGCTCAGCTTGCAGTCTTTGTGCGTGGTGTCGACATGGAGCTGCAAGTAACTGAAGAACTCTTGGATGTGGTACCACTCCATTACACCACAACAGAACGTGACATTTTTGAAGCTGTTTGTGAATCAGTGGACAACATGAATTTGCCGTGGGATAAGCTCCATTCTGTGGCGACAGACGATGCACCACAAATGATCGGGCGTCACTAAGGTTTTGCTTCTCGTTTGAAAAATAAACTCAGGGACGAATTAGGTAAAGACATTTTGACTCTTCATTGTTTTATTCACCAAGAGGCACTGTGTGCTCCAACAGTAGAGCTAGGTGGCGTAATGAAAGATGTCGTGAAGTGTGTGAATTTTGTGCGGCATGACGGTATGAATCATCGCCAATTCAAAGGATTCCTGAAAGATATGGAAGCGGAGTATGGGTATATACCTTACCACAGTACAGTTCGTTGGCTGAGTCAGGGAAAAGTTCTCGAGGTTTTCTTTGCCATTCGTGAGGAAATATCCCTTTTTCTCGAAATGAAAGGGGAAGAAGTGCATTGCCTGAAAGATATAAAATGGATATCAGACCTGGCGTTCCTAGCTGACATAACTATACATCTGAATAATTTAAATCTGTCATTGCAGGGCAAAGGGCAGCTAATCGTTGACATGCATGACCAGATCAAAGCGTTCATGGAAAAGTTACGTTTATTTGAGAGGCAGATGAGTAATGGACATTTCATGTTCTTCAGTCGTCTTGCTTCTTTAAAACTACCTGAAGGTACTACTTTCGGCGATTACCAAGTAAAGTTAAAGCAGCTCATCACATCGTTTGAAACACCATTCCGATACCTCACTAGTTTGTAAATGGAACTTAAGGTGTTCAGCACTCCTTTTTCAGTTTCCCCCCGATCCTTGTCATCGTCAATTCAATTGGAGATTATTAATTTGCAAAATTCAGTTTTGTTGAAAGAGAGGTACTACAACATGTTGGATTTGTCACGATGGAATCGTTCATTACAGCAAAAAACATTTCCAAAGCTTCATAACAATGCCACTCAGATCATGTACATGTTTGGATCTGCGTATTGTTGTGAGCACCTTTTCTCAGCAATGAAAAGAGTAAAAAGTAAGGAACGATCGTTTCTTCAGGATGCAACAATGAAGGCCATCCTCCACATTAACGCTGCGAACACTTTGACGCCTGATATTTCCGATCTTGTAATGAAAATAAAATGTCAAGCTAAAGAGGCCCAATAAATTTAGTATGCAATTTCTTGTAAAACAGTTGTTTCTTATTTATTTCCTGAACATCGCATTTCCTGGTGTAGCATGTCGCCGCGTCTTAGCAGCTAAGAGTATGAGGTTGTCGATCTTTTAAGACGTGGCTGGCACATCAAAACGCTTGCCTTGCCGCCTGCCTCAGCCAGCCGTGCCACGTGCCGGCCCACTTGAATGGTCACAGCGAGCGACACGGCTCCCTGGAGCAGGGAGCGCTCCGCGGCTCACAACGGAGCCGACGAGCTGGAACAGCCTGATCTAGAGGGTCCTCATTGCTGATTTGATGATGATGAATATTTGTAAAATTAAAAATTATTTTCAAATTAAATGTTTGTTTACATTATGCATTATCACAACTCCATATCCTCTTAAATGATTCAGTACAAATTTCTTTTCAGTGAAACTGTAAGAGTAATATGTTCCATTTTGAAGTGTTACAGGTTAAACAATCCGAGCACTTATTTACTGTAGTAACTGACAACTACCTTTGCCACAACCTTGAAACAATTTTTGATATAGTGGAACACTAAGAGTAACAAGTTCCACTTTGAAATGTTACAGGTTAAAATGTTTTTGATAACAGTAAGATTAATGAGGGAGGAGGAAGAAAAACATTAAATTGCATTTTTTATGTGATGACAGAGCAATGTTTCTTATTTTCACCAAAATGGGGAACAGAATTCGAAAATCGACCTACTAGCACCAACTCTGATACCCCCTGCAGTGCCTGGGTATACTTATAAGCATTTCAAAATAATATGTTAGCTTGGCATCAGGTTCTTTAGCTTCTAACCTGGATTTTTGTATCAAGATTGACTTTTGATAATATTTGATCTCAGTTTTGTCTTTCCTGTAAGAATGAATGGCAAGAAAGTATACATTTACATCTACATCTACACTCTGCAAACGACTGTGAGGTGCCTGGTAGAGGGTATGTCGCACTGTACCATTTATTAGGTTTTCTTCCCATCCCACTCACATATTGTATGCAAGAAGAATGACTGTTTGACTGCCTCTGTGTGTGCAGTAATTATTCTACTCTTATCCTCATGACCCTATGTGAGTGATACACAGGGAATTGTAGTATATTCCTAGAGTTGCCATTTAAAGCCAGTTCTTGAAACTTTGTTAACAGACTTTGTCGGGATGGTGTACGTCCATCGTCTGTCTTCAGGACAGTTACAGTTCAGTTCCTTCAGTATCTCTGTGACACTCTCCTATAGAGTAAACAAATTTGTGACCTTTCGTGCTGACCTTCTCTGTATCTGTTCAATACCCCCTGTTAGTCCTATTCGTATGGGTCCCACACACTTTAGCAATATTGCAGGAGGGATCACACGAGTGATTTGTGAGCAGTCTCCTCTGTAGACTGCCTGCACTTCCCCAGTATTCTACTAATAAACCAAAGTCTACCACCTGCTTTACCCACGACTGAGCCTATGCGATTGTCCCATTTAATACCCTACAAAGTGGTTCATTTATGTACTTGTACGAGTAGGCTGATTCCAAAAGTGGCTCACCGTTATTGTATAAGGGGCATTCAAAAAGAAATGAGCCAGAGTCTGGAATTCACAAACTGGTGACAGGAGGATAATATCATGACGTGTGTAACGAGGTGTGGTTCGGACCAGAGTGTGGAAGTTCGAAGCCCACCATTAGAGGACACGCGTGCATGTCACGTGACACGCATCGATCGTCCAGTGCTGCCAGTCGCATTGCAAACAGTGACACGGAGGCGTCAAAAGACGAGCAATGAGTTGTTGTTTGTTTTCTGACAGTGGAAGGAGAAGGAGGAACAGACATTCATCGGCGAATGTCGCAAGTGTACAGTGAACACTGCACGTCTCTTGCAAGGGTCAAGGCGTGGCACAAGTGCTTCAGGGAAGGACGGGTGTCATTAGCTGATTACACACGGTCTGGTGCACCACATGGCATTACCAATGACACCGTCCAGCTGGCGGATGCACTCATTACCCAGGACCACCGACTGACAGTGAAAGCCATAGCCGCTGTGGACGGATTGAGCTTCGGAAGTGTTCACACCAACGTGAAGGAACGACTGCACATGCACAAAGTGTGTGCCCAATAGGTGCCCCACAGTCATCAAGCAACCAGGAAGCATGTCGAATGGCCCACCTTCTTGCTCATCTGCAGTGCTATGCTTGGGAAGGGAATGCGTTCCTGGGACGAGTGGTGGCTGGAATGAGTCATGGTGTCATCACTTCGAACCAGAACCAAAACAACAATGTCTCCAGTGGAAGAATCCAGGGTCACCACCACCACAAAAAAAAAAAGGCCAAGGCCATGCACATGAGTGCAGGAAAGATTATGCTGATGATATTCTTTGATCAAGATGATCCCCTTCTGGTTCACATCCTGCAGCACGGGACAACAGTGAATGCCCAGTGTTACTTGCAAACCTTGACCACCCTTCACCAAGCGATCAAATCAAAAGACCAGGCAATCTCATCCATATGGTCATTCTGCTCCATGAGAATGCAAAGCCTCATATGGCCAACACAGTCACAGCACTCCTGCAGAAATTCAAATGGGAGGTTCTCTGCTACCCTTCATACAGTCCGGACCTCTCTCCCTGTGATTATGCCATTTTTGGCCCCTCTAAAAAGGCTCTGAGGGGCAAATGATTCACCTCTGACGACATTGTACAGCTGTATGTGCGGAACTGGTTAGCATTGCAGAATTACCAATCAGAATGCAAAAGGGGCCATCACCTGCTTTCTGTTCTAGTAAAAGAGATGGCACTGCACTGCCAGAGGAAGTCAGGCTTATAAATGTCAGGAATTATATTCCAAAGGAGCAAAAGACCTGGAGGTGGCACAGGTTTTGCAGCACACAACATACTGAAGAAAATAGACAAAATAAATTTGTTCTTCCCGTTATGTGCCACTCTGTATTTCACCTTGCTTTCCAAAATTTTGTGTAATATAACCAATGTTCATAAAGTAGCAAAATGTATTTTCTTTAACGGGGGAAAAAATACTGGATTTTACATGTCCATGTATGGGCATGAAGGACTTTAATTATTTCCCCATGGAATTATGTTACATACTGTAAGCCTTGCTTGTAAGTGTTATAATAATGTGTTGTGATTTCATTCTGAGAAATCACTCCCAGCAGTAATTCGTGGGACACATGCATCCCACTTAAAATAAACAAATGGTACGATATGTTAAAATATCATGAGTGATATCTGTAGTACTGACAGAAATCAGGCTCTGAAACAGCAGAGGTAAAAAATGAGAAAGCCATGAAAGGGTTAACTGAGTTTTCACTCCATACATACATCGTCGGTAATTTATATTATGATATGTGCCAAAGATGAAGCCTATTTCATCTTGTGTGATCAATAGCCATTAAAGTTTCTTGAATACCTGGTAGCACCGTGACACAGACTAAGACTTTGCTGGCATTGCTGCTGCCTCTGCCCAGACAGTGGTTGACGTATCCAACACAGGTATGACCTCAGCCATTTTGCTGTCATCAGATGGCAGATGTGGTTGCATCACTAAACACACCTGCAACAAATGATGCTGTGAAGTGCACAGAAAAGGTCTCCCTCCATGTATCTAGCTAGTGCTAAATGTATTTTGTACCATTCCTCAGTCTTTTCCAAGATACACATCTCTAGTTATGCACTCTCTCATACAACATTTTTAGTAAATCGTAGGAAAATTGAAAGACACGCTCAGAGGTTTGCTGTTACCAATAGTTAAAATATGGTTCACAGTTTTGAGTTATTCCAAAAGGGTCATTTTACTTACGATCTGTGTACAGAACCTTGGGATTGTTTTCCTATGAACACATTTATTTTTCTGACATGTTCTCTATCATTGACATCATTTTGTATCTATGGAATAAAAAGCAGCTTACATGCAACATAATTCAATCTAATACATGCCATAGCTTCAGGTATACATTTATGTAATGTGAACAGATTTTCGTTTTCTTCTAAAATGCTCCCTCTATAAGATTTTATTATATGATTGGTTAACTAAGTCAAAATTAAACGAGACAAGCCAACTTATAGTTTATGTACCTCACATTCGCAGTGAACTGCACCAAAAGAATCTGTGCTCCTCGTGCAATTTTTTGATAGAAGCTTTTAAGTGTCATTTAGAGAGTGTTATGGTAATAGTCTGGCACAGCTTTATCTTCATCCGTACCCCACAAACCAAAGAAGTGCACTGCGGAGGATAACTCCCATTATAGCAGTCAATTAGGGCTTCTTCCCGTACCGTGTCATTTACGTGTGGGGCATGGGTTAATGACAGCTTAAACATCTCTGTGCACACTGTAATTGGTCTAATCCTGTCTTCCAGATTACTACGGTAAGGATAAGTAGGAGCCTGTAATACATTCCCAAATTTAGCACTTAAAGCTGGACCAAGCAACTTCGTAAGTATGATTTCAAAGGGTGATTTTCACCTTTCAGCATCTCCACGACTGTCTCTTGGGTCAAAGCTGTCACCATCCACTTACTCAACAGCTTATGACATGTTCTACAGTTCAGCACTGTGCATCCCAAGGCACAGGCGAAGCTTTTTTTCCCTCTCCTCTCTCTCTCTCTCTCTCTCTCTCTCTCTCTCTCTCTCTCTCTCTCTCTAATAAGTTCTTGTGGAACAAAGTTGTTTCTTCACGACACACACACAGGTGTTTGTACTGCAAGGGAACATCGCCTTTGTGAGATCGATTTGTTCGAGAACTGAAAAATGAATACTAAATGATGTATTACAAAACCAGTGCCGAATTTGTGTTTATCTACAAATCCACTGTAGAATATCCTACATAATACTTGGAAACCACGTGTCAGACATTACATTCATCAATGTTCGTGCCCCAACCGAGGATAAAACAGACGAGGAAAAGGAAGAGTTCTATGACCAACTAGGACAAACAACTGAGAGAACACCAACTAGAAATATCAGGATAGTGTTGGGAGACTTTAATGGAAAAGCAGGAAAAGAAGAATTCTACATACCAACTATAGGAAGCAACAGTTTGCACGATGACAGACCAATGAGAATGGTCAGAGGATGATCAACTTAGCTATCTCAAAGAACCTGAGAGTAAGTTTCACTTACTTCAAACACAACAGAATACATAAGGGAACATGGTGTTCACCAGATGGAAGAACCACCAACCAGATAGATCACACCTTTGTGGACTAGCTCTATAGCCATAGAGTCATGGACGTCAGGTCATATAGAGGAGCTGACTGTGCGTCAGACCACTTTCTCATTGTCTGTAGGCTTAAATTCATGTTCACCTACATGCATTAGAAGAAGGGGACACTAGAGCCTGGTTTGAATGTTGAGAAACTACGAGAAAGTGCCATTAAAGAACAATATGCTATAGAAATCAAAAACCGTTTTGAGGTCCTAGAGACCCTGGAACCAAGACAGAACGTGGAGGAAAGGTGTAAAGAAAGTCTACAGTACTAAGTGTAGTGGAGGATATATTGGTAAGAAAGGCGATAATGAAGAAGAGGAAATGATTCAACGAGACATGCCAGAAGGCTACAGAAAAGAGAAGGGAGATGAGGGAGAGGTGGCTAGCTGACAGGGAGAATGAGCAGAAAAGGGAACATTTTATCAACATCAGAAGGGAGACAAAGCGAATCCTAAGAGCAGAGAAGATAATATATCTAACCAGTTTGCTAGAACAAGTTGAGGCAGAGAGCCAAAACAAGAACTCAAGGCAATTCTTCCAACACATAAAAAAATCGGAAACGTGGAATTCAGAGCCCAACATTTTTTGTTAGAGATAAGAACGGCAACTTGATAGATGACAAGGAAAGAATTGTAGAAAGATGGAAAGAATACTTCTCAGAATTGTTGATTGCCTAAACCAAGATGAGATATTTCCTGCAAACACTATGGAGGAAAGGAAAGATGAAGAAGAATGAGAAGTTTAGAGAAGATCGCAATCAAAGGACTCAGAAACAACAAAGCCCTAGGGGAGGACAGAATAACATAAGAATTAATCAAGGAGGTGGGTGATAGCTTACACTTAGCGATATATAAACTAATCCGGATGATATGGGAGAACAAGACACTGCCAGAAGGATGGAAATTGGCTATAATATGCCCGATATACAAGAAGTGGAGCAAAATGGAATGCAGTTACTACAGAGGAATCAGCTTGTTGAATGTAATGTGTAAGCTGCTGTCCATCATTATCCTCAGAAAATTGCAACCATTCATAGAGAACAACATACAGGAGTACCAAGCTGGCTTTTGAGCAAACCGATCGACAACAGATTGCATTTTCACACTAAGACAATTATTTGAAAAACACTGGGAATATGATAAAGATATCTACAGCCTGTTTGTGGATTTTCAATGTGCATATGAAAGCATCCACAGGAATAGTCTATACAATGCAATGTGTGACTTCAGAATCACTGAGAAGCTAGTGAGAATGGTGCAAGTTTGTATGGAAGGGTCAAAGGCAGCAGTACATTTCCAAGCAACCACATCAGAAACATTTTAGATTGAGACAGGCATCAGACAAGGGGATGCTCTCTCACATGTTCTGTTCAATGTCATCTTAGAAAAAGTAATAAAAAAAGAGTGTAGGCAACAGGAGCGGCCTGAAATAGAGACGGATGGTAACTTCAATTGTCTCGCACATGCAGGTGACATAGTTCTAGTAGGCGAATCAAACCACGAGTTGAAAGGAATGTACCACAAAATGGACAATTATGCACAGACGGTAGGGCTCAAAGTGAATCGAGACAAAACAAAGTTCATGCAATTAGGAAGAAGACAAGAGCAGGACGAATTTCTTGAGAAAGATGGCAAGAGGTTCAAGAGAGTACACCAGTTCATATACTTGGGATCTTTGTTTACAACGGACAACAACATAAAAATGGACATCAAGGAAAGAATAGCAGTGGGAATGACATGCATGCATTCCCTCAGAGAGACGCTTGGCTCTAACTATCTCAGTGAGCACCAAGATGAAAATCTACAACAGCGATATGCCCATCCATAATGTATGGTTCAGAAACATGGAGAATGACTAAGCGAGAAAGGGAAAAACTATTAATATTTGAAAGAAGAGTAATGAGGAAGACATGGGGACCAGTTTTAGATAACTGAGAATGGAGGAGGAGGAGGAGGAGGAGGAGGAGGAGGAGGAGGAGTAAATCTACCTTCCGATGCGACAACCAACTATACTACAGAAGATAAAGAGCAAAAGAATACAATGTGTGGGACATGTAGCCCGCATGCCAGATGGAAGACTGGCGAAGATGACACTAGCGGGGAAACCAAACGCCCCATTGGACGACCAAGGCAGCGCTGGATGTACGACCTGGCGAAGAACCTAGCAGCCCTGGGAACTGAAGACACCTGGAGGAACCGGGCGCAAAACAGGAAGGAATGGGGGCAGTTTGTGGAAGCAGCGCGTGGTCTGCTGGGCCTGTGATCGCTGAATATCTATCTATCTATACTGAATGATGTGATGTACGACGGAATTAATACATGTCCTGAAAGAAAGCATATTACTTCCTACATTCCGCAAAACATGACTACACCAAGTCATATCACACTAATTTCGGACTACCGCCTTGTACCTGGGCTGCTCCTACGGGCCACACACGTGACCTAATCCCTAAATCCCCAGAGCCCTCTGCTGTCATGTCAGCTAACTCAACTTCGAAAACAAAATACTAGCGGTAGCCAATTAGCTATGGAGTCAAACCCGGTAAAACCAAATTCAACGCACATTGTAGTGTGTGTAAAGTAATTACATTTGCAAAGTTATTATTGTGTTAGAATGCCGAGTGAAGTGTAACAATGGCTTAATCATTAGACTCCATAAAAAGTGTTTAACTGTGGATAAAGCGCCTACGATAAAAACGACAGACAACAGAAATATAGGCTTTGCATTCATGGAATATACGTATATATTCCCTTGCTTTTAGAGTAGCAAGCTGCAAATGTATATATATTCGAAAGCATTTCTTCACGGGACAAGTTGTAGTTTTTGTCGCCGAATGAAAGTAATTCGACTGGTTTTACGTGCATTTCACGATTACTCATGTCACTTCGTAACGAATGGAGCGCACAATAACAACTATTTCGTTAAGCAGAAAACAATAAAAATGAACATTGACCTTAAGACGCTTGTGACTGCTTTCTCTCTGCTTGGAGTGCTAGTATCGCTTCAGCTGTCAAATGGTAACAACTTTCGCTCCTGACTACCAGACAGCGTCTTGGCTGTATTTATTAGACTAGTATTACTGTCCAGGCGTAAATGTGAGGACTGACAAAACTGCATCACATAGTGCTTCCTGATATAACGCAAACAGATCGTCGCATGTGGCTCGACCTGGAAGTACATAATGATTTATGAGTTTATGAATAGGGCACGAAGAGTGATAGCTAAAACGTGCAACAACCCTACAAAGTACTTCACTATCAACGTTTACTTTACACAATTACGGGCGTAGATCAAATGCATCCTGCACCCTTCGAAGTTTCTTGAAGTGTGCAACAAACCGACATAACTATTCACTATCAACATTTAATTTACAGGATTACGAGCGCAGGTCTGATAAAACACGTGATTTACAAACATTCACGTAGAGCAGAGAACAGACACTCACTTCGTTGGATAAGCCACTTCATGACATAGTTATCGAGCATGGTAAAATTACCGTGTTTGAATTCATTTTCCTTGATGCGGCTAACGACTGTATGCAGTGAACATGGTATTATCAGATGCGATAAGATTCGGAAAGACATACAGAAATGATCTTTGCTTCAGATTTTGTCCTCGATATTCTGTAAATAAGTATCTCATGGAGTACGTGACTCGTTCTGCCGTCGAATGGTGAAATGTACAACTGACGGCCGTTATGTTGGGGTAGATGTCAGATCTAATGCTTTTTCCCGTACAAGATGGAGAGACTAGGTCGCGCTCCCATAATCCCATGCGATTGAATGTATTTTGTTGCTGAATGCCATGCTCTTGCGTGCTAGACTGCTGTGTACTAGCAAGATAGTTGAAGAGATATCAGGCGGTATTTGTTTAAAGCTTCCGTCAGTGGAAGTAAGTTTCCATTCCAGTGTCAAAAACTTCGAAACAGGGTGTGCCGTGCTGCGCCGAAGCACAGCAGAAGCTCGGCAAAAGGGATCGTGTTTCTTACAGAAAATAAGAGAAGAAACTATAGGAGAGAAGGATGGAAACAAACTGCAATTTCGAAGTTGTTTGTGATATATTGTAATGATAGCTACGGCATCACGTTCTTCTATATTGTATAATGCCATATGGTTTTATTTAAGTTAAATTTTGATGACTAGTCATTCGAGATGGAAGGGACGCTATTAAAAATGAATTCAGTGTTCCAACTCCACCGAAACCGTGCACTTGAAATCTAAAAGCAACGGCAGTTATCGAAGCAGACAGTAATGAAGGTGAGCTATTCATATATATTTTCTATTTTTTGTGCTTTTGTGTTTACTACTGAAAATCTGGCATTCATTCAAATGTATGGATTTACGCGTAAACTACAAATCGGCGCGATCTGTTATGTACATCAGCAATATAAGGAATCTTTGATTGTGGTGATGCCTAGTTAACGAATAGTGAAACGAGCCCTGATTCCGAAGAATAGGATACTAGTACTAACTAAGGAAAAATAAAAGCTACGAACATAAAATTTGTATCCTGTGCCTCAGTTGACCTATATGGGTAAACAGAAGCGCAATATCTGTAAATAACACATTCATTTGTTTTAATTACGATTATGACGCTTTGCCATAGAAGAAAACTGAATTTTATTTATTTTATTTGGCCTTCAGCAGTATATTTAGCCACAGAGAAGTGCAGTAACTATGATAAGGCTATTATTTTAGTAAACACACTCACTTTAGAAAATATACTTCACTTGTGATCGATTCTATAGGAAGAATCGTCATTACGCCGTTTCTATATATCACTGGTCAAATTTTCCTATCACTCTTTAAAATGAATCTTGCGAGACATTGAAGCACCGCTCTATCTTTGCATAGCAGAATCAGAATAAGAATTTTTATAATTCCATAACATATAAACTCACAACATTACATTTACATTACAATTTGTGTGTACAGTATTACAAAAACAATATATCAACATTTGTGTGGCGAACATATTTTTACAATCATTTATTTGACACAAAACTGCTATGCTTAATTTACAGGTGATGTTTCCTTGCTCAGACTTCGCATAATCATTCATAAATTCTTATACAGAATAATATTTCTCCACTAGTAACTTGTACAGTTTTGGTTTCAGTTGCCCTAGCTCCATGCTGTTTTTCTTTTTTTTAGCATGTTGCAGATTTTCATGCCCATATATTCTGGGGTTTGTGCATATAACTGTTAGTAAGCTAATAATACTTAAAGGCAATTGAATCCGAAATTGCCCCAGCTCAGAGAGGAATTTCTGTGTGTTGATCATACTTTCTGCAAGCAAAGCTCAGACGATTAACATCTTCCATATCCGAGTCATTGCGATCACAATTGTCTGAAGCCCTAAGGTGAAGGCGGAATAAATGAGCAGGAAAGCTTCCACGATTGAATTTCATTCTTGTAGTTCAGATATCTTGTGAAACCAAGGTAATCTTGGTAAGTGGGGTTGTATCATTGATAACATTTGCCTTTAGATGCAGATGCCTGTGGTGGTGCTGGGATCTGACTTCCAGTTTCATATGATCCAAAAGGTCTGAATAAGGTAACTGAATATTTAAGGTTTCAGAGATTGCAGCCTCCTCGGCCAGCTGGTCCACAGATTCATTGTTAAAATACCCATACAAACTTTAATTCGTGGGCTATGTCTATGACCAGTTTCCTACGGTGCTTGTACCAATTTCTGATCTGTAGGGCACAAAGAATGCCTTTTGAGTAATAGATAATTAGGGTCCTTCTGTAATTCTGGGTTATCAAGAACTTCATAGCCTTCATGATTGCTACCCCTTCTGCGGTATAAGAAGCTGTTGGGGGTGCTTGTATTGTTCATAGTGACCCATTTGTGAGTATAAGATAGCACTCTCAATCTTACCATCTGCTGCAATTCATGATCCATCAGTGTAAATTTAGACAGGATTGTTCCTTGTTTCATGGAGGTACACGCCTGCAATCGCCTTATTGTTGTTGCCATAGCAATCACCAAATTGCAAGTAAGACACTGAAGCAGGGAATGAGTACACTAAAAAAGGCCACTCATACGAAGGAAGTCTTGTTGATCTTATAATACTTGTGATGAGATTTTTCAACAAGAAGAAACTTTTAAAAATCCCCAGTGGACAGTAGAAGACTGTTGTTCAAAGTAGTGTGTAGCCTCACATTTATTGACTGACTTGTTAGTGAGCCATTGGTGCCCAAGATGTAAAGGTATTTCCAGTGCTTCTACTAAAAGTGCATTGGTAGGAGTTGATTTCATCACTCTTAAACTAGTCTGGATGCAAGTGTATTGAAACATCTGTAACTTTCAGAGATACTTAACACTGGCATTCTCATATACAATGCAACCATACTGAATCCTACTCCTAATTAAATATAGGTATAAGGTTAACAGTACGTTGGGGTTTGCACCCCATCATACTCTAGTTAAAGGTCTGATGTTCATGACTGGAAAGAAAGTATCAATAATGGACCCAATGTGAGGAATCCAACTCAGTCTGGAATCAAACAACATTCCCAAAATTTGGCTGAAGGTTTAACATGGACTATATAGTTCCTTGCATGTTAAACCTTTATAGTGCACTTGGCATCTTGAAAATGTAGTAACTGAGGACCTCAAAGAAAAGATTTCAAGGCCATTCGCGTGTAACCAACTGTCCACTTTTAAAACTGTCTGTCAGATTGCAGACTGTGGAATCCTTTGTGGCTTCAGCTGAGTATAGGCATATATCATCTGCATACTGCAGAATATAAATGTTAGTTGGAATAATGTTTTCTAGTTTCCCAGAGTAAAGAATGTATTAAAAGCAACTAAGTCGGGACTAGTGTAGCAGGGGATACAACCCGTCGGCTTTGGACAATGACGTCACAAGTCGCCAAACGAGAAGCGATTCTTCTTAGTGTTGTAGCTCCCTTCAGTAGCTGATAAGTGTTTTTTGGCTTTTTTAAAAAAAATCTCACGAGATAGAATAAACAGATCCACTTTATTAAGCAATCAGTAAAAAAACGAAACTGAAACATAACAGCAAAAGCGAAAATGGTAAACTGCTCTCTGGCGACTTGTGACGTCATTGTCCAAAGCCGACGGGTTGTATCCCCTGCTACACTAGACCCACTAAGCCTACAGATCTCCCTGGGGTAAACCTCTGGAAAAAATCATAGGTCCCGGAAAGTGGTTCTGATACTTTAAGTAGACTGGCCTCTTATTGAGGAAAGTATTAATGCCATATATCCAGCCTTTAGGAAGACCATTTCACTTCAACTCTTTCAAAAGAATGGAGACATGAAAATTATATAAGCTGATATTGCATCTATGAATAATGATATTAAAAACTTCTTTTCATGAAAAGCAGATAGTGCCGCAGAACAAAATTAAATTTTCCTGTGTTCCTCTGTCCTTGATAAAGCCAAATTGGGACCAAGATAACAATCCATTAGTTTTCAGCCAAGCCTCTAGATGGTTTTTGACAAATCGTTCAAGAGTTTTCTCCACAGAAGAAGAAAATGCAATTGGTCTGTAAGAGGTGTGATCTTTGCAATCTTTTCCGGGTTTCAATATAGGTATAATTATCTGTGTAGTCTGTTACTCCACAAGCTTCCCTTTTTCCAATGTTTCATTGAATATTCAGAAAAGATCTAAAGCATCTGTAGATTTTTTATCATCCCATAATGAACAGTCAGTCCCAGGAGCAGTAGTCTTAGAATTTTTCGAAGCTACTTCCAAATTTTCTCGGTCTGTGCCGCCTGGCTTTCATGATCGGTTTATACTTGCTATACAAAATAAACAAAGTTGTGTGTTTCTGTTCTCCATCATTTTGTACTAAATACTGATTTCAACACAACAAAGATTTAGCGCCAAGAAACGACATGTATTGCGTGCTTTCGTTCGTGCCAGTGTAAACACTATTTGTAGGTACAAGACAATGCTAACGCACACATTATTAGCGAATGCGCGTTCACCTGTGCATGCTCGTGTTCACTTCAGTGTACACTTTATAAGCAGCGCACACGCACACTGTCTGAGAACACTAGAGCCAATCTGCTGCTACACCTGATGGAGTAGCAACTGGAGGTGGATGGTGGGGTTGAGGAAGTGGCATCAGGTGGGAAGCTGAGGGATAGTAGAGTAAAAGTGGGGGTAGATGTTTGTGTTGACTGGTGGGCCATACAGAGACATTTTGGGGGAAAGGAGAAGGCTGTTAGGTAGAGTATTGAGTGTCTGTGCATGGGGGGAGGGGAGGGGGGGGGGGGAGAGAAATAGAGAAGGGGAAAGGACTTGGAGGTGTGTTGGTGGGATGGATTATTTGTGTAGTGCAGCAGTGGGAGCAAGGAACAGCATAGGGAGGTGGAGGGAAAAGGACTAATGAAGGCTTAGGCTAGGTGGTTCCAGGAACAAAGGAATGTAGGGAGAGTTTCCACCTCTGCAGTAAAGAAAAGCTGGTGTTGGTATGAAGAGTACTGATGGCACGGGCTGTCAAGAGCTCTAAGTAAAGCAAATTGTGTTGGGCAACATATTCAGCAACAGGGTTGTTTGGTCCCCCAGGGGGTCCACAACTCTTTTGTGGATATGTGCGTAGCGAGCACGGGACCCCAAGTTAGTGTCGCCCTCTTTCCTTTCCGGGCTGCATACCTTTTCCACATCCTTCCCCATCCCCCACCTTATCCCCCCCCACCCCTTCCCCCCACCCACCTATGCCTCTTCTTTTTCCTTTCTCCCCCTCTGGGAGTATGTTTAGTGCCTACGTCCGGAGATGGATGCTTGAAACTGTCAAACAGTCTCTCTTCTTTGCTTTCTCTGTTGGCAAGTCTCTGTCCTTCCTTTGTTCTTCTCTTTTCCTTACCTATTCTCTTTACCCTCTTCTTCGCTGTGGCGTTTGAGACCTCTCTTCTTTCCTTTCCTTTCCTTTTCTTTGTTCCTCCCTTTCTCTTTTTGCCTCCCTGTGTGTGTCTGAAGGCCGACCCACGCTTTCCCACTCATAGCCGGTGACAGAGTAACGCATAATTCCCCGCCCCGGGTAGACAGGTAGGACACGTACGTACCCCCTGGTAGCGGCCAGGCCCAGGGAGGGGTGATTACCCAAGCTGGTACCTTCCGAAAGTGCCAATTGGTCCCTCCATCTGTTTCTCGGGAGGTGTGACCTGAGGTGTGTACAATCACCTAAGGTGGGAGTGCCCTCAGAGAGGGGCCCCCACAAGGAAGGACCGCGCCATTGGAGATGCCGGTAATCATGGGGGATACTTCTACAAAGGTTCCCTCGTCATCTATTATGTCTGCTCACAAGCGAAAGTTAAATGAGTCCCAGCCATGGACAATTCTTCCATCAGTGCCACAGTTCCTTGTTGTTTCTCGGTCAGATGAAGGCCAAGGCTTCTATACAGTCAACCCTTTCATTATTCAGAAAGGTGTCGACGCAATTGCAGGTCCTATAAAGTCTTGTTCCCAATTACAAAATGGCACCTTGTTGTTAGAAACAGTCAGTGCCCTCCAGGCACAAAAATTGCTGCATACTTCACTGCTACACACCTTCCCTGTCCGGGTGGAAGCACACCGCACTGTAAATTCTTCACGTGGGGTGGTTTGTACACACTCCCTCGATGGATTGTCCGACGAGGAAATTCAAAACTACCTGTCTAACCAGGGCGTAATGGCTGTTGATAGTCATGAAAAGGGTTGACAAGGACTTGGTTCCAACCTGTACTGTCTTCTTGACATTTGACAGAGTTCAACTTCCATCGAACACAAAAGCGGGCTATGAGATAATTTCCGTTCGCCCTTACATCCCAAACCTTACGCGTTGCTATCGGTGTCAGCGGTTCAATCATACCAGCCAGTCATGTTCCAATCCGGCCAAATGCGTTACGTGTGGCGAGGGTGCCCATGAGGGTGCTTGTCCACCTCCATCCCCTCGTTGCATCAATTGTATGGGTGACCACGCTGCTTCCTCTAGAGATTGCCCCATTTTCAAAGACGAACGGCTCATTCAGGAAATCAGAGTTACGGAGAAGGTATTGACCTTTGCTGCTCGAAAGTTATTTTCCAGTCGATAGCCCACTGTGCCTCACGCAGGTAAATACAGCACTGTCCTTGCCTCTCCTCGGCCTACAAAGGAGGCAGCCGTGCAAACTTGTGATCTCACCTTTAGTGCCATGGTCATCAGATCGTCCAGCGCAAAGATTGCCCGTTCAACCTCCCCACTACCACCTGCTCACTATGGCTCACCCTTCATCGGGTTCTGCTAAATCACGAGCCCTAAAATCAGACACCCAGACTTCCAAAAAAGTTTTTTTACGTACCCCGACTTCACAACCATCGATTCCTCCCTCATCTCAATGCCCTGTTTCCACGAAGGCTAATAAGAAACCCAGTTCCTCTCCTCTGCCACGGCGCTTCTCATCTACACCACCACCTGGCGGTAACCGCCCTCAGCTGTCTTCTGTGTCACCAAGGCGCACTGCTGGCGGCAGATCAACTGGCCGATCACTGGTGGCAGGAGCTGCTCCCGAACAACCTGTGGATCAGAGTCTTCTGCCTTCGGCTGAATGCCGTTCCACGCTGTTGGCTGCTGGCTCTGAGCAGTCGTTGAGTTGAGGGCAACCTTGGCCACATTCTTCCCTTTTCTGTCCACCCTATGTCCATTATCCATTTGAATATCCGCGGCATTCGAGCCAATCGGGATGAATTGTCGATCCTCTTAAGATCCTACATGCCAGTCATCTCCTGTCTTCAGGAAACAAAGCTGCATCCCCACGATCGCTTTGTTTTCCCTCATTTTCAGTCAGTCTGATTTGAGCTCCTCTCTGTTGATGGCACTCCAGCACATGGACTCATGATTCTTCTCCATGATACTGTCCGCTATCACCCAATCTTCTTAAACAGTTCCTTCCAATCTGTTGCTGTCCGTCTTTCCCTTTCTGGATACACCTTCTCTCTTTGTACTGTATACGTTCCATCGTCCACACCAATGGCAAGAGCTGATCTCCTTCATCTTCTTGGTCAGCTTCCGTCCCCTATTTGCTGGTTGGGGACTTCAATGCCCACCACCCGCTTTGGGGATCTCCACGTCCTTGTCTGCGCGGCTCACTAATGGTAGACATCTTCCACCAAGCGGATCTTGTTTGCCTCAACACTGGGGACCCTACATTTTTTTCTGCCTCCACGACAAATTTCTCTCATTTGGACCTTTCGGTCGGTACTGTTCCACTAGCTCGGCACTTTGAATGGTTCGATCCTGCTGATACACATTCGAGTGACCACTTTCCATGTGTCCTTAGATTGCAGCCACAATTGCCATATAGGTGCCCAAGATGCTGGAAGTTTGCCCAAGCCGATTGGACACCTTTTTCATCTCTAGCAGCATTCAATGACCGTCACTTTCCTAGTGTCGATGATGAGGTCACTCATAATTACAGACGTTATTCTTACAGCTGTGGAACATTCAATACTTCGCGCACCCGATATGTCCCGGGCCCCCCAGTTTCTTGGTGGAACGAGGCATGCCATGACGCAATACATGAGCGGCAACGTGCTCTTCGTGTTTTCCTCCACCATCCTACTTTGGCCAACTGTATCCGCTATAAGCAGTTCCATGTGCGATGCCGTCGCATTACCCGCGATAGCAAGAAGGCAAGCTGGGACTTCTTTACTAGCTCATTTAACACCTTCACTCCCTCCTCGGAAGTTTGGAGTCAGATTCCACGGTTATCTGGTGCGCCTCATTTCTCCCCGTACTCTGAGCTCACTGTCGCGCATGATACCTTAGTGGACCCCGTATGGGTCAATACTTTGCTGAGATTTCGAGCTCTTCAAGTTACCCACCAGCTTTTCTCCCAAAGAAACGTGCAGCGGAAGTGCGACCTCTTGCTTTCTCCTCTCAAAATCACGAAAGCTATAATACTGTTTTCTCTATGCGGGAACTGCAACACGCACTCTCTTCTTCTCACTCTTCCGCCCCTGGACCGGATGGTATCCACATCCAAATGTTGCTGCATTTATCATACAATAGTCTGCGCTACCTCCTTTGCCTTTAGAATCGAATTTGGACCGACAGTACTTTTCCCCGAAGATGGCGAGAAGCTATCGTCGTTCCTGTTTCGAAACCTGGAAAGGACAAACATCTCCCCTCTAGCTATCGCCCCATTTCTCTCACAAGTAGTGACTATAAGGTTTTGGAGCGTATGGTGAATTGCCGTTTAGCCTGGTGGCTGGAGTCCTGAAGTCTTTTTAACACCTGCTCAATGCGGTTTCTGAAAGAATCGTTCTGCCGTTGACCATCTTGTTGCTCTCTCCACTTATATCATGAACAATTTTCTCAGGAAATGCCAAACAGTAGCAATATTTTTTGATATGGAGAGAGCATACGATATCTGTTGGAGGACAGGCATCCTCCGCACACTGTTCTCTTGGGGCTTTCGTGGTCGGCTACCCCTTTTTCTTCATGGAATTTATGGCAGAGCGCACATTTAAAGTGTGGGTGAACGCTACTTTCTCCCAAGAAAAGGGGATACCCCAGGGCTCAGTGCTAAGTGTTGTACTGTTTGCCAATGCCATAAATCCAATTATGGATTGTCTCCTTCCTGGTGTCTTGGGCTCCCTCTTTGTGGACGATTTTGCGATCTACTACAGCTCTCAACGGACCAGCCTTCTTAAACAACGTCTTCAAGGATGTCTCGATCACCTCCATTCTTGGAGCATCGAAACTGGCTTCTGCTTTTCTCCCGGTAAGACCGTTTGTGTCAATTTTTGGTGTCATACGGAGTTTCTTCCACCTCCCCTACATCTAGGCCCTGTCAACCTTCCATTCACAGCTGTCGCTAAATTCTTGGATCTTATGTTTGACAGAAAACTGTGCTGGTCCTCCCACGTTTCCTATCTTTCTGCTCGCTGTCTGCGATCCCTCAACACCCTCCGTGTCCTGAATGGTATCTCCTGGGGAGCGGACTGAGTGGTCCTTCTCCTCCTCTATCGTACCTTAGTGCGCTCGAAATTGGACTATGGAAGCATAGTTTACTGCTCTGCTCAGCCGTCTATTCTTCAGCGTCTCGACTCTGTCCACCACCGTGGATTACGTTTAGCATCTGGAGCTTTTTACACCAGCCCTGTGGAAAGCCTTTATGCTGAGACTGCTGAACCTCTGCTGTCCAATTGGCGAACTGTCCTTCTAAGTTGTTATGCTAGCCATCTGTGTTCAATGCCTGCTAACCCGGCCCATAACATTTTTTTCGATGCCTCCTTGGATTTTGGGTATGCAGGACGCCCTTCCTCTCTATTACCACCAGGAGTCCGCTTTCGTCAACTGCTACGTTCTTTCCTTCCACTTTCCTAAAACTTTCTTGACAAATTGGGGTACAGCACCGCCTTGGCTTCGGCCCCGAACATGCCTGCTCCATTACCTTTGTCAATTTCCCAAGTACGGTACCCCTTCTCTTGTTTATTGTCGGGCATTTTCTGCTCTATGCACACAGATGAAGGATGCCACATTTATTTACACTGATGGCTCAAAAACATCATTTGGTGTTGGGAGTGCCTATATTGTTGGCGACACCTCTAATCGATTTCAGCTTCCCCACCAATGTTAGGTTTTTACTGCAGAGCTTTACGCTGTTCTCCAGGCTGTCCAATACATCCGTCACCATCAGCAGATACAGTATATTATATGCTCAGATTCACTCAGCTATCTCTTCAGTCTCCAAGCTCTCTACGCTGTCCATCCTCTGGTCCACTGGATTCAGGACTGCCTCCACTTGCTCCACTTGGGGGGCGTCTCTGTGGCTTTCCTCTGGATCCCAGGACATTTTGGTATCTGTGGAAATGAGGTGGCCGATATAGCGGCCAAAGCTGCAGTCTCTCTTCTTCAGCCTGCTGTTCGCATGGTTCCTTTCGCCAATCTACAGAGTGTTTTATGTCGTCATGTTGCTCTTTTATGGCACGCACATTGGTCAACACTTCACAATAATAAATTGCAGGACGTGCAAGCTCTTCCCTGTGCTTGGACCTCTTCCTCCTGAACTTGTCGTCGGGAGGAGGGATAGGGCACTGTCTTTTTACCCATCGATATCTTTTAAGTGGCGATCCTCCCCCACTTTGCCCCCACTGCTCTCAACTGTGGACGGTCCCCCCTGCGGGTCCGGGGTAAGAATAGGCCCGAGGTATTCCTGCCTGTCGTACGAGGCGACTAAAAGGAGTTTCAACCGTTTCGGCCTTCCATGTGATGGTCCCCCTTGGGGTTTGACCTCCATTATTCAAAATTCTACAGAAGTACGAGCCTTTTGGGGAAGGACACCTTACATGGTGTACCGCTGGTCCTAAGTGCACTAAGACCTTGGCACTCAGCATTGCACTGGCGTTGTAACCATACCCACTATTCCTCAAATTGGGCCTAAACGCCTGATGGGTTGTCCAAGTTACGCCCATAGTGCATCTCCATCTGCACCAGCGATCATGATGGACTTTCCATGGCACCAGAAATCCAGCACGGTAGCCAGCCCGTTGTGGTGGGGTCGTCATGTACCCTCTAGGTTGTAGCCCCCTGACAACACAGGGATCGTACTGCCAATACCTGAGCTGCACCCTCCCCACGTCGGCCAAGGAGTAGATGCCCGTCTCCTTGGGGCATCAGGACTCCCGGCAATGGTCATCCTGCCAGGTGGCCCTTGCTGCGGCTGGGTGGCGCCCGTGGGGAGAGCCCCAGGTCGGAGTGGGTGGTATCGGGGCGGATGTTTCGCAGATGAAACGTCAACATATATCAGGTCGCTCTGCGGCCGCGTCTTTCAAAAGAAAAGGTACCGTTTCTAGTTCTGGTTCTCCTGCCCTTTCCCCCTTGGCCACTCCATGGAAGGGGGACAGGCCCGCCGGCTTGGGGCGAAGTACTTCCCCCGCTGTTTGGTCTGTTCTCGAACCGATGGGGGGACATTCGCCACCTCCAAGCCCATGTTCTTTGTTCAGCACATTGAGGACATCTTCGGGGAAATCGAGGCTCTCAGCAAGATGCGTTCAGGGTCCGTACTTATCAAGACCACCTCCGCCACACAGTCGGCGGCGCTCCAGGCGTGCGACCGCCTAGGGGACATCCCAGTATCCATTGTCCCACATCTGGCACTAAATAGGACGCAGGGGGTTATTTTTCATCGTGACCTCCTGCTACAATCTGATGAGGAGCTCAGGGCCAACCTGGAGCGCCGAGGCGTGCATTTCGTCCGGCGAGTCCAGCGCGGCCCCAAAGACCGTCGCATCGACACCGGGGCCTTTATCCTCGCCTTCGAGGGGGACGTTCTCCCGGAGAAGGTAAAGGCGATGTGCTACCGGTGTGACGTGCGACCTTACATCCCGCCTCCTATGCGCTGTTTTAGGTGTTTGCGCTTTGGGCACATGTCGTCACGGTGTGAGGCTGAGCCCCTTTGTGGCGATTGCGGACGTCCTCTTCGTGAGGAACATACATGCACCCCACCACCTCGGTGCGCTAATTGTCCTGGCGTCCACTCGCCTAGATCCTCAGACTGCCCCGCATATCAGAAGGAGAAGAAGATAGAAGAAATCAAAACTTTGGATCGGCTCTCTTATTCTGAGGCCCGGAAGTAGTACGACCGCCTCAATCCCGTGTCATTGACCACTTCGTTCGCCTCAGTTGTGTCCACTCCTTCCGCGGTATCCTCACCCCTATCCTGTTCCCCCTCCGCCTCCTCCGCCCATCAGGGGGCTCTGCCTCCGCCTCCCAAATCCCTCCCTTCCAAATCCTCCTCCCCCGTGGCCCCCACCCCCTCTGCCCCAGGGGCCACCCTTCCTCCTCCTCCTCCTCCTCCTCCTCCTCCTCCTCCTCCCCCCCCCCCCCCCCCCCCCACGCCACCTGAGAAGCGATCATCTTCTCAGGCGTCCATCGGGGAAACGTTCCGGACCCCAGCTTCCAAGGTCCGACATTCCAAAACGGACCCCGCGCGTGAGGACCTTCTTCGGGTCCAGCCCACCACCCCTGTGCCTCGTCGGCCTTCCAAGAAGGCCTCCAAGAAGAAGTCTCTATCCCCCTCTCCACCCCGGCGCGTTTCGTCTGACGCTCCATCCGTGAGTCGCTGCTCCCGGCCGTCCTCAGTTTCGCCGGGACGCTCTGCTGCCAGGCGCTCCGCCGGCCTTTCGTCGGCAAATGATGCGGCCCCTCCTACACAACCAGGGACAGCGGCCGCGGCTGGCGACGAGTCGGTGGAACCGGATCCGCCTCCCGTCGGTTGTAGCGTTGTTCCCTCGCAACCTGGCCCTCCGCGGCCATCGAGGTGACCAGCTCTTCCCCCGTCTCGTTCTCCCAACCTTTTGACTAGCGATGGCGTTGTTTCATTGGAACATAAGAGGTATTCGATCTAATCGGGAGGAATTACAACTGCTCCTCCGCCTGCACTGTCCACTCGTCCTTGGTCTCCAGGAAACCAAGTTGCGCCCGACTGACCGTATTGCCTTTACCCACTATACCTCGGAGCGGTATGACCTCACCTCTGTGGACGGTATCCCAGCTCATGGTGGGGTCATGTTGCTCGTTCGGGACGATGTTTATTACCATCCCATCCCATTGACCACCCCACTTCAAGCAATAGCTGTCCGCATTACTCTTTCTGCTTTTACTTTTTCAGTTTGTACCATCTACACTCCACCGTCATCTGCTGTTAGTCGGGCTGACATGATGCACCTGATCGTTCAGCTTCCCCCGCCATTCCTGTTGTTTGGCGACTTCAATGCCCATCATCCCCTTTGGGGCTCTCCTGCATCCTGTCCAAGAGGCTCACTCTTGGCGGATGTCTTCAACCATCTCAATCTTGTCTGCCTCCATACCGGCGCCCCGACTTTCCTCTCGGACTCTACTCATACCTACTCCCACTTGGATCTCTCGATCTGTTCTACCACTCTTGCCCGTCGGTTCGAGTGGTATGTCCTTTCTGACACCTATTCGAGCGACCACTTCCCCTGTGTCGTTCGTCTCCTGCACCACACCCCATCCCCACGTCCTTCAAGCTGGAACATACTGAAAGCTGACTGGGGACTTTACTCCTCCCTGGCGACCTTTCCGGACCACGATTTTCCCAGTTGTGACAGTCAGGTCGAACACCTTACGGCTGTTATCATCAATGCTGCCGAACGTTCCATTCCTCATACTACTTCTTCTTCACGTCGCGTTTCCGTCCCCTGGAGGAACAAGGCTTGTAGGGACGCTATCCGTGCTTGACGACGTGCTTCACGCACCTTTCGCCGCCATCCTACGTTGGTGAATTGTATTGAATACAAACGACTCCGAGCGCAATGCCGTAGAGTCATCAAAGATAGCAAAAAAGCTTGTTGGGCCTCTTTCACCAGCTCCTTTAACAGTTTTACTCCCTCTTCCGTCGTTTGGGGTAGCCTGCGCCGGCTGTCGGGCATTAAGGCCCACTCCTCAGTACCGGGCCTGACCTCAGGTAATGAGGTCCTTGTTGATCCTGTGGCTGTCTCCAACGCCTTTGGCCGCTTTTTCGCGGAGGTTTCAAGCTCCGCCCATTACCATCCTGCCTTCCTTCCCAGGAAAGAGGCAGAAGAGGCTCGGCGACCTTCCTTCCACTCGCTGAATCTGGAAACTAACAATGCCCCCTTTACTATGCGGGAACTCGAACATGCGCTTGCACTGTCCCGGTCCTCTGCTCTGGGGCCAGATGCCATTCACGTTCAGATGCTGGCACACCTTTCTCCGGCGGGCAAAAGCTTCCTTCTTCGTACCTACAATCGCGTCTGGACCGAAGGTCCAGTCCCTATGCGTTGGCGTGACGCCGTTGTTGTTCCTATACCCAAACCCGGGAAGGATATACACCTTCCTTCTAGTTACCGCCCCATTTCTCTTACAAGCTGTGTCTGTAAGGTGATGGAGCGCATGGTTAATGCTCGGTTAGTCTGGATTCTTGAATCTCGACGACTACTTACTAATGTCCAATGCGGCTTTCGTCGCCGCCGCTCCGCTGTTGACCACCTTGTGACCTTGTCGACATTCATCATGAACAACTTTTTGCGAAGGCGCCAGATGGTAGCCGTGTTCTTCGACTCGGAGAAGGCTTATGATACCTGTTGGAGAGGAGGTATCCTCCGCACTATGCACAGGTGGGGCCTACGCGGTCGCCTGCCCCTTTTTATTGATTCCTTTTTAACGGATCGAAGGTTTAGGGTACGTGTGGGTTCCATATTGTCCGACGTCTTCCTCCAGGAGAACGGAGTGCCTCAGGGCTCCGTCTTGAGTGTAGCCCTTTTTGCCATCGCGATCAATCCAATTATGGATTGCATTCCACCTAATATCTCAGGCTCTCTCTTTGTCGATGACTTCGCGATCTACTGCAGTGCCCAGAGAACATGCCTCCTGGAGCGCTGCCTTCAGTGTTGTCTAGACAGCCTATACTCATGGAGCGTGGCAAATGGCTTCCGGTTCTCTGAAGAGAAGACGGTTTGTATCAACTTTTGGTGATATAAAGCGTTCCTTCCGCCATCCTTACATCTCGGTCCTGTTGTTCTCCCATTCGCGGATACAACTAAGTTTCTAGGGCTCACGTTGGACAGGAAACTGTGTTGGTCTCCACATGTCTCTTATTTGGCGGCCCGTTGTACACGTTCCCTTAATATCCTCAGAGTTCTTAGCGGTTCATCTTGGGGAGCGGATCGCACTGTCCTGCTTCGCTTGTATCGGTCCATAGTCCGATCGAAGCTGGATTATGGGAGCTTCGTCTACTCGTCCGCTCTTACGCCGGCTCAACTCCATCCACCATCGGGGGATACGTCTTGCGACCGGAGCCTTCTACACTAGTCCTGTCGAGAGTCTTTATGCTGAAGCTGCCGAGTTACCATTGACCTACCGCCGCGACGTACTGCTGTGTCGGTATGCCTGCCGGCTGTTGTCTATGCCCGACCACCCCTCTTACGAGTCCTTCTTCGCCGATTCTCTCGACAGTCAGTACGGTTTGTATGTGTCTGCCCTGCTGCCTCCCGGAGTCCGCTTCTGTCGCCTGCTTCGACAGTTGGATTTTGCCCTCCCTACCACCTTCAGAGAGGGTGAGAGCCCGACACCACCTTGCCTCCAGGCTCCGGTTCCTATTTATCTCGACCTCAGCTCACTCCCGAAGGAGGGTACTCCGGCTGCAGTGTATTGCTCACGGTTTGTCGAACTTCGTGCTCGACTTGCCGGTCACACCTTTATTTACACCGATGGCTCCAAAACTGACGACGGTGTCGGCTGTGCCTTTGTCGTCAGGGCCGCCACCTTTATATACCGGCTCCTCGACCAATGTTCCAGCTTTACGGCCGAGCTTTTTGCTCTCCATCAGGCCGTTCAGTATGCTCGTCGCCACCGCCATTCATCGTATGTCCTCTGCTCTGACTCACTCAGTGCTCTTCAGAGCCTTGGAGCTCCCTATCCGGTCCATCCCTTGATTCAACGGATACAGCAGTCCCTCCATTCTTTCGCTGATACTGGTGGTTCTGTCAGCTTTCTGTGGGTTCCCGGACATGTAGGAGTGCCTGGGAATGAGGCTACGGATGCTGCAGCCAAGGCTGCAGTCCTCCTGCCTCGGCCAGCCTCCCATTGTGTCCCGTCATCTGACGTTCGTGGGGATTTATGTAAGAGGCTTGTGTCGTTGTGGTGGGATGCTTGGTCATCCCTCCAAGGAAACAAGCTCCGGGCAGTAAAACCGCTCCCAACTGCTTGGACAACATCCTCCCGACCACCTCGGCGCGAGGAAGTCCTTCTGACCAGGTTGCAGATTGGGCATTGCCGGTTTAGCCACCGCTACCTGCTCTCCGGTGACCCAGCCCCGCAGTGCCCTTGTGGTCAGGCATTAACAGTGCGCCATGTTTTATTGTCGTGTCCCCGTTTTAGTCAATTTCGTGTTGTCCTGTCCCTGCCATCTACTTTACCGTATGTTTTAGGCGATGACGCTCGAGCAGCTGCTCGTATTCTGCGTTTTATAACTTTAACTGGCTTGTCCAAAGACATTTAACCTTTTTACTTATTTTATCTGCATCTTTGTCAGGTCCTTCTGGTGTCCCCCCATCCCCTTGAGTTTTAGCAGATTCCATGTGCTCTAACACCAGTGACTGGGCGCTAATGACCTCAGCAGTTGAGCGCCCTTAAACCCTACCAAAAAAAAAAAAAAAAAAAAAACTGTGGACGGTGAGACACCTTTTACTTGAGTGCCCCTATTTTACTCCATTACGCACCCGTCTACAGCTGTCGCCTGATATATCTTCCATTTTAGCTGATCGCGTTCTCAAGTTTATTAGTCTCAGTGAGATGATGTCAGTCATTTGAAGCTCTTTTTGGGGACAAACAACCCCCCTTTTATAGTGGTTTAAGCTTTCCTTTTGATTTTAGTTCCCCCCCTTTTTTTTGAGTTTCGCCCCCTTTGCTGCTGGTTTCCAGTTTGGTTTGTTTACCTGTCCCTAAGTCACAGACCGGGCACTGATGACCATAACAGTTTTGCGCCCAAAAACCGTAACAAAGAAAGGGTTGTTTGGCCGTATCTTGGCTACAGTTTGGCAGTACCCATTCATGTGGACAGACAGCTTGTTAGTTGTCATGTCAATGTAGAAAGCAGCACAGTGGTTGCACCTTAGATGCCATATCACTTTGTTGCTTCAACAGTTAGTCCCACCTTTGATGGGGGTAGCAGATGCCTGTGATAGGACAGGACTGGAGGAGGTAGTAGTGATAGGATGTATGGGACAGATCTTGCACCTAGGTCTACTGCAAAGATATGAGCCATGAGGCAAGGGGTTTAGGAGTAGGGGTGGAGTAGGAGCAGACAAGGATATTGTGTAGGTTCGGTGGGCAGCAGAATACCACTGGGAAGGGATGGGGAAGATATTCCTCTATTCAATATAGGACAGGTAGTTGAAAACCAGGCAGTGAATATGATTTGGTTGCTCAAATCTGTAGAGGTACTGAGTCGAGAGAGAAGTGCAACTTTGTGGCCAGACATGGGAGGTGGTAGGTGACTAGAGAGGCAAGACGTGGGAACCTGTTTCTTGACAAGGTTGGGAGGATATTTCAGTCTGTGAATGCCTCAGTGAGACCCTCAGTATATTTGGAGAGAGACTGCTTGTCAATACAGATGCGCTGACCATGGGTGGCTATGCTGTGAGGATGGATGTTCTTTGTATGGAATGGGTGGCAGCTGTCAGAGTCAAAGTATTGTTAGTGGGTGGCAGGTTTGATACTGATGGAGGTACTGATGATGTGATCTGTGAGGTGGAGGACAACATCGAGAAATGTGGCTTCTTCGGTTGCAGAGGAGCAGGTGAAGTGAATTGGGGAGACAGTGTTGAGGTTCTGGAGGAATGTGGATAGGGTGTCCTCATTCTCATCCAGATCATAAAGCTATCATCAGTGAAACTCAACCAGGTGAATGGTTTGGGATTCTGAGTGGTTAGGAAGAATTCTGCTAGATGGCCACTGAGTGGGTTGGCATAGGATGGTGCCGTGCTGTTGCCCATTGCTGTACTGTACATTTGTTTGCATGCGATGCTTTCAAAGGAAAAGTATTTACGGGTGAGGATATAGTCAGTCATGGTGACCAGGAAGGAGGTTTTAGATCTGGAGTTAGTTGGATATTGGGATAGGTAGTATTCAAAGGTGACAGTGCCATTAGCATTGAAGATGTTAATATAGGGGGACATTGCATCAACAGTGACAAGCAGAGTGCCAGGTGGTAAAGGAACAGGAATTGTGGAGAATGGGTGGAAGAAATGGTTGGTGTTCCTTGTATGGGAGGATAGGTTATGGGTAGTAGACTGAAGGTGTTGGTCCTCAAGAACAGACTGACTATACCCTCAAGTTGTCTGTTGATGAACAAAGGGATAGTGTTGTGTAAACCACAGACCTATGGACACTGTTTTGTTTTTTAATATTGTCTACTGTTATGACTGTACACAAGACTGGATTCCTCCCAGTTTGTTGGTCAAGAGATCTGAAGATTGTGCAGTGGAACACAAAATCTGGTTGTGCAAATGGATTAAATAAAAAAGAAACAGCTGCAGCATGTGGAAATCTGTTAAAAGTATGAACATACAAAAAAAGTATTGGTCCTAATGATTTTGAACCAGTTACATTAGAGGTGAATTTTCTGAGATACAAGTTCAAAATTGCATAATGGGATCTAAGGGTTTGTGGAATTATCCATAATGTGTATAGTCATGTACATACAGAATCCGAACAGAAACTGAGGTAATAAGGTATGCATCACCAGACCATTTATACTTTTGCAGGTAGACCACATCATGTTATTCTGGCCATTGTTGTTAGTGCCTTTCAGCAGTATAGTTAATTTACCATTGAGCAAATGTTACTTTCAGCTTCTTATATTGTCAGCTGTATGGGATGCAGAGACGTACGGCTCGAGCAACATGCCAGTCAATGTTGGAATAACATTGTAATAAGTGTGGTGAGACTGCACAGTTCACTGACTCACGTACTATGTATGCAGGCTCTTACCAGTGTGAAAGCGATAAGAGAGGTGAGTGAGACTGCGAGGCAACCTGAGATGAATAGCACCTGCAGATACAGGGTCCCACTACCTCAGCTACCAGCAGTAGCTGCTACACAGGCCAACAGTGCTCAAGAGACTGTCCAGTTGGCTGTGGCAGAAAACATAGCAGCTGAATGTGTGTAGTGCAGTGTTGAGTTATGCGGAAGTTGTCATTGTGGGTGTGTATCACTGTACTTGCTGATTGTAAGGAC